>NC_137967.1:7498009-8819133 GCF_963924665.1 Micromys minutus | reverse complement strand
AGTCCCTCTCTAATGAATAAATAAATAAATAAGTCACTTTTTTTTTTTTTTTGTGAGATATGGTCTCATATCCACTTTGCTGGTTCATAACTTACGTAGACCAGGATGCTTTGAACTCACGGAGATCTTTGTGGTGTTGGGAATGAGAATGACACCTCCAGAGACTCACGTATTTGAAGAGTTGGTCCCAGTTGTTTAAGAATTGGAAAGTGTGGCCTTTCTGATGGTGGCGTCAGACTTTAAGGTTCCAAGAGACTCTTGAAGTCCACAGTGTGCTCTCTTCCTTCTGTTTGTGGATCGGATGTAAGCTCTCAGTTCGTGTTGCAGTAGCATGGCTGTCCATGAGCTGCCATGCTCCCCTCCATGATGATCATGGACTCTAGCCCTCTGAAGTCATAAGCTCCAAGTCAACTCTTTCTTCTGTAAGTTGCTTTGCTCACGATGACTTATCACAACCCAATAGAAAAATGCCACGATGAACGGTATGCACCACTATACCCAGATGATAAATTGCTTTTAACAGTCAGAGCTTCTGCTCATTTGGAGTGATTTATGAATTCGATTTAGTTTATAAATGTTTATTTTAGTCATGTATATTTATGTTTAAAACCTAAACGCACACATTTAACAACATGCCAGAATAGCTTCTTAGTAGTAAGATGTATGATGCAAAAACCAACCAACCAACCAACCAACCAATCAATCAATCAATCGATCAATCAATCACATATGTTTGGACTTGTGTTTCTCTTCATAAACAACTCATGCTGTGATTTTTATTTTTCTCAAAACTTCTTAGTAGAAGCAACTATGGAAGTTTAATTTCCTGCTGTTCACTCATACATTGCCTCATTCCTTTTTTTTAGTTTTACCTGTATAATTTTCATCTCTAACGCATGATTTATAATGGATGTTTGCGTTTAAATAACAACTTCAGGTAAATCACTGCAAAAATCTATTTGGGGCATACTGAAAATAAAACTACCATTAGAGAGTGTAGTGGAATGGGTTCTTTCTACACTGGTGATGAAAGTATAGTGTACTTACCAGATGTCATGAATAACCACACCGAATCCGGTAGTTAAGTATAAATTTGGCCCTAAATCTACTAGGAGGAAACAGTGCTATGATTTTGGAGTTTTATGAAGTCTTTAGTGTGAGTATATGGGGTCTTGCTCAAAAGTAAGACAAAATCTTACCAGATAGTGATCCATAAATAACATATGTAACAAATAGTACACACTGAATATGTACTATGTACAAAAATACTTATAGTATTTTAAATTTTGCTTTTTTCTTGTTTAAAGAGCCTATTCACTTAATTGATGGTTGTAAAATAGTTATTAATATTCTGTATATGTTAATTAATATTGAAAATTAATATGATTACAGTTATTCCTTAACCAGTTGTTCCCCAAATAACCGCACACAGACCTTATAATATTTCAAAGCTTAGGCCTTATCTGAGAAGACCCTCAAGTAGCTCATCTAAGCTAACCTATCCACCTAGCCTCATCCATCCACGAGGCTAACTATATCTTCCAGGCTCATAGGCACGTCTGTCTCCTCTCATGTCTCCAAGCAAAAGGACCTTTGTCTTTCTTCTTCCCAGAGTTCCTTATCCCTTCCAGATTTTAATCCTGCCCAGCTAACCAGCCAGAGAATGCCTTAGGCAGGTAAGGAAGGACAAAGATAGACAGTGTATCCCAACACCTCCCTTTTTTAGTTCAATAAAGGCTGTTTCTCTTACAAAAAAAAAAAAACTATATGCAAAAAAAATAATTACAAGAACTACTAGGTAAGAATCACATTAACAATGCCCAATCCATTTGTATTTGGCAATATTTGGAGAACTCTACTCTCTATCCTATCTTGGTAAGCTCAGAATGTTGTATCTAACTCAATTTCTATCCTAATTTGCATCACCAACTTAAAACAACTACTTACAACATCCTCTAACCTGCATAACTTGCATTTGCCATTCTTAAAACTTTTTCTAAACTCTAAAATACCTTCCTAGATCCTTCACAACTTAAGCTTAATTGAAAGACTATGACTACTTAGTCTTCAAACCTAGCGTTCCTTCAGTTCTATATCTAACTCCTCCATTGAGGTCCCTGTGCTCAGTCCAATGGTTGGCTGTGAACAACCGTCTCTGTATTTGACAGGCTCTGGCAGAGCCTCTCAGGAGACAGCTTTATCAGGCTGTGTATTTTTGAATCGATATTCATGAGAGAAATTTGTCTGAAGTTCTCTTTCTTTGTAGGGTGTTTGTGTGGTTTAAGTATAAGTATAATTGTGGCTCCAAAGAATGAATTGGGTAGTGTTCCTTCTGTTTCTATTTTGTGGAAATATTATGAAGGGTATTGGAATTAGGTCTTCTTCGAAGGTCTGAGAGAATTCTGCACTAAACCCATCTGATCCTGGGATTTTTTCTTTTTTCTTTTGGTTGGGAGACTGTTAATGACTACTTCTATTTCTCTAGGGGTTATGGGACTGTTTAGATAATTTATCTGATCCTGATTTAACTTTGGTATCTGGTATCTATCAAGAAAATTGTCCATTCATCCCTATTTTCCAGTTTTGTTTGAGTATAGGCTTTTGTAGTAGGATCTGATGATTTTTAAAAAATTTTCCTCAGTTTTTGTTTTGTCTCTCTCTTTTCATTTCTGATTTTGTTAATTTGGATACTGTCTCTGTGCCCTCTGGTTAGTCTGGCTAAGGGTTTATCCATCTTGTTGATTTTCTCAAAAAACTAGTTCCTGGTTTTGTTGACTCTTTTTGTTTCTACTTGGTTTAGCCCTGAGTGTGATTATTTCCTGCTGTTTACTCCTTTTGTGTGTACCTACTTTTTTGTTCTAGAGCTTTCAGCTGTGCTGTCAATCTGTTATTCTATGCTCTTTCCAGTTTCTTTTTGGAGGCACTCAGAGCTATGAGTTTTCCTCTTAGCACTGCTTTCATTGTGTCTCATAAGTTTTGGGTATGTTGTACCTTTATTTTCATTAAATTCTAAAAAGTCTTTAATTTCTTTCTTTTCTTTCTTCCTCAACCCAGTTATCACTGAGTAGAATGTTGTTCAGCTTCCGTGTGTGTGTGTGTGTGTGTGTGTGTGTGTGTTTCTGTTGTTTTTGTTGTTGTTGAGGACTAGCTGAGGTCCATGGTGATCTGATAGAATGCATGAGATTATTTCTTTTCTTTTTTAAAAAATTGGATATTTTATTTATTTACACTTCAAATGTTATCCCCTTTCCTGTTTTCCTGACTGCAACCTCCCTATCCCCTCCCCCTCTTACCCTGGTTGTATGAGGGTGCTTCCACCCCCTCCCTCACCCCCCCTGCCTCACTGCCCTAGTATTCCTCTACAGTGGGACATCAAGCCTTCACTGGACCAAAGGCCTCCCCTCCTATTAATGCCAGATAAAGCCTTTTCAGCTTCTTCAGTCCTTCTCCTAAATCCTACATTGGGGTTCCTGTGATCAGTCTGGTGATTGGCTTTGAGGATCTTAATCTGTATTGGTCAGGCTCTGGCAGAGCCTCTCAGGAGACAGTATATCAAGCTCCTGTCAGCATGCACTTTTTGGCATTCACAATAGTGTCTGGGTTTGGTGACTGTATATGGAATGGATCCCCAGGTGGCACAGTCTCTGGATGGCCTTTCCTTCAGTCTCTGCTCCACTCTTGTCCCTGTATTTCCTTTAGAGAGGAGTAATTAATTCTAGGTTAAAATTTTGGAGATGGGTGGGTGGCACCATCCCTCAACTGGCGGGGGGGGGGGGCATGCTTAACCTCTGGATATGGCCTCAAAGGTTCTCCCTTCCCTTTGTTGGGTATTTCAGCTAATGTCATCCCTGTGGCGTCCTGGGAGGCCCTTGCTTTCCTAGCATCTGGGACTTTCTGGTTGCTATCCCCAGTTCCCCATCCTGCATTGTTACATACCTGTCTAATTTCCTGACCCTCTGTACATCTCTTCCATCTTCTCCTATACCCGATTCTGCCTCTCTTTTTTCCCACCCCCTTTTCTCTTCCTCCCAAGTCCCTCCTACTCTTTACTTTCCTTGATTATTTTGTTCTCCCTTCTCAGTAAGACTTTTGGTTTTCCTTCCTCTTGAGCTTCATATGGTTCATGAAGTGTGCCAAGCTCTTTCATGGTGATCCAAACTCTTTGCCTAAAATCCACATATCACTGAGTACATACCATGTATGTTCTTTTGTGACTGAGCTACCTCATTCAGGATGATCTTTTTTAGATCAATCTATTTGCCTAAAAATTTCATGAAGTCATTGTTTTTAATAGCTGAGTAGTACTCCATTGTGTAAATGTACCACATTTTCTGTATCCATTTCTCTGTTGAGGGACATTTGGGTTGTTTCCAGTTTCTGTCTGTTATAATTAAGGCTGCTATGAACATAGGGGGACATGTGTCCTTATTATGTGTTGGAGCATCTTTTGGGTATATACCCAGGAGTGGTATAGCTGGGTCCTCAGGTAGAACTACGTCTAATTTTCTGAGCAACTGCTAGACTGATTTTCAGAGTGGCTATGTCAGCTTGCAATCCCACCAGCAATGGAGGAGTGTTCCTCTTTCTTCACATTCTTGCCAGCATCTGCTGTCACTTGAGTTTTTGATCTTAGCCATTCTGACTGGTGTGAGGTGGAATCCCAGGGTCCTTTTAATTTGTATTTCCCTGATGACTGGGGATGTTGAACATTTCTTTAGGTGCTTCTCGGTCATTCAATATTCCTCAGTTGAGAATTCTTTGCTTAACTCTGTAACTCATTTTTTTTAATAGAATTATTTGGCTCTTTGAAGTCGAACTTCTTGAGTTCTTTGTATATATTGGAAATTAGCCCTCTATCAGATGTAGGATTGGTAAAGATACTTTCCCATGTGTTGATTGCCATTTCCAATGCTCATGGATTGGCAGGATTAGTATAGTAAAAATAACCATCTTGCCAAAAGCAATCTACAGATTCAATGCAATCATCATCAAAATTCCAATTCAACTCTTCATAGGGTCAGAAAGAGCAATTCTCAAATTCATTTGGAATAACAAAAAAACCCAGGATAACAAAAACTATTCTTAACAATAAAAGAACTTCTGGGGGAATCACCATCTCTGATCATAAGCTGTATTATAGAGTAATAGTCATAAAAACTGTATGATATTGGTACAGAGACAGGCAGGTAGATCAATGGAATAGAATTGAAGACCCAGATATGAACCCACACACCTATGGTCACTTGATCTTTGATAAAGAAGCTAAAACCATCTAGTAGAAAAAAAGACAGCATCTTCAACAAATGGTGCTAGTTCAACTGGCAGTCAGCATGTAGAAGGATGTAAATTGATCCATTCTTGTTTTCTTGTACAAAGCTCAAGTCCAAGTGGATCAAAGACCTTCACATAAAATCAGATACACTCAAGCTAGTAGAAGAGAAAGTGGGGAAGAGCCCCAAACACAGAAGCACAGAGGAAAATTTCCTGAACAGAACACCAATGGCTTATGCTCTAAGATCAACAGTCAACAAATGGGACCTCATGAAATTGCAAAGCTTCTCTAAAGCAAAGGATACAATCAATATGGCATGGGATTATGTCAATCGACTTTTATCTGGTGAGGCCTGATTTGGAGAAGGTACTATGAGGTACTGAGAAGAAGGTGTATGCTTTTGTTTTAGGATGAAATGTTCTATAGATGTCTGTTAAATCCATTTAGTTCATAACTTCTGTTAGTTTCACTGTGTCTCTGTTTAGTTTCTGTTTCCATGATCTGTCCATTGCTGATATCAGGGTGTTGAAGTCTCCCCCTATTATCATGTGAGGTACAATGTGTGCTTTGAGCTTTAGTAAATTTTCTTTTATGAATGTGGGTGCCCTTGCATTTGAAGCATAGATGTTCAGAACTGAAAGTTCATCTTGGTAGATTTTTTTTCCTTTGACCAGTATAAAGTGTCTTTCCTTATCTTTTTTGATAACTTTTTGTTGAAAGTCGATTTTATTTCATATTAGAATGGCTACTCCAGCTTGTTTCCTGAGACCATTTGCTTGGATAAAAATTTTGCCAGCCTTTCCCTCTGAGGTAGCGTCTGTCCTTGTCACTGAGTTGTGTCATTTAAGCACTTTCAAAGAGGATGAAGTGAGTCTGGAGGGCAAGGGGCACATACAAAAATCTCAACACATGTTACATATGCAGTGTTTTTTTTTTTTTTTTTTTTTTTTTTTTTTTTTTAGGGCTGTCATCATATCCCAATGGTTCTGATTTCCCCACTGTATTTGCATAATATCTGCCGTAAAAGAAAAGGTTTGATGATTGGAAAGTTGTCTGATTAATCAGACTCATTTTCAAGAACTCGTGTGGGATGGATTTTTATGTTAAATTCTGCAATCACCGTAAGAGCAGTAGATAACAGTGGTGGTTTGAAGCAGATAGAAAAGGTTTTGTTTGAAGCCAATGCGTACACAGAATATTTCAATGATTTCTACTGTGAATCATTAAAAAGAACGGGGCTTTCCCTTTCTCCGTATTCTGATCATATTTCTCGCATCGTTGAAGTGATTAGCTTATGGCAGAAATACCACTTAGCACTCGTTGTGAGCCATATTCACACTGGAAAGAAAAACCACTTGCCTTTAATATGTCTACTGATTAAAATACAGTGGTGAAATAATAAAAAGAAATTTATTAGGAATTTTTTGGTTGCTGGGATAAAACTCTACGGCCAAGAAGCTTATAGAAGAAAGAAATCCTTTGGGCTTACTATAACAGACAGTTGGCATCCATGATCATGGATTGGAGGCATGGAAGCTGAAGGAAGTGGAGGGCTCACATCCTGAGCTGCAAGCACAAAACCAGGAAAGGAACCTCAAAATGACATGTCTTTAAACTTCCAAAGCCTAGTCCCAGTGACACACTTTCTCCAACAAGGACATACCTGCTCTGTCTCCCCAAACAGTGCCACCGGATGATAGTGACCAAGCATTCGAATACCTGAGACTATGGGAGACATTTCATTCAAACCACCACACAGAATGTTATCCTCTTTCCCCAGATCCATTATGAGTGCCTTCCGGAAGAGGCACATGCAATGAGCCGGATTTTAGTAACTTGTTTTTTTGCTTTGGAAAGAATACATTTTTCACCTTGTGTGTTGTTAGGTTTCTTTCTTAAATGTGAATAAATCTTAAGTCTTATTTTTTTTCCAGGTACTACTAAATAGGGAAGTATTAGATTTACTGTTTGACCATTAAAAGATATATATATCTTTTATGCTAGGTGTGATAGCACCTGTTACCCCAGTTACTTAGAAGGCGAAGGCTGGATGATCACAAGTTCAAGACCAGCTTGGGCTGCAGATCGATTGAATTCCATATTAGACTAGGTAGTTTCCTAAGACCTTGTTTTGTAACACAAGGTATAAAAGCAATGGGAAAAAAGAAGCTCAGTGCTAGATTGCTAGTCTGGTATAGCCAAGACCCTCGGTTCCATCTCTAATAATATACACATAATTGTTTTTCTTAGAGATTTTATCCCAAAGAGATTTCAGAAACAGTAATTGAATCTACAAAACTTCAGACAAGCACTGCTTCGAAAACCGCTGATACAACTTATTTTGCCTACTTCATTTTCCATCTGAATTTGTTTTGGAATGTAGAACTTGTCTATTCTTTTACAACTTGGTAGAGGATCAAGAGGCTGTGTGGTGACTTTTGTGATTTATAAAAAAGAAAAAGAAGCCAGGGATATGTTTGGTGGAGGTGTGGTATGGTGCTGGGGAAGTGGGTGTTTCTATGGGTCCATGCTATCTCATCTCTTGAGGGACCAGTATACAACAGTATACTATAGAATAGAGTTTATTCAGGGTATGGGGAGGGGAGTTGAAGGGGGTAGTAGAGACTGAGAAAGGTGGGGGGGGGAGAGATAGAAAGAAAAAGAAAAAGAGTGGAGAGAGAGAGGGGGGAAGGGGGAGGGAGAGAGGGAGAAAAGAGAGGGGGGAGGGGGCGCAAGCAGCCCTTTATAGTGAGTTAGGCACACCTGGCTATTGGGGCGGAGCTTAGAAGAAGTGCTAAGGAATGTTAATGCTTTCCTTGTTTCTTTTTAGAATTGACATTTTCTTGATTTTTATCACACTTCTTTATTTTATATCTAAACAAATTTAGTTTTTATTTATGTAAACAGTAAATGAACCGATGTGCTTTAAGTTCTTGGTCAGATGGCAGGACCTCAGGAACATGGGTTAACTCAGCAGAGGCTGGATATAGGCAGCCTAAACTCGGAAGAGAGATCAGCCAACTCACAGACACACAGCCTCAGAGACCAGGTAAAATTAGGGACCTAAGACTGAGAATTGCACTTATCCCCTCCCCACACCAAGTATGCCACCTGCCAGGAGATTAACCTGGAACTGAGGTGGCAAGTGACCCAGCGATGGAGGCCAAGGTCCCAAGCTGCAAGGCTATGATTGTGGGTACTCAGGCATACTGTACTCTAGGCAGAACACAGAGGAACAGGGTCGATCACAGACCATTTGTGATGGGGAAAACAGATCCTGGAAAACAAAACTAGGGTAAACAGGGGCGGGCCCTTTCTTCAATCAGGAGGTACCTTCAGTACCCTGCCATCTGCTTCTACTTCATTCTAGTTTATTTGAAGATTCTTATTTTTTTTTAAAATTAAAAACCTAGTGTGTATATCTTCCTACTGTACGTGTCCAATTAGAATGTCATAATAGTATCTCGTTGGAAAGGTCTATTCTTTCCTGTAGACACAATACATAACATTTTCTGTACTCTCGTGACTGCCTCTAACATATGAGCTCTCTCCGTTGTTATCCTTCCCCGTTAACATCAGGATGGCATCACTCCTGTTCCCAGTGACATCTGGGAATCGTGAAATGATTCAGCCCATTCTTACTGCTATACCCAGCAAAACTAACTTTTAAAAATGATGGAAAAACAAGAATATTTCTGTACTAGCCCAAGCTGAAGTAATTCAGGACAGTACTGCAGAACATTCTTAAAGGAATATTACGCAGGAAGTCACGCCTACCCATAGGAAAGAGGCATTTTCATGAAAGCAACAGATGAACATGGGAGAATTGAGAGGGTATCAGTCATGATCAATGCAGCAAATCATCCGGCATCCAATACGGAAAGGGAAGAAAAGAACTTCCCAAACAAACCAGCTGGACATCATCATTAGTAGCAAACCTTCTCAATAATAACTTAGAATTCAAATGGTCGAGTCTCACAGGTTTAAAGGTGCGGACTAGCTAACGGGATTACAAAATAAGACACCAATATATGTTGTCACAAAGAAACTCACACAAGTACGAAAAACATTAAAAAAACTGGGAGTCAAGGGATGAAAATCAATCTATTTAGCAAACAAAATGGAAGCCACAAATAAGCCAGCACAATGACTCACAGTAACAGGGGAGCATTATTAGAAGGTTATTTCAGTAATATTTATACACTGACTCTTTTAGTTTCGTAAAATAAACATTAAAAGAAATATTTGGCTACATATTTTCTGACTCAGTAATAGTAGGAGACTTCAATATTCCATTTTATGTCTACATTAACCAGTGTGTGTGTGTGTGTGTGTGTGTTTGTATGTGTTTGTGTGTGTGTACAAATATTCATACATGTACACATGTGTGTGCAGGTTTGTGTACAGCATAGTGTATCTTCAATTATTCCCTGTCTTATGTTTGGAGACAGGCTTTTTTGTTGACCCTGGAGCTCACTGACTGGTAATGCTGGGTCTCCAGCAAACTCCATGGATCTGTCTGTCTCCACCTCCATTGGGATTCCAGATGAACACCAGGACAAACAGATATCTTCTTTCTTTCTTTCTTTCTTTCTTTCTTTCTTTCTTTCTTTCTTTCTTTCTTTCTCTCTCTCTCTCTCTCTCTCTCTCTCTCTCTCTCTCTCTCTCTCTCTCTTTCTTTCTTCTCTCTCTCTCTTCCTTCCTTCCTTTCTTCTTTTTTTGTAAAAGTTCACCTTGCATCTGGATCACAGCCCCCTTTCCCTCCTTTCTTCCTAGTCCCACCCTTAGAAATCTCTTCGCTCATTGCCTCTCCCCTTCTCCTTAGAGAAAGGGAGCTCCCCCTTGGGTACCACCCAATCCTGGGGAAGTTAGTCCCAGCAGGAATAGGCACATCCTCTCCTACAGAGCCCCAACCAGGCAGTCCAGAGAGGGGGAGGGGATCCAATGGTAGAAAACACAGACTGAGACAACCCCACTCTACTTGCTAGGGGACCCACATGATGACCAAGCTAGACATTTGCTATACGTGTAGGGGGCCTAGGTTCAGCTCTTGTATGCTCCCTGGCAACCAGATTTTTGGAAGGGTCTGGGGAACCAAATTTAGGTCCTTATGTTTGCAGAGCAAGTATTTGACTGAATGACTCTCTGTGTGGTTCCTTACTACATCTAAGCAGGTTATTCAAACTAAAAACCACCAAGGAACTCCAGAGGGGAATTATACCACAAATCCACTGGTTTTAATTTGTCTATAGAATATCCCACCAAACATATAAAGAACACATATGGAACTTTAAAAAATTGGTCATTTTACTGGACTTGAAGTAGACTTAAATGCCAAAGCATACATTTCTTGAGCCTTGACAAACATATCCAGTTGCCCGAGTGTTATTACAATATGATGTCCCCGCTTCCAGAAGTTTCCTTTTCTGTGTTCGCATTTAGTCTTGTGCCTCTAAGCAGGAAACAGCAACCGCTAATCTGCTTCCTGCCACTGTCGCTGGGCTTTTTGAGAATAACACACAGAAGGACTTGTCAGGACCGGTGAGCGGACTTGTGAGGGGAACTGTGAGGCTGACAAAAAGATACATCAAGATGACTATGAAAAGAGCCAATCGGCTTCCAGAGGAGGGTTGCTCCTCCCTCGGGGGACGGGGCTTCGTAGAGCAGGTTTTCTGCCAAGCAACTGGATTCCAGACCTCAATGGCCAAGGCTTCTGCTTGCCATTGGGTCAAAATGCCACAGTAGGCTGCCGAAATTCTCACCAACACAGTGGGTAATGGGTCCGTTTGGGTCTCACCAACTCTGAGGCTCTGGGATCCGTGGTCTTTTCCGTCAATGCTTTTACAAACGGACCCAGTTTGGAGATCTTAAATATTTTTCTTGCCACCCGTTATGCGTGTTAGCAGTGACGTGATTTCTGGTCCATTAAGTGCTGGCCCGGTGCCCAGTACAGAGAAGACAGCTGATGGTTTGACACTGTCTGATGAGATCAGGCACATTCAAGGTGACGCAGCCCTAGGCAGCAGTTAAACAGCATTCAAAGTAACATTAAGCCTTCGGCACTTGGAATCAGCGCATTTCCCTGCCATTTTAAGATGTATCTCAAATCCGTTGTCATCGGCAAAATGTTTAGAGTCATTAGACAACTATTTTTGTAGCTTGGTGTTTATATCTAAAATTGGATAGTGAGACAAATTCTGTTTACGGGTGGAGCAAATGAACATTTTTGGCCCTTCCACACAATACTGAGGTTCGGTTAGACTTTACAGAACCCTGGGGTTTTTCTACTTTAGGAATTTAGAAAGGCTAGCGAGATTTTCTGCTCCTTGTTTTTGGAAACTCGTATTATTTTGATGACAGAGCACTCCTGTAAGTTCTTTTTTTTTTATGTTGTTGTTGTTAAATAATCACTTTGTTAAGCCACTGTATTTCCATATTACATAGATATTCCTCAGTTGGATGAGTGGATTCAGCAGTCCCAAATCTTTTTTTTTAAAATGTAAAACATTATATAATGTATTATTGTTTAACAGATGGTGGTTTCTTTCTCCTAAAGTAATTGAATTACACGTTTTTAAAGGAAAGTATCATACATGGCTCTCTGCTTTTTTGTTAACATTTTTGAGATACTAGTGGAGGGTTATTTCCTTTCTAAACTGGAGACAGTAACATTTTCCTGCAGGATTGTTAAGTGGTCTGTGCACAGCCGACAACTTCCTCCTCCCGCTCAGCCTTGCAAGACTGCAGTGTTATTAGGGTTTCTCTTGCTGCAACAAAATAAAATGGCCAAAAAGCAAGTTGGGGAGGAAAAAAATTTATATATTCAGCTTACACTTCTGCATTGCTGTTCATCACCAAAAGAAGTCAGGACAGGAACTTAAACAGGCAGGATCCTGGAGGCAGGAGCTGATGCAGAGGCCAAGGAAGGGTGCTATTCACTAGCTTGCTTCTGCTGGCTTGCTCAGCCTACTTTCTTATAGAACTCAGAACAATCGGGGAGGAGTAGCACCACCATTGGGCTGGGCCCTACTATATTGATCACTAGTTTTTAGAAAATGACTTACAGCTGGATCTCATTCCTTCTACAGCTGGAGGTATTTCTACTACCAAGGCTCCTTCCTCTCTGATGACGGTAGTTTGTATCAAGTTGACACATCAAAAAAAGCCAGTCCCACAGCAAGACTGACCATTATCTTTCCTGTCCATCTTTTTTCTCAGCTGCCATCTTGTTAACCCTTTATTTCTTGGGGTCATTTGGAGAAGGGCTGGTTTCTTATAGCTTGGGAGAGCAGCTCCTGTATTGAGCCCTGCTAAGGTAGAAGTCTGACATTTCTGGAAAGCCCTGAGCTCAGTGCAAAATGGCAGACTCCCTTTGCCAGCAGGACTACTCCCTCTCTGACTTTGTCTGGGGAGCTCAAAACCCTCACACCCTCAACCTTCAGAATGCCATATATCCTTGGTGAGATTATAGGTTTAGCTTCTTTTCTTCCAATAAGAAACCCATCCGATAAACATTTGTGATTCCCAGAACTCCTCCCCATGAAAATGAAGGCATTTCACTCAGTATATATCAGCCTTCAGCCAATGACCTTTGCCCACCCTGCATATTCCTATCCCCAACCCCGAAACTACAGAGCCCTTGATTCACCCAGAATAAAGTTGATCTGTCTTCCTGAAGCTGATCCCAGAATGTTGCCATTCCCATTCATACTCACAAGCCGTCTGAAACCACTCAGCTCCCTTTGTCCCCACGAACTGGTGGCCAGTGTCCCAGGGGAGAGGAAGACCCACACCCCTGTGTTTCAGGTGGCCACAGGATTAAGGGCTGTGGAAAGATCTGTACAGTGGTTGCCCCAGTGTCTTGATGGAGCTGAGTCTTCAGGATGAGAGGCATTAGTAGCATCTTTAGCAACAAGGGTACGTCCCCTTGTTGGGCTTGTGGAAGATGCACAAAGGAATTAGGAGGCTGTGTACTTGTTCAGGGGAAACGTCTCCCCAAGGAACTTTGAGGCTTGCAATGCAATATGGGTGTCTTAGTTACTGTTCGGTTGCTATGAGTAAACACCATGATCAATACAAGTCTTAGAAAGTTTTCCATTAGATACTTGCTTATCTTGCAGAGGTTAGTTTGCAGTCATCATGGAAGCAGACAGGCATAGTCCTGAGCCTGAGTCCTGGGGCCATAGCTGGGAGCTTTACATCTTGATCTGCACATAACAGGCAGAGAATGAGAGAAAGGCAGAGAGAAAGAGAGAGAGACAGATAGACATATAGAGACAAAGAGACAGAGACACACCACACACAGAGAGACAGAGACAGACAGAGAGACTGGACTGGTAGAGGCTTTTGGAACTCCAAAGCCAACTCCCAATGAAGCATCTCCTCCAAGGCCACATCTTTTATCTTTCTCAAGCAGCTCCACCTCCCCTTCCCGGGTGACTAAAGATTGGAACATAAAAGCCTCTGGTGGCCATTCTCATTCAAACCACCATGGTGAAGATCATGATCCACCCATGTGGCCCAAACTGTCATGCTATGGTGGTAGGGTTCTTGAACCTCACATTTAATGTTTATTTTTTTTAATTACTTCCAAAGAAGGATATTTTATGTACGAGGGAATTTTTAAAGTTTCTTGTTTGATCATCTACTTGGCAATCATAATATGATGTTTGGAGGTTACACAGAACCTGAGCGCAACACTAAAATTTCCCTTAAGTGTCTGCCCTACATTTCATATCTCCACTGCCTACATAGATTTGAGAAGAGGGGACAGAAAAAGACAGTGCACCTAGAGACACCTTTTCATATGAGCGGCCATGTGTGAATTCACACACCATTTTTGTCTTACAGAATTAATATACCTTCCCATGGAGAAATCACTCCAACACTTAACTAAGGAAGAAACTCTTTAGTAATACTACGAGACTGGTTCTAGCTAACGTGCAAAAGGAAATCAACCCTGAGCAGGGATTCTCATCAGCTTTCACAGTCCCAAGTTACACCTTGAGCAATTCAACCTGAATCACAGAGACAGAAATCCCAAGTTTGGGTTGTTTTGGACAAATGGGAGATTCACCAAATAAAAATACTGGTATAGTTATTTAAACACAGACAGGGCTGCTTTTTTTTTTTTTCCAGGTAGATGTTTAACAAAGACTATCCTAATGCCTGGCAGAATTATACTATTTCTGATAAGAGAATTAGAATCTAATAATGGCAGCCCTGACTCAGTGCCCCTTCAGTGAACTGCCCACTAGAGGTAAGTTCTTTGATACAGGAGTAGGCATAATAGCCAATTGGGAGCCGAGGGTGTCTCCTTTCCTTATGGGAATAGGGTCTAATTGGCAGCAATCTCAATGAACAGAATCTAGCAAAAGCATAGGCTCAGCAAACCTAAACGTTAACTATGTTGAAAGTACAAATTTTTCTTTCTATAGGTCAGTTCATCATTCCATTCATCCTTAACAGCTCTGTTGGCTAAATTCTACTCTGTGAAATCTCTTTCCCGAGCAAGTTTAATGTGTTATTCACAAGCCACCCTGTCATCCCGGATCTACGGATTGCTAAATTCCCTATATTCTCTTTGAAAATGCACGTTTCCTTTATTTTACTTCAGGCTTCTTTTTATCAGGTTGTTGCTCCTTGGTCTCCTTTTCCACACTGGGGATAAAACCCAAGGTCTTTGCATATGCTTGGTCAGTGCTGTTTTTAATCACTGAAATTTCATTATACTTTTTGAGACAGAGCCTCTCTAAGTGGCCAAGCCTGGCCTTGAACTCGTTCTTTAACAAAGGCAGAGCTGGAATGTTTGATGATCCTACCTCAGCCTCCAGAGTTGCAGGGAGGACAGGTACGTGTCATCATACCTCCAGGGCATTCAACCCTCCTAGAGCATCTTCCCTAATTATTTCCATACTGCTAAGCGAAGTAATACAGACTTAAAGGACTTTTAGGCTCAGGCAGCCCTGTCATGGCTGCACAGTAACCTGCAGTAAGCAGGAACAGGCTTTGGGGAACTGTAGCTGGTGAATTCTCTTTAGGTAGGCTTGCTGTTTGATCGTGGACTGCTACCCTCCTATCCACTATTTCAAGGCTGTTCAGTGTTCTCTGCACATACTTCATTTTTGCTCTGCATCTTGCTGTGTGAGGTGCTCATTCTCTGGGATGATGCTTGCTGGAGTCTTCTAGTGTTGGGCCTAGTGGCATTTGATGGGAGAGTTTGGGAAGATAGCATTGGGTCCAGTGCCTAGATTGTTCTACCAAGATGGAAGTTCAAAAATAGAAGGGTGTGTTTGTTTGTTTTCTGCTTAGTAATTGTCTGGGTTTTCGTCAACTTGATCCAGGCCAGGGTCATCTGGGAAGAGAGAATTCCAACTGAGAAAATGTCTTCAAGAGATTGTGAGTCTGAAGGGTGTTTTCTAGATTAATGACTGATATTGGATTAAAGACTGATAAAGGCCACCCCTCAGTATGTGGTCTTCTATTGTATTAAAACCAATCAGGCTGAGCAAGTGATGAAGAGCTAGTCAGTAAGAAGTGCTCCTCCACTGTTTCTGCTTTAGTTCCTGCCCCGAGGCTCCTGCATTGATTTCCTGCCTTGATCTTTCCTGCTGATAAACCTGTAATTCAGATAAATCCTTTCTTCCCTGAGTTGTTGTTGTGGTTTGAATAGAAATGATGCCCAAAGATTCATAAACTTGAATGCCTGGTCTCCAGGGAGTGGCACTATTAGGAGGTGTGGCCTTGTTGGGGTAGGTTTGGCTTTATTGAAGGAAGTGTGCTACCTGGGGTAGACTTTGAGGTTTCAAATGCTCAAACCAGTATCTCACTCTCTTCCTAGTTGTTTTGGATTCAGATCTAGAACTCTCAGCTTCTTCTCTAGCACCACATCTGCCCGCACACCGCCATGCTTCTCACCATACTTTCTGCCATTTCAGTGATGGACTGAACCTCTGAACCTGTAAGCCAGCCCCAGTTAAATGTTTTCCCTTGTAAGAGTTGCCATGGTCACGGTGTCTCTTCACAGCAATGGAAACTCTAACTAAGACAGTTGCTTTAGGTCATAGTGTTTCATCACATTAATACAGAGCAAATGAGGACAGTGACCTTTCTGTTCTTCTGTTTCCTCCTCTGCACAAAAGAAATACACCTTGTAGAGTTTTTGTGTAAAATTTATGTTAGGGCTGAAAAATGGCATTGGTCCAAAGACTTTATTTCTATCAAATACTATACAGTGTGGCATGTGTCTCCACCACGTCAGATCCTTCCACCTTGAAGAGTGATTTGCCTTTGCTCACTGGTAGAGCAGGTGTTGATCCTGGCAGTCTGGAGCGGGGTGCTAGAAATTTGATACAGAAAATTTTAGAATGAGACAAATAGATTCATGGGGGTAGAAGGCTGCAGGCTGGGGGTAGGAATCTTGGGCAGGGGCTCTAAGGGTGTCTGGTAGGGTAACGGCTGGCATCTGCAATGACCTTAAGGCCAGTCTTTCATTGCACTGTTCCTGGTCGGGAGTTTTCTCTTGCAGCACAAGGTTCAGAGTGGCTTTGGCTTCACATCTTTGCTAGAATGTACAGTAATGAAGAGTTAGGGAGTCTAGGTCACGGCAAACTTTGGAAATTTTAAGCACCCTTCCTAGGAACAGGGCCCGCATCCTATTATCCAGTTAACTAGAGGAGAAAATTAATCCGAGAGTGTAATTAATGTGACTTCTAAACAGACGTGATACAGAGCAAATGGCAATTTAGTTTTAGAGAAGTCTGCGCTTTTAGAGTGCATGAGGAAAGGAATGAGACCAAGGTGA
Source organism: Micromys minutus (assembly GCF_963924665.1). Lineage (NCBI taxonomy): Eukaryota > Metazoa > Chordata > Mammalia > Rodentia > Muridae > Micromys > Micromys minutus. The sequence goes on along the minus strand of NC_137967.1, from coordinate 8,802,058 downwards.
ACAAAACTGAATGCAGTGGTTTGTTCTTCTGTTTACCCAGACTCTGAGCTCTCCAGGGGCACAGAGATTTGGAGTCAATATGAAACTTAAGGTTGGGTGTTCTAATAGTGCAAACTGGTGGCTCAACAGATATACTTTGTTTGACATATGTAGTGTGTGTGTGTGTGTGTGTGTGTGTGTGTGTGTGTGTGACTTAGAGAAATTAAGCCCATAGGAAAACTCAAAATTTGCATTGTCTTCTAAAACACTGAAAGGGTAGCCCTTAACGCCTCATATATCAAGCTAAAATGAGATGCCCAAGTAGGAATTGACCCGTAGGAATCTAAACAGATTTACCTTACTTTAGGCTATTGCTGCCCATTTGAGTCTTGTCAGGTAGATATGACATAAGCAAGACAAAGCTAAGTTTTGGAAGCAATTTCATGCTTACTCTTCAAGTAGGGGGTGTGGAAGAAAAAAATGACACAGAAAATGAAATAATAACACTACTCTCAGACCAAAAGAAAAAAATGTATGTGAATGTTCTTCTTTGCTCTCAAAAGATGGTACAGGAAAATGATAGTATCATTTTAAAGGACCAAGGACCATTAAAGGTGGGTGGTAACCTTTGGGTGGCAACTCCTTTAAGGGGTTATATATCCTGCATATCAGACATTTGCATTATGATTCATGACAGTCGAAAAATTGCAATCACAATGTATGAAATAATTTTATGTTGGGGTCACCACAAATTAGAAACTGTATTAAAAAATAGCACTATTACGAATGTTAGCACTATTAGCCACAGACATTCAGGTCAGCTAAAGCAGTCCAATGAAAGCATCTAATGTGTCAGTCTTCAGAACTGAGTTATAAGGAGCTCACAAGCCTCTGGAACTCCAGTTTGAGAAGATATGCCTCCCTTTTCCTGGTCTCCATGGGCACCATATGCACATGGTGCATAGACATACATTTAGGCAAAATACCCAAACACATTAGAAAGACCTTAATATTTATGACACTTCATTATTGCTGTAAATATTAAAAAGGATGATCTGTTGTTATCGGCACTGATGTCTCACTCCATGGGAGCTGCCCTAGTGTGGAGCTGGGCACCTAGATGCTATCACAAGATCCACAAGCCACCCCCTCCACCCAGTTCACTTCCCAGGTGTTTTATTTCACCTGCCCATCTCAACCATTGCTTACACACACTGTCTCCCACAGCCTGGTAAAAACATGACTCCACATCCATTAACTTATCAAACAGTTTTATAGGTTAAATTCTCAATCCACAAACCCTCTGCACAATAAGCTTACAACCAATGGACGAAGATATAAATTGCTCATCTATATGAGATAAATAGACCCATAGAAACCTTTAGAAATAATCATGACAACCTTATTAAGCTAGAGATGTGCCGAGAGGAACATATACAATAGCTTCCATCCTTTTCTTCATCAATCTCTGCCTCCTGCCTCCTCTTCAGCTCCTCCAGCCTCTTTCTTTGCCTACCTCTCCACTGTTCAATAATATACCACCTTAACATAAGCCTACAATTCATAGGTGCTCATCTATATAAGACGTACTGAGCTGCCATATGCAAGGCTGTCCTGGGAATGTTGACCTTATCCATGGATGATGTACATACAGAGTTACTTTGATGGGGCTTAGCAACTACATTTATTAATAACACTTGAACGCCTGATCTGATTGACAATAATTCACTAATCTGCATATAACAAAACTTTTTTTAAGCTCATATTTGTCTGATTATTTCCTTAGGACAGATTTTCTTGATTTTCATCACTCTTGATGCTTTGAGATGGCAAATGTCTTGCTGTACGTAGATATCCTGTGTGGGGTAGAATATATGCAGTCCCTACTTCCTAGATGTGAGTTGTAACTCTGACAACCAGATGTCTCTGGTTGTTGCTAAATGTTCCTTCAGTTGAGAACCGTTGTGTTAGAATACCATATAAGCTAAATTTCTTGAAAACAGCTTTAAGCTTTGACTATGGGTCCCACATTGAAGACCAAGAGAAACTGTATTTCTAGTGTTGCTCAGGGCACTACAGAGTAGGCATTTTTCTCTACATCTTGAGATGTAGTATTCATTTGTGTATGTTTTGTAGAGACATGACTTCACTACTCTAGTATCTGGGAACATAGTTCCCGTAATCTTATGAAATTATATGTTTAACCTTTTGAGTGTTAACTGCACTACTTTCCAAAGTGTTAATTGCATTTTAAATTCCCACCAGTGGTGTTGAAGTGTTTTCTGATTTCTCATTATTTATGATTATCTGAGACAGGTTATTTTTGCATTTGGTTTTCTTTTTGTTCTGGGGAGTCTTGATAGCTAAAAATCTATTTTATTCTATTTGGAAAACACTGCAAAATATGTCCTATAATAAACATTTTGGAAGCTGTTATTTGAGAGTATATAACTTATTGACTTTGTTTTGCTCATAGCCACAGTAACACCACATGTCTCCAAGCAAAGAGTGGTTATTTGTTTTTGTTGTTTGTTTGTTTGTAGATTGTTTGTTTCTTATTGCCGTTACTGGGTTTTATTTTAAGGCATGGTCTTGCTGTGTTTGTTCAGGTTGGCTTTAAGTGACATGATTAAGGACACCTCATGGTACCATTGCACATAGGGAAAAATCACTTTGTATTTTTGGATGTTTAGAAATAATATGTGTGTGTGTGTGTGTGTGTGTGTGTGTTTGCCTGCACATATGTCTATACACTACGGTAGTAGTACAGTAATATGTCTGCTAAGGCAAAAAAAATATTTAAGGAGTTGTGAAAAGAAAAAAAAAAATCCTTGGCATTTGAAGTATGATGACCCACAGCCGTAATCTCCATGCTTGGGAAACTGGGGCTTAAAAATGGGGTCAACCCCATTGATAGATAAGTAATATGTCATATCAGTATATAAAAATTATCTTTAAATCTACAGGTCGTAGATTCTCGGCTGTTTATAGCCGAGATCAGTACAGTGCTATATTAGTCACACTGAAGCCTCAGCTAAAGGAGAGAGAAAACAAAAAAGTCAGTGGCATTGGTTCTGTTTTCAGGTGTCCCCAAGTGTCACCCATGTGTCCTGTTAATGTCTCATTGCCTGCCCCATTTTCAAAGTAAAACTGACACTGTGTTTCACAGATCATCTTTGTGTGGCAAAACCTTCTTTATTATGTGTGGCTAGGGGTATTGTATTTTGCTTCCATTTGAAAACACGAGTGAGGAGCTAGGGAAATGGCTCATCGATTAAAAGCATGCTCTTATGCGGAGCAAGGGAAAAACTCATCCATTGCTGGTGAGAGTTCAAGATACTTTGCTGTTGCTCAGAAAACTGGGAATAGATCTACCTCAAGACCCAATTATACCACTCTTGGGCATATACCCAAAACATGCCCCACCACCCACAAGGACATTTGCTTAACTATGTTCATAACAGCTTTATTCTTAATAGCCAGAAACTGGAAACAACCTAGATGCCCATCAACTGAAGAATGGATAAAGAAAATGTAGTACATCTACACAACAGAATACTATTCAGCTATTAACAACAAGGACATGATGAATTTTTGTGGGCAAATGGATGGAGCTAGAAAATACCATCCTGAAAGAGGTAACCCAGACCAAAAGGGCATGAATGGTATATACTCACTTCTAAGTGGATATTGGCCATAAAGTACAGGATATCAACTATAATCAACAGACCCCCCCCAAAAAAAAATAAACAAGAAGGAAGGCCCAAGCAAGGATGCTCGAATCTCACTTAGAAGGGGAAACAAAATAGTAGTAGGAGGCAGATGGAGGGAGGGAACTGGGTAGGAGAGGGGATGAGGAGGGGAATGGGGGAGCTTTCAGGATTCGGTGTGGGAAGAAACAGGACAGATGGACAGATGGATGTGAAGATAAATGGAAATCTGCAGCTGGTGGGGTTAAGGAGGTAGGGGGCATATTGAGAACATGCCAGAGGCCTGGGATAGGGGAGGCACCCCAAAATCAATGGGAGTGACCTTAGCTGGGCCTCATAGTATTGGGGGATCTGGAACCTGAAGAAGCCACCTCCTGTAGCCAGGCAGGGTCCCCAGTGAAACGACAGAGACACCAACCCATCTACAAATCATTTGACCCAACATTCATTCTGTCTACAAGAAATGCAGGGACGGGGATGGAGCAAAGACTAAGAGAAAGGTCTAGCGATAACCTGCCCAACTAGAGACCCATCCACAGGCAAACACCAGTCTCTGTCACTATTAATGAGTATTAATGAGTGCACTGTTATGCTTACAGACAAGAGTATAGCATGGGTGTCCCCTGAGAGGCTCCACTCAGCAGCTGACTCGGACAGACACAGAGACCCACTGCCAAACCTGGATGGAGCTTGGGGACTCTTATGGGGGATCTGGGGGAAGGATTGATGTCCTGAAGGAGATAGGAACTCCACAGGAAGACCAAGATGGACAACTAACCTGGGCCCTTGGGACTCTCAAAGACTGAACCACCATCCAAAGGGCATGCACAGGCAGGACCTAGGCTATGTGTAGCACCATCTGAGCAATTTGAAAATATCAGCATGAAGTCTTGAATATTTCTCATATTCTCAGAATTTCTCATTTTTTGAGTCTTCCCACCTCTCACTTTTACTTTTTTTCTTTCTTTTTAAAAAACACTTATTTATTTATTTTATTGATATGAGAAATGAGTACGCTGTCACTGTCCTCAGACTCACCAGAAGGGGGCATCAGATCCCATCACAGATGGTCGTGAGCCACCATGTGGTTGCTGGGAATTGAACTCAGGACCTCTGGAAGAGCAGTCAGTGCTCTAACCACTGAGCAATCATTTTTACATTTTATTGTAGCTCGGATGTGTATACTTTTAGGGTAGATCACTTAGCATTGGATGACCAGTGGGTGTCTCGTCTCTGGGGAAACTGAATTCTTTAGTTGTTAACTGCTTGAGAGTATCCTCTATCTACGTCGGGATGCCAGCTGGTGTTGGAATTGTTCAGGTCATGTTTAGGCAGCTGTGCTGCTGAGATTTTATGGGTGCAGGTCCCCCGTCATTGTGAGTAGCACGGCAGACATCACTGGAACACCAGTGACATGAACTTGACAAAATAGTTCATGGGGGCATGAGAGAAGCCATGCTTGGACAACCGGATACCCATGCCTGGAAAAGCAGAACCAAACGGCATAGGCAAAGGTTAGTGGATGTAGAAAATGGTGGTATACTTGGAAAACCTAAAGGCATCCGAAGGGCTGGGCTTGTGCTTCTGTTCATGACTAAGGGTCACGCCAGGCAGGGTGGATCCGGCGTTTGTTTCTATCCCAGTGATATCTGACGTGGTACTCACGACGACAGCATCCAGTTCTGACTGCCCCGCTTACCAGGCCGTGGGCTCCATGCGGATGGAGCCCAGATGGCCTGGCCGTCACCACTGTTCTTAGAGCTGCTGCCTGTGGGTGTGGCATCTGCACCAGGTCAACACAGGTTCTGAAAAGTCCCACAAGAAGAGAGACTCACACGCTGCCCGCTGAGCCTCCTGAGTCCAGGCCGTGGAGGCTGAGGAAGCTGACACAGTAAAAAGTGTGAGGTATCAAGTAGGGAGCTTGCACTTCAGTAACACGAGCACACGCGTGTCTTTCCACAGGGTCAGAATTTGTTGCCTTACCAGTAAGCTCAAAAAATGTCACCATCTTTATTTCCAGTACCACTTGGGGAGGGGGAGGATGTTTTATTTATCATGAACATTTTTTTTAACAGTGATTTTGAATTAAAAATAAAACCTGCATATGAATATTGTTGATCTTGCTTATGCCTCCCATTTAAAGTCACGCTTTTCTTTCTTTAATCGTGACAGTTGGGTTGTGGGCAGCAAAGACCTCAGAGAGAGCGGAGGTCAGGGCACGAGGGCAATGTAGGGGAATGCCAAGGCAATGGGATCCAGTGCTCCTTCGAGGAGAAGAAAAGAGGAGGGGGAGGGCGGATGGGGGATGGGAGCGGGGTGGGGGAAGGGGATAACATCTCAAATGTAAATACAGAGAGTAGCTAATAAAAATTTAAAAAAAGAAAAAAGAAAAGAATTTGAACTTTCTGTCTCCGTTCCGCTTCGCCCCCCTCCCCCGCCCCATGGCACATGCCTTTGAAACTTTTGAAAAAAAAAAAATTCAATCTGCCTTCACAAGAATTGTGCTTATTGTCAGGAATTAGAGGAAGTAGACAGAAAGGAAAACAAACAAACAAACAAACAAACAAACAAACAAACCAACTCTTTGCTCCATCCTTGCTTAGACTAGACTAATTGCTGGGCTGGGATCTTACCGTTCCCACTGGAAGGCATGTGCAGATCTTATTTCTCATTTCCCTCTTCCTGACGAGTGCACTGGTAAACAGATCGTTGGGAGCCTTATCTCCCCACGTCACATTGAACGGGTCCTGCAGGAAAAATACCAATGAGCTAGTTAGTGCAGCGAGTATGACCGAAGTTCTGGAGGAACCAGAGCTTAAGGAATTAATAAAACACCCTAATGGGTTAAACACTTTATTTGATTAAGTCAGAAGATACTCTGTAGCCAACGGTACAGCTTTGGAGGGTGGGCTGGAATATGAAAAGATGAGGTGACGTCACTTCTTAATGGGAAAACCCCGAGGGACAGGATTGTTTGCGTCAGACTGATAGGTGGATCCATTGTACACACGAACTACGGTAAAGCCACCGGAAGATGCAAATGAGGAATGAGGTAGCAGATGAGAATAGGGGACAGGAAAATGAGGCACCCCTGTAGAGAAGCTAGTGAATGGTAGTGAAATAGGAATGCTGGGCCTAGGCTTGTAGCTCAGTGGGAAAGCATTTGTAAAACCTTCTATCTCGTGGAGGGAGGACTCTGTGATTGACTTGTTTAAAGTCAGGCATGACACCCATGGCATCAGGGAACATTCAGTCATTCACATAAAACACACACAGCAAAACTATGGGGCAAACAAGTTCCAAGGGGAGCCCCCTTTATAACATGCAAGGATGAGGAGGGGTTTGCAACATATCAAGTGAAGGAAGACAGCATCAGGGTGCCCTAAAGGAAGAAACGAGATCCACAGTTCTGTGATTTGTTGGCAAGCAAAGAAAAACGGGGTGCATATCCGGAGGCTGCAGTCACCTTCTTCATCCCTGGTATGGAAGAATCTTTCCAGGCAGAGGTGGGAGTGACAAGTCCGCCAGGCAAGAACAAAACAAGGACGCCACGGAAGATGGTCAACGCACTGTAGCTGGGGACAGGGAAGTGAGGTGGAAGTGGGAGGGGTGGCACAGGTCACCAAGAAAGGGGCTTGTCAGTCACATGGGTTTAACACAAGTGTAAAGTGTCACCATGAGGACGCTGAAGTGATGATGTGATCAGGATGGCTTGGCCAAGGCAACTCTTCCTACCCATGAGTTTTTCCAGGAAATTCAGCCAGAGAGGGCTCGAGAAGACCTCGAGTAAACCACCAAACAGCTGAGCTCCTGAATTCTGGCTCTGTGAAACAGAACCAGCCAAGACTGTGCTCTAAGTGAAGACTCAGTGAGGTGTGGCCTTGTTAGAGTAGGTGTGGCCTTCTTAGAGGTTGGAGGAAGTGTGTCCTCTGGGCCAGAGCTTTAAGACCTTAGTCCTTGCTGCCTGGAAGCCAGTCTTCTTTTAGCATCCTAAAGATGAAGATGTAGAGCTCTCAGCTGTCCCTGCACCATGTCTGCCTGGATGCTGCCATGCTCCCGCCTTGATGATAATTGACTGTACTCCTCTCAAGCTTGCCAGCACTGAGGATTTCGGGTAGCGTTCCAGGAAGCTGTTACTTGAAAGATCTTAGTCAGACTCTATCCATGGAGCTGCTTCTCTCTAGTCTAGTCTAGTCTAGTCTAGTCTAGTCTGGTCTGGTCTGGTCTGGTCTGGTCTAGTCTAGTCTAGTCTTGTCTTGTCTAGTCTAGAGTCTTCCTGATATGGTAATAATATGTTCAGCTTCCAACCCCCATGTAGGGGGTTAGAGGCTGGCCTGACCTACAGGGCAAGTTGCAGGCCATCCAGAGTTACATTAGTGAGACCATGTTTCAAAGATAAACAAATAGAAAACCAACTAAAAAGAAAAGTCAGCTGACCACCAGTCTGTCTATTGCTGCATCCTGATTGTGCACACAGTAAGATCAGCTTCTTTCAGATTCTGCCACCATGACTTCTCTGCCATGACAGGCTGTACCCTGGAATTGTGAGCCAAAATAAGGCCATCCTCCTTTAAGTTGTCCCAGCAACAAGACAAGTAACCCAGATGTCACCAAGGACAGAAAAGATGGATGCTGATACTGTCCCGTTGTTGTTGGAGGGATTTTTTTTTTTTTTTTAATTTTAATGAGATGAGACTGATATCGCCACCTCCCAACTGTCTCTTGCTGTCTCGGATGCGGATATGATGCTTGAGCGGAAGTGTGAACACAAGCAATTGTGTGCCCAGGAGACTTCCCAAGGTTCTTAGAGGGCAGAAACCATTATCCCATTTTGCAAAGGCTCCTCAGCTCACAGAGTAGTATAGACAGAACTTGAATCCAGATCTGGCCAGCTCCAGAATGCCATTAACCATGATCTCTACTCTTTTAGAAAAGCAAAGACAAACCTGAGATGAGACAGTGGACGGCCAGAAGGCTCACAGATGTCTGATCCCCCACTTTCTAACGTGCTGTGTTATTCCTCTTTTGCTCCTTGAGAACAGGTGGGCTGATCGTGACAAGCATGAGGAACGTGTTGGGAGACTCCTCAGCATGTTGGCAGTCAATCACTCGTTTGTTTAATGCCAAGCCAGGGAGCAAATGATGCCCAAGGTGTGTGCCCCTTTAATAATAAATCAGAGGTGAGTGCCCGCAATTCCTTAATTATGCATATTTTTCTTAGGAATAGTTTAAGGACCCCAGCAGGTGCCTGCTTTCTAGACTTCATTATCATTGACAGAGCTAAGACGTGCACACTCAGAGCAGGTTGTGGTAAAAGATGTGTGAGGGTTGGGAGGTGGCTCATGTTTCCCCTCGCTATTAAAATGTCACCTTGGTGTACATAATAATGTGTTCACACACCAGACACATCTCCTGAGCATTTCCTTTTTATACTTGGTCTAAAAATAATTAAACAAGCTTATAATAATTTTTTGACTAAGCTTTTATCTTTAAAAAAAAGGAGGCAAAAAAGAAACAAAAGTTTCCGTATTTTCTCACTCCTCTTATTTCATACCATTTAATTTGATTGCAAAGCTCCTAAATTGTTAAAATGAGAACGTGTTTTCAGTACTAATGGGAAGTGTGTTTTTGTTTTTAATTACATTAAGTGAACTCCCTTTACATTAGGAGGCCGTGATTCCATTAAATTCCGTGACCAAAGGCAACTTCTGGAGGAAAGAGTTTATTTTGGCTTATGGTTCCGGAAGAAGAATTCATCATAATGAGGAGGCGTGGCAGGTATGGTGGATGCACAGAAAACCTGAATATAGCTACAAACATGAGAGAGTCAACTGAAAAGGGGACGAGCCTGTCAGTTCCCAAAATCTGCTCCCAGTGACATGCTTCCTCCAGCAAGGTTGCACCTCCCCACAGCTTCTCTAAATGGTGCTACCAACTGGGGATGAAGTGTTCAAATGTGTGAGGCTATGGAGAAATTTCTCATTAAAACACCACTGTGACCAACACTAAAGTTTGGTGAAACGGGAACAGCTGTTTTCTCCGTATCTGGAACCTGCTTCTCGGTTATGAGGTTGAGGAGGGAGTTATTCACTATGCACCCAAGTCATCATAAGGTATAGTTTAAGATGACAAGGGTGATTGGGAAGGGGCTTTGAGGAGTCTTTGCTTTCCTGAAGGGAACAGGAGAATAACAGTATCATCTCTCCCCATCTTCCTGCCTTGATGTGTATGTGGTTAAGATATGTATGCCCTGGGGAGAATATACTTGCTGGTTTTGTGTCAACTTGACACAAGGTGGAGTTAATCACAGAGAAAGGAGCCTCAGTTGGGGAAATGCCTCCATGAGATTCAACTGGAAGCCATTTTCTCAATTAGTGATCAATGGGGAGGGCCCAGCCCATTGTGGGTTCTATGAGCAAGCAAGCTGAGCAAGCCAGGGGAAGCAAGCCAGTAAGTAACATCCCTCCATGGCCTCTGCATCAGCTCCAGCTTCCTGACCTGCTTGAGTTCCAGTCCTGACTTCCTCTGGTGATGAACAGCATGTGGAAGTGTAAGCTGAATAAACCCTTTCCTCCCCAGCTTGCTTCTTGGTCATGATGTTTTGTGCAGGAACAGAAACCCTGACTAAGACAGAGAGTTTGCATTGTTTGGCAAAAATTCCCAACAGTGAGTTTGCCAGAAGTAGCTTCAGCATCTACAGATGAGAGTTCAGGAGACACCCCAGGACATGATGAACATTTCAATGCTGATATGTAAAACTGCTTGCCTGCTTTTTTTCATGTTATGCAAGTAGATGAAAGGGTAACAGCCCTGTTTAGGCCTGTGTTTTCATAGTGGTATTTCTGTTATCTCGGCTTATTGCTTTAAAATAGGAGTTAGCATGCCCTCTCCACAGAGAATCTGATGATAAATATTTTAGCTTCTGAAAACTGTGTGATCCTGTTTTAAGTGCTCAACCATGGTTCTGCCTCACAGAAGTAGTCACAGGCGATACTCAAAGGAGTATAGTCTCATTCCAACTGAACTGTATTTATGATGACACAGAGGGTTGGGGTTATGGTTTGGATGCCGTTTGATTGTGTATACCAGTCACATGTGTTGCTAATAGGATAATATTTTCAAGAGGTAGAGCCTCATAGAGTCATTGCTGGCCAACTTGTCTTCGGGAATATCTCCCTCTGTCTATTGGGTTCTCTCTCTAGCTATATAGTTCTTGCTATTGGGGTGTTATCAACCATGATGTTATTTAAAGAATGGGGGAACCTACACCATGATGGTTGGGCTTTCTAACCTCCAAAACTGTTCACCAAAGTCACGTAGCCTCAGACTTAATGCGATGATAGCAGACTATGAACATATTAATGTATTTGGTGCATGAAATGTTGGTTACTCGATTCTGTTTTGAAACAACTTCTGGGTTAGTTGTGGGAGATATCAATGGGAGATTCCCACCCCCCCCCCCCCCGCCAAAAGATTTCCTCCTCAGCTGAGATAAAGATATTTCTTTTTCAAGAAAAAGTATCAGATGCACCCTGCACCCTTGTGACTCCGTGCACGTCTGTCTGTCTCTCCTTGTTTTTTACTCTAACAGTAATAAGTGACTGACTAATTCTGTGGTATGTTGTGATGGGACCTGAGACACCCTTCCCAAATCTTCTTTTTATGGGTGGAGCTTAGCAAGCATTCTATTTTTTATTATTCTCTGAGCATCTAGGACAGATGGAGCTTGAGTTTGAGAATTTAATTCCTTATGTCTATTGCTGGAGAAAATTCTAACAACAAACAGGAAAGTATATTGTTCCCGTGCTGGTTTGTATACACTTGGCTCAGGGAGTGGCACCACTTGACAGTGTGATCTTGTTGGAATGGGCATGTCACTATGGGCGTGGCTTTAAGACCCTACTCCTAGCTGTCTAGAAGTGAGTCTTACACTAGCTGCCTGCAGATGAAGATGTAGAACTCTCAGCTCCTCCTGGACCATGCCTGCCTGGATGCTGCCATGCTTCCACCTTGATGATAATGGACCGAACCTCTGAACCTGTAAACCAGCCTCATTTAAATGTTGTCCTATAAGACTTGCCTTGGTCATGGTGTCTGTTCACAGCAGTAAAACCCTAACTAAGACAGTTCCACAGTATACTCTGAGTGATCACATCACACGGTAGGGTATCACAGGAAGTGCAGGCTACCCAAGAGATGAGATGCCTGGGGGAGTCTCCACAGTATGCTCCTTATCCAAGATGACAAGGATATCATTCTTCCAGATACCCATTCAGGCAGCCAGGGTTAGGCATTTACTAAGAAGGAGCCTCATTGAGGACCCTCACATCTGGAGCTTGGGTTGGTTTCAGAAGCATTCTAGTGCCGGCCCTATTCTGATCTCCTCCCAAAGAGTAGGTCTGGAAAGGGGAACCTTACAACCTGAGTGTGAGATAAGCTTCATAATCTTTTTTTTTTTTTTTTTTTTTAATAACCAATGGATACCTGAGTGGATAGAAGAGAAAGTGCCTGGGTCATGTCAAAAACACAAGGGAAATCTCCAATGGACCAACAGGCTAAAGAGCAGAAAGAGGACAGTGGGGTGGAGAAAGCTGGGAATCTGAGCTATAGATGGGTGAACAGCTTGGAGGTAGCAGAGCAAGGAAGCCCTTTGTCACCCCCAAAGGCCTGATAGGATATGGCTCCTAGGTCCAATTTGCATATATATATTATAGATACCCCGTATTTTTATATTTTGTATATTTGAAGTACCAGTGATGCTCCCTGCATGTTAAAACCACCTAAGGGATTGATGCCTGCCCCACAGGTCCCTTTGATGCTTCAAGAGTCTTCCCAGGGCAACTCCCAATACACACAGCTGTCTTCTGTTGCAACGCATGGCCCTTGTTTTAAGAACTAGAGAGATGCCATAAAGCTTAAACTTGTTATGACGGCAGATAAATTTGATTTGCCCCAGAGGGAAATGCTAAGTGTGTTGATGAACCACACCATCCTTCCACAAATAAGAGTCACCGAAGGGTGTGCTAAACGCTTACATTTTAGATGAGGCTTAAAATGAATATCTCTGTAAGTCTTGAGGCTTAATGAATCCTAAGATGATCCTGGATTATGTTGTATGTAGGGCCCACGGGTAGTTGCTTGTGCAGGCGTGTGTGAGGGTGTAGATTTAGGGGCAATCCTCACATCATTAATGGCCTGAGAAGTTAACAGTGAAGCCCGGTCCAGTGTGTTTCCGAGGCTGACGGCTGGCATGAAGCCTAATGCTAAACTCGGTTAATGCTAAAACCCCCTTGAACTCAGATCTAGCAGAAAGTTCAGGGTTCTTCAAGTGCACGTTCTGCCAAACCCAGGACTATCGACACGTGTCTTAGTTTACCTTCTACTGCAGTGATAAACACGGTGACCAAAGGCAGCCTGGAGAGGAAAGGGTTTATTTGGCTCACACATCCCGGCTTATATAAACCGAGTGAAACCAAGGCAGGCGTTCAAGGAGGCTAAGAACCAGGAGAGACAACCTAAAGCATAAGCCATGAAGAAACATTGTATATCTGCTTGTTCCCCGTGGCTTTCTCAGTTGGAATTTTTGTATGCATCCCAGGACTACCCATGAGGGACAGCCCTACTTAGAGTGGGGTCGGTCTATTTACATCAATCAACAAATAAGAAAATGTCCCACAGCTTTGCCTAGAGACCAATATGACGGGGCATTTTTTTTTTTTTTTAGTTGAAGTTCCCTTTTCTCAGATGATGCCAACTTTTGCCAACTTCACGCAACACTCCTGGTACAATGTGTGACCATGTAGCCAGTGCCTGCGAAGCCACTGAGAACCCACAAGGAGGCCTGTGAAGTAGCCCTGAGGAGGAGGAGGCAGGAGGATTTTAACCTTAAAGCCCATCAAGACTGCATTTAGGAGGAATGGCTGCAGGTGTAAATGCTGGGGGTGGGAGTGGGTGTGTGGCTACGAAAGCATCTCCTGCAGGAGGACCTAATTGAAGACTCTCTGAGAGACCATGGATTGCTGTCTTTTTCTTGTTTAATCGATCTGTTTGTGGGCATTGTCCTTTCTTCTCCTCCGTTACTGAGACTGATGGGTAAACCATCCTTCAGGTTGGTAGACCCTCCTTAGGCTGTGTAGTTTCAATGCTGGCTGCCCACTAAGGAAGTCTTAAGATATTGATGTCTGGGCTCCATATCTAGCCTCCTAGACTTCTTTGGTCTGGGCATTGGTAGATTTAGAAGGCTTCAGCGGACGATGAAGCACAAAGCTTCCAGTGCTGAAACTGACACGTTTGGCTCTTGAGATCTTGGGATTGCCTGCCTATTTGCAAACTGAGGATGAAGAACTGTTTTTGTTAGTCAGGCTTTCAACGTTGTAACAGAGTCCCTGAAACAATCAGTTTAACGGGGGTGTTGACTCCACTTTCAGACATGTCCATCCATGAGTCAAATATTGGATGACGGAGACACTTGAGGTCTTCTAGTCATCCCCATTGAGAGCTGGTCTACAACACCATCGCTGGCTTTGCCCTTGACACTGTTCTTTCCTTACTTGTTTCTGAACGTACTCGGGGGGGAGGGGCAGCTAGGTTAGTGATATTCAAACGCTGTTGACCCTCCAAGAATTCCCAGGGCAGATAGGAGTGGGAAGGGGGGAAAACTCAGAGTTTAGTTCCTGTATTTATCTATCTTCTTCTGTAGAGTTTTCAGAAGGATCCTTTAGAATTACAATTCTGTAACTCACAGGAGTCCCTGAAGGCCTCCCAGCTCAGAGTTCCAGAAATCTAAGCTCCAGTTCTCGTAAAATGGTCCCCAAAGGAAGGTTTCTCTACTAGAAGTGCTTTTTGGAACACCAACTTTAAAAGGAGTTTAAAATATCTTCTTATATAAATATTTTCTCCTCTAAAAGTATGTTTTGAAATGGAGGTGTTTTGAAGGAATGAGTAGGTGGTCAGTCACTGTGACATTTGGCTTACAGGTGTCTAGGACTGGTTTCTAACTGACCTCCCTCATTAAGGACCATCAGAAATAACCCACGGATCTCAGCCCATTTTACTTACAGCACCGTACAGTTCTTACATGGGACTTTAGAGCAGTTTCACATTACAAATAGTTGGGGTCCTAACTGGGCTAAAGGCTTTCAGAGACAGACAGATTTATTCCCACCCCCTCACTACAATGGAACTCCCATTTAGTTATAAATGAAAACAAACCCTTCCTTTCTTGAGGCCAAGGATCTTGTCAGAGCCATGAGAGAAGTCACTAACAGACATTTTGAATTTTCTTTGTAGTCATGGTCTAAGACATCTTCAGGCTCCTGTGGATACAGCTGGACGGAACATGGACAACGCAGGTCTCGTAAGTGACTCTTCTGATAGCCGAGGCCTTTGTATCCAATTCTCTTTTATTCTGTCCTAAAACAAGAGCCAGCCGAGAAGAGAATTCACAGAAGGCTGTCCTATGGGCTGTGTCATGGCTTTGTCTAGAGCCAGCACTTCCCCCAGATTAGCTGTTCTATTGTTTTTATTGTATGTTTTGCTCTGTCAATGTGTCTCAGTTTTTGTTATTTGTAAACATATACAAGGAATAAGCATACCTATCATTAGCTTTTAAACGTTTAATTTTAGCTTCTGTGTATAAATGTTTGCTTGCACATGAAGACCAGAAGAGGATATCAGCTCCCTCTGGAACTGGAATTCCAGATCACTGTGTGCCACCATGTGGGTACTTGGTCCCAGGAACCCAGGTCTGCTAGAAGAGCAGCTAGGGGTCTTAACAGTTGAGTCATCTTTCCAGCCCTTCATCAGCAGCTTTTAGAAATGATTATGTCATCTTTGCTAGTATAGTATATTATCTAGGTCCTCATTGAGGTGCCTAGGCCTTATTGCTGTAGGTGATCTCTGGGGGAAAGGCTTCCTGGAGGAGTTTTCCCTTGTTCTAGAAAAAAAAAATCAGAATCATGTCACAGCCAGTGTGAGAAATGTCAGCCAAAGCGCCTTGGCATTGACCGGCTCCATCATCTGAGCCAGTGGTGTAGTTGGTATCAGGTGGTCATTGCTGTTTTGTTTTGTTTGGAAGACAGAGTCTAACTATATAATGTAGACTCATTAGAACTCACTCATCGGCATGACTTTAAGTGGTCTTGAGGGGGCTCCTTAGAACTTGGCTCTTTTTCTCTACTTTTGGAAACTTCTACTGGGAACAAGAAAGCTCAGGCGACACTGCTTCATGGTGGTACTGGTAACTGGGCTGATAGCTTCAGTCTACCAGTGATTTCTACTGTATTTCCATACTTCTGTATTTCTGCCCCCGTCTATACCTTTATTTTTAAATTTGGAAAACAAAGTCTTAGCCTGTGCTTGAACAGATGCTGAACTCCAGGCAGGGATTGAATTTGTGATCACTTTAGACCCTAGTAGTGAAAGGAAATCGCTAAAGACCCCAGACTCAGATAGTGTGCCAAGACAAAAAGAGTATTTATTCTGCAGAAACAACCAGTATGTCGGGGTCAGCCATTCTTCCAAATGGCAACCCTAGACAAAGGCACGCCGACTTTCTGATAGGGAATCAGGCGAACTCTCTAGAAGGATTGGGTAACCTCTAATGTGATTGGCAGGGGCCAAAGCGGTGACATTAGTTTAACTTTGATTGGCTACTATGTTAGTTCTTCTATATTTAGAGAGCAAATTAGATAAGAATTGCTTTTGTGGGTGATGGGGAGGTCACAGGGCTTTTCCTTGGCTTGTGCCAGGTAGTCAGTGGTCTGCATTTCCATGTCAGTGAATGTTTAACCACAGATAGGGTTGCCCAGCACAGACAGCCCGTCCTGAGACAAGATGTCTCCCATCCTTGTGGCTATTTTCAGGCGATTCTTTGGAAGGGGTTTTATGACTTTATTTTGGAAGTTTTGGTCTGTTCCTGGTCTTAACATTTGTCTGGGCTCTGCCCCATAGTTGCCTGGCAACAGCCAGGTATGCCTGGCTCACTATAAAAGGGGCTGCTTGCCCCCTTCTCTCTTGCCTTCTTGCTCTAGCTCTGTCCTCTCCCTCCTGTTCCCCCTCTCTCCCCATTCCCCCTCTCTTCTTTCTCTGTGTGCTCATGGCCAACCTCTGCTCCTCTCCTCTTACACCCCGCCCCCCCCCCCCCCCGCCTTTCTCTGTCCCTACTAACCCTCTCGGCTCCCCTCTCCATGCCCTGAACAAACTATTCTATTCTATACCTTCATGTGGCTGGCCCCTCAGGGGGAAGGACTGCCTTAGCATGGGCCTGCAGAGGCACCCCCTTTCCCCACACCTGACTCCACATCCACCGAACATACTCTCTCTCCCTATCTTTTTAGAAAACGCAACACCCGGAGCTGTTGACCTGTGGCTTACTTCCTGGAATTTGTGCTTTGTTCCAGGAGCTGTTGATTTGTGGCTTAGTTCCTGGGACCGGTGGCTTTCTTCCTGAAATCAGGCCTGGTCCTAAAATGGAGGCAAGTGGAGTGTATGTCACCCTTTCAGTAGCTGGTCTGACTCCAGTCATATTGTTAGTTCAAACTCAGAGGGATGGCCCCTCTGGAGTGACTTCTGTGTAAAGCCAGAGTCATTTTGATAGCACCAGCCTCGTCACGGACTTCCATTGGCCTTATCATTATACGCAGCAACTGTGATTGGCTTAAACTTGTGTCACGTGATCCCACCCAGAGCCCAGGGGCTCAGGGAGTAGGGGAGCAGATAGACAGGAATGAGCGCTTGAAGTCTGTCCTTATATGTCACGCATGCTCAGTGTGCAACCAAAAAGGGGCCACTCCATCACTTTCCACAGATCCTTACTAGTTCCGGCTTCAGGACAGTTCTCCAGGTGCCCCCCCCCCCCACTGCGCCTCCACGAACAGGCTGATGGGTGTCATTTTCTTACGTGGTCATCTATGCATGTCACTGAATGGTCTCCTCTGCTAGACTTCTGCAGCCAGGGTATGGTTTCTCTTTACTCATACACATGTGCCCAGTCTCATTTACTACTGAGACAGTGCTCCGAGGAGCGGATGTCAGATGGACGTAGCCCACTGCATCTAGTCATCTCTGGGTTTGGTTTGGGATAACGGAGACGTGTGAGAGGGGTAAGTAGTGGGAACCTGGTATAAATTTGGAGAAGGCAAAAAAGAGAGGCACGTGCTCTCCTCGATGAAATTGCCGGGATTGTCACATCCAGGGAGGACAAGGTTCCAACTCATATCTTCTCTGTCATGGTTTGTTGCCCTCTGACAAATTAAACTTTCCCACGCGTCGGTGAAACCTCATTACCAGTGAGGTGGAAAATAAGCAACAGGAGCTGCATCTGTGGCCCAGCTCAGAACATAACAAAGATGTCACCGGCAGAAACTCAAGTCCCTCTACTGATGCTACTTCCTGTAAGGCATTCTAGAGGATGGCAAGGTTAGGATTGTTTTTACTGTTCTAGTAGCTGAACAGTACAAGGGGGGGGGGGAAGAAATTACCATCAAAGATATCTGCCATTCAAAATAGCACCAAGGGGCATCATTCAGCCTGTTTCAGCGTTAAATGCCACAGTTTGCTGGGCAGGAAGCAAAAAGGAAAAAAAAAAAGACCACTAATTATTAATACAGTGCTGGCTTTGACTATGGTTTTTACAGAGAACTAGACTGACGGAGGGTCAGTGATTAGGGGAATGGCAGGCTGGTAAACACCGATCAAAGCTTTGCCATCTTTGCCTCTTGTCTCGGTGAAGCAAAGCAGGGGTGATGTTCAAAGAGCAAGATAAGTAAAATAGAAGTGAACAAAACCCTTTCATGCGGATGAAGCAATGGGCTAGTATGGAATTTTCTGCCCTTCTGCCTCGGGTTCTTGGGTGTTGAGATTGTAGGAGTTACGACCCTATAGCTCCACAGACTGTGGTTGCCACGTGTGATAGGGTACAGGGATCCTAATGGATGGAGGGTAGTGACACCCCGAAGTTTCGGCACACTGAACAGCACCCCACCCTCTCTATCTACACCCAAAGATATCTCCAGTCCATGGAACAAAGCATGCAAGGTAGAAACCTTCCCTGAAGGACCTGCATCTTCCTCTTCAACTAGCATAGCTCTCAGGGAGTTACTAATAGGAAGGAAACACAGACAGACAGACAGACAGACAGACAGACACACACACACTCCAACATACGCACACACACACATATATACACAAATGCACACACTCACACACATACATACGTGCGTGCGCATACACCCTTCAAGTGTATCTTTTTACAGTCCATTTTTCAGAAGATCTGTGAAGGCGGTTTCCCCCTTCATGGTCCCTTCCCAAGTCTAGTTGTTTTGTATACCAACATTTTGGCCCCTATTTTTTTGATGCAGAACAAATATGACCCTTCCATCTGTGAATTTAAGACTATGGTCTGGTTAGAAGGTACCCCAGGGCAAATGTGGGGAATAAAATATGAAGTCAGAGCAAATGAGACACAATAACTCTGTGTTGAACGTGATTTTGTGAAGAGCTATAAATACCTCTCAGGGGCCCATCACCAAGAATGACTGTATAATTTAATGAAATACCTTTATAAAATATTTATTTTACTTTTTGTGTGTAGGCGTTTTGTGTCTGTGTCTGTCTGTGCATGATGTGCGTGCCTGGTGCCAGAAAATGATGCCAGATCCCCTGGAACTGGAGTTACAGATATTTTGTGAACCAACATGTGATTCCTAGGAATTGAACCCTAGTCCTCTGCAAGAGCAGCCAATGCTCTTAACTGCTGGGATGTCTCTCCAGCCCACTCAATAAAGTATCTTCATGAAAGCCTTTTGTATCCGGCCTTTCATCTCAGATACATGGTTCACGTGGTTAAGTTATGTGTTAGTGAACACTTTCTGTTCCTCTATTGAGACGAGCATATAATTTCCTGACTTGTTAATGTGGTGACTATAGTAATAGATATTTTGATTTGCACTCTTTTTATTCCTGAGGTAGAGGAACTCTAAAATTAGATGTGGATGAAAGAATTTCTGCCTTATTCTGAATTCTGCATTAAAATGAATGAACAACACCACTCCGGTGGTCTTTAGTATGTTTTAGTTTAGAGGATTTATTATATATTTTTTCTTATAATTTCCATTGTGGTTACATTTTTATTATAGTTTTACATAGTGAAAAATACCACCTTTAGTATAAAATTTAAATGTATCCTTTCCCTAAGTTGGTTGCAAGATATGGAATTCTATGTCTTCCTTGGTCACTGGATCTCAGTCGGGTCAGGCTAGTGTGGGTCAAGGGTTTAAAAAGAAACCTAAGGGATCTCTCCCTTTGCATGATTGAGGAACAGCGTTTGTCACGGCCTCCTGACAAAACCAACTGGATAAGTGATCAGACTCTGATCAATGTACGGTATTGATCTATAATGACCAGGAGGCACACACAGGGTGCCTGCCCCACAATACACATAGCTTTCTAAATACAGGCTCTTTCCCAGTTGCAGCACATGAAGGTAACACAAGAGCATCAACTTCCCATTGAGGATACAGAGAGCCAAGTTGTACATCATCAAGCTTGTAGGCAGGGGCCACACGGAAGGGATCAGAGCCAGTAGATACAGCAAAATTTTGCCCAAGAATTCAATGTGACCCTTCAGCATGCTCTGGAGCTTCGGCTACAGGGACACGTCACTCGTTCAGAAGCACCTAAACTTTCCAGGCACCCCTGCTGACTCCCTTCCGGGTTCCTCCATCAGGAAGACTGTGATGACCCTGTCCATGCGTCCCTGAAACGGAACTCGGGCTTTCTGCTTGTACCAAACATGACTGTCTAGATTGTGGCGAGCGTTTCTGGGTGATGATCTTCTCGGATGGTTATATAATCTTTTAATCTTTCGAGCTTTATTTATTTTATTTCCTGTGCATGGATGTCATTTCTCTTTATATGTACGCCTACCACCTACATTCTTGCTGTCCAAAGAAGTTAGAAGAGCCTCTTGAACTGAAGTTCCAGATGTTGGATGGTGAGTGCTAGGTACAAAATCTAGGCTCTCTACAGGAGCAGTGTGTACTGTTTCCCTCTCAGCCATCTCTCCAGCCCTTACATAGTCTAATTTTGTTTTGGACTTTCGGCTGCACAAACCCAGTGCCTTGTGCACGTGACACAAATACTCTGTTCCAGACTCACACTTAACCCATTTTGTTGTTGTTCTGTTTTTTTGCTTCTTTGTTGTTCTCCTTGAGACAAAGTAACCCTGAGTGGCCTTAGTACTGAAGATTTGCCTCTGCCAGTCGGGTGCTGAGGTTACAGGTCTGAGGCAATGCCCTTAGCTAGCTCAACAGTGGCTTTTGTTTGTTTGTTACTGCTGTTGTTTAGTGTCCTTTCTGACCGAAAGTGTCTCGGTTACTAATTGCCTTAAAGAGACCTCGTAGGGTTGGGGTTAGACCTCAGTCTTATTTGCTGAGCATGCGTGAAGACCTTGCATGTGATCTCTGACACGAGAGGCAGAGAAAACAAAGAGAGGAATCCTCTCTTACAACACAGGATAGGAGACTGTCTTCACCTGCAGGCTGTTTATCTGCCTTCATTTCTCTTATGATTACCCGCTGCTGCCTCATGTATAGATTTTTTTTTAAAAATTGTGTAGGGGTGAATTATCTGCATGGACATCTGCACCACATGCATGTCTGGTGCCTACAGGGACCAGAAAGGGGGACTGATGCTCCGGGAACTGATGTCACAGACCCACAGCCGTTTGCATGTTGGGAACTGAACCCTTCTGCAAGAGCAGCCAGTGATTTTAACCATCTCTTGGCTACTAAATGCTTTTTTTTGGTTAGTTGCCTGTTTACCCAACTATAATTAAGTTCTTTAAATGTGTGAACTTTGTTCTAGCCCCTAGTGTTACAGCAAATTGAGACATGCTACTAGTGTATCTATTTCTGACTCGAATTGAGTTTACTTATTACATCCTTAGGAATTATCAATTACAGGACGCTCTATTCTTATCTCGTTTCTATATTTTCTCAGCTCCACTGACCTCCACTTTCACCCCTTTAAGCAAAACACTTTCACCAAAAAAAAAAAAAAAAAAAGTTAACTGATTCTAGATGGAGGTGGGTACCAGGACCAGTATCTTTCTGCTATTGCACAGTGACCTCATGCTTTCCTGGACTTTACAGTTTTACACTCAAGTGTGACTGATGGTGTGATCTACGATGTGTTTTACAGCAAACCCACAGACCTAGCAAGCTGGGCCCTGTGAGCATGGGAGAGTTCAGCGAGACCTGGAGCCTGCCTGGTGAGGATGTGGTTTCATTCTCCACCGAGAGACCAAGTGCTGCTGGGGGAATTGGCCACCTGCTGAGCGTTCTCTTTGACCTCTGGACCAAGTGCACTTTCTCATCTAGCTTCTCAGTGATGAGAATAGGCACTCGTGGCTTCAAGTGGGGTAGTTTTAAGTTTCCTACAGTCTCCCGCACTTCTTGGCACAAAGAATGAATCATATCACTGGGATAATGAAGCATTTAATGGCTTGTGTGTTGATTTATCAGCTGGTGCTAGCGAGGCCAATTTTAAAATATAAAGCCATAAGTCACCCAGTCAAACTGTCCAATAGGCAGAACAGCCCGGCCCTTTGCCAGTTGCTGCTGTGTTAATCATGATGTTGTTGCCCAGGCTACAGAGCAAGGACTAAGGCACCCGGTGTTCTTCCCTAGTAAGGTCATCCATCGAGCTTTGTTTGGTTGTGGTGTTTGTGTTATCCTCACACTTCAGAGGGGGGAAAAACAACCTAAGGAATAAGAACATCTCCTTCTCTTTAGATCAAGATCCACCAACCCTGGGTTTCCCGGGATTCCCAGGAAAGTGTGAAAACTGGGAATAGTTAACTGAGCCCTAGTTGAGTCCAAGGTAACATGAGAGAAATGCTACAAAAAGCATTTATGGTACTTTAAGGAGCAACACAGGTTGCACACTGTCAGTCTCATGACTAACTTGAGCCATCCTCCAAGGCCCAACCCCTCCTTTATCACACTATATGGATAACATCGTACTCCCAGCATGGGTCAGCGAATGCAGAAACCACATCTGCTCTTTGAACAGAGATGGTGCTGAATGGGGCTGTTTCTAGGTCCCTGGGCCGATTTGAAGAGCCACAGCCAGGAGCTTTAGGAAATGAGTGGGAGAAGACAAGTGAGCAGGAGTGAAGCCTTAGCAAGGCGTGAACAGTTAGCACTAAGTGCATATGTCTTCCTACTGTAGATCTGTGACAACTCTTTGTGTGGAGCACCCACCTGCTCAGCCCCTTCCCACCCCAGCTCCCCCACCCCATTCAGTCTGCCTCCTCTCTGCCTGGAAGTACAGAGCTGTTGTCAGGATCATCCATCAGCTGGCATCTCCTATATACACGTGCTAGGCTTTACTCTCTTAGATCTTAATGGCACTGAGCATCCGGCCACTTCTTCATTTTGTAAAAAAAAAAAAAAAAAAAAAAAAAAAAGTACTTGCTTAGTATCATTTGAAAAATTGAACTGATTTAAAAAAATGAGCATATTGCTAGATTACGAACCCTCTAGCTTCCCGTCTGTCTCCCCAAATTGAAGGCCTCCTACTCTGAAGCCTGGAGGCTGAAAAACACGCTGATATCTAGAAGACATTGCCGGGCTAAATCATGTAGCTCCCTCTGCCCTCTATGGATGACGTAGCTAGAGACAGCATTTATTGGGTGATGTGTGCTGTATGAGCCGGGAGTTACTATTAACTCTGGAAACTTCTAAAAGTCAGATCTTCCCTCTGCTTCAGGATTTGAAAGCTATTCCTGGTGGCTCTCTCTTCTAATAGAGCTTCACTCTGGACTTAAAGAAAGTCTCACTTCAGGACTCTGTCTCCTAATGCAGCCTCCTCTCCTCTTTGAATTGTGAACGCTCTCTCCCTTCAAGGATTAACATGCTGTGAATGATACCATCTCTCGTCTCTCCTCATTGCTTTCCCTTGTCAAAGCTAAATCTTACCCCCAGCTCCCTGCCAAGGTTCTGCAGATGGCACTATGTTGTTCTTTGTGGCCTAATAATAACTTTACTGTGCATGTGTGACACATTTGGTTTACCTACTCATCTGTTATCCTTAATTTCTGTTTTTTTTTGGCTTTTTCCTTCCTTCCGTCTTTCCTTCCTTCCTTTCTCCCTCTCTCCCTTCCTTCCTTCCTTTCTTCCTTGTGTGTGTGTACACACAAGCATGCATGCTTACCTCCTTTTGGTTTTGCTGGTGTCAAATTATTTATTTACTGTGTTGTCTTGGGTGTAGTTAACCTTCTTGGGTTGGAACTTTTCTTCTAGTATCTTCTATAAGGCTGGATTTGTGGATAGATATTGTTTAAATTCTTTTATGGAATATCTTGTTTTATCCATCTATGGTGATTGAAAGTTTTGCTTCGCATAGTGGTTTGGGCTGACATCTGTGGTCTTTTAGAGACGGCAGGACATCTGCCCAGGCCCTTCTGGGTTTTGTAGTCTCCACTGAGAAGTTGGGCATAATTCTAATAGGTTTGACTTTATGTATTACTTGGCCTCCCTCTCCATAGCCTTCAATATATATTTTGTGTTTTCTCGTTCTGAACATTTTGTGCTTTGATTATTATGTGGTGTGAGGATTTTTTCCAGTCCAATCTATCAGTTGTTCTGTAAACTTCTTAAAGTTTTATAGGCATCTCTTTCTTTAGGTTGGGAACATTTTCTTGTGTGACTTTGTTGAAAATACTTTCTGGGCCTTGAAGCTGGGAATTTCTCCTTTTTCTATTTTTCTTATTTTTAAGTTTTGGTCTCTTCATAATGTTCTAGATTTCCTGAGTGCTTTACGTCCAGAATGGTCATTTTCTTTGACCAATGTATTGATTTCTTCAATCCTCTCTTCTACACCCGGGATTCTTTCTTCCATCTTTTGTACTCTGTTGGTGATGCTTGGGTCTGTAGTTTCTGCTCTCTTTCCTAAGTTTCCTATCACCAGAATTTCCTCTGTCTGTGTTTTCTTTATTACTTCTATTTCTACTTTCAGGCCTTGAACTATTAGTTTAACTGATTTATCCATTTCCTCTTTAACGTCTTCTCCTGTCTTTAGAAGATTGGATTTAAGGTCATTTTCTTGTGTGTCAGCTGTGTTGGTGTAGCTGGGAATTACTGTAGTAATATAACTGGGCCCTGGAGGTCCCATATTGCCCTGGCTCTTACTTATTGTGTTTTTACACAGTCCTTTAGCCACCTGGATGTCCCTGGTGCTAACAGAGCCCCGGGAATTCAGGGAGTGCTGTGGACCTGAAAATGGAACCATGTCCTGGAAAATGGAGTTCAGGGCACAGGGCATAGCTCACTGCTGAATGTCCCTGGTACCAGCAGGAGTTGGAAGCATTTTCTTAGTTGAGGTTCCCTCCTCTCAGATGACTCTAGCTTGTGTCAAGTTGACTTCTCATCTTCGTGTGAAGTTGTTAATCATACCACACCCTTTGAAGAATTCTGTCTCCATCCTCTGTGTCTCTCATTTTTCTCTTCCATCTCTCTTGCACCCTTCTTCTTGTGCCAATTCTCCCCCTGTTCATCTGACAGTGGTGCTGGAGCTTGTTTCTTAGTCTGGTGATGAGTGTCTTGCCCATAGAGAGAAGGCAATCACTTTTGCCGGCTAGCGAGTGGACATCTCATGACAGCTTGTCACTTAGCAGACCTTCACTGGGAAGCCTAGAAGGTGGAGAAAGAATAACACAGGGTTCCTCTCCTCAGGAACTCTGTGGAGAGAAGACAGTGTCACTTAGCTTGGAAAGTGGCACTCCAATTCGGGAGTAAAACTCAAAACAAA
Organism: Micromys minutus; assembly: GCF_963924665.1. NCBI lineage: Eukaryota > Metazoa > Chordata > Mammalia > Rodentia > Muridae > Micromys > Micromys minutus. The sequence continues at coordinate 8,776,556 of NC_137967.1, read as the reverse complement.
ACAATAGATCCCCGAGTCCTTAAACCTTGAGGTAAGTGACTAAGTCAGGGAAGCTCCCATAGCTTTGTGACAGTCCCATTCTTAAGGGACCCTGGGATGACAGGTCACCTTGGTGCCTCTTGGAAACACTCCAGTTAACAAACAATGGACGGCAATTGCCTTTTTCTTCCAGTGGTGTCAGGAGCCTGGCATTTGCCCAGCTGCTACTGAAAACAAGTGTTCTTGAAAGGACACTAAACTACCTTGGTGACAATGTCCATTTGACAAAAAAAAAAAAAAAAAAAAAAAAAAATTCATATTCTTTCCTTTTCTGCAAAATCTTAAAGTCTTTTCTTTTTTTCTCCTTATTCTACCCCAAACCTCTAGAAAGAAGGGAAGGAAAGAATGCCACTCTTGTGGCCTCACACCTCCCAGAGAGCCTCTCCATCACTGAAGTACATGTAGGTACATGTGGAAATCCTGGCAGTCTACAGAGACCTTTTCAAAAAAAAGTTTTGAGACAGTGTCTCTCTGTGTAGTCCTGGCTGTCCTGGAATTCTATGTAGATCAGACTGGCCTCAAACTCTCAGGGATCCACTTGACTCTGCCTCCTGAGTTCTGGGATTAAAGGTGTGTTCTACCAAGCCCAGCTTAAAAATTTAAAGGGCCATCTAAAACCTTTCCAAGTTCCAAAGTCTATCTGGTCCCTGGTTCTTAAATGTCATTTCTGATGACACTCTCTGTTTTATTTCTGGTCTCCATTCTTTCGCAGGATATGCTGAAGCTAGCAGGGACTGATCTGCGGTATATCACTCCCCAGTTCATTGCTCAGTAACCTTGCATAAGTGGTGGCAGTGGAGGGAACATTATACCACAAGGGTTGGCAAGTGCTACAAATAAAGCCCTCCTTCAGCCACCCTGTCTAGTGGTCTTCAGCATCTACTCAATAGCTTACTGATACTTGGCTTGCTCAACTGGTTCTTCTACCCAAAGGAATTCCTTATTTTTTATTTCCAATTCTTTTCGTTCTCACATGTTCACATATAGTCCTTGTTCTATTGCTGTGAAGAGAAACCATGACCAAGGCAAGGTTATTAGTAAGACAAAGCATTTAACTGGGTGCTTGCTTACAGTTTCAGAAGATGAGTCCAGGTCATTATGGCAGGGAGTGGGGCAGTAGATAGGCAGGCATAGCTGAGAGCTTACACTGTGATCTACAGATGGGAGGCAGAGACATTCCAACTGACGCGGGATTTTGGAACCTCAAAGCCTACCTACCATCATGTCCTCCAAGGTCATATGTCCTAATCCTTCCTAAACAGTTTCACCAAGCATTCGACCAGACATTCAAAGATATAAATCTATGAGGACTGCTCTTATACAAACCACCACACCTAAGACATTTCCCTGACCATTCCCTAATGCGACTGTCAAAATATAATTCTACACGTGCTGAACGTATGTGTTCATTTGCTTATAATGGCCATGTGTTGTCATTGAGTTGACTGTATTAATGACAAGTATTCAGAAACGGAATACGGGGCACTGAGATTTTATAGTCAGGGGAAGAAGAAGTAGAATCCCTAGGAAGGAGTCTCCCTTGAGAGATTGCCCAGATTGGACTGTTTGTGAGCGATTATTACGTTGACTGATGATTGACATGGAATGTCGCCCGCCCAATGTCTACATCGCCATGCCTAGGTAGATCTGTCTGGGCTGTATCAGAAAGCTGTATTGCCTCAGAGAAAAATTTGTTAAGCAGGACTCCCTCCCAGTTTCTGCTTCTGGTTCCTGCCTTGAGTCACTGCCTTTCATTTTAGCCTGTAAGCTGGGAGATGAAATGAGCCCCCTCCTCCCCTATCTGTATTTGGTCAGATGCAACTGGAACAGAAATCCAGGAGAGGTGGGAGGTCAGGGGGCATATACCACAGTGGGGTGGGCATGCCTCTGTTGCATCTCTGTGCTTCTGAAGAGGTAATGTAGTGTTTTAGGGGTAGGAGTGTGAATGTTGGTGTCAGGATGCTTGGGTTTAAACCATTACCCTCCAAGTATCTAGATGTGTCCTTGATCGGGTTGCCTAATCTCTTGAGTCTGAATGAATTTCTCTGATCATAACGATGGAGACATTAAGGGCACACAGACCCCTTGCAACTGTTTTGGAAGAGATGACATGACTGCACGCTATCTATAAAGTGTGGAAGCCAGGACAACAAAGACTTGAGAAGTGTGAACGACCTTAGTTTTCTATCCCGGCTTCCACAAAATTCAATTTGATTCAGAATGCGTGTAAACACCCCAGGGGTTCCTTTCACCTTTCAATCCACAAGATTGTTGTGTGTTATTCAGAAACAGAAGGCGGGTTCTTCTCAGTTCTCAGGACTTGGAGCCAACATCGACTTGAAATTCGTTTGCTGAGATTGAATCGGGACCAGGTAAACACTGTCAGGAAATAACACGCCTGCTCTGCCCCCACAGGAGAGGTTCTGATTTGATTTTGATCAGAACCAAGATCCCCTGTGTCACTCCCAGATGTGGTCCCCGAGTCCCTGTTTTTGGAGAAAAGGATCCAATAACTGTAGAGTGATATGTGACATCACCTGGACAGCCTGGAGTGTAAACAAGAATGTCAAGCAGTTGCAGAGAAGCTGGGGACCTTGGTGGCCTTCCTCTCAGCTCCGTGCCTTTGCATCGTGAAGTGAGGAATCCAGTCTTTCAAGAAAACAGAACAAAGCTTTCTGTTTTGTTCTTGTAAGCATTTTTGTATCATCCATCTTTCTGAAGCCCCTCCAGTGCTTTTACCTCTCAAAGGCGACCATCCTGAATTCTACCATGGCTTCATTATTTTTATTTTAAAAAATCTTAAATTAAAGTATAGTTATACCGTTTCTCCATTTTCTTCCTTCCCTCCAACCCCTCCCCTCTCACTCTCCATCCCTCCCTCACTCCCTTTCAAATACACACTCCCTTTTTCTTTGTTACATACATATAAGCACAACTATATAAACATATCCTGCTGAGTGTATTTAGTATTGCTTGTGTGTATATGATTTCAGGGCTGCCCACTTGGTACTAAATAACCAGTTAGTGGTCTCATCTCCGGGAAAGAATAATTCTCTCAGCTCTCAGCATTTCTTAACTGCCTGTCATTCTCTGTCTAGAAGTGGAACCCCATGAGATTTCCCCCTTTCCACTTTAGCTTGTCGGTCGATGTCCTTACTCAGGTCTCGCTTAGGCAGCCAGCCATATTGTTGAGTTATGGTGAATAGGGTGAAGCTCCCTGTCATTTCCACAGGCAAGATTTCACACCAGATTCTCTGAGCCCCTGATTTACCTTTCTGTGTCCTCTTGTGTAGTACGCGCTCTCTCAGCCGTAGGTGTGAGTTACTGGGAGCGGGCAGCCCCTTTCTCTGAGTTTTGACCAGTTACGGTTTTCTGTGATGCTCTTCAGAAGGCTGGAGTTCTTGTTTGCTTTGTGCCTCTTCATACAGGGTTTCTCTGTGGAGCCCAGGTTGTTCTGTAACCTGCTCTGTAGAGCAGGCTGACCTCGAATTCAGAGTGAAGGCTAGGGAATAAGGCTTAAATTAGATGACAGCTTAAAAGACTGTAAATTTGTATTAGTCCAATCTCCCAGCAGAGATCATAAGTTTCTGCATGAGCCACAGCAGGGCATCAGAAAATAGCCCATTTATAGAAAGTGAGAGTAACCTGTGCCTCTGTGGCAGGGAGCCGGTAGGCTATGTAATCTGAAGCTGGTTGTCATGACCACATCCACAGTGACAGATGGGTGTCATGGTTCCATAGCAGACACAAGAGGGGCTTGGTACAGAGCCCTGTAGCATCTAGTCTGGGGGATAAAGAACGAGGTCCTCACGTGTGTTCCTGAAGATAAAGATGTAACCCAGGGCACAGAATTTGAGGCAGGGAGTGAACATTCAAAGTAAGCACATTTTTGGTTCAAAACAAGGCAAGAGATTCTCACAGGTTTGCTCCAGCCCTCTTGAAAGAAGCGCAGAACTGAAGGCGAGAGCCTCAACTTCGTGGCTCAGTTACCATGGAGCGTTCACACTTCAGTCTTAAGATGCCTCAGCCCTAAACTCTGCAGCACAGTCACTCACCAGAATGGGCTGTTTAGAAATGAAACATCGGGGCTGGAGAGATGGCTCAGTGGTTAAGAGCATTGACTGCTCTTCCAGAGGTCCTGAGTTCAAATCCCAGCAGTCACATGGTGGCTTACAACCACCTATGGGATCCAATGCCCTCTTCTGATGTGTTTGAAGACAGAGATAGTATATATATATATATGTATATATACACACATATATAAATCATATTTTTTAAAAAAGAAATGAAACATCAAGCTGGTGGGGGGTTGGGTGAGGTTAGAAGACCAGAGCCTAGAGAGATGGCTCAATGGTTAAGAGCACTGGCTGCTCTTGCAGAGGACCCAGGTTCAGTTTCCAGCATCCACATGGTGGCTCACACCCACCTGTCACTCCACTTCCAGGGCATCTCACACACTCCCTGACCTTCTCAGGCACTGCACACACGTGGAGCCCATACACACAAACATTTGTACACATAGAATCACGATCAATAAATTTGCCTTTAGAAAAGAAAGGAAACATTAGATGACTAACCAAGTGGCTTTAGGGGTTAGAATTAAATGACTAGACTCACAGATACCACAGCGGACAGGACAGTCCAGTGCTGATTCCCTCACTTCTCGCCTTATTGATCTGAGCAGTCTGTGTGTGAAACATCTGACACGTGAGCCATATGCACTAAGTGTCCAGTCATGCATGTACACCGGGTGTGTGCATACTTGCGTGTGCATGCTGCATATGCGTGTGCTTACATGTCTGCCCGAGAGAAGAGAGGGAACCGCTGAACCAGGATCAGAATGCTTCAAGTCCCATCAGAAGACAGGGAAATCCTTGCATAGTAGAAACACCCACGTTTGTTTTTTAGTGCAACCGGGGCCACGGCTGGGTCTACAGATGCTTTCAAAAGATCCGAATTCGACCAGTGTTTTATCCGTGAATTTTCACAATGTAAGTCTCAGACTCGAACCCTGGAAACCCCGTCTCTTGCTGCGAAAGAGGCATTTTGTCTGCAGCATTCAAGTGTTCTCAAAGGTGTCTGCTCTGTTGCCTGCAACACTAAATAATAGGGAGCACAGTAGGATTATGGGTAAAAAACAAAACAAAACAAAACAAGCAAGCAAGCAATCAAGCAAACAAACAAACAAACAGACAAAAAAAAAAAAAAAAAAAAAAAAAAACAGCCAGGGATCCAGAGGACAACATGGGAAGGGAAGGGATTCTGCACCCACGAATCTGAGTATGTCTTTAACCCCAAGCAGGCATGGTCACCATGACAGGTGGCAGAAACAGAATGACATCACCTTGGAGGTCACAGTTTCTTGGGCCGGGGACCTGGGCTTCTGGCTCTTGGTTCTTGAGGTGCTTCGCCCTCTTAGCTCTCAGGAACATATCTCCTGCTTCTCACAGGGAGGTGGAAGTGTCACCATAAACAAAAGTGGCTTGGGACGTGGAACAGATTTGCTTTAGAAATACCACACTCTTCTCCACAGCACAGCTGCACAGACCGCCCGATGCCATTTAGGATTGGTCGTGGTGGCCCTCTACCCACACACACTGGAAGTGGTTTTGTAGCTAAGGATAACGTCTCAAAGAAAAAATTCTTTCTTTGTGCTCTGTTCTTGATGTTTCTTATTTAAAGCTGATTTAAGAGCTTGGGAAAGGACTGAAGGGGACTGCAACCCCATAAGAAGAACAATATCTTCTAACTGGATCACCCAGAGCTCCAGGGACTAAACCACCAACCAAAGAGTACACATGGAGGGAGCCAGGACTCCACATACATGTGTAGCAGAGGATGGCCTTAAATGACATCAGTGGGAGGAGAGGGAGGCTTGATGCCCCAGCACAGGGGGACGCTTGAGGGGTGAGGAGGAAGTGGGTGAATGAATGCAGGAGCCCCCTCATAGAAGCAAAAGAGAGGGGGGGTTAGGGGGATGGGATGGTGGGTTGGTGGAGGGGTAACCGGGAAGGGGGATATCATTTGAAATGTAAATGAAAACAATGATTAATAAAAAGAAAACAAAACCAAAGCAAAAAATAGAAAAAGAAGAGCTGATATTTATGCCTTCAACATTCGTATTATCTGTTCCTTCTTCATGTAGTACTGAGGGCAATCATTCATTCATTCATTCATTCATTCATTCATTCATTCATTCCAAACAAACAAACAAATAAACAAGCTGTTTACCAATCTCTCCATCCCATGGTTCACAGAAACCCGAGAGCTTTAGACCTTTGGAGCACAACCACACTTTCTTTACAGCAATTTAAGAAGCTGTGAACTCTCCAAAACAGAGAGGGGCCTTTGTAAAATAACATTAGGCTTTGGGTGGGGAAGCGAGTGCTTCCCCACTGCTGGAGAAGGTTCTGTGGATGGCCGAGGGGAAAGTCCGGCTTTAGCGGCTTTTTCCTTAAGCGAGCCTTTTTGCCGTCTTACCTGAAGCGAATGCATTTTATTAAGTTTTCATTTCCTTACGTCATACTTATTTCTCCAAATCTCTCAAATCCCTGCTTTATTTTATTTTCTCAAAATATGAAATCACCATAAAATGAGCTAAGACCCTTTGGTAAACTGAGGCAGTGGGCAAGTTTAACAATGGACCCTGGCAGTCCCACTTCACTTCTCATCCCAGGACACAGCTCCACGTGCAAATGCTCCACGTGCAAATGCTCTATGAATGGAAGGTGGGAGGGGACAAGGATGCTGCCGGGCAGTTTGGCAAGTCTTTTCCAAACCAAAGCATGACATTAAGAAAACCTGATGAGCCAGGCGCCGGTGACACACACCTTCAATCCTGGTAACATAAAAACATTAGTGTGTGTGTGTACGTGTGTGCATGTGTGTATGTGTGTGTATGTATGTGTGTATATGTGTGTATGTGTGTGTGTATGTGTGTGTGCATGTGTGTATGTGTGTGTATGTGTGTGTATGTATGTGTGTATATGTGTATGTATGTGTGTATATGTGTGTGTATGTGTGTGTATGTGTGTGTGCATGTGTATGTATGTGTATATGTGTGTGTATGTGTGTGCATGTATATGTATGTGTATATGTGTGTGTATATGTGTGTGTGTGTATATGTGTGTATGTATTTCTATTAAAACAGCACCATTGCTTGTACTTATAGTAAAAATAAATCAATTTTCCCCAACTGCTAGGCTTCAGGGTCTTTGTTGTTTTTCTTGCTGATGCCTTTGTCAGGAATTCTGTCTTCTCATGGACTGTTTATCTCCTGCGACTTCTCAGTGTCTCTTACTGGATGCTCTCTGGTCTTACAGCTGGCGGGTAGCCATGTAGCCATATAGTTTTGGGGTGCACGGCCTTTACGTTGTGAGGTTCCCCTTTCGAGCTGTATCGTGAATTTGTGTGACAGTCTCCTCCAGACTGTCTCAGGATAGAGCCTGCGAGTGATGGAGAAGCCATGGGGCTCACCGGATGGTTATTAATACAGCACCCTCAGTCACAGAGGGAGGGTAACTTACATTCTCACAATGAGAGAATGATGGCCCCGGGCCTTCTGCAGAAGACCTCTGCCGCCAGAGACACTCGTTTCTGTTGTTAGCTCTGTGACTACGAGACCCTCTCCGAGCTGATTTTCTAAGTTTTCGGAGAAACAGTAACCAGAGAGAAGCCACCACAGTCAGAAGTTAGCTGGGGCACACCACACTCACACAGCCTTATCTCGGGGGCCATGCATGTGGCTGGAGGGACGGCTGCTGCACTAGTGTGGGCTCCTTCTCTGACCTGGGATTTCATGTTTCAGATCACATCCTGCAGGTTTGTAATCACCACGACTCTGCTGGAGCCTCTGGGAGCATAGATGTCACTAGGTGTCCCTGCTCTAGTCTAGGACACGAGGACTCTATCCTCACCCTTCTCTATTCGAATTCTGTGGGGGTGAATTTTTGTGCAAGTGTGTTAGGAGAGGAAGAGAGTCACAAAGCACAAGTAACATGGGTTGCTGCTGTGGCCGAGCCGGAGCATCCATCGGCGCTCACGGATGCGTGAAGCGTAGGTTCTGGATCCATAAACCCACATCAGGAGTTGGTGCTTGGCAACCTGGCGACTCTGGTGCGCCTCACACTGATAGAATGAAACGCCAGCAGCCTAAGAAAGCTTCAAAGCCAAGCATCATAACTTGGTTCCTGGGAGTTGGGGTGATGGAAACGTCAGTGGGTAAAGCAGGGGCGCTTTGGAGGCTCTGGGCTCATACAGCCACAGGGCTGTGTTAGAGACTCGTGAGTTCCCCAGAGTAACTGCGACCACTGTGGCCAACCAAAACCTTGCAAACTGCTCTCTGCCTCAGCAGAATATTTCTATCTCATTAGCCCTGGCAGAGTTGGCTCTTTTCTTTTCCTATAATGCATCTGACACCGTGGTACCCCACCAACACACACACACACACACACACACACACACACACGAACATGAATACACACAGGCATGCACACACATGCACACACACATACACACATGCAACACATGCACACACACACACACACACACACATACACACACCCCTTCCCTCCTACAAGCATAGAAAACAAAGGTAAATCATGACTGATGGAAGCCCCCCAATCTATCCCTGAAATTTTTTCCCTTTTTCCTGACTTTGGAGTCACGACTCTTTCCTCCAATAAAGGTTTTCCATAAGGGGAACTACTCAAGGGCCCTATTACAAACACCTTCCCCGTTCCTCCCTGTGCATAATCCCCAATGAAGACAAGAACCTTTAAACAGTGGCAAGTGCCCTGTTCAACCTCCTCGGCCTTCCCTTCTGACAACACCAGGAGCCAAGGTGACACATGTCAGGGAACTCCCCCCACCCCTAGATGCCCGTTGCAGAAGCTCTGGAACCCAGATGGAATAGGTTGTGACTGAACACGGGCTGCCCCAAAGTTGGCAGGATGGCTTGCTGGAAGTGTGGCACATCCAGGCTCTCACAGGTGTCCTACAACCAAATGGCTCTTTTTAATTTCAGCTGACAGGCTATCCGGGGTTTACGAGAGCGAGCCATTAAAATGTGTTTTGAAAGTGTGTGGTAACATATCCAGTCCTGAGGCTTAAAGATGCCAGAGATCCGCTGGCTTGACCTACAACCCTCCAATTGTCAAGATGGTAATTTCATACATAGGTTACCATGAAAACTCTGCAGTGAAACACAAATGGGTTGTGCATACTAACATGCACCCACTGCACTTGCTTCCGTTCAAAGTGCAGGGGTCAGAGAGAGAGGCGGGAATCAGCTGATCAGTCGCTGTTCTCTCGCAGGATTCAACTACACACCGCAGGATTCAACTACACACCGCGGTGCTCAGTGCCTTAAGACTGAAGCCTGGGAATCCGGATGTCACAATGGGGCGCCTGGGAAGAACGTGGTCTTGCAGTTCAATTCTGAGACGTTTGCTAATCTGTAGTTACCACAGGGAAGACTCCAAGTTAACCAATACAAACAAAAGCAACGAGAACAATAGAAAACCCCACATCTGTGTTGTCCTTGATCAATCGGGAGATTGTTCGGTCAAACACCACTTTATAAACTGTGAAGGGCCATGCACATTCCTTCAATGCTAAATAAGCTCACAGTTCAGCCCATGACACTCATGTACTAGGCAGGCTGGATCTCTAGGCTAGTGTTCTGTAAGGAATGGCCAGCCTAGAGAGGACACTAGTGTTGGGTGGGGTAACAGCTCTTTCCTATCGGGAAGCATGAGACGGGACTGTCCACAAGTGTTTTCAAAGCTCTTGCTACCCTAGAGGTGGAGGGTAGATCCTGAGGGGAGTCACACATCATTTTTTTTTTTTTTTTTTGCTGTTTTATGGCAGGTAAAAACCAAAGCAATATACTTATATACTTCTAATCGTGAGCACTTATCTACAGGTCCTTCAGAAAGTGTCTGGATTTGAAATTAAAGACAAAAAAAATAAATCAAAATCTTAACCCATCTACTGCCTTTTTTTCACATATGTTATGCTGTGGCATGTTGGGAAATTTGTTTTGTCTCCCCCCTTTAGCGAGATGATTCATGGAGTTCCCTTCTACATCATTATTTTCTGTTCTTTCGAAATTTGCCTTCTGCGGCTCTTCCTGCCAGCCCCTTCGAAGCTCACCGGAGGGTTTCATTTTTAGTCTTTGTATTCAAAGGCCACTGAAGGTGAATTCAGAAAGGCCTGACTTGATAAATTTACACGAGCACATCGACTGCGTTCCTATCCCTGATGTAACAAGTTGGCGGTCAGAGATGTGACTGTCCCAGAAGCCTCCCTTCCAGCACAGCAGCAGACACGCCTTCTCTTTACGAAGAAGGAAATAGCTTGCCACACCCGCATGGCTGAGTGTGGCTCGAACGAGAGATTTTGGGAACTCGATGCTGACCTTTACAGTATAAATCGGAGAAAGACAAAACCGAAGATGGGCGTGGGGCCGAGTGGCCCAGCATTTTCTGGGATGTGTGGGGTTACGGATTTGAACCACAGCAGGGAACAAAAGACTAGGAAGAGTAAGAAAAACATTGGGGGGGGGGTTGAGTGTGCGGACAGGACAAACAGCACCCACCACAGGGGAGGGAGGTGAGCTTGTTGATACTTGTTGATGAAGGGATGGATCCCCAGGTGAGGCAGTCTCTGGATGATCTTTTCTCCAATCCCTGCTCCTCTATTTGTCCCATTATTTCCTCCCATGAGTGTTTTGTTCTCCCTTCTAAGAAGGACTGAGGCATCCACCTTCTGCCCATCCTCTGTTTGGGCTTCATAATTTCTGTGAATTGTTTCATGAGTTGGGATCTCCACTGTTTGCCGTGACGGGAGAACTGGGTTCTGATGTTGCCGGGTTGTCTTGGTTTCCGTTTCTTGGATTCCTGAGCTTGCCTCTTGCCATCTTGTTGTCAGTGATGCTAGGTGATCTTGTGATGCTAGGTGAGCTTGTCTCTCCTGTGAGTCTGTGGGCCTGTGGTCTCTGGAGGGAGATTGCTCCTGGCTCTCTGGGTAGGCTGTGAGTTCCAATGGCAGTACTCAGTCCTGATGCAAGTGGCCTGGCTCTGTCCTTGGGCTGGATGTGTCTGTTCCCAGGCAGCACGGCTACCTGCCCCCTGAGAGTTCCGGGCAGCCTCTCCCAGGAGAGACAATGGAGAGGGAGTGTGGACTCACCCCTGCACTCAGGAATGAGAGCCCTCTTGTGGCTCTTCCTGGCGCCCAGCAACCTGCAGGCAGGCCGCCAGTCCTGATGAAACTGGGCCGGGCCTGGCCTTGGGCAGAAATGCTGAGTGGGTTTTTAATCAAGGAATATTGGCAGCATCAATCTTTAAAGGCACCCATCACTTGATGTGAAGGCTCATGTCCTTCAGAGAGAGGACAGTGTCCCTACACTGCTTTCCCCCCCAGTGTGGCTGGTTTCCCACAGCTGTGGCAGGCAGGACCCTTTAGGGTTCCCTTCTCCATCCCAGGGTTCCTCTGAGACCATTGGTAGTTCTCTGTCGGGGAAATAAATTAGTTCTAGGGTTTCAGTGATCGATTCGGCTTGTTGCTCTGTCTAAATAATTTCCACTGCGCTTCTGGGACTTTATTGTATCTCCGTTGTTGAGAGAGCCCCAAAAGCCAAATTTACAAAATAACGTGGAGTGTCCAGGGTCCTGTTGTCTCTTTTTTCAACTTCCCCCTAACATCTGGAGCAGACTGATGCTACATCTCTAACAGCAATCTGAATGAGCCCCGGACATCTTTCATTCTAGTCAAAGTCAGTTACTTAGGTGCCAGCCCTGTTTCCTCTCTTAGAAACCTTTCTGCGTCTCGGCTGGCCTTGTGCCTTGTGCTGATACACTCCGATTCTGTTCTTACTATGGTTTTCAACTTTGCTTTTGGATACCCCCTTATTTTAAAGCAAAGACGGCCATCTAAAATCCTACCCCATTAAGAAGGATTCTCTTAGCCTCTTTCATCATTACCCAAACTGTACCAGTAGCTTCCCATGACTTTGTTTTTTAATTAAGTTTAAACCTTGGGTTGTTTTCCTGCCATGGTTGGACTTCTCAACCTGCTGCCCCATTGTGGCCACATTAATTCGTTTGTTTTCCTTTGTCATTCATCATCAACATCTTAGGCCCAGTGACAGAGCTTAGCCTGTAGAAGGCACCAGAGCAGGGTGTTTCCTTTTAAAATTCCAGATTCTCTTCTTTCAAGCAAATATTTTGTGCCTTTATCCTTACACACACTGTTTGCCAGTTTGAAGTTAGATTGTTGATCTATTATTTCCTTCATCGCATTAAGTGATCCTTAATCCAAAGAATATTCTTTTATTATTATATACTTTCGATATCGACACTGAGACTGCTTGGCTTTAAAATGGCCCTCTCCCCTTTTAGTCTTCAGTTGGAAGAGAAAAGAACCTTGAAAAGACCAATGTTGGGGACCAAGGGAACACAGGCAGATAAGGAAATAACTCTCATGCCTTAAAATCACAATACAACTTTAAAGTCATCCTAAAACAGTAAGATATTGGTTATCCCTCTTTTGGGGTAAGATTTAATGACACACACCTTTAGGTGACACATAGAGCTAACTCAGGTTCTGAAGACTCCAATGGTTTGTTAGTTTGTGTCTCCTGCAGTTTTCACCACAGAAAGTAAATTTAACATATAGATCTCCGACAAACATATATCCATTATTCCAGACTGAGAAAAATCTCAATGTATCATCTGTATAGTCAACAATATGTCTTAAAAGTTTTCAAAAATATTTCTGACAAAGAAACCCATGCTAATTAATTAAATAGAAAGATTTCATTGTATATCACTTTAGAGGTACTTTGAATTGATGTAATTTTATTTCCTCTCTTATTACCTTTGACTATGTATAAAAATTAAATAAAGCATACACTTTGGAAAAACTCTTTATCAAAATCTATGTAGCCAATATAAATTTTATAGGTAAATGGGCTTTTATTTTATGACATCAAGAGATGATTTAAAATATTTTAAATATTTATTTATTCATTATATATATATATATATATATATACATATATATATATATATATATATATATATATATGAGTACACTGTAGCTCTCTTCAGACACACCAGAAGAGGGCACTGAATCACCTTACAGATGGTTGTGAGCCACCATGTGGTTGCTGGGAATTGAACTCAGGACCTCTGGAGGAGCAGTCAGTGCTCTAACCACTGAACCACCTCTCCAGCCCAACAGATGATGTTCTGAGTGAACAAGTTGTAGTTGAAGCACTTTAAGGTTTTGTGAGACATTTACTAGACACCAAACACCACCTTATTAGGGTTAAGAAAATCGAGAATACCTAAGTTTATAAATCGATACCTTCTTAATATATCCCCAGAGCACTCGCAATAAACAAGATATGAACAGGGCACAGCAGAGAACGGCGGTGGGACAGTGCAGAATAAACCGAGTTATGCCAAGAAGGAGAAGAAGATGAAGTTAGACAGGTAAAGTGCCAGCAGAGGGGGAAAGTCAGGAGACTTTTACCGCATGTATTGGTGCTAGACAGTGGAGGTTGGACCTTGGACCTGGGTCCACCACATGGCTGGTCCTGTCATGGTTGGCGCAATATTTCATGTGGGTATTGACATTTTTGTTGTTTCGAGAGTAGCTCAAATATCTTAAGTGTACGACCTCAGTAGGCTGTAGGCTGAGACTCCATGTGTACGTTTTGGTGTCAGGTATCTGGGGGTCGGAGGGTTTGTCAGCCTCTTGGTCTAAGTGCAGACTTTCCTTGACAACGGTAGGAGGTGTTTGCCACATAAACTACCGCTGCCAGTGTGACGGTCATTAGCCAGCCAGACTTTATGTACCATGGGCTGCAGAGACTCTAGCCGGAGTCTGCCTGTCAATACTGCTGACCTTACGGCACAGGGAAAGAAAAGATGGAGTCTGGTGACCCCAGGCAGCCATCTGGGATCTCTGTAGGCATTCGCCTGCTATCTCCCGGCACTTTGGGAAAAGAGAGAGGAGAGGACAAAGAAGGGAAAAATAGGAAGTTCTCACAAGGTTGGAAATACGCCATGCCTCCTGGCTGGTTTGCCGAACTGTTGCCGGTGATTGTGGAAATCTGCAATTTCCAGCTTCCATGTCTGAGCAAAGGTTTGTACAATGAGGTTTGAACAGCCAAAGGTAGTTTATTAAGGAAAAAGGGCTCCTCTGAGGGTGGCAGTGGACCATTGGTGAAGAAATGTCAAAGGGTCAGTGGTACCTGTGTCTGGCCAGTCAGCAAATTTGTGCTGCATTTTTTTTTTCCTGAGCATGCTTGGTGACAAATTCATGTCACTGGTGAGTGGTTCCCACTCTGCTTTCTTTAATATGCTCATGTTGGCCTCACCTATCACACCAGGCCTGGAATTTCTGGCAGAGCTGCTGTCCCTGTGCTGTTCCGCCTTTCCCCAGCCTCTGAATCTCCCCTCTCAAGTTTTCTCTCCCTCCCTGCCTTTTATGCCTTTATTGATCACCTCCTGCCTACCAAGCCTTTAAATCTGCCAGTCTTCCTAAGCACTGAAAGAGCTCCCTGCATAAGTAAATATTAATTGTCTGGCTCTGTCTTTCTGAATAGAGCTGAGAACAATGAATTTGCAGACCATTGTTCTATTCCTCCACTCTGAAAGCTTCAGTGGAAGACTGTTCAGAACCTGGGGCCAAAGCTGGCCCCCTCTGTGGCATTAAACCACTTAATGGACAAGCCCATGATTTGGGAGGGGAAGATGACTTCCCAGATGCATTCAATACCCCTGGGTTTCAAGTCACAGAGTTCTTGCCCAGGAAGAGACAATGTCAGTCACGATACTTGCTTTCTGGTCAGCTACACCTTCCATGCAGGTTGTTCTAGCCCCACCCAAGCAGAAGCAGAGAACACAGTGGCTTTCTGGTTTGCACTTCAAGGAGGAGACAACAGCAGCCTGTGAGCTCATAATGTATTATTTTATTTTGTAAGGAGTTACTTTTTGAGTGTCCATTGACAGAAACCTGTCTGAGGTGGTAATGACCAGGACCCAGGCTCAGTTAGTTTGACTAAGGCATGAGGCAGGAGCAGACAGGAAGGATGTGATGCGAGCTTCTGACTCTGTATCTTAGTCAGGTTTTGTATTCCTGCACAAAACATCATGACCAAGAAGCAAGTTGGGGAGGAAAGGGTTTATTCAGCTTACACTTCCATATCGCTGTTCATCACCAGAGGAAGTCAGGACTGGAACTCAAGCAGGTCAGGAAGCAGGAGCTGATGCAGAGGCCATGGAGGGATGTTACTCACTGGGTTGCATCTTGGTCATGATGCTTCTTGGTCAGGAATAGAAACCCTGACTAAGACACTCAGCTTGAAACTGCTGATAAGACTTAGTTTACATTGATTTTGTTGTCTTCCCAATCTCAGTCATAGAAACCATCCAAGAATTGTGTAGAATTCTTATTAGGGATGTGATGGAGATAATCAGAGTCTCGTTAACACTTGGGAAAGATCCTAGCCTGCTTTCTAGCCCCCTTCCAGGATAGGCTCCCAGTTCTGCCTCCGCTCTTCTAAACAGGTTCATCTAGGACCACACCAAAGAACTCCTTTTCCCTCAGAGAGGGAACCAAGGGACAGCTTCACCTCAGCTCTACAGACAAGGAGGCAGGAGAGGAAGCAGTAGTGGCTTCCTTCAGATCATTGTGCACCATGGCCCTCCTTGCACCCCCACCATGGGACACCTTAAGAAACATCTCTGTTTTGCCTCCTGGGATAGTGTAAGCAAGGGAGACTTGTTCAAAGATGCGAGAGTTTCAAAACCGATCAATCATTTATGTCTCTGCTATATCGTTAATAAAAAGCTGGAGAGAGAGAGAGAAAGAGAGAGAGAGAGAGAGAATAAGAAAAAGGAGGAGGAGGAGGGAGGGAGGGAGGGAGAGAGAGAGAGAGAGAGAGAGAGAGAGAGGAGAAGGAGGGAGAGAGAGAGAGAGATCTGGGAGTTAACACATGAGCAGATGCTGCTTCGCTTTCCGGTGAGGCCTCTCTCTAACTTTAGAGTTATGAAATATTCAAGGCTATTTTGAGAAACGACCTTTTAATTTCTTTATTTTAAAAGATCATAGTCTCTCTCTTGATGCTCCTTCCATGAGAGAAGAGTTTCAAGAACACAAGAGTGAGCTGGAATGTGGCTGGGAGTCTTCAGTCTGCATCTCGCAGATGCTCCTGGAATAAACATCTATTTGATGGGCTTTAGACTCTGGAGAATTGGGGTTTCTTCCTCATCATGTTAGTGCAGCATTGCACAAACACTCACACTCATATAAACTCACACATTCACATATAGGAATGCACCCCTGGACACGCACACCATGAACAAACATGTGCACACACACACACACACACACAGATACACTCATTCATGTTCACATACACAGATACATTAATTCATGTACACACACAGATACACTCATTCTTGTACACACACATACACACAGATACACTCATTCATGTTCACACACACAGATACACTGATTCATGTACAGACACAGATACACTCATTCTTGTACACACACACACATACACACAGATACACTCATTCTTGTACACACACACACATACACACAGATACACTCATTCATGTTCACACACACAGATACACTGATTCATGTACACACAGAGATACACTCATTCTTGTGCGTGCACACACATACACTCATTCATGTTCACATACACAGATATACTGATTTAGGTACACACACAGATACACTCATTTTTGTACACACACATACACACAGATACACTCACTCATGTTCACATACACAGATACACTGATTCATGTACATACACAGATACACTCATTCTTGTGCACACACACATACACACAGATACACTCATTCTTGTGCACACACACACATACATTCATTCATGTTCACACACAGATACACTGATTCATGTACACACACAGATACACTCATTCTTGTGCGCGCACACACATACACTCATTCATGTTCACATACACAAATATACTGATTCATGTACACACACAAATACACTCATTCATGTTCACATACACAGATATACTGATTTAGGTACACACACACAGATACACTCATTTTTGTACACACACATACACACAGATACACTCACTCATGTTCACATACACAGATACACTGATTCATCTACACACACAGATACACTCATTCTTGTACACATACACATACACACACATACTCATTCATGTTTGCACACACAGATACACTGATTCATGTACACACACAGATACACTCATTCTTGTACACACATACAGATACACTCATTCATGTTCACATACACAGATACACTGATTCATGTACACACAGATATACTCATTATTGTACACACACATACACACAGATACACTCATTCATGTTCACATACACAGATACACTGATTCATGTACACACAGATACACTCATTCTTGTACACACACACATACACATAGATACACTCATTCATGTTTACATACACAGATACACTGATTCATGTACATGCACAGATACACTCATTCTTGTACACACACACACATACACATAGATACACTCATTCATGTTTACATACACAGATACACTGATTCATGTATACACACACATATACACTCATTCTTGTACACACACACATACACACAGATACACTCATTCATGTTTACATACACAGATAAACTGATTCATGTATACACACACAGATACAATCATTCTTGTACACACACACACACACACACACACACACACACACACACACACACCTGCCTCTTCTCAGCTAAGTAAGCAGAGACTGGTGGGTACCAGGAGGGTTAAATGTCATCATGACTGTGAGGCTCCCTGTAAAGGACGGCTCACAACCCTCCCTTCCATACACTGTTTTCCAAGGGAAAAGGCTGCTCTGGATGTCTCTTGCTTTCTTCTGTGACAGGCTCAGTGTCCCACACCCTCACTGGAGTACCTTCTCTGTCCTGCTGTGCTCCATTAGCAACTAGGCATGATGTCATAAAAGACTCCGGTGTCCCTGTCTTCTGGCTATGGAAATACTGAACTGTCGAATGCCAAGAAATTGGAGTTCTCCCAGGAATCACCTGCGGGAAGATGAAAAAGGATCATGCCTGAGCCAGTCAGAGAGGGAGAAGGTCGGGGAAGGAGTTACGGTTCATCTCTTACAGGAGAGACTGAAACAGAGACTGTGAGGAGCTGAGCTGGACCACAGTGACTCAGACTGCTTATCTGAGCATCACCACAGCACTGTACTCAACTCAAACCATTCCGGCACCCTGAAGACTTGTGGGAGATGGGGGGGGGTGTTAGGATGGGGCTGACCCTGGACCTAGTCCTTTTTCCGAATGTGGCTACATTTCCTGCTTTCCCCTGTAGATTTTACTCTTTTGATTGGCTTATTACAGATGAGAGGACCTGAGTTGTTAGGGATGTCAAAGTGCAGGCTGCGACCTTCATCAGTGTTGTAGCGGTTTATCCCAGCTCCCCATCATCCCCCCTTTTCTGATGATATATTTTACTTCTTCCTTTTTTATTTTTGAGGTTATAATATAATCACAACATTGCTCCTCTTGCCTTTCTTCCCACAACCTCTTTTACATACCCCTCCTTGCTCTCCTTCAAATACACACACACACACACACACATACACACACCAAATACATATTCATACATACATATATATATATAATTTCTAAATGTAACCTGTTCAGTCTATATAATGCTTTCTGTATGTACATTTTCAGAGCTAAACTATGGCGCTGGACAGTCGATCGGTGTCCTCTTCCCGGGGGAAGGCCACTTCTCCAATTCCCAGCTTTTCTTTTTCAGCTGCCTATAGTTCTTCTGTAGGGATCAGGCCTTGGGGACGTCTCTGTCCAGTCTGACACGTCCATTACTGTCACCCTTGTTCAGCTCACAATATTACAGTCATGTTGGTGAGACTCTAAGGGTGCAGCTTCTGCTATTACCACGTGACACAATCACAACCAATCCCTTCCCTGTTGCTTGCTGCACCGGTTTCTAATGCAATCAACGTGATATTATTGTCCGAATGCACAAGCAACACTTGCTTTCAGGGGTCTCCATGGTACACCCTTCGCGCCCACATAACTTCCGGCAGGTTTTCATGAGCCTCCGCCATCTACTTCATTCCTTCTTCTTTAGGCCTAAGGTTGCTCTTCCTCGTACACTTCCTGTGTTGACAGAGGGGACAATGGTCAGGATGGAAATCTGTTGGCTCACATATCAGGCCCTCATGGTGGCCAGGTAAGCAGTCTGGTCAGAGTTTCAAGGGCTTGCATTCGTTTTCCGGCCCACTTCTTCCATCCCTGCTAGCTTCTCAAACTTCCTCCGTCCCACTGAACAAGAGACAGCAGAGCGAATTAAGACAGATCTTGCCCCCACAGTTTAGGACTGTGTGCACACAGGTCTCAGTTCACACTGCATCCATCAAATTCCAGGAGCAGACTTACTAGGAAAGCTACCTTTGCAGCTATGCTTCCCCAAGGGGAGCTACATTCCCTCCACTTCACCAGTACAGCTCTGTGAGAGTGTTGGGAGGATGGCCAAGGGGTGAAAGCTTTCGTATCTCTTACCAGAGGTTTTCAGATACTGCTGCCCAGAATCATCTGGGAAGCCTTGAAATTGACCAACCCACGAGCTGAGTCAGCGTATTTATGGGAGTCGGTCTAAGCCAGGGGTTCATGAACTCTGCTACGTATTAGATGTATTTGAAAACCATCCACCTCTCACTCAACACCTGACTCAATCTCTGAGGTGTGACTTGAACCATTCCAGGTGAAGCCCATGTACAAGCAAGCTTGGGAACCAATGTGTAGACAGGTCTGTTTTAAATGATTTTTATTTAAAAAAGTTTTTTTTTTTTTTTTAAAAGAGAGTTTAAGCTTGTTTTGGCTTATAGAAGACACTGATCTAGTTTCTCTCTTTGTAGGCTTGCGTATTTTTGACATTTCATGTCAGTGGAATTTTAGACAGTATAATAAGCAGTCTACACTTATGGTTTCCGTATCTGCGGACTCAATTAACTGCAGGTAGAAAGTACTAGAATAAAAATCGTATCTCTACAGAACTTGCACAGACTTTTAAAAGAATCACTATGACCTGACAGTGCATTGAAATGACTATCTGTGTGACATGCTTGCCTGCTAGACACTGTAAGTTTCCTATACATGATTTAAAATACTCAGAAGGATGGACACAATTTACAGACAAATCCTACATCCCTTCATGTGTATACAGATTACATACAAACACTACATACTTCATGGGTGGTGCCAGTGGAGGCAGAAGAGCAGATAAGAATGTTAGAACTGCTTGTCCCACACGCATTGTTACAGTAAGACCCCTTCTTGATATTTGTCTCACCATAGAAGAACTCAGCCTTGGTGAACTCCCTTTTCCAATTAGGTCTCACCTTTAACCACCATTCAGAAAACGACAAACAAAACCGTATGTTGTGAATACCCCAGAGTCCGGATTATCAAATGGCCTCTTGGCATGTTCTCTTGGTCACACCCAGAGGCATGCTTACTATCCTGACACCCCCATAGTTTCTTAGCCCTATCAAGTTGAAAGGGAAGGTTAATCACCCTGGGAACCTGCAAAAGCTCTGTCTCCAGAGCAGTGTGGTACCATTCCAAAATCTTCCAGTAGATGGCAATGAAGTTCCATCTAACTTGCATGGGGTCCTTTGTCAACAGATTTTTTTTTTTTTTTTCCCCAACAATTGTAGTGAAGAAATGTCTCTGGGGAAAAGGACTGTATTTCTCTCCTCTTGTTTACACTAAGCTTGCTTACTGTTTAGTGGTGCTACAAGCTTAGGTCTTAGCACAAGGTACTGTAGAAAAAAAAAAAAAAACTGACATTCTTCGAGAATATTTTCCAGGGATGCAAAGTCTACTCGGGAGGATTATGTATCTGAACAAAAGGTATATGGTCCAATATAATAAAATAAGAACAGAGTTGCTGCAGAGAAGCCTATCAAGTCTGCCGAACCTCACCTTACCTATGTGTCTGTCGTATGGCATCTTCTGAGTGACTGGCCTGCCCAGAAGTTCCTTTGAGCAGAGCTCTGGGAGAATTTGTTTCCTGTTGAGCTGCAGTGAGAAATCGACCGAGCAATTGGCTTGACAGGCACCCTGCCTGTCACAGAGCCAGCTGAAGGCAGAGTGTCACTTGCTATGGAAACAGCTTCCAAGTGCAGAATGAGGATCGGGACTGTGAGTGCAGACAGAAGTCTGCCAGTGTCGTTTTCTCTGCACTTGTCTGTGGTCCCCAAGTTGTCAGAGTGAGAGGTAGGAGCAGCTCAGGAGAGCTTTACCTTGCACCTTCGATTCTGGACTAAGGAGAAGAACTGCATGTTCACAAGGAAGGGGGACCTTTCGGGCTCTGAGGGTCTGGGAGTGTGGGTACCATCTCTCATTTGCTTCCTGCTTAGGGAATGGCTTTAATAACTACCGGGGAGTGGGCGTGCACCGTAAAGGATCTTCCAGATCATTTTCAGAGTTTCCAAGCTGTAAGATACAGCGAAGGGGTGTTTGGGACCCCAGCAGGCAGGAGGAAGCCTGGGCTGGATGGGTAATCTGACCTCACAGCCAGAGGCTGAGCTCTTCTCATTCTGAGAGAGAAGACAGAGAGAGGTGAGGGTTGGGCCTCTTGGGTCAGGCTGAAAAGTCAGGTCTGAGGAAGGGTCTTCATAGAATCAGCCCATCTCACCAATTAAATTCCGGGCTCCATTTCACCAGAACATTCTTAAGACTATCTACCTCACTGAGGCCCACCGTCTGTCTGCCGATCCGACTGGGTAGGGAGGAAGCCTCTTCATTTCTCTTTTATTTGGTACTTACAGGAGCCTCAGCCTCCCTGAACAAGGTGCAGAGAATTGTTAAGAGTTAAATATTACATCCAACCTTAAAACTTACATATATAGCCTTAGCAACCTCAGATGTACAACAACATCTTAAAAACCTAAGGTACATTTTTTTTCTTTCCCAAGGAGCAAATAGCCTGGTGTCTTTCACCGGTGTCTTGGGTTTTCCTTCAGGCTCTGGGCTTCAAGCTGTCTTTGTGTCATGCGCTTCTACTTTTGAACCTGCCTTGTTTGTAGGCTACCACGCATCCTTCTATCTTTTCTTTTTAAATGGTCAAGAAAAGAAATTCCCTAATTTCAGAACATCAGATTTTGTGTCTGAGGTTGCCCCGTGTTGGGATTCTGTAAACCTCACCCCTCAGTTACCTGGCAACAGCCAGGTATGCTCTGCCCCAGTGACCTGACACTATAAAAGGGGCTGCTTGACTCCTCCTCTCTCTCTTGCTTGCTCTCTTGCTCTCCCACCCTTACCCTTCCTCTCCCCTTCCCTTTCCCCCTATATCTTCCTATGGCTGGTCCTTCAGGGGGAAAGGATTCTCAGCATGCCCCCCCCAGAGGCATCTCCCTTGCCCCCAGGCCTTACTACACCTCCATGGGCCATAACCCCCCCCCCCCCACTCTTTTCATCCTTTTCCTAACATTGGTGCCGAAACCCGGGACATCATCTTCTAACAACATTGGTGTCCCGTGTGAGGAGATTGGATTTCCTCATGACTGGATATCTCTTTTTCCTTTTGCCCTGGGGTAGTGTTTCTTGTACTTTCCACTTCAGAATCTCCAGGGTAGGTAGAGACTTTAAAAGTTCAAGACCTTGGGCAGCATCCCAATCAGTGTGGTAAGGATTCTGGGTACCTCAACATCTTCCCACCGTAAGGCAGTACGTAGTCAGTGCTGTGTTGAGTTCACACTGAGCACCGGTTTCCACCATCCAATCTCCCTGTCCAGAGATCTCTGGCTCCCTTCTTCTTGGGGTTACAGCTTGTAGAGAGCCTTGAGGCTGACTGGTTATTTACTGTAATGGTGGAGCCTGGCTATGCAGTAGGGACTTGGCTGTTCTGTGACTAGATCCTGTTTTCCTTAAGTGTGTCTTGGTATGGATTTTTTTTGTGACGTAATGATAAGCCGAGCCTTTGTTTTATCCTTTTAGGTTCAGGCTAAGTGAGGCACCAGGGCAGTCTTGGTGTTGGTTTGGGCCGAGTCTTATGAATGGGAAACCAGGATGTATTGGGGAGCTGTAGTCAAGGTCACATGTCTAGGACCAGTCCCCAACTTTTGTTGTTGTTTTCGTTGGTACCACCCTACTCTCTCATGCATGGGTGGAGAGTGTTCCTGGAGAGGCTGTGCACATGTGCCAGTACTGGGAGGAACCTTGACAGGTTAGATGTTACCTATGCTGTTCAGCAAGAACTTCATCCACATGACCATAGGCCATCATTTTCTAAAACTTCCGATGACATGGTAGGGGGAAGAGAGGGAGAGAGGGAGTCACTTTGTAGCTCTTCCTGTTTTGGAACCTACGATACAGACAGAGGTGGCCTCGAACCCACAAAGATCTACCTGCCTCTGCCTCCCACGTGCTGCAATTTAAGGCAGGCACCGTCATAACCTGGTTGCTAAACTTTTGACACAGTCAGGGAAGAGAAGCCTCCATTGAGAAAATGACTTTTTTTTGGATTGCTTGTAGGCAAGTCTGTAGGGCATTTTCTTGATTGACGTGGAAAGGTCCAGGCCATTGTAGATGGTGCCACCTTGGGTAAATGCTGGGTGGTATATAAAAAAAAAATCGTCTGCAAAAGCCAGGAGAGCAAGTCAGTGAGCAGCACTCCTCCATCGTCTCTGCTTCATCCCTGGCTTCCCTTGATGTTGGACTCTAACCTGTAAGACAAATAAACCCTTTCCTCTTGGTCTTATACCACAGCACCGGGAACCTCAGCTATGGCAACCATAATTGGCCTGGCAGGAGTTAGAGAAAAAAATAATTTAAATAAGTTTGGGAGAGAAAGATGGCCCTGCCAACATCCGCAAGAGACCACGAGTGCTTACACTGTGCTGTGAGAGGACACATCTAGGCAGGGCGGTGACCTCTACGATCAAATACCTGAGAGGACAGTGTGTGGGGGGGCAATGTATCCGGACTCCCAGTTTCAGGGGGTTCAGCCTATGGCTGCTATGTCCCGTCCCTTTGGAAGGAGGAACGTGGGGCTTACTTTCCAAGGTGTTCCTTTTCATTTGCAGATACCAAGCTTCGAACACACGAACTTGTGGGAACGCTCCATATTCAAACCATAAAGTACATTAAAGTAAATGTCTGATCCCCGTGACCCGACCTGTCAAAATCTACTCTAGACCCGTACCTTCGGAAGGGTGAACATAAGGCTTGCTTATCACAGCATCGTTTGAGACCATAAAAAAGTGGGGCGAAGTAATCGTTTATTGATAGGAGACTGACTAAACATATAAAGCTAAATGACGACAGAGTTATTTGAGATTAAGTCGTAGGAAACAAAGAAGGCGGTGAGTCTGAAAGAGCAATTTTCACTTCTTGAAATTTCGCTTCAAAGGCGTTTTCATGTCTATGAAAGAAAACGGTAAATGCATATGTATTATTCAAGTAAATGCATAGGAAAAAAAAGGGTCCAGGGGTACACATGGATTTGAAAAGGACAGT
Source organism: Micromys minutus (assembly GCF_963924665.1). Lineage (NCBI taxonomy): Eukaryota > Metazoa > Chordata > Mammalia > Rodentia > Muridae > Micromys > Micromys minutus. The sequence continues at coordinate 8,751,933 of NC_137967.1, read as the reverse complement.
TATTACTGAAACAGGAGTTTCAGGACTGGGCATAGGGCTGTGGTTCAAGGGACCATCACTGGAAGTCAACTGTTACTTTACAAATGAATGTGCCCATCCACAGATGAGGGGGCATAGACACACAAGGGTGGCTTTGTTTTGTTTGAAGCCAGGAGAAGTAAAAATTGTGGCACTTGCAGGGAGAGGCTGGGATGTGAAGTGAAACAAACCAGATTCAGAAAGATAAGCGCCCCCTCCCCCGCACGCCCCTGTGAAATTAGGAGGAAGATGTAAAAAGTAAAATAGCAAAAGCAGGAGACGCTGGGAAGAGGTTTAGGTTAACAGAAGGGTGGATACTCTAAGTATGACACACGTGTGTACTAGAGTGCGATCATGAGAGACATCACTTTGTGCTCTACAGATGAATAGTTTGAGACCCCAAAGCATGGTGATTATCAGTTTCTTTAAATAAAAAAAAAAAAACAAAAAAACAAAAAAAACATGTAAACCTGGATGTCTCAGCAGTTAAGAGTACTTGCTGTTCGGGGCATGGTTGTGTACCCCTTTAATCCCAGCAGAGGCTGGCAGGTCCCTGTGAGTACCACGCCACCAAGGCTACAAAGTAAGACCTTGTCTCAAATCACAAAGTCAAAGCAAACAAACAATGGAGCCTGGTTGCTCTTCCAGAGGTCCTATGGTCAGTTCCAGCACCTAGATGACAGTTCGTACCTATCTGTAGTCCCAGTCTTAGAACCTTAGGACCACTACCCCCTTCTGGCTTCCTCGGGCACTAGACACAAAGACGGTGCACAGGCGAACACCCCCATACACATAAAAATCAAAAAAATAAAAACAAGCGAATTATTGCATCGGTCTGGCTCTTTGTTCGCCACAGTCCTGAGGGTTGTGGCACTGTCTCTTGAGAAGTGGGGTTCTTATTCATGTCCCACATTTAATTTGGCTCAAGGATCATCAAGCTATACTTAAGAGAATCAGGAACAGTTTTGTGATTGTTTCTACTGTATCAGAAAGTCAAGCATGGAACAGCAGGCTGATGGCCCTTGACTTTTTCAAGTGTCCTTCGCAAACACTCTTGGCCTGTTCTTGAGCTCCAGGAAAGCTGGATAGGAGTTAAACCTTGGCTCTTGTTCATCTCCCTATAGGTCTCGCTATGCCACAAGGGACTGGAAGGCACTTCCTTAGGATGTGGGATTGTGGGAACTAAACCTTGGTTGGGTCTCCAGTGGGATTCAAGATAGGGTCACCAGGAGAGAGGATCTTGTTGATTCTTACTGTGCTTCCCCCCATAAATATGCCCCTGGCTTCCTTCCACTATGGTGTTACCCAGTGTCAGAATCTCTGTTGTGTGTGCTCATCCATTGATTTGACTTTATTTTTTCTTGAGAGCATAGAAATCTTGGTTGCTTTTTTTTTTTTAAATGTTGCTATTGTGCTTGGTACACAGTTGGTGATCAGTAAATATTTGTCTAATGACTCAACAAAATATTTATTGAATTTTTATAGCGGCCAAAGAATATGCAGTGAGAATACAGTAATGATTGCAGATACTTTCACCGAACCAAGGAGCTCACTCACTATTGTGTAAGAGAGGTGAGCAACCTTCAAAAGGGAGTCTGGTGCAAGAGAGGGATATTTGTGTCAGACATGGTGGTTCATAGCTGTCAGTGGGGAGGATATAGCAGGAGAACCATGAGTTTGAGGCCAGCCTTAGCAACACAGTCTTTCTTTCTTTCTTTCTTTCTTTCTTTCTTTCTTTCTTTCTTTCTTTCTCTCTCTCTCTCTCTCTCTCTCTCTCTCTCTCTCTCCCTTTCTTCTTTCCCTTCTCCTTCTCCTCCTCCTCCTCCTCCTCCTTCTTTTCTTCCTCCTCCTCTTTCTCCCCTCCTTTCCCTTCTCCTCCCCCTTCTTCTCCCCTCCTCTTATTTCTCCATTTCCTTCTTCTCCTCCTCTTCCTTATTTTTATTTTATTTTTCCAGGCTATGTTGCCTTCAATTGCCTCATATTCAGGAAGCTTCTCTGTAGGTATTATTGGTTTCTGAACACTGTATCTCCAGATCTAGTTGTGCCTGAAACATGACAGTGTCTTCTGGTGTGTAAGAATACCATTCCTTGATTTAATTTCTTATGTTTACATCAGTCCTGTCTGATGACCAAAGAGTATGTCTAGCACCTCCTTTCAGTCAGCCATTGAGACTAGGACTGTATCCAGCACAAAGCAGCTGGTTAGTAAGTATCCAGTGATTAAACAGAATCTAGGTCACAGATTTTGATCATCATATAATGGATATTATACTCCTGAATTAATCAGTGCTCCGTGAACAGTTCAAAATATAGGCTCATATTTCAACCTCAGAAAGACTCCATGAATTGCAAACTGGCTCCACAGACTGAAAGATTGGTTCATTTCCCCACTCCCTATTCATTGGGTTGCAAAAGAAGAAAGAGGTAAAAGGCATTCCTGAAGGGAAGTAGCCACAGACACCTATCTGGCATAGGGATGTGGGTTGATGTCAGGGAAATACATGATTGCACAGTAGGGGAGGAAAAAAAGCTAGAAAAGTGGAAGAAGAGAGAAGTGGGGATTCCCGGAGGAAGCAAGATGGAAGCAGACGTGAATGTTTCTCTCGGCACATCTCTAGACTGCTAAGGTTGTTATGATTATTTCTAAGGGTTTGTATGGGTCTGTTTATCTCATCTGGATGGGCACTTTATATCTTTGTCCATTGGTTTGAGCTTATTGTGTAGCGGGTTTGTAGATTGAGAGTTTAACATATGAAGTAAGTCCTTAGGGTCTGTTTTCAGTGTGGGGTGAACTTAGAGGTCATCAGAGTTACAGATGAGCAGAGGTGCTAGGCCCCTTCTCCAGCTAGCGGCTGACACCTATCCCTGAGAGTAGGGGAACTACAGATCTGAGCCCATGGTCAGAAAAGGGAACAGTTACCAACTCCAGTTCTTCAATTCAAAAAGCAATGGGATGGGGCGATCTGGGAAGGGGCAAGTTCCAGTCGATGGAAGAAGGGGATAGGAAAGTTCTTGAAGATGACCGATTTCTGCCTTTTCTTTATGCTGGTGCCCTCTTTCTGTAGAATTGTATTTTAAAAATGGCTTCCTCCCCACTAGTCTCTTATTCCTCACATGGGGGAACTGGAATAATGTATAAAGTGTTGAGAAGTGACAACAACTAGACAGTTCAGTGACTCACCCACAATCCCGCCACTGTGAAAATGCAGTGCCACTGTGGTTGCTCCTCACTCCTTTCACCCCTCCTCCTCCGCCAGTCTCTCCTCCTCCAGCTCCTCCTCCCCTCCTCCCCATCCTCTTCCCCATCTTCTCCTTCCCCTCCTCCTCCAGCTCCTTCTCCTCATCCTCTTCCTCCATCTTCTCCTCCCCCTCTTCCTCCTCCATTTTCTCTTCCCCCTCCTTCTCCAGCTCCTCCTCTTCCCCCTCCTCCTTCCTCTCCATCTTCTCCTCCCCTTCCTCCTTCCTCTCCATCTTCTCCTCCCCCTCCTCCATCTTCTCCTCCCCATCCTCCTTCTCCAGCTCCTCCTCCTTCCCCTCCTCCTTCCTCTCCATCTTCTCCTCCCTCTCCTCCTTCTCCATCTTCTCCTCCTCCCTTGTTTCTCATTCATCTTCTCCCTACCCCTCTTCTTTCTCCATCTCTGCCTCCTTCTCCATCTCCCCCTTCTTCTTTTCCATCTTCTCCTCCCCCCTCCTCCATTTCCTCCTCCCCTACTTTTTCCTCTCCATCTCCTCCTTGGATCTATCATTTAAACAAACTGACTCACTAAAACCGAGGTTAGAAAGAAACGACTTGTAAAAGATCAGACTGAAGAGGGCTTAATAACTTTGTTTACTATAAAGAAGCAGCATTTATGGTGAAAATGTTGAATGAATAGACAGCATAAGTAGGGATATTAGAAATATCAGAAGTTAGAACCACAGGATTATGTAACCGGACTGAGTATCTAAGGCATGGGTTCTACACCAGTATTGGGGAAGGGAAATAGAAAGACAATCTAAAAGCAACAACAACAACAAAAATTTCCAATTCTCTTGTTAATTCAGCATGGGGATATATGCCTGTGATCACGCTGGGCCAGCCAGGATTACTGGACAGATCCTAGGGGTGGGTGTGGCTTCAGAAGAGTTCTGCCCTGGAACGAATTCTCAGGATAGAAAATCTGTGCTGTGGAATTCTTACCTACCTAGAAGGATGTTGAGAAGGCCAAGGGACAACAAAGGCCAAAGGCTACTGCTGTGGGCAGGCACTAAGAGAAGCACATTTTCTGTCAGAAAGAAATGATTTTTGTTTTAAAAAGACACGAGTCTTAAAGAAGCAGAAGTGAGAGGAGACGGTCTTGAAGCAAACTGAGTTTATTGTGTTTGCCCAGGCCCACATGCGATTAACAGTACTTTGAATTTTCATAAGAAGGTGTTTGGCAACGGAGAGAAGGGATTACAAACAAACATGTATAATATGTACATATATTTGTAGTAACACACTATGGGCATAGACGGGCTTCAGTGGGGCTCACAGGAGTGAGGAGTAAGGCAGTGTGGCCCAACACCATCCTCAGCTCTTAGACACTGCTCATTATTTCCGGAGGCTCAGGATAGATGGCAGGAAAAGTCTGGGGAGATGTATTTTTGATAAACCCCAGAGTTATTTTGTGACAAAACTCAAATATGGTGAGCTTAATGTATAATTTATTCTCCTTGGAGGAATGGTATAGGTCCTCATGTCCCATTTACATGCACGGCAAGATCATTTGTCTTGATTCTGGGGAGTGGTTAAGGGGTGACTGGCGTGCTTCTGAACGCATTACAGGCTCTGTAGACGGGCTCTAAAGCCAGCCGCAGGCGTGAACAGCAGTGCGCGTTCCAATAATCAATAGCAAATGACCCATGAATTCGAGCTGCTTTCTTAGAGAGGTCATAATGGGTTTTATTCCTTTTCTTTCCAGCCCATTAACAACCACGTTTGAAAATAGGCCTGAACCTGGGTGGCTGTTTCCTAAGAAGGAGCTGTGTTTGCCTGTCAGAGTGCAAAATGTGTGTGCTGAGCCCCATGCAGGGAGTCTTGAAGCTCCCGAGGGTGAGAGTGAGGCCCCGACTGATCCTGCCCTCCTGTGTGAACACACCTAGCAGAGTGCTTAAAAGCAAGTGTGTTTATCTCCAATGCTTAACAATCAGATTTCACATGAACAAAAGAGAAAATAAACAAAAATAAAAAACCAATCAAATTAAAAAAAAAATCACCAGCAAAAATGACAACCAACCAACCAACCAACCAACCAACCAACCAACCACAACAACAACAAAAACAGACTTCAGGTTTCTTTGCAAAAATGTGGAAAACCGACCACCTTGTGTGGTCTCACCGGTCCAGAGTGATGACTCTCTTCTGAGCAAGTCTGGGTTCTGCAGCCTGCAGCTCAGCTTGTTTTTGCTCTGTTCTGTGGGTTTCGGTGTTCCTAGATTCTGCGGCGCTGAGCCTTGGGAGCGTTCCTCTTTCTTCCCACCCCACTCCACTCCCCATCCTATTTCCGTGGGCAGAAGTTTGCTTCTCCTCGACTCCCACGTTGCAAACCAGAGTGTGATAGCTTCTGACTCACTGCCAGGCTTCACGCTCGAGCGAAGCGCAGTCAAGGAAACTGAAAATGATCAGGAAGGGCTGCTAGGGTACTTATGGAGTGTGCAGAATGCTCTAGAAGATGCCGAGGGAGACAGATAGGGGTCAGAGAGGTGCCAGCCTCAGCCTGGTCCCTCTTCAGTCCCAGCTGAAGTCATAAGGGTTGGTCCAGAGGTTCCCATGGTGCTCAGCAGGGTACCAGGGGACTTCCGGTTGCCTCAGCACACTTCCTCTCTGAGGATCCCCTGCCCTGGGGCTGGTGGTATGGAGGAGGGAGATATGTTCAACTTCACTGTCTGGAAAGAGGATGTGTCCCTTTTCTTTGGGAGGCTAACTGCTTTTGAAACTGCTTCGGGAATAGTTTACGGGTAGACAAGGCAGAGGGGGTCTGATGGAGGAGCCAATACTTTGTCCCCTTCTACAGGGACATCTGATAAGGCTACTAACAGAAAAGGGAAGACCCTCAGACTTCTGTTTTGAGAAGTTGGCTGTATCGCAAGACACTGTGGCCCATCTCTGGCTCCAGATAGCCCTTGCTGGGCCCAGGGGCAGATGTAGTGGGGCTGGGAGCAGGAATGTGAGAAGCCCACCTGATGATGCTGACTATGGGGCTGGATAGATGGCTCAGTAGTTAGAGCACTGACTGCTCTTCCAGAGGCCCTGAGTTCCAATCCCAGCAACCTGGTTCTGGCTGTGGCTTTTCAGTTCTCTGAGTGGCGTTTGCTTTGTTTGCTCGTTCGATTCTTGTTCTCTGCTTTCAAACCAGGAAGAGAGAGAAGTCTTAACTAGTAGCTACGTGTTCTGTTGTCCGGTATTAAACAATAAATGTGGGAGAACAGAGTAGAGGTGAACTGAGGTAAAAGGAGTGAGGGAGAAAATGGGGGGGGGGATGGGAGGGAACGATTAAGAAAAATCAAAGAGAAGGGACAGTAGGAATGAGAAGAGAAAGAGAAAAGCAGAGGGAAGCAAAGAATGAATGAATGAATGAATGGATGAATGAATGAATGAACTGAGAATGGGAGACTGAACAAGTGAGAGATTATAAACAAGCCACAGGGAAAAAGAACTGACTTCTATCTGTCTGCATCCTTCCCATATGCTAGTCAGTGTCCATAGCAAAGCGGTCCAGTCCCAGGGTAAGGTAGATGTGGTGGAGTGACAGTTTCTGTACTTGGTCCACCTGCCCTCATAGGGCAGAAATCACTGTGAGAAGACCTCTTCTGGTTACCTTGGTCGGGGCTCCTTCCCAAATGGGACAAGGATTGTTATCTCTTGTGCTTTTCCGGGGTCCCTGAGACTGTCACTCTCATAGTTCAGACCATTCTGGTACCAAAGTACATCCTATGGGTTACAAGCTGCTTTCGCAGGGGGTGGGAGGTGGAGGTGTTAGCTCTGGGTCCCTTTGAGCAAAAACAACAAACTTGTTCCCTGAATGATGTCGATAAATACAAGAGGCAAAATACTCAGAACTACCAAATTGTATCCAATACAACTGTCAGCATGTAACAAGGGCAATAGAGTCACGCATGATTCCCTATTGCCACATTGTAATGCTGGTTCTAACAGGTATCATAATTGGGAGACATGTATGTGGTACTCACATGCCTTGGGCTGCAATGCGAAAGGAAACACTGGGGCTGTGTGGACCATTATCACCTGCATTATAGACACCATTACCCCAAAGTGTTCCCCAATTCAAAGTGAACCCCAAAGTTCAGTTCAGTGGCAAGTTACTAAATAGAAAAAACTCATACTCCCTGGGTTCTAGTGATGGACCCCCATGGGAGAATTTTGAACTTATATCAGGCCCCCTCCTGCATCCCCATCCCACGTCTGTCTCCCTTTCTTTGTTAATGTTGTCCCAGTTTCTTCTGGGAGTTCTTCTGTGACGAGCTTTAACTCCTTCTAAATCCGTGTTTTCATATGCGTTGGCTCAGCTTGCCTGCAATGTTCTTCTAAACCTTTACTGTGTCTCTCACCCTTCGCCTTTCTGCTCATTTCTTCAGAGTAGCCTTCCCTAAGATCCCCAATGAGAAAATCATTCCTATTTGGCTTGTTCTATCTCCGAGTGCATCCCTTTCATTTTTATGCCTAGTTTGTAACTAAGAATTCAAGCACAGAGACCCATGTATCCGCCCAAGAAAATGCTAAACCCCACAGAGGCTGGGTCTCTTCCATGAACCCAGAGCTGAAACACCAATCACTTAGTAGAAACCAGTAATGCTTATAGAATGGACGAGTGACCGCGTGGCAGATTGAGACCTAATCTAATCAATCAGCCTTTGTACTTCCGGCACTTGGCTGTGTGCCTGATACATGGTGGGTGTGGGGACAGTGACAGCTGAGGGAATGAAAAGCTAGTCGGCTACTCACAAGGTTGAAGGCTTCAGTGAAATGCAGCATAGATACCAGGCTTCTGCCTAGCAACTACACCTTGCCAAGGTATTGCTGGCTCTTGGATGGTCTTCCTGGGGCACCAGACTTTCTCTTAGTTTGGTTCCATCTGCTTTTTGGTTTCTCATTTGGAAGCAGCTGACTTAAAGTCTTTAGCACTTGGTTGTAGTGAAACCTCCGGCTGTGTCGCCACCAGAACCATTTCTCATTGGAGTTGGTGTCTTGAGGAGCTAAGGTTACGTTCCAATGTGAGGCTGGCTCTTCAAAGCTGGCAGGTCTACCTCCACTCTGAGGACCTCTGCTGGACTTGATCCCCCCTGTTCACCCACTTTTGCTTTATTTCTGACATTAAGTTTTCATTGATTGATGGATTGTTGTGTGCATTCATGGGCATGTGTGTGTGTGTGTGTGTGTGTGTGTGGACTACATTTTGCATGTGGAGGTCAGAGGACAGTCCTGTTGAGCTGACTTTCTTTTTCTTTTATGTGACTTCTAGGGATCGAATTTAGGTAATCAGATTTGCTCTGTAAGTTTATCCACTAAACCACCTTGCCGGCCTTGCTTCTGAATTCTTTTGATGGCGTCTGATATTTCTCTGCTTCTGTGACTTGACTGTTACTGACTCCAGCGGATGAGACAGGGAGGCTGGTCAGGTGGTGTAAGCAGTGCCCTGATCCTCGCCCTCCGTCTACCCAGGATGCTCTGCTACTTTCTGGTAGCATCCTGATCTTTCCCTGCCAAGTAAAAAGCCAAACTGGGGAAAGCAAGGCAGAAGTCTAATATTCATGAAGTCTGATTGCTTACAAATAGATAGTGTCTTAAAAATATAAAGTGCTAGAACTGCAAAAAAAAAAAAAAAAAAAAAAAAAACCTTTTGATAAATATGCACATTTCCAGGCCAAACAGAATAGGGCAGTCTACTTCTTGAATAAGTCCACATGAAGATGTGGAATGGCCAGTTATAGCTGGCTCACCATCAGACGTGGGGGCTGGGTGAGCTGGGCCCATGAAGATAATTACATGTGGCATGCAGCCTAGATGAACCCTTCTCGGATCCAGGGGACTTGAGACAGGAATGGGCTTTATTCAGAAACACCGAAAACACCTAAGTTATTATTTACCTTTTGGTTTACTTCAAGTTTGAACCGCTTTCACTAAGTGCTAATTAAGGAATCCACAAAGCCTGCTGAGAACTGTAGATTCTGGCAGATTTGAAAGTTCTTCCTCAGAAATAAGCTAGATACCATTATGTAAAACATGGCAGACTAGAAATTAACTGTCACTAGCCCTTAGTTGGCATCTAGGATATGTGCATTGGTTCTCTCTCTCTCTCTCTCTCTCTCTGTGTGTGTGTGTGTGTGTGTGTTATATGTTTCTTTTATTTAAGGTTTGTTAGAGGAGGTACCAAAAATACAGTTAAACAAACCATTTGCCTTCAATATTTTCTCTCATGAAACTAAAAGTATTCTACCAAAATCCTATTAGTTAAAAAAAAATGCATTTTGGGTGACCAGAGGGGAATTGAATCTACCCACTCTGAGTTCATTTACTCTTCAGATATTTGTAAGTAGTATTTTTTTTTCAAAGTACCCACCCCACATTCACCTAAAATCAGTGGTTCTCAACCTGTCAGTTATGACCCCTCTGAAGGGTAAACTATCCCTTCATAGGGGCGGCCTACGACCATGGGAAAACAGCAGGGCATGAGGAATGGTTCTAAAGTGTAGCCACGTTAGGAAGGCCGAGAGCCAGTGAGGCAAATGTTTGTTTGCTTCTTTCCTTCCTTCCTTCCTTCCTTTCCTCCCTCCCTCCCTTCCCCTTCCCTCTTTTCCCTCCCTCCTTCCCTTCCTCCCTCCCTTGCCTCCTTCCCACCCTCCCTCCCTCCCTTCCCCCTCCCTCCTTTCCCTCCCTCCCACCCTCCCTCCCTCCCTTCCCCCTCCCTCCTTTCCCTCCCTCTCTCCATTCCTCCCTCCCTTGCCTCCTTCCCACCCTCCTTCCCTCTCTCCCTCCCTTCCCTCCCTCCATTCCTCCCTTCCCACCTCCCCTCCTTTCCCTCCCTTCCCTCCCTCCATTCCTCCTTCCCTTCCCTCTTTTTCACCATCCATTCCTTTCTCCCTCCCTCCCTCCCTCCCTCCCTTCCTCCCTTCCTCCCTCCCTTCTCTCCTTCCTTCTTATTTGTTTTAGTTTAGTTTTGAGACAGGCTTTCTCTGAGTAGCCCTGGCTATCCCGGAACACAACTCGCTCTGTAGATCAGGCTGGCCTGGAAGTCAGAGATCCTCCCACTTCTGCATCCCGAGTGCAGGGATTAACAGTGCACATCACCGCACCAGGCCCAGAGGCTTTCTTTGAGGACTCTTTGGCCAAAGGCAAAGAGATCGACAGCTTTCACTGCTATGTGCAATGATCTGAGAATCAGCGTGACTTCTGCTCTTGACGTAAGGAGGGTGCCAAACAACACAGAGCGAGACAGACTTCTAGACATTCCATGTCATTCTTTCTCACAGCCTTCCAGACCCCAGTATTTGACCCTTACCAATGAATCCTCAAAGGAGCAATTAAATAATCTGTTAATCCATCTTTTGTCATGCCCATATTCTTAGAGCAAAACCCTTCAGGTCTGAACTCTGAACCTCATCATCATCATCACCATCATCACCATCATCACCATCATCACCACCACCATCACCACCACCATCACTGCTTAATGGAGTTTTTGCCCAAGCCTTTGGCCTCTTGTATAGGAGCAGGCCCAGGTTTTTGCGCTTGGAAGCTTTGCTTACATTTTCTGGTCTCTGTTCTCCGTTGTCCATGTTCACGCCTAGACCCTAATTACCCCAGAATCTGTCTGGATAAACTCCGTTACGAAGAGCTATGTTTGGAGGCCTTGGTTTTCATTTGTGTTAGGTCTGAGGATTAAGTCGGAGTCAGACAGAGCTACAGGAGAAAAGTACGCTATTCACTTAGAACAATGGTCCTCAGCCTTCCTAAGGCTGCTACCCTTGAATACAGTTCCTCATGTTCTGGTGACCCCACAGCCGTAAAACTGCTTTCATTGCTCCTTCATAACTGGAATTTTGCTACTGTTATGAATTGTAACGTGAACATCTGATATTCAGGCTACCGGATATCCGGCCCTGGTGAAAGGTCACAGGTTAGAACCTCAAGGCTCTGCAGATTGAGAGACCAGACTCTCAGGGGACGTGCAGGCCTGAGTTGTATTGCAGTCTCTAAAGAGATGGGTGATTCTACGCTCTTTAGGGTGACTGGCAAGTCTGATTCATCTGCATGGCTCTCGGCTTGTGAGCAGGCGTTCTGTGTGGTGTGTTTTCTTCAAAGCAGACACAAGCTAGTAACTTACACTTGTAAGCCCAGCCCTCCGGTCAGTGAGCCAGGGGGTGTGCAGGTTTAGGGCCAGCTTGGCCTACAGCATGACACCATTCTTATAAACCAATTGGATCAGTCAGGCATGGTGGCGCACAGTCTTAATCCCAGCACCCAGAAGGTAGAGGCAGGCAGATTTCTGAGTTTGGGGTTAGCCTGGTCTATAGAGTGAGTTGCAGGACAACCAGGGGCTATGCAGAGAAACCCTGTCTTGAGAAACCAGAAAATGAAAATAGAAACAAAACAATGAAGCCTGAAGGCAGATGAGAAACACTTCGGAAGACTGTAAGGACCTGAGGGGTGAGGCCCTTACTTCCCTAAACTACCCGCGGGATGGGTACTCAGTATAGGTAGTCCCTTGCTGCTTCTTGTTACCGTGAGTGGGGCCTCTGCTGGCCACACTTCTGCTCCTGGCCTTTCAGTCTGTTAAGCCCAACTGAAGGGTCCGCCAGCATTTGTTTTTGTGCTTTTCCCAGCGCCCACCCTCTAAGTCCTTAGCTGTAACACGTGGCAAGGAGCTGTGACCATCTTACATCTCCTTGGAGCTTTGCAAGCATTATGTGGCCCATTTGCAGCAAGGATATGAGATTTATCTTTCCGGGATATATGGGACATAACTTGAGGACAACAGTTAACAGTGACAATCTGTATGTGCAGTATTTTCCCAGAGAGAGTGGGAAAAGAAGATTGCTAAATGTTTCGTGAGCATTAAGGGGCCTTCAGGCCCATAAAGCAGTTTAAGCCAATGTAACAAGCTGTTTCTATGGGGACAAGTGGATGACTGAGTTGACAAGCTACAGGAGGAGGCATGAGGCTGAACTAGGGTACCAAGGACCCATGATTCACTTTCCCAGAGATACGGCTCACAGTCACCCTCCCCAGCACATACATAGTAGGACCAGAGGCGGTCAGGCATGGAGCTAGACCACGGTATGTTCTCAGGCTATTTACAGGATGGATGTCTGTCCCAGGGGCCACTCTAGCCATGGCAAAGATGTGTACAGCTCTAAACTTCAACCATTTGCCTCCGAAGCATCCTCAAGATGCTTCCCTCTGCCCTCTCTCATCTCCTGTTCAAGCCCTAGATGTTAGATGGACAGCTCTGAGGTCCAACCTCTGCTATTGCGTTGGGTCTTACTCCACACCTAGATTGAAGAATGCTGAGCGATGATCTGTTGAAGGGCTGACCCAGAGAACAAAGGAAAGGAAGGAAGCAGATTTACAAGCTCTTGTTTACCTGATTGTGTTAGAGATCTGGGTTTCCCTAGAGCTGATGTCCCCAGGGTGGTGGCATGCTGGGCTGACCTCTAAAAGGTTGAGCTACTGGCTCAGAACAACCAGGGATACTGAACTGTGGGGAGTCATTTTTCTGAGAACTAAGGAGAGTTTATCTACTATAAAGTGACCCCAAGGATTGAAAAACATCTGTGGAAATATTTTGTTTCTATAGGCCAGGGCTAATGGACAGGAAGAAGCAGAGGTGGGTTTCTTTTGGTTGACGAAGCTTCTTCTTTACAGGAGATGGGAGGTGGAGGGAGCTTGAACTCTGGGGATGTCAGGGAGTAGGAAGCAAGGGATGTAAGGGTTATGAGGATGGGAAATGAGGTTGAGGACATAGGGTATATAGGGAACTGGTGAAGGGGGATGTCTTAGTTAGGGTCTCTATTCCTGCACCAACATCAGGACCAAGAAGCAAGTTGGGGAGGAAAGGGTTTATTCAGCTTACACTTCCATATCGTTGTTCATCACCAGAGGAAGTCAGGACTGGAACTCAAGCAGGTCAGGAAGCTGGAGCTGATGCAGAGGCCATGGAGGGATGTCACTTACTGGCTTGCTTCCCCTGGCTTGCTCAGCTTGCTTTCTTATAGAGCCCAGGTCTACCAGCCCAGGGATGGCTCCACCCACAATGGGCTGGGCCAGGGATGGCCCCACCCACAACGGGCTGGGCCAGGGATGGCTCCACCTACAATGGGCTGGGCCAGGGATGGCTCCACCCACAATGGGCTGGGCCCTCCCCCCTTGATCATTAGTTGAGAAAATGCCTTACAGCTGGATCTCATGGAGGCATTTCTCACAGAGGCTCCTTTCTCTGTGATAACTCCAGCTTGTGTCAAGTTGACACAAAACCAGCCAGTACAGGGGGTTAAGGGTGGAGGTGTATTAGAGAGACATGTGGAGTGTGCAGTTCAGGATGCTGGGGTGTGGGGGTGTGGTTTACAGGGTACAGGATGCTGTAGGGTTGGGGGTTGGCTGTTGGGCAGGTGTGGTTGGGAATGGAGGAGTGGGGAGCGTAGGAATGTGGTGTATGCGGCTGTGGGGATTTAAGAATTGTGGGTGGGGTAAAGGAGTCCGGGGGACGGGTTGGTGAAATAGGAAATCAAGGGTCAGGGTGAGATGGGGATGTCGGGTGTGGAAGTGTGGGGTGTTGTGATGTGGCTTGCGTGGCTGTGGGAATTCAGGGACTGTGGGGGCAGGGCAGAAGCGTGGTGGGATGGGGCGGAGGAGTGAGAGTGAAACAGATCATTGAGTTATAAGGTAACAGAGGCACAGGGTGTGAGGTGTTTATGGGTTGTACGGGTGTGAGGCACGTGTGTGGGGAAATCTGAAAACTGTGGGATTGAGGTGGGGAGTGCTATGAGAGGTGGAGAGATGGGAGAGGCTGGGGTGGGGTGTTAGGTGTTGAGTGTGAGTTTTGTAGGTGTGCTGTATATGGGTGTGGGGGTTCAGGCTCTGCCCCCCTTCTTCACTCCTTGTATTTATTGCTGTCTCCTTTCCTCCCTCTTTTTCTTCCTCCTTCTCATCTTCTGGAGACAGGTGTTCATCACCCAGGGAAGCATCAATAGGTCCAGCTCATAGGTTTTCCTTCTGTTCCTCCTGTAGGCTGTCAGCAAAAAGCCTAGCTGGGAATCTTCCTGTGCTTTCTGTGTTTATTATTCAGGATGGAGATGAGAGAAAACACGCCATCTTCCCAGAGCAGAACCAGCAACAGAGTGTGTACCCAACCGCCATGTTTGGATGCTGTGGCGGCTCCTTACCCATTTCTCACCCCGGTCACAATCCCATGATGCCATGCTCTCATGTAGGAAACAAGCGAGCACTTTCCTTAGAACACCGAAGATGCTTTGTCAGTGTCAGGATGGAGACAGAAGGTTTGTGGATTTGTAAGTGAAACATGGCTCTCCAAAATGATTTGCTGGCTTGGTGAAGGCGGACACTGAGGGGGTGAGATCTGTTAGTGGCAAGCTAGGAACTGAAGAAGGTGGTTCCCCAGCATAGCTGTGAAGTCCCACCTGAAGGGAGACTCAAGGAGTTTTAGCAGACAGGGCTTTTTCTAGGAGGCATTAGCTTTTCTCTAGAGCCCCCCCCCCCCGACCTTCTCACTGAGATGCACTATGTCCCCCACGCTTCTGTGAGTTTTTGGTGGTTGGTTGGTTTTGTTTCGTTTCAATACCAGGGAATTGGACCTTGGAGCCTTACACAAGCTAAGGAATCACTTTATCACTGAGGTATATTCCCAGCTCTTCCATAAACTTTCTTTTATCATCCTAAACATGGTTAAAAAAAGAAAGAAAGGAAAAGAAAAGAAGTACCCAACTAGTCCTGTGCTTCTAGCCTTTGGCTTTCCGTAGCTTTCAAGAATTGGTGATACCCCAAACCAGCGGCAAGGCCACACACTTCACTCTCCCCATCCCTCAAACTTACTTCTTGGTAAGTCATAACACCTCTTCCCACTGTCACCTTGCTAATAATCCTTCCTTCTTTTCTGAGAGGTTAACACTAGCTCACAGCTCTGGCTGGTGTTAACCTAATTGGTGAGCTTAAAATACACTCAGTGTTCAAAGTGATGCCCAGACCAGTGGACTCAGTCTTACACTCAGTGTTCAAAGTGATGCCCAGACCAGTGGACTCAGCCTCTCAGGGTGGGGAAGGTTAGATAGGGCTGACGCTGAGGTCCTCCAGACACTGTGGTCCTAGTAGCCCAAAGCTCTTTAACCGACCTCCTGGAGTTGCCATATAACACGGAAGGCAGAGAGACGAGATTCTTTGGGGTTCAGCCCCACCTTCACCCTGTACTCCTCAGTCTGTCACCCCGTCTTCTCTGAATTTGGGAGAGGCCCCATGCCCTGTGTTCAGTGTACCAGCCAGAGAATAGAAACAGCTCATGGATCAGACGCTTCGGGGATGCGGACAGGCTTAGCCCCTGGGAGCTTTGGTGTGTCTCTAGGAGGCTAGCGGTACAGAGCTTGGAAATGATGGACAGATCAGGCTCGTTCTAAACTCATTTCAAACTCACTCAACTGTTAACTTTTTTTTTTTCAACAAAAACTCTGCTTCTCATTAAAATGACTTGTTGAAAATTATAGTCTTTTGTCAAGCACATCTAAAAAAATGACCTTTCTTCGTTGTAATTGCTTAGGAATTCACTTTCGTAGGCTGTGGGCTGCACTCCTGGGGACAAGTTTTTAATAGGAAAAGAAAGTACTAGGTATTGCTTTCAAAGGTTTTTTTTTTTTAATTGCCTAAATTAATAATACCCCCACCCATAAGGGACAAATGAATTCGAACTCTCTCTAAAGAATTGAATCTCCAGCTATCTTGTTCTGATTACTTTTTGCCTTCATTTCAGTAACTGGAACAATCTAGAAGGTCACCTCTCCTTACAGTTGCCCCATACCTTCCACTTTATCCTCTTCTAGTCTAGGGCTGGGACAGGCTTGGTGGGAACAACACAAACAACAAAACACACACACACACACACACACACACACACACTAAAACAACAACAATAAAACCTTAAAAAAGCAGAAGCAAAGTCCCTGGGTTTGGGCCAGGATACCCCATAGACTGGATATTGTTTATTATGGTAGACTTCTGGCTTCATCCCAAGAAACAACTGGGCTCAGGGAAATTACAGACAAGCGGAGCATGATCACTTTGTATTTTGCTGCCAAACAAGCCACCCGGCTTCACCAATTTGCAGATTCTTAAAAATATCTGGCTTAAAAAAAAATGTGTGTGCGTGCGTCTCCCACAATAGGACCTTAAATACAACATCATAAAAATCAAAGCCCAAAAATTTACAACAACCACAGCAACAAAACATTTGTATTTAGTCTCTTTAGGGGAAGGCATAGGACTAAGTGACATAATTTTATTTTTAAGATGTCTAAGATGTTCAGGTTAAAGAACCTGTAGTTATAGACCTTGAGCCATCTGTCCACTTATGTAATGGGGAGATGGAATCTGCTAAGATGAGCAGTTAGGCTGATGAAAGAAGTTGACTTGTGCCACTTAAAGGGCCAATTCATTGCTTCGTATAGAGATGATTTTTACAGTGGAAGGCCTCCTAGAAGTCTGGGAATACCATAGCCAGGAGATATTTCAGACGTTTTTATGTACTGAATGCTCGGGGGTTTGAGGAATATTGATTTGGAATTATCAAAAGTGCCAAGAGACTCACCAGTGCAAAGAAGCAAAAGCAATTAAATGCTCACCTCTAGGCTCTAGTGTTTTTTTGTCCCTTTAGATAATGATCAGACAGATTTTCCCTTTTTTCTTTTCAAGTAATGGCACCTCAAAGATGCTTCGTGAGCTTATTTCTTATAGGTATGTAGCTTAAATATGTATTTTATCTTAAATTTGATGTTAGAGTAAGAAGACTACAGAAGATGGCAGAATATGACTGGAAGAGTTGCGGTCTCAGTAAATAAAGCCTACCAAATTGTCATTAAGAGTCTCAAAAAGGCAGCACTGGTTTCTTTTCTATGTCTATCTATCTGTCTGCCTGCATATCTATCTATCTATCTATCTATCTATCTATCTATCTATCTATCTATCTATCTATCTATCTATCTATCTTCCTATCTATCTATCTATCTATCTATCTATCTATCTATCTATCTATCTATCTATCTATCTTCCTATCTATCTATCTATCTTCCCATCTATCTATCTATCTATCTATCTATCTATCTATCTATCTATCTTCCTATCTATCTATCTATCTATCTATCTATCTATCTATCTATCTTCCTATCTATCTATCTTCCCATCTATCTATCTATCTATCTATCTATCTATCTATCTATCTATCTATCTATCTATCTATTTTTGCTGTTTCAAACAGCTTTATTTTTACTTGGCTCCAGGCTTGGGAGAGGCTCCAGAGTGGTTCCAAAGTTGCCCAGTACCTTGAGAGGTTCATTCAGGTGGTGGTCCTGAGGCTGGCTACTGCGGAGCAGAGGGAGCCCCTCAGAAGGCACAGGGCCTCCTTGCTGTGCTAGAGAGTAAGCCACTCAAAGAGGCACTCTCCCGGAGATGGTTGGGGCACACCAGTCTGTGCTGGTTGTGGCTCTGCCAGCCTATGGAGGTTGGTCAGGTGGTTGCTCATCTTTGAGCTTCACCTCCTTATCCAGGAAGTGGTTTTCCAAGAAGTCACAGAGATGAGAGTCTGTGAAGGCAGAATCCAAGGAAAAGATTCAAGAGGTCCTGGTTCAGGTTCTTCTCCAGGGCCAAGGCAGCTTCCATGGTCTCCTGGGTTTTACCCCACTTGTCTTGAGGTGGCTTCTGTACACCCTGGAAGGTGTGTGACACTCACGTTCATTCTGAAACTTGAGGAGATGCTTGATGCCCTTGGTGCTTCTCCTCTGCCAATTTGAAGAAGAAGGAGGGAAAGAGGAAGGGGGAGAGGGAGGGGGAGAGGGAGGGGAAGGAAGTCAGGGCAAGAACCCAAGGGAGGAACCTGGAGCTGAAGCAGAGGCCATAGAGAAATGCTTGTCCCTCATGGCTTGCTCAGCATATGTCCTTAAACAACTCAGGACCATCTGCCTAGGGGTGGTACCACCCACTGTGTGGCTTTCTTACATCAGTCAAGAAAATGCCCCTCACAAATTTGCCTTCAGGCCAACCTGATGGAATAATTTCCTCAACTGAGGTTCTGTCTTGCCAGACGACTCTAGCTGTGACAAGTTGGTCAAAAAAAAAAAAAAAAAAAAACCAAACCAAACCAAAAAACAAAACAAAAAAAAAACCACACACACACACACACACACACACACACACACACACACACACACACACACACAGGAGTGGTCTGGGATGATGTTGCTTGCCTGTGCAGTGTATAAAGGCTGCCTCATGGTATTAGGTTCTCTGCTCAGCAGTAGCTGAGCAGAAAGGACAAGAGATGAGATATCATTCTTTTCCATGTATTTGCATGAAATGGGTGGTGAGCAGTTGGTACATCGTAGCTTAGTAACAGTGACCTGCAGAGGACAGTGCCTGCTGGTTATGGTTACTAAGGTCTGTCTTCTCTGACCCTTGGAGGTGAGGGCAGGGGGCGGTTTCTTACTGGTCCCTTGACACCCTCAGGATGCCAGAAGCTGAGGTCTGCACTCGACAGGGAACCTTACAGATCTGCTCTCTTCTAGTTACTCGCAAGTGTGTCCGAGGAGGGGCGTTGTGAGGAGTGGGTTGATCATGTTTGTTGGGGGATTCTGTCTGGACCTGAAGCCAGGTGTTTCTCCAGAGTCTCACATTCTAGTGCAAGGCTGCCGTGTTGTTTGCAGAGACAGGAGTAACCTTGTGTACTTTTGTGATAGTGGGAAGTGGTTGGAAACAGAGTGGGGGCTAAACCCTATTACTCCACTTGTGACCTGGTAGCGGCTCTCTAATGGAAGGGGAAACTTAGGTACTTTATTGATCATATGGGGGTGATCCAAGAGGTGGGATAAGCCAGGCATGGCATTTTACAGTCACACTCAGCCCATGTGTAAGATCTCTCTCCTGCTGTGAGGAGGTCCACTATCCAGCTTCCAGCACAGCTATAGGGAAACCAACCGACCCAACGCAAGTGCTATTTACAACTAGTAAAAGAATCTATAACGAGATCACATTTGTGGGATGTTAAACTTTAAAGGGCCTTTGTACTTTTACTGCTCCTCTATGCTCAATTAGATGTTTGTGTCTTCCAAGCAGGTGTTACTGCCGATCTTACAGCTGCTAAGAAGATTTTGTGTAAGGGACTGAGCTTGTAACTGAGTCGTGCAACTTAGGATCCTGGATGATGGAAGTCTAGGGGTGGGGCTAAACAGAAGTCTAGGGGTGGGGCTAAACAGCAGTCTAGGGGTGGGGTTAAACAGCAGTCTAGGGGTGGGGTTAAACAGAAGTCTAGGGGTGGGGCTAAACAGCAGTCTAGGGGTGGGGTTAAACAGAAGTCTAGGGGTGGGGTTAAACGCACACTAGGGGTCCATGGGACCTCTCCCTCCAACAGTCTCAGAGACATCCTCTAAACGAGTGAGCTTCTTGTCTGGTTAATGCCATATTCATGTCCCGAGGAATCTGGGTCAGACCTTTTCTCTGCTCACAAATCTGCCACCAAGAGTTACTGGGGACAGACAGTTTCCGTTATCAAAGATTGCCAGGTAGTCCATTTTTTTAAGCATTTTCACGGTGACTGCTGAGATTTATGGAGTACCTCTTACATGTTTTTTGGGCACCCGTTAGTCATTTCTCCCTCAGATGTAGGTACTTTAAAAAAAAACAAGGAAGTAGTATGATAACAGAATGGCAGGCCCCTGTCTCTACTACTGCAAAATGCAAAACCAAAATGAAGGTAGAAAAGTAATGATTCGGGGATGCAAGGCTGTTCTGAGATAAACGGGGACTTGAACTCGGATCTGTCAGTTTCCTCAAGTTCTCAACCACTTTATTATTGTTGTTCTTGTTGTCTTTTTGAGGCAGGACTTTCCTATGTAGCTGTGACTGTTCTGGTACTTGTTATGTAGGCAAAGCTGGACAAGAAGTCAGAGGTCCATCTGCCTCTGCCTCCCGAGTGCTGGGATTAAAGGTGTGCACCACAGCTAACCAGGCAAGCTCTTCCTGGTTTTAACGGTATCATGTTTAAGGGTGTACACTCATGAAAACTACACAAGTCCCTCCATTCCTGATTCTGCTAGTCTTGGTGGAGTCTGATGGAGAAGAGACTGGTTTCTGCCTCTGTAGAGTTCAGAGTGCGGCTGGCTAGAGACTACACCATGAGCATGGCTCCAAGTGGGTAGGTATGATGCCCATATCCTTTTTAGCCCCAGTGAGCAATCTTTAGCTTCTGTTGGCCATATGTGTGTCTCTCTGCTGACCTGCCTTTGGGCCTTTAACCACAGAATGCTAGAAGCCCATGTACTTGGAGAATGATACTGCGTTATAAGTTAGGATAATCCAAATGTGAGTCGGCTTCACATCAGAGGGGCTGAGTTCCAGGACAGGGGCCAGACAGAAGACAGATGACCTTCCTGCTGAGCTGAAGAGCCCCTGGGAGGGTGAGAACTTATATACAAACCAAAAACAAATGCACCTCTTTTGTCCCTTCTCCATATTTACTTAAAACACACGGTACCCGTAAGTGGCCTAATGGTTCTGCTCTCGGTAAGGAGGGAGAGAGAAGAAAGCCAGAAAGAAGGAAGGAAGAAGAAAGAGAAGAGAGGAGAGGAGAGAAAAGGCCTACTTCTTTGCTATACTCTGAGTATTTCTCTCCTCTTTCCATATTCCCTTTTCTGGTCACAGCCTTGCATATGGCGTCCTGTCCTGAGCATGATCCTGTTTCCCTTACTGACATGACTGATGGGCATAGGTTGTGGGTACTTGGTGGGGGTAAGCCTCCACCGCTCCGCCCATTAAGGACATACCAATAAGCCCTCTTGCTGAAGCCTGAGCTGAGTCTGGTGGGCATGGCTACAACCCCAGCACTCGGGAGAGCCAAGTAGGCTAGTGGGAGGTTTAAGCTCAGCCTTAGGGAGATCTTGTCTCTGAAAACAAAGGGAGGAACCTTGTTGGGAGGGGGGATCTTCTCTGGACAGATGGAAATAAGTGTGCTCATGCCCTCCCCAAACCCCTCATGCGTGTTTGGTGTCAGTTGATCTGGCAGAAGGGTCAGGGGGAGAACCGTGAGGTCCTCTCAGGGTGCTACCAATTGTCTATCAGGATGCACATTTACCTGGTTCTTTAAAACTCAGGTGATCACTGTCCTTACCACCTTTACATTTCTACTCATTTATTGACTTAAACTTTTAATATTTTGCTCCCTTTGGCAGAACCTCTAAGGGCGCCAAGTCCAGCTCCACTCAACTCCCCCACTGTGCAGCGGGCACTTCTGTCCCCAGAGAGGTAGGAGGCGAAGGGACTCTGGCCAGCTCGAACATGGCAAGCATATCCATCCCCCCACTTGATCACTTTCTCCTCCTGAGGGTGACGACCCAGGTCCTGCTATCAAGGTATTGATGTTCAGCAATCAAAAGTCCCTTTGGCCATCCTAATTAACATGCTCAATTAAAATTAAACACCCCATCCTAACACAGGCTTTACCCTTTTACCTTCATAAACCACTATTTACCCACCGGCCATGGCTGTCTCCTCTCTACCCAGAGGCCGGTCTTTGTCCTGTTTCCCTTTGAGAAAAAATATTCTTGCCCTCTCTCCCTGGTCCCGTTCCCTTCTCCCTCTTCCTCTGTGTCCTGTCTCTGTCTCTTATTCCCTGCCCTTTGTCCCTCTGGGTCAAATAAATCTCTCCTGTGCTGAACCAATAGCAACCCTTTCAGGAGGGAACTGAGTTTTGAGCCAGTGTTGATGGTGATAAAATAGCTTCCCACAAAGCAAGCCCAGCTGGGCCTGGTTTGGTATACACTGTGACTTTTGACTAGCTTGCCAACTTCACGGGACTTCCAATTTCCTGTGCCTTAAGGAAGATAATGACACCAGGTCTGACTTCCTCTCTAAATCCGAGTAGAGTTGTTTCAAGTTCAAGCACATGCCTGTCTATTAGCGTTGTTCCCATAATGCAACATCATCTTATGCCTGACGGTCTATGCCTGCTGGGGTCCTCCTGGAAGCTGTAGCCACTAGTGTAGGCAAAGCAGTGTTGTGACCCACAGCGCAGGCTCAGCAGCCAGGCTGCCTCCGTTCTAACCCCTGGGCTAATGACTTCTCCTTTCTGTTCCACAGACTTCTCATGTGTAAGGCATCCACCCCTGGAGCTGTTCAGGAGAATAAATGGATTACTATGTCCAAACAGCTTTGGATTAGGTCTGGTACAAATTATGTTTAAATACTATCTTGTCATTACCATGGGCCATTCTTTTCTGTTTATACCGTGGTGGTAATTTGGCATCCGTGTCTCTCCTGGAACTTCATAGGACCTGTTAGGAATGATGATACTTATTCAGCTACTTCCAAGGACCTGGGGAGAATATGACCATCTTTCCAAGTTCAAAAACCAGACACTTCCTATGTTTGCCTCAGAGACTTTAAAGCATAGAACTGACCTACAGCAGCTGAGAAAATATCTACAGTGAGGGTTCTGGTATTAAAAAAAAGAAAGAAAGAAAGAAAGAAAGAAAGGAAGAAAGAAACCTAAAAACCACAGCACCAAAGAAACCTAAAAACCACAGCACCAAAGCATGGCTTCCACTGGCTTTCTCTGAGAAAGATCAAAGTAATAAATGATGCTTCTGTGAGTGGAAAGATACCTCCCTCTTGGTTCGGGCCTCCTCTTTGGTCTCCGAATGAAAATACAACATCGGCTTTAGAAAAAAAGAGGGAAAGAAAGAAAGAAGAAAGCAACATTTACTGACAGTTCGTTCGTTGTTATTCCGGCAACGTTCCTTCCCCGTGCGTTCGCCTCATTTCATCCAGCCAGTCAGTATATCTTCACCAGGCAATGATGCAAAACTGTCTGTGCGTTCCAATTTTATTGTAGTCAGGCAGTGTTTATGGGTTTGACTTTCAACTGACCATGGCAGGGAGTCTGGAGGCAATTATAACCAACACCTGCTGTATCTGTGCTTTGGATGGGCAGTGACGGGTCCCCGGCCTCTGGTATATAAGTACCATGGTCTCAGAATAATAAAGGACCCACCATTCGCTGATACCTGGAAGGGCTCAAGGCATCTTTCTCTGGGAACTTCAAATTACTGCCATTTCTGTTAGTGAGGGCATCAAATTACTAACTCGGAAGAAAACTGCAGGTGATGGGCTTTGGCGATATTAAACAAACAAGTGTAAACCATTTTCACAGAGCGTCTTGTATAAGGTCAAAGTGATGGAGCAGAGAAAACCCTCCGTCTGAAAATTGCCTTGAGTCAGAACGGAGGCAGGGCGTGTGAAAATGTGCGCCTGGGACGGAGAGTGGAGCAATGGCTGTCGGTTTTGTAGCAGCGACGTTTAGCTGGAATGTGTCTTGCTGTCATTTGACATAAAATTCAAAATCTCCGTTTTTACATGTTAGTCTAATACTTTGCCAGGCCACTGAGGGGCTCTGGGAGGGCTGGGTACCAAGGGATTGAGCTCGGGACATGTGTAAATGACTTTCTGTTTCTTGAAATCTGGGGAAGCTCCCAACTGCTCTATGTAATGACAACTCCAGGCTTCCCCTTCTGAGTTTTGGCAACCTGAGTCCTAAGAAACACAAGAAGAAAGCCGCACCAGAAGGAGCTCAGGGCACAGGACTCCCACCATATGGGGCTCTGTTTTATTCAGACCCTCATTTATTTTTATTTCTGTTTTCATGCACACAGCTAGATAGGCTGGAAGTACCTATGCAGACAGCTTGGGGGCTACACTCGGCACAGAGGCCTGTCTCTCAGAGATTAAGCACATGTGTTTCCAAAGCCAGATCAGCGGAACAGGAGGGATTTTATAGTCACAGCTGAGAGACCCCAGAGCAGTTCTGAATGGTCAGAGACCATGCTACAAGGGTTGTTTAGCCTTAGAGTGAGGATTGGGCTAAGAGTACTTAAGAGCAAACTTTGTTCGGGGACCTATGTGGTTCAGTGTCCCCAGGGACTCGAGCACAGACATGACGAGGCTCAACGCACAGCAGAGAAGGCTGCAGATTTCCTCTTCTTCCTCTCCTCTGGATTGCAGAGGTTTGGAAGGGGCCACTCTGAGGTGAAGCTCAAGTATAAAGATGGAGTATAAAGAATGCCCCGTTCTGACTGTGATGCCTTCTTTTCTTGTTTTCTCAGGATGAAACTCAGAGCGGTGAGGTCTCTGCCTTTGGTCCTTACCCTTCTCTCTAGATGAACTTGTCAGGTTGGCTAGGAACCTGTTCCGTCCCGGGTCAGTTACCTATACATTTTCCTTAAAATCTCTCTGGGTCAGGTGTTTCCATTTATCCCTTGCCAATCTCAGGTCTCTAGTTCACTGCGGCTTGCAAACTCCTAGGCCATAGATAACTACGGTGAACAAATAAAGCCGGAAAACCTGTGAATGGTAGTGACTTGGCCCCTGGTAAGCCACATGCATTACCTGATTGGACTAGTTGTTCCAGTGTTGCCACCCAGGAGCACGGGCTCTGACTAGCAACAGATCTAGATTTTTGTGAATGAATGAATGAATAAATCAATAGTTCATTCACTAATGAATTCATCATTCGGTAAATGCCAGATTAAGCCAAGTGGGTTTTTTGTGTGTGTGGGGGGGATTTTATTTATTGATTGATTTTTATTTTTTCTCATATATTATACCATAAATTCAGTTCCCACCTCTCTTCTCAGCCCTGCTCTCTCCCCCAGACCCACTCCTCCTTCATTTACCTTCAGAATAGGACTGTCAACTGTAGTGGCTATTTCTGGTTGACAACTATATCTGGAATGAACCACAGTCCAGAACTGGGAGGCTCACCTTTGATCCTGATCTTGAGGCATAGAGGCTATGAATGATAGAAAACTAAGGCAAGGAGATTGCTGAGCTCAAGGTCATCTGAGACAAGTAAGTCCCAGATCCAGATGTGGTGGCACACAACTTTAATATGGGACACACCTACAGTTGGAGACCATATAAGGACATTGGAACAAGGAAGGTTCTCTCCCTCTCTCCACCTGCCTGTCTTGTGGGGCTTTGCCTGCTTGCCTTGTAGGACTGAGCATCTGCTAGATCCTTGGACTTCACAGCTGCTGCCAGCCATTGTTTAGAAATTGGACTACAGACTGTAAGTCACCAACAAATACCTTGCTATATAGAGACTATTCATAAGTTCTGTGACTCTAGAAAACCTTGAGATCAACCAAACACAGAAGAGAAGATGTTCTTGTTGCATTCTTCAGCTTTCAGTTTCTGTTGTAGAAATAACAGCAGCTGAATGGAGAGACAGTATCCAAATAGCTTTAGACCCATTCTATGGTGGCCTAGACAGGTTACATTTCAGGAAAGAGACAGGGATTGTTTTGTTAAATGATAAAAATGTGGGCGGCTGTCCTAGAGCACCATGCTACTCGATCCCCAGTTATTCTCTTTCCCCAGCAGCCTCTCCACATCCAATGCTAGCCACCCTCTTCCTGGCTGGCTCTCTGACTAAAACTCTGCTCACATTCCCTGCCACCACCCCACTGTGGTTATTGTCAAAGTTCCCAGTGGCCCGAAAAAAATCAAAACTGTAGAGGCTTGTAATTCATCAATCAGATTTATATCAATAAATTCTCATTCCACAACACATCCACACAATAAACTCAGAGCCAATTGATATGATACAATCTGCCAACCAAGGCAAGTCAAATTTCTCCATAACAATCCATTCCTATTAAGACATTTATAGTTACCTGTGGCTATCCAAAGCCATACTCGAAGATGGGCTATCCTCTTCTTCCATCTTGTCTCTCCCCTCTTTTGGCTTCTCTTCTCCTTTCCAAAACTCTGTCTCCACCCATCTTTTTCACTGCCCAATCACAGGCCTTGCCTTATCTTGTGCCTGCCCTCAGGTGAATATCAACATCAACAAGGGATGACTTGAAAACAATGCCAGAAAAGACTCGGGAATGGAAATTATGTCTGAAATGGACTCTTTAGTCCTTTCAGAGATAAATGGATCAAGACACTAGTGACCCGGGGAGGAAAGACTTTGATTAATGATGAGAAAAATCTCAGTATAAATTATGCTAGTTGTGAACTGTAGAGTTGACTGGGTATATTCATGGAAATGCAAGTGAGTAGGGAAGAGGTAAATCTGGTCTCAGATTAGTCAGGAAGTGGGACATTAAAAATGTTGGAGAGGTACCTGTTAGGATAGATGCATGACCCAGAGAGTGGCACTATTTGGAGGTGTGGCCCTGTTGGAGTAGGGGTGTCACTGTGAGTGTAGGCTTTAAGACCTTTATCCTAGCTGCCTGGAAGCCAGTATTGTGCTAGCAGCCTTCAGATGAAGATGTAGAATTCTCAGTTCCTCCTGCACCATGTCTGCCTGGGTGCTGCCATATTTCTGCCTTGATGATAATGGACTGAACCTCGGAACCTGTAAGCCAGCCCCAATTAAACCTTGTCTTTATAGGAGTTGTCTTGGTCATGGTATCTGTTCACATCTGTAAAACCTCAAATAAAACACGATTTGAATGTAAAATATTCCACTCTAGGCTCACGTGTTAATATGTGCTCTTCATATTGTGATGATGTTTTGGCAGAGGGTGAAAATTTTGATGTCTTGTACCTAGTCGGAAAAAATAGGACCCTGAGTATATCGTGCCTGGCCTCTTCCTGTCATGGCTTCTGCACATGTTTTTTCCGTATATCTGCTATTAGTTTCCTTTGCCATAGTCTAATGTATTGATGATCTTCCCATGTTCACCTATGGACTGAACCCTCAGAGGCACTGAGTAAAAAAAAAAAATCAATCTTTTCTTTCACTGATACGGGATGTTTGATGACTTGGAGTTATTCTGTGTTGACTTCATGACCTTAGAAATTTACTGGGTTTGGAGGAAGGGCAGACAAGGCAACAGGTTCAGACTGACCCCGGAGTATGCTTCTGCCCTGACATTTGGCTTATGGTTGCTTCCAGGGTCATGAACAATGTTCTGCAATGATCAGGTCTGCAAACACTCTGTAATCAGGGTCTAGTTCTCTCATACTCTTGCTTTGTTCCCATAATGCACTACTGCTGTCATTTTGGAAGCATCTACCAAGCCCAGGCACTTTTTGCAAAGACAAGACTATGTGTCTGTAGCACCAGGAGCAGGTGGTTTCAGGATGATGGATCTGAGATTCCATGGGAAACAAATCTGTTATCTTCTACGGTGCACAAAACATGCTGTCACTGCCAGGCCTCATGATCATCCTTCAGCTTCCTAAATTACTTTGCTGCTGCTTTCTTAATTAAGACCCATTAACTTGTCATATATTGATAACAGGGATGACCCTGAAATAGGTGGATAAATTAAAGCTCTCTCTCCCTCGTTCTCTGCTTTTATATGAATGTGTTAATTATTTTTGTCATTAGGGAGAGCGATGGAGGGATGGAGAGGTAACAAACGGGTTTTGACAAAGTATTGGTGTTTACAGCTGGAAACTCAGCATGTGTCGATGTAATCTGTCACCCTTTAATTTCATAGTTGGTTTCCAAGGATGAGCTGAGGATTTCTTGTGCTAATAGTCCCCCCCCCCCAGAGGCCAGTGTGGGACTGGGAGCACCCTATTTTGCTGTAGCAGCCACACAGTGTCATTCATAGAAGACCAGACCTAGTATAATGGAATCTGGTTTGAATGTACGGGGTTGAAACACACTCAGACACCACATTCTCAGCATAAAGGAGACTTGTTACCCGAGAGGGACACATAGGGGGCAGTGGTAGTGGTGGTCCTGCCTCTGGATCTGACAAAGACAGGAGTAGGAGAGGACTTTTTAAGGAGAGAAAGGGGAAGTCTGTGGTAGAGTGAGTTGGTAAATCCTGATTGGACAGGTGAGCCAATATAGCTAAGTAATAAATTTTGATTGCTGGACTTTGGTGACTTAGTCAGGCATAAGGAAGTGGCCAAATAAGGGAATAGATCTTGGGGACTAACTTTGGAAATGCAATCTAACAATTTAGCAAGGGAAAGGGAAGAGGAAAAGGCAAGACCTACCCATTCCATGATGGCTTGTTGGAGAGACCTTCAGATGTGACATTAGTTTTTCAAAAATCAGATTATTGAGAACCACTTTAAAATACAAAAATTTCACATAATAGTCTGAATTTCTAGTGTCTGAAAAAATATCCTTATGTGTGACATCACCAGACCTGACTTTCTGGATGGCAGTAGGAGCTGCCCTTCAAGGGGTCTACCACACTGTCCTCTTCCCTGCTGCCCTTCCGTGCATAGTTGATGCTGAGCACCAAGTCTGCTCGCCATTAATTACTTTTATGCTGGCTTTGTTAGCTCTTTATAGTGGGGGAGGGGAATGAAAAGATTTCCAATATGTATCTCTACAAGAAGTAGAAGACTAAGATGGGTTACGTCCCAAGGAAACAGTGATAGAGTAAGCCTGTCAGTCTGTTCCCACATTGCTATACGAGGACAGTCCTGATGCAGCCAGTTGAAAGTAGCTAAACAGAGTTCTTTGCTAGGAACCCCTGCATTCTAGCCAATGTGACTATGTATGGGGGGGGGGCAGAGAATTGTTAATCCCAAAGATGGCAGGAGAAAGACTGACCCAGATCATCAAGGCCAAGTTAATAAATGCAAGCTTTTAAAATTCATATCTACAGGCTGCCTCCCCCCAGAGTGTGGTTCAAGAGGTCAGCATTGGATGTGAAGAAGACAAGGCTTTGTTGTTCAGATGTGTGTGTGTGTGTGTGTGTGTGTGTGTGTGTGTTTAATGAGCAAATTAGGCAGGGTTACAGGAATAGAACGTAAGCATAGCAAGTTAGTCTTAAAGACCTGAACCAAAGACATGATTGCAAGGTGGTGGTAATAACAGGTAGCCGTAACAAGGTAGCCATGACAACAGTTTGACACAAAGGTAGTGATGTGTTTATACAAAGATAAAGAGAGGAGGAATATGTTCAATGGAGGTGTGGGGGAAAAGGATACCTCTGCAGACCCATGCTGAGGCATCCCTTTTTCCTGAGGAACCAGCCACACCGGGTATAGTATAGAATAGAGGAGCTGGAAAGATGGCTCAGTGGTTACGAGCACTGACTGTTTTTCCAGAGGTCCTGAGTTCGAATCCCAGCAGCCACATGGTGGCTCACAATCATCTGTAATGAGATCTGATGCTCTCTTCTGATGTGTCTGAAGACAGCTACAGCGTACTTATATATAATAAATAATCTTAAAAAAAAAGAATAGAGTTTATTCAGGGCTTGGGGTGGGAGTTACAAGGGTAATAGGGGCAGAGAAAGACAGAGGTGGGGAGTAGAGAAGTAGAGGCTGGCCACGAGCAAGTGGAGAGAGGTGGGAAGGGAATGGGGAGAGAGCAGGGGCAAGAGGGCAAGAGAAAAAGAGGGAAAGAGAGTGGGGTGGGGGAGGCAAGCTGCCCCTTTTGTAGTGAGTCAGGCATACCTGGCTCTTGCCAGGTAACTGTAGGGTGGAGCTTAGACAGAAAGCTAACAGAGAAGATGGCAGATGCCTGTTTTCTGCTCTGATGCCCATGTCTGGATGAGGGTGCTACCTCTAAGGTTTCCCTTTCTACAAACAAAGTGCTCTTACAGGGCTGTTTTGCCTTTGGGATGTGCTATAGAGGAAGCTCTGGAGACTGTGATGAGGTACTGACCAAAAGAAGGGGCAATACGGGGGTGGGGGTGGGGAATGGGGGTTTAAGGCACACTGCAGGGTAGGAATAAAATGTCGGAATCCACCTGGGGCTCCTTCATAGGCAGCTCCTCTTCTCACGCAGCCACTAACAGGCGCCTGGCTGAGAAACTGTCTGAATCCAGAGATAAGGAACTAGGGAACTTCAGTGAAAGTGAGTTCACATCAAAGGGGTGTGGGTGGCCACACAGCTTCCTTCCCATCCCTTTCTTGCTCTCAGAGAACCCGACTGAAGGCTTGTGCTGGGAAACTTCCTCCACCCCCTGAAAGATACGAGACACCGTTTTTTTTTTTTTTTTTTTTTTTTTTTTTTTTTTTTTTTTTTGACATGTGGGACATGAACTCTCTTCAGAACTCTCACCATGCTGCTGTCTGTCTGTCTGTCTGCCGATGGTGTTAATAATTCTGCTAATAAACTCCATTTCCCTAATCGTTCCCTCTGCCGAAGTCTTTCACTGAGACATCGCGTCTGCAAGGATCTCCTATTTTCACGTAGGTGGAGGAACCTAGACCTTTGCCTGTTAGGTAAATGTTTTCCTACAGAGCTACATTGCAGCCCCGCAGGGCTCTCTGAAGACCTTGGGATATCTTTTGAAGGGTTACAGAATGAGACTGATTCTTGCCTGAGGCTGTTTTGTGGAAGGCCCTCAGGCTGGCCTCAGACTGAGTGCGCCCTGCCAAGCATAGGCCTTTTTGAACCTCCCATCAAGGAGACTGAAAGCTAACTTAGCAGTTAGAACCAAAGGGGAGGTGTGGGGACCTGGCAATCGCTGGACTCTCACTGAAAGCTTTGGCAGTGTCCCTAACAGAGGTGTGACTTTTTTTGGGGGGTGGGCAGCTTTGAGTTCAAAGCTTTTTGTCTCATTCAGGAACAAAGGGCCTAGAAACAAACCAAAATTAAATCACTTGTGCTAAAAGAAAAAAAGAGGTATTGGGATTCTGTAAACCCCACCCCTCAGTTGCCTGGCAATAGCCAGGTCTGCTCCACCCCACCTGACACTATAAAAGGGGCTGCTTGCCCCCTCCACCCCTCTTGCTTTCTTGGCCTGTTGGTTTCTTGTTCTTCCTCTTTGTTCCTCCTCCCTCGAATCCCCCACCCATCTGCTCATGGCTGGCCTCTACTTCTCTACTCTCCTCTCTCTCTGCCCCTACTACCCTCTTAAACCCCCACGACCTGAATAAACTCTATTCTGTACTATATGGTTGTGTGGCTGGTCCCTCAGGATAAGGGATTCCCAACATGGTTCCCCAGAAGCATCCCCCTTCCCCCCATGCCTCGCTGCTCCTCCATGGGCTATATCCACCACCCCCTGCTCTTTATCTTTTAAGTAACAGAAAGAAAGCATCAGAACTTCACTGGCTGGCAAGATGCCTCCACAGGTAAAGGTGCTTGCACCCAAGCTTGAGGAGTTTGACCCCAGGAACCTCCAGGAGTAGACTGGGGACAGACTCTCACTCTTTGACTCAAGGATCATAAATAAATCAGGACCCCAGCCTGTTCCATGGCATGATACAAAGATTGCCAAATAACTCAGTGCAAACAGTCTGGAATGCAACTTTAAAAGGACCAGTGATTTTGCTTGGTTTTGTTTTGTATGGTTTGGTTTTTGTCTGTGCTTTCTTCTGGTCCCCCTCTGTCTACTAAATTCATTTCCTTTTGTGATGAAAACGTCCACCGGTGAGGACAGATTGTTTTCTGACTGTATTCTTGGTCTCATTGGTTGAATAACTGGTATGAGAAAACATCAGGGCAGGAGGCAAGCCTTTTCCTTAGAAGAATTCAGAGTCTATGCACAGAATACCGATGTGGCATAGCTAGTGTGTGTCACTGCTTCTGGGGAGACATGGACAAACGTCTACTGTCTTAAAATGAGGGACTGACAACAGATGAAAGTTAGGATGCCACCTAGGCCCAGTTATGCTAAACAACCAGTTTACTAGGGTAACTTATAGGAGTATGGAGGGATACTTACAGAAGCAGAAATGTCTTAAAGATAGCAGCCTCTCCAAAGCCTGACACAGCATAGGTGGTAATGATCCACAAAAGCTAGAACTTCACGGGCTGGCTCATCAGACACACACATACACACTTAGGAAGGGAGTAGACTAGTGTATCTGGTCAGTTTTAGGGACTTCCTGAAGCTTTTGAGTTGTTTTGTTTTTTTGCTTCCCTTAAGGCCAAAGGGTTGTAAGTCTTCTTAGAACATCCTCAATATTTTTTTAAAATATACTTTCTTTTTGTTTTTTAAAAGATAATTAATTTATTCATTTTAATATCCCAGTATCAGCCCCTCCTCTCATTCTAGTTTCTCATCTTGGATCTTAAGGAGTATTCCTTCAAGATGGAATGCTTTAACTTGGAGGAAAATGCTGTATAACAGGGCAAAGCTGTGCTGTTCCTTTCATTGTGCTATTTGTTGTATTTATGGATGGGTTGTATATATTAACATCATGTGAGCATATTCAACGAGCTAAGAATTTTGTGATTTTTGTCACTAATGGTATTATTAAAATTTTTATATATATTTATTTACGTGTGTGTGAGTGTGCGTGTGCATGTGTATGTGTGTGTGTGCTTTTGTCTGTCTGTGTCACAGCATGTGTGTGCATGCGTGAGATAAGGAATGACTTGTGGAAGTTCTTCTTCTCCTTCTCTGAGTGGGTCCTGGGAATGAAACAAGTGCTTTTACCTGATGAGCTATCTTACTAGTCCCATGAATGGAGTTCTGTGTGGTCCAGAGGTTAACCTTCAATAACCATACTCTCAGTTTTGAATTCGTGAGCTCATCCGGTCTAGCCAGAGGCACAGGTTGATAGCAGAATTTCCCATAGCAAAGAATAAAAGGAGGTGCCTAGCCAAGCACCCGATTGTTGTTTGTGTTGGTTAGTTTTGTGTCAACTTGACATAAGCCAGGCTCAACTAGGAAGATGGAACTTCCCTTGAAAAAAACACCTCCATCAGATTGGTCTGTAGGTTAGTCTGAGGGTCATTTTCTGGATTACTAATGGATTAATGAGGAATGTGGGCAATGCCAACCCCATTGTTGGTGGTCCTGAATTGTATGAGAAAGCAAGCAGAGTGATCTATGAAGATCAAGCCCGTAAGCAGCTCTTCTCCATGGCCCCTGCTTCAGTTCCTGCCTCCAGCTTCCTGCCCTGCTGATTCTTGCCTTATCCTCCCCTCAAGGGTAGACTTTGATAGTGACATATAAGCCGAACAAACCCTTTCCTCTCCAAGTTGCTTTTGGTCATGGTCTTTATCGCAACAATAGAAAGTAAACTAGGACACTGTTCTTTGGACATGTGTTTCTCTCACTTACTGCTACCAGCCATGGGCCAGTTCGTAAATTCCAATGGTGCAGAGAATACTGCCCCTTCAGGGACAGGAAGCAAAAAAAGGCTGGTGAGTCTTGAGTATAAACAATGATTACTTCCCGTATTTTAATTTACAAAACGTGAGTACCAATAGTTGTTCAGCTGCATCTGGGGCACCACTGGGGTGTCTCAATAAGCTGCTCAGGGCAGGCAAAACACAGTCCATAATAGGGGTCCCAGCCTGTGTTTCCCTAGATGAGAAACAGCGGGCTCTGGGACAGATAATGTCGTTCCCAGCCTCCTGTGTACCCAGACACCAGTAGGGACCTTGGGGAGTTGGGAACAGGGGTCTGAGGGTCTGCAGTTTTCCTACCCACCAGGAAGGAAGGGGATAGCTGAGCCCAGTTCAAGGCAGAATCCGGTTTGGCTCTGAGTAAATGCCAAGAATATGGAGGGACTGGAAGACAGACAGGCTTCTCAGGGAGATTTAGGCACTGCACCTTGATGCTGGGGAAGGCCTCCTCTGTGGCCATCCTTGATGAAGGACACAGTCCTTGGTTATCCAAACTGCATTATTTGATGGTGGATATGCATGCAGAGCCCGGGATAAATTAGGGATTAAATACCCTTTGTGGGAAGGAATGCCCATCAAAAGAAAGCTCGTTGGCTAAACACTCAGGGTACCTCATTAGCATGGAGAGCTTCAGATTTTATGCTATGTGGCCAATGGTCATGGTCCTCTCAGTGGGGTGTCATGGTTACCTGTTCCAGGTCAGGTGGTTTGTCAGGGAGCTGGCCTCACACCTACTATTCTCAATTCTGACATTTCCTGGGGCCTGGGCTTGCTCAGCCTTACCAGTTCTTCTATCTGGTGGTACGGTCCATTTGCCATGCAAATAACATTAAGAACCTCATGTGTCTCTGGTAAACATCGATAGGTATTTCTGTTCTTGACACTGTATTCAGTATTAATGATGCTGTGGAATATAAGCTTCAAGCAGAGCATCCCCTAGGGTTCTCCAGCTTAAAGAGAACAGGATTTTCATATAGCATGTGTGTGTGTGTGTGTGTGTGTGTGTGTGTGTGTGTATGTGTGTGTGTGTATGTTCCTAGGGATTATACCCAGGACATTGTTCATGTTGGGCAAGTGCCTTGTACTTGAGCTACATCTACCAACCAGAATATGACTTTTAGAGTATGAACAACTTATATTTAATTGCTAGTCTCCTCTTGAGTAACTGTGTCATCTTGACATATTCATTCATGTGTTGTACCCCTCAGTTTTCTCATGTATTATGGGTGCTAACAACTGTGCTAATAGTAAAAGTATAATTATCAGCTCAGGACCCCCAAGTTCTTAGCACAAAGGAGATTTATTTGCCCCAAGGGACAAAGAACAGGGAATAAGAAACAAAGGCAGAAGATAGAGGATTCGGGAGAAGGGGAAGGAAACAAGGGAAGGTACATTAGCTCTGGGGTGCAGGAGGGCCACAAAAGACTGCCTCTGAATAAAGGGGAGACGATCATGGTCCATGGGCATTGTGTCTTATAAAAATGTAAAAAGGAAACCTTTGTGTTAGAATGAGATGTTTAATTTTAATCAGGCATGTTAGTTAAGTGAACCAGTGGGGGCCTTTGGTTGCTGGACTTCAATAGTCTGAGAGCTGAACCTTGGTAGTCAATCTCAGGAAGAGGAAGTAGCCCAGTGAGGGAATAGACCTTCGTGGCTAGCTTTAGGACTGAAATCTAACAGTTTTAGCCAGGTAGAGGGAGTTGGGGAGAAAGGCTAGGCCTGTCAGAGCTCAGAGTGTTTGACATGTTCAGCCTGGGTAGCATTCCTTCAAATGGGGATGGGAAGATTAGAGTACATATATAACTGGTGATCTCAGGCTTCTCATGATAAATGTGGATATCAATAACTTTACTATCTGCCTGGCTTCCATCACTCCTGCTCTGAAGACCTGACATTCCAGCCTTACCCCCAAAGTGGTACTTCACAGTCATCCCAGGAGGAGATGGTCTTTGTGCTTCTGACTGTGGTGACCTTGTTGTCCCCTTTCATATCCTCATATTTGTCTTTATAACTCTGTCACTGGAATAGGTGGCCATTTCACTCCTGAGGGCTCCTCTATCACCCTTGTTGCCTTTTATAATACGCATCTGCCAATCTTTCTGAGAGTTTTCTGAGGCCACCTTTTCCTGTCTGCCCATCTGTTAGAGAGATGGCTACCTTCTTTCTATGGTAGGACACTTTCTGAGTGACAGACCTCTTTACCACATTTCACTAATCCAATATATCCAGCCTAACTCAAGAACAGCTGGACGTAACTCTTGCCTCGACTGAGCCTATTTCTCTTTTCTACAGGGTGAACAACTGCCTTCTAGCCTATTGGCTCCATTGAGCATTGGTAGATTGGCTCATTAGGGAATGCGGGTCTGTCAATCATGCCATCGTGATTATAAAACCTAGTCACGGCTTAGAATAGGTTATTCTCAAAGGAGTCCTGAGTCCTGGTGAGTTGGGCAACAGCTTGGGGACATTCTGGGAAGGCTATGGCTCATCTACACCGTGATACAATGCAGCCTGTGTATTTTCTTTCTGTCAGAACTTCAGTTATGGTTTAGAAAAGCATTGTCAAATGATTCAGCCTTGTCATATGCCAGGCAGTACTCAAGCCCCAGATTAACATGCAGTTAAGCATTGGAGTGGTGGGGGCTTTGGATCCCAAGTCAAACCTGACTCTACCCTTGGATAAGCTTGGTTATAGAGTAGCGTGCATTAGAATTTCTATCTCACAGGCTTGATTTGCAGCATTTAAAATCAATCATGGACTGATGCACAATAACTACCCGTAGTTGTTAATTCTAATTGTTATGTTCTCTAGCCAAGATACTTAGTGGCTAATTGTATATCAAGCCAGAGTATGATTTCCAGGACAGTTCCGTTACACAGACTGAATCTTGTCAATTACCCTTCTTGGTGTTCTTCATTGGTGAAGACAATTATAAAACATGGATTAAGCAATGATCCCATCGGAGAGAAAGTACCCCTGCATCTTTCTAACTCATTCACAAACCCTTCCTGGGAACATCATTATTATCATTATTATTATTATTATTATTATCATTATCATTATTATTACTAGTATTTTGGCCCATGTGACTGCCTAGACTTCATTGTTATGCCTGCTCCAAGGCAGGGTTCTTAGCATTGTGTGTGACTCTGTCATCAGCTTGTACTCGCCCCGTTTGTGAGATCCTTCTCCGTTATGGTGCTCTCAGCATTTGAATGGAACTGTCGGGAGTATATGTGATTGTAGAGTCTAGGGTCACCTTGGACAATCTTCAGTTGTGTCCTTGAGGTAGCAGCAAAACCAACTTCTGCAACCTACTGTGCCTTACCTCACTGACTACACAGAACACTAATGAACTCCCCAACCTTCGTGGAAACCTGGAAGATTCCATTTTTAGTATTTATGCCTGTATCATCCCCGAGGACACACGTCACTTAATGACGTCATGGAAAAGGTCTTGGTATTTTTATTTACTTTTAAGTTTCGTATATGTGTACTTTATTTAGACCATTTCTCTCCTTCCTCTTCTCCCTTTATCTCTATTCCTTATCAAATGTATAGCCTATTTTTCTTTAATTATTATTGTTGTATATATATACACACACACAAACACACACAAACAAATTCTATTGGATCAATTTAGTGTTATTTGTATATATATATATAGGTTTTGAAGTGAAAGTTTCTGGTTGTGTCATGTTATGCATACTCACATGCTTTTTTGCTGAGGCAAGACTCATGGGAGGCCTCATGATGGTTTGGAGAGAGTATAAATAGAACTTAATTGGCAATGATGGCATGCTTGCATAGCTAATCTTGTATCTTTGTTGAACTTCACTTCACTAAGAGAGGCACAGCAGAGAACTTCTCCTGGTGTCCCAGTTGGTTCTGGTCGGTCCTGATGGCTCATGATTATTTCTTTGAGATTGGGCCACTGCTGCTGATTCGTGTTTGATATCCTGACGTTAATGATCTTAATGGATGGGTATCCTGACAAATGGAGATTGGAATCACCCCCCAAAACTACTTCTAAATAGGTCCACCTCCTCTTGTATAATTTACCATCTTTTCTCCCCTACTTTTAGATGGTGGGGTAGAAGACAGATCAAAACTTTAAAAAACCCTTATTAAAAGTATGTTGTATAAAATCTAAGCCTACAAGATTTTATGACTGCCCACTTGATATCAGAACACAAATCCTACATCTGAGGCTTAGGGAACATCACAGAAAAGCCATCAGACCAGGACATCTTGTGAGATTTTTGTCTTTTGTGTGAAGCCAGTGACCTATAAAATACTAACAATATCGTTACCCAATGAATATCTTGACCAATTACCTAATGTATACTCTTATATACCAGATTCACAGTGCAGGAAAATTTCCATTGAGTCCCCTATCCAGTATGCTTCTCTTCTGGAAAGCTTAATTCACCATCTGTGAAGTTCAGCTCATCCTGGCCTGAAACCTGGCGCTGTAACTGATGAAGTCTGGTCCCTTCATCATTAACTGCTATTCTTGTTCAGGAGCTTGAACTTGTCCAATCAAGATACCTAGACCCTTTTTTCCCCCTGGGTGTGGTAGTTTGAAGAAGAGTGATTCCCTGAGGAACTTATGTTTGAATGCTTGGTCCCCGTTTAGCAGAACTATTTGGGAAGGATTAGAAAGTGTGGTCATGTTGGAGGAGAAGTTGCATGGTTGGAGGAGGTCCATTATTAGGGTGGAATTTGAGGTTCCAAAATCTCATACTAGGCCCACTGTGTCCTCTGTGTCCTCTCTGCCTCCTGACTAAGAATCAGGATGCAAAGTTCTCTTATTTCTCCAGCAACATTCCTGTATGTGTGCTGCTACACACCCATTCATGATGATAATGGGCTAACCCTCTGAAGCTGTAAACAAGGCTACCATTGAATGGTTTCTTTTATAAGAGTTGCCTTCATCACAGTTTCTCTTCACAACAA
Source organism: Micromys minutus (assembly GCF_963924665.1). Lineage (NCBI taxonomy): Eukaryota > Metazoa > Chordata > Mammalia > Rodentia > Muridae > Micromys > Micromys minutus. Next base: position 8,713,632 of record NC_137967.1, on the reverse strand, counting down.
TAGAACAGCAACTAAGACACTGAGGGAACTTCTTTGGATGGAGAAAAGCTATAGGTTATATTACTATGACATCCTTTTTCCCTATTAAGAGGAAAAACTATCTATAATTTGTTTTTGTTTTTGTTTGTTTTGTTTATTTTTTGTTTCTTTGAGACATCCTCTAATGTAGCCCAGGCTGGCCTTGAATTCAAGACCTTCTTGCTGAATTTACTCTTCTGTGTGCTGAGACTTCATGTTATAACTATGAAGACAAGAATGAGTCGAGGCATGTTTATAGCCACAGAACAGGGTGGGGTCAGAGAATAACTAAGAGAGAACATCAGGACAGGGGCAAGGGTAAGGGCAAGGGTAGGGGCAGGAAAAACTGGGGTTGGGGGGGAGGGCAGATAGAAACAGGAGGCTAACTAAACAGGATTCAACAGGATTTTTGCTGAAGTCAGACTGGGGTGGTAGGGTAAAGAGAGTAAAAATAGCAAGATTAGAAAATTGTCTCTATAGGCAATCCATAGGGTTATTGCTAAAACTAAACCAATCAAGTCAAAGGAAAAAAAAACTAAAGGTCAAGGATTAGTTAAAGAGAACTTAGTGTAGAACCTTTGTCTTCCATGGTTGACTCCTCCAGCTTCTTCAGCTACTCTTTGTTGTTGTTGTTGTTTTTAAGACAGGCCTCATTCTGTAGCCTTGGCTGTCCTGGAGCTCACTATATAAACCAGGCCGGCCTAGAACTCACAGAGACCCACCTGCCTCTGCCTCCCAAGTAGTGGGTTTCAGGTATGTCTTCAACCATTCTTTTGTTCATTTGTTTTTTGAGACAAGGTTTCTTTGTGTTGCCCTGACTGTTCTAGAATTAGCTCCGTAGACCAGGCTGATCTTGAACTCAGATCTGCCTGCCTCTGCCTCCCAAGTGCTGTGATCATAGGCATGCGTCACTGAGACACCACAGGCCTTCAACCATTCGTAATATTGCTACCTATGGGTAGAGATTAAGTATATCCTTGAAAGGTTGACATCTCTTCCCACCTTTTCTAGGTTTGTGTTATCATCACAGATAGTTGAGAGTCCAAAGTAAGGAACCGAGAAGCTTATTGCAAGGTGAAAGTACAGGTCCAAGTCTTCTCAAGTGAGAGTTGTGTTGCGGGGTATTGGATAGTTCATCTTACGGGTAAACCTTCATTCAGGGGAGGATCCATTGTGAGTTTAAGGTGGGAGGAGGAAAGGACATGAAAGTCCAAGAATGTATATTTTCCCCCAAATAGGCATTTCACTCTGTTTCAGTAACTTTTCTTTTGCTGTGATTAAAATACTATGATCAAGGGAGTGTGTATTTGGGATTGTGATTCAGAGGGCTAAATGTCCATCTTTGTTGTGGCAGCTGAGAGATCACACCTTGAAACCCAATTAGGGTGTTCAGAGATTGAACAGGGAATGGCATGTGGCTTTTGAAACCTCATAGCCCACCCTCAGTAACCCACTACCCCCAGCGAGGCCACACCTAATTAAACCTACTCAAACATCAGCACCAGCTTAGCTTGGGAACTAAGGATTCAAATGACAGAAACTGTGGGGGACATCTTACTGAACACCCCCTTTCTCTGTCATCTGTGGGGTATTCATGTGTAACTTGGTGGAGTCAGATGTAAGGTGGAAACAAGGAAATTTGCAAAACACTCTTAAGACCCAGGGTGGTATCTTGATGGAGCTGAGGACAGTTAGTGAGCATTTTCATTGTCCCTGATGTGTGCTTTTAAGCCTTACTCCAGAGAGGTCACAAGATTCCCCACTGTGATAAGCGTCTCCCCAAAGCATCAGCTTTAAGCAGCAATTTGCTTTTTTTGTTCTCCTAAGGTTGTCCTGAGGGCCTAAAGATAACAGGACTGTACTGCCTCAAAGGTATACTCTTCTCTCTCTCTCTCTCTCTCTCTCTCTCTCTCTCTCTCTCTCTCTCTCTCTCTCTCTCTCTCTCTCTCTCGGAAAGGATCTGCCTTGCACTATGGGGGAGTCCTCGGAAATATTTGCATTATAAAACATGGCATCAGGGAAATATTTTCTAGGTATGCCTAATGACTATCTGTGGGGGGTCAAAGCTTAGAAGCTTGTGGAAGTGTTTCTTAAATTCTGTCAGCAGGGGTGGGGGGGTAGGGGGGCACCAGCGCATCCTCAAGTAAGCAAGCGAAGAGGCTGCTGGGCCAGAGGGTTAAGTCCTTTGTGACTGCTATGATTACCTTCTCTCCAGGAGTTCATGAATTTGAAATGGGTTTTTATTCCTAGCCCTGGGCACAGCCATTACATTCCTTTTTTTTTCTCTTTTTTTCCCCTCCCTTTATATTCTCGGAAAGATTCCTTTTTGATATACTTTGAAAATGTACACATATGTAACCGTGAGTTGAGGGCTGGGAGTGGGGTGATCTTTTGGAGTGATGAATTGAGGTTTCTGTTTGTTTTGTTCTCTTGTTTTTTTTTTTTTTTTTTTTTTTTTTTAATGAAACAGACCCTTGCTCTATAGTCTAGATTGTCCTAGAACTATTGTGTAACTCAGGCTATCCTGGAATATTTACAGTCCTCCTTTTCTCCACAGGATTATAGGTCTGCGCCACCACACCAAACTACCACCACCTAATTTTTTATAAAGGCTCTCACATGTAACTTGTTAAAAAAAAAAATCAAACCAAACCAAACTCAAACAAAACAAAACAAACAAACAAACAAAAAAACCACAATATAGGGCACCGGAGTCATATTGACAATGTTAGTACAACATGTAAGATAGAAATAATAAAATGGGGCCATATAGTGTGTACACAGAAAAGCTGAAATATAGATAGATCAATTAAAAATATTCTATAAAAATATTTTCTAAAGTGCAAGAGAACCCAGCCACCTGAGGATACCTGGTCCTCTGTGGAGGCAAAGGCTCCGAGAGAACAGTGTCCTGGATAGAAGCAGGCACTGGTTTTTCCTGTGGTCACAGCATTGTCTCTTTACCATCCCGTGTCTGTATTTGGTTAGTTGTTCCTCTGACTCAATACAAGAAATAAAATAAAATAAAATAAAATAAACCCCCCCAAAAAGCCAGCATCTCTCACCTCAAAGGAAAATTTACTCTGGAGCCAAATATAAGCGACCATGGCCCAGAAAGACAGATTTAGTTCACCTCAAATTTTTATGTTCCAACATGGAAGCAGTTTCATTGTAACAGAACAGAGAGCAGTCATAAGTCAAGGTACTTTTTCAATACCTTTGTGGAAATGCTAGGTAGGTGGCCATGGTATAGTAACCTCAGCTATACCCCTCAGATAAGATCTGATAGCATTCTTGGCCCTTTGATTCGTCAGGAATAGGGATTTATTAAGACATCCCAAAGGTTTTTAATTTGGGATTCATCAATATGTTCCAAAGGTTTTTAATCTGGAATTCATTAATATATTCCAAAGGTTTTAAATCTGTTTATTATGATATCAGGGTTAGCTCTATCTGCTGGCATAGAATGTTAGGTCTGACCCAGAGGTGGGCAAAGAAAGATTCTTTAGTAGGCTAAATATAGCAAAGATAAACTATCATCAGTCTCTGGGCCTGCCACATTCTACCCTCTCTGGTGTGTTTATAAAAAGATAAAGAAAGTAGGGGATGTTCTCTATGGATGTGGGGTGAGGTATGGGGGGGGGCTCCAGTGGACACATGATGAGGTATTCCTTCCCCCTGAGGGTACAGAATAGAGTTTATTCAAGGCATGGAGAGGGGAGTTAAGAGGGTAGTAGGGGCAGAGAAAGGCAGAGAGAGTGGCAGAGGGGGTGGGGAGAGAGAGAGAGAGAGAGAGAGAGAGAGAGAGAGAAGCTGACCGCATGGAAACAGGGGGGAAGGCAATGGGGAGAGAGCAGGGGCAAAAAGGCAAGAGCAAAAGAGAACTAGAGAGAAAGAGAAAGAGGAGGGGGAAAGCAGTCCTTTTTAGTATCAGGCTTACCTGGCTGTTGCCAGGTAACTATGGGGTGGAGCTTACCTGGATGTTGCTGGGTGGAGCTTAGACAGAATACTCACCTTCTCTAACACTGCTTTTCTAACCATTAGCCTTTACAGACACAGTTTCTTTCCAGGAATTCTCATTCACTCCTGTCATTGGCTATGTAGGTTATTTCCCTCATCAAATACACGTTTTTAAATAGCAAAGGCTCTGGTAGGTCTGGCCCACCCCTTATTTTGAGGCAATATACTCAAAATACTTTCTAGCAGACACCCGGTTATCTCACTTACTGTATTAACTTTCTCTTGACATGACTGGCATGTTTTCATCCTCCGTCCTGTACTAAGACATGCGAAGTAGCCGGAACCCCGGGCAATAGAGGGAGCGTGAGGATCTCCATGATCATGGCCTCTTCCTCATCAATGAGACCCAGTGGAATTTGACAAAAAGGAAGCTCCTCTTTGCTAGAATACAGATAAATGATATTGAAACAGTTTATTTTGTTTTGGCTGAATGAATGGGTTAGGAATAAGGAGAAGCAGTCATTCATTCCTGTTATAAAAATTGAACCTTAGACATTCTTCCTGTGGTTGCCTTCCTCCCAAATCTTGCGTGTGTCTCTCCTAAACCTGTGGTAGTAATACATGCTCCAGAGTCCTTTACTGTTTTTATAAAAATCTTTTACAGACAGTGTTGAGGATATATGATTTATTTGTTTTGAAGGTAAATTGAACAAGAATGATTTCTGGGAATTTAAACCTTTTCCCCTCTTCTTCTGTTTTTCTCTGACTTTTCTTTATATCCCTTTCCTCCTTTTGGGTTTTTTCTCCTACCTTCTTGTCTTTATGAATGATCTTGCAGAGACCCTTGTCTTGGCATTCCTCTTAATGATGAGGCCCCTCTCTCTGATTTTGTCAGTCTCTGGACTTTGGGTGCCTGGATTTCAAGGCGAGATTGAGCTCCAGGTTCCTCTGATGCTCCTGGGAGAAGGATAGGGAAGGGCATAGGTTTTTGAGGGTCACTGGAGATGAATGAAAGGCTAGAACAGACCATATCTGAAGGGGCTTCACGTTCCCTCATGAGCCCTTCATTTAGTCAATGGCTATGAAGTACCTGCGGTGAGGGGAAGGGGGATTGCCAGGAAGAACATGATGGTTGATCCCAATGGCTAACTTGATTGGACTTCGAGGTAGCTAGAAGATCAATAAACTACAGCTCTGTGCAAGTCATTCAACTCGTGGGGTCTGGAGGCAGGAAGGAGTCCCTCTTTCTGTAGCTGCCCAGGGTAGAATCCTTAGCTACAGAGAATTTTCAAGAAACCTGTTTCTGGTGAGTCTGAAGGCCATCTTCCTTCTCAGGGAGTGAGTGGTCTGGGAGTCAGGCCCTAAAGCTTTCAGGCTTCTTCCAAAGAAAGCAAGAATGTCTTCATGGATGAGGGTGGGACTCAAACTTTCCTCCTATTTTATTCTCATATCTCCACACTGACAAATGTCTAAATGTAGAAACATGCTAGCTAAACACTGATTGGTTGGATGTAGATATGCAAATAAGGTGGAAATTGGATGTAGATGTGCAAATAAGGTGGAAATCAGACCAACCAGTGAAGAACTGTCAAACTTGTATGGCTAGGGATGAAGCTAGGCTAAAAGTTCTCTATCAGGTCTACCTGACTCTGGAAGTGGAGAAAGTTGTAAGAAAGCTTCTGAGCTTCTGCCCAGGATTGTTGGAGACACTTGCTAGACACCTGTACGAACATCATTAGCAGCCTGCTCCTTGCTGTTCCTTCAGCAGTTGGTGCAGGGTGTTCAGTCAGCCCCTGTTAATATCTAATGTGGGTCTGATCTGAAAAGAACAATTATTTCAGTGTATATATTTGTGGTAAAAGATATCGTTGATCTAATCTGAAAGCATGCGTTTTTGTTTTTTCCCCCCAGATGTACAGCTTTAAACCAGCAGAGTGGGCAAGTCCTTTCAATTGCCCTTTCTGGCTTATTCAGAATACTAACGCAGCATTAAGGAAATGGAGGTACATTGTTACAGTGTTACGAAATACCTGGCAAGAGTAATTGTTCTCTTCCAACCCTCATTAGATAGTAACAGTTTTGCAGGCTCCTTACACAATACAGATTAACCCCGTGCCTGTTACAAAGTCTTGCTGCTCTCTCTACATATTTATAGAATGAAGAGCTAAACACGTATCTTTTACAGTTTTGGACATTGGTCTTTGGACCATCATTCTTTACCTTATCCCAATATACCTCACAGTGTTCTTTTAGTCTAGTGGGAGCCCCGTGAAACACCATCCAATACAGTTCATTTTGTATTGGCCCTGCTCCCCACAAGCCTTCACAGTGGGTCACCTGCTTAAATCACCCCCCCCCCCCCATTATCACTCAGACTCCTCACCTAGTGAAGAAGAGCCAGGTCTAGATTTTCTCTTGCTCTTCTGCCTCTGGGATCTGTGGTCCTCTTGTCCATCCACTATCTCAATATTGCCAGTTCACTGCAAGGCACCTGTCAAATGAGGAGCCTGACCAGTCCAGACGGCAAAATGGGGACCAGCATCAGCACCTCGCACAGGAATGTTAACACTGGGTGCTTTGGGGACTGAGAACCCTGGGCTCCAGATCGAGCGGGAACACATACAGAGACAACCTCCTAAAGCAGTCGCAGGGAAGGGCTTTGCTGACACATTCAAGGGCTGCACCACTCAAGGCAGTGTCTTTAAGAGCTAAGAGAACCAGAACGGTTATATGGAATGGTTTGCTCCTCCCATTAAGGCTGAGCACACCTTCGCCATGATGACACAACCACCGCCTTCGGAAGTCTTTCTTTCCAAAAGTGGCAAGAATTCCAGAGAGAGAGGTCCCCTGGCTCCACCTGTTTGTAGGTAGAAGCTTCTAGATTAATCCCCATGGTGATTCCCTGGCTGTAAAAACAGGGAAAGGAAGATGTGGGCTTGTGTAGTGTTTACAGTGACACTTAGGTCTTTTTCTACAAAGTGGGAACATCCAGGAAAGAAAAACTTCCCAGAACACAGCATGCCCATCTAGAACAAATCCATGGATCACATAGGCCTAAAAAGGGCCGGATATAAAATTTTATTTGATTAGTTGGTTGATGGCAAGAGGAAAAAATTTTATTTATATTCCTGTTACTTTTCTTACAATGTTTTACAGCAAAGCCACTTTTTGAATAGCTCACAATGAGATGTAGAACACAGAAGGAGAAGGAGAGGGATGGAGGGGGAGGACGAGGAGAAGGGGACGGGGAAGAAGAAATAAAATACCAGCCACGAACATCAGATCCCTTTGCCTCGGAGCCCGCATAAGCTGGAGCCCTCCAATATGTGGCAAACAGTAAACCAGAAACCATGGAAGCAAAACCTTTTCCTACTCAAAACCTCTGTCAAAAAAACAAAAACCTGCCTCCAAAATTCAGAAAGAATGGGGGAATTTGGAAAACATAGATGATTTTTTTTTTTACTCTCAGATACTAGACAGTTCACTGGAAGGGGTCACGCTCATTGTGAGCACAGCAGCAAGCCCACTCAGCCGTTTGTACTGTGTGCTCATCCATCCTGGGGCGAGCAAATGTCCCCCAGAAGCAAGGAAAAAGAAACTCAAAGAAAACCAAAACCAACCAACCAACCAAAACTTACCTTGGTTGTCCTGGGTAAACTCTGGGGACCTAGGGAACAAGCGCCACTAATTCTGTCCCCTGGTTTGTAACAGCAGCCAATGGGTCAGGTCAGCCCTCTGTCAGTTCCTCTGCTTCTTCAGTGGCTGGTGATGAAACCGTGGCCCTCCAGGAAGCTTTCCACTGGTGTTTAGGATCATCTTGGAGCAGAATCATCTTCACTGATCATCCATTCACTGAGAAAGGCACAGCCAAGAACCTCTCCTGGTGTTTCTCCTGGTCCCTCCTGCTGACTCAGGCTGAGGCTGAGCCCTGGCTGTCTCTGCTAGGTAGTGCCACCGCTGCTGATTTCTGTTTGCTGTCCTGACTCTACTGAACTGAACTGCTGGTGTATCCGTGGAGTGTCTGTGAATGGGTTGAGCTGCGGCTGTTAACCTGTGAAATGAACTGCCGATTTCCAGACAACACACACAGGAGCTGCTCCCAAGAACCTTTCTAAACAGCCCTCCCACCCCGCCTATCCTTTCTTTCCCACTACTTCTGGTGGGTGGCGGGCTAGAAGGGAAGTTGAAATGTTTAATGACCTTTGACTCTTCCTTCCATTTTCTTCCTCTGTAATAGGGAGTGGGTCTCCATCTCTGTGTGCCAACATGCAAGTAACTGAGCCGTTGTTTGCTAGAGCAAGAGTGAGCCCCACAACCTCCTCTGCTCTGTGCTGTAGGAGGCAGAGAGACACAGCATGTGTGAAGAGAAATGGCCTATGTTTCAGAGAAATGGAGGCATTCCACTAGGGCCAAAAAGCTACGGAGAAAACCCAGGATGCCTCGACAAAAAAGTGCAGGCAAGTAAAGAATCTTGGGAATGGGAGATATAGCCTTCCCCAGGGAAAAACACACCAATAGGCCATCAAATGCCAAATAGTCAGTCCAAAAAACAGAAGTATCAGTAACAGATTGAACAGGTTATCTATATGTCTATCTCTCTATCTCTACCTCTACCTCTATAATCTCTATCTATCTATCTATCTATCTATCTATCTATCTATCTATCTATCTATCTATCTACTGGAGCAGAAAGACAGACAGACTCTGTATCAGTAGGCTGAGACTGATTTATTGCAAAAGTGAGGGGCTTCAGTCTTCCCATAGAATGAAGGTTCAGTACACTTAGAGGGGCTGGAGAACATGTGTGTGTGTGTGTGTGTGTGTGTGTGTGTGTGTGTGTGTGTGATTGAGCTTGCAAAGAAGGAGAGCCACTGTTCCTGAGTAATAAAATAGTCCATCAGAAAGTATTGTCTAGTTGTTTTTCTGTTTTCAATTCTTCGTAACAATTCTTTTGACATTTTCCTGTACTAGGCTGGATTGATTTGTATCAAAACAGGATTCTTCTCCTAGGAAGGCACACATGCCTCCTCTTTTGGCAGTCTTAAAGTCTAGTCCTCTGGGATGGCAGTCATTAAGTCAGTGTGCCATTGGAGTCCACTGCAGGCAGGGAATTGATCTGATTTCTTTGCCTGTGGCTGAGGCTTCCTTAATATGTCTACCAAGAGAGGAGCAAGAAAATGCTAAGAGCAGATGAATGACTTTTCGTGGGAAGATGTGAATGTCTACTCAACCCAGCGTCGGGCAAGCAACTACAGTCCAAAGAAACGACTCAAGTCTCAACATGTTTTCTAAGGTTGCTCACAGGAGCAGAGAAGAGGGCTGATACCCAAGTCCATAAGTGACTTCCTATCAGCTACAGATGAAAGTCCTAGCATAGCATAAGTGATACCTCAGCCGTTTTCTTCCAGCTTCCTGCCCAATGTTCATGCTGTACTAGAGAGCCACTTCTATAACCCTTGCGAGGAGGGACTTTTGGATCTGTAATATTCCCAAGTGTAGGAAGCATTTGATCTGCTTTTTACATTACACGAGGAACTGTCTTAAAGGGCCACAGCATTAGGAAGGTTGAGAGCCACTGTGCTAGAATAAAGAAACCTTTTTAATGTGTTGACTACGCTCTGGTCCGGTCATCCAGATGTACTTGGCATAAGGCAAATACTCACTGTATATTAGTAATTGCTGTGACTAACACACGCACATTCTCTGTTTCCTGAACTCAAGAGGATGCTAATGGACTAGGTGGACATTATATTCCCACTACTCAGCTGAAGATGCATCTAAGGCCCGGAGCTGTTCACTGCTGAAGCTAATGTGATCTTTCTCTCTCAAAAAGTACACCCGAGATTGCAGCCAGTCTCGCTTTCTGCACCATACTGGCTGAATTCCTCTTTTGCTAAGCTCTTTGGAATGGAGCACAGAGATATGAGCATATGAAATGGCCCAGGGGAGCTTCTCCCCACAGTCTACCAAAGCCATTCAAGCCCCATGCTAAGCTCTGGGGGGTGGCTTCACAGACACACTGTGAAATTCAATGTCAGCCCGTGAAGTTAAGTACAGTGTGCCTTTGCCTTCTCCATCTCCGTCATTTCTTGAAGACGCCTATCAAACTAGTTGCGGGCTAAGCGAAGAAATCACATTACACTTTATAATGGGCTAATTAGGTAAATATGTTAGGAAGTGCTCCCCGTAGGGCCATTTCTTGGTTGTGCTGTTGGCAATCAGCACTTGTATTCCCTGTGTCAGAGCATCAGAAGCAAAGCTGCCCCCTTTCTCCATTATGTTACACTAATAAAATGAGTTGAGGAACACGTGGGAAGTACCCGGGCCCCCACGATTACTCCAATTACTGGAAGTATATTGTGTCTAGGAAGATGAATTAAGTATTGATTCTCTGAGCCTTGCAAGCAGATGTAGAAACATTAGAGAGAACCTGCTGGTCCCCCTAAGAGTTTCTTGGCTCAGATAAACTGTTTGTGGGCCAGCTGATCAGCTCTAGTAGTCCCCGATGCAGCCTCTTCGGACGGACTCTGGGTTTCCATGGCCACAGCAGCATCTCCATCTCCGGCAGCAGCAGATGGCAGACAGATTGAGGGTCAAAGTTGACGGCCCCTCCTTTCAGAAAGGAGGCAACACTGTTTATCTCTGGTGTACTCGGAGCTGATAAGTAGCTGTGAGGCTAATCAGTTTCTGTTGAGCTGAAGAACGAAGGTAGAAATGAAGAAGTCCCTGGGGTTGACAGTGACACTGGGGGCCAGCACAGGGCATCTGGCCACGCTTACCACTCTAGTGCTTAGCAAGCAACAGCGTCTGCCTCAGTTTTGCACAGGGAAATTCATGGACCACGGGGTGTGGGCTGAAGAATCCAGGTTAGAAATAAGCAGGGTGGGGGAGTTTACGGATGACCAAGGATAGGAAATTACGGTCACTGCCATGTTGGCAGAGACCTTATCACTGCCTGTTACCATATTGGACAATTAGAGCCCTTCGGATTCTAAAGAGTCCAACATCCTGGAAAGAGTCATTAGATTTGGGGCTTGGATCGTACACTCACTCCCTGACTAGGACCTTTCCCCACCCCTAAATCAGAAAACAAGATTCTGAGCTTTGTCCCTTGTGATTACGTGGCCAAAGAAAACGTGGTGCTTTTCTGAAAGGGTATGGATATTAAATAGCCTCAAGTGAGTTGATTTGGTGGAGAGAATTCTGGACCAAAATGGCCTTGGCTCGCATTAGCGTATTCTGTGAGGACTGAGCCAGTCTGAATGCTCCTCCACTGTCCTGAATAGTGAGTGACCAGTAGCCATTCGTCGCTAGCGAAGTTCCAACTGATGTTAAATGGAACTTTAAGGCAGTCCTGTTACTCTGATGTACACTGCCCATTGAGATCTTAAAAACAATGAACCTTTCTTTCTGAAAGCAAAACAAAGGCCAGAAACCAAAAGGTTCAGTCGATCAGTAGCCTGAGCCACATTCAGCCACACCTTTCTGGCTAGTAGGAATACGGATCCCTGTCTACTTCAGAATGTTCGCACGCATCCTGATGTTTAGTGGCGCATCTGTTTTGGGCACGAGGGCCTGGATCAGAGCTTTGAGATACAGGCAAGTGCTCTTACCCCTGAGGCCTAGCTGGAGCCCCAGCCCTTTAACCTTCTGTTTGTCCTCTGACAAAACCTTCTTTACAAACTCAAATCACAGAAGAGGTTAGCCAGGTCTAAAGTGAAAGGGAGTTTTTCAGTTAAGGGAGGGAGTTTCTAGCTTTTATGTTTCTTTCCTTTGGAGGCAGTTTAAACTTGCATGTTTAAATTGTCATTGTGCATTTTGGAGCTGTGAGAACTTGCTTTTTTAATTAGCTCTTTAACAATTTCATACAGTGTGTTTTGATCAGATTCACTCCTCTGTCCCCTGACTTCTCTCAAATTCATTTTATCCAACTTCATGCCCCCTACCTCCCAAATTTAAAACCAGTTGGGTTCAACTTCTGTTACCTAAATAGTCTTAGGTTTCCCACGCTTTTTTTTTTTTTTTTTTTTTTTTTTTTTTTTTTTTTGAAACAGGGTCTTACCAAATCCTGAGGTGGGCCTTGAACTTATGATGATCCTTCCTTCGCCTGTTGAGAGTCTAAGACAACAAGCCTATGCCACCATATTTGTGGGTAACAATATCCCTCAGTTTCTTTTTAGGGTCCCGGTTTTATTTAATTATTCATCACTAGGGTATTATATGTGCCTGTGTGAGTTTATGGGCACTATGTGTGTGCAAGTGCCTGCTTAGGCCAGAGGGCTCAGTTTGGCTGAAACGGGATTAGTAAACAGTTGTGTGCAGCCTGATGTGGGTGCTGGGGCTCAAATCCGGGTCCTCTGAAGAACAGTCAGTTCTCCTAACAACTGAGCCATCTCTCCAGCCCCCTAGAGTCACAGTTTAATAGATTTCCCAGGATTCAAGAACTTTTGTGAGAAGTAAAAAAAAATATATATATATATACATTTCAAAACAGTTGCTTTCAATTTCAATGTAAGAGAATTGGGGCCCACCAGCTAGAGAAAAGTAGGGTTGGCATTTCCTACCTCTGTCACATTTCCGTGGCAAGGGCTAAATCCCAGAATCCTCCTGTTCACAGTATGTAGCACTGTCCCTGAGCCTGCCTGCTCTTTGCCTCCTTCTTAAGGTCTCAGTGCAGGTGGGGGGGGGGGGCAGGTGATTGTCTTAGATGCTTTTCCTGCTGCTGCCGTGAAGTACTAAGCAAAGCAACTTCAAGGGGGTTTATCTTCCCTGTAGTTCCAGGGGATCCAGTCTATCCTGGCTCATTGTACCCACAGTCAGCAAGCAGAGAAAGGTGAATCCTGAAACCCAGCTCCTTTCTCCCTTTTTATTCAAATGGACAGGTCCCACAGAATGCCACTACCCTCTGCATTGAGGGTGGATCTTCTTCCTCAGTTAACTTTCTCTAGATAACCCTTCACAGACATTCTTCCATGACTGGAGAACCCGGTCGAGTTGAGAATGAACAAAATCCATCACACTGACAGGGAACAGAGGCCAAGCTCACAGGAAGTAGATCAGTTTGACGTGTGAACTTGGTAATCCGACCGAAGGTGGTGATCTGAAAGGTGGGAGACTGCGGGGTTGACAGAGGGTGAAGTTCTGTCTGTGGAGCACAGTCTCTTTTCAGCACAGTCTGTATACTGTGGACTTTCATAAGGCGGTTGGCTGCTGGGATTGAGTAAGTCGCTGAAAACCCCCACAAAGCTGAAACTGTAGAGTCTGGTTATTATAAGAGGTACTTTCCCAGTAAGGAGAGTTGGGTGTGATAGAACAGGCTTGCCATCCCAGATCACCGATGCAGGAGGATTGAGGGCATAGGGCATCCTTGGCTATTGGCCTACATACAGCATGAGATATTCTCTCAACAAAAAACCCTCGAAGGTTATTTTTTGGTAACACTATTTCTCAGTCTCATACTAAGGTCCCTTCTTCCTGGAGCTGTGCAAAGGACTACCCTTGAGGGAGTGAGACCTGACACAGTCTGGACAGTCACTTAATTTGCTCCGTGTTATGTGCATGCTTAGTGAATTCCTGGGTTCCCAGTGTCATGGCACCCTAAGGCATTCATGTAGCCCTTATGACAAAGTCATATGGCTAGAATACACCCAGAAAAAAATGCATGTTACCATATTAGAGGGATATATGTATGCATATATATATACATATGCACATATACATACATGTGTGTATGTATGTATGTATGTATGTATGTATGAAAGCATACTGCACTCAGATCTCAGCCTTTGGATATGGGCTTGCTGAGCCCATGCTGGCACAAATAAAGCTGCCTCTCGGAGAAAACTTCCTTGTCCCGTGTCCCTGTCTAATATGCCCAATATGGTTAAATCTTTGCAGCATGCTGGAAGGTGAGGAGGGGACCTGCCGTAGGCTAAATGCACACACCAGCCAGAGGAAGCACAGCCCTCCACCCCAGTTTCAGAGTGGGCAGGCATGATAGTGGAAAAATAATCTAATAGAATCTATTTAAAATAAAACACCAACATCTCATAAATATATAAACATTTGGCTAAAACTTGCTTATCTTTTAAGTTAAAATTTTTGCATTTAATAAGAGAGAGAGAGTGCGCGCGCGCGCGCGCGTGAAAGAGAGAATCACTACCAAGGCATGAAGTGTGTCAGAGAACAGCTTTCCAGAGCATCTTTCTGGTTCCTTCCTTCCTGAGATCAGAAGGTGGCCAAGCTTGGTGGCAAGCCCCTTTACTCATAGTCACCTTGCCAGCCCTTGTTTATTTATGTTATATTGAATTCAATTTTTATTTCAGTGGCATTTTGCATAAAAGAACAAACCAGCCTTTTGAATCCTTAATTACCAAGTAATTAGTCTTAAGATAAATCAGCTCTGCCAAAACACTTAAGAAATTCCCAGTTTCTCAAGGCTTTCTGAAGACACCTTTCTCTCCGAAGGATTGCATCTGGCAAAACCCTCATATTTCCTTCTATGGGTTCCTGGCCTCCTTTGGATGCTCCCTTCATTGGCTGTGATTGATTTGCACTGCATTTCATTGAGACTGACAAGCAGTTACTTTGTCTGATAATCCAACAGAACCAGCAGCAGCTTCTCCTTCCCCCTTGTCTTCTTTTTCATAGACATATTTCCTTTATTTTAATTTTTGTTCCATATAACATTTTTACTAATTCTCCGGGAGTTTCACATTATGCACCCTGATCACAGCCCTTTCTCAGTCCTTCCATGCCCCCCCACCCCCTGCGATAAACCGTCCCAAAGAAGTAATAATAAATATAAGAAAAAAAGTTATTTATATACCCACTAGATCATGGTCAAATTCTCAGTGGCCTGCCCCTTAAATAGAACTCAGTTCTTGTCCTCCCACACTCCTACCAGAAGCCATCGACTGTGGAGAGCTACTCTTCAACATTTCCATCACACTTTTTAAGGGCTCTCTTCCATGGCTTTCTGTTTGGGGGATGGGGGCAGAGGTGAGAGTTGTTACAGAAGCCTCCCTGTCCCTCCCCCTTAGCTGTGCAGAGGCAGTCATTGCTGACATAGCAAAAGGAACCCCTCTCCCTGGTTTTCACAGAAGGAGCATGGATCATAGGCCTCTATGTGGTTTCTGGTGACAGCACAGACTAGAAACACAACCCCCTGTTCCAGGAGGAGCCTAGACACTCAAAGCCCTCAGAAGCTGCCTTGTCCCTGACATTGACATGGCCTCGGAAAGCAGCATTCCACATGGCCTTTGGTGGTAACTGAGGCCACAGAATGGACATCAATACAGGCTCCAGACCCCCCCTGCACTGGGGCCCCCAACCCAGACATGGTCTTAGCTTGAAGCAAGGACTCTGACATCACTTTGGCCTCAGGTGGTAGTGCAGGCTACTCACATCAATATGACCTTCAGTTGTGGATTCAGGCTGTACCACATATCATGGAAGTCGGCTTGGCCCTCAGTGGTAGGTAACACGTGCTACAGGCATCACCGATCACATCAATAGAAACAACTACTGGGTAGGAGTCTCCCTTGCTCAAGCCACCTGCCAGCTCTGTAGGAAGTCACAGAGATGCAGCTTTTGTGAATTATCGTTCATACTAGGTTGGGCTTGTTATGACGTAGACACCCTCCAGTTGCTCATACTCTGGTAAGTAACCCCAATAAACTCTCTGAGTCACTAAGGTAGACTCAGATAAAATAATTTCTTTGGCCTGACACATGCCCTATCTGAGGTGAAGAGAAGCTTGTTCCTATCTCCATAGAAGTCCAACATCATGTCCACAAGGGGCCACTGGAATCAGCAAAGACATTTTGATTGAGGGGATGAAGAGATGGCTCCGCAGTTGGGAACACTTGTAGGCTTTTCAGGGGCCCCAAGTTCAGTTCCTGGCACCCATGTTAGCTGGCTCACAACTTCTGTAACTCTAGTTCTACGTGATCTTTGGCTTCCATGGTCATTTGCACACACACACACAAAATTAAAAATAATACAAAAGAAAAGAGAAACTATGTTGTTCTAGTCTGAGTGGGTAACAATCAATTTAGAAACTTGATTGATCAGGTGGTGCAGGTCTGTAATGTCCGGGCTCAGGAACAGTAGCAGGATTTTGAGTTGATGGGTAACCTGGGCTATGTGGCAAGAGTCTCTGTTAAGAAAGGATACCAGGGAATAAGGGAGGAAAGGAGGAAAGAAGAGAGGGAAATAAATAAATAAATAAATAAATAAATAAATAAATAAATAAAAGAAAATGAGAAGGAAACATAAAACTTAGTTCAGAGGTCCAGAGGATTTGTAGTAGTCATCACTGGGCTTTTTAAAGGGGAGGGAACAGAATGTTTACTTACCGTGGGTTGATGTCTATATGCAGCTGAAGGCAGGCACAAGATAAGGCAAGGCGTGTGATTGGGCAGTGAAAAAGAAAGTCAGGCACAGAGTTTTTGAGAAGTGGAAGAGATTAAAAAAAAGAAAGGAGAAGAAACCAAGTTGGAGGAGAGGAATGACCCAGCCCCTTGTGGCTTTGAATAGCCACAGGTAGCTATAAATATCTTATAAGGGATGGACAATTATAGGAGGATTTGTCTTATCTAGGTGGGCAATTTATATCAATTTGCTCTTTAGTTTATTGTGTGGACATTTTGTGCAGTGAGAATTTACTGATATAAATTTGAATGATAAATTATAAGCCTCTAGAATTTTGATTTTATTTGGTTACTGGGAATTGTGACTATAACCACAAGGGGCAGATGCTTGGACTGTGAGCAGAGTCTGCAGCAAGAGAGCCGTGACATAGGCTGCCACCATGGGGCCAGCCTGAGGTAAAGAGACTACTGGGGGCAGAGAGTAGTCAGCTATAGCGTGGCGTGGTGCTTGGTGCCGTTTTACATTTTAAAATATTTACTGCTACAACTTATAGCATGCATCTAAGCAACTCAGTCATTTCCCACTGTAAATGTACAGATCTGGGGCACTAAGTACAGACAGACAGTTATATATGCATCATGAGGGTCTATCTCAAAGACCTCATGGCCATGAGGGAGTCCGTAGCCATCAAACAATGAATTTCCTGTCCTTCTCTGACTCTGAGTGCCCCACCATTCTACGTTCCATGTCTACCAAGATGGCTGTTCTGTATACCTGCTAAAAAGATAATCATGTAACATTTGATGTTTTTGTGTCTGACTTACTTTGCTTAGCGTAATGTCTTCATCTGGGCCGTAGTGTGTTTCAAAATGTTGTTCTTTTAATCTACTTGACTGTCTTTCTAAAGAAACTGAGGGATGGCTTCACCCAGGAAGACCTCAACTGATGAGGTACCAGTCAATTTGTCATAACTTGTGGGGTGAGAGCTTGGCTAAGGGTTTTCATGACCAGTGTTGGGATTTGGCTGCCACCTCCTTCTCATCAGACACCCTTCTTGAGCATGACAGTTTATGTTGTCATTGATTATGCATTCTGTCTTGATGGTATGTGTTAATCCTGATTTCCCAACCCTTGGCAGAATTTGTCTGCATGCTTTGGTTGTACGCTTACAGGCTCAGTCAATTTATTGAATGCCGTAAGGGAAAGAGACCAGGAACACCAGAGGCAGAAAGAGAAGGAATGAAAGAAAAAGAAAGGAAGGGGGAAGAAAGGAAGGGAGGAAAGAAAGAGGATGAGAGATATAGATAGATAGAGAGAGAAAGAGAGGGGGGGAGAGAAAGATTTTTTAAGTAAAAATTCAAGAAGAGAGGGACTGGAGAAATGGCTCAGCAGGTCAAGTGCTTATCACACAAGTTTGAGGACCAGAGTCAGGATCCTGAGCATCCTCATAAGGTAGGTAGGTACAGTACCTGAGCATCCTCATAAGGTAGGTAGGTACAGTACCTGAGCATCCTCATAAGGTAGGTAGGTACAGTACCTGAGCATCCTCATAAGGTAGGTAGGTACAGTACCTGAGCATCCTCATAAATGGTAGGTAGGTACAGTAGACACCTGTGATCCTAATGCTTCAGAGGCCAAGACAGAAGAGCCACAGCGCTTGATAGATTAGCCAAATAAACGAGCTCTTGTGTTTAAGTGAGAGATCTTCCCTCAAGATTCAGAATGTTGACTGCCTTTGTGGGGGGGCGGGGCATCTGATATCAACCTGTGGCCTTCACACATATGCAAATACATAGGTGAAGAATACACACATGTTCATACAGAAACACACTCATACATACTCTATACACAACATACAAACATTACATATACACAAGCACACATAGTACATCATACTATACACATTCCACACACAATGTACATACATCATACATATACACACACATACATATATACATAAATACATACACACACACACACACACACTCACACACACACACACACACACACACACACACACACACATGGTGGAGCTTAGCCTAGTGGCACCAATGACTGTAATCCTTGGTTAAGCCTCCAACTGGAGGCCAGCGTGGTCTGAAACGAGACCCTGTCTCACAACAAACACCTTCTTCCAACAAGATCCTTGAGGGTGAAGTTCTAACTTGGTGTTGTCTGATGGGATGGGATGGCCTTGTTTCTTCTAGTTTTCCTCACGCCACATCTCTTACCACCATCTCTTATGCTTCTTCAGAAAAAACAAAACAAAACTCTGAAAATTATTCCCTCGTGGTACCCTGGAATGATTCTCAATCCCCATAGCCAATCCCTATCCTCCAAGAGAGTTTGGAGCCTGTATTGGGAGAGACTGTACCTTGAAAACCTCTCCAGTAATAGTTCCCCTGTGTGCACCTCATTGTCAAGAAGAGGGTGTGCTTTGGAATTTTGATGAAGCTTGTCAACAGTGAATCACCAAAGGATATCTCAGAGATGATACAAAAACAAAACAAAGCCAAACAAAACTCTCCTGCCCCAAGACTGGAAACAGTTGTTTTTCTGTAGGACAACCCAAATAGTTTATGGTTATCACTTACAGAATAATGCGTTCAAGTCCCCGATTAATTTCTACTCCACTGGAGATTATAAAAGGACTGTCAGCCTCGGGAATAAAAATAGCTGAGTGGAGAACCTTTCCCCCCCTCCCTCAGAGAAAATTTGTGTTGTTATTTCTGCTGTTTCCCAAACAAAGCCCTGGATGTGGGCCAGGAACTGCCAGCAGGAGAATAGCAGTGTCAGCAAGGAGTGGGCACTAGGTTGTGCATTTGATCTATCGGCTGAGCTGGAGGATAATGAAAAGGCTCCCTTCAGATTGTCTGCTGGAGTGCTGCTGAGGCAGGAGATAGATGGCCATGCTTGGCGGCTGCTGAGATACTACCCTGCCTCCGGGCCAGGTCTGAGGGCTCAGACATCTCTTGGAAAGCAGAGATTTTTGCCCCTCGGTTATCTTCTGCTGCATTAGCGAGCACCTTCTAGTCTTTCTACAGAGTCCTTGAAACTTGAATGAGACCCGGAAGGAAGGATGGGGTTGGGCATGGTGGCCGAGGACTTGAGATGAAGGGATGAAGGATGAAGCTGAAATGAGAGAAGAACCAAAGAGCAAAACCGAGTGTGTCAGTGAGCAGGTTTGGACATCAGAGGACAGTTCCCCACATCCCTGAGGACCTGCCAATCTTCATTCCTTAACTTCCTGGTACTGCTGGTCCTCTGTGCGAGGGCATCACACAGTTCACTGACCAGATAATCCCTTCTCCCCTCGGGGTAGGAGGGTGTGCCCTCTGGGATAGGCTGAAAGTGCAGAAGACAAACAGTACACACTAACCTGTAGATTCGGGCCCTGCCCAGGGCTCACGGTCCCTTGTTCCTCAGTTGCCCACTTTTGACAGTCACTTATGTGCAGACTGCGCAGACGACAGCTCCTGGCATGGGGCACTTTTGGTTTGTTTGTTGATCTCTTCACCCATTCTCTTAAGACCTCTTGTGCTGCGTTCTCCGTTTCTCCCGATGGTACGGGTATCTCTGTGTGTTCCTGCCTCCTGGCTGGGTGGCTGGCTCAGAGGTGAGCACAGCCCTAAGCTGGACCAATCAATGCACCTCCCTGTGCGCTGGGCTGAGGAAGAAGCTAAAGGGTTGCTGGTGGCTAGAGATCGTGACGGGGAGTGACGCTCAGGGAAAGCTTTTCTGAAGTTGGACAGCTGAAGAAGCCGAGCCTTAGAGAGAAGAACAGAAAAGCAGGGAGCCACCTGAGGGCGTTCAAGCAATGGTGGGTGGAGCCCTACACCCTCCCCTTCTTACTTTCTTATTACACGTTCCAATTTCCCCCTGGCTGAGTGGGAAGAACAGAAATGTAAGCTGAATGAAAACTGTGTTTGCAGAGTCCTTAAGTGTTTATGAAAGACTGAGGGTGTTAGTTGGGTGACTAAACTACCTGACACTTAAAAAAAATGTAATCGCGTTTTCCTTCATGTCTGTACGTGTGTCATGTGTGCGCCTTGTTCCTGGGGAGGCCAGATGATGGCACCTAATTGTCCAAATTGGAATCACAGATGGCTATGTGTCACCATGTGAGTCCAGTCCATGGTTGGCTGGCTCCATTAATTTGGGACTGTCATAAGGCAGGAGAGCTCACCCACAGTTTCTATTACCTCCCCAAATAGCAACACAATTGGGGGCACAGGGTAAAAGAAACTCAGTAGCCAACACACCTTGGGAGGAAGATTCTAGGCAGAAGTCACGGTCTGTGTAGAGGTTTTCATGGGACAGGGAGGTTCCCAATTGGCTAAACTAACGGGAAAGAGAAGAGTGAGGTGGACTGTATGAAAGACCAGGCCACACAGGGCTGTTATGGCCACCGAAGGACTTCGTTCACTTCAGGAGAGTGTACTTGTGTGGCCTCTGGTCTTGGGTAGGGAAAAAAAAATACAAATGACTATAGTGAGGTGAAGTGGGAGCAGAGCTCAGTGAGGAGCCCCTTGAGATGACCGAGGCAAAAGGGGATGGTGGGATGGAGTTAGGGTGGTGGTGGGATGTTGCAGACCTTAGAAATGTGGAATCTATGGATGGGCATATTTGTGAATAACTATGCCTATTATATATATATATATATATATATATATATATATATATTTATATATAATATGTAATAACTATATAAATATAAATTATAAGATTTATATATATAAATATAATAAACATGTATATATAATATATAATAACAATATAAATATATTATAATATATATTATATATAAAATAAATATAATAAATATATATGTATATTGTGTAATATATAATAACTATATAAATATAAATTATAATATTTATATATAAATTTAATAAACATGTATATATAATATATAATAACAATATAAACATATTATAATATATTATATATAAAATAAATATAATAAATATATATGCATATTATGTAATATACAATAACTATATAAATATAAATTATAATATTTATACATAAATTTAATAAACATGTATATATGATATATAATAACAATATAAATATATATTATAATATATATTATATATAAAATAAATATAAACATATATGTATATTATATATAATACAAATAATAACTATAACTGTGCAATTGTCTTATTTCTAGCTAATCCTCAGCCACTGTCTAACAGGAAAGCACAACAATCATTCCGCACATGAGGGTGAGCAAATGAGTAAATCTCACCACAGGGACAGAGCGTCGGCATTCATTCCACACTTGGCCACAGCCCTGTGCTGTCTTTAGAAGGAGCTCTCAACTGCACTCTCCCATTTGTCCCACTTGGCTGTGGTCACGGTGTATTCCTCTCTGGTCGTCTCCTTCGCTGTACCAGTTGGCGACACTGGGAACAGCAAGCAGCTCAAAATCGAACTGTGACTTTAATGTCGGGGTGAGCAGGGCAGTGCCCTGGAACTGCTCACCCGGAGCCTTCCGGGAACTGGGCGCTCCTCCCGGGTTCTGTTCTACTCAGATTGGGCTGTGTTCTGTCCTTAAATTTCTAGCCTCATGTTACAAGATGTTAGCTTCACTCCTGGGAATTGTGTGTTCATTCTAAACATGAATGAAGAGGAGACAAAACGTAGCCAGACCTTTTGTTGTTGTTGTTTTTCAAGAAAAAGAAAACTTCTGCCAGAAACCCCAAGCTCACTTCCTCTTGCTAAGAGTGAGAAAGGATTGCTTTTAGCCAATCACACTGCTACTTCTAACAAAGCGGAGCTCTCTGTACAGGACAAGAAAAGGACAGACGTAGGTACAGAGCAGGGAACTACTCTAGATCGGTTACCCCAACTTTCCTGGTGGTATATCAGGGGTCCATGGTTTCTACTTTGGTCTTTGTTGGATACTCAGACCCACCCCTGTTGATATAAAGCAAGTATGGACTGACAGCTAGCCAGTTCCATTGGCAGTAGCCATTGTGAGGCAGGGAACTGCGATCCTTTGATCTCAGGTTCTCCTGCTAACAACCAGGCTTTCCCCCTTGATATGAAAGCCCTGTGCTCTTGCCAAAGCATGCCTTGCAGCTCATTAAGGGCTCTTTCAGCTGCCAAGACTCTTCATCAAAGTATCCTTGACAAATTTTAATTTTAGTAAAAGTAATTGGCCTGATATGAATCAGACTGACGGCCAGCTCTCACGACAGCTTCTAATAGCCCATAATATCTATACCACCCAGGGGACTGGAGATGACACCGCCAAAGATAATTATTACAGGATGTAGGTGCTAATAGTGGGGACTAATTAAAGGTCTTATTTCATGTGTATTTCCTGCTTAAAGGAAGGAGACAGGGAGTTCCGTAGGGACTATATAGGCTTCTCGGAAAGGTGACTTCCCTGAACACTTTAGGATGACTTCAGAATTTTCATTTAACTCGGAACAGGGGGTAAGCCCATGAACCAGAGATTGGTAGATGGAAACATTGGCAGGAGAGAAGCTGGTAGCTTAATTATGTGAGAGAGAAAAAAAAAGCTAAGAGGGAAACTAGCTTATTGTTTTATTAAAAGCATAGCTTTGGGGCAAGATTTCAGAACACATTGGGATTAGATGCATAAGGGATTTTATTTTATAACTGGGAGGCTGGAAGGTAGACTGGAACAGGCAGAGAGGGATAAATTTAGGAGAGAACCTTACAAGACCAGCCCCAGTCTGGCTTAGCTGGGTAGTCTATGGCTGTGAGGAGCACAGAAGCCACTAAAGTTTCCAAACGCTGAGCTTCCAACTCACATTCCTGGAGTTCATCTATTATGATCAGCAGCCCGGGATGGAGGAAGGATCTCTTTATCTAATACAATCTTTATTATGTCTGGGGGTTTTGAGACGTATATTTCTCACAGCCACCAGTAAGGGCCCCCGGCCCCAAGCAGGTACAAATGCAGCCACTGCAATTGTGGTGTAGCTGGGCCTGGATTTGTGGCTCATGAGAATATGGCTGCAAATATCTAGAGATGACACTGAGATGCTGGAAGTATCTTCTGTCAAACAAACGTCCAACTTAATTATAACCAGGCTGTTGCTTCTTATCCATGGGATGATACAGTTATCTGGCATTGAGACCACACTATCACTGGACTTCACATTAAGCAATGTGATTAAGTATCACATTGGATACTTAATTGGGAACAGTTATACCCTCGAATGAGGGATGTATCTGTAAATTACTCACTCGGTCTCAAGAAGGCAGCTCAACAAATGCCATCCTCAGAATCACATTTCAAGATGTAGTGAAGGTAGTGTGCTTTGAATGTGAAATGCCACACTGGCCCAATTTCAGTTGGTGGCTCTGTTGGGGAGTGGTGGAACCTTCAGGAGGTGGAGTCAGTTGGAGGAAGTAGTCCACAGGGAGAAGGATCCTTGGGGAGGTTTAGTCCTCATGTGTTCCTACTGCAATGATTCTGCTGTAAGTGCATGGGGCCAAGCCACTGTAGGAACCATGAACCACAGTAAGTATTTCTTCATTGAACTTGTTTATTTCAAGCACTGATGGTCACAGTGATGTAAAAAAAAAAAAAAAAAAAAAAAGAACTTAAAGTGATGAAAATTAGAAACTCAGGCAAATATTTCCTTATTTATGTGTTCATTCAGCAAGAACTCACTGTCTGTCTTCCTTGAAGGGATGAGTTTATATACTTGCACACACACACACACACATACACACACACACAGGATACAGATCCCAGTGAGAAAACTTTAATGTCCATCATTAAATCAAACTATCATTAAGTCAAAAGGCAGAGGCTGCTGGAGCTATCACGGAGGGTACCTTGACATAGGAGATAAATGGATTTTCCATGTCTTCCTTTCTAAAATGTACTTTTAGTCATGTGTCTGTGTGAGTATATGCTGTGTGTGTGTGTGGTGTTTGTGTGTGTGTGTTTGTGTTTGTGTGTGTGTGGTGTATGTGTGTGGCATATATGTGTGTGTGTGTTTGTGTATGTGTGTGTGGTATTTATGTGTGTGGTGCTTGGGTGTGTGTGGTATGTGTGTGTGTATGTGTGTGTGTGTGTGTGTGTGTATGTGTGTGTGTGTGTATGTGTGTTCCCATGGAGACCAGAGGTATTGGGTCTCTTGGGGCTGGAGTTACAGGGAGCTGTGGGACTCTGATGTGGGTGCTAGGAATTAAACTCAGGTTCTTTGGAAGAGAAATATGTGCTCTTTACCATTGAGCCTTTTCTCTAGCCCCCTTTCTCCTTCTTTTGGGGAATATATTTTAAATATCTTTGTTGTATATATTTTCTTCAATCTCTTTTTTTGTTGGTTATTTTTTTAGATTCTGTAGCCCAGGATGTCTCCAAACTCATGACAACCCTATTACCCCAGCTTCCCATTTGTTGGTTTTACAAGTGAGAGTGGGTTTGCCTGGCTCTTCCATCTCTTGAAACGACCTTCTCAGTGCTGTGAAAAGTCAGTGGGTGGAGAGTAGGAGTGTTCAGCTGTTCTATGAAATGCTAGAATCTGACAGTCCTAGTGTCTCCTGCTCACCCCAGATTCATACTTTATGAGGTACAGACAGAGGTTAGGAAGTCCAGACTCACCTCTGCTCAAGGAGTCAATAAATCACACACCTGTCTCCTCTTCACCAAGATTTTCTTTCAAAAGAAGTACGTGACAGATGTCCAAAGGGAGCCTATGACTGCAGAATGTCTTAATGGCAGACCCTGGCAAATCCATCAGCCAAGGACTTTCAGGCTCGCCGTGGCCCTATAACCAGAAACACATCCCTAGCCACACTGCACAATAACAACATCCCATTTGCATTCCTCTCCCTCCATCTCCTTCACTTGGACCAAAACTGCCATCCTCAGGCCAGTTACAAAGCTGTGATTTGGTCCATGAATTTTTAATTTCTTCCCCAATCTTAACTTGGAACTGTCAGGGACACAGCCCCTCCTTCTAGGGCTCTGTTTGGCTTTCTATAAGGTTTCTCTACACAAGACTCAGAGGCCTCTTCCTGGTAGAGACTCATCCATGCCTGCCAGGGAGAGATTCTTTTGGCCTCCCATGTGATGAGGTTAGGGACATAGAAGCAAGCTCAGAAGCTGTGCTGTGACCCCTCCTTGTGAAGCCAAAACTGAACTAGGTGCACATCTTCCCAAATAGGCACAGATGGTCTCTTTTATGGAGCATGCCCAGAGACTCCCCTTGTGATAATTATGCTCCTGCCCTAACTGCTAAAGACCATTTACCCACCATTAGTGTAAAACTACCCTGCTTCAGTGACCTCTTCCCAGGCTTATAATTGTGACTGTAGCACCTCTGAGCCTGGCTACACTCTTTCTCATGGAGAAGCTCCAATTGCCAGTCACAGAGATTTATTTTGGCAAAACATTTTACTTCTGATTAAAGCATAGTAATTTCTAAGTCTCCATGTGTTGAGAGATGAGGGAAAATGAATGAATTAGGCAGATTAGTTTGCAAATACAGTCACAGGGTGGGCATGCCTTGGAATTCTTTAAAACCCCATGCTAAGGTATAAATCTTGATTCAGTTCTCCCTATCAGTTGAAACTTAATTATGACTTTCCACACCACACACGTAAAAGGTAAAGTCTTGCCTTTCCCAGAACTCTTCAGGCATTATTAACTTTACACAAGGGATGTTCAGTCACTCAAAATCTTTCTCTCTAGACCAGGATTCACTTTTTTCCCTTTTATTTATTTATTGTTTTAATTTTAAGGTTGAGATAGGGTCTCACTACGATGCTCAGGTGTCTCTCACACATCTGGGGGCAGTAATCTTCCTGCATCAGCTGGTACTGTATCCACACATCAGTGTGCCCCGGCCATAGTTCACTCTATATTTTCCTTTGGAAAACCTGGTGTGACAGAAATCATCTCATCAACAACTCACAACTGGGCTGGAATGTGATGAGTGTATACCATATGTTGGTTTTGTTTGTTTGTTTGTTTTCTTGTGACTGGGTTACCTCATTCAGGATGATATTTTCTAGTTTCATCCATTTGCCTAAGAATTTCATGAAGTCATTGATTTAACAGCTGAGTAGTACTCGGTTGTGTTAATGTGCCACGTTTTCTCTATCCATTCTTCTGTTGAAGGGCATTGGGGTTCTTTCTAGCTCCTGGCTATTATAATTAAGGCTGCTATAAATATAGTAAAGCATGTGTCTTTCTTATATGTTAGACACACATATTGGTTATATGGCCAGGAGTGGTATAGCTGTGTCCTCAGATAGTACTATGTTCAATTTTCTGAGGAACAGCCAGACTGATTTTCAGAGTGGTTGTACCAGCTTTCAATCCCACCAACAGTGGAGGAGTGCTCCTCTTCTCCACATCCTTGCCAGCATCTGCTGTCATCTGAGTTTTTGATCTTAGCCATTCTGAGGGGTGTAAGGTGGAATCTCAGAGTTGTTTTGATTTGCATTTCCCTGATGACTAAAGATGTTGAACATTTCTTTAGGTGCTTCTTGAATATTTGATATTCCTCAGTTGGGAATTCTTTGTTTAGCTCTGTACCCAATTTTTAAATAGGATTATTCGATTCTCTGGAGTCTAACTTGTTGAGTTCTTTGTATATATTGGATATTAGCCTTCTCTCTATTTGATGTAGGATGGGCAAAGACCTTGACCCATTCTGTTGGTTGCTGTTTTGTCCTAATGATAGTGTCCTTTGCCTTACAGAAGCTTTGTAATTTTATGAAGTCCCATTTGGCTATTCTTGATTTTAGAGCATAAGCCATTGGTTTTCTGTTCAGGAAAATTTCTCCAGTGCCCATGTGTTCAAGGCTCTTCCCCACTTTCTCTTCTATTAGTTTGAGTTCATCAGGTTTTATGTGGAGGTTTTTGAACTTCTTGGACTTGAGCTTTGAAAAGGGTGGTAAGCATGGATCAAATTGCTTTCTTCTACATGCTGACTGTTAGTTGAACCAGCACTATTTGTTGAAAGTGCCGTCTTTTTCCACTGGATGGTTTTATCTCCTTTGTCAAAGATCAAGTGACCATATGTGTGAGGGTTAATTTCTGGATCTTCAATTCTATTCCATTGATATACCTTCCCGTCTCTGTACCAACACCCTACAGTTTTTATGACTATTGCTCTGTAATACAGCTTGAGGTCTGGGATGGTGATTCCCCCAGAAGATTTTTATTGTTGAGAATAATTTCTGTTATCCTGGGTTTTTGTTATTCCAAGTGAATTTGCATATTGCTCTTTTTAACTCTATGAAGAATTGAGTTGGAATTTTGATGGGGATTGCATTGAATCTGTAGATTGCTTTTGGCAAGATGGCCATTTTTCCTATATTAATCCTGCCAGTCCATGAGAATGTGAAATCTTTCCATCTTATGAGATCTTCAATTTCTTTCTTCAGAGTCTTGATGTTCTTGTCATACAGATCTTTCTCATGCTTGGTTAGAGTCACACCAAGGTATTTTATATTATTTGGGATTATTGTGAAGGGTGTCATGTCCCGAATTTCTTTCTCAGCCTGTTTATTCTTTGAGTAGAGGAAGGCTACTGATTTGTTTCAATTAATTTTATATCCAGCCACTTTGCTGAAGTTATTTATCAGCTGTAGGAGTTCTCTTATGTAATTTTTGGGGTTACTTAATTATACTATCATATCATCTGGGACTAGTGATATTTTGACTTCTTCCTTTCCAATTTGTATACCTTTGACCTTCTTTTGTTGTCTAATTGCTCTAGTTAGGACTTTGAGCACTATATTGAATAGTTAGGGAGATTATGGGCATCCTTGTCTAGTTCCTGATTTTAGTGGGATTGCTTCAAGTAGTTTAATGTTGGCTACTGGTTTGCTGTATATTGTGTTTACTGTGTTTAGGTATGGGTCTTGAATACCTGATCTTTCCAAGATTTTTAACATAAAGGGCTGTTGAATTTTGTCAAATGTTTTCTCAGCATCTAATGAGACAATCATGTGTTTCTTTTTTCCTTGAGTTTGTTTATAGAGTGGATTACATTGATGGATTTTTATATATTGAACCATCCCTGTATTCCTTGGATGAAGCCTACTTGATTTTGATGGATGATCATTTTGATGTGCTCTTGGATTCGGTTTGTGAGAATTTTATTGAGTATTTTTGCATCAATATTCATAAGGATAATTAATCTGAAGTTTTCTTTCCTTGCTGGGTCTATGTGTGGTTTAGATACTAGTGTAATTTTGGCTTCATAGAAGGAATTGGGTAGTGTTCCTTCTGTTTCTATTTTGTGGAAGATTTTGGAGATTATTGGTATTAGATCTTCTATGAAGGTCTGATAGAATTCTTCACTAAATCCATGTGGTCCTGGGTGTTTTGTTTTTTTTTTTGTTTGTTTGTTTGTTTTGTGTGGTTTTTTTTTTTTTTTTTTTTTTTTTTTTTTTTTTTTTTTTGGTTTGGGAGACTTTTGATGACAGCTTCTATTTCTTTAGGGGTTATGGGACAGTTTAGATGGTTTAAATGATCCTAAATAAACTTTGGTACCTGGTGTCTGTCTAGAAATTTGTGCATTTCCTCCAGATTTTCCAGTTTGGTTGAGTATAGGCTTTTGTAGTAGGAACTGATTTTTAAAAAACAATTTCTTCAGTTTCTGTTGTCATGCTTCCATTTTTATTTCTGATTTTGTTAATTTGAATGCTGTCTCTGTGGCTTTTGGTTAGTTTGGCTAAGGGTTTATCTATCTTGTTGATTTTCTCAAAGAACAAACTCCTGGTTTTTTTGATTCTTTGTATAATTTTTTTTTTTGTTTCTACTTGGTTGATTTCAGCCCTGAGTTTGATTATTTCCTGCCATCTACTTCTTCTGGATGCATTTGCTTCTTTTTGTTCTAGAGCTTTCAGATGTGCTGTCAAGCTGCTAGTCTATGGTCTCTCCACTTTCTTTTTGGAGGCACCCAGTGCTATGAGTTTTTCTCTTAGCACTGCTTTCATTGTGTCCCAGTAAGTTTGGGTATGTTGTGCTTTCATTTTCCTTAAATTCTGAGAATTCTTTAATTCCTTCCTTCCTTCCTTCTTTCCTTCCTTCCTTCCTTTCTTCCTTCCATCCTTTCTTTCTTTCTTTCTTTCTTTCTTTCTTTCTTCCTTGACCACGTAATCATTGAGTAGAGCATTTTTTTTTAACCTTCCATGTGTATGTGGGCTTTCTGTCCTTTTTGTTGTTATTGAAGACCAGCCTTAATCCCTGGTGATCTGATAGAATTCATTGGATTATTTTAATCTTGTTATCTGTTAATGACTGTTTTGTGACCAATTATATGGTCAATTTTGGAGAAGGTACTATGAGGTACTAGAAAGGAGGTATATTCTTTGTTTTATGATGAAATGTTCTATAGATATTTGTTAAATACATATTCATAACTGCTGTTAGTATCACTGTGTCTCTGTTTAGTTTGTTTCCATGATTTGTCCATTGATGAAAGTGAGGTGTTGAAGTCTCCCACTATTATTGTGTGATGTGCGATGTGTGCTTTGATCTTTAGTAAGGTTTCTTATATGAATATAGGTGCCCTTGCATATGGAGCCTAGATATTCAGAATTTTGATTTCATCTTGGTGGCTTTTTTCTTTGATGAGTATAAAGTGTCTTTCCTTATCTTTTTTTGATAACTTTTGGATGAAAGTCGATTTTATTCAGTATTAGAATTGCTACTTGAGCTTGTTTCTTGGGTCCATATGCTTGGAAATTTTCTTTTTAGCCTTTTATTCTGAGGTAGTGCTGTCTTTTTCACTGAGGTGCATTTCCTGTATGCAGCAAAATGTTGTGTCCTGTTTATGTATCCAGTCTGTTAGTCTATATTTTTATTGAGGAATTGAATCCATTGATGTTGAGAGATATTAGGGACCAATTATTGTTGTTTCCTGTTATTTTTGTTGTTAGATGTGAATTTATGGTGTAGTTTCTCTCCTTGTGTTAGAGCTTTCCATCTATTGTCTTTTGTAGAGCTGGATTTGTGGAAAAATGTTATGTAAATTTGTTTTTGTCATGGAGTATTTTGGTTTCTCCATCTATATTAATTGAGAGCTTTGTTGGATATAGTAGCCTGAGCTGACATTTATGTTCTCTTAGGAACTGTATGACATCTTCTAGCTTTCATAGTCTCTGTTGAAAAACTGATGTGATTCTGATAGGTCTGCCTTTATAGGTTATTAGACCTTTTTCCCTTACTGCTTTTGATATTTCTTCTTTATTTTGTGCATTTGGTGTTTTGACTATTACATGATGAGAGAAAGTTCTTTTCTGGTCCAATCTATTTTCATAGGCTTCTTGTATGTTTATGGGCATCTCTTTTGTTAGGTTAGGGAAGTTTTCTTCTATCATTTTATTGAAGATAATGACTGGCCCTTTAAGTTGGGAATCTTCACTCTTTTCTATGCCTATAATCCTCAGGTTTGTTCTCATTGTGTCCTGGATTCCCATATGTTTTGTTTTAGGAGCTTTTTGCACTTTCTTTGACTGTTGTGTCAATGTTTTCTATGGTATCCTCTGCCCCTGAGATTCTCTCATCTATAGTCTGTTGGTGATTCTTGTGTCTATGACTCCTGATCTCTTTCCTAGATTTTCTATTTTCAGGGCTGTCTCCCTTTGTGATTTCTTTATTGTTTCTCTTTCCATTTTTAGATCCTGGATTGTTTTCTTCAATTTCTTCACTGGTTTATTTCATTTTTGTATTTTCTCTTTAAGGGCTTCTACCTGTTTACCTGTGTAGCCCTGTATTTCTTTAAAGACTTATTCATAACCTTCTCTTAAAGTCTTCTAACATAATCATGAGTTGTGATTTTAAATCAAAATCTTGCTTTTCCAGTGTGTTCCAGGACTTGCTGTGGTAGGGGAACTGGGTTCTGATCATCCCAAGTGGCCTTGGTTTCTGTTGCTTAGTCTAGGTTCTTAGACTTGCCTCTTGCCATCTGGTTTTCTCTGGTGTTAGCTGGTCTTGCTGATTCTGACAGTAGTTTGACTCTCCTGTGCTCTCAGGTGTGTCAGCACTTCTGGGGGACAAGCTCTCTCCCAGAGGTGTCTAAGAACTGAGTCCTCTGGCACTGGGTCAGCTCCAGGTACAGGTGGAAATGCCCCAAACTGCTCCTTGGTTCCTGTGTCCCAAGGGCTCTGGGCAGGCTCTTCTTGGGCCAGAAATTTGACCAGAGGTGGTGGTCTTACCTCCTGTGCTCTCAGATGTGTCTGCACTCCTGTAAGACTGGCTATCTCCCAACAGGGTCTGGATGCAGAGTACTTAGAAACTGGGTCAGCTCCTGGAGCAGGCAGAAACCCAAAGGATAGATTCTTAACAGTTTATCAGGTTTGATCATTAAAGTGTGAAAGAAAGATGATTCATTTCAGGAATTCCATATGTCTTGGCAGCCTACACAGACACTGTGGATCAGATCAGCCATCTGCTTAAGTTTAGTCACTGCTACTGCCTCTCATAACCTGCTTATCAAGACACTATTGTATTGTCTTCTGTAGACCATGTAGCCCACAGAGAAGTGAGGGGTGGAGGACCCATCTCCCAGAATTTGTAGGAGAGAAGAAGACAAACTAGCAGCCTAGAAAAGTGGTCAAGAAGTAATCCTTTCAACATTCTCTCAAGTTAATTACCCATTCAAGGTTAGAAACTTCTTTGTGAAAAACAAGTATAGATTATCTTTAATTTTCACCTAATTCAGATCTTCACTCTAATATTTCTCAACAGCAATTTTGAATGTCCTGGAGGGTTGAGATGACATCCTTTCATTAGGCTAATAAAACAAACAAAATATGTGCATATTTTCTTCTATGATTCAATGACTGTGGTTAATACATTTATGACTTTCTTAGACTTAAATGTAGGTAATAAGTTATTAAATTTTATCATCTATCACATATTGATCCAGAGATGGGAACTTGGGTTATTCCAATTTTAATTATTATTTTTTTAACAACTTTATTTTACAAAACAAAGATAAATGTACAGATTTTAAGCATTTTTTGCATAAAATTATACAATACATTTTTGTCAGTACTTTTTTTTTTTAAAGGTTTGATAGTGTGATAAAGATCCCACCAGTAACAATGAGCATAAAGTACACGTAAAACAAGATGCAACCTGGAAATAGTCAAAGTTTTCTCGGTGTGTAAAGATTTTTTTTTTTTTAAACAATGAGCAGACAGTACATGTAATACAGGGTACAACCCGGAATTTGTCAATGTGTTCTTGGTGAGTAAGGATTGAGCATGACTATTTTTTTTTTGTTTTTTTTTTTTTTTTTTTTCTTTATTTCTTGGACTTCATACAGTCTGTGAGTTGTTTCTGGGGCACTACAGCAAGCATGCTATTGGGTGTATTCTGAGCTTGGTGTTTATTAGGGACAGAACACTTGTATGTGGGATAAAAGATATAAACTTGAAACACAGTACTAGATATAGGTAAATCCCTGCCCAGCCTTAGTTGCTACACCAACACTGATATAGTATGCTGGTTATTTTTTGTTGTCAATTTGACATGAACTACAGTCATTGAAGAGGGTGGAACTTCAGTTGAATTACCACATCAGATTTATTTGTGGAAAAGTGTGGGGGGGCATTTTCTTGTTGCTAATTGATGTCTGGAGCCAATTCCTTTGTAGGCAGTGCTGTGGAGGTAGTTCTGGATTGTATGAGAAAGCTGGATACACAGCAGCCAGATGGAAAAAGCCTGCAAGCACTGTTCTTCCCTGGTTTGTGCTCCAAGCTCTTGCCCTGAGCTGCTGTCTAGGTTTTTCTGGATGACAGGAGGAGAAAGGAAGTTTAGCAATTTTTAATTTATTTTATGTGTGTGTGCATGTGTGTGTCTGTGTGTGCAGGTGTCTACTGCTGCCTTCAGTGGGTGCTGGGAACCAAACTTAGATCTTCTACAAGAACCGTAGGTCCTCTTAACCATGGGTCCATTTAGCCCAAAGTATGGAGTTTAAAGTTGTAGGTAAAGCTAATGCTGAGAATAGCTATACTTTGTTAAAGAGATTACTAATGAGAAATCTCCTATTCTTAAGTGGAGCACTAGACAACATACAGCGACAGCAGAATCCAATATACTGAGGGCTTCTTAAAAAAAAAAAAAAAAAAAAAACAGGACAATTTCATTGGAAAACAGAGAGCTCGGACTGAAAATTTTTCTGAAGGGAGTCCCTGCTGGAAAACAAATGCCTTGATATGCATTTCTTCAAGTCATCCTGGAAGGAACAGAAGCCTCAGAATATAAGTGGATCACACTGGCACTGTTTACGCCCATGTCCTCCTGGTTTCCCAGGCATGATATATAAAAGAGTAGAGAGTTATCAAGAGTCATTCCAAAGATCCAAAATACCACGGAAGCAATGTGCAGTAGAGTTTAATTTCCTGTAAGGATGCCCCAAGAAGCCTTGCATGGTGTGATGCTGAAGATTTACTGGATACCCTAGGATATTGGCCATGTCCAAGCAAAAGTGATGTCTACTGAGGAAAATGGTAAGCATAGAGTGGAGCTGGCCTGAGAACAAGGGTATATGTGTTTCAGGTAAATAGCCAGTGCTGCCCAATCCCTTGATACCAGATGACTCCATTGCAAGCCCCAGACACCTATCATAGAGCTTCAGAAGTTGTCTTTTGTCCAGATAACTTTACTCTTGCTTTAGTATAGTCTTTCTGTGCTATACGTTCTTGTCTTGTCCTCTGTGGTATAGCATGCTCTTCAGCATGATGGGGGAAGAAGTCAGAAAGGCGAGTGATTGTGAGAGAGGAGGGGAACATAGAAGACTGATGAGAACTTATATGTGACACTCATAGTGTGGCCACCCTTTCTCAGCAGAGAAGAAGGACAACTGCACCATATGTTTGCTCTCATCACTAATAACATGTTCACATTTCAGATGGAGATTATGCCACACTTACCTAATTACAAATGACAGCTAATTTTCTGAGTGACAGGCAAGTATTTAAGGGCTTTATTTTTTTTTTTAAGCCATGAAGAACACTCAAACTATTACTATGAGGCTCTTGGGGGTAGGAATGGGTGGAAAACATGGTAATATGTTGAGCTTTTAATCTGGTGAATTTCTAGAAAGGATCCTCTAAAACAGAGGAATTACTTTTCTTCATGTTCAAGAAGCTCATTGGGGGCCTTCCTGGATGAATGTTCATAATTTACTTCTTGATGACCTGAGTCAAGATACTTTTCTCATCGGTCACCTGAACTGTGGCTTTAAAACCCTTGATAACAATTTTATGAGGTGCTGAAGACTTTAAGACTTCATTCGACTTATCAGGAACCTACGTGTGCCGATTTGCAGCACTGACTTGCATTTACCTTCTGTCTCGTGTTCTCTACCATAAGGTTCCAGCCCATTCTTGTCACTGTACCTCAGCAGCACAGTGCCCTCCTCATGTCTCTGTGGTTGCTCATGATATTCTACTCTAGTCTCCACACAGCCAGACAACCAGTGTCGCTCATCAGGAGCATCTGAGAGCTTGGGTGGGGCCATTCTTAGTTATGTTGGGAACTGTATTCGTTATGCATTTTTGTTGCTATGATAAAATGCTACGGCCAAAGGCAAGTTAAAGATGAGAAAGGCTATTTTTGGCATATGGTTCCAGAGGGAGAGTACATAATGGAGGAGGAAGGACGGCAGCAACTGGTAGGAGCAGGAAGTGAGGGCATCACCCCTTGGCTACATGCAGGACACAGGTATAGTCTTTGGAAGTGGGGTGAGGTTGTACTGTTATAGGGATGCACTTTCTCTAGCAAGGCTATACCTCCTCAAGGTTTCATAACTTGCTCAGATAGTATTACCAACTGAGGACCAAGTGTTTAAATATGTAGCCTATTGGAGATATTTGCAATTCAAATCACCATAGACACCGGAGAATGTTCAGTGCTTCTAAATGACAATATTGTACACCAACCATATCTTTATATTTTCAAATGTCTC
The DNA here is from genome assembly GCF_963924665.1 of Micromys minutus. NCBI lineage: Eukaryota > Metazoa > Chordata > Mammalia > Rodentia > Muridae > Micromys > Micromys minutus. The sequence continues at coordinate 8,678,341 of NC_137967.1, read as the reverse complement.
CTGGGCTAATTCTACCATCTCTGTTAAGAACTTTTGCTATCATTTTATGCACAAAAATTTTAAAATCCATATTATCTTTGACTGAAAAAGTCCTGTATTGATAAGAACATATATTTCTACAACTACATTTTACTTAGAATAATTTCCAGTTCTGCAAAACGACCTACAAGAACTTTTCCCCCCTTGTTGATGCTATTCTAGCCTTTTAGACTTCAGATTCAAAGATAGTGATTGCTTATTTCCCATGTGATATATTCCCTGCCTGTATGCTAGTTCCACTCCCCTCTCCTGATCCGCAGGATTGCATAACAGACCTCGTTTATATAGCTAAACAACCCAAGATCCCACAAAAATGCACTGAACAGACAGCAATAAGTCCTTTATATCTAAGACTTGTTTGGAAATGATCAGAGGAAGACTCTTGAGAACGAAGAAGATGTATTGATGATGTCCTATTGACTAGACCTGGCATCACCCCTTCATGCCAAAGTTGCAATGAGATCATAGCCTACCCATCACTCTCATCCAGCAATAGCCAAGGTCCTTCATCTAAAAGAAGAAGGTAGAAGAAAACCTATAGAGTTTTAACCTTGACACAAATACAAGAGAGTGGTTTTTGCTGAAGGTATCAAGGTAATATTTTATAAGAAGTAAAAAAAGGTATAGATTTGACCACAAAGCTGATTCAGTTACAGAAAGTTACATTTTTGCACAATGTGTTGTGGCAAAAAAAATCTTGATAAAGCAGTTGTAATGCTACTTGTGAAATTATTTTGAGTTTATTCCATAGCATAATTGTTGAGAGCCATTTGTGCCGCACCCAAAGATGGCGCCGGGTACCCGCCGATGACTCAGCAAACAGAGCTGTTGCCCAGCCCGAGAGACGTAGTGCGCATGTGCCACAGACGTCACAGCCGGCTCTTGGGGCATGCTAATGAGCTACTGGAGGGCGTACCAATCAGGCAGCAACACGAGTCTCCTGGGCATATATAAGCAGTGCATTTTCCTTCCACGTGGTCCCTTGCTCAGAGTGCTGTACAATAAAGGTTGTTCGAAGAAGAATCCTGTTGTCGCATGTGGTTCCTGCCGGTGGGACGTGGGGCGCAGGACACATAATCATGTCTGATCTTCAGAAGATACACTGAGACTGTGGTGATGATGGGCTGTGAGCTCAGGCCTGATCTCTGGAAGCCCAATCAGGCTCTGGGCTGCATACTGGAAAGTCTAGGAAAAATGGGTATTTACATCTAATATGAAGCCCACCAGCTTTGAATCCAGGCAAATGTTTTTCTGCCAAGCTTAGGTGACTCTAGAAACCAATCTGATATCTGTGGGTGACATTTCCTAAATACCTTTGGCCACCAGAGACTCAGGGACTCTTAGCACTCCTCCCCAGTGTCATGGTGCTGAGCCCTGGGGACAGGGTCACAGGTGTTGGATGAGTTTTTAAAGGTCTTACAGGCAGATAGGCTTGACATCTGTGGAGCTAGCTGGTGGTCTCCCTTACCCCAGGCTGACTTTAGACTGAAGCTGTAGCACAGGCATTGTCTTGCTGAGCTTGGAGACCTCAAGGGGTCTTTTAAGTACTACAACACTTGCTGTGCCACACAGGATTGGACGGAACATAACTGTGCATAGCTCTTGTTCTCTTAGTCCAGTCAGGCCATACAGGCTTGTCAGAAAGCTGGTTCTGGTTTGTGTTTTTCATCCCTATGTTCAAGGAGACTTCTAACTTGAGTTTGAAGAATGGCTAATATTAATGGTAAATTTCCCAATAAGAGACTCTATTTGTAAGCTAGGCACAATGCTGAGCCCTTTGCTATATAAGCTACTTGAATTCTTGAGACTTTAGGGATGAATGCATTTTGGTATCTGTGATTCTAGAGTAAGATGTGTGATCCCCATGCCCTGTCTAATTGTCAGAATTGTGGGTATCTCTCTAGCCTGCAGTTCCATATCAGCACTGGGTAAGTTGTAGACTGAGGTAAGCTCTGTAGTTAGATGTAAAATGTTCTGGTAGATGGACACAGAAAACTCTGAATCATGGTGGGGCATGGCAGCACTCAAGATGTCGAGTGATGAATGTGAGCTCTGGGCTAGCCTGGACTATGTAGTGAGAACAGGTACTAAAAAAGCAATAGCACCAAACAGACTTGGGCTGGTCAGATAGTTTAGTGGTTGAAAGTGTCTAGTGCACAAGCCTGATGGCTTAAATTTAATCTCTGAGACTCAGAAAAAGCCAGATGAAGTTGCTTGTACCTGTAATGCTGGGCCCTCCTACTAGCAAACGAGAAGAGAATTGCTTGTAAACTCAAAACCCAACTGGCTTAGACTCTTCAGAGTGGCAGAAACAAGAGAGATTCTAACTCAGCAAAGTGGAAGAACACCCCCCCACCACAATACCACACACACACGCGCACACACACACAAAATTAAAGGAAGTTTAAAAACACCCATCTGATTCTGAGTACAATGGAAAATTAGAAATCCCATCAGTAAAAAAAGAAGGAGGAGAAAAGGATGAGGAGGAGGAAGAGGAGGAGGAGGAAGAGAAGGAAAAGCAGGAGTAGGAGTAGGAATAGGAGGAGGAGGAGGAGGAGGAGGAGGAGGAGGAGGAGGAGGAGGAGGAGGAGGAGGAGGAGAAGAAGAAGAAGAAGAAGAAGAAGAAGAAGAAGAAGAAGAAGAAGAAGAAGAAGAAGAAGAAGAAGTACCAGCGAGGCTGTGTGGATGACAGCAGTCAAGAGAATACACAGTAATTTTTATCCCTGCAGGAGATGACAGCTGTAAAAGAACTTACAAAAGCAGGTGAGATTCTCATAAGAAAACTGTCCTGAGCTGCTGCAAATCAATGCCCAGTTGCACAGAGCGACAACCATCACAAGGTTGTCTGGAAACCCCAAGGTTTCCTGTACACTGGCTCTGCAAGAACATTTTGCTGGCCACCCAAGGAATTCAGCCAAATGCTGAGCCAGAGAGAAAACAGAGATCTCTCATACTTAACGCAACATAGTTGTGGTAGAAACTTACTCCACAAGACAATGATCTAAGCTATACTGGGGCAATACACACAGCAAATATGGTTTTATAGGTTTGAACAGGATTTGCAAATTGTACCTCTCTTATCCACCCTGCAGTGTGCTACATGGAATATCACAGGAAGGGAAAGAATTCAATACCCACAACTCCCACATGTGCATACAAAGGAAGAAGTATTGGGGCAACCTTTACAGAACTTTGACTAAATTTGTTGACATCATACATGTATACAGTGCATTCTGTAACTTCCTACCCTCTTTAACTCCCCTGTCCCCTCCATATAAGACTCTTTACCACATTCATGCCCCTGCCCCCCACCAGATCCATTGAGTTTAACCAGGATGATTTGTGTAACTGTGGGTTTGGATCTATCCATTGGCTCCTGGATACACAGGTTAAGATAAGGTTTGTTTTCCACCAGAAGCCCCCAGAAGCCACCAGTTTAGTAAAGATTAAGACTTTATCATACCATTCCTGATTCCTGGTTGGCACAATCTCTTGCAGATCCATTGCAGCAGCTGCCGTTGAGGTTGATGCATTAGCTGTAGCATGTCCAGAAGGCAGCATTTCGTAGCAGTCCTCCACATCTCTCAGCTCTTACAATGATTTTTGCCCACCCCTCTGCTGTGATTCCTGGGCCTTGAGGGTGGTGGTGGTGTAAATATCCTGTTTAGGGATGAACATTCAGCCATCACGTATCCCTAACTCTTTGAGCATCAGGACACCATTCCCCCCCCCCACTTCTGCATTCTTGACATTCATTGCAGAGAAAAACTTCTCTGATTAAGGCCGGGAGTAGCATTTGAATATAGCTATAACCATAAATATTTAGGAGGCAGTTTGGTACCATGACAATTTAGCAATGTAACGATAGCCCCTAGAATGTAAGAATGTAAGCGCTCTTTAACAATATGGATATTTCATACTTACTTAGTTTGGTTAACCCCCACATCTCTACTATCACTCCACCCCCATCCCTGTTTACTATTCCATCCCCTCCCCAAATACCCATCTTTGTTTTTATATCATTTATATTAGGCTAGCCCCTTAAGGTATTCCCGAAGTCACTGTCTCTTTCCTAGTTTTCTGGTTACTACAGGTATTCCGGGTTAAATGTAACAGACCAAGGATTTTAAACTACAATCCACATATGAGCCATCTGGGGTTGGATTCTGTGCAGAGAGATAAGGATCCAGTCTAATTCTCATTCATGTTGTCATTCAGTATTTCTAATACTAATACTTTTAGTCTAATGTGCTTTTATTACTCTGCCTTTTGTTGTTACTTTTTTTTGGTCATTTAAAAACACATACATATATATTAATTTTAAGAAAGTTTAGATAAATAAAACATAAATATCTTGTTTTCAGTTTTGTATTACTTGGTTGGGCTTTATGGTTATTCTGTGTGTTCCAAATGGGAAGTAGTTGAAGCTTTGGGCATAGCAAGTACTTGTTAGGCTCCCACAACCATTTGTATCGGGGACTCCTGGCTGATAAGATCTTTCCAAGGCTAACCTCAATGTTTTTCTGATTCTCACAACGCCCATTCCTGAAAGTGGTGAAATATACAAGCAGTGGAAAAGTTCTTTTGAAAAACTGAATCCAGTAAGACACCAGTGTTTTTATATGTGATATCTGGAGACTTTTGAAACCAGTGACATCCATTTATGCTATAAATTACCCCTTGTCAGGAGCAGGGTGAAGCAAGCTTTGGGATGAATTAACCTTAAGAGTGATTCACTAAATCTCTGCGGAGCTGGCAGTGGGAGGTGACATGCTGGCTTGAGTCCTACTTTTTCCAGAGGTGACTTGCTGGTCCTACCTGCCACAGACTGTGTCTACAATGGTTCTTGCTTTCAGTGTCAATTATAGGGCTGGTGTGTCAACTTGGCTTTAATTCTGAATAACTTCCTTGAGACTGTAGGACTGCAGTCAACTCTTCCTGGAGTCTCGTTAAGTTTGTCAGAGCTGATGCCCTTGGGGACTGTCACACTGAGGAGTGTCATCTTTGCCTACAGACTCTGGCATGGAGCGTTGAGGTTTCAGTCTGGTTTCACAACTCTGGAGGGAAAAATGAGATTCTAGAACCAAGAGTCAGAGATAAACTGTAGACTTTGCTCAGTGAAGGTCAGGCTGTACTTTTCCCATCAAGTCTTGCTGCCAGGATGAAGAGTTTCGCCTCCTTTCCCAGAATTGTTCCGAACGCCTACTTAGGAGATTGCATAAGTCGGCGAACCATGGAACATGAGTCACATACTAACTTCGTGAGCCCTGAAGCTGACTGAGAAAGAATAGCTTCCCGTTGGATGCTTCTGAAGTAGACATGTTGCTCCAAAGCAGGGAGAATTTGAGTTGCATTGGGCGAAGCTGGACAAGGAAAGGGAGAAGTCAAGGTATTCTCATTTATAGATTATAAAGTTTTATCCACAAAATAACTTAAGAGACGACACCAGAAAACTTTTGATAAAATGTTCTGGCACAGTAGCGAGATACAAACTAATACACGGGATCAGTTGCCTTCCTACGTTCCAGCATGTATTCCAGTAACAAATGTACAATGAATGAAACCAGAAAACCGTCCTGTTCACAACTGCCTCAAACATCAAAATACCGTGGAAGAAACTTAACCAAGGACGTTGAAGGGCTCTGTGATGAAAACTTTCAACCTCTAAAGAAGAAATGGAAGACCCCAGAGGACTGACATGTTTTAGAATGGATGGATATGGTTAAAAAAAAAAGCTATCATGTGAAAAGAAGCCTAACACACTCATCATAATTCCCCCATCAAAATCCCAATGTCATGCATCACAAAACTATAAAAAAAATTAAAATCATATGGAAGCACAAATGATTCTGGGTAGACAAATTAATCTTAAGGGGTCAAGGGAGAATAGCACTAGAGGGACTGGTATTATCAGATATGAACACACCTTCCTGATTCCAAGCTACATTACAGAGTTGTAATAATAAAACCGGCTCGGTACTGGCATAAAACAGATGTATACATCAAGAGAATAAAACAGAGAATGGGATTACATACCTCCATACCTATAGACATCTGATTGTTGATAGTGATGCCAAATAGATATACATTGGCAAGAAGAAGCTTCAATAAATGGTGCTGGGAAAACTGGATGTCTTCATGTAGGAAAGTGAAGCTAGATCTCTATTTCTCTCTCCTAGAATCGACCCCAAATGGATTAGATTATGTAATGTAGTATCTGAGATGCCGGCACAGTTAGAAGAAGAGAGGTGGAGAAAATGCTTCGTGATGTAGCCATAAGCAAACACTTCCTGATTACAACTTTAGTTGCCCAGGAGACGGCATCAGCTATTGACATGCGGGACTTCAGGGAGCTAAAAGGCTTCTGCACCATGAAGGAAACAATTAGGAGAAGGCCTACAGAATGGGAGAAAAATCTTTGCTAGCCTTATAATCAAAGGATTAATATCTGACATATAAAAAGAGCCAAAACACAAAAAACAAACAACAACAACAACAAAAAAAAACCCCAAGTGATAAGAAATCAAATGAGGCGGTTCTCAAAAAAATGAAGTCCCAATGGCTGATAAACACACACAAAAAGTGTTCAACCTTACTAGCCACGAGAAAGAGGCATTTGGGTCAAAACTACTTTGAAATTTCATGGGACCCTAGAAGAGTGGTCATTAGGAAAGCATGTAACAAATGCCAGGGAGATTATGCATAAAAGGGAAATCTTATACATTGCTTATGAGAGTATAAACTGGCACATCCCCTGTAAAAATCAGTAGTGAATTGCCTCAAAACACAAACCATTATTTATATGACCCAATTATACCACTCCCGGGTATCTATGAAAGGGACTGTGGGCTGTTTCACAGAGATATGTGCACATATATTAACTGTATCACTATATTGATGATACTATACTGTGTCAATATTTACTGTATCAGAGATACGTGCACATCAATATCAACTGTATCACTATATTGATACTATACTGTGTCAATATTTACTGTATCAGAGATATGTGCATATGAATATCTACTATATCACGATATTGATACTATACTGTGTCAATATTTACTGTATCAAAGATACATGCTATGGAACTAACCCAGATGCTGATCTAGCAGAGGAGTGGAGAGAAACACAGGGTGTGGCATCAATACAATCGAAATTCAACCAGAAAGGATTAGTTATGCCATTTGTCAGAAATGAGATGCAACTGGAGATAATCCTATTCAGAGAATGAAGGGGCTGAAAAGATGATTCAGTGGTTATAGTACTTCCTGATTCTAGTTCAGTTCACCAAAAACCTACACTGGGTGGCTTATGACTGTTTGTAACTCCAGCTTTAGGGAATCTAATGTTTTCTTCTGACCTCTGTAGGCACTCACATACATTCAGGATGCACATACACACAAATAATAAACAAACAAACAAACAAACAAATAAATAAAAGTAAAAAGCAAATCTTTTAAAGAACTAAAAGAGAATAAGAGGATCAAGTTACTCTCAGAGAAATATAGTCTTTTTTTCTTCTGTCATTTGAGGTTCCTGGATTTTATATATGTGCATAAAACGCCATTGATATATATCACAATAAAGTGGAACCCCAAGCAATGATGAATGCTAAGGGGAATAATCCAGTGGGGAAGGAGAAAAAGAGGAGAGCGGGAAGGTATGGGAGGAAGCCTATTCAGCATCCAGTGACATAAATGTGACTTTATTTGACATTTGAACAACAAAAAGACTAAAACAATTCAGTTGGTAGTATAACAATGTTTATATAAAAGGACCAGCCACAAGAGTAAGACTCAAAAGAAAGAGTGAAGGTGGCCTAATGGCACAGGCCTAGAATCCCAGCACTCGGGGGACCGATATGAGGCTCATGGCGTCAAAGCTTTTTGGGCTACATGATATGCTGTCTCAAAAAAACTATTACTACCTCTAGTAGAGTAGAGAGTCTTGGGGGAATATAGATTGCACATTGATGACATCTATTTTTATTCTTTATTTTATATGAATGAATGCATTGTTAACATGTATGTATGTGTACCATGTGTATTCCCGGTGCCCACAAAGGCCAGAAGAGGACACTGGATCCCCTGAGACTGGAGTTACAGATGGTTTTGAGCCACCATGTGGGTCCTGGAAATTGGATCTAGGTCTCCTGGATTCAACAGTCCATTGCTTGTAACTGCTGGGCCATCTCTCCAGCTCCACCAACAACATATAGTATATGAATAGAATACTATACCAAATAACGCCAACTATGGTAAGTTTCCTATGACTCTGTAGGAAACACAGTCTAGAGTAAGCATGAGAAACCAGGATTGTCGAACTCCATTCTTTGAGTCCCTGTCTTTTTATTAACTCTTGAAGTAGATCCCTGCCTCCCAAATGTCTAGGAAGTTCATAAAATCATCTGGCCCTACTTCCAAGGATTGTTGATTTTTATTTCATGACCAGTAAACATTTTTTTTTCATGACTGTGCAAAGTCCTTCAGCTTTGCTATTCTGTATCCAGCTGCAGTGGAAATATTCAGTAGCAATTCATCCAAAAGATTATAGTGCCAGGAATTAGAACCAAATGCAATGTCAAGTTTCATATGAAAATAAAATCCTTTCTGGCCATGGGCATTGCAGGTGGATGGAAATCTAGTTTTGAATACTCCCTCCAGTATTCTCTTCTGGGTCAACAATGGACAGATAAAAATTAATTACTAGCTTAAACTCCTGTGAAGGACACCTCAGAGAGAACCAAGGCCCTCCCTGCTAGTTTGTCTATGAACAGATGGGCAGGTCCTATCTTTGCATACATATACTTACGCTGTTTGGCTTGTTTTAAAATTGGAGGACATTAGGAAGATACTTACTGAACGTCAAAGTTTTTTTCTAAGAACTGTGTACTGGTGGGTACCAGCACGAAACCGAAAGCGTTCAATTTTTTTCTGCTGTAATTAATTCATGATGACTTTGGAAAGAGGAAGTGGTAATTAACACTTGGAGATGAACTTTGGTTGGTTGGTTTGGCTGATTAATTTGCTGCCTTTTGGAGACAAATCTTATGATTTAGACTGGGATAGCCTGGTATTAAATTGTGATCCTCTTGCCTTAGATTCCTGTTTGTTATGTTTGGGTGTGTGACTTTATTTGTCATTTCAAAAATATTTATATGCCTGAGTGTATCGCTGTGTGTAAGTTTACCACCTGTATACAGTATTTACGAAGATCTGAGGAGGGTCTCCCTGTTCCTTTGTAGACCACGCTGTCCTCAAACTCAGAGACCCACCGAATTCTGCTTCCTGAGTGCTAGGATTAAAGGTGTAAACCTATCACCTAGCACGATGTATGATTTTTAAAAAGTTAATAACCAGATAAACAAAGTAGACCTTGACCTCATAATCTTCCATCTCAGTCTCCCAAGTGCAAGGAATGCAGGTGTGTACTACTGAGCCTAGCTTAGATGAGCATGTTCAAGTGTGCAAGTGTGTGTGTGTGTGTGTGTGTGTGTATGTATGTGTGATGTATATATCTCTATGTCTATGTCTATGTCTATGTCTATGTCTACGTCTACATCTAATCTATATCTATATCTATATCTATGTCTATGTCTACGTCTGCGTCTAATCTATATCTATATCTATCTATATCTATATCTATATCTATATCTACATCTACATCTACATCTTTATCTATCTATCTATCTATATATATATAGAGAGAGAGAAGGGGGAGGGAGGGGAGAGGGAGGGGAAAAGAAAGAAAGGGAGAGATGTGATTTGAGGGAGGGTATGGGAGTTTCTCTACCTTTCTCTGAGATCCAGGAACAAAGAAGAAATCGATATTTGGGATCAATTCCTGACACTTTAGGAAAGGTTTTTTTTAAAACCACATTATTTGTAGTAGCAATAGCCATGACCCCCATATCTCCTGGGCTGGGACTGCATTTTTGCTGTATTTGGAGATGTTGTATAAGCTGGCATTGCCTTTCAGGTATGAAGCGTTACTTTTCTGTTAATATATGCCTTTCAATTTCTTTGGCGAGGCAGTGAATAGAACAGATCAGAAGGCTGACATGTATTGTGACCTTGGACATTTTCTGGAAGTCGGGTGTCACTGGCCCTTCACCTTGTGCCACGTGTACATGGCTATTCTATTAGTTTGTAGGAGAAAAATGTTACTCGAGATTTACAGTTTTAAAATGTCAAGTCTGGTAACAATTAGGTGAATAAAGATTTCAAGTATAACCTTGCATCTTTTAATCTTCATCTCAACACATCACAGTGTAGACGCTGCTGATGTTGGGAGCTATACACCTCCCGTCCCTCAGCCTTGTGCCCGCTGATGCTTCTTGTCCTTGGTATCTGAGGCTGAGTGTCACTTTCAGTATAATTCTGCTGCTGCCTTTATCACCTTCCCCCATGACCTTTGACTTGTTTGTTTTCCCTTGGCATATTTATTTTCCCCTAAATAGATGGTGCTCTCTAGAGTCACATATGACTCTGCAGTTCTATCTGAAATAATCCGTCTGCCTGCCTCCTGATGTCTCAGCATCTAACATGATGGTTGGGTACCATGTCTTGGAGTGAGAAACCCCTTGCTGATTTTTTTTTCTCTAAAGGTTCTACTTATAAAAGAGGCTGGTTTGAAGCATGAGACCCAGACCAATGAACTAGACAGGCACACCCAGCCAGCTTTAATCTTTGTAATCTAAACATCCCTAAGTCAATCTAGTTTGGGCAGCATAGGGGTCTTATTAAGTCATATGATAATCAAAAAGAGTATAGTCAGGTGAATTCTTGGTCCAGGGGCTTAATGAATCTCATTTTCCTCTGCAAAAAGAGCATCCTTTTACCTTAATGACAAGATCAAATTGCACTTGGGCAATATAGGTACTAGCAGTGGCTCAGATGTGTCACTGATTAGACTCATGATGGATTAAAAAAAAGAGCAAGCTCTTCTTCCCAAAGACCCACGAAGTCTTCATGACCACCCATTTCCCTGTCCTGTAACCAATTTTTGAGACCTAGGAAAATGTGACTTCTGGACTGCTTAGTCCTGTCCTGTTGAGGCCAGATAGAAATGTTAGAGCAGGAAAAAAAGAAAAAAAACTCCTAGTCAAGATACTAGAACCTCTGAGCTGAATGGAGACATGATGTTCTAGTTGGGTTGGTTCAGTAGCCCTGGGTAAGAAGGTAGCATAGTCAGCTACAGAGTTATAGTTACACCATCTCATGAAAACATTGCTAAAACTATCTTGGGGGAAAAACTGGTCTCTAGAATTTAGACCAGCCATACGTTCCTGTGGTGAACTAACTGGTCTTTGGATCAGACATAAAGTCCTATACGGTGTGACTCTGATGTAAGGTTGACTTTCTGATCATTCAACTGCTAACTACCCATTTCTGTAAACATCACTTCGTTAATGCAGATGTCTACAGCTGCCCTTCTGTCTACACCACAGTTATGCTCCTCGCCTTTAAAAATGTGAGCAAACTGGAGGTCAAGGTTACATCTTACTACTGTGCTAGGGACAGCTCCATGGCAAATAATAAATGAAAACTCCATTTGACTAAGTTAAGCATTCAGGAGTTTTTCATTTCAGGGACCCCATAACAGTGGGATCACTTTAAGCCATACTAAAGAGACAGGGGGAATAATTTGTACTTTGAAAGGATTTTGTGCTCTCTATTTCCAGAATCCCCGCCCCCTGTAAGAGTCTGACTGCTTTTCTGGAGAGCACAAAATTTCCATGTTTTCCTTTTCCTTCTGTTTTTTTCTTTTTTAAATTAAAATTTTAACTTATTCACTTTACATCAGACTCACTGCCCCCCTCCCAGTCACTCCCCTCCTGCAATCCTTCCCATCACCCCTCCTCTTCTCCTCTGAGAGGGTGGAGGTCCCTGCTTGGGTGCCCCTCCCCCAAACTGGCACATCACAATTCTACAGGGCTAGCCACATCCTCTCTTGAGGCTCCTCACTGAGCTCAAACAAGGTAGGCCAGCTGGAAGGACATATCCCATAGACAGGCAACAGCTTTCAGGATAGCCCCTGCTCCAGTTGTTCCACACCCACATGAAAACCAAACTAGACACTTACTATGTATGTGTGGGAAAGGAGAGGACAAGGCCAAACCCATGTGTGCTCTTTGGTTGGTGGTTCAGTCTCTGAGAGTTCCCAAGGGTCCAGGTTAGTTGGCTCTGTTAGTTTTTCTGTGGAGTTCCTATTTTCTTTTTTTCAGGGCCAGCAATTCTTCCCCCATCTCTTCCATGAGAGTCCCCAAACTCCATCCAGTGTTTGGCAGTGGGTGTGTGCCTCTGTCTGAGTCAGCTGCTGAATGGAGTCTTTCAGAGGACAGCCATGCTGGACTTCTGTCTGTAAGCATAACAGAGCATCATTAATAGTGTCAGTGATTGGTGCTTGCCCATGGATGGGTCTCTGGTTGGGCCGGTTATTGGTTGACCTTTTCCTCAATCCCTTGTCTATCCCCTGTCCATGCATATCTTGTAAACAAACTAAATTTTGGGTCAAGAGTTTTGTGGCTGGGTTGGTATCCCTATTGCTCCATTGAGATTCCTGTCTAGCTACAGGAAGTGACCTCTTTAGGTTCTATATCCCCAGTGCTTGAGGCATAGCTAAAGTCATCCTTATTGATTTTTGGGTGCCTCCCCTAGCCCAGGTCCTTGGCACATCCTCAAGAGACCCCCATCTCCCCAGTCCCATCAGAGGTATATTTCCATCCATTCTCATGGCCATAGCCATTTCTCCTAGCCTTCCTCACACCTGATCCTGAACTCTGAACTTTCCCCCATTTCCTTCCCTCCGTTCTTCCCAATTCCCTCCCTACATTGGCCTCTTATCACTATTTTATTCACTCTTCTAAGTGAGATTCAAGTTTCCTTGATTGGGGCTTTCATTCTTGTTTAATTTCTTTGGGTCTGTGGAATATAACACAGTACCTGTATTTTATGGCTAAGATGTAAGGATTCTTTGACTTTCCTCAGTGTTAGTTGTTAGGTCTCCCTTTTCATTACTGATTTTGTTTATTTGGATACTGTCTCTCTGTTTCTTGGTTATTTTGGCTAAGGGTTTGTTTATCTCATTGATTTTCTCAAAGAACCATCTCTTGGTTTTGTTGATTCTTAGTGTTGTTTTCTTTGTTTCTAGTTGATTGCTTTCAGTCCTGATTTTGATTATTTCCTGCATTTGACTCCTCTTTGGTGTGTTTTTCTTCTTCTTCTTCTTCTTCTTCTTCTTCTTCTTCTTCTTCTTCTTCTTCTTCTTCTTCTTCTTCTTCTTCTTCTTCTTCTTCCTCTTCCTCCTCCTCCTCCCTTCTCTTCCTCCCCATCCTCCACCTCCTCCTTCTTTTCTAGAGCTTTTAGGAATACTTTTGAATCGCTGGTATAAGAACTTCCTAATTTATTTATGAAGGCACTTAATGCTATAAACTTCCCCCTTAGCACTGCTTTCAATGTGCTCAATTTGGGTATGCTGTACCTTCATTTTCATTTAATTCTAAAAAGTCTTTAATTTCTTTCTTTCTTTTATTATTCATTCCTTCCTTCCTTCCTTCCTTCCTTCCTTCCTTCCTTCCTTCCTTCCTTCCTTCCTTCCTTTCTTTCTTTCTTTCTTTCTTTCTTTCTTTCTTTCTTTCTTTCTTTCTTTCTTTCTTCCCTGACCCAAAGATCACCGAGTAGAGAGTCATTCAGTGTTGATGAGTGTGTAGATTTTCCAGTGTTTCTGTTGTTGAAGTACAGCTTTAATCCATGACGGTCTGATAAGGTACAATGTGTTATTTCAATTTTGTTGCATCTGTTGAGGCTTGCTGTGTGACCGAGTGTATGGTCAGTTTTGGAAAAGGAATCATGAGGTACTGAGAAGAAGAAATTTTCTTTTGTGTTTGGGTAAAATATTCTACAGATGTCTGTTATTTCCACTTTGATTCATAATGTCTGTTAGTTTCATTATTTCTCAGTTTAGTTTTTGTCTGCATGTTCTGCTAGTTGTTGAGAGCAGGGTCTTGAAGTCCTTCACTATTAACATTTGGAGTTCAATGTGTGATTTAAGCTTTAGCAGCGTTTCTTTTACAAATGTGTGTTCCCTTGTGTTTGTGGTATAGATGTTCAGACTGAGATATTACCTTGGTAGACTTTTTCTTTAATGAGCTTGAAGTGTTCTTCCCTCTCTCTTTGGATTAATTTTGGTTGAAAGTCCATTTTATTAGACATTAGAATGGCTACTCTAGCTTCCTTCTTGAATTTGTTTGCTTGGAAAGCTTTGATCCAGCCCTTTATTCTGAGGTAATATCTATCTTTATTTCTGAGGTGTGTTTCTTGTATGCAGCAAAATGGTGGATCTTGTTTTCACATCTGTTCTGTTGGCCAGTGTTTTTTTATTGGGGAAATTGAGTCCATTAATGTTGAGAGATATTAATGACCAGTGATCGTTATTTTCTGTTATTTTGATGGTGGTGGTGGTGATGATGGTATGTGTGTTTTCCTGTGTTTTCTTGTATATAGGATCCTTTTTGGGTTGAAGTTTTCCTTCTAGTGTTTCCGTAGGTCTGGATTTGTTTGGATTTGCCTTGAAATATCTTGTTTTCTCTATCTATGATAATTGATTTTTGCCTGGTACTGTAGTCTAGGTTGTCAGCTGTGTTTTTTTTAGAGGTTGCAAGATATCTGCCCAGGACCTTCTAGCTTTTAGAGTTTCTGTTGAGAAGTCTGGTATAATTCTGATAGGTCTACATTTGTATGTTATCTATCCTTTTTCCCTTGCCACCTTTAATATTTTTTCTCTGTTCTGTAGATTTTCTGTTTTGACTATTATGTAGTGGGAGGATTTCCCCCCTTGGTCTGGTCTAATTGGTATCCTATAAGTTCTTGTATGTTTACAGGTATCTCTTTCTCTATGCTGGGAAAGTTTTTTTCTAGTGTTTTTTTGAGAATATTTTCTGGGTCTTGGAGCTGGGATTACCTTCTCTTCCTATTATTCTTAGCTAATGTCATTTCAATGTGTCCCAGAATTTCTGTTTTGTGTCAGGACTTTTTAGATTTAACATTATCTTTGACCAATGTATCAATTTCTTCTTATCGAATATTCTATGCTTGAGATTTTGTCTCCCATTTCCTGTATTCTGTTGGTGATACTTACATCTATTGTTCCTGTTCTCTGCCCTGGGTTTCCTCTCCAGGATTTCCCCGAGTTTGTGTTCTCTTTATTACTTCTATTTCTACTTGCAAGTCTTACACTGTTTTATTTTCTTTCTTCACCTGTTTATTTGCATTTTCCTGTATGTCTTTAAGGGATTTATTTGTTTCCTCTTTAAAGACCCCTGTCAGTTTGATTGTATTCTGTCTCATGTATTTTTAAGTGATTAATTGATGTCTTTAAGGACCTTTATCATCTTTTTAAGGTTAGATTTAAGGTCATCTTCTTGTGTTTTCATTGTGTTAGGATATCCTGGGCTTGCTGTAGTGGGGTAGTTGTGCTTTGGAGGGGTCATATTACCCCAGCTTTTGTTGACTGTTTTCTTTTGAAGGCCTTTAGCCATGTGCATGGTTTTGGTCCCTGGATGTTCTTGTTGTAGTAGGTATTGGGAAAGGAGTGAACCTTGATGGTCCTGGTGTGGCAAGCCTCTGATGGGTATCCTTGGAGTCTATGATTCCAGACCTTTTCAGGTCTGTATAGTTTTGGAGCCTCAGGTCTGATCAAGGTAGGGGCAGAGGTAATAGGATATTGGAGCTACCCCTGGGATAGCAGGCTGCTCATGGCAGCTTGGCTTGCCCCAGGGGGCTCAGAGAGCAAGCTTATGGAATAGATACAAAGAGGAATAGGAAGATGAAGATGCAACGTATAGCAGTCCATGAGATGGTGCAGGGGGATGATGGGATTGAGGTCCAGATTATAAAGTTGGGGTGCTATTAGTAAAATGGAGAGAGATCTCCTTTTCAATTGCAGGACAGCACTGTCAGGTTTAAAAACAACAACAACAAAACAAAACAAAACAAAAACCCAAAACCAAAAGAAACAACAACAAAAAACCAGAACTCAGAACAAATGACTAACTGTGGTGCCTATTAGTATACCAAAGAGCATGCTGGTATCCTGGCTTCTCTCAGTTCTTCTCACCCTGGCCCCTAACCTAAACTTCTCTAGCCATGGGCTTCCTTCCACCAGCTTCTGATTGGTATACATAATCCTGCCATTTTGGCCATATGCGTTCCTGGTTCTCTTTGGCCTCTTCTCTTTTGGTCCTCTTTCTAGGTCTCCTTTGTTTTCTCTCTTTTTCTTTCTCTTTCACTCCCCCTTCCCTCCTTTCTTGGCCTGGTTGGGTCTGGTGGCCATGTTCACTCTACTAGTTTCCCTCCCTGCCATGGACTCTTCCAGATACCTCTGGCTGTTCTCTCCTTCACATCTATAATAAAACCCCTTTTCTCAACCATACCCAGGAGTGGTCTTGTCCTCATTTCATTCAAACCCAAAGATGATTGAAGGCTTATAGCTTTGGCAGATAAAAGATAATTTTTCTATCTCACAGCTTCAAATTTTTTTCTTCCTGAGACTCACGATGTTATGGTCCAGTGTTCCAGGGTCCCCCTCCTGAGCCTTTACAGAATCGGAAAGGGAGAGACAAGCACATTTTCAATTACACATTTTTTTTCCTGCTTTTATCCTTTGCTGGAAATAATTCTCAGGACTTTGCCAGACAAAAGAATCTTGGCCTTGAAAATGAAAGAAGCCAAATGCTCAAAGCCTACCTAGTAGGCTGGTGTCATAAGTTGAGACTGACAGTATTCAGGGTGTTTTCATTGTGTGGTAGGAGCTGTGAGCCAGATTCTCAAAGGTCGAACCCTTTTCCTTGATGAAATCCATAAACCTCTGAAATGAATCCAGTCTAAGGGACCATGCAACAGCAGCTGACAAGACAAAGTGGCTTTGCTGAATTCAAAAGTGACCCCACTGATGTTAAGTTGCTTCAACCCCTGAGGAATTGGAACACTGTTATTCCCCTTGTGGATTTTTTTTTTTTTTTAAATATTCTCTCACCTGAGTCCTAATTCTGTTGGATGCTGTAAGTATAAGGAAAAGACAATTATAAAAGTTTTACATTCCTAATTTGTATTGTTTCTTCTTTGGTTTGCTTTTTTTTTTTTTTTAAGACAGGCAAGGCATAAACAAGAAACCCACAGTAGTGAAGGAAACATTTGCTATGTGACTCAGAGCCCAGGGCTCAGAGAGTAGATCAAGGGGTCTTGAATAAACCACTTGTTGATACAGGAATCCCTGTGTGATATAAACTACTGTGTTGATGTTTATTATCCTAGCGCTTGAGAGGCTGAGGGAAGAGGATTGGAAATTCAAGACTTCATAGTGTGTTTTAGGTCAGCTGATCTACATAACAGGACACTTCTCAAACTCCTTTCCCCCCAAATAGAAAAGCAAAACAAAACAAAACAAAACATTCTTCCTCAGTCTCAGTGGAAGGCTTGTCAGTTGGGACTTAATGCTTACGTTGGCAATGGAGGATGCTTACTGCTTAGATCTGTTTCTGTATCTTTTTTTAAAAAAGTAATTAAAAATTTTGAAAATTATTCACTTTACATCCCACTCACTGTCCCCCTCCCGGTCATCCCCTCCCACAATCCTCAGATTCTCTCCTTCCTTTTTCCTCTGAGGGGGTGTGGCCCCCTGGGTATCCCCTCACCCTGGCAGTTCAAGTCACTGTTAGGCTAGGTGTTTCCTCTTTCACTGAGGCCAGACAAGGCAGGCCAGCTAGAAGAACACATCCCACAGACAGGCAACAGCTTTTGGGACAGCCCCTGTTGCAGTTGTTCAGACCCACATGAAGACCAAACTGCACATCTGCTACATATGTGCAGGGGTCTGGGTCTAGTCCATGCATGTTCTTTTGGTTGGTGGTTCAGTAATCCACTTTCCAGGTTTCTACGCTGCCTCGTGCAGATTGATTTCAGCTTCCTTGCAAATGACTGATTCCCTGCTTCTGGATTGCATTGGATGCTTGAATCCTAATCCTTCCACATCGGAAAGCCCGCCCTTTGTGATGTTTCAACTCACTGGGTTAAAATACCTGAACAAGTAGCTTGAAAGGTAGAAAACCTTTTTGTAGCTGACAGTTTCTGTTCACGGTCTGTGGGTCTGAGACAAGGCTACACATTAGGCAGAGATGGAAGGGTGTGTTGGAGAACAGTTCAGGTCAGAAAGATTGGAAGGAGGAAGGAAAAGGTGAGGGGCTTGGGAGCAGATGTGCCGTTCAAGAGGTGTAACCCCAGTAATATTTCCTGATGAGACTTAAAATTTGGTTCAGGTATCAACAGGCTAAGGCTGCTGTCATATTCAGTATATCACACCTAAAGTGAAAGAGTTGTACAATTTCAATAGAATCGAACTAGAGGGAAATTTTCTGCATTATACCACCTATTTCTCAACTGCGCAATTTTATGAAGTGGATAATTAGAGAGTGTGCAATGACTATTCTTGGTTGTCAACTTGACTACATCTGGAATTAACAAAGGCCCAAATGACTAGAGATACCTGAGCAATCCCCCCCCCCCCCCCGATTGAATCATTTGAAGTGAGAAAACCCACTTCTAATCTAGAGCTCTGAGGTTGGAAGATAGAGCTTTAATTTAGGTCTTTTGAGATGGTAAAATCTACCTTTATTCTGGACCATACCTTCTGCTGGCTAACCATATATGAGACCATACCTATATATAGGATGTGGGAGAAGAAAGATTTTGTCTTTTGCCTGCTTGCTCTTTGTCTCTATAGGGAGTCTATCCCTTAACTAGCATTAGAGCCTACTTCTTCAGCATTCCAGCATATATTTAGGACCAGTTGAGACATCTAGCCTCATGGTCCAAATTACTACTGAGTTCTTGGACCTTAAATTCATGGGCATCTATTGTTGTATTAGCTGGACCACAACCTGTAAGCCAGTCTAATAAATCCACTTTCCATATATGTATAGAGAGATTCATTCTATAAGTCCTTTTTCTCTAGACAACCCTGACTAATACAGAGTGAATCTCATTGCCAAGAAATTTCTATATTTTTATCAAAATCTCCATTTCTTTGTCCATCCATCCATCCATCCATCCATCCATCCATCCATCCATCCATCCACAAATTCAAAGAACTAGATTAACAGATATGTAGACTCTAATTTAAAACATGCATTCCTAAAAACATTCTCTTGACTTGGAACATCTGAGGGAAGAGACTATTTTGTTTTTAAATTTCAGATCAGACCTAGAAAGAAAATTTATTTGAAACTCTACCTCCATGTTTCATAGGCATCTCAAACATAATATGAACACAATATGATTCTAAATTTCTTCCCTAATTTTTTTTTCCTTTCTGAGGTAGGCATAGGGTCATACTCTGATGGTTCTAATACTTGGAAGGTTAAGACAGGAGGATCAGCCTGGCTTAGCATGTGAACAGCACAGCAAGATAGTGTCTTAGAAAAACAACCCCACCCACCCGTGCTTTTCAGTATTTATGGCTCAGTACGTCGCATCATCCAGTCATTAGCCCAGGCTATAATCTGAGACTCATTCCTGACTTCCATCTCCTCCTAACCCCAAAGTCCAGGCCTTGTTACTTCCACTGTCGGTATGTGTGTCCCAGTGACCTACTTCAACTGCATCTATTTTAATACTGGCTATAGCATTTCATGCCTGAGGTGTCCAAATAGCTCTTGCAGGCAGCATGAGAAATGGCTCACATTGACCTCTACCTCTTATTCATGCACATCTGTAGTACACTGCTCCCTGAGTGTGGGTTGGGCTCAGTGACTTGTTATCCATGAAGAGAGTGTGGGTAACTGTGCCCTTCTGAGACTAGGTTGCAAAAAGACAGTGAATACTATTTTATGCTCTCTCGCTCTTTTCTCTCTCCCACTTGCTTGCTTGTTCTAGTTTCTACTCTCATTCTCGTTCTTTCTGTTTACCGGCTTTCTATTTGTTTCCCTTCTTAGCCCAGTAGCCAACTACACAGTTCTGGGTGATGTATAGTGATGTTGGCTATGGTCGAATCTGTTTGTGTTGCATAGGGTTTACTGGTACGCAGAGACTGACTACTGAATGGTTCCGTAAGGCACTCGGCAGTGATGAGATAGGACATTATTCTACACATACTCTTACTGTCTTTTACATGAAAGCCAAAGCAATGACAATAGCATGGTGAACTCACTATTGTTTAACCTTCTCTGTGCCCCCACCAGGGACCCCAACGTGCTCCGGCATCTGTTCAGGAATCAGTTTTCACTGGCCTCCTCCCCAACTTCTTCCCCTTAGAATTTATTCATCAATCATCCTGTCCCACCTGGTCCATGCTTATTCACAACAAACGGTCCACCACGGTGAGCTTCTTTTCATCCTGAGCCCTTAGATGATTGCTTTTTCAGGCATCTTTTACAATTTAGCTTAATCATGGCTCCCAAAGGAAGCCTTGACCAGCCCTATGGACTAGGTGAAGAGTATTTCCTGTTGCTCACATGGCACCCATGAGTTCTCTGCAACAACACTGTTTATCATCATTGTGAATATTCCTCTGTCTGTTTCTTACTGAGCTCCAGGGTCTTTGATATGAATGTCTATGTCTGCTTTGCCTTTGCTGAACTTGAACAGGCCTAGCACATAGACAACATGCATTGCACAGCTGCTGAAGAAGGAAAGTTGGCTCATTCCTAAGGGACAATTGGATCGGTTCCATACCTTGTGGGTACCTCAAAGTTAATTCACCTTTCATTTAGACAACCCTTGACTTTCAAGTTCCTGGCTAGGCCTCTCTGACTTTTTCCTCTTATGTGGATGCTAAAGTTTTTAAGTAGCATAGTATTGGAAAGGAGGCTGAATATTTTAGGTTAGTGATGTTCCATTCTGGTGAATGACTGACCCTTGGGTAATGTGATGGATGCTCTGTTCATTTTAATATCACCATCACTATTACCATAGTTCCTTCTTTGATAACAAGTCATTGAGCCAACTTTACACTCACAGTATACTACAGATGGGCATGGGTTAGAGGTGGAGGTTAAAGTGAACTCTCATCTATGCTGCCTGCAAGAGCCTTTTCAGTACTTCAAACATGAGATGCCATGGTCAGTGTTAAGGAAGGGATGGCTACGCACATGGTGGTACATGTCTATAAACCCAACACTTAGAAGACAGGGTTGGTTCTCTGAGTTTGAGGCCAGCCTGGTCTACAGAGTAAGTTCCAGGACAGCCAGTGTTCCACAGAGAAATATTGTCTCACCTCAATTCCTCCCAAAAAGGGGTGCCTCAGTGCCATAGCGTATGGGATTGCTGGAGCCGGTCTGCTGCAGCCAGAGAAGCAGGTTCCATGGATACTTTGTGTTACTCCAGGCTTTTTATAAGAAGTTGTTCCTGGCTATATATGGCTTGTATGAAGGACATAGAGTGTATGAAAGTAATTCAGTTGTGACCTTTAACCTTCCAACAAAACTATGCCAGCAAGTTATGTTGGCAAGCATCTCTTCACACGGCACTTCGACAATCTGAATTTTTTAATCTAAAATTTCTACAATCTGTGATTTTTAAAGATTGTCAGGGACAGAGCGATTTCAAATTTTATGTGGGTGTTAATGTTTTATGTAGTGACCAAAATAGCTAATAATTAGCCTAGGAGCAGCTCTGAGATTGTGTGCTGAGCCAAGCAAGGAGATTACTTATGTGGGAAGCCGCTGTCTTAATGGGTTTATCTACAGGCCAATCCAATGGGGGTGGAGTTATCTCAGACAAGATTTCCCCGTCTCAGATTACTTTAGCTTGTGGACAAAAATAGCTGGCATAAATTGAACTTGTGGGGTAACAGAAATAATAATGTGGACAAGTAATGTATAGTGTTGCTGAAATCCTTATGTATAATAAGCAAACAAAGCCCTATTGTGTGTACACACCAAATCGTCCTAATCCATTTGTCTGGTTTCCTTGCCTGAAGAGTACCATGCGTGTACACAAGTATTCTGACTTTCTCAGTGCATAGCAGGAGATGAAATGTTGAAACCCTCTGAGAAGTGTCCCTGGAACGTGCAAACTCAGATGCTGAATTTGCTGTTCTGCTCGAATTTTATCATTTCTACCCCTTGGCAAACTTTTCCAACTCGTAAGCGATCTGCTTCTAGAGGAAACGGTCGTGAATTCCTACGTTGCCACGTTTAATTAAGGATTTTTATTGCTCATATTTGGTGGAAAGCTGGAAACGTTTATTAGTCATCCTATACAGAAAAAAAAGTGATGACTGTACTTTGAAAATACCATTTATGGGACTTTGTTTATATTTTATGCAAAACAAAGTAGCCAGTATAATTAGACAGTAATTTGTAACTTCCAACGTAAACATTTTGGAGCAGAGGTAGTGAGAGCCGGTGCTAATTAGAGAGCTGTTAGAGAAAAAATATATATGTGGTAACAGATTGACAAGACACAGCAAACAGCAGGCTATTTTAAGTCCGTGCTGCCTTTAAATTCTATGCAGTTTAGTAGTTTTTGGACAACTTTTAAGAGGGGGAGTCTGATGACTTTCTCTGCAGTTTAGTTCCTCTAACTAAAGTTTGCAGTGTGAGTTAGCCATGATAAAGCACGTTTCCGGGACTGTTTCTGTTGCCCCACAGCTCCAGAGAGAGCAATAATCCTGAGCATTATCCAACAGTCTTGCTTTTAGCAGTAACAAGCATGTTAATCAGTACCTTGACAGGGACCCTTGGAAATGGTCATTTATTTAAACAGTGAAAGGTAGGAAAGCCCCAAGGAGGGAAGGATCTTGTACTTAGCCTGGCTGTTGCCGAATCTCTGGCACATGACCTCAAGCAACCATATTATTGGAAATGTGGACATAAGGGGTAGTTTTCTGTCGACTGGATACCCTTCCACTCTGCTTTCTTTCTTCCTCACTTCCTTCCTCCCTCCCTCACTTCCTTCCTTCCTTCCTTCCTTCCTCCCTCCATTCCTTCTTTTTTCCATCCTTCCTTCCTTCCTTTCTTCTTTCTCCCCTTGCTTTCTTCCTCCCTCACTTCCTTCCTTCCTCCTTCCCTTCCTCCCTCCCTCCCTTCCTCCCTCACTTCCTTCCTCCTTCACTTCCTTCCATTCTTCCTTTCTTTCTTTTTTCTCCCCTTCCTTCCTCCCCACTTCCTTCCCTCCCTCCTTCCCTCCTCCTCCCTCCCTTCCTTCTTTCTCCTCTTCCTTCCTTCTTTCCTTCCCTCTGTTTTTTCCTCACTTCCCTCCCTTTCTTTCTTCTTCTTTTTTAAAATTTTCATATGTTATATTTTTTGCTAGCCACCAACTTGCTATACAGCCAAGGATTCCTTATTCTTCTACCAATTCCTTCCAAGTGTTAGAATTATAGCCATGGACCATCCTGCCTGACAGAAAAATAAAACAAAATCCCTCCTAGAGAAGGGGGATGAGTAAGAGTCTGTGTGCACTTTAAAATTTGTTTCTGACTTTGGGTTGTGATGTTGGAGATTGAACCCATGGTCTATCAATCCTATATCAAGTCCAATATAAAAGAAAGGTGAGTTTCTGTGTCTAGGAAAGAAAGAGATAGTAAGCAGTACTGGTTTTAAAACGAATTAAAATTTATGTCACGGCTTTACATAGGCAACCATTTTCAGTGTAACTTTCCCTGTCTGTCAGCACACTCACAGTGTTCTGTCTCCACAGTTCACACCTACTTCTGGAACATTTTAGCCATCCAGAAAGGAACACATCTCTTAAGCAGTTACTGCCACCTCTTCCAGAGCCCACTGCCTCTGTGGCTAGAACCTTTTCTTTCTTTCTTTCTTTCTTTCTTTCTTTCTTTCTTTCTTTCTTCCTTTCTTTATTCCCTTCCATTTTTTTATTTCTTTTATTGGATATTCTCTGTGTTTACATTTAAAATGTTATCCCCTTTCCCCCACTCCCATTCCCTCCCCTTGCTCCAATGAAGGTGCTTCCTCTCCCAACCACCCTCTCCACCTCATCACCCTGGCATTCCCCTACACTGGGAAAACAAGCCTTCACTGGATCAAAGGCCTCTCCTGCCATTGATTCCAGACAATGCTATCCTCTGCTGCATATGCACCTGGAGCCATGGGTCTCTCCATGTGTACCCATTGGTTGGTGTTTTAGTCCCTGGGAGCTCTGGAGGGTTTGATTGGTTGATAGATAATGTTGTTCTTCCCATGGGGTTGCAGACCCTTTCAGCTCCTTCAGTCCTTTCTCTAGCTCTTCATTGGGGTCCCTGTGTTCAGAGCTAGACCCTTTGATATATATAAAATTGTTACTATATGGCCTCTTCCAGTTAGGATCAATTTGCAAAGTTCTCTCATGTTAGCATATCTCAAGATTTTATTTATGTACTTTTGAAGTTTTAATTATGTCTGAATGATCTTCCATGGTAATCTGCCCCTCAGTTGATGAATATGAATGTTCATCTTGTTCTCTCTCCCTTCCTGTCCTTTATTCCCTCCTTTCCTTTTCTACCATCCATTTGCCCCTTCCCTCCTCCTTCTACAATGTTTTCTGAAGAAGTGGCAACAGGACGTATGCCATTTTAACCTTAGGCAAGTACTCTACCCCTGAGCCACATCCCTAGCTCCATGAGAGCATTTCTAAAATGAGGTCTGAGGCTGTCAAGCTGCTGTTAAACTCCAGGTCTCAAGTCACCCTCCTTTTGCAGAGCCCTTCACACTATCCACTGTATCCAGCTTCCACTTTTTGTCTGATATCAGTAAAGGTGAACGTTCTCACTCGTTCCTGTGTGTGTTTACACTACCGAACAGCAGATTGCTGGGTCAGTGGGAATTACAGCTTCCTTTCCAATGAACTGGCAAGCCTTTGTTACTTTCACTGTGGAAGAATAAGACCATCCTTACCATTCTGAGCCAAATTTAAAGCAAGTTTTAACTGAATACTGATCAGGATGATCGACTTTGGCTACACCCATTTTTGGGTTAACGGAAAACGGTGACAGATCACATTTTGCAGAGGTTTAAAAAGGAAACCACGTGAGGCCATTGTTTCCCATCAGGTCCAATCAGGGGCAAGCATGTATCCCTAATGTACTTTCTGCCTGAGTATGTCCTGACTACATCCAATCAGGGCAAGCATACATCCTGACATATTTCCTGCTCGCATACCTCCCGCCTACATGTGATCAAGCACATTCAGTCCAGTTGAGTGAAACAAACTTGTTCAGGGGAGCAAAAACACATGGTTTGTTGTCTCCCATAAATACTAGCTCCTGCACTTCAGGAAGTATCTGTCTTTGGGGCTTACAGGTTGGAGGCATTTTTGTTTCATGGATCTCTTAGGCACAGTAATTAAAACTTAATATACAACCCTGGCTCTCACATCTTTTTCTTCCCAGGAGCTGAAGCAGTTCACAAATGCCTTACCAACTGGTGGATGGGAAATCAGCTTTCTCTACACGCTCAGCAGTCAGGGTTCTCTGTGGTGTTTTAATTAGAGTGACCCTCAAGGATGTGGAGTGACATCTCACACTGGTTTTGATTTGCAAGCCATAGTGACTAAAGATGTTAAGCATCCTTTGAAGGCATGTGCTTGGTGCCTGTATCTGTTTCTCCTGTGGGGAAATTTGTACTCAAATGCATTGCCCATTTTTAAGTACCTCATTTCCTATCAGAGACATGATTTACTATCAACACATCATCTTCCCTTGCTTTCCCCTTCCTACTCCTCTTTTCTTCCTCTTTCTCTTCTTCCTCCCTCTCTCCTACTTATCCTTCTTTCCCCCTTTCCTCATCTACCTTCTCCTTCTTTCTTTGTCTCCTACTTCCTCCTCTTTATTCAAATCAGGCTGTCATTATGTAGTCCTGGTTGGCCTTGAACTCACTATTCAGACCACATTTGAACTTGTGGCAAACATCTTGCCTGAGCATCTTGACTGCTGAGAATATAGGTGCATGTCACCATATCCATCTTAAAAATCACCACCACCCAAAACTGAACCAAAGCAAGCCAAAAACTGGTGCTTACTGTGTAATAAAGATTGGCCTCAAACTCACTATCTCCTGAATATTGAGATTATAGGTATATGGCACTCCACTGTCATGGTATATAGTTGTAGGAAAAACATAAAGTCCAATTACTCACTTATATTGATTATTCTGTTGGTATCATACCTATGACTTTATAACTAAGTCCAAGGTCATATGAAGATTTACTCTTGTGTTTTGTTGCTCTAAGGATCCTAATTTTTTTTAGCTGCTATATTTATGTCTTTATTGATTTCGAGTTAACTTTTGTATATACCTTTGGATGGGAAGAGGAGTAGGGAAGGGAGCCCTACTTTTGTTTGGGGGTACCAAACTCTATGAGCAGCATTTGTTGATAAGATTATTCTCTCAGTATGGGATGGTCTCGGCAAGTTCATACAGCACCAGACCCTCCAGGCTCATAAATTTATCACAAACAACAGGGTCTCCATGAGATTGCACATAAAACCTACATCTTTTCTTTTATTGTGTATATGTTTGAGAGGCAGACAGGGAGGGAGGGAAGAAGAGAGAGGAGACAAATAGATAGATAGATAGGTAGAGAAGTGTTTATGTCAACATAGATTGGTGCCACAGCACAAACTGAGGTCAAAAGGCAAGCTCTGGAGTCAATGGTCACTTTCAACAATGTTAAGATAGGGTGTCCTCCTTGTTTAGTGTGAACATCCAGAGACTCTTTTGTGTCTGCCGTTCTCTGCATCTTTAAGCCTCTTTCTTCTGAGGAGTCAGAATCACCAGAACAGTCTCTTCTAACATACTGACAGACTCTAATCTTGGGTCTTATTTATCGCATAGTTATTTTCTCTGAAGTAAAAATTCTCCTCCTGAAGTAAGGCTCAAAAGACCCAAGAAGCTTATGAAAATTTATAGTGCAAAGCCCCTCCTTAAAGGCTCGAAAAGCAATAGAAATTTCCTGAGGTTCAGGGAGATTCTTTAGTGGAGCTGCCTGCAAGTTGGGCAGAGAGCTTCAGGGATGCTGCTTTCAAGATGTCACCCCGGCTCAAAAATTTTTCTGTCGTTGCTTTTGATTCACTCACTCATTGGCCCATGTTTCTGTAACATCAAAAAGCTCATGCTTTATCAGGATCGACTTGGGTAGAATTGTTTCCTTGGTCAGCTATTGGTGGGTTAGATAGATATTTCGTCACATCTTATCCGGAAAGTTAATCCAGCATTGATTTAGGGGTTAAGGAAGGAATGATGAGGTCTTCAGTCTTTAGAATGTTAACTACTATATTCCTCATAGAATATTCCTCATAGATGTTTGAAGGAAGAATATCCCCTATAGGCCCCCAGTTGGTGGTGTTCTTTGGGGAAGGTTTAGTTGGTACAGCCTTGATGGTGAAAATACGTCTCTGGGGAATGAATGGGCTTTTGAGACAAAGACTTTTGTCATTGCCAGGTCACTCTCTCTACTTCATGCTTGCATTTGAAGATGCAATGTTTCAGCTTCATTCTTCTGCAGCCGTGTCTGCTGCTTACCACCATGTCTCCTGGTTATGAAAGAGGATTATACAATGGCCTCTATGGAACTATGAACAAGTTCTTCCTTTAATAAACTGCTTTGCTCACAGTGTCTTATCACAGCAATAGGAAAGTAGCTAATGTATTACGTTTTTTTTTTTTTTTTTTGGAAGCTTGATGTGATGTTCTGTGGTGTGTGTGGGTATGTAAGGTGTGTGTGTGTGTGTACATGCATGTGAGTTTGCACATATGCACATGTGCATGCCAATCTCTGTGTGAGAAACAATAGACTCTGCATCTTGTTCTGTGCTGTTTCTGCCACAAAGAGGACTTCGGTTTTACTGGCCTTTTGCTGATAAAAATGTTCTTTGTTGGGTCAGAGTTGAAGTTGGCTATTTTGATAGTGATCCAGTTATCTCTACAGGACCTACAAATATTCTCCAGTTCTTGCCTTTTGTCCCCAATCTCTTGTCACCTGCCTGCTGAGACTAGACTTGACCAGTGTGAGGTACTAGAGAAGAATTAATAGGTGGAAGAAAGAAAGGGGTGGCAAATGTAATGTCCTCCTTCCTCCTGTCGCTCCACACCTGTAGTATCTGCGAGCCCTGTCCTGAGACTTCTGTTATCAGTCCCGTTTTTTCCTAGTCCTTAGGCTGGTAATACATCTTGGCTCTTTCTAGTATCTGGGTGGCTCAGTTTATCTTTTTTCCCCTCTCATGGCATATTGACATATCTTTAAGTAGTCATGTAATGACTGGGAACATTTGAGGTAAGTTATTTCTTATTGGCCTTCTGACACAGGCAGCTATGAGTAACAATGGGAATTCAAACATGGCAGTGCAACCCATACCTATGATTCCAGCACCCCAAAGGCTTAGGGAATAGAATTGTAAGTTCAAAGCTAGCCTACGCCATATCCCGAGTTCAAGTTTACTTTGATCTGCACAGCAAGTTCCTGTTTCACTCAAAGTGTTGTGTAGCAGTTTCCTCTGAAGTTATTGTCATCCATGTTGGAGATAAATAAGTTCACTAAAAAACAGAATTGCAAGGGAGATGAAGCAACAAGATGTTTTTAGATGGGATGCTTGTAGGCCAATGAAACAAGAGGATTTGCTAAAGGGTGGGGGACATACTCCATCCTTCAGAGAAGTTCACCAAGCTCAGGAAGTAAGAAACTCAGTGGTTTCAGGAAGTCCCATTGACTGAGCAGGTTCACTAGACTCCTTCATCTATCTATCTATCATCTATCTATCTATCTATCTATCTATCTATCTATCTATCTATCTATCTATCTACCTATCTATCTATCTATCTATCATCTATCTATCTATCATCTATCTATCTATCTATCTATCTATCATCTATCTATCTATCTATCTATCTATCATCTATCTATCTATCTATCATCTATCTATCTATCTATCTATCTATCTATCTATCTATCTACCTACCTACCTACCTATCTATCATCTATCTATCTATCTATCTATCTATCTATCTATCTATCTATCTACCTATCATCTATCTCTCTATCTCTCTATCTATTTATATGCTTCCAGAATGTCTTATATGTGTGCCTCACCTCTATTGTTTAAACCATGTCATAAAAATCCCTCCTTAAATGTCTACAATGAAAAACATATTTTTCTTTTAGAGTCTCTGAGTCATTCCTAGGGAAATCCAGGTGTTTGTTAGGTTTGGTTTCTTATGTAGATTTAATAGAAAAGGAAATGGGCTTAGTCAAGGCATAGACCAAGATGCTACTAGGCACTTGTTTCTAAGATAAAATATCTGATCTTATGTTAAGTTTGGCATTGCTTTTCATCTAAGGCAGAACCAAAGGCACTTTCTAGAAGTCACCCTTCAGTTAAGAGACCTCTCCTCTCAAAAACATGTATATGGGTGTGAAGAGGAAACTTAAGAGTTCTTTGGAAAGTCAGTTATGTTAGAAGGTATTTTGCTAGGGTCGACACTATTTTTTAATGGTTTGTGCTTCCTGGCCCATTTGCTTTCCTAAAGACTTGTGGGAATGTGGAGAGGTAGGGTTTGTAGAACACTGACATTCCATTGAAGCTCTGGGAGGTTATGTACCTTACATTCTCATGGTCATCATGACACTTGTCTTGGGGTGCTCCTTAGTCCTCAGCTTTCAGAACTGGAGCACATGTGTCCTTTCACTTCAATTTAGTTTGACCAATCCTTTATCAATTTGCTCCAACAGAAAATCAGATTAGATTTATCTGAGAGCAATTCCCAAAAGTGTGTTGGCTTTTTTTCCATACTCAGCTCAACTTCCTATGTCTTCCACAAAAGTCTACTATCCTTCTCCTATATCTCCCTCAACCTCTCCACGTGCACACACACCCTTGTCTTGCAGGCTGGCTTTTATGTGCTATTTCTCTGTCCTGTTTGCTCATCAGCCTTTCATGTGCACATGCCTACCTCCATCCTGCTTCCTCTAGAAAGCCTTCCACCATCCCTGCAGAACCAAGTTTTCTGACGTTTTGACAATTTCTCAAGTCCCAAATATTGGAACTTGTAAACAATCGTGTCTATCATATTAGGTCATTTTATTTTATATATGATAGATGCCCTGGCTAGCTATATATCAACTTGACACAGCTAGAAATATCTGAGAGGAGGGAACCTCAATTGATAAAATGGTGACATAAGATATGGTTGCAAGCAAGCCTTTAGGACATGTTTAAAGGTAGTGGTAGATGGGGGAGGACAAAGTCCCTTATGGTTTGTGCTACTCCTGGACTGGTGGTTCTGGGTTCTATAAGAAAGCAGACTGAGCAAGTCTTGAGGAACGAGCATTGTTCCATGGTCTCTGCATCAGCTCCTGCTACCAGGTTTCTGCCTTACTTGAGTTCCTACCCTGGTTTTCTTCAATGATAAAAAATGATGCAGAAGTATAATGAAAACATGCCATTTCCTCTACAAGTTGCTTTGGCCATGGTGTTTTATCAGCAATAGTCATCCTATCTAGTAGAGTAATAATAGTCATTGCATTACTTATATGTTCTACTGCTGTGATAAAATACCTAATATTTTGGCTCCTGGCTTCAGAGGTGTCAGTTCTTCATGAAATGGAAAAACAGAGCAATGTATAGTTAGTCAGGAAATAGAGAAAGGCAAACTCAGGCCAGGGCAAGATACAATCCCAAGGATAAGTCCTGAGAGCACAGTCTTTTCTAGTTAGGCTCCACTTTCCAATAATTACATCATATTAAGAATATATAAGGGATTAAGCTGGAAAATGATTATTATATTATTATGGATTCATAAAACTAAAATGGTAACTGTTATTCTATAGCCAGATACTTCCCCAATAACCACTCAGAAGGATTAAGGTTTATTAAAATGGCCTTGAGCCAAATACTGAGCAATTATGACTCCATTCTGAACCTTCAAGTTAGTCAGCTTTCCTCCAAGACACTATTCCCACATTACTGGCATGTTCTCATCCTTTCTTGATCCCACTCTCTTCTCCTGATACCTCTTCAACCTCTCCTCATGGCTCCCCCCTTTACTTTCTGTCTCTTTCTCCATCCCACCTAGAATGTAAAGTTCCTCCTTATTCTCTCTCTAAAGCTCTGTAATTGGCTCCTTGACTTTTATGGGCAAGGCAGAGAGTGAATGAGGAACAGTGTTTTACAAACTTGAGACAGGAACTTCTAAGAATAAACAGAACAAAGCCATTTCCAGATTGAAACAAGGTATGAGAGCAGAGAGATCAGCATTTGAATAACATAAGGATAACCTTTACACAATGAGCAAAGATATTATGCCTACATTAATCCATTGATTAGCTCAGAACACCCATGATTCATTTTGATTATAAAGGAAACGGACTCAGTAGTACGAACTGAATTGATTCTGGAAGTTTGGAATATGAAAGCTCTGACCCCAGCTGAAGTCTGATGGGAGCTGTAATTCAACGACGTTTAAAAATACAATTACAGACATACTCAGAGGCTTACTTTATCTACATCTCTCTCAGTCCACTCAAGTTGGCAATCAAGATTAGTTATCCCGGTGAATTCATTTTATTTGGTTGTTTCCTAAACCTGAAACTCTATAGCTTTCTTTTCTTGTAACCCACATAGCACTTGACACATTGGCAAGCATCTATGTGGTGGTTTGGAATGATATTGCACACAAAAGGCTTCTATATTTGAATGTTGAGTCACCAGGAGTGAAATTGTTTGGTAAGGATTAGGAGGTGTGGCTTGTTAAAGGAATTGTGTCCCTAGGAATAGACTTTAAGGCCTCAAAAGTTCATAGTAGTCTTAGTCCTATCTGTCTGTCTGTCTATCTATCTATCTATCTATCTATCTATCTATCTATCTATCTATCTATCATCTATCCTCTCTCCATTCCCTGACCCCTTCTGTGGGTCAGGATAAAAAGCTCTTAGCTACTGCTATCTTCTGTGGTGATAAAGAACTAACCCTCTAAAACTGTTAGCAAGCTCCCAATCAAACGCTTCCTGTCATAAGTTGTCTTGGTCATGGTGTCTCTCCATAGCAATAGAATAATAACTTAGACAAAAGAGTCTGTTGAGTAGATGGCAGGTC
The DNA here is from genome assembly GCF_963924665.1 of Micromys minutus. Taxonomy (NCBI): domain Eukaryota; kingdom Metazoa; phylum Chordata; class Mammalia; order Rodentia; family Muridae; genus Micromys; species Micromys minutus. The sequence goes on along the minus strand of NC_137967.1, from coordinate 8,646,220 downwards.
TACCAGTTTGAATATCACTCCAAAACATTGCATGCTAGAGCCAGAGTATAAATAATGTTGTCTTTCTGTCTGAGATTGCGGTTTGTATAAAAACGTCTAAAATAGTTTGAATTTTACCGAGATGGAAATGTCAAAGGAATAAATGTCAATTTATGTATTTCCTCATTCATTTCTGGGCTCGCTTTCTCTCGTGGTAAAAAAAAAAATTCAGTATCTGGACAATTTGAGGACCGATATTATCTTTGTGAAAAGGAAGTTTGTTCTGAGAAGCATGGATAAAGGTGCTCTGTGGCTGGAGGCAGGCTGTGAGGGAGAGACAATGCATTGTGTGTTTGTGATTCTCATGTGACTGAGAGACAGTTTCAGCTCCTTTAACTCTCACGCCTTGATATGGAGATGGGTCTATGCGTCCCCTGGATCTGAACTTAGGGACAGGGACACTGAAGTCTGATTAGTATACAGGCCCTGAACTGGAAAAAGTTTGGAAGAGAGTCTTGGTGCTGTGAGGCAAATGTCACGTACTCAAACCCCTTTAATCACAGATGTAGTCACCGTTAAGAATTGCCTCCTCTGTGAATCAGCCTCTGGTGAATTTCAGTTAATCAGCCCTATGAGAGAGAAGAGCATCCCAAAAGTTTTATTAAGTATAGAATTGGGTGAGGATTTGCCCTAGCTTGCTTTTACTTTTTTTAAACATCTTTTTTATTTCTCCATTAATTAATTTATTCACTTTACCTCCCAGTCACTGCCCCTCCCAGTCCCCCCTCACACAGTCCCCACCATCCCCTCTTCCCCTTCTCCTCAGAGAGGGTGGAGGCCCCCTGAGTATCTAGCTGCCTTGGCACATTCAGTCTCTGCAGTGCTAAGGGCATCCTCTCCCACTGAGGTCAGACAAGGCCGCCCACTCAGGGGAATGGGATCCATAGACAGGCTTTAGGGACAGCCTCTGCTCCATTTGTTAAAGGACCCACATGGAGACCGAGCTGTACATCCTGCTACATATGTTGGGGGGTATATTCGGCCCTTGTATTCTTTTTGGTTGGTAGTTCAGTCTCAGAAAGTCCCCAAGGGTCCAGGGTGCTGGGTTGGTCTTCCTGAACAGTGTCTGTCCTCTCTGGGGCCTCCGATCCTTACCCCAACTCTTTTATAAGACTCCCCAGCTCCACCCAATGTTTGGCTATGGGACTCAGCATCTGTTTCAGTCAGCTGCTGGGTGGAGCCTCTCAGAAGACGTTTATGCTAGGCTCCTGTCTGTAAACATAACGGAGTGTCATTAATAAGTGTCAGGGATGAGCACTTGCCCTTGGGGTGGTTTGCTTTTACTTTAATTTCAGGGAGGAAGGATAAATGGGACAGCTGTGTTCTACTGAGTGAGTGTGGTGGGGCGTGGTGTAATGGAGCAGTGGTCACAGGGACTGACACAGAGACCACATTTCAAAGAGAACAGAATACTTTCCTGCCAATTACATAATTTATCTCCTTAGCCATCCTCACAGCAAGGCAGGCACTGGTAATATTTTATTGCATCGTGCTTTTTATTATAAAAAGTAATATATCTGCATGCAAAAAAATGGGGGGAAACATGTAGTATTTTAAAACATATTTTCTCTCTTTCTTCCTTTCCCCCCCTCCTCCTTTTTATTCTCCTCTTCCTTTTCTCCTTTTAGACAAGATCTCACTATATCCCTGACTGACCTCAGATTCACTCTGTAGATCAGGCTGGCCTGAAATTTACAGAGATTTGCCTGCCTCTGCTCCCGAAGGGTTGGGCTAAACCTGGCTCCATATTACTTTCTTATTGTACACTCGTAATTCATTTGAACCCCTCTTCTCTTTATATTGTTATCCTAAGCATTTGGCTTTCTTTGCTTTTATTTGACTTTTTACACACACACACACACACACACACACACACACACACACACACACACACACACAATGTTATGACCATATACAACCTTCATTGGCCTCTTATTCCTCTCTCATTCCTGATCATCTCCTTCTTTGCCCTAAGTTTTTGTTCCCTTCCATACTTTTATGTAGTTTTGTTCATACCTTGACAACTCCATGTTTTGTTAATCTACATATGTTTATATGTATTGCTAGGAGACCTGGGTTTATTTTATTATCTTGTCATTTCTTTCCTTGCTATTAATTCTTTTGACCCTACTGAATGTAAAATCAGTATGAGCATAGGCAGAGATGATTTCCTGAAGAGCGGGCACCTGATTTAGTGGCTACAACACTGAAGAAAATGGCAGCTACCACCAATAAACCCTTAACTGCCAATAGCTGCTCAGTGAGAGATGGGACCTGTTGAGCATTGCCTGATCCACGACAAGATAGAGAGGATGTTGCTGGGCCCAGTATTGTGCAGATACTGGGGCATAGCTTCTGGAGGCCCATGATTGCAACAGTCACGTGATGTCCAGAAGACAGTGCATGGTGGCACTTTGTGCCAGCCTTCCATTCTTAGATCTTTCTACTCCCTTGCCTCTGGTGAATTTCAGTTAATGCCCACTCTCCCTTAGAGTCCTATTTAGAGCTGACCGTTCACCAGTCACATGATCCCAACATTTTGACTAGTTAAGAGTTAACCACTTTTATTGCAAAAAGAAGCTTTTCTCTATAAGGCGGAGAACAGAACTAGTCACAGAAAAGAAACATGAATATTTAGGAGGAAGTTATGAATATTTAAAAGACAGTTGGCCTATCTGTCTATCTAATGAAACAGCAGTAGTACTCGGGGGCTCTAGGGCTTACAGCCTCCCTAGCCATAAGATGTTAACCAGATCTGCAGTATCAACATGGCCTTCCTCCCATGAATTGGGCCTCAGCTCCAGTATAATTGATTGAATTATGAAACTAAAATCAATGAAACATTTTCCTCTTTTCTGGGGTTGTTGAAGTCCAGAGAGCTCCTGAAACCTCAAAGAAACAATTCCCCCAGGGTCTAGTTCTGATTTAAATAGTCTAAGACAACTCCGTGGGCTTTGAAAGCCCCTCTGCTACCGATAGTCAAGAACAATGAAACACGAAAAACGTCAGGCAGATAACACCAGATGATTCCAGACCCCCAGCCTGCTCTGCAGACACCCACTCTTATTTTGGAGTCACTGTTTTTTCTCTTTCCTACCCCGATTCAACATGTCCAGAGTGGTCTCTTACTCATCATTTCATCTTCCCAGTGGGTTCAGGAAGTCGGAGAGTTAGACTTCTCAGGGCAGGCACTCTTAAGGAGAGCAGCGTGTCCGGGAAGAGGCGGGCCCATGAAACTTCGCCAGGACCTCATCACAACCCGATTGTTTTGGGTAGGACCGGAGATCAGGAACAGGATTCCTTGTGTCATTAGCAGCTTGTTAGTGAAGCTGTGGAAGCGTCAGCAATGAGCTTAGCTTTGCATAGACAGTCACGCGACGTGACTGGACCTATTGCACGCTTTGTCACGGGTCCCGCACGGTGGGCATCATCTATTGTGACTGGCTGCTTGGGGGATGAAATGAAGCAATGGAACGTTTGCCTCTCAAAGATCACTTCAAAGAGAAAGGGCAATTTTGTAATGAACTATATTGGCAGAAGGCTCTAGTCCATTTACTCAGATGCTTCTAAAATTCAGACTCTTCGTTTATTTGGGACAGGCTCTCAGTTTGTAACCCTGGCTGGGCTCTAAGTGTACAACCCTCTGCCTCAGTCTTTCCAGAGATCACGCTATGTACCGCTATGCCTGGCTGACAGACTCTAAATTGCAGCTGACAGGAAACCCTTTTAAACTCTTCATAACGATAGAAGAGAAGAGCAAAATCATAGGGAATATGGTTACCGTACCTGAAGACTCTTAGGGCTCACTACTGCTGTGGTTCCCTAGGTGGCTGTTTTCTGCACCACAGTTCCTCTCTCATGTGGTTCCCTCCTAAAAACTTCAGGTACTGGACAGCAGGACATCTCTTGACAGATTTCATTGTCTTGAGTCACACTTTGCTTGCTTTGGGTTACATAGGTGTTTTTGGACCTTTTCTCTTGAACTGCAGGAAAGGATTTCCGTCTGTCTTTATGTATGTGTATGTACATGTTTATGTGTGTGTATGTGCAGGTATATATATATATATATAGACATGTTTGGAGCCCAGAGGTTCTTTAATCCTGTCCATCTTGTTTTTTAAGGTGGGGTGTCTTACTGAAGCTGGAGCTTGCAGATTTGGTTAGACTGGCTAGCCATCAAGATCCAGGGATCCTCTGGTCTCCACCAAGCACTGGCATGCACCATTGCACCTGGCTTTAAAAAAAAAGTGTGTGCAAAAGTGCAAATTTAGATCCTGAAGCATTTTACTGACTGAACTATTCCCCCAGGCCCTTTTTGTCATTTTTCTTTCTTTCTTTTTTTTTTTTTTTGCCACCATACAACCCAAATGTTCTGACCTCTGCCTCCTAAACACTTGAACTACTGGTGTTTTCCAACTTAACTGCAGGAAAGTATTGTTTTTAAAGCCACTATTCATGGAACTGCAGAGATGGCTCAGATGGTGACTCAAAACCATCTGAAACACCAGTTTCAGGGGGAATTTGACCCCCTTTTCTTTCTGACCACTACAGGAGCTAGGCACACATGCAGGCAAATAAATACATATAAAATAGATTTTTAAAAGAGTTACTGCTCAATGTTCATGTGGGTCCTCCAACAATGAGTGTGCATGTGTGTGTGTGTGTGTGTGTGTGTGTGTGTGTGTATGGGTGGGTGTACCTAAGTCTGTTGCCTATCTGTGGGATATATTCCCCTAGCTGGGCTGCCTTGTCTGGCTTCAGTGAGAGAGGTTGCACCTAGCCCTGCAGGGACCTGGTGTGTCAAGTTGGGGGGATACACAGAGGAAGCCTCTACCCTCTCATAGGAGAAGGGGAAGAAGGAATGGGGATAGGGAGATGGGGAAGAGACTGTGAGGGGGGCAGCGGGGTGGGTGGTTATATGGAAGAGTTTGAAGGGAGGAAAGGGAGAAATGTTGTAATTATAGTATAATTCCCAAAATGAAGCATAGAAAGAAAGAAAAGTTACTGATTACTCTGTAGTCTGCTGAAGGTTACACCAGAAATGATCTCAAACAAGATCCTACAGACCCAGTGACCACTGGTACTCCGAAGGGGCTTCTTAAGTGAGTGGGAGATGGGACAGGCTGGCTATCAAGACACCTTGGCCTGGGAAGATTCTGATGTTATTTGGGATGACATTTATGCACAAGAAAAGTCTAGATTGTCAGAGTTATGCTAATGCCTTGGAGTATACACTTTGCAAAGAGAGATCTATAATGAGGGAAGAGAAGAGATATAAAGACCCATGGGGCAGGTAGAAAAGAAAGGTTAATGATGGGGAGCTCAGACAGCAATTGCTTCATACTTATGGCATATTGTTTGGATTTCTAATAACACTTATTATTGCTACTGATACTTCATAATATTTAATGTTGTACTTTGCAATTAAATGTCAGGGGAAACAAATCCCTTCATTAACACCAAGTGATATTAGCCGTGTGTGACGGCAGACACCTGTAAACCTAGCACTTGGAAGATGGGAGGCAGTATGTCCAAAGTTCAAGGTCAGCCTAGGATGCTCAGCAAGATCCTGTCTCCAAAATACCAAGAGCTAGAGTTGCAGTTCCGGGATCTAGTCCTTGCAACCAGAAAAATCCTCCACCCTGTTTAACATAGACTGGGTGTTGTGGGAGGAACACACAGCTGCTGAACTTCTTGCCTTGCATTTTGTAGACTCTCTGCTACAGCTGTTAAGAGTGGATATTGATTAACCTGGGAACGTCTTTAAAAAGACAAAAAAAAAAAAAAAAAAAAAAAATCAAACCCTGGTCCCACCTTCCTAGGACCTAGACCTGCTTGTTTATATGACAGGAAAAATGCCTCAAACAAACAAACAAACAAATAAACAAAACCTACCACCTTGATTGTAATGTAACCCAGATAATCATGGAAATGTGCCTCAGCTTCAAGTAGCTTTAGTTTTAAAACATTTTCCTTGGCAGAGTAAATTGTAATGAGCATAGTAAAAAATGAAGTCTTTTTAGACATGCAAAAATAGCTTAGTCAGGATCTCCACCACACCCAAGGCTGCACCTCATAAACTCAGTGATGTCACCCGCTTGGGATGACCAGACACGGTCCTAGAAGCCCATGAAACCCAGTGGATAATGTATAAGAAGCACCAAGAACAGTGCTTGGTCTCTGCACATCTGGACTGACATCACCTGGATCTGCCTTGCAGCTGGAGTGTCCTTCCCAGGATCTTGACCTTCCAATCAAAGACTAATGTTAGAGGCTGGACCTGGCCTTTAGCCAAGATCCATCATGCAGGTGGGTAACTTTGGGGAGGTCAGCTTAGGACTGTAGTTAGGAACTTAGGGTGTGATGCTTGTGAGATGCGCCTCAGCATACTAAAATGTGACTTTTGTCATGCTAACGACATGCATCAGTCCACAATGGAAATGTAAAATCAGAACGGTGAGGATATTTGGTATTGAATATTAAGTTCTCATTGCTATGTACTTTGGTTCAAATATTGTGGGGACGATAAAAGAAAGAAGACAACACTTGGTGTTAATAAAAAAAAAAAAAAAAAAAAAAAAAAAAAAAAGGACTCAATGCTGTGCTTGCATCTTGCATTTTTACATTTTATAGGTTCCTGCTGTCCAGAGAGTGACTTGGAGAAAATCGCCTCCAGCTTTGTTGTTTTCTCCCCCAATTTTTTTTTATTGAATATTCTCTGAATTTACATTTCAGATTTTATCCCTTTTCCACAATCCCATTCTCTTTCCCCCTCCCATTGCCTCCATGAAGGTGCTCCCTCTCCCAACCACCCTTTTCACCTTAACACCTTGGCTTTCCTCTACACTGGGAAAACAAGCCTTCACTGGACCAAAGCCCTCTCCTCCCATTGATGTCAGACAATGCCATCCTCTGCTGCATATGCACCTGGAGTCATGGGTCTTTCCAGATGAGCTCATTGGTTGGTGTTTTAGTCCCTGGGAGCTGTGGTGGGTTTGGTTGGTTGATCATTTTGTTCTTCCCATGGGCTTGAAGACAGCTTCACTTATAACTTCTGTGAAAATTTTGGTTTCTGTTTTCAGAACTTAATGATTCTGAGCCTCGACTGAGGGCATTTCTGGAAGCCAAGTTAAAGGTTTAACCCTAGGTGTTGGCTTAGATTCTTTTCTCTACCCCAATTTTAACAATGGTTCTTACATGCTTGAACCTCCCTTCTAGTCTACTACCCACCAGAGGTAGTGGGAAGGAAAGGTTATTAGGAGACAGGGGAAGCAGACCTGTTTAGAAAGGTTCTTTGGAGCAGCGCCTGTCTGTTGTCTGGAAATGGGCAGTTCAGTCCACAGGTCAGCGGCTCCATTCTCAAGCACTTCAAGGACACACCAGCAGTGCAGTTCAGTAGTGTCAGCAGAGACAGCCATGGCTCAGCCGAATCAGCAGGAGTCAACAGGAGGGACTATGACCAGCAGGGATGTCAGGAGACTTTCTTCACCTCTCTCAATAAAGCAGAGATCAGCAAAGACCCAGACCAAGAAGCAAGCAAACCCCTGTCACTACCCATTGGGTCCTATTTATACTCCCTTCAAACATCATGGGTCTTATTTATACTCCCTTCAAACATCATGGGTCTTCCCTCACCGAGTGTCTTGCCTCAATACATGAGTCTGATTAGCTGGCATCACGCTACCAATTGACCCAAGTTCGAAGAAGCAGGAAGAAGCTGCAGGAATCTCACAAGAAGTTTTTTATTTTTATTTTTTTGGTGCATTTTTCTCTATGGAGTCATGACAAATGGAGCTCAAAAATGTGCAATGTAAGGGAAACTAATACATGGAAGTCATTAGCCAAGAATCCTTCATCACGCGATCTTTCACCTGCTTGCTTTAGCAAGACATCCTTTCACTGTGTCTGCTTCAGCTAAATGTTCCTTCACATGTCTGCCTCAGCAACTGGCTTTCCAAGGAATCCAGAAGTTTCCATTTCACCTAGGCTTGACGGTTCTTTTCAAAATTAACACTTTTGGTGATTACGTGCTCTTTCTATTAGAGAATTGCACATTAAATTAAATTTAAAAATTAAAAAGAAATTAAATTCCGAAGGTGTAAAATTTAGAATATAAACTGTCATTAAGAATATTGAAGGACTTTTCATGAAAACTGAGACTACCATGTAAGTTATACATATTTATATATTTTTAACTATATATAATAAATGTGGTATACAGAATTATTAGTGTGAAACTGTGTATTTGAAGCAATGAGTACCGCCAGTCCAGTAATCTAGTACCATCTTAGGACAGAACTTCTAGAACACTGGCTTTAAACTTTTAAAATTATGTATCTATGTGTGGGTATTTGAGCCTCGGGAATCACTTTACTCCCTCCTGTTAGCAATCACGGATTGACGGCTAACACAAAAGGGAAGTTCAGGGTTCTGTATGAAATGGTTTGCTGAGAGGTAAAGCTCAGTATTAGGCACAACTTGTCTAAGTTCTCAGATTAAGGATAAATACAGCCAAAGTCAGCCAAAATAGATGTTGCTTCCATTTCTAGGATCTTGGCTTGATTGTCTAGAAAAAGCACAAGAAATATAACTGAGAATGCAGGGGATGCAAATTAGTCTGATCATTATGAAAATACATACGGTGGTTTCTAAAAAACGAATCTGAAGTTGGACATAGTGTTCCATGCCTAGAGTCTCAGCACTTGAAAGGTCAAGGCAAAAAGATCTCTGAGAGTTCAAGGCCAGCCTTTGTCTTAACATAGTTAATTGAAAGCCAGGCTGGGCTACATAAGACCACTCATCAGAGAATTACCACACAAAGGGCCAGAGAGACAGCCAGGAGGAAAAGGCACAAGACATCAAGGCTGATGTTTATTTTCTAGGGTAGAAAGAAAGAACAAATGCTATCCGTGTGTGTGTGTGTGTGTGTGTGTGTGTGTGTGTGTGTGTGTGTGTGTGTGTGTGGTGTATAGCTAATAATAAGTACAGGCCAGCATCAGTAGAGATGTGTACTCACCTCACACTTACCACAGTGCTATTCACAGCAAAGTTAGGTGTTCAGCTTGGCTGCCCATTACGGAGGAATGAATAACTAAAGTGTACTGTGTATGTACCATGATGCTTTGCTGAAATCAGAATGTCTGCATAGAAATGAGTGACTCAACCTGTGTCTTAGCAGATACTTTTCTATTTCTGTGACAAAGCACCATGACCAAGACAACTTATAAAATAAAAAGTTTAATTTAAGGCTCATTCATATCCAGAGGTTAGAGTCCATGGCTGTCACGGTCGGTCGGGAGCATGGTAGCAGGCGGGTAGATGTGGTGTTGGAAAGCTGAGAGCTCATATCTTATCCACAAGCAAGAGGCATAGAGAGGGTGGTGGAGTGGAGAGAGAGAGAGAGAGAGAGAGAGAGAGAGAGAGAGAGAGAGAGAGAGAGGGACAGAGAGAGACAGAGAGAGACAGAGAGACAGAGAGACACACAGAGAGAGAAAGACAGAGAGACACACAGAGAGAGAGAAAGACAGAGAGACACACACAGAGAGAAAGACAGAGAGACAGGTAGAGAGAAAAGAGACAGGTAGAGATAAAAGAGACAGGCAGAGATAGAGACAGAGGCAGAGAGAGACAGAGAGAGACACAGAGACACACAGAGAGAGACACACAGAGACACAGAGACACAGAAAGACATAGAAACAGAAAGACAGAGAGACAGAAAGACAGAGAAACAAAGACAGAGAGACAGAAAGACAGAGACAGAGAGACAGAAAGACAGAGAGACAGGTAGAGAGAAAAGAGACAGGAAGAGAGAGAGAGAGAGAGAGAGAGAGAGAGAGAGAGAGAGAGAGAGAGAGAGAGAAATCTATTTGGGAATGGTGTGAGCTCTTGAAAGCTGAGGTTCATCTGCCCCCAGCAACACACCTCCTCTAACAAGGCCACACCCCCTAATCATTCCCAAACAGTTATACTAACTAGGGATCAGTCATTCAAATATCTCAGTCTACAAAGGCAGTTCTCATTCAAACCACTTCACCCTTCATCTTTGGAATGAGACAGATTCCAAAAGACACACATGTTTGGTTTTCTTGCATGTGTAGAACCAAGGGCAGAAAGGAAAAGGACCCCAAGGTGGCAAGAGAAATAGTGAGCATGTAAAAAGGGAGAGGAAAGGGATAGGAAAGATTAGTAAAGAAAATACATATGGCTAAAGAGTCATTTATATGCAGAGATAGAAACCCCTTTGTACAATTGGCAGATGCTAATAGAAAAACTGCTTAGAGATTTCACAGCGAACATGGGCATCCTGGGACCTAGCACTGGATCGATTCTGAGTTATTCAGGAGGTCATTGAGGTATGACCTCACCCACTCTCTGTAGTTATCAGATGATAGCTGCTTCTAGAAGTTATTGCCCTGCTAAGTCTTCAGGTTTATGAGGAGAGAGCCCTCGGGTAGATATGACCAGCTGGTGTTAGTCAGGGATACTTCAGAGTGGTAAGATTCTGATGGTGATGGCTGTGTCACCACCTGGGCCCATTTCAACTCTCTAGCTCTTTCATGGTCTTCTACATTTCCCTTCATTTGTCAAGCACCGGTCTTCTGGAAGTCAAGGGAAAAGAGGACGCAACTCGGTTCTTTAGAAAATACTCCGAGCTCACATGTCCAAAGAGCATCCAGATGATGTCAGTTATCAGAAGGTCGCTGAGGATGCCTGTGGCAACTGCACCATAGTTTCTCATTTGCTTGGCTTTCAGGTAATAATGCTTGTAGAAGCAGCTGTGTGTCAGTCAACAGGTAGGCAGATATATTCTCAGCCTGCAGCCTTCGGGAAAGGTGGGCCAATATACCATTGTGAAGAAACAGAATCTGGTATTAGTTTCTGCCTGGCACAACCCTACTATGCTGGCTAACTTGTTTGATGAATTTGAATTTGGGAAAAATAAGCTAACGAACTATTGAGTGATTTTTTTTTTTTAACGATGAGATGAACCTGGGCAGTGTTTTGTATTAACATATCAAACTCATAGTAACTACTTAGTCAGTTCTGGGTTCACAGGGGATCTTTTATCAGTTGGTACACACACAGTGAGTGTTTGTGGATGTGGATTTTTCTAAATATTATCATCTAAAAAAACCAGCTATGAGCTTCTAAACTCTTTCATGCCCTACACAGGCCTTGCGTCTACCCATCATCCTGTATTTGTGTTAGAAAAACTGCTTCTCAGGACCCCAGGCTGCTTCTGAGATCCTCACAGAGGCAAACTTGTCTAGAGCTCTTGTAACCACATTCCAGACAGGAATAGAGAACAGTCCTGTACTTGATCTTGTGAACAGCTAGGCAAGGCAGGAACCCTTAGGGACAAAGTCCCACCTTAAATTAGTATCAATCAAAGCATTTTTTTAATTTGGTTTCAGCTAAAGCCCTTTCTGGAAAAAAAAAAATGAAGCCTCACAGGACCACTAGGAAGCATTCTTGCTCGTCTGAAAGACAAGCTTTCATCATGAACAGAAGTAAATCTTTCAGACACGTGCTTCGTGTCTCTGAGCTAAACAGGCTTAGGATTGTAATGCCCATATTTTCCTCTTAAACTGTGTCTTTAAATTGAGCGTGCTCAGTGACTGAAAGTTAATTTTCATTGTCCCGTTGATCAGATCTTAGAATTCCTCAGAAGCACATCTGTGGCCACGTCCATGAGGGCAGGGTATTCCAGAGGGGTCTAACTCTAGATGAGGGAAAGACTGGAAAACTGGGCTAGATATCCAGACCGAATAAAAGGATATAAAGAAGACCCAGGTCATCTTGGAATACATAATGTGACATTGTCACAAAAGAGAGGACGAGGCTAGAGAGATGGCTTGGTGGCAAATGTTATTTTCTATTCTTGCAGAGGATCCAAGTTCTATTCCCAGCACCCATTTTGGGCAGACCGAAACCACCAATAAATAGTTCAGCTCCAGGGATTTAGATGGCCACTTCTGGTTTCTGATAGCATCTGTACACACATGCAGAAACCCACACACAGACACCCGTGCAAAAATAGAATTAGGAAACAGTAATAAAGAGTTGAAATCACTTGTCAAATGCTTAATATAGCAAGTAATGGATATTGCTCTCCACTGCTATGATGTGAATTTATGTTTAAAGCCATATTCTCCCAAGGGCTCTAACAGTTCTGACCACATGGGCAGGCAGAAGGCATCCCATTATCACGCCCTCCTCTGGTGCAGCGGGAAGAAAGCACTGAATAAGTGCTTAACAAATTTGTTTTGGTTGTGGAAGGTGTGAGCAGGTAATGATCGAACTGTGACACGAGGTAAGATTTATTCATAATTCATATTGATTCAGAGATGGTTGAGGTGGTTGTCTTAGATATAAGCTAAAAAAAATGGCAACGTAACTAGTATTTACATTGAGTTCAGAGTGACCATCAACAGATAAAATGTTGCCTCTTCAGTCCCCAGGTGATTGATATTACTTTCAGCACTTACCTGGCTTTCCTCAAATGGACCCTGAGTTCTCTGCATGGTAAAAAGTCTAAAGGAATTTCCTCTCGGTCACTAGACGTTTTGCAAGAGAACTTTCACCCAGGTTTACCATGCATCGTGTTGCTAGGAAACCTGTCATCTCTCCCTGCCCCGGAGGCGGCTAATTCTTTCCGTATAATTATCCAATGCAAACGTTGAGGATATCCGTCAAAGTCTGTGGGCCCCTGAATGATTCCTATAGACAGCCTGTCTGTCTTTTGAGACCATGGGCATGATAATTCACAGATGTACGGCAGAGTTCTCCTTAGCAATGTCACCTCTATGACAAAGCCATTTATGGGTGAATGAGTCCACCCTTCAACACCAACTGTAGCTTTATTTTTAGTTTGGGAGAGATGGCGATGCCCCTGCAAATACCGGCGTGAGCAATTTTGTCTGCGAGGTTTATTTTATTTAAGTGAGTGCTCATTGTTGACAGGGTACAGTCATAGCCCACACCGGCAAGATCAACAGCATAAAACACAAGCTAATGACCGTGAAGGAGATGTGAGTCCTGGAATGAGCCCAACTCATCAGGGGAATGATTACTCTTTTTCTGTCACTAGGGACCCTCTACAGTTTGGTACAAGTGCTCTAAACTTAGACAGGCAAAGCCGATTGAGAGACTTGTATGACAAAAAGAGCTTCATACACCAGAGCAGAATTTTTAATTTAGGAGGTGCACCCAGTATTCAGTACCCAGGGAAACACTGCACCTCTGGGAAAAAAAATTAAATGTTATCAAAACAAATGTACTGATCACACTAATGGAAGTACTCTTGGGTTCAAAATTACTGACTTAAATAAAAAGAAGAAAGAAAACAAATGTCCACTTTGGAAATATTAATAGAGACAATGACTTTGGCATCCAGCTACTTAGCCTTTTTTTTTTTTTTTTTCCTGAGCTCTAAAAGAGTTGACTTAGCCAGTGTCCTGGTAAGGATGATGTTGCAGCACACAGAGTTCTAAAGGAAGTGTTTCAAATTCACAATCAAGAATAACCCTGAATAGGGTGGCACATGTCTTCTCCAGAATGAGGCTGAAGACATGCCCAAGCAAGTCCAAGCTTTTAGAAAGAGCAACTAAATTTAAGAACGTGGCAACCAGTTATGCCTACAGACAGGGAGGGGAGCTGATTCTCAGCACTTCCACCCAGAATTGGGGTCCTGGAAATCATTTATTCAGGTGTGGGGTTTCTGTCCACTTGATGGCGCTGTTGCACTATGGAATTCTGTACCAGGACCTGGTTATGAAGGGGAATCTTCATCACCGCCAAGGGCCACTTTTTCTACATGTGGGAAGCAGCAATGTGTTGTGGCTGTAAATCTCCACTTGAAAGAGTTATCTTCCACCCCAAGCCTGAAAGAAGGTTACCGTGTCTGAAGGGGTCAGCAGGAGCCTGTGGCTTCGGGGTCCCATGAATTCCCAAATCCTCTGTGTCAATATTGCTAAGGCAGAGAAGGGTAAATCATAAAGATCTGCATTACAGGGAATGATATACATACATACATACATACATACATACATACATACATACATACATACATACACACACACACACACACACACACACACACACACACACACACACATATGTATATATATATTTGTTTGTTTTTTTCTGGAGTGGACCTAAATAGAAAAACACCTATTGCTCTTTCAATAAACCACATGGTTGGGCACCTGTGAGGCCGAGGACTTCCAGCTGTTCCTGGATGGGATGAAGAAGATATCACGTCTTTTTCTTGTCCTGTTTAGCATAAATCATGCTCTTCTTTCTATGAAAGGAAGTTATGGCTGGAGGTGAGGACCGATGTGATTGATGTTAATGCAAACTTGTGTGGCCAGGTAAGACTCATTTTCAAATGTAGTTTCTTTCTTCAGGTGATAAGCTGCCTTCTGATATGCAGGCTGTATCCCACACCACACCCATGACTACTACATCAACGTTGCCTTCAGTGTGGGTGGGGCTCAGGTTCTGACATTTCTAAAACCACCTCTTGGCACAATTTGTTGTGTTTTGACAAGCAGTAGACTAAACCTTGTTGCATCAAAGAAAGTCGTTTTTGGAAGAGTAGGAAAGTGGCTGGGCTGGCAGTGTTCACAGTGGTGGGGATAGTTTGAGTTGTACCACCTTTGGGTCTGAATGGGTTCCCCAATGAGCCAGTTTCTAGCTCTGTGAACCTGAGCCAGCCAAACCCCTTTTCTGAACTTTTGTTCTCTATTAAGGAATGAAAGAGCTAGAGAAAGGACTGAAGGAGTTGAAAGGGTTTGCAACCCTATGGGAAGAGCAACACTATCAACCAACCAAACCCTCCAGAGCTCCCAGGAACTAAAACACCAACCATTGAGCACACATGGAGAGACCCATGGCTCCAGGTGCATATGTAGCAGAGGATGGCATTGTCTGCCATCAATGGGAGGAGAGAACTTTGGTCCAGTGAAGGCACATTTTCCTAGTGTAGGGGAATACCAAGGCACTGAGGTAGAGAGGGTGATTGGGAGAGGGAATACCTTTGTGGAGACAAGTGGAGAGAGATGGGGAATGGGAGGAGGAAGGGGTTTTGAGATGTAAATACAGAGAATATCCAGTAAAATAATTTTAAAAGAGGAATGTGATACCCTTTGTACTGGGTGAATGAAGCTGTGCAGTAAAGGCAGCCCAGACCATCAAAGAATTGACAAATGCTGTTACATACAAACTATCATGGTCCATACGACCAGAACTACCATACGTCCTTGCTTTTGTTTGGTTTTGGTGTGGTGTTAATTTTCTGTAAGTTTCATTGTCACAAAGGAAAATAAAGCCAGCAAGGGACACATTAGGAATCTACAGTGTAAGTTTACAATGGCAGCATGTGTCTGGGGGGGCGTAATAATTCTCTGTAATTCACCCCAGTCTCTGCCGATCTTAAGAGACTGAATTATTGGATCTGTTTCAAGCATCTACTGAGTTTTACTAAGATGCAGTTCACACGCCACAAATGATGTTTGGTGTGTCTTTCCCAACTGATCGGTTAGAAGGTAGATGTATTTTTTTCCTTATTTATTTATTTATTTATTTATTTATTTATTTATTTATTTATTTATTTATTTATTTATTTTCCATTTCTCATTCCGTGACTTGTGCTGACCTGGAACTCATGATCCCCCTGCCTCAGTCTTCAAAGTGACTGTATCAGCAAACACGTACTGCCACATAGGGGAAAACTACTATCTCAAACAACACACAGTATGGCTCTTAGTTGGTTCTCACAGCTGCCACCACCAACTCATCTTTTGTCATCTGCATTTTCCTCAAGCAAAGCTACGTCCCTGGTGGGGCCAAGAGGTCTCAGGTTTGGCTTCTTCTTCGCTCTATTCTTTATTTCTCAGATGAGATGACTTCAGCTACTCCATGTTCAGGTTTCCTGATATTTATCCCACCTACTCAGACCTGTTACCCAGCAGCCTTGGTTAACCTTCTCCTTTTATTTATCATACTCTCCAAATCTGGAATTTCTTTTGGTTCCTTTTTTTATAATTTTTCTATTATAGAAAAAAAATCTAAGCCATTTTTTTTTCTTTACACCAAATTAAACTCAGCCGAGCCCCCATCACATTAGGTTTTTCTGTGAGAAACCTCCAAGCTCTGTCATCTTCTCTTCCTCCTTTTTTTCTTATTCTGAAGTTCTGGGGGTTCGACGTAGTGCCTCATGAATGCTGTGTGAGTACCCTATCACTGGGCTGCATTCCCAGCATCCTCTCCTTTTTATAATTAGAACATGTCACACAATTAATTAATTAGTTAATGAATCTATGTGTGTCCATCCATTTCTGCTCTGGAGCATGTGTAGAAAGTCAGAGGACATCAGACTAGAGTCAGTCACTTCTCTGTCTCTGCCATACTGGTCCCGGGGATTGACCTCAGATTGTCAGGTTTGGCAGCAAGCACCTTTGCCCACTAAACCATCTCACTGCTGCCTTTTAAAAATTCTTGCTTTATTTGCACCTGCGTGAATTCTTTCCCAGGACATAGTCAGGAACCCAGCTTCACCCAGATGGAGGTCACAAAGAAAGGGTTCCCAAGGCTGCTGCTGCCAATCTCACCCCACCCAGCCACTGACAACTGTTCTCAGTTTACCTTATTATCCAGAGACTGCTTAGAGATTCCCAGATAGCCTGAGTGCAAGAAGAGAAGGCAGTTGTAGATGAGTTGTCTATGTGTGTTGAGATGGGCACATAAAGGCTTAATGAGGTGGTTGACAACTTGGTCTCCCCCCCTGTTTGTTTTCAAAGTAGCTGTCTTTAGGCAATAGCCTAGGGTCTTCTTAGGTTTAATTACCTTCCTATAACACAAATTTAAAACAATTTATGGAGCTTTAAAAAATGACATATAAAAATTTATGTACTTATGGAATATTTTGACATGTTTATATTATGGGGCTATTAGTTTAAATTAATAAATACATCCATCACTACACACACTGTGTGTGTGTGTGTGTGTGTGTGTTTATTGAAAGTGTTACCTTTAGTTGTTGTGGGATTATTACTTTTGGTTATCATTCTGGTGTTAGATTATTAAGTTTATTCCTGAAGGCTAACTGGAACTTTGTGTCCTTTGGTGGACATCTCTATCTTTCCCACCTTTCCTCTTTTCTCCCTTTCTTTGAAGAATTTCTGCCATTTGTGACTTCGTGGGGAACTGCATAGGACATTATGTCATACCAAAGAATGAGAGCAAGGTGACAAATAGTTGTGATTACACTTCTCTCAAGTTTGTCACTGTGGTAGTTGCTTAGGGCCATCTCTATGAACTGGACACACCCACAGGCTATGTGGCAGATTCCCAGGATCTTCTAACTACCAAAGAAGTACCAGAGCTTTGCAAAACCCCATCAATTAATTTCTCTGTTTCTTTCTATGCTTTAGATAACTTTGTCATTTTCCCCACTGGGCCATGCATTGCCTAGGACATCCATACTGTTCTGACAGTTGCTAGCAAGAATTTTAGACAAAAATCTTGACTCCTCTAAGCTCTTAGCATCGATTCGCTAATACACACAAATCTTTCTAGGTAGATCTTGCAGCAAACGAGCAGGCAGGCCCAGTTCATTGTGAAAATTCTGCTTCCAAGGTTGCTGCTGGGGTAAGGCAGGAGATAGGAATGGGCCTGACACTAGGTTGTAACCGATCTCCCTGTTTTTTCTTTCTGAGCCTTAGCTGCTTTTCTTGCATAAGTACTCCCTCAGGCACTGCCAGCCTTTGGTTAATTTCCAGAGGTCTAAAACAGCTGCTGCCTCTTTTTGCCAGTTCTTTTGTTGAGCAAACTTTCACTACCACACTCTGCTTACCATACACAGGATTTACCAGCCCATCTCCTTTGGAACTTGCCGAGACTCATGTGTCTACAAAACACTCAAGAGCCGTCATTTTAGACCAGTGAGACCGGCTGAACATACTGGCCTTGGTTACAAAACACAATATCTTGTTTGGGGAGAAATATCAAAGACAAAAGCAATGTTAATCTCACTGTTAGTAAGAAAGAAATGTGGACTTAAACTTTGAGTGGGAGGGTGGTATACTTGGTAGGTGGGAGCTGAAAAAATGGAGACTTCTTCTGATTTAGGCCCATAAGGAAACTAAAACCGAACACCATGTTGGCTGGCTAAGCCTTGCCTTTTGGGGTTGCTGGAGGCCAGAATTTTGCCTTAAAAAAATCTCTGGTTATATCCACAGTTAAAATGACCACATTCCCCAGTTATAGATGGAAGTCTTTCTTCAGCCTGATACTCGGGACCCCTCACTCTCTGTTGGGCAGTTGATACCCATAAAGCTAGTGGTTTGGTAGAGAAAGAGTTATAAAAGTGTCACCATGTTCTGCAGCCAGGCTTGAGTGTCACTGTGAAGGGACTGTCTCCACAGAGTCTACGTTATGCCTTGTACCTTTGAAGTTAATCTTGGCTAACTTGAAGGAATCTGTTGATCTGCTGATCTGATGCAACTCACAATAGTCCTGAGCAAAAAGGTAAGGCCTATTGTTTTCCTTGCCTGGAGGATGCTACCATGGCAATCCCTTTTAGTGTCCAAGAGGCTCTGTCATGGAGGTGAGATGCAAGGGTGAGACCCAGGGTCCAGAGCAAAAGATTCTCAGTTTCCTTCCCTCAAAGCCCGGTGACCCAGCCACTTGGAGCAAAGGGTGGGAACAGAAAACACATTTTTCTATTACTTTTCTGTTTTCAAAAATTTAATGTAGGGCTAGGTTTGCCCACAGCTAAAACAGATTGCATTAAATATTAATTCAAATTTCCAATTCTCTTTTACACCTCAGAAGTTGGTATCTTCATCATTCATGGAACTTGGGGAAACTGCACATTGTAATAGTTGATTCATTTTCTTGATTCTGGGCTCTCCTGAAATTCCCTCCTTACTGATAGGTTTATTTCTCTAGAAAGTTCTTTGCATTTCTTTTGATTACTAGCTGCATCTAGATACTTGATCTGATTCCGTTTCTTGTTCATCATTTTTTATTGGATATTCTTTGTATTTACATTTCAAATTTTATTCCCTTCCTCCCACACTCCCATTGCCCCTCCCTCTCCCCTTGTGTCCATGAAGATGGTCCCACTCCCAACCACCCACTCCCACCTCATCACCTTAGCATTCCCCTACACTGGGAAAATGAGCCTTCACTGGACCAAGGCTTTTCCTCCCACTGATGCCAGACAATGCCATCCTCTGCTACATATGCAGCTGGAGCCATGGGTCCCTCAGTGTGTGCTCATTGGTTGGTGTTTTAGTCCCTGGGAGCTCTGGAGGGTTTGGTTGGTTGATATTGTTGTTCATCCCATGGGGTCGCAAAACCTTTCAGCTCCATTAGTCCTTTCTCTAGTTTATCCATTGAGGCCCCTGTGCTCAGTCCAATGGTTAGCTGCAAGCATCCTCATCTGTATCAGTATGGCTCTGGCAGAGCCTCTGAGGCGGCATCTGTATCAGGCTCCTGCCAGTAAGCACTTCTTCGCATCAGCAATAGTGACTGGGTTTCGTGGCTGCATATAGGACAGATTCCCAGGTGAGGTAGTCTCTGAATGATCTTTTCTTCAGTCCCTACTCCTTCATTTGTCCCTGTATCTCCTCCCATGAGTATTTTGTTCTCCCTTCTAAGTAGGACTGAGGCATTTTTTCTTTTTGAGCATTGTAAGGTCTGTGAATTGTATCTTGGACATTCCGAGCTTTTTGGGCTACTATCTGCTTATCAGTGAGTGCACACCACGTGTGTTCTTTTGTGACTGGGTTATCTCACTCAGGATGATAGTTTCTAGTTCCATCTATTTGCCTAAAAATTTTATGAAGTCATTGTTTTTAATAGCTGAGTAGTACTCCATTGTGTAAATGTACCATTTTTCTGTATCCATTTTTCTGTTGAAGGACATCTGGGTTCTTTCCAGCTTCTGGCTATTATAAATAAGGTTGCTATGAACATGGTGGAGCACATGTTCTTGTTATATGTTTAATCATCTTTTGGGTATATGTCCAGGAGTGGAATAGCTGGGTCCTCAGGTAGTACTATGTCCAATTTTCTGGATTAATATAGTAAAAATGGCCATCCAGTAGAAAGCAATCTACAGATTCAGTGCAATCCCCATCAAAATTCCAACTCAATTTTTCATAGAGTTAGAAAGAGCAATTTGCAAATTCATTTAGAATAACAAAAAACCCAGGATAGTGAAAACTATTCTTAACAATAAAAGAAATTCTGGGGGAATCACCATCCCTGACCTCAAACTGTATTACAGATCAATCATGATAAAAATGGCATGATATTGGTACAGAGACAGGCAGATAGGTCAAGGGAACAGAATTGAAGACCCAGAAATGAACCCACACACCTATGGTCACTTGATCTTTGACAAAGGAGCTAAAAACATTGAATAGGAAAAAGACCGAATCTTCAACAAATTGTACTGGTTCAACTGACAGTCAGCATGTACAAGAATGCAAATTGATTCATTCTTATCTCTTTGTGCAAAGCTCAAGTCTAAGTGAATCAAAGACCTCCACATAAAACCAGGCATACTGAAACTAATAGAAGAGAAAGTGGGGAAGAGCTTAAAACACATAGGCACAGGGAAATTTTTTTCTGAACAGAACAGCAGTGACTTGTGCTCTAAGATCAAGAATTGACACATGAGACCTCATGAAATTGCAAAGCTTCTGTAAGGCAAAGGACACTGTCATTAGGACAAAACAGTAACCAACATATTGGGAAAAGATCTTTACCAATCCTACATCCAATAGAATGCTAATATTCAATATATACAAAGAACTTAAGCAGTTACACCCCAGAGAATCAAATAATTTTATTAAAAATGGAGTACAGAGCTAAACAAAGAATTCTCAACTGAGGAATATCAAATGGCTGAGAAGCACCTAAAGACGTGATCAACATCCTTAGTCATCAGGGAAATGCAAATCAAAGCAACCCTGAGATTCCCCTTCATACCAGTCAGAATGGCTAAGGTCAAAAACTCAGGTGAGAGCAGATGCTGGCGAGGATGTGGAGAAAGAGGAACACTCCTCCACTGTTGGTGGGATTGTAAACTGGTACAACCACTCTGTTCAGTTTCTTTTTTTCTGGGGTGTCTACATGTTCATGACTTCACAAATGTTTCATTTTCTTCCATGGAAAGCATATAATCTATTTCTATGGGTAATTTAAAAAGATTAGTGCATATTTATTGTGCAAAATAAGGAGCTTCATTATGATGTTTTCATACATATATATCCTACTGATATGTATGTTTTCATACATATATATCCTTACTGATCTGATTTTCCCCGTCAATCCTCCTTTGTCCTTTCCCTCTCTCCATACCTTTCCTCTTTCCATATAGTCCTTCTACTTTCATGTCTCTTGACATATATAAGTCCCATATACTAGGCTTTCCAAGTCTGCCATACTTCACACAACTTGATGATGACACAGTCCTTGCCATTGCTCTGGAACTGGCCTAATTTCACTCTTGTTGTGGATGAGTTAAAATTACATTATGTATATATGTATGTGTGTGTGTGTGTGTGTATACACCACATTTCCTTTATCTATTTATTTCCTGATGGACAACTAGGCTGAATCTATACCTTGGCTAGTGTGAAAAACAACTAATGGCTTTGTAAAGTTAACATGATTCTTTTTGTAAGGGAAGGCTAATCTTGGGAATATTGGTGTAGCTTTAGTACCTGTCCTGTTATGGTCTTTAATCTTATTTTAAATAATAATGGAAGAACTGACAAATTCTGAATGAAAAAAAAAGATGAATTAGAACAATTCTCATATGTGGCAGAGGATAGGAGTGTCATTCATGCTTCTTTTTCTTCCTGGCCATCTTCAGTCTGCTCCTTGAGAGTAAAAAAATACTTTTAGAGAGACTGGAAGAAAGAATGTCATATCCCAACTCACAGCATTTGTGACAGCATGTATAAGATCTGTGCAAACTCAAGCCAGACAACAATCCCAGCATGGAGAGGGGAGGTGGGCAGTCCTACTGCAAACTGAGGAGCTTTTGGCAATTGGCTGCTGTTTTAGGGTTTTACCAGTGTGAACAGACACCATGACCAAGACAACACTTATAAGTACAACATTTAATTAGAGCCGGCTTATAGGTCCAGAGGTTCAGTCCATTATCATCAAGGTGAGAGCATGTCAGTGTCCAGATAGGCATGATGCAGGAGCAGCTGAGAGTTCTACATCTTCATCCGAAGGCTGCCAGCAGAATACTGACTTCCAGGCAGCTAGGATGAGGGTCTTAAAGCCACACCCACAGTGACACACCTACCCTGACAAGGCCATACCTCCTAATAGTGCCACTCCCTGGACTGAGCATATACAACCCGTCACAAATGCTGTTAGGAGAAGTACAGCCAATTTTATTTAAGGATGAGGCTTTAGTGGCAAGTCATGTAAGATTTTAAGGGCAGGACAAACTGTATTTAATGGGTTATAAAAACCAAAAAGTGCACAAAGTTGGGTGGATAGAGAGGGGTAGATCTGAGATATGTTGGGGAATCTGGAAGAATACGGTCAAAATACATTGTACAAAATTCACAAGGAACTAGCAAAGCTAGGGAAGGTACTTTTGTTTTGTTTTGCTTTTTAAATACAACCAATGGATTTTATATCTGAGTCTCAGTATGAGGTGTGTATACTGGGTTGTGGTTGTGCGGTTGTCTATAATACAGCAATTAAGTTCTGGTTTAAGAGCTTCTCTCTCTGTTTTCTCAGTGGCAGCCTGTAACATCTCCTGTTGCTACTTCCCTGAAAGAGCTTCTGGCAAGTGTGGCTGGGCTCCTAGCTTATGCCATAGAGAAGAAAGTCAGTATGAGGGAGAATTGGTGTCACTGAAAAAACATGAGTATAAGAGATGGTACTTATTTTATATTTAAGAAGGGGTATCATTATGGAGAGGTACACGCACATGTCTCTCTCTCTCTCTCTCTCTCACACACACACACACACACACACACACACACGATTTTTTGTGGTTTTTGAACTTAAATTGCTCAAAGGATATACTTTACAATCAAAGTGAATTTTAAAAATTGTGTGAAGTGGCCAGGCAGGGTGGCACATGCCCTTAATCCTAGCACTCAGGAGGCAGAGGCAGGTAGGTAGATCTCTGTGATCTCAAGGTTAGCCTGATCTACACATCAAGTTCCAAGACATCCAAGGTATTATACAGAGAAACCCTGTCTCAGAAAACCAAAGGGGGAAAAAATGGAGTAAAGTTTTAAAATTAGGTGTGTGTGTGTGTGTGTGTGTGTGTGTGTGTGTGTGTATGCCTACATATTGATCCCTTATCTTGTTGCTGTAACAAAATGCCTGATGAAAACAATTTAAGGCAGGAAGAGTTATTTTTATAGTCTGGGGGTACAATCCACCATTGGGAGTGTGGGGCAGCTGCTTGTATTACATATGCAGCCAGGAGGCAATGGGTGCTCAAGATGTCCCCTCACCTCGAGAGTATGAATCAGGAATATATAACCCCTGACTAGCTCTGCTGTGATTCCAATAGAAGAAGAAAATGGGTCATTGTAGTTTGATTTCTATTGTCATGATAAAACGCCGTGACCACAAGCAACGCAGTGGGAGAAGGGATTTATTTGTCTTATATGTCAGGTCACAGTTTGTCACTGAGGGAGTCAGGGCAGGCATTCAACTTGAAGCAGAAACCATGGAGGGATGCTGCTTGCTAGATTTATTTATTTATTTATTTATTTATTTATTTATTTATTTATTTATTTATTTATTTTTGCTGACTCATGCTCAACTTGAAGCAGAAACCATGGAGGGATGCTGCTTGCTGGATTGTTTCTTGCTGACTCATACTCAGGTAGTGTTCAGGACCACCTGCTTCCAGAAGGTGCCACTCATGGTGGGCTAGGCCCCCCAACCTTGGAAATCATGGAAATCTCCCGTAAATATGCTCGCAGGCTCATCTGATACAAGCAGTTCCTCAGTGGAGGCTTTCCTCTCAGATAACTCTAGGCTGTGTAAAGTTGACAGTTAAAGAGAACAAGGGCACAGGTCAAGGAGGTAGTGTTTCCCATGGCATTGGGAAATAGCAACCGCTGGAAAATAATGTCAGGATGCTGGTGAGGGAGAGGCTCTGGGAAGCTACGTGTATTCTCCTTTGGGAGACAGTCTGAGAGGAGGCCTGACGTGAAGGGTCCAGGCATTTCAGGCAATTTTTAGTGCTGACTGCACAATGTATAATTGCAGAAGACACACTAAGATAACTGCTTCCTGCCTGGGAAGTCAGACAGCAAAGCAAAGGTTCCAGGCAGGCTTGGTGTTTTCCCATGGATGGAGGCCTTACCTGCCACGGTCAACCTGCTTGACTTTTCCATTAATAAATTCAACAAACCACGCTTTAGTGGGTAATAAGACACAGCCAGATGGGAAGAATGAAGGATGATTGTCATGCCGTTGTATCATATATTCCAAAGCAGCAAGAGGAGACGATTTTTGGATGTGATCACTGCAGAGTCCACAAATGACTTAGGCAATAGTAACTTAGATCATTTGAGTTACTAGGAACATGGTGTGGACTTGTGCTAAAGCATCATTGTCTACTCTGCAAAGCTGTCCGGCATCTTCTACTAACATCTTAAAAGGTGAACATCAGGGCACTCTCTCTGCCAGTGTGTGGTCAATACAGCCTTTTCTGATGAGTTTAGAGACCTACGGGACCCTGGGCAATCCCCTCTCCCAAACCAGTCATGCCTGGAGGCTGCTGTGTCTGATACCCTGAAAAAGCTCAACTCTGGTTCCCATGTTTTCCAAAGAGCACAGGGATGACTAGTACCAGAGCCCAGAGGTGGCAGTCTGTCAGGGTTGGGTCTTATTGAAAATGAGATGCTTGTAGTCCTCACAGAAAAAAATATATGACAATGACTCACTTTTAATTAGAACCCAACATGGTGACATTAGAGTGTCTGACAGCATTTGTAAATTCTCAGATGCACAAATCACTGTCGAGTTGGCTCATGGCCTCAGGAAAAGTGATTTTAATTGAGAAAGGCTCACACAGATCTGCAGAAATAGAAGTGGACGTATATTATATATATTTAGAGATATGTGGGTATATATTTATGAATAGACACAGCTGGATAGATCTCATTATTCTTCTTTTCAGTCTCTGAGTAGCTAATGGCTGGCTCTATGTATCAGGGAGGGGGCATTTTGTTCCTTTTTTCTTTAAGAAAGTATTAGTTTAACTTTATATGTATGAATATTTGGCCTACATTGATGTATATGGACCATGGGTGTGATTTGTGTCAGCAGAGCCCAGAAGTGGCTGCTAGATTCTCTGGGACCAGAGTTATAGGCCACTGGGAACCACCATGTGTGGGCTGGGAACTGAACTTGGGTCCTCATAAGGAGCAACATGTACTATTGACTACCAGGACATTCACACCCCCCTTTTGAAATTTTGGAAAGGGTCTCAGTATATAGCTCTGGCTTATCTTGAACTTGTCATCCTATTACCTCTTTCCCAAGTGATAGGATTGCATGTCTGTATCAACACACCCAACTTGTACTTCCTTGTCTCTCTGCCCTCACCCCTTAACTCTGTGACTATTTTAGGGCTCCAGGACCTTGTTCGTCACACTGTGTCCTAGGCTAATTTATGTTGCTGTTGTAAAAAGACTCTGACAAAAAAAAAAAAAAAAAAAAAACATGGGCAGGATAAACTTTTAGCCCACAATTCCAGGTGACATTGCTCACTATGAAGGGGATATTTCATAGAGAGGTACTGAACCTCGATTTTCTTTCAGGTCTAATGTTTGTTAAGCAAGCAGCAACATGGTGACCATTTGAAGTAACGTACATCCCTTAGCACATTATATTGTCTGTCCAAGTGTTTCAGAGGATGGGATTTGGGTTTGGAAACAAAGGGCATAGTTGGGTCTACAGGATTCGGGGTACAGACCACAGCAAGGGGAATTTAGGGACCAATGCCTTGTTGACACCCAGGAAAGGACATGGCTGGCTTGTGACAGAACTATTCCATTTGATGAGTCTTGTACCACAGAGATGGGGGAGTAGCCAATGTGAGACATATACAATGAGCCAGAGGTAGAAGTGTGGGGCATGGGACTTATCGAAGGGAATAAAGGGAATAAAGGCTGTAATGACCAAATCAAATTTATACAACATGTCACTGGTGAAGATGTCTGCCTTTGGACATATGGGGCAGCAAAAGTAAGCAATGAGGGTGAATGTTGTATGGCTTGCTAGGTAGCTGGCTAGATCTGATGAGAAGCTATTCTTCATTTTTCTTGGTAGCTCTTTATAAGTGACCTGGGGCCTACGGCATGTACCCATAGCAAGTAAAGTGCGTTGCATCTGTTGGCAGGCCCCCGCATAGCCTTTAAGTTCCCCATGCCTCATCTCCCAACTCAGCTGTTACCTGAGCTGTATGATACGGGTCACTCTTTCTTCCAGCCGGAATGTGAGGGTTGGTTAAGCTCTGACCCATATGCATGATATCATTCCATGTTGGGTCATAGTTTTGGAGGAAACCCAAAGCTCCTAGAGCCACTGCTATTAACATTTGACTCAGGGAGAAACTATCTCTTATGTCTGGGAGGCGAGAGCTGTGCTTCGCATCAACACTTCTGAACCGACCAAGAGACAAAGGCTAGTGGATATACACCCAGAGCACACATTTTGGTACATGGGGCTGCACAGGGTTTCCAAGAGCCCAGAGCTAATGAACGAAGTGTCAAGATGCAGCCGAGGCCGTGGATGGCTGCAGTTTTCTTTGTGTGAAGAACTTCATGTGTGCAGCTCATTTGTAATTATAATGATTTCCCTGGAAACAAGAGACCTAGGACTTTATTTGATGAAGTGCTGAAACTAATTACCCACAACAAATCCAGTGTCTGCTTAGTTCGTTCTTCAGACTTTAACGTGTGTATCAGTCTATCTCCTGATGGGAGCCCCTTGGCGGTGCTTTGATGTGGGGGGTTGGCAGGAAGAGTGGTACAGATCAGAACCCGCTCCAACCGCTAGTGGGTTCTAGAAAACTGTGTCCGTGCCTACAGGCTTTCTCCACCTATGCCTCCAAGTCCACAGTAGAGTTCTGGGTTCTGGGTTTGGAAACAAAGGGCAGAGTTGGGTCTACAGGATTCAGGGTACAGACCACAGCAAGGGGAATTTAAGGACCAATGCCTTGTTTACACCCAGGAAAGGACATGGCTGGCTTGCTACAGAACTATTCCATTTGATGAGTCTTGCCTTCAGTTTCTCCTGAGGACACTGGGAGAGCCCTGCTCCAGGACTCCCAGGTACAGCTTCCTGGGTTCTTGGCCAGAAAAATACAAGAAGAATTAGGTGACTAATAAAATGAAGCCAGCCATTTAAATTAAAAGCAGAGAGTATATTTGAATCATACCTGGCTAGAGCTTTCACTCAGTTCCCAAACATTAAAATTTCCCCTTCATTTCTTGGATGAGTAATCTCAGGCTGATTAATTGGAGGCCCTGGGTCCTCACTACTTCCACATTTTATCCCTGGAGGGGATTGTGCTTCAGAGACAAATGTGAACAGGAAGTACTGTATTATCTTGCCTTGGCACAGCCACATAAAGAGAGGGAATCTGAAATCATTTATTTCCAGCCTTGGCACAGAGCTGTGGGGGATCAGGGCCCGGCTGTGAAGCTCTGAAAGATGGGGGCTATGTGGCCTTACTCTACCGGCAGGCAGACTGATGCCCCCCTACACCATTTGCTAAGTCAGAAACATCGAACTGTTATGGAATCAATTCTAGCTGAAACAACGATCTCCTTTATCACTGCAGCAGAGTGTGGGGAATATTCTTCCTCTGAAAAATTAATACCTTGAGTCGGCCAAGCAGATAATCCAAGATGTTCTTTTTTGGGGGGGACAAATGGTTAAATTTTTACCCAGGGGAGAGGGAAGGGAGTTGAAGGATAATATGGACCTCTTAGGGTGTTTAATAAACAAGGAGCAATAGGAATGGTGACATGGTGACATCTACATGTAATTCTGGTGTGACAGTTGCCCTTGGTTGTCAACCTACCTACATCTGGAATTAACTAAAACCCAAGCAGCTGGGCACACCCCTGAGGGATTTTTTTTTTTTTAGGTAGCAGCCTATTCAAAGACAGGGAAGAAGGAAGCTTTTGGTTTTAGTCGGCTTCTGCTTGTTCCGGCTGACAATGCCATCCCTTCACTGGCATTAGAGTCTACTTTTTTCAGGATTCCAGCATGTGCTGAAGACCAGCTGAGTACCCAGCCTCATAGGCCCGAACAACTACTATATTCTTGGACTTCTTATTGGTAGACAGCCATTGTTGGGTTATCTGGACCACAGCCTGTAAGCCACTTTATAAAAGATTGCCTTTAAAATATGTCTATAAATGAACACATACATTCTAGAAAATGAATATATATATATATATACATATAATTATATGTAATAGTCATAAAGCATATATGTATATATTCATATATATTCAATATATATATGTGTGTATATATGGATATGTATACATATATATATATTTTCCTATCAGTTCTGTTTCTCTAGAGAACCCTGACTAATAAAGCCATAATTGAGAACCTAAAGGAGGATTTTGAATTCAAGGCAGACTTAGCTATGCAGTGAGATTTTGCCTCCAGATGAAAAAAATAAAACTTCCAGAAGCCTATCTCATACACTGAAGCACTGTACACTTCTGAGATGCCATGGATAAAGCACAGGAGGATGCTGGCACATGCATTTGCCTTGGGGTTCAAACCCACTTCTTGTATCTTTAAGCTTTTGCAAGCCTAATTTCTAAGACAAACCCATCTTATTTGTTAATGGAATCCAACAATTACCTTAAAGATGTTTTTCAAATAACCAAAAAGTCAGACTTAGGCTGGGATGTGCAGAGGTTGCTATGGTTACCAATCTGCCACTGGCTGGCTCTAAAATGATAGGCACTTGATGGGTCCACATAAGTACTATATAGACAGGTCATGGGTTTTAGTTTCTATCCTTTTACCTGGGCTGCGGAGATATATTCCATGGCATGCAGATGAATGACCCAAAAGACAGAGTACCACTATTCACCCATTTCAGACAGAGTAGGTCCAGTAGATTACAAACAGCTCTCCACTGAAATGCCTAGGAGCAATGGAAGGTGTGTGTATGGGCATCCTGAGGACCCGCCGTATCTACTCAAAACCAGTTGTTCAGTTTCTGGCACTGAGCCAGACCATCCGTGACACCCTCATCTTCTTGAGTCCAAAGGGTGGGTCTGCTGAGTCAGAATCTGTCCTCTTAGACAAGGGCATCTGTGATGCTAGTCTCCTAGTGGGGGCCACCTAGCTCCCAACCCTTTCTCCTACAAATCATACTTTCCTTTGGGAAGTCATTGCTTAGGCCTTGCAGGCTGTCGAAGGAGATTGGGATCATGTGGTTAGGGTTCACTGCTCTTCCTAAGGCAGGAAGAGAGCCCAGAGAGTAAGCTTGCCAGTGTTCTCCAGTGCCCAAAGGCTATTATAGTTTATAGGTTTCTGATGCTGTAATTCAAGATTTGGCTTTGTGAACTCTACATTGCCCTTAGAATAGCTCCTCCATACCCCATTTAAATTGGCTAATCATTTTTTAGTCTCTACAACTTTTTAATCTCAGCTGAATCATGGCCTCTCATTTTAATTGTTATGGGGACTTCTTTGTGCTATAGCCATAAAGTAGTCTGGCCGATTTTAGAGAAATTCTCCAGGACTTAGAATCCGAATATCCAAAGATGTCTTTTAATGTTTGTACATCTGGACAGCTGTGCAATCTCTCAGTGGTCTTTACAGCAGCCACCACAGGGCAAGCATAGATAACCTCTTGTTTTATTTGCAGTTTTGTTTAAGCTTTTCTATCTCTGTCTGTCTGTCTGTCTGTCTGTCTGTCTGTCTATCTGTCTGTCTATTTATATTTGTATCTATGTATCTATGTATCTCTATCTCTATCTCTATCTATCTCTATCTCTATCATCTATATCTACATCTACATCTACATCTATCTGTATCTGTATCTGTATCTCTATACCTATACCTATATCATCTATCTCTATCTCTATCTCTATCTCTATCTCTATCTCTATCTCTATCTCTATCTCTATCTCTATCTACATCTACATCTACATCTATATCATCTACATCTATATCATCTACATCTATATCTATCTACATCTATATCTATATCTATATCATCTATATCTATATCTACATCTACATCTATATCATATATCTATCTATATCTATATCTATATCTATATCTATATCTATATCTATATCTATCATCTATATCTATATCATCTATATCTATATCTATATCTATATCTATATCTATATTTATATCTATATCTATATCTATACCTATACATATACCTCTATATCTATATCTATATCTATATCTATATCTATATCTATATCTATCTATATCATCTATATCTATATCATCTATATCTATATCTATCTATATATCTACCTATTATTTCCTATACACTTATATTCTTGAGGATGGAATTTGTTCCTTAGCTGCCCAGAAGAATGTCACTGGTCACATGCAAATCTCTTTCTCCTTGCTAGTGGCAGGCTCAGGAAGGGCATGAAATATGCATTTGGACAATGAGACAAGAGGAGGGATAGTCATTGGGGGCATCAGGGACAGGTGTCTCCAAGAGCTTTATAATGAGAAGGGCATCTTGTCATGGGCGGCAGCATGGATGACGCTGGAGGGTATGATGGCAGAAACAGGGCTGACACAGAGGGCAAGCATTGCCTGATCTCATTTATATGAAAAGACAAAAATGTCAGACTCATAAACAGAGGGTGGAATCATGCTTGCGGGGGTCAGGACTGGGGGAAACTTTGAAGGTGTTGATTACAAGGCCTGAACTTTCAGGCACACTCTGAACAAGCACTGGTAACCAGCTTTAGAATACAGTGACTACTGAAGTCTATAGCATGTTTGTATATGTGAAATTTGCCAAAGAATAGTGGAAGTCAGGTGTTCACACAGGGACGTGTGCTCATGCACATACATGTACACACGTTCACACTGAAAACAAAGGCTGCGAATATGCTACTTTGCTTGCTTTTAGTAAGCATTGCACAGAAAACATACACAAGACGTCAAGGTGCACCTTTAAGCCAAACACTTGGGAGGCAGAAAAGGGCACGTCTCTGTGTCCAGCTTGTTTGACATAGAAAATTCCAGGCCGTTTAGGGCCGGATAATGAGGTACTTTCTCACAACAATAACAACAACATCAACAACAACAAAACAACCGCCACCACCAACAACAACAGTAAAAACAAGAAGGAGACACGGGTATGTTGCAACTAGGTATGGTGGTACATGATTGTCGTCCTCAAACTCAGAAGGCCAGGGCAGGAGAATCTAGGTCCGCGTGGGCTGCATGGTAAGAGCTTGTCTCGAAAATCTAATCTAATAAAATCAAGACCACAAAACAACCCCTCCAGACGCAGTCCTCCCCAAATCCCATCAACAAATATCACGTCGTATACCTTAAATATATATAATTTGGGCAATGCTCTTCTCTCTGTGTCAGCCTTGCTTCCCCTGTGAGCATGTCACTGAGCGTCATCTATATTGCTCCCCATGACAGGCTGCCCTTCTCATTGCAAAGTCACAAGGAGACGCTGCTCTCTTTGCCCTCAGCTGCTATTCTCCCCATCTCCCTGTCCAAGTGCATCTTTCATGCCCTTCCTGATCCTGCCACCAGCAAGGAGAAAGACACCTGCACCATTGCTTCAGAACAGTGACTGAGAAAAAGACTCCGTTCCCAAGCAAACAACTTATAGGAGGAAAAAAAAAAAAACCCTGCAAAACAGCATTTAGACAAAACCACAGAGCAAGATGGGAGTACTGTCAGACCCCTGCACTAGGAAAACACGGAGAAAAATTTGAAGACATATGGAAGAAGTAGTTACTCTGTACATCGGAAGGTGACACAGAGCCTCAAAGCAGACACAGCATGGGTCCTTGGAAACGGTGTTTTGAATCAGAATCACACAGTTCTGAAAATCTCCTATTTTCTTCTGCTTGTGGTGGGAGATGGAGGCGCCTGTCCCTTGAGCAAGATGAGTTACAGTTTCAGCAACGTACAGTCCAACACACTCTAGGGAGAACACAGCCTTTGGCTCATCCTAACCAAGATTTGCGTCGGATTTAGAAAGTAGTGGAAACAAAATAAGCATGCGTTGTTTTGTTTCCTAGTTTTTATTAGTTTATGTGTTGCTTTGTTTGCATATGTGGACATGCGTACACATGCCATAGCAAACACGTATGGGTCAGAGGACAATTTGTGGGAGTCAGTTCTCTCCTTCAGCCACGTAGGACCCAGGGGTCCAGTGCAGGTCATCAGCCTTGGCAGCAAGTTCTTTTGCCTGCTGAGCTATCTCAACAGCCCTTTGTCTTTGAGACTGGCTCAGCTCTATAGCCCAGGCTAGCTACAACACAAAACCCTGCTGTCTCAGCTTCCAAGCGCTGATATTACAGTCCCATGCCACTACACCCAGCCGACTGTGACGTTTCTGAGAGAGTAGTTAAGATTGGGAAGTAGTCAAAATGTGTTTCTAAGTATTCAAATGGGATTGCACTTGCTTGAGTTCACAGAGTAATTAACTACAAGATAGTCTGTTGACGAGAGGCTGGATAGATGTCTCAGTGGTTGAAACATTTGGTGTTCTTGTGGAAGGTCCCAGAAGCCGCACTGTGCCTGGAGCTTCAGTTCCAGGGGATTCAGTGCCTTCACAGGTATGATGTATGAATTTGAAACAGATATACATACATACATACGTACACACATATGTACATACATATATACATACCTTCATACACTCACACACACATATGTACAGGAAAAAACACTCATATACATGCAATAAGAATATGTTAATTAAAAACAATTTTTTTTGGAATGCTAAAAAGCCTGGCTCTATTTTACTGATGAAAAGCTTGACCTAAACCAAGAAAAGAGGTGTCAAACCATCGTAAACAAAGATCGAAGTTTTGAGAAAGCTCGAAAACACACCAAAATGACCTCTTTGAAGGAGAGCGTTCACGGACTCCCACTTCTCTGATTGTGGAGAGCTGGAGTGTTATAGGATCAGAGCCTAGGATCTCTCGATAGCTCTACTTCCCTTAGCAGCCTGGCGTTTGTATCCCATGACTTAGGTAAAGCCCAGACAGACTCCTAGCTTCCTGGAATAAGAAGCCAAAGAATGTCATCAAACAGCGTCTGAAGCCCACAGCAGAGGCTTCGGATTTAGCGTTAGCCTGCCTACCTGATGTTTCTGCCAGTGCACTCTTGAGGTACTCTGGCTCATTATTTTACTGTCTTCTGTTAACAGGAAAACTTCACAAAATGAAATCCCATGCTGAAATAATGACATTTTAGGTAACCTTAATTCACGTTCCTCAGGTCATACTTAGTAATATTTGACTCCAGATTAAAAATAACAAATTAAATAATAAAAAATTTATTTATACTATAATAAATTAAATTGAATTAATAATATCTGACTTCCTGTGTTTTTTTCCCCCGTTGGGCAAGAACAATAGCTGACATCTAGGTCACTTTCATGTTACTTTAAGGGAGGGTCATGTGATATAGATACATGGCATGGGGCTGATGTCATGACTTTAAAACCTAGTGTTGCTCTGAGTGAGGGCATTAGGATTTGGAATTGGACAATAGTCGATGGTACAGAAAATCAAACTTAATTTGATTAAGTGGATTTGGACAACCCTTTATATCTATCATCCATAAAACGAAATAATAACGACAGTCATGAAAACACAGCCGGAAAGTAGAAAAGGCATCTGAAAGGTGACTTTATTCTGGCAAGCATTCAGTAAATATTAGTCACTTTTGCAGGGAACTCAGCTTCTTACAAAATGGTGGCTTTCCCGGGAAATCTTCACCCGGATTGGGGAACAAAGAAATCAACTGGCAGACCCTGTTGCTTGCTCAAGCACCAGGATCTTACTTTAAGGAGGCCAAAGCTCATTTGTGACTTCGGCAATGTACAATTCTTGTAATTTCAGAGAATGTAATGGATCTTTTGCTAAAGGTCTCTGAGGCCATGGCTGCTCCAGCATCTGAGAATATGTATCAGGATTTTCTACACTTACTTGGTCCCCCATGGAAGTCTGTCTACTTCAGGTAGTGGGACATAGATCTGCACTTGTCAAGTTCTGATTATTCGGCTGCACAGTACAATACATGAACTATCAGATCAAGAGCCCATGTGCAGGAGGCACAAGCAACATCAGGACCACTGTCTGAACATTTGCTGCATCAGTGGCCTGGCCCTAAGCATCCTACACATGCATCTCAGAGAAAGAGCCATGGAATGCTATTGTGAACTCTACTGCACAATGGGGTGGAAGAGACAGAATTCCAGAGTCAAAGAAGCATGTCTCACAGGCTGGGCTAAGCATGTTTACCACTGCTGACTCCGTGGTAAATCATCCTTGCATGTTTTGACAAACTCAACCGAACCTCAGTGCTGGTTGTGTGGGTTTGTCTGCCTCTTTGGAGATACCAGGGGAGCAGGAGAGACCATCAATTTATGGATCTCAGGTGCTACCTCCAGAGATTTTGACCTTTCAAAAAAAGGGAGGAAGCTTAATATACGGTCTGGGCTCAACCGCAAGGTTATGGTAGCATTGCCGTGGATAAGTTCCTTAAAATGATCAGTCCATCATATGTAAAATCAAGCTATCAATAGCGCCTTCCTATGGGGTTTTTAGTATAAAAACAATAATGAACCTAGAGAATGCTGCTATCTGACACAGTTATTCAGTTGACCTCAAGAGGGGCAAGGCTCAAAGAGGCAAAATGGAGCACCATGTTAAAGCTGTACGAGATGGCTTCCTGCCTGTTGAGTAGGTTCTGAGTAGCATTTAACAGGTGCTTGATGTAGCCCAGAGGGTCAGCACTGTCACCTGCTCATTAATGATGGACTGGGTCCCCCAGTCTCTATAGGGGGGTAGTGGTTTGTTTCTACACCTTAATAAAACAACAGGACTCACGTGCACTAACTCATGTGCTACATTTTGCCTGTCACAGTGAGCATTCTTGACACTGAATGGGTGTTAAGGATGGAGGAGAGACTTAAAGCTGAGTGTCTAGTCAGGCTTTCTGTAGAACGCATGTTTGCAATCTCTCCCTTTCTTTCTCCCTCGAACTCCCTCCTGCTTCGTCTTGCCTTCCTCATCCTCTGTTATCAATTGAAAAATAACGATAATCACATTTACTATAATGATCGTCTAGACTAGGTATGCAGCCTAAGCTGAGCTTTAACTTCTGCCTTAGCTTTGTGATGTCTAAAGAAACTCCATCTTAAGCTAGACATCTATCTTGGTACCCACTAGCCATTTGTCTCTTACTTCAGTCCCTGGAAGACAAATTTCCAGTAACCCTGACTCAGTGACCCCCTACCCAGAAATGTACAGCGGTGACTACTCTTTAGGAATTGACTAATTGCATTACTTGACTTCTGTAGCTTACTTATGCAGATGGCCTAAGATCGTTCTGAGTTTCTTTAACCAGTTAGCTTGGTAAAACTTACCAGTTTTTGCTCATTCCCATAGCTATTGAAGTTCTTCTTGTAGTTTTCCCTTTAAAAGCCTTTTCCCACACTCCCCCTTGATTGGGGTTTAAGGTTGTCATCCTGTTAGCAGCTAATCAATAAACCCTCCAATTATAACTGGATTGAGTCTATGGTCTTTTCCCAGGAGTCACAAACTCCTTGATAGCTTCCCTTTTAGAATTTCAGGAGTACACCACTACCGCATCTAAGTCTATGGTGTTTTAATAAAAAAAAAAAATGTCTTCCATAGACCCATCTATTTGAGCCTTTGGTCCCCAGCGGGTGATGCTCTTTGGGCCTTTTGTGGAACTTAGGACATGAAGACTTGCTGGAGGAAATACATCACAGGGGGTAGGCTCTGATGGTTTGTAATTTTACCGCACTTCCGATTTGTTCTCTCTGTTTTCTCCCTGTGGTTGAGGATGCGGTCTTTCTGTTTCCTGTGTCGGATGCTTGCTGCAATGCTTCTCCTGCCATGATTGATTCTCCCTCTGGAACAGTGAGTCTTTTTATAAAGTCACTTTTCGTCATGGTATTTTATCAGAGCAACACAAAGGAACCAATGTGGAAACCATACTGCAATCTTTCTGTCAGTTTTTTTAAACACCGTCTTGGTTGAGTCCAAGAGGAAGGAGATTGTCCTCTGTTGGATTTTTGTCTTGGGATCTCAGTCTTGTTTAAATGCGAAAGAGAGGCTGGAGAGATGGCTCAGCAGTTAAGAGTGTTGGCTGTTCTTCAAGAGGACCAAAGTTTGATTCCCAGCACCCACAGGGTGACTCACAACTGTCTGCAACTCCATTACCAGAGGATTCAGTGCCCTCTTCTGACCACCATAGGCATTACACGCATACTGTGAAAAGACACACATGCAGCAAAAATTCATAAGCATCACATGAATAAATAAATAAGTAAATAAATAAATATAAATAATGCTGTAAAAGCATATGCATCTGCTAGATATCCCTTACAACATCTTACGATTACTTGAAATCTAAATATCCCCTAAGACTTGAAGTTTGTATTTACAGAAAAGTTTCATTTGTTTCCAGACAGGGTTTTGTAAATTAGCACAGCTGGGCCTTGAACTTGCAAACTTTCTGCCTCAGATGCCCAAGTATGTGGACCACAGTGCTCAACTGTCTTATTCTTTATCTTCAGAGTTTTATAAAGAATGGGGCTTCAGTTCATCCCTGTGCTTATTCAGTCATCAGTGTCGACTCCCTTCTGACACATCATTGTTCTTTTAACACACAGCAGCCCTCGACTTTCTGTCTTTTCATGGATGTTGTGGAGAGAGTCTGGCCACAGTCCTTCTCCTCAGGGTGACGGTTGCTGTGGAGAGAACCAAGATGTGATACTTGTGAAAATAAATGGCTGAACGTGGTGGATCTTATTCTGGCCAATTTGCCTAGATTATACAAAAGGAGGAGAAGTTTGAGTGGGCTTCTTGAGAGACCTACCTGGGATCTTTTCAAGATGGTAGGAAGTTCCCCCATCTAGAAAGTCATCAAAATGAAAGATATATAAGAGTGGGATTTGTAAAGATAAATGTGGCACTGACATGTGAAATATAGTTTACACCAAGGGCCTGAAGCTAGAACAGAGGACTTTCTCATAGAATCAGCAAGCACAGTAGATGACTGTGATTGGGCGTACCGTCTTGACTGAGAGTCTTGGTGGAGACATGGAGTACATAGGATAGGCTGGTGTGGAACTGTCCTCCAAAACCACACTAAAGCACTTGGTATTAGTTCTGAAGTTAGCAAGGAAGCCAAGGAAAGTTTTTGAGCAAATACAGACCACTCTGAGACAATTAATCTGGTGGCCAGGATAAGATGAAGCAAAGATGGGAAGTTTAGTCTTCTTGAAGGGATAGATGTTCGTGGGAAAGAGTGACAGCCCATGTAAACTGGGACTAATACGGAAAAAGTAAGACTAGGAGCTAACAGGGCTATGACTGCTGAGGGTTTTTGGCTGTTCAGAGGATCAAAACCAGGCTGGGGCATATTTGGAACAGAGAAAAGATTAACCAGTAAGCCTCTCTGCTTTCTTTTATGTGGGATCATTCTCTCTTCAACTGGAAGCCCACCACAGCAGCCTCCTTCCTGCTCCTTACAGATCTCCAGCTCATTCTATCCCCAGTGCTTTTGAATGGCTTCTTCCTTCTAGTTCAGTCCTTTCCCCAACCTTTGTGGGGAATCCTGGCCAATCCGTCTAAACCCACACTCCAACCCTTTGCCCTTGTCTTGTGCTCACAATCCCATTGAGTTTTTAATTAGTGCATTTATCACTGTGAGACATTTTTTTCTTCTGTTTCACGTTTGTCATTTCCTATGACCAGTTAATTTCCATGATTTCCCCACCAAGGAATTTACTATCCTTTAGAACATGTCTCACAGTATTCAATAGACATCAGTGAAATGGTTGAAGATAGGTCTTATTCTTTACACAAAGTGCCAACCCAGCGATTCATACAGGTAGAGAACCTCCACTACCCAGTCACAAGTCTACAGACTGCTGCTAAGGTATCTTTCCAGCAGAGGAACCTATGCTGTGACCGTGGCTGTCTTTCAAGTCATGTGGAACTTGTTCATAGGGAGGATACAGTCCCCAGTTGGCCCATATGCAGCCACCAAAGGTAATGTGTGATACTGATTGCAGAGTATTACGTTGACATAGAGCTACTACCTACAAAAACCTCTGGTTATCTGTATATGGATATGTGTCTTTAGCTTTAGAAATGGGCCTTGGGGAGTACAGAGAAGAAATGAAGGTGGGAGACAGAAAGACTTTGCAGGTGACATATCAAAGGCATTTCCTAGAATATTCAAGAAAGACTCCATGCCGCTGTCTTCATTTCTGATGGGAGGTTGGTCCACATTCCTGCATTATAGCCTTATACCCGAAAGTCCCCTGCCATGTAGACTCTATGGTTATCAGTCCCTCTTACAAATAATTCCTCTATTCATCCATTTCATGGGGTGTTAGGGATTTATATGGGTGACTTTAGTTTCCTCTTCTGTAAAATAATGGAAACTATAACACAGTTTCATTGGAAGAAAAAAATCTAAATAATAAATACACGGAAATCACTTAGCAAAAGAGAGCACAGAAAACAAAATTAGTAAATGCTTTCTGTTTGTTTTAGTCTCATTATGTTGCTGTGACAAATACGATGACCAAAAACAATTTAGAGTAGAAAAGGGTATTTTTTTGGGGGGGGGGGCTAACATTTCCAGGGTATAGTTTTTTGTTGATGGAAGTCAAGGCAAGAGTGCAAGCAAGAACTTGAAATAGAAACCACTAAGCAAAGATATATACTGGCTCACTCACAGATTTATGTCCAGCCAGAATCTTCACAAAGTTCAGGACCATATATATATTCAAGGAGTTGTGTTACCCACAGTGGGCTGGGCCCTCCTATGTCAATAAATACTCAAGATAGCCCACCAAAGACATACCTATAGGCAAATCTGACCTGGGCAATACCTCAATTGAGACTCCCTTCTCAGGTGACCCTAGTTTGTGTCAAGTTAACAACTAAGACTAATTAGGACATTTCAGTTTGACATGTAAACACACAACTTTAATCTGTAACAGTCTGTTTCTTGTCTCCAGAATCTCATGCTGATACCATAAAATTAAAAATAGTTCAAACTTTAAAATTCTCCCAGTCTATAAATATTTTAATACTTTAGAAGCCCAAGGTCTCTTTAAAAAAAGAAACTCATTAACTGTAGGTTCCTGTAAATAAAAAGCAAGTTATATACTTAAATATGCTTATTCCACAAGGGATGAACTGGGCCATAGCAAAACAACCAAAACCAAAATACAGGTGTGTAAACTAAATTCTTCTGTAGCTCAATGTCCAGCGTCTGGGAGTCACTAATAACCTATGGCCCCCAAAGGCTTGGGAAGTTTGATTTATCCGTCTGTATCGCTTGTAGAACATATACTTTGTCTTGTGGGCTCAGACTACACTCCACATCTGCCACTGTTCTTATCGATTACCCCATAGACCTGCCATCTCCAATACAATAGGGTTTCTAGGGCAACCAAGGCTGCATATTCACCAATAGCCTCTGCTGGTCCCTGTTCATGGACTCTAACTCTGTCCCACAGTGCCAAGCCTCAGTTTCTCTCCATATCCCCTTCAATCCTGCTGTATCCATGCCTTCAAAATCAGTACCACCTGAGCGACTCTTACACAGTAGCCCAGTTCACCTGCCAGCTTGAGATCCTCTCTTGGACCACAGTTCCTGTTTGCCAACACCGAGAAAACATGGTCCTCTTGACTCAGTGAAGGACAGATAATTTCGCCCCAATCGTATTGATCATTTATCAATCACTGCTGTTTGTTTAGCCACTGATGGACACACATATAATCTTAGCCAAAATACTACAAAATTCTGTTGGCTCATGTGATGGTTTGTATATATTTGACACAGGGAGCTGCGCTATTAGGAGGTGTGGCCTTGTTGGAGTAGGTGTGTCACTGTAGGCATTGGGCTTTAAGACCCAAGTCCTAGCTGCCTGGAAGTCAGTCTTCTCCTAGTTGCCTTCAGATGAAGATGGAGAACTCCCAGATCCTCCTGCACCATGCCTGCCTGGACACTGCCATTCTCTGCCTTGATGATAATGGATTGAACCTCTGATCCTGTAAGCCAGTCCCAATTAATGTTGTCCTTATCAGAGTTGCCTTGGTCAAGGTGTCTGTAAAACACCATGGGTACAGTAAAATCCTAACTGAGAAAGCTTACTTTAACTAGAGTTCATGCTGTCTTTGGAAACCTTACAAGCTCGGCCTCCCTCGGTCTACACATCACTCAGAACACAAACCTTTCAAGCTCCCCCAAGAACAGCCTTTATGCTCTCATCTTTTCCTGCAAAAATCTTTCCAAATCCTCCCAACAAAGCAGGCCCAAAGCAGGAAACACCACCCGGCCAAGTTCATCACAACGGCACTCCACTTTTCCGGTATAAAATTACGTTCTAGTTTCGTTCCATAAAATGGATTAACACGGTGATCAAAAACGTAGGAAAGGATTTATTTGGTGTCAGGTACGACATGGTTGCCAACATGGCTCATAACACGGTTTTGGCTGCAGGAGCACCCATCAACCTGAATAATGCATCTCTGGCATTCTAGTATACGATGGCATTGCTCATTCTTGTATGCTTGTCGGGTTTGCCTTTTTCTATACCACACTTGCCCTCAAACACAACTCTGATAAAATTTTTCTGGGAAAGGGATTGAGGCTATTATTAGAGAAGGAAATGACTTTGATGTCTATTAGGCACAAACTGATACGGTCCTGACCATTCAAGTAGTCAACCCAGGCATCCCGGCACAAGGGGTCCTGGATGAGGAGGCTGACTGCCTTAGTTGTTCTATGGAAGATCTTAGCCAACTCATGGTTACTGAGGTGTATAGGAACTATATTAAACGGGAAATGTTTCTGAGAAACCTGAAGAAGCTTTAGTCATTAAGAGAACTGAAGACCCCGAGGAAAAGGAACAATGGGCCTGGTCACAAAGGAGAGGGATGTCCATAGAAATACAAGGGACAAGATGAGAGACAAAGAGCTGGGTCTACTGGATTAATGAGCAATGGTAAGAGCTTCCACAAGAGGGAACCTCTAATAATAGAAAGTTTGATCCAAAATATTATAGAGGGAAATTGGAAGATATATGTATAACAAAAAAGATAAAGGATGAATAGAGAAGTTTGGACACTGTGAGCAGGCCATTGGAGTAGTGAACCTTCCTGGAAAGGTTGGAACATACTGATTTGACTCCCTGGCATTGCCTGCCTGAGGAAATTAGGGTACAAATTTTAAGAGACAGAATTTGGGCCTGTGAAGGAGCCCTGGGGGAAGCTGGAAGATAAATTAATACTGCATATAGAGAAGAGTTTGAAAAGTATTGTAGAAATAGATATTTGGATGAGCTTAATAAAGACATTTTGCTAGTTGAAGACAAGTTAAAAAATATTAACATTACCCCAGCCTGTTTAGCACCCTTCGCTCTTATACTAATGTGATTGCAAGTTTATGCCCAGTCGACTTGTGATTTGGAGATTTTTCTGAGAGTTAGAAGTGGATGTGAACTTGTTTTTGCAGACACTGAACTGTGACTTTGTGTGTGCGTTGTGCTTTCTGGTGACAGAGAGAGAGAGAGAGAGAGAGAGAGAGAGAGAGAGAGAGAGAGAGAGAGAGAGAGAGAGAGAATCGAGTATGTGTGTGTGTGTGAGAGAGTTTCTGATTTCATGCCTATCTGATCCTTCCATTCTCAAGAACCCCAGAATGACTGCAGCTGGTCCTCACCAATTTGACTTAAGTTTCAGGGAGGAACTTTACTTTCTGGCTTGTTCACTAGTCCATACTTAGCTAGTTTTCTTATCTAGCCCAAGACCACCTACTCAGGAAATGGTGTTGCCCAGAGGGGGATGGGCACTCATATATCCATTAACAATACAGACAATTCTCCATAGATCTGCCAACAGGCCTATCTGTTCTGGGCAATCCCTCAATTGAGACTCCTTTCTCAGACAACTCTAAGCTGTTTTGAGTTGATGGTAAGCTAACTGGAATACAATATAAATATTTCATTAAAATCATTTTTTTTCAGTGCTGAGAAATATTTAAAACCCACTAGATCAGAGAGTCTTCAGCTTTTAGATTCAGTTACTTGAGAGAACAAGGGTTGAATACAGTGTGTTCCCCAAAACACTCAGTTTGAAGGCTGGTCCTTGAGGTGAGCCAAGGAAGAATTGAGAGGATGCTCCTTCAGCATGGTAGTTAGAACCCCAGGGCCAGAGACTCATGAATGAAGGAGAGCAGCTTTTCCTTATAAAAAACACCTGCTGTGAGAGTCAGTTCCCTTTGATTTCCTTTCTCATGAACCATTTTTGTGTGTACCTCTGGCAGATAACCATAAGACACTGTCTGACATGAGCTACAGACCTAGCTAAGGGTGGGTCCACAGATCTCGAAGTTTCCAGACTTCAGAACACAAACTAAACAATCTATTTTAAAGAATCTATCCAAACACCAGAAACTTTATTTTATCAAAAAATGCTGAGGCGGCATGTCAGTAAAGTGATTTGACAGATATTCATGTTTGGACGCTGCAGTCAATTATGATCAGAGCTTTCCCTTTGTCAAGGGATAGCTAATGAGAAGTCTGGCTGAGGAGAAGCCACTGGTTTCTGAGCACTTCCCAGCAGGATCCCTGTTTCTCATGTGCCCTGTGTTGAAATTGGACTGAGGAAGACTGATTCTGGCAAACACATAAATCACTGGAACATGATTATGCAGCCTTTAAGACTTCCTAGCTTGAAGGATTCGATTCTTTGGGCCGAAAGATGTATCTGCAGTTTATGAAAGCTCAATGAGACGGCAATGCTGGTTTCTGCCTCCAAATCCCCAGAATGGTTATAAAACATGACTTGACAAAAGGACCTTTCTGGCTTGTAGCAGGTAGAAAATGAAATGTAGCAAAAGTGGGGGAGGAAAACCTCAGGCAGCTTGAATATTAAAATCCAGAATTACTGTGATTGGCAGTGGTGGCTCAAGAGATCTGTCTGCCAGGGTTGAAATGGATTTCTACCTAGGACAGAGCTAGTTCCCAGGAGGCAAGGAGACAATCTGCCTTTGGGGATCTTTCCCGGCTGGGAAATAGTCTCTGCCTCTTAGCTTTGGCAGAATATTCCATGATGAAAATTTTTTCCCATGTCCAAATTTTTATATGCAAACCACTGGGCATGCAGAATCTTTGTCAGTGGTCAAACAAGAGTCCTGAGGAGAGCAAGCCCCAGAGTGAGTGTTAGCATTTTGTCTGAGGCATCCTGAAATTCAAGGCTCAGTAAAAGTAAACTGTGAACATATGCTTTCACATTTTTTTTTTTTTCTGACCCTGGTTGTTTCTCTAAGGTTGTCCAAGAGCCAGATGTTAGCCCAGGAATTGAGATGCATGTCTCATGGCTACCTTGCATATAATCCCACCAGTTAGTGTGGGAAAAGTTTAGTTGTAGCTTGTGCATTAAGTTCTGGAGTTCTCTGTGCCTAGTCAAGCTCAGCTAACAAAACCTCTTGACATTCAAAGTCTTGTCAGACTTGCCCCACCCTGTATTCTATGATTTCTCAAACCAGTCATGCTCGAAAGGATCCCTGACCTCTAGTGACTGAAGCCAACCACCACTTGGCTTAGATATGAAGGAGATCTATAGTCTCAGAAGGCAAGGCTCTGCTGACAATATCCCGAAGCTCCAGATACACAGCATGAGTAACAACCAGGGAGGGCCCCAAAGAAGAGAGTTTGGGGAATGCTATGCCTGACATACCTAATGCTATGACATCCCAGGTACCTCAGCTAGGGTTGGGTAGGGCTGGGGTCTGACTTTGAGAACATAGACACGGCCCCAGCTCTTACTAGCAATCTCCCAAGGTTCCTCTT
Organism: Micromys minutus; assembly: GCF_963924665.1. Taxonomy (NCBI): domain Eukaryota; kingdom Metazoa; phylum Chordata; class Mammalia; order Rodentia; family Muridae; genus Micromys; species Micromys minutus. The sequence continues at coordinate 8,602,025 of NC_137967.1, read as the reverse complement.
GGTTCATGGTATCTCTCCTGAAGACTAAAACTTTATGCATACCATTCACAGATTTTTACAGACTGGTACACACCGAGCCTATTTTAGTTAACTGTCAAAAGAATTCTGTGAGGTTGTTAGTTCTCCCATTTTACACAAGAGAAACACTGAGACCCACCCACCCCTCTCAACTGTTTCAGTGACTTTTGGTCGTTTTGTTCTGATACACAGTCTTGTCTCATAGCCCAGGCTATGAGCTTCTTCAGAAAATTTTCAGAGCTTCTTCAGAAGATTTCAGCCCACAGATGAGTAGGTGGCTGTCCTGTCATGTTAAGGGGTCTATGGCCTTGACACATTCTATTTTATTATTGTGGTAAGATCCTAGTACAAAAGAAGAAAAGATAAATGTCTTAGGATGGCGAGGATGTCTGTGACACATGCAGAGAGGATGTATGGGGAGCTGAGAGGAGGTAAGTTTAGAATAAGAATCAGGAGCAGGGCTATAACTGATGCTGGGAATAACCAAGGAGAGGGTTGGGAAGGAATCGAAAGAAGCAGAAAGCGAGAGGCTGCTATGTTGCTGCTGTGAGATGACCGAGGAAGAGGCTTTCTTTGGTATCTCCCAAAGTAGAAACCGAGACCGAAAGCATGAGTTTAGAGAAGGGACTGAGGTGTGAGGATAGGGCGTAAAGAGAGAATGTTCCAGACTCTCAAGGGGTAAGAATCTCTCCAGAAGGTAGGAAGTAAGAAAGAGAGAGTGGGAAGAGACTCGGGAAGTTAGAAGAGGGAAGATGGTCTCAGTGTGGCTCGGAGGGGCAGATCTGCACTATTCTGAGATTCTTCAGAAGGATGTTTATTCTTGAGGATCCTGGCCAATGAGAGGCAGGTGAAATAGGATTTCTTTCCTCTGCAGGAGAAGAGGCTTGCTCTTTTTCTTTATCCCTCAACTAACCACAGTTATTTTCATCCCTAGAAATCCAGGAAGCTCCTCAGTGGGGCCTCTTTGTGGGACATTGTGGTGGTGTGAATATTTTTGGCTCATGGAAAATGGCTGCCTATGATGGAAGAGACCTTCCTCCTGGGTGCCTTATGCATCAGGATGTAGAACTCTCAGCTGCTCCAGCACCATGTCTGCCTGCACGCTGCCATACTTCCTACCATCATGATAATGAATTGAATCTCTGAGACTGTAAGTCAGCCCCAGTTAAATGTTTACCATTATAAGTGTTGCCTGGACCATGGAGTCTGTTCACAGAAGTGGAAGCCTTAACTAAGACAGACATCTACAAGAAGGATAACAAAATCTTACCTGGGAAAGGGGAGAAAGAGGAAGGGGGCAGGGAGAGCTGAGCCTGGCAGGGATTAGGCAGGGCTGATGGTGTTTTTGTTTCCCTTTGCAGCAAGAGATGATGAAGGGAGTGCTGGACCAGCAGGCACTCATGACCTTACTGGGCATTGAATTAGAGTTCCCTGCATGATAGGCTAGCACCCTACTCGTGTGCTATACCCCCAACCCCCTTCCCATTAAAATCACAACACGTTTTAGTTATCGTACAAAATTATAACATTATAACATTTTCACGTTTATATCATAGTTCTGTGACTTTTCTGTTGCTGTGATAAAACACCGAGGCCAAGGTAAGTTGTAAAAAAAGGGCTTCTTTTGGCTTGTTTCATAATGGTGTAGTCCATAATGGTGGGGGAGGCATAGAACAGGGAGCTAAGAGATCACTTCTTGAACCACAGAATGAACTACAAGAAGGGTGAAAGGGCTGGTGAGGGACAGAATGTAGTATCCTACATGGAAGGATAGAACCAATTCTGAAAAGCTATCTTCTGATGTACACACACACACACACACACACACACACACACACACACACACACTCATATGCACACATATACACACAAAAGCAAATGAAATAAAAATAAAAACATGAAAGTAGCAGGTAAAAGCTACAGCATCTTACTAAACATCCTCTCTATATGTCACTGTCCTCATTTGCTAAACTGATTATGTTTTTCTCTTTCATGTCTATTTTATTGAATCCTTAAAACAATTTATTATTACAATTTAGTTTCTCACCAAATGGTAGCGGCTCATACTTTCAATTCCAGCACTTGGGAGTCAGAGACAGGTGACTTTCTGAGTTTAAGGCCAGCCTTGTCTATAGAGGAAGTTCCAGGACCACAAGAGCTCCACAGAGAAACTCTGAAAAAAAATCAAAATAAGTAAATTAATTTCCATTTTTATTATGACCATTATGCAGCCACAACTTCATGTGAATAGCCTAAGTTCTAAATTTAGGAAAGACGAGTCTTTATTGTTCAGATTATTATAGTTTTGGGACCAGTTTCAATGGTCTATTATGTTAGATTTCAGTTTTGAGAAGTAAGCGGGAAGTCACAGGACAGAGGTCAGATAGCAACATTTAATTTCTTCGCAATGAAACAATCTTTTCTGCATGAACCAAATATAGTTAGTGTTAGAGGCAGGGACGAGAAGCCAGACTTAGGAGCTAGTGCACTTCCATAGATATGCAGGATATAAAAATCTTAATTTCTGCTTTTGAATCACCAAGGGAAATGAGACTTAAAGGGAGTCACATTGTAATACTGCTTACTTGATCATCACTGTGAATATTGTCTAGTGTTTTTCCAATACTAGCTGTACTATGGGATACCTTATAGACCCAATTATTTGGAATCATGGGCTCTTATATAGTCTTTTACATTTCAAGTTCCCCCATTCTCTCTCTTTCTTTCCAAAATAACATTCTTTCTGTATGACCTGTTTTTGAACCTGAATTTGTTTTTAAAAGTATTTATTTATTTATTATACTTGACAATTTCCAAATACACTAAAATTCCTTGTCCAGAAGCTATATCCCTAGAGAGATATCCTTTGGGTCTAGTATTCAGTCAACTTCGATAAACCTGCTACAAAAGCTATTGCCTTGGAGGCTGCTTGTTCTTGTATAATTGGGATAGAGCCAACCCAAGTCTTTGGGTATTCCTAACAAGATTTAATGTTGTCATAGTTACTCTGAGATAGATAAAGAACCATCACGGAACTTCCAAGAACCTTCTGGGCCTGATAGGAATGTGTGTATCTGGAATTTGAGTCTAGTAATTTACTTCTGTTAGCTGGGATTTGTGTGGCTGATAGGTTTGGAGAGGCACCATGGTGTGGGGTATCTGGCCATATTTATGAGGCAGGTACATGTCATCAGAACAGATCAATCTGTAAAGAGAAATATAGGCAGCTACAGAAGGTTGACCATTATATCCAGGAATTCATTATATATTAACATGCCCAGTATCAACAACAACACAGCAATCTACTTGATTAGACATATCCTATGTGCTTCTCATTTTTTAATAGTTGGAAGAAATTCTATTGTGGTTTTCAGAAAATCTGTATTTAAAATAGAGGTTCCCTCCTCTCTCAAACAGAGTAAGATTTAAAGTAAGTCTGTTCCAGTCTAAAAATTGTAGTTATTTTTACTCAAGTTTCACTAAAACACTAATAAGAAAATTCTTCTGTGAATATAGCAAAAAAAGCTTAATCCTATAAAGCAGGAAGTAAGCAAACAGGGATAATAGAAACATAATTAATCAAATAAGCATCCTCATTTTCAGTTCTTCTAAGAACAATATCAGAGTAGTTCCTGTTATCTTAGGTTTCCATTCCTGGTTTAAAAAAAAAAAAAAAAAAACAGGGCCAAAACCAACTTTGGAAGGAAGAGTTGATTTCACTTTACGGCCTGTAGTACATCATCTGGGGAAGTTGGGGCAGGAACTCAAGACAGAAACCTGTAAGCAAGAACTGAACCAGAAACTGAACATAGCACCGTGGACCGCCAGTCCAGGGTCAGTACTGTCCTTAGTGACCGGGTTCTTCCTACATCCAACCGTCAATTAAGATACACACCATCAGTTTGCTTATAAGCCAGTCTGGTGGGGACAAATTCTCAACCGAGGTTCCCTCTTCTGAAAGAACCCTAACTTGTGTCAAGTTGACATAAGGCTAGCTAGCTTACCTATTTCTTAGGAAACCGTACAAAAATGAATTCCAGATATTTTAGACAATTTTTTTGTAAAAGATTGAGAGTTAAAAGAATGACAGCAGAAATGTTGTCAGAGTGGTTTGAGTTCAGCTCACTAAAAGAGCTCAGCTAACCATGCGACTGAAGGTGACCCAACCTTGTTCCTCTGAAGTAAAGCATGTGGATGTGTCCTCAAAAGGATTGGCACAAATTCAGGTAAAGAATACAAATCCTCATTATTTATCTCCTGAAGCTTTTTTAGCACAGGATATGGATAACAGGACCTGATAGAGCCCTCTTCGTGTATGCTGAAGGGAAGTCTTTGATCTGATATCTTTTCCACGTGACAGAAACCACACGGTATTAGCTATTGCTCTTTCCTCTTCCTTTCTCAGAACCTCACTGTGGAATGGCTTTGTGGCCAATACTAAAATTTAGTTATCACTATTAAAAATTTCTTATAGTATTCCATCCTGTCTCCTTCAGCAGTGATGGTTCCTAAGAGCCTTTGTTTACTTACCTAAGATGCTCAGTGGATATGTTATAAATTTACTGATATTTTCCCAATGAGGCGGGTCTCATTCAGGAGCTCTAATGGAAGTGTCTCTGGCTAAAGACACTGAAGGCCTTGCTCAGTTTTGTCAACTCAGTTTTTATAGTACTATTTGTCCATTCAGCTGCTTTAGAGGGTTGAAGATCACGGGCATAATGAGAATACTACCCTGCAGGCAAGCCAACTTTAGCAAGTAGATTTAAATACTTCTCCAGGAAGCAAGCTCCACAGTCATGATGCAGTTTAGCAGAAATGTCTCAAGAAGGATACATTTTTTCTAATGGAAAAAACTTTCACTACCACTTAGGTAATAGCATTTCAACAAAAGAAGGCTACATACTTAAACTAAGACATTTTATATCCTCCACTCTGAGGCATTTGGCTCAATACTAACCATCAAGTTTCAACTGCTCCATTCAGCCAAAGGAAAAGCAAATATTCTTTTCTTGCACTGCTTTCCCTTCCCCCCAAAAATAAAACTTTATTGTTGTAAATAGAAAACAGTGCTTTAGTTTTATAACATTGTATTTAATTTTGACTAAGAAATGTTTAAGTATTACTTTTCAAAAAGCTTCTTATAATATTCCTTAATCTTCCAGTTTTGTTTTCATCTACTTATTTGTTTGGAAATAAGTATTTGCTTTTATTTGTTAATTATTACTGATATTTTTGTAAGTTAATAATTTCATATTTAAAGATCCCTTTAAATTCCAATTAAAGAAGCCTGTTTATTTATCCCCATAGTTCTAGTTTCTAGGATTTCTAACTTGGCATTAGGAAAAAAATCACCCAATGGGCTGCAGAGATGGCTTAATTCTTTTTCAAAATCTACTTTAATAGGGGTTCTTAAATGTTTCAAATGGGCTCCTTTACAGCCCACTGACTGAAGGTAGAGGAGGAAGATGGTTAATACGACAAGGGAATGTCTCCTACTGTTTATAAGTAGTTCTTTGGGGGCAATTATAATGTTCAGAAATCCAGTCCACTCAGCAAACACCAAACGTAAATCAGTAGCAGCAGCTGGATCCAAAAGAAACTGCAAGGCTCCACCAATTGTCACGAGTCTATGAAAATGGCAAGACAGAGTCAGATTACCACCAGAAGATTTTTGGTGTATTTCTCTCTATGAAGTTACAACAAGAGAAGATCAGTAAAGAAAGCAAGATGAACCAATCCAAGAGTATCAGCAGCAAATACCAGTGTCAGCAAAGCAACCAGCAAAGAGTTGCAAGGCGAACCAATGCAAGAGCATCATCTACTGTCTGTTGGGTTATACTTAACGCCCTCTCTAAATATATGTTCTCTCCAGCATCCCCTTCAGCAAAACATCACATGTTCTTTCACCAGACAGCTTGTGGAAAAACACTACATGTCTGTACTCAGCAAAATATCCTTCCATATGTTAACTTCAACAAAACATCCTCTCATAAGACATTTTCCAGAAAAATATCATATGAAACAACTTTGTCTCCAACAAATCCAGAAATTCCCACTTCAGATGGCTCAATGGTTAAGAACATCTGTTGTTCTTGTGAAGGATCTGGGTTCAGTTCCCAGCACTCACATATTGATAGCTCACAGCTATCAATAACTATAGTACAAAAATGTCTAACTTCTTCTTGTCTATGTAGGCACTGCAACATGTGGTAAATGACACAGACAGGCAAAGCACTCATAGGCATAAAAAACTAGATAAACCTTAAAAAAATTAAAAATAATTGAACAACCCACAATACCGAAAGAAATTTCAGGAATTAAAACTGTTCCCATTTTTCTAAAATACTTTCAAATTGAATTAATATAATTATCAAACATAGAAACCACTATAGCTATAGTTTCAATTATGACTTTCTCTAAACATTTCTCCTTCCTGGAATTTCTATTTCCAATTTTAGCATCACTTTCTTTCCTCCCTGAAACTTTAACCTTTTACACTAACTGGTGGCATTTATGTTTCGGGCCAGAGTCATGTGCTGCTGATGGTCTGAGGCCAATTCCTCCAAACTGTCTCATGTTTATCCTACACAGTCATGGGAACATTAAAGGGAAGACATCGTGTGGCCACCCCTATGTGTACCTTCACAGCAGAAACACTAAGATTCCTTCTAGTCCAGGAATAGAGTATGTTGTATTGGACTTCCCAATGATACTACTTTGAGTCCTGGGGGAATTCCCCATGACATTTCTGTTACTGAGGGTCAGGACCTCAAAGAACTTTGCTGGCAAGAATGACAGCAGCCCACATGAATGAGAGGACTCAGCAACCTTATTATTTGGGACATAATTTTATGGAGTTCAAGAGAAGGATGAATTGGATGTTAAAGAACATAGCATAAGTAATTCTGTATTTTGATTGACAACTTGGATAACATGTCTTTGTACAGTAGGTGTATGTGTCTGCCCATAGTGAATCTGATTTTAACCATATGTATGCCCAATGGTGCATAGGAATAAATACAGTATTCTCCATAAAAGTTTACTTAGAGGACACAGTTCAGCTTTTAAAATTTTAATTAATTACATTATTTATTACTTATATATGTCGGCACATGGATGCTGCAATATGCATTTGGAGATCAAGGGGCAGTCATAGGAATTTTTGTTCTTTTTCCACACATGGTCTCTGGGGACAAAACTCCTGTCCTTACAATTGGCAGCAAGCTCCTTTACCTGTTGATACATTTCACTGGCTCCCATAGTTTGTCTTGTTTGAAAGGATACCCGAACCTATTCTAGTCATAATTAATCTACCGTCTTTCCCTTTTGAGAGAATACATTGGAAACATGTTTGATTTGTCATATTTAAATAAAACGTGTTCGTCTTTAATGTCTGTTCTAGGGAAGAGAAATTATTCCATTATTAAAAGCTTGTTATGTGTAGCTTCGTGCAGATGGGAGTCTTGGGTTACTAATAGGTTGATTGCTATTTGTATTGTTTGGAGGCTGATGTGCGTGTGTGTGTGTGTGTGTGTGTGTGTGTGTGTGTGTGTGTGCGTGTGCAATAATAGGAGAGATGACAGGAAAGGAGAGGTTTAGAGCTAGTGATTATGGAGTGAGTAGCAAAAATGGCTAAATGTTAGCCAACAAAATTTCTGATAAATATAGATGCATATCTGATAACTAGCCCAGAATAATCATGATGGGTCACAGCCATACAGCAGAGCACATCTAGCCTCCCGAAAGAACTCAACATCCATTTAAAGAGGTAACACAGATGATCAGGCTGGAGGGCCCATGCTGGTCCCTGGTGGTGGCAGGGATAACATCTGATGAAAGTGGGTCATGCTGTGTCTCTTCTGGGTGACCAGAACTGTTAGGGAAAACCCCAGCTCTCCAAAGGGGATAAGGAACTAGTTTATTCTGAATCAAATGTGGGTGATCAGGACCTGCAAATGTGGATTCACATTGTCCTGAATGACATGTTTTACCATGCAAGTGGTAAGACTCGTGTTCTGATGTTCATGTAACAGAACAAAGAAAGTTCGAAGTCAAGGCACTTATCGAATGTAACAATGAATGTAACAATTGAATGTAACAATTGAATGTAACAAATGTTGAATCAACAATTAAGTTGAGCAATCTTTGTTACAATTTCAGATACTAGTTAGTGACATCCTGAGCCTTTGGACTTCTGGAAACTTGCAATCTTCAAGTAAATACTTTCAAAGAAGGCTTTGATAGTCGGATGCAATGGTGGGATACGTGTGGCCGTCAAAAGGACCGAAAGTAGCCAAAAAAAAAAAAAAAAAAAAAAAAAAAAAAAAAAAAATTCCATCCTGATTCTTAACATTTCCAGTTCTCAGACATTCCAGTCAGTCAGTCTACAGATCACATCTTCAGCATAGGTGTTTTTTCCCCCTGGGAAAAACATCATTTGACACTCGCATCCATTTTTCTTCAAATAACATAATTTCATTCATATCTTTGGCCAAGGAAGCTAGGTGTGTATCTGTGTGGAGTTTACACACATGAGTGCAGTCCCTATGGAAACCAGAAGAGGTCGTCAGATCCCCTAGAGCTGGAGATATAGGTAGTTGGGAACCCCCTAACTGTGGATGTTGGGAACCAAACTCTGATCATCTAGAACACTAGGAAGTATTCTCAACCACTGAGCCATCTCTCTAGTCCCTCGATGCCATTGTTTTAAAAAATATGTACTTACCTGCCAGAAACGTGAAGTTACGCATGTGGCTTGCATTTTATCTTTTAAGGAAATCTTTCAGTGTCAGGAACTGAATGTGGGGCCTTATTTATGCTAAGCCAGCATCCTGCTGAATGTATGAAGGTTGGTCTTGAACATGCGAACCTGTCGCCTCAGCCTTCCTAGTGCTAAGTCATGTGCCACCATCCTTGGTAGTACCTTCTTATATTTCATTTCAATTGGAAAGCCTGACAGAGACCATCATATCCACGAAGCTATAGGTTTGAGGATCTATAGGTAGAAGTGAGACAAACAAAAAACAAAACAAAGAAACCCAAGCTGTACTCAGTCCCATCGTTTTTGAATGCCGTATCTATGAGAGTGGGCCGGTGTTTTATGCTTGCTGGCATCTCCCGTCTGCGGGGGTCCACAGAAGCCTAGTCAGGGGTCCTGAGTATACACTAGGGTATCATGGCTGCCTGGTCCCTTAGGCCCTCTCAGCAGAGGATAGTGTGGCTCCGTACCCTTCCCAAGGCCGGGATGCTGGCGGCTTAGAGCGGTATTTGGTATTCTGTATAGACACTGTGACTGACACAGCAATTATAGGTTTTTGCATTGTTTATGCCTCTCCAGAAGCACAGCCGAATGTGTCAAAGCAGAGGCTGGAAGGCGCTCCGCTCGCTTTCATTACAATGTATAATTGTATTTACCCTCTCAAGCCTTAGACGCTGGCGCTTGGTGCAGTGTTCACACCACTCGCTTTGCTCATAATTAGATCACTGATTGAATGGGGAAAAAAAAATAAGTGGAAAGCAAAGGAAAACCGAATCATTTTTCTAAAGAGTGATCCAGCTAGGGTTGGATTCATTAACATAAAAAAATAAAATAAAACCCCAGCTTTTTGTTGCTTTGTATTGTGACTGCTGGAATCTGGCGCTTGGCAGGCTTCAGTGCCATCTGACTCTATGCTGGCTGGCATTGGCGGGCCTGGCACCCTGGGGATGGAAGCTTCCTGCCCATTCTAGCTCTTTCTCTGAGGACATATTTGGAGAGCAGTCACAGCCAGAACCTGCGTGAGGAATTATTCCTTTAAGTCCTGGATCCTTGAACTACTAAAGTCTCCTGATCGGTCCCTCCCCCTCATATTTCTTCTCCCTTAATGAGTCTGCTCAGAGTTAGAGCAGTGTTATGCTTGTCTGTGCCTGTAGATCGAATAGTTTCATCACAGAATCTTCCCAGATCCTCTGCAGCCCCAGTCAAGGGTGTCCAGCCGTTCTCAGCCTCACCTTATCAGGTAATCACCCTCAAAATTGCTGCTGACTGGGGCATGGGGGAAAGTTGGGGAGTCTGGCTGGCTCGACCTGGACAGCAGCTCCATGGAGCCAACTGGGCAAGCCTCCCACTGGTAGCAAAGTGTTTTTCTTTTAAACCACCGGACTTTCTTCCCACCCTTCTTCAATTCGAGGTCTTATGAACACAGTGACAATGTCTTTTCTTCTACCACAAGGTTCTGAATGCTGGACCTGCCATGTAGATGTCTCAGACATAAGGAAGCCAGTGTCAAAATTCTCAACAGAGTACAAGACTCGGCAATGAGAACCCCCTTCAGCCCAAAGTCTTCTATTATTATTATTATTATTAGAGAAGTTCGTGCATGAGTCTAATACATAGTGTGTATGTTGGTCAAGTTCCTTTTCTATTCCTTGATCTTGATCTGCATTTTCCTCTCTATCTCCTCCTGGCCGTTTTCTCCCAATCTCGTGTGTTCTTTGCTTTTTAAAAACATTTCGTTTTTTTTTTTTTTTTTTTATGTATAGTGTCCACCAAGTCCATAGGTACAGGAGGATTGGATCATCTACGAGGTCATGGGCTGTGTTTCAGGGGCTTTATCTTTGGAGGAGACCCATTCTCCTTCTCCCATCTGCTGTCACATGTCAATTGCTTCTCTGTTAGATATGGGACTTTTTGATCGCTTCCCTGTCTCCCTGCTGAAATTTTATCTGGCTGGATCTGTGCACACTGTCACAACTGGAATGAATTCATACGGGTGGCTTCATGTTGTGTCTGGGAAACACTTGGTGTCTGTGGCCATTTACTGCCTCTGGCTGTTACAATGTTTTCTCCTCCTCTTCCACAATTTCTGAGACTTCGGAGGGTGTGCATTCATGTGTCTATGTCTGTCTGTGTGTCTGTTCTCTCTCTCTCTCTCTCTCTCTCTCTCTCTCTCTCTCTCTCTCTCTGTGTGTGTGTGTGTGTGTGTGTGTATGTGTATGTGATACAAGTTTCTTATTTTCTGGACATTGCCCATGTGTGAGTCTTTGTATTAATTAGCATCTGCTAAAAGAAGCTTCTCCCATGAGGGCTGAGGGATGCATGAATCTAGAGGCTTAAGAGTAAGTCTTTAGAAGTCAGTTTAGCACAATGTCTGTCTTTAAGCATAATAGTAAAAGTTTCTCCCTCAAAGCCTGTGACCTACCTAAGTCCAAGTGGCACAGTAACAGAGATGTCCCCATACCTAGTACATATTGGCATGTGGCTAAAAGGGTTGGGAGATAGAGGCAGAACCACACAAAACTTGGTAATGGATTCTCTCTCTAGACAGCCCATTAATCCGCAAGTGATATGTGGGTTCACCATTAATAAAACTGAGCACTTGGGAATTACTCACCACTTGGGGGTCCCCCCTTGTCCTTCTTAGTACCTCACAAAAGTATTACATCCCAATGAGGTTAAAACTCGGGGCTTACATTATACATCATCCCATTGAACTCATTACGTCCTGGGGAGATAAGTAAGAGAAGAAACCTGCACAGTTGATTATCCCTGTCACCTCTGTGCTGCACGGGCTACTGAGCAGTTCAGTGCTGGAGTCAGGCCATGGTGGTGGCCTCTGGACATTTGCCAGATTCTTCAGTCCGAACATTGGCTGAGGTCCGGTTAAGAGAGACCACTGCTTGCTGGTTTTCTGGCAACACTTAACTTCAGGTGCGATAGCTGTGCCTTTTTTTAAAAAACTTTTTAAAAAAGATTTATTTTTATTTTATAGTTGTTGGATGTTTTGCCTGCTTGCATGCCTGTGTACCATGAGCGAGCAGTTGCCTGAGAAAGCCAGAGAGAATGTTAGAGCCCCTGGAACTGGATTGTTATGGGTGTCAGCCACCTTGTAGGGGGTAGGAATCGAACTGGGGTTCTCTAGAAGAGCCTCCAGGGCTCTTAAACCCTGAGCCATCGCTCTACCATCTCTTGTTCCCCCTTCATTTAGGAAATGTTGGATGCTTAGGAGACTCTGTCCTAGAAGATCTGTTAAAAAGAGAAATCAAGCATTTTAATCTCTCTCTTAGCAGGTTACATAGTTCTGATAATCAGACTCCTGTGAGTGAGAGGAGAATGTGCGACTTCTCTTCCTTCTCACCCAGTCCTGGTGATGCTGCAGGGTCTGCTCAGGAGAAACACTACCGATTCTTCTTCTTGTCTTTTTGTCTTACAACCACCGGCTTCCAACTTCTTCAAGCCACTGTCATCTCTTAGTCTGGTCATTGATTACCATCCTTCCTGATCTTCCATAAGATAATTGCTTCACTAGCAGCCAGAGGAGCAGTCTAAGCTCCAGGGTCGGTGAATAGACTAACTGCCTCATCGCAAACTTCTTTGCCTTATAGACCCCACCACTGGCCCCCCTTTCTTCTTCAAAGCTGTCTGCCCTCTCTTCTTCAAGCAGCTTACCCTGTCAGTCCCAGCTTTCTTCTTGCTACTTTCCCCTCTAGAATGGTTTTTTCCTTACCTCTTACAAATGCTGCTGCTGGTCATACCTTAAGATTTGCCTTGGGTATCTCTGCCACTGCCTTGATGTGTAACCCAATGTCTTTTTCTGTGTGTTTTCTCTCAAAAAACCTTAGTATTATTTATGAAAATGTACATGTATACGTGTGGGCCTGTGTGTGTGTATGTGTGTGTGTATAGATAGGTAGGTAGGTTGTTAGGTAGGTAGATAGACAGATAATGCATGCATGCAGTGCCTGTGTGTGTGTGTGTGTGTGTGTATAGATAGGTAGGTAGGTTGGTAAGTAGGTTGGTAGGTAGGTAGGTAGGTAGATAGATGGACAGATAATACATGCATGCAGTACCTCACAGGGCCAGAAGAGGGCACCAGATCACCTAGAACTAGAGTTTCAGACCTATGTTGGCTGCCTGATCTAGGTATTGAGAACTGGTCTGGGGTCCTTTGCCAAAACATCAAATGCCCTTAACTTCTAAGACATCTCCCAAGCCTCTCTCTTATTAGAGGAAGTTCTTTACTTCTTGTGTTCGTATCAATTTCCTTTGTCGCTTGGAAGACTTCTGGCTCCCAGTAATTGATTTCCGCTGAGTGCCCGAAGGCACATGGACCCCTTAATTTTACTTTACACACTCTTCTTCCTTCCCCTCCAGTCCTTTGGACAAAAGGCTGAAGTCTTCTTCCCCCTTCATGTTTTGGCTCAGGCATCATTTTCTTATTCTGGACATTTAACCTCACACCATAGTTTGGCAGCACTGGGAGGTAGAGCCTTGAGGTAATTAGAATGAGATGAGATCATGGGATGAGGCTGGCTCCCGCAAAGCACTGATGCCCTCACATAATGAGCTCATTTGCTCTGGCTCACCTTACTATGTTATGTGTAGTGAGAAGGTCCACCCCAGATGTCAGGCTATGTCACAGGCTTCAGAATCATGGCCCAAATAAACCTCTGCTACTTATAAACACATAAAGTCATCCACGTACTCCTTACTTCCACTCCTTACATGCCTCTGAGATGCTTAGGCCCATCCTTGCACATATTTCTGTATCCCCGAGTGCCCCCACCTACCATGTTCCTCACTTCCTTGTCTATGTTAGTTTGATTCTTCCCCACATGCCCACTGAGGAAAGAGATCATGGCTGACTTCCCTTTGGGCTGCACATGGTCCCTGGAAGCTCAGAGATAGGACTGAGTCACCATGACTTAATCTTTGACAGTTCTCCCATTGTTGGCATTTCACACTTAATTCTTGTCTTCTAAACAGTATCTTTTCTTTAGAGGCAGATTTCTCTTGGTTTGTTTATTCTAGGTTACCAAGTCTTAATCCTAAGAAGTCTCTCAGGTACTAGGGTTAGTCATATGGTCCGAGAAAACCACCAAATGCAGCAAGAATAGGCTGTGTCCTACTATGAGTCCCCATTCACTGCTTGCCTTGTGTGTGGTTTCTCTAGGCTTTGCCAGTGAACTTTTCTGTTCAGGATATAGGAACAGCTTTACTCAGAAGGGTATGAAGAGGGAGGGGGAGGAGGAGAAGGAGGAAGGGGAGGGAAAGGAGAGGGGGAGGAGGAAGAGGAGAAAGGAAGGGGGAGCAGGGGAAAGAGAGGGGGAGGATGGAGAGGAGGAAGGAAGGGGGAGGAGGAGGGGAGGAGGATGAAAAGGAGGGGAGGACAAGGAGGAGGGGAAGAGGAGGGGAGGAGGAGGGGATGGAGGGGGGAGGGGAGGAGGAGAGGAAGGAGAAAGGGGAGGAGGAGGAGGAGAAGGGGAGGAGGAAGAGGAGGAGGGGAGGAGGAAATGGGCTCTAAGCAGGTTTTAAATGACCACTTAAAGGTCATGGGAATCATTTGGTGAGTCCAAACTTATCCAAAAAAGTTTGTTTACAGTAAAATTTTATCTCACCCCATGTAGAAGTGAAGGCTCAGGGATTAAGAAACTCTCGAACATTGCTGGTAGATTATAAATAGTCCAGCTACTATGAACATTAGTGTGAAGGCTCCTTGGAAAACTTTGAAGAGAACTACTAAGGTGCCAACTCTACCACTGCTGGACATAGACCTGGAAGGACTCCACGTCTCCACACCACAGAGATACTTGACACCTCTGTTTATCGCTGTGTTGTTCCCAATAATTAAGCTATTGATTCAGCCTAGGCGTTTGTCAGCAGATGAATAGCAGATTAAGAAAATGCTGTTTGTATGCACGGTGATGCTTTATTTAGCCACAGTGAAGAACAAAATTATGTCAATGGGAGGAAAATGAACAGAGCTGGACGCCGTTATGTTAAAGAGCACAAATCAGATGGATGCATTTTCTCTTGCACGCGAGATCTGGAATTCAAAGTTAAAAATCACATATGAGATGAAATTAGAAGGAATTGTTTGAGAAATGTGACGGCATATAGGGGACACGAATATATAATGGGAGAACATGATAATAAAACAGATTGTTTTGAATAATGATTAGAAACGGGTAAAATAATATTAAGTAATAAAACAAGTCTATGACTTTATAATTAATTTTCTCTACTTTTCCAAACTAGCCACTGTCTGGAAAGCTGTTTTTTTTACAGGTATGCGCAGCCTCTATTGTGTGTGCAGTCACTCCTGTCCTTTGTGTTAAAGTGTTTGATCACATTGGCCAATCAGATTCCATTCGTCTGGCAATACCAACAGCCAGGACAGTCACAACTATGTCAAAACGCCTGTTAGAGCTAAGAGAAAGAGACAGCCTTTCATTACAGTAGACATTTTTGTGCAGTTGATGGAAACCATTAGGTTTGGTGGCCATTTTCCCTACTATCTAGAGTAAGTTATGCAGAGAAAATATAATGCCAAAAAAAAAAAAAAAAACTGAGGTGGGGGGGGGAGAGAGAGAAAGAGAGAGAGAGAGAGAGAGAGAGAGAGAGAGAGAGAGAGAGAGAGAGAATGGGGAGGGGAGGGGAAGAGAGAGGGAGACCAATGACATGGAGATCTTGGATACACGCCCAGAAATCACATTCATTTTTATTAAATCTTCTGAATTGAGTTTCTGTCATTTTAAATCAAAAGAATGCTGAAAAGTATAATAGGAACCTACCTCCAAAGGAAAGAAAGGAATGAGAATCCAGAATTATATAACTAGGCAAATGGGAAAGAAAAGGAAACTAGATAGTAGGGATGATTAGACTAACCCAGTAAAAGGCTACCTGCGAAGGCCTGGGTGGAACACAGGATGACTAATGTGGTTTGAGCGGGAAATGCTCCCATAGGCATCGGTATTTGAACACTTGTTCCTAGTTGGGGTACTGTTGGTGGGGGTTAAGGAAGGGTACTGTCTTACTGGAGAAAACACGTCCCTTGGCTTGAGTTCTGGAAATCATAGCCTTCTCCACTTCCGGTTCATCCTTTCCAACTTTCTATCTGTAGAACTTTGTGAGCTCTCTCAGCTTTCTGTCCCTG
Source organism: Micromys minutus (assembly GCF_963924665.1). NCBI lineage: Eukaryota > Metazoa > Chordata > Mammalia > Rodentia > Muridae > Micromys > Micromys minutus. The sequence goes on along the minus strand of NC_137967.1, from coordinate 8,586,093 downwards.
CCACCACACCTGCTACTTGGCCCGTGCCTCCCACCATGGTGATCTCTCTTTCTCTGTCATTGTACGCTAAAATAAACTGTTTCCTCTCCAAGGTCATGGCATTTTAGCTGGGTCTTATTTTATGTTACTACTTATTACATGCATGTATGTCTGTGTATCATGTGCCTGCCTGGTGTCATGGAAACCAGAAGAATGTATCAGATCCCCCAGAACTGGGGTTACAGCTGGTTGTAACCTGCCCAGTAGAGGCTTTAAATTGAACCCAGGTCTTCCTCAAGAGCACCAAGTGCTCTCCAGTGCTGAGGTGTCATTTCACCCTTTGGCGATGGTGTTTGGTCACAGCAACAGAAAAGAAACCAATGTTGTATTGTGTCATCCCAAGGTCCTAAAAGAGAAAGGGAGAAAACCTGAACAGAAACCGAAGGAGGAGTTTAATACATGGGTCACAGAGACGCTTCAACCTGGGCGAAGGGCACAGAGGATTTGTGCTGTGTTCTGTCTCTCCATTGCCTATGTTCTTCGGCTGAGGACTCAGAGGGTGTGGGGTCCCCAAGTGCTTCAGAGAGCAGAGGAATGGAGAACTCTGGAGGAGACAGTGGGAAGTGTCTAGGTCCCCTTCTCCATGCACAAGAGTAGGGACAGCTGGCATCAAGGATGGGGGCTGGTGCATGGAGAAAGTATGAGAGTAGGGGAATCATGGAAAAAATTGTATATTTCCGGTGTATAGACAATTAGTATGCAGCATTTGTGGACAGTTTCTCCACATGTCTAGTCTGGTTGAGATTATTTATTTATTTATTTATTTATTTAATTTTAAATTGGTTACATAAATGTTGTGAAGAGCACTCTTCTTCCGATCCTCTAAGATGACGTATGTCAGACTGGATTGGCCACTGAGTGTCTGTCAGGTGCTGGCAGTGTTATTCAGTGGCCAAGTGCTTTCCTAGAACTCGTAAGGAGTGGGGAGGGAGGAAAAGAGAAGACGGGAGAGGAAGAGAACGAGGGACAGTGACGTACAGAGGGGTCAGGGTGACTTCTCATACTTATTGCCTACTTCTTATGCACCACCCGTGCAAATCAGCGGGGCTTCTGACATCTCCACACATCTGCATCACTACGATTTGTTCTTCTTTGCCTTCTGCACTGTCCTCCACAGGGCTCCTCCCCCTCTCGCCGCTCTCCCCTCCCAGACAGTCTCTCTTGCTTGCTGTTTAAAGGCTGTTTGTTTCACTTACGTGTGTGAATGTTTTGTCCGCATATGAGTATGTGTCCTATGTGCATACCCGCTGCCCGAGAAGTCCAGAAGAGGAAATCGCTTCTCCTGGGAACAGAGCTGCGGATAGCTGTGAGGGACCAGATGAATGCTGGGAGTTGAACGTAGGTGCTTTGCGAGAGCGGTCAGTCCTCTTGACCACCGAGGCCCCTCCTTGCATGCTTATGTTCCAGCTCACCCCTTCCTTTAGACCTTCTTCTCCCTTCTTAGAGTTCTCACCTTAATCCTTATAAGACACCGAGAGTCGAGTACTATAAAACTCGCCTTTGCCACAGCAGAGCCCTCTGTGCTCACCAGTGGTGGAGGCCGGTCTGACGGCCTGCATGACCTAGCACCCGAGCTCTTTCGCTCTCGGCCTTTCTAGTGTTCTCTGCTCTCATCCGCTCTTTATATTTTATGGCGAACAGTAGCAAGCCATCTTTCTCTCAAACAATCAAGCACCTTGGAAACCTACTAATGTCAGGCTCCAGGGAAGTCGCTCACTTTAAAATCCATAAAGAATAATTATGTTGCACTGATGGCCCATTATCCGATGCCATCTCATGACACTGTGCCTGATTGTCACTCCACTTGGAAAGGTCCTCTGCAGTGAATCTCCTCTGAGAGACTCTCTCTCTATTATCCCCAATAAAGCGCATCTATACCATAGAGCAGTTGAATTAATGGTACCTTATGACACGGAGTCTCTCAACAGAGGAAGAATGATTATAAATGAAGAGGAGCTGCCTGTACCTTGCAGGGGATATGTATTTACACACAGGCACACCCGACCTGCTTGTTAGATCAGTTAGAATCTATTCAGGCCCCACAGGAAGCAGAATGCAGAAGGATTAAATGTGTTTAATCACAAAGAGGTGAATGGGGAACCTGGGTTCTGTTTCCACCCAGGGTGCCCATCTCCCTCCCTAATCCCAGAAGCACCGGCTGAAACATTCCCTTTTCAGTTAACTGTAGACTGGTTTATCAATGACACCATGTGTGGAATTAAGTGCAAAGCTAGAGGCTGGCAGCAACAGGCCTGCTGTTAGCTTCTTCCACAGAGGGCTTGAGTTTTCCTGCCACAGGTGCACGTTTCCGCAGCGTGGACAGGTTGTTCACTGAAGAAGGCTCTAACCATTGGTCAGCATCCTTGAGAAACAGTAAGAAGGTGGGAAGCAGGCTTTCAACCAGAAACAAAGGGGCTTTGGAGTCCTGCCACATCTCTGATTGGTAGCAGCCACACAGTCAGAGATCAGAGTGTCCTTGTTTGGTCCCTGTGTAGCAGGCTGCACTAGGAGCTGGGGGTACGAGACACAGAATGCATCCAAATGCACAGAGTGGAAGGTACGCATTATTTCTTATTCATTGGTTGGTTCTTCTAAAGATTTCACTCTGTAGCTCGGGGTGACCGGACCTTCTGTGATACTCATGAGATCTTGAGTTTGGATTCCCCAGAAAAGCTAGATGCTGCTCTGTATACCCGTGAGTTCAGAGAACTCATTAAAAATCATTAAAGACTTGATTGAGAAATGAAGTTGGAGTGTTCTGGAGATGACTCAGAATAAAAGTACTTTTCATCAAGCCTGATGACGCCTACTATGTGGTTGAAGAGGAGAATCAACTCTTTAATGTTATCCTATGGCCTCTGCACACAGGCTGTGGCACGCAAGTATCCACATTCACACCCGGCCACCAACAGACACACAAACACAAACGTACTGAATAACAAATAAACGTTCGTTTTAAATTTGAGATGGGAATAAGTGTTAGACGCCCAATGTCAACTAGCCTGTCTGCCTGCTCACACATGCCTACAAGTGCACCTACACACACATGGGCAGGCATACCATGCATACACTACACCTAAAGGCTTTTCAGCTGGTTCAGTTACTTGGCTCGTTGGGCCATCTAGCATTCCTCTTTGTCCGTTATGGCGGGGGGGGGGGGGGGGGGGGGGAGAAGGATGTAAATTGAGCTTTCCCCATATGTATAGGAGTCTGCTGTGTATGTTAAATCTTGTTTTCTACTGGTTTGATGTACCATCCTCGTCAGAAGCTATTCTTATTCCAGTCCTGTTTTGGTCTAAAAATTTGATTCCACTGATTTCTCTGCCAAAACTACATCTACATGGCTGGAACCGTCACAACTGTAATACCTTAGACAGGCCCTTCTTTCTACTTCCCGTTCCCCATGGGCCACATTTCCACTCTTTTATTTTCGAGAAGAATGATGCCATTTGATTTCCTTTTCTATGTGTATCTCTCATGTGCCATTTGCTCTCAGGATCCATAGATATGGCTTGGGTTTTGCTATCTCTACCCTGGCCATAGGACATTTCTCCCCTATATCTATACAATCAAGACAATGGGGTTTCCGAAGAGACTTTATATCTGGCTCAGTTTGCTGCCACCTGTTGGACTCTTATCACCTTCCTGCTGAGAATCTTTTTTTCTGGTATGCCTTGCTAGGAGCTAGGGGCCTGGACTCTGACTTCAGAAGTGCTGGTCTTGGCTCAATTAACGCACAGTAGTCCAGGTTTGGCAAGGCCCATTTAATGAACTGCATAGTTAGTGATTAAAAACATCCCCTTGAGCTACAACTCTCTCACCCCAAGTTGATAAAACAGAGCAAAACAAAACAAATAAACCACCCAAGCCAAAAAGCAATGCTACCCAAACTCATAACTCTTTCATTAAAAAAGTAAAAACCCCAACCCAAAAAATGAAAGACTCATCATACTTTTGAGTGTTTCAGTCTATTTAGAAAGTAAATGTAGTGTGTAAATTCTCAGGCTGGAAGCATGAGTTCTGGCTGGTTCTGTGTTAACTTGACACAAGCTGGAGTCATCAGAGAAGAAGAAGCATCAGTCGAGGAAATGCCTCCATGAGATCCAGCTGTAAGGCATTTTCTCAACTAGTGATCAATGGCGGAGGGCCCATCCCAGGGTGGGTGGTACCACCCCTGGCTGGTGTTCCTGGAATCTAAAAGAAGGCAGGCTGAACAAGCCAGGGGAAGCAAGCCAGCAAGTAGTGAAAGAATTTCCCGAATTGGGGAAGCCCCTCACTCTAGTACCTGGAGAACTCGAACCCAAGAATTCACAGAGAGTCTATCTTGCTGCAATCAGGCAAGAGGTTTATTTAAGGGGGGGGGAGGCCAGAGCTTTGGGGTCGACACAGATCTCACTCAGGAGATAGAAGAGTCGACCCTGAACTCAATTAGGGGGACATATTTATAGGGAAAATTACGTAAGCAGTTAGCAACAGGCACATAACAATTTCATTGGTTCATTCAAATCGGCACACTCTGTCTGCTTTTGGATATGATTCAACTCCAGACCACTCTGTTTTGGGGCACACTGACCTTCATACTAGTTTTTCTCAGGGCTACAGAGTCAGACCTTATTGAGACCAGGTGGTCTGTGGTTTTTGTTCTCAGCCTTCAGAAATACTTGTCCTCAAGGCAGGGTTAGTGGGGCCAACTTAAAATTTTAACTCTTTCATTCCCCACTTCTTCTAGTGGTTAGTTCTAATCTTAGAACTCAGTATCCTGCTCCTCAGCCCTCTCGAAGTCTTTTAATGCATGATATTGCTGGTGACGCATTAAAATCTACACTGCACTAACTATTTCTCTAACAAAGGCTACTAACTTATTAAGGATGCATGGTCCAAATGTAAGAAGCAAAAGCAAAATTCAAAGAAGCTCCAATAATGAGGAGATTAAAGTAGTCAGCCATGGGGATCTGTTAAACCATTTTTTAAACCATTTTTAAACTATCTTTGTTGTTTTTCTCTGTCTCTTTTTCTTTTGTCTAGTCTTCCTCTTAGCTACTCATAGAGTCCTTAATCACCACTGAATGATCTACGTAAAAGCAACATTTTTCTCTTAAGGCAGCAACTAGCTCTCTATCTTTAAGGAACAGCCACCAGTCCATCTGATCTGAGGCAGGCTGTTTCTCCTTTTGGCCCTCTAACCTGTGGTCCATCAGAGTGGAAGTGAATCTGTGCCCCTATCTTAGTCAGGAGGTCTCTCCTCACCAAGGGCAGGGACAGTCTGTCATTACTATGAATAAGTGGGATACCCGGCCCACTCCAAGATCCACAGATCTTTGGGTAGTCCATGAATATCTTTGTTTGTCCCTGACAGAGGACTGATCCCCTGCATCTACAAGGAACTGGATGGTCAGAACGTTGGGGCCATGGGTCCAGGGGTCCTGTTGCTAGGGTCCCCTTTTCTTCTGATTGGGACAGTCTCTGGCCCAGTGGCCTTTTTCTTTACAGAAAGCACATTTATCCTTGTCAAGAGGCTTCTTCTTAGTGCCAGACTTGATTCCTAACTCGTCTTTCTCTTTTCTAAGATCCCTTCTATTCTCTCTTTCCTCTGCTTCCCGCCTCTCTCTGTCTCTTTCCTTTGCCAGTGTCACCTCTCTCAGTCCTTCCCTCTACTTGACTGCTGCTATCTAATCACTTTCTCTGCCCGTCCTATTTGTCTACTTTTCTTTTTACACCCAGTGTCTTTTTCTATCTCCCTGACCGGACACATCTGTGTGTTTTTTTTTTTTTTCCTCTCTCTTTCTCCCTTTCCCAGTTTTTCTTACCCAAGCCAAATTGGTGGAGCGCCTTGTGGCTCCTTTAAGAACTGCCACCAGAGATCACAGTAGGAGACTCTCAGTCACTTCCTTCTCCTGCACGAGACGCAATTGGACCAGCCTGGAGCCTGCCTGCCATCAAACCCTCCCTCTCTCAAGCTCAGCCACTTCAGACCCGGAGGTGGGGGTAGGGGGAGAGCTGTTGCTGTGCTGGCCTCTTCCTTCCCACCTGCAGGCCCCGCCCCTCCCTCCATGCTGTCAGGACAGGGCCACTGCAGCTCAGCAACTGCAGGCAGAGACTCCCTGCTGTCTCACTACCCTGCTCTCTCCAAACTTCTTGGCCTCTGTCTCAGGCCAAGGTGAGGGCACTCTTGGGCCAGCCAGGCCCTACTGCTCCCCACATTCATTCCCTCCCCGCACTCATTCCCTCCCCGCACAGCCTCTGCTCTGCACATGAGCCTCCTCCTTCCCAGGAACTCCTCTGGGGTTTGATCCCGGTCCTTCCTGGAAGACAATAGCTTTAACACCAGAAATTAAAGTCAGGTTGAAAGTGCCCTCGGGAGGCCAGCTGATGCTGAAATGTCTGCCACTCAGAGACGCAGAAAGTCTGAGACATTCCCCTCTTAACTTTAACTGACATAGTGTGTGCTTTGTCCCCAACTTCAGTCCAACTCAGAGGAGTTGTCACAGTCACAAGTAACACAAAACAGAAACCTAAGGCACATAGACAAAGATTAACAGATAAATTCCATCTAGACAGACAAAACCACTCCAGAAATACAGATGTGTGGGAGAGCTACCACATCCTCACCGGCACCCAGACGGAATCTCCCAGGTGTTCCTGGGCTTCCTCCAGACTTCTCAGGACGTCTCCTGGGGCTTCAGCTTGTGATCATCTGGACACATCTGTCGATCACGGCTAAAGAAGCTTTACAGCTTCAGAAGCAGCTGTAAAACCAAAAGCTCTTCTCAGACCCAGGTCAGAACAGAGACACAGACAACAGCCGTACACTCAGACACACTCAGACAGACACAAATTCTCAGGACTGCAGAGTCAGACCTTATCGAGGCCAGGTGGTCTGAGGGTTTTGTTCTCAGCCTTGAGACATACTTGTCCTTAAGGCAGGGTTAGTGGGGGCAACTTAAAATTTTAACTCTTTCAGTAGCACCTCTCCATGGTCTCTGCTTTGGTTCCTGCCTCCAGGTTCCTTCTCTGATTGAGTTCTTGTCCTGACTTCCTTTTGTGATGAATAAATCTTGAAGTGCAAGCTGAAGAAACCAATTTCTATCCAATGTTCTTTTTAGTCATGGCGTTTGGTCACAGCAATAAAAGCCCTATGTATGACAATATCGGTTTTACCTAGCTGTGAGAGAGTATGGGGATGTCCTAGCCAACCACAGCTTGGGATTGGGAGGTCTCTGTCATTTGCTTTCAAGAATTAGGAAACTTACCTCTAAAAAGGGGAACCTGTTTACTTCACATCAATCACATTTTTGAAGAAGTTTCTTTTACGATGAAGGTCTTAAGGGATGATATGTAGAGACCATCAAGTTGACCATGAATGTCTAAATTTCAGATTCTGGAAGAGAGATATCAAGGGGGTGGGGTAAAGAAGTAGGTTTTTTTCCATAGGCAGAAAATGTTCTTCTGTGTATCCACTAACTGAAGACTGAAAAAAAAAGCCTCTATTCTAGAATGTTCTAGTTCTAGAATTTCTGGGATTGTAGTCATTAATGATAGCATCCCTGACTGAGGCATATCCATTAATCTAGGGCTACAAGTGCTGTGAGGAGACACCATGATCACAGCAACTGTCATAAAGGAAAACATTCCATTGGGGCTGGGTTACAGTTCAGATATTTAGTCCATTGTCCTCATGACAGGAAGCATGGCGGAATGCAGGCAGGCAGTGCTAAAGGTGTTGAGAATCCTACATCTTGATCTATGGGCATCATCAAAGACGGAATAACACTTCTTCCAATAAGGCATAATGGTGCCACTCTCTAGGGATCTATTACTGACTGTTTTTGTGTATCAGGATGAAAAAAAAAACAGAGTCATCAGAGAAGGAGGAGACTCAGTTGAGTAAACGCCTTCATAAAATGCAGCTGTAAGGCGTTTTCTCAATTAGTAGGGAAGGGTGGTGCCATCCCTGGGCTGGTGGTCCTGGGTTTTATTAGAAGGAAGGCTGAGCAAGTCATTAAGCAGGGCCCCTCTATGGCCTCTGCATCAGTTCCTGCCTCCATATTCCTATACTGTTTGAGTTCCTGTCCTGACTTCCTTTGGTGATGGACACCAATGTGGAAGTATAAACCAAATAAACCCTTTCTTCTCCAACTTGCTTTTTGGTTATGGAGTTTTCCTTGCAGTATTAGAAACCGTTTCCTAAGACAGCACCTATGGGGGGGCATTTTTATTCAAACTACCACCCTAACTTAATACCCTTTTTAGTTCAAATTTCTTTTAAAAATTAGGGAACCCAAAAGCAAAATCAATTTAACTCATAAGTGCCTGTGAGACAGGGTTTTATGAACAGCCTCAAAAATGATAATTACTCCTCCATCAAAAATAGTCTAAAAAAAAAAAAAAAACTCTCCCCTTTTCTCTTCTTTCCCATTTTCTGTTTTATTTCTGATTCTCTTTCTCCTTGAGAACCAAAAAGAATCTCCCTGGTTCATAGTGAGTGGGCCTCATTGCTGTAAAGTGCCTATTTTTAAGGGTTCAGAGAAAACATAAATGAAGCCTTTGAGAAGGGTAAGCATCTGATATGGTCAAGTAATTAAGTAATGATGTATAATTAAGTAGTTGAATTTTCCATACTCTGCACAATGGGCTATCGAAAATGAAGGTCAAAGTTCAGTTAGAGCAGACAGAAAGAGGTTTTCTGGGATGCTCCAATAGATGTGACTTTGATAGCGTTGACTATCGTAGTAATGGTGATGAGGTTTGGATAAGGGTGAGATGAGACAGAGAGGGAGGCAAATGGGAGGAGAAAAAGATGATTTAGTATGAGCCTTAAACTTTAGTTTCTTTAGAATGTAGATATATTTCTAGCTTACTAAGTCAATTAATGTTGAGCATCTTTAGAAATACACTAGCCAGTGGTTCCTCTCTAAGTGTCCGTGTGAGGGTTATCTGTTAAGTTAGTTACTGTCTTCCCTAATTGACTTTTGGAGATAATGGCGGTTAGTATGATGGAAAGCTCTTCTCTCCTTTTGTCTTCTCTCACCCATCATCATCTGGGAGTTACACTATTAGGTACTTTGGTTCTTAGGTCTTTAGACTTAAATTCACTGTTCTGGCCAAATATATGACAGAAACAACTTGGGAAAGGAAGTATCTATTTGGCTGAGGGTTGCAGATGTTTCATTTCATCATGGTGGGGGAGTAGAGCGAGTCAGAGCATATTACCTCATGGTGAGCCAGAAGGCAGAAAAGGGGATATTCTCAAATTTCAGTGCCTTTCTCCTTTTTGTTTTTGCTTTTGTTTTGTTTTGTTTTTAAGTCTGGATACTTAGTCCATAGAATGGTTTCATCCACATTCAGGGCAAGTGTTCTCCCTTTTCCCACCCTCTCTAAATATAGCCTCATAGATATACCCAGAATGTCTATAGATAGACCCAGAGTGTCTCAGTGATTCCTAATCAAGTCAAGATTAATCATCACAGACCCATGCCACTAGCCATCCTGAGTCTCTATATTACAGGTCGAGACCAGACTGGACTCTACAGAGAGACACTATCTCAAGATCATATTGAGTTGAAGATGTAGCTCAGTGATAGAACGCTTGCCTGCCATGTGCAAAACTCTAGGTTCAGCCTTCAGCATTCGAAATCAATTAATCAAAGAATTATAAGGACTTTGCCCTAAGTCATTTATATCCTCAGGAGGAATGCATGCATGACAGGTGTGTCCAAGACACATTACAACTGAGATGAAAGTCAATGAAGAGATTGTTGTGGGGGTCTGTGTTTCTGTGGGTCACTCAGAGCTATACCATCTATCTGCTTTGAGTGGTTGAACCTCATATTTCCCATTGGTAAGGTGGATCTGTAGAGACAGCAGTCCCATAGAGTGGAAAACCCAGCTCAGACCTTGGCAGATGTACTCAGCTCATTAAGTTCTCAAGATAAGTAATTCTTTTAAGAGACAAAGATGGATGGGCTAGGGAGCTAGGCAAGCTACTCACCTCAAAAAGGCTGGTGAGGAGCCAAGAAAGTACAGAGCTAACAAGGACGAGAGCTTCAGGTAGTGTGATCCCCAAAATGTGGCTTGGGAGTCAGTTCTCCTGACTGATTGTCATGTTTCTGATCCCTGGCCTGGCCCCAGGTTCTTGTAGAACTTAAACAAACCACAAAAGCTCAAATTAATGCAGGAGTATCTAGTGAGCATTCACAGCTCTGGCTGTCCAGTGAGCAACATTGCCAAGGTGAACCCTCAGGGAAAGCTCTGGGGGCGATGGGGACAGACATGGCTGCCTTACCCTCTGCAACTTTCTTGTATTTACAAGCTGCCAGGCTGTAGGACTGAGGGCTGGTATGATATTTCCTACCTAAATTCAATTAAATGCTTTTCTTCCCACCTTGGGCTTCTCCCTGGATTACCTATTTATGCTCATGATTTATTCCTCACTGTTGTAAAAAAAAAAAAACTTATTCATGATAATGGTCCTATTTTCTGTACTTGAGCATTTAACTCTTCTGCTTAGAGAACAAAGGCTCTGGATTCCTTTTATCCTTGGCTGCTGAAGTGATTTTTTTTTTTTTTTTTTTTTTGGATTCCAGGGCTGGTTCATGTCAATAGGCTCAGGTAGGTTTTGTTTGTTGCTTGTTTTGTTTTGCTTTAAAATGATACATGCAAATGCCTGTTGAAGTCCATGGAGGCTAGAACTCCAGTTCCATGGATCTCCTGGAACTGGAGTTATAAGTGATTATGAGTTTTTTTTACATCGGAACCCATGTCTTGTGAAACAGCAGCAACAGCTCTCACCCACTAATTTATCTCTGCAGAGCCTCTGTTGGGTTTTGACACCTTGCATAACAATATGTGAGCATAAGCATCAACAAACATACAGTATATCCTGGGAACAGTCCTAAGTACTTCGGAGAGAAGACACTTTTAATTCTTTAAAACATTTATGAGAAGGTGCTGAGGGTCACAGCAAATGGCAGAGCACGTGTCTCATATATGTCTCTCCAGGTTCTATCCTCGGTAGCTCCCATGTCTCCCAGTTTCATAGTGCACCCTGCTCACTAACACATTTGTCTTTGTTTCCTTTCAGGTCCCTATGTCCCCATAGGTTCCTTCTGGAATACCTTTTTTTTTTTTTTTTTTCAAATCCTGCTCTCAGACTATATTTTGGGGAAATTCAGTCTAAAATATAGACTATGTTAATACTTTCACAATATTTTAATATTTTTTTAAAGAATTCTTTTTTACTGGATGCATGTGAGCACACTGTAGCTGTCTTCAGACACACCAGAAGAGGGCATCAGATCCCATTACAGATGGTTGTGAGCCACCATGTGGTTGCTGGGATTTGAACTCAGGACCTCTGGAAGAGCAGTCAGTGCTCTAACCACTGAGCAATCTCTCCAGCCCAACATTTCAGTTTTTGAGATAAAGTCTCACTATGTGTCCCTGACAGGCCTGGAAATCCCTATATAGACCAGACTAACCTCAAACACAAAGAGATGTGCTTGACTCTGCCTCCTGGGTACTTAGATTACAGGTGTGCACTACTATTCCTATCTTATTTATTTATTTAAATTTTATTTGTTTTTACATATGGAACCTAACACTCCTCCCTCAAATCTCCTCCCAGTGCCTTTCTTACCCCATCCACTCCTCCTTCATTTTTTTCTTCAGCAAAGGGCGGGCCTTGAAGAATATCTACTAGCCATGGAGTATCAAGTTGTCGTAAGACTAGGCAACCCCTCTTCTAGGCTAGACAAGGCAAACCAGTAAGGAGAAAGGGTCCCAGAGTCAGGCAATGGAATCAGAAATAGCTCCTGCCCCCACTGTTAGAGAAATCCCACATAAAGACCAAGTTACACAATTGTCACATATATGCAGAGGGCCCAGGTCAGTTCCATGCAGACTCCTTGGTTGTTGGGTCCATTTCTGTGAGCCCTTACTGTCTCTGTGGCTCTGTACATTTTCTTGTGGGTCCTACATCCTTCCTCTCTTTTCCCCCCCCATAGGATTCCTCAAGCTTTGCCTAATGTTTATATCTTTATATGCTCATCTTTTATCTATTTTTATTTAAAAAAACATTTTATCTTTCAGTTTTCTGATACAAAAAAAGTCCCCATCAGTACTCTAAGAATGCTTGGTGGCAAAATGCAAAACAGGTTCCAAACTTTTCATCGGGTGACTTTGTAGAAAGAGGGGCTTGAGAAGTTTTTGTCTCGCTATGTGTGGTTTGAATGAAAATTGATGCCCCCATAGGCTCATAGGGAGTGTCATTATTGAGAACTGTGGAGGGAGTGTGTCACTTGGGATGGACTTTGAGGTCTTTCTGCTCTCCGCAGATCCAGATTTAGAACTCCCAGCTTCCTCTCTAGGACTATGACTACCAGTGTGCTGCCATGCTTCCTGTCATTATGACAGTGGATTAAACCTCTAAACTTTAAGTCAGCCCCTAATTAAATGTTATTCTTTATCGTTGTTGCCATGGTCATATTGTCTCTTCACAGCAACAGAAATCCTAACTAAGGAATTGTAGACTCTTAAAGATTATATATGAATGAGCCAAGACTGCCGGCTAGAGAACATGTTGCCATGTGAGAATTGGCCTCTTACCTAGATGTGCACGGATAAGGCCATTCTAGATCATTCAGCACCTATCAAAACAGTGCATGTGCTTATCCAGAAGAAAAAGTCATATCTGAATCAGAGAAGCCAAAATTAGCAAGAATCAGGAGAAATGGTAAAATGTGTTGCTTAAGTCAATAGAGTTTGGCTTCCTTATGCAGCAGGAGCTAACTTACACAATCTTGCTGATGCCATTGGTGGAGGTAGAACCAGCAGGGCCCTGCGTTTCCTCCCCAAGTTCTACACTGAATTTGGGTGACTGAACAAGATGGGAGGCCTTAGAGAAGACCACTGACTATGATAAATGTCCCTCTAAGATTTTTCTTTGAAACACCATATCATAGTCTCAATGTATGCTATATTGTTATTAATTCTAACATAGTTTTATAGCTGAGTTCCCAAGGAGTTGGTTGGTCATCATATTAGGGTTCCCCAGGAGGAACAGAACCCATAAAAATCTATGTCTACTCTAAAAGGGGATTTCTTACATTGGCTTACATGATACGGTCTGGGTGGTCCTGCAGTGGTTGTCTTTCACTGGAGAGGCTCAGAATCTGGTAGATGCTGAGCTGGGAGGCTGGGATGTCTCAGCAGTCTCAATCTGGTGTGGAGGGCCTGAAAGAGTTCTACAGAGCTGCTGGTCTTCAGTCTACACTGGAATCCCAGAGAAGCGGACAATATCAGTGAAAGAATGCAGACATAACAGCTACAGGAGAGATGGAGTGAGTTAAGCTCCTCCTTCCATGTCTTTTTATCTGCGCTGCTACCTATGTTTAGGTCTTTCCATCAAATAGTCTCATCAAGAAAGTCTCTCATAGGCGCACCTAAGAGCTTGCATTTTCGTTGATTTCAGATCATTCGTCATCTCTGTTGTCACAAGTGCCCAGGCATCGCTGGATAATGGCTCGGAGTCCCGAATCTCTATGAGAAATGGATGGTTGGGTCACCTAAAAGAAGTATATATTTTAGGTCCCTGCAGTATTAGGGTCTCTGGCCTGCTCCTCTAGTCTCCACCCCATACCATTTAGCAAGGTTCGGAACAAATACTTTAAAAGCAAGCCTTTATTTCTGATGGAACCATCAATGGGGGCTCATTCTCAGTGCAGCAAATGGGACTCTAATGAGAAAGCTTTGAGATTCGTCGTCTGAGTCGCTCTGGCAACATGTCAGCCTTGCAGCCTTGACCAAAGTGTTTGCAAAAGATGCTGCGATCAATAGGATTTATGGGTGGCACAGAAGAGGAAGGAAGGAAAGGGGCAATGGGAAGTGACCAGGCGATAGAGAGGAGGAGGGGTCAGGGTCCACGGGTCTCTTACTTTTGGAGGACTTTTGTTCAGGGGAGGAAAATAATGTCACAAATCCTTGCTCTGAGAGTCACACTTGTATCTCCTTTGTTTTTGATCTTCTAAATATGTCATGTTCAGAAGAGACAGATTTTCAGTATTTTAGTGTTCCTGTCCTTCCTCATGATTCTTGGTCCTTCCACAGTTCCCTCAGCTCACACGTGGGAAGACCCATCTTTAACCCCTGAAAGATGGCTGGGATTCTTTATGGGAGGTGTAGGACAGAGTGAGTGTGTTTGAGAACCGCAAGCAAACTGGGTAGGGAACACTGAACAATCAACTTAAGGTAAGGATACCCGATGTTGTGATTCAGTTTATTCTGATAACTTCTGCCCCCGACTCTGGACAACATCTGGAATAGTGGAAATGTGGCTGCCATTCTGATTTTCTGTACATCTTTTTTTTTTTTTTTTTTTTTTTTTTTTTTTTTTTTTTGCAATCATCCTCACAAAAACCAACATTTCCTCAGAAAATTGTGAAGGTAGGCAGGTATATTTTTTACTTCAGAAATCATCACTTCCTTATTTTTCTGCAGTGCCTCACACTACCTTCTTGTGTTCTTCTATCTTTCACTGATTTTGTTAAAAAAGTGAGTAACCAAAACATCTCACTTTTTTTTCATGAGTTTCATAAAGGTTAAGGCAGTTGATCCTATGACTGACATGGAAAGACAATTTGGAGTGGTCAGGAAGATTTCTTGTTTATGCAGAGGCTCAAGGGCACCTGGGGTGGCAGCCATTACTTGAATCAGATACTGGTAACAAAAAAGAAATATGGACCCAGAGTGACCAAACATCTTTGTTACATAGAAAAGACAAAAACTACAGACGTAGTCTTTTCCATTTTGCTTATTTTATGTCTAGGTCTTTCTGTGTAACTCAGACTGGCCTTGAACACCTTAAACTTTATTTTACTTGTATGCTTTTGTTTTGCCTGCTTGTATATCTATGTGTCTGGTGCACACATGAAGGCCAGAAGAATGCATTAAATCCTCTGGAACTGAAATTATAGGTATTTGTAAGCCACAATATAGGTGATAGGAATCAAACTCAGGTCCCCTGGAAGAGCAGTCACTTAAACACTGAGCCATTGGTTTTGAACTCTTGGTCTCTCCTGGACTTGAACTCTTCTTGATCCTCATGGCTTATTCTTGTAAGTGCAAGGGTATCAGGTATATGCTACCACATTTCAATTTTTCAACATGAGTTGCAAGACAAATTCATTTTGTTTTGTATTATTTCATGAGTATGACCTACGTGTGTACATGTGCCAAAGGAAGAGGGCATAAGATCCCTTTGAAGTGGAGTTACAGGTGGTTGTGAGATGCTATGTGAATCCTGGCGGCTGAACACAGGTCCCCTTCTAAGAGCAGTAAGTGGTCTTAATTGCCAAGCTATGGCTCCAGCTCCTGCATTTTGGTTTTTCCCTTAACCATTTAGAGCCAGAATTTTGGAGCTAATGTGTTCTAGACCAGAGCATCTAAGGTGATAACCCATGACATCTGTGAAATAGTCTATGCAGATTTGACTGCTCTGGCCAAAATATAACTCTCCAAAACTCTTTCCTGCACAGTGCAGTGACTACCAGTAATAGAGAGGTAAGTACACCCAGGATTTATTTATAACACACATTAGCTTCATTTCAGAGAATAAATAATTCCTTCCAGTGCCAGAGGCAGAAGAATCTATTTCAGTTGATCTGCTGAGATAGAGCGTGTGCCCTGTGCAGAAAAAGATTGTTTGAAAAACCATGCTATCCCAAAGCATTTCATCTATTTGGGAGTTAATCGTCCCAATGAGGTTTTCTTAGGTTTTTTATTTTTTATTTATTTATTTTTATTTCAACTGAAAATAGCTAAGGGGAGCAGAGAAGTCTGGGTCTCAAGCCTATGGAGATGATGCATGGGTTTGTCAGCCTGGTGATGGCTCAGTCTGTAGACGTGGCCTTGGCATTCTCCTTCGGGGTTGTGAGAACCTGCTTCAGTAAGGACTCTTTTTTAGGGACACTCAGTTCTCTCTAAACAAGCCCGTTTGCTTACCACAGCCTTGATAGGAATAGATAGGGTGACTTTGTAAACGTATTTCTGCTCATGGCCCTGGCATTTTAAAAGACAGGAAACGTCTCTCTGTTCAGCCTAGATTCAGAGCTGGCTGGAGAATTTGGGTCACCATAGTGGACACAGAGCACCATTGGGAGCATTAGACAGACACAGCTGCCACACTGTTCAGAAGAGAAAGTGTTTGTGCTTCCACCATGCTGGGGGGCTAGGGGTATTCCTTGCCACTCAGGTCCCTGAGTGAGAGTCTCAGCTTCATGTCAAAGGAACTGATTTATTTACTTAGTAAAACCAACCAATACACACAACAGCTATGAAGAAAACCCCATCTTCTCTCATGGGGGTCCACATAGCCCTCCTGTTGATCTGAATGAGAGAAACCATACAGAAAAAAGTTTCTCTTTAAGAACAAGCCATCACACACACACACACACACACACACACACACACACACACACACACACACACACACCTTGTCTCTTATTTAGCATGTCCAACGGCTGACAATCTTAGTAGATTTTCATCTGTTTTGATATGTAGCCGTCTTCAGTTGAGCACACCAGGAGACAGTTGATGTCAGGCAACAAGGTTGAATTCCTACTTCCCAAGTCTTGCCTCCTTTCCATATTTAAGCTTTGCAATAGTAATTTAATTGACACGCAAACACCTATTCTCCCAGTGTTGCCTTTCGGCTGACAGATCTAGGCTTGCAGCCTGTCCATCATTACGGGGCACACACACTCGTGTCAACTGCATTAACGTCAGATTCTCTTTGCTGGGTATCATCTGTCTGAATAATTACTGTGGATTTGTTCTCAAGAAATTTCCATGGGAGTTACCCATTCTCATTCTCCAAAGCCATTCTCTATACGTTTTGGTTGATTGGTTTTAGATTAGCCATTTAATGAAAATAAAATGTATTTGGAGAACTCCGATGGTGCTGTCGGTTTATCGGGAGCTCGGCAGACATGAAAATGAAATCGTTTGGTGGGTTTCTTTTCCTTAATGGGAAAGTCAGGCTACAGGCAACTGCTTGGGATAATGAATGGAGCCGGGTATAAAATGTAAACATGCAATTAGGGAGGTCTAGCTGCTTGGTGTTTATCTGCTGTGTAACTCCCCAAACTAATTAATTTTATGCTAAAATGTGTGAAATCTAGATAATTTAGGCCTTACTTGATTGCCCGTGGTTTAGAAGAGAAAGCACCTCACACGAAATCTTCTATGACTAAGTAGATAGGGGTTCTGGGAGTGTTTGGTCTCAGACTGGATTAAGGTGGGCAGAAAGGTTACCACTCTAGCGAGATACTTGTTACTTCTCTGCATTCATCTTGTTCCCATCTGGGAATAGTACTCGGGCCTCCTTCCCTCCAGGGAAGCCTTTGAGATTTTGAGCGTGGAAGACTGTTGTGACTAGGAATCCTATTTATGAACTTAATGTACTAAGGAAGAAGGACCCTCAGTTGAGAAATTAACTCTATCATGTTGGCCTCCAGGAATGCTTTGGGGGCATTTTCTTGGTTGCTAATTGATGTACGTGGGCATTCCGCTGAGGACAGTGCCATCCCTCAGATGGGCCTGGACTATACAGGAAAGGTAAATGAACATGGCCCTGGGAACAAGCTAGAAAGCAGCATTCTTTTGTGGTTTCCGCTCCTGGGTTCTATCTTACGTTTCCTCTGACCCAACTCCCTTCAGGAATGGACCATAAGCCATGAGATGAAATAAATCCTTTTCTCTTTAAGCTGCTTTTGGTTATGGTGTTTATCACAGCAATGAAAAGCAAACTGGGAAACCTGTCTTCTCCAGTATTTCTCCTTCTGTACTCCTAGGCTAGTTCTTGAAGAGATGGCCAGAAACACCATCTTTTGTCTTATTCCCAGCTTTTGGAGTGGTACTTTTTTTTTTGCAATAAGACTAGCTTTATCTGAAAGTTGCTGTCTAGAGTTGATTAAAAACATCACATCTTATTTGAGAGCTCAGATGTTGAATTGTTGCTTGAAAGTCTTCCATTTGAATTCATTAGTTTGAGTTGCCGTATTTCAGTTGGGTCCCTTAGAGTCTGTGAATGCCTCTGAGGTGGAATATTATAGCACCCGCTCACACACTAGGTTGTTCCCTTTGCTTTTAGACCCAGAAATTACCTGGGTAATTACCAGGCTTGTCTGGAGTGAGGAGCTTGGAGATAGAGAATGTAAGCAAAAAAATCAACAAGGAGCAGTCCACATCCTGTAGGGAGAGCAGAGGCAGAAAGACCTGGTGTCTGAGGCTTGTACCCTCCATTGTCATGATTGTTCTAATGACTCGGTAACAGGAAGCAGATGGCTTTTGTCCCCTGAAACCTCTAGAAAACAGATGGAATGAGCATCAGAGACATGCAACAACCCGCCGATGAGGGAGGAACCAAAGGACAGAAGGGACCTGCATTTCCAGGCCCTATCTAGCTGTGACACATACCTGGGAGTCCACTGAGCCCTGAGTGACTGCTGAGTCTTTTGGCCAGTGATAGCGCTTCATAAATGGAATTTGACTCATGAGGTTATTAATAACCAAAACGCAAAAGAGGAAATGAAGCCAGAAGGAAGATGAGGGGGGGACCAAGAGGAGATGAATGGCGATAGGTAGATAGTTATGATTAATATGCAATGTGTTAAGTGTATGGAATGCTCAAGAATAAACGATTACTTGGGAAGAAAAGAAATAGTGTCTCTAGGACTCGAACCAGAGACATGCTTCTACCGCTACAAATGGCTTCTTCCTGCAGCCTAAGAGAACCCGCCTGTCTTAGTTAGGATTTGGGGGAGGAAAGGGTTCATTTGGAATGTACTTCCACATCACTGTTCGGTCACCAAAGGAAGTCAGGCCAGAAACTCAATCAGGGCGGGAACCTGGAGGCAGGAGCTGATGTAGAGGCTGCAGAAGAATGCTGCTTATTGGCTTGCTTCTCATGGCTGGCTAAGCTTGAATTTTTAAAAATAAAACCTAGGACCACCAGAGCAGGGTTGGAATGATCCCATCCCCCATCAATCACTAATTAAGAAAACGCCATACAGCTGGTCTTATAGAGGCATTTTTTTTCCTCAATTGAGACTCTCTCTTTTCAATTTACTCTAGTTGACGTCATGTTGACATAAAGCTAGCAAGGGCACTAGGAAGTCTAAGGAGGCCGTGCTTTCTTGACTACATGAATCATGAGCAAGAAAGACAGCGAGTGAGACATGAAATCTATACCGTGGTGTTTAACCTTTGCACCCCACATCAACAGTACCCAGGGCCAAACTTCTGACGATGAATTCTCCTGGGATGGGTCCTGGGTTTTCTTTCCTCTTCTTTGGTCTTTCACTGGTTTATGGTATCTCCATGCTTTTTAATCTCTATGGATGCTTGAAGTGTCCAGCTGAAACAAACTAAATGTCTGGTGATTTCTGAAGTGTGTCAGGAGTGCACAGTTCAGCAGCTAACCCCTCAAGTAATCTGATTAAGAGATGATTAGCAGAGAGTCTTATTGAGACACCTACTCTTCACCAGGAGAGACTATTAACAATTAATGGTTGTTGATGAAGGATATTGACAATTAGTGGCTATTAATGAAGGAAGTACCATTTTCCTTCAGTCACCAAAAGCCACTGATTTATTACTTACTCCAGTAAAAGTAACCATGCTTGGTCCAGAAACATTAATTGACAATGTGTAGCTTGGTCTTCATGTGGGTCCCCTAACATCTAGATCAGGGGCCATCTCAGTGTCTGCTCCCTGCCATTGGATCCTCCTACCCCTATCTGGACTGCCTCGTTGGGTCTCAGTGAGAGAGTATGTACCTAGGCCTGCTTAGACTAGATGCCCTGATGGAGTGGTAATCAAGGGGACTTTCCCTTCTCTGAGGTGAAGGGAAGGGGGCATGGAGAAGGAGGTAATGGTGAAGGGATTTGTAAGGGTGAGCCTGGGAGGAGAGGAGGGAGGGAGGGAGGCTGTGATTGGGATATAAAATGAATGAATGAATGAATGAATGAATAAATAAATAAATAAGGTTTGACAGACCGACAGATAGACTAATTAAACACTACATTCCTAAACTCAGTTCTCACACACAAAAAGACGTGAAAGTAGGTTGGAGACTCGTTGAGAAGAAGAAGGGAAACGAGATAAGGGGGTGGAGGGTTAAAACTAACAAATTCATCATATAAACATATGAAACTCAGAATTAAAAACATATTAGAGATAACAAGGATACAGAGACAAGAGAATCAACACATACTGTTGGTGGTACATAGATCAGCAAATCTATTATGGTAAGAAATATGGTATTCTCTATCTATATGCCTACCATATTATGTGGCAATCTCATTTCTGGGTCTATATAGCACAAAGAAACAAAATCAGTATCTAGATGCAATGCCCAAACTCCCATGTTTATTTCAAAATTATACACTATACCCAATGTATAGATTCAACCACCTGATAGCCCACTGATGGATGAAGAGAGTGTGGTGTTCTCTCTTTCTCACAAGCAACAGAGGAAAGGAACCCTGTCACTTGTGGCCATGTGAGTGAACTTGGAGATTACACTGAATGGAATTTACCAGATACAGAAAGACAAATACATTGTCTTACTTACATGTTTAATCTACGAAAGCCAAGCTCATAAACAGAGCAGAGTGATAACGGCCTTGAGTGGGGTGAGCTGGGGATGCCGATCAAAGGCTAGAAACTTCAACTTGTAAGGTAAACAAGGTCTGGAGATGGAGTGCACGTTGTGATGCCTGTGGTTGATAATATTGTGCCATTTACTTGAAATTGCAGGAGGTCTGATACTAAGTATGGCAAGGTAAAACGAGGTGGTGGATGTTTTGATTAACTCCATTGAGGTTGTCCTTTCACGGCGTAGATGTACCTTTGCACATCACACTTTCAGTGCTTACAGTTTTGTCAGTTATACCTCAGTGCCTCAGGAAACATTAGGAGGCAGGAATGTGTCTACTTAATGTCTCTGCTGCAGCTGAAACTCAGCATGCCCAGGTCCCCTCTTACATTCCCCTCCCAATCCATGGAACAGCTAGACCCACCACTGCTCAGCCTAGGGTGGGGGAGATTTCCCCCGCTCCATAATAGGTACATATATTTTGACTGGCTCTTCTCGCCAACTCAATAGCATGTGCCTTCTACAGCCACTGCTACTGACCTCTTGCTAACCATAGTCTTGATGTTATTTCTCATGGAGTCTGTTTCCCATAGAAAAGCCATCATCAAGATTTCTCACAGGTAGTATCAAGATTAAATGCCTCCTCGACTTAAAACCTTCCAGGGACTTCCCATTGCATTTGGTGGGGGGAAGGGGGGAATACCCTGCCAACTGTGATGTATTTGTTGATGGAGGTTTGTTATTCCCAGATGGAGCTGAGCAGGTGTAAGGGATAAACAGATAGTTGGGAACGAGCGACGTGAGGAACTGCCTCGTCAGCCAGACAACTGATAAGTGCACTCATTTTCAAGCCCCTTGGACAGGTGACCTACTTATAATTAAACGTCTGCAGAGAACCTGAGAGAGACTATGAGGCCCAGAGTTCCACAGGCTCATTGTATTCCATAGTTCTCCTGCTCCCCATAGACTCAGAGAAGTTCTTTCAACTTCGAACTCCTTTTTGGTTCTACGTCCTTCTTGTTCCATAAGGACTGATTCCTAAAAGCCCTTTCTCATGAGCCACCTGCACAAGAATTAGGGAGGTACACTTGATGGCTTTTACATCTTTATATATTTGAAGTGTTGCTTTGCTGAGGATGGGAAGTAGAACTTTGTCTCATGGGCAGACAAGTGTGCTATCACCTGTCACTGGGCTATGCCTTCTACCCCTTGAGTCACATTTTCCTTTTTTCCTTCCTTCCTCCCTCCCTCCCTCCGTCTCTCTGTCCCTCCCTTCCCTCCCTCCTTCCTTCCTTCCTTCCTCCCTCCCTCTCCTCCCTCCCCCTCCCTCCCCCTTCCTTCCTTCCTTCTGTCAATCTGTCTGTTTATTTAGACGAGGTCTCACTGTGTAAAGAAAGATGGCCACCAATTTGCTATGCAGCCCACAAGCTTTATTATCGTCCTGCCTCCCAAGTGCCAGGATGTATTTGTCACTGTGCCCAGCGAATGCCCATTTCAGAGTCTCTTTCTTGGACAAGTCATCTTGAGATACCTTTTTCACCTGGATGTACAAGAAGACAGAGTGATGATACTGCACTTTTGTGACTCCCTGGGAGAGGGGTCCAAGTGTGAAAGCTATGGTCACTGGTGAAGAAGTTCAGTGCATGCAGCTGTAGGAGCAAGAAGAGATCAGTCTCTCTGCTGTCTGACTGCTTTCCCGCTGTCCTGCTTCAAGTGACCTCAACTGCAGTCTGGAGAGTAGAAGGTAGGGGCAGGCAGCCCTCTAAGGGCTATGTCATAGGGCAGAATGCTGACCAGAGATGGTGACTGTTAGTTAATCTAGAGGCACAAAGGCAGAACAGCCAGCTCATGTGAGGGATGTTGCTGGTACCCCTCCCTAGATGAGAGAAGGAGACATGAGATGACATGCAGCATGTGTTTTCAAACAGCCCTTGGAAGACAGAGACAGAAAAGAGATGCCGGAGCTAAAGAGATGGCTCAGAGCTTAGGAGCACTTGCTATCCTCACAGAGGACCTTAGTTCAGCTTCTAGCATCCAATTGGGGTGGCTCCCAAATGCCTGTCACTCTAGCTCTAAGGGATCTGCCTCCTCAGGTAACTGTGTGTACTTGCCCCCCCCCCCCCGCAGTCACATCAAATTAAAAATAAGTCGCTTTATCTCTGGCAGGGCGTTGCTGTGAATATCAAGGCTCTAAGATGTCATTCCATAAGTCTGCTGATTTGCTTGTAGACATCTCTGAGTACCTGGGTTGGGACTTCGGGTTCCTTCTTTTCTGTCTCACTCCTTCATCCAAAGTTCAAGAGAGGTTGCACCTGTTAAGTATCTATGAGCTTTGTTAGAGTCTGCAGGGCTGTGAATATTCATATTGGATTTCACATTTCAACAGAGTCTGAGAGCCCAGGGGAAGAAGTAGCAATGGAATGAGCCCTGTCACCCTATCTTTGCTGCCTGTCCATGTCCACTGCTCTG
This sequence comes from Micromys minutus, assembly GCF_963924665.1. Classification (NCBI taxonomy): domain Eukaryota; kingdom Metazoa; phylum Chordata; class Mammalia; order Rodentia; family Muridae; genus Micromys; species Micromys minutus. Next base: position 8,562,932 of record NC_137967.1, on the reverse strand, counting down.
TTTAATTCCCTAACAGCTTCTTTTTTTATTTTATTTTATTTTATTTTTTCAGGAATAAAATATGAAGCTGTTGTTTGAACTGTGAAATTCTAATTATTTGAAATGTCAGATGTGAACTCCCAGCCTAGTATCTTCCCTCGGGTGGTAGAGCTTCTGAGTCGGAAGGGCGTGTCGCTGAAAGCGAGGCAGGATAATTATTGACGGGAACTGTGAACACCGTCCTTGCTCAGGGTTCCTTATCCATCGATCTGCCCTGCTGTACTCACAAGCTCGGCCTGCACCTTCCAGCCATGGCCCTTTCATTGAAGTGGGCCTCCCACAGATAGCTCAACCTCAAGAGGGCTCTTCTCCTCCTTCTTTGTGGGTGGGGAGTCTCTGCTGAGCTTGAGTTAGGACACAGGAAGAGAGGATTTCTCCAACAGTGCGTTGGGCAGTAATCATAGAGGATATTAGAGTTCTTTTTGTTTGTTTTGCTTTTGCTTTTCCCCCCTCTCAAGGAGTCGGTGCCACAGAGTTTTCGGAACAGCTGCTGGTGATTTCGAGGACGCAAGGCAGCACTTTGTTTCTGGTGATTCTTAACCCACCAAGCTGACAATTAAAATGAACAGGGTGAGCACTGCCCTTCAAGAATCTCATCTTACATTTTGCCCCCCTGGATCTGTGACAAGTTGGTCTGTGACAACAATTGTCTTATGGCTCTAAGAGAAATCGTGGCTTTTACATTTGTTCTTCCAGACTCTTTATATGCCAGACTAGAAACTGAAATCCTATATTGTGTTTTATTTTTCATGTTGTGCTGTGCTGTGTGTGTGTGTGTGTGTGTGTGTGTGTGTGTGTGTGTATTTGTATACATGGGGCACATGTATATGTGTGTGCTCATGTACAAATTTGTGTATAAAGGTCAAAGGCTGACATTACATGTCTTCTATCAATCTCTACCTTATATATTGAGTGAGGATCTCTTACTTGACCTGAGTCACTGACTCAGTTAGACTGATAGGTAGCTAGCTTGCTCCAAGAATCCCTGTGCCTGGTCCCTGAGCACAAAGATCACAGGCAGGCTACCATAGCAGTCTGACATTTACATGCATGCTGAGGATCTGATTTCTGGTTATCATGCATACGCAGCAAGTGCTTTACCTTTATGATGAATATATAATGCTAAGATTAATTATGTGCCTATGATTGGTAGCCACTTGTGAGTTTATGTCTATTGCTTGGGCAATTAGCTAATATTGATTGAAGCGTACTGTATAATACATAACACATGCCATTTACATAGGGCTTCTCTAAAATTTATGGAAGCAAGTTCATCATCAGAAAGGATCAGCTCATGAGACATATTTCATGTCTCATTCATCCATAGCATGAATATGGGTTAAATGTTATCTTTATTCTTCCTTTTTCTTTGCTGTGAGTGAATTGGGTATGTATGTGCTAGTTCCCTTCTGGGTACCAAGGGTTGGTTACATGTGGAAGAAACTATAAAGGGAATGGGTGCAGATGGAGTGTGAAGTGGGGGTTATACAGAATCATATTCCATTGGATACATGTGTGAAATCCTCAAGAATAGAGAACAGAAATTTAAAGAAAAAAGTCCATAAAGATGAGACAGCAAAGTGTGGTGACCCATTCTTGTAACCTTAGCACTAGGGGACAATTCAGTGTTCACAGATCTCCTGGGAAGTCTGTCTCTCAAAATAAAGAAGAGGGAGAGGAGGGAGGGAGGGAGGGAGGGAGAGAGAGTTTTCTATTCCATGAGATTACTTCATTTATTTTATGTCTCTCCAGCTAGAATATATGCTCTGCAAGAGCAGAGGCTCTGTTTTGTTTACCGCTATGTGCTGAACATAACAGGTACTCAATAAATGATTCCGAGTGGCTGAATGAGTGAGCGAGCAAATGCATGCCAGGGACTGTGCTCTGAAAAATGACAGAGACGCTGCCTCTCAGCTGTGTCTCTTAGTGCATCTGACAATCCTAGGGGAAGCGTTTTGCAAACGTGGTCCAGGCCATCTCTTCTAGAGGGGGAGGCTGTGAAGCACAGTCCGAATGAAGCCCGGAGGGTAAGTGCTGTGACGGGTAAAAGGGGGACTTCATTGCTTTCCTCTGCCTCAGCTGAACTCTTCCTGAGGCAAAATTTCTAAGCCCATTACTTTGGCCATTTTACGAGTCATGAGAGGGTCTATGGTCGATCTCGGTTGTCAGCAGACTAAACAAATGTGATCCCCTAATTACCTTTTTGCGTGGGAACTGCACCCAGCATTGAGCGAAGCCATCCATTGTGCCTCCTGGACAGTGAGTTAGGAAAGGATCCAGCCAGCATCGCAAAGCAGGTACAGTTTGTCTAGGCATTTAGAAGAAATGACTTTGCTAGATAAATTAGGCAGGAGAACTCTTTGATTAGTGCTCACAAAACAAATCGTTTGAAGCACTGAAAAGATAAACACAGAGAAAATTAGAACGAGGAGTTGCAGCAGCAGCAGAAGAAAAAACCATTTGCACTGTCAACACTCTGTATACCTTGGGTGAACGGGACCCTCAGACTCACACACAAATATATATGAAAGGTGTGTAAAAACCTCTCTTAAAACTAGTAAGAGGTATCTTGCATGTTGGATTTTTAATTAAGGTAGAGTACATGTGTTTAAGTCTGTAAAGTGTGCATGGTTCAACTAATCTTTATTTATGGAAGCACCGCTGAGAACAGGACACAAACTTTCCCCAGCGTCTTGGAAGGTTCTGTTGGTCTCTTTCCACTTTACATCTTCCAAGAGTAACCATAGACTTGACGTTTATCCCCACAGAGTTGTTTTGTCTGCTTTAAAACATGTCACCAATCAGTCAAGACATGTTTATAAAAGTATCTAGTTCTTGTTTGTAATGCGTGCTTGTACACGCACGCATATGGAGATCAGAGGATAACCTAAGGCACCAGCATCAGCCTTTCTCGTTTCTTCCCCCTTCTGTTCTTTAAGGTGAGTTATGGACATTGGCCTTGAGGGCATGTGTTCTCAAGGCTAGCACTCTATCCTCTGAGCTGATTCTCTAGCTCCAAACACAGCTTGTTTTGTTCATCTGCGTACCTGTGACAGTTAATCACAATTGCTTATCTGTCAGACTTGATCTTTCTTTAAAATCTGTGTCACATTCCATTGTCTGAGTATATACAGAATGTAGTTATGTGTCCAATTTGATAATTTGGAGCTCTCGTGAAGTTGGAGAAATTCTCTTAACTAGTCTAAAATATGCTTGAATATTTTCTGGCTATTTATGGGCAGACCCAGAAGGCTGGAGTTTAGAGTGAGTAGATTCAAGACTTAACCCCAGTCTGAAAAATACATAAAAACATATTCGTTTTTTTCTTAGCCCGCATGTTAGACATCCCCAAAGTCCTAAAGTCTGACAAAGTTAAACAATTTGTCAAACTTGCATAACCAAAAAATTGTCTATTACAGTATGTTCCCTCATACACGTGTGATGAACATGAAGCAGTAGTCACATGTGGTGGCACAGAATGACAGTGGCACGAGGGTGTCTGAAGCCAGGAGTGTGAGGCCAGCCTTGGCTACTAGATAGAACTGCCTAAAATAAACAATGGAGAAAAGTTACAATAATTCACGTGTATGAAGCCTGCACTCCACGCATGGTATTTGAAGTCTTGTGAAAGACCTCTGGATCTCCTCAATAACCCCATCAACACCCAACAATGTGGACATTGTCTGTTTTCCTGTCCCTTTTCCTTCCCTTCTAAATGAGGAGGTGCAGCACACTTCAAATACTAAATACTGATATAAGATAAGAGCATCAACACTCCAGTCAACATAGGTTCAACAAAGAGTTCCAGAACAAATGGACATGACCAGGCAGGTTAGGACAGAGCCAGGCCTTCCAGGGGTACTTATCGATAACCTGGGTAAGATAGTTTATGGGTAGACTTGAGGTATAATTTTTTCCTTTGTATTATTTTTCATTCTGTGGAGGTCTGTGTGTCTACATGTGGGTACATGTTGTGTGCACAAGTGCCCAAGGCAGCCAGAGGCATTTGATCTCCTGGACCTAGAGTTAGAGATGCTATGAGCTTCCTGATATGGATGCTTCTGGAAAAGCAGCATGTGCACTTAATGCCTGAGCTATTCACCAGTTCCATGTATATAATGGCAAAACCTCCTGGAGCCCTGAAGTTGGGTGGGTGCTACACAGTGAGTTGACAGCTTAGAAGGGGTTTGATGCACAGGCGCCTCACTAGCTCAGCTGCTTATTGAATTACTCACTTTGCCTCACCCTGTAACAAAACACCTGACATAAACAAGGAGAGAAACGAATTAGCTTTGATTTAGGGGATTCCTTTGGACTTAGGGGTTCCATTCAACATAGGGTAATGATGGAGAGTGCAGATCACATGATGAAGTAACGAGAAGAATGCCAGGCCTCGGCTGTCTTCTCCCTTTACTTCTTTCTGTTCCAGCACACAAGAAGACACAGCTCACATTCATAATATGTGTCCCTGCTTGGATAATTCTCCTCCAAACACCTCACAGCCACACTCACAGATGAGCTGCATGTCTATATAGTTCCAGGACGGGTAGGAGATAGAGACAGAGGGAGGGAGACACAGAGACAGACAGTCAGACAGTCAGACACACACACACACATGGGGGGCGAGAGTGGGGGAAAGAAACAATCTCTTCTGGTTCCGAATATGAGGTTCCAAATATAATCTGATCACACATGCATTGAAGATTCAGTGTTATAATGATTCTTTTTCTGGGTTGCCTGGGAGTCAGGCGTCTGTCTTTGAAATGACACAGGTCACTATGCAGTAGCAGATAGCAGTCTGAGCAAAACTGGGACCACCTGATAAGAGTTTTGCGTGAAGAAGATGGCTATGTTTATGGAGGTAAGGCACCAAGGCATCATGTCCATAGTTCTAGGAAGGGTAGGAGAGAGAGGGAGAGACAGGGCGGGGAAGAGACAGACACACAGACACACAGACACACAGACACACACACACACACACACAGGTGGGGGTTGAGAAAGAAGAGAGAAAGAAGTTGTGTATTGCTCTGCATCCTATGCTATTCTTGAATTCTTGACTCTCCTATTCTGCCTCCTGAGTGCTGGGGTGTTTGTCATCTTGACAGGACCAAATTTCCCCTTCTCCTCATGCTTGATATCAGCAAAAACTTTGGTATCTTTCATAACACAACTCCCTAAACTCTATCTTGGAACAATGGGGATGTTTCCTGTCTTCCACTGGCCTAAGTCAGTCTCTAATAGGTCAAAAGTTTCTTCTATTTTGTGTTACTTGAAGCCACCTTTGGTTTTTACACCCCGCTATGTAAAGTCCCATAGAAAGGTCCCCAACCCTGTTTTAGAAATTTTTGGGTTGAAATGCCCCAGCTAACTGCATCTTCTTGGCTCTGTGTTCTTTGTCTTTGAAACTCTGGGGCTGATGGGTAAGAAGTGTTTTTCTCCAGTCAGCAGCAAACTTAACATAGGCTATTTGAACTGCCGTGGCTCAATGGTCTTTGGGTCTTTACCCTGTAACAAGTGCTGACTTCCAAAGCCCAACTCAACTCAGAGTCTGACATCAGTGTGAAAAGGTCTGAAGCTATTAAAGAAGAAGGCAACAAGATGATATTATTTCATGGGTTGCTTAAGTAGAGCTCAGTGGTTCTTCAGAAAGTGTGTGTGTACCATTTTCCCAGCCAGAATGTATAGAATAGAGGAACACGTTTCTTTACCAGTCTCCATATTGTTTGAGAAAACTGATCGTGCAGGCAAAGTTCATTTTGTCATCTCTACCTGTGAGGGGGAAAAACATTAGCCTACGCTTAAAAGCTCTTGGTGAATAAAATTAATTGCATCAACTAAATAAAATGTGTTCTGTCCAATACATATAGATGTTGTGTCAACAAGACAAATGGACTCAGTAGTTTAAGTATCTCTGTGGATAAAATGCATAATAATGTAATTACTTTGCCAACAAAATGCTAACTTGCTTTAATCATTCCGTTCACAACATAATGTAAGGTGATTTAGTGGGTGAAATGAATCCACTTACAAATTGTTTTATGGCCATAATGCAGCCCTTCGGTGGAATGTGAATTGATGATAATAATTTTATGGGCAAATGATTTTTCAATTAAAATGTCTTTTCACAGACAAAATGGGAGTGTTACAAATGGCTCCCAATAACCGCATGCCAAGGAACAGGCAGAAAGGGCTGTCACCCACATTAACTAATGACACAACCTAAAAGGCTCCAACACACAGAAGGTGATTCATTTTCATAAAATTTGTAATTTTCTTCCCTCCTACTTGAGAAGTATTTGTTTCCTGCATTCACCGACTTAATAACAAAAATTAAGCCCAGTGACAAACCCACCAATCACCAAGCTGCCATATTTCTCCCACATGTTAATTGACCATGGCCATATTGTTTATTAATAATAATTTAAATGAGGACAGTTTTCCTGATATCCAATAAGGATGATGGTATCTATAGTACAGCAATGACTTTGACTCCTCCAATGAGTTAGCCTTGTACTCACACAGCTTGGTAGCTTTCTCCATGTGTGCATCATAGGTCTACAGGGTCTCCTTGTTCACCTTTGTCCTGCTCAGAAAGGGGAAATATTCCACTACTTACAGTTGGGGGAATGGAATATGGAGGGTATCTTAGGGTGTCTATTCCTGCACAAAACATCATGACCAAGAAGCAAGTTGGGAAGGAAAGGGTTTGTTCAGCTTACACTTCCATATCGCTGTTCATCACCAAAGGAAGTCAGGACTGGAACTCAAGCAGGTCAGGAAGCAGGAGCTGATGCAGAGGCCATGGGGGGATGTCACTTACTGGCTTGCTTCCCCTGGCTTGCTCAGCCTGCTTTCTTATAGAACCCAGGTCTACCAGCCCAGGGATTACACCACCCAAAATAGGCTGGGCCCTTCCCACTTGATCACTAGTTGAGAACATGGCTTACAGATGGATCTCATGGAGGCATTTCCTCAAGAGAGGATCCTTTCTCTGTGATCACTTGTGTCAAGTTAACATACAAAACCTTCTAGTATAGAGGTATCTCCTTATTGGCCTTCCATTACCAATATTTTCTTTGTTGGAGGCTGAATCTACTATACATGAAACCAGTTTCTTACTGCTGTGCAGAGGAGAAAGTCTAATTGGAAATGGTAGGTTGTCAGGTAGCACAAAAACGAATGAGTAGGGAAGGAAGTTCATCAGACGCACAGGAGTAATGGAAGAAGCTAAGGAGATGGTTCAGTAGTTACATGTGCTGCTTCTCCAGAGGACCTCAGCTGTATTCCTAGAACCCATGTCAGGTGGCTCATAACTACAGGTAAGTTTCAGGGTATGTGGTGATTTGAATGTGCTTGGCCCAGGGAGTGGCACTATTAGGAGGTATGGCCTTGTTGATGGAGGTGTGGCCTTATTGGAGGAAGTGTGTCACTGTTGAAACCTTCCTCCTAGCCACTTGGAAGCCAGTCTTCTGTCTGCCTTTGGATCAAGATGTACAACTTTCAGCATCTCCTTTAGCCCCATGCCTGCCGGGATGCTGCCATGCTTTCCATCTTGATAATAATCTTTGAACCTGTAAGCCAGCCCCAACTAAATGTTGTCCCCTATATGAGTTGCCTAGGTCATCTGTCTATTCACAGAAATGAAACCCTAACTAAGACAGGGCACTTTGACAGTTATGGCCTCTGTGGGCAAACAAACTCACATGCGTGTACTCTCCAACACACACACACACACACACACACACACACACACACACACACACACACGCACATAGTTAAAATAATAAAAAAAATATATCTTAAAGAAGAAAGAAAATAGTTGTCATTTCATGGCTGTGTGTCTTTGCTACCGTGAATTTCCCTTTCTTTGTCTCACTGTGACAACATTGGATATAAATCCTTAAGGGAATGCTGCGGTTTGAATGAGAAATAACCCCCAGAGGCCCATATACTTGAAGAGTTCCTCATCAGTGGTGGTGGTGCTGTTTGGGAAGGCTTTGGAAACTTTAAGAGGAGGAACCTTGCTGGAGGAAAGACATCACTGGCAGGGGCATTGCTTTTATAGCCTGGTGCAACCTTCCTCTTTCACTCTCTGCTCTGAGTGTGTGTGTGTGTGTGTGTGTGTGTGTGTGTGTGTGTGTGTGAAACCCATGAGACAGCCAGGCTGTCCTTGTGTGCTTGTCATTTTATTTCCTTTGCTAAGTTGCTTTCTTTGGAGTATTTTTGTCATACCAGAGACTTGTAATAGAGATATTGGTACCAGGGATTTTTTTTTTTTTTTTTTTTTTTTTTTTTTTAAGACATGTGGAAGACTTTGAAACTTGGGACTAGAAAGCAAAGCTATTGAGCAATGTGGGCATGGTTTGGTGAGTCCTTGGGCAACAAGTGCCTCCTGTGACATGGGGAATGGAAGCCTGGCTCATGAAGCTTTAGAGGGGAATAAGGACTTTAATCGCAACAAGAATAGAGGCCATTTATGTGATTTTATTTTTAAAGCAAAGGCTGTAGCTTCTGGCCATAGTCCAAGAATTTGTTTGAGGCTGTATTAACAAGTAAATGACTAATTCCTTTGGTGAAAGAAATGTCAAGATCCACAATAACACGGAGTTTATAGAATGGTTATTTCTGATGACTCTTGTGGTGGTTTAAGTAGGAATGGACCCCACAGACATATATATATTTGAAGGATTGTTCATGGTGGAGTGGTGCTATTTGGCAGGGATTTGGAATATGGCCTTATTGGAATAGTTGTAGCCTTGTTAGAGTAGATGTGACCCTGTTGGAGGAGGTATGGTGTAGGGGGTAGGCTTAGAAGTTTCTAAGGTCTAAGCCAGTTCCGGAGGCCTCCTCTCTTCCTGCTGCCTGTGCATCAGGACATAGAGCTCTCATCTCCTTCTCCCCATGGTACTGACAATAAACTAAACCTCTGGACTGTAATCCCCAGTTAAATGCTTTCCTTTATTGCAAACGTCTTTGTGCCTCTTTACAGCAACAGAACATTGAGTAAGACAACTCTCATGTGAGCCTACAGTGAAAAGTAACAGTAAGCAAGGCAGAAGGAAATATCAGACACTTAACTCAGAGAGGGAAAGATCCCTATGAAGTTTAAAGTTGCAGTATCCTGTGATTAAAAAAAAACAAACAGAAAGGGGCTGTAATTACCACCAAGATGACTCCAATTAAAGAGCAGCCTCCTGCTCTCTTCTGGGACAGCAGAACAGAGCCCCTAAGGGGGAAGGACTAAGGCACCTACTTATGAAAGTAAAGAACCCCCATTTTGTTTCTGGAAAGCAAATACCTAGGTAAAGTTGCCACCAAATTTACAGCAAACAGAAGTTGTGATGACTATGATCCAAACAGGCAATGGTCCATCACCTGCTGGCAGTTGGGCTAGCAGTATTGTCTGTCCCCTTTCAGATATATATATATATATATATATATATATATATATATATATATATATATATATATATCCTTATTGGAATATATGTATATATATCCATATATATATCCTTATTGGAATATATATATATATATATATATATATATATATATATATATATATATAGAGAGAGAGAGAGAGAGAGAGAGAGAATGCAAGATTGATGGGGTCATGGATTCTTTTTTCCCTATGGTTCCAGAGAATAGCTGAGACCAGGTAATGTGATTGAGTGATTCTGGCAATTTCGTTTTTTAAACACTCCTTTCGGGGAGTTGAAAACGTTTTTAAATGTAGTTTTGCTTGCTTTGTTTTTGTTTAAGAATGAGAGACTGAGATCTTTCTACACGCACACACACACACACACACACACACACACACACACACACACACACACACAAAGCTTGACATTTTTGTTGGTCCCTGTGTGTGAGGCCCCACAGTGCACATATGGAGGTCAGGGGACAACTTACAGAAGTGTGACACTGCTTATTAGGTGTTTTATTGGCAGACATAGAAAAATTTGTAATGTTAAATCATTGATCATCTTTTATCCCGAGAAAACCCAAAAACAGCCTCATGGGCATATTGCATTCAAGGTTTCTAACCTGTCTGTCAAACCCAGTAATTGCTGGGGTTTGACCTAAGGTTGGCTTTATTGCAAGCTCCTTCATACACTGAGCATTCTCACTGGACAGCATTTTTTTTTTTTTTTAAAGAACCTTCAAAAAAGAAAGGATTAATTTTGAACCTTGCTGAATTTACAAGTAAGTTTCAGCAGGAGATTAAGAGAAATATCCAGATATAGGAAGTGATTTTCTTATTAAGCAGAGAAGGGGGGAAATGGGTGAAAGAAACCCGGTGTCCTGTTTCTACAGCATCTTCTTGGTGTCAGGCTGGAAGAGAAGACTGCAGTCAAGCTCTGGGCTGTGATTAGAGCTCGGTGCAGGAGTCTGGCTGTCAAGTGCTCAGAGGAGCTCAGAGCACGATTCAAACTGAAAGGTTAACCAGCCCACGGAACCTATTAAAAAGCCAGCGACAAGCCAGCAGAAGCAACTGGAGCCTCTTCCATCAGACTCTCTTCCAGAGTCATGAGGCCTGTGTCATGGCAAAGACTCCCCTGGGCCTCAGAATCGGTATTTTGAAACGTGAAGGTTCTACAGGGGCAAAACAAAGTTTAAAACTGAAGTCGCATGGATGGCCCAGTGTGACTGCATTGAACCCCCAAATTTAGTCAGTGCCAGGCTACACAGTGAGCATGGGGGTGGTTGTGTAGTGTGTGTGTGTGAAGGTGAGTTTTTTATGCTACCACTCATAGGTGGTGTCCTGTCTAGTTTTATTTTATTTTATTTTATTTTATTTTTTGTCAACTTGACAAAAATTAAGCATTACCTGGAAGGAGACACCACAGTCTTCAGATTGACTGTATGTGAGTCTTTCTGACATTTTCTTGGTTCCTGATGGATGTACAAGGGACCACTATGGTGTAGGTGGTGCCATTTTCTGGAAGGTGATCCTGGGATCTGTTATAAAGCAGGACAAGCAAACCATGGGGAGCAAGCCAACAGGCAGCATCTCTCCGTGGTTTCTGCTTCAGTTCCTGCTCCCGGGCTCCTGCCTTGAGGAGCAAGCCAGTAAGCGGTGTTCCTCTTTGCTTTCTTCTTCAATCCTGCCTCCAGTTTTACGCCTTGTCTTTATAGATGATGGACAGTGGTGTGTGGAACTGTAGGCTAAAATAAACCCTTTCTTTCCCAAGTTGCTTTTGGTCCTGGTGTTTATCACACCAACAAGACAGAAAACTGCAGATACAATCAGAGTATGAGGGGTTGTTTTTGGTTTTCTCTGGATAAGAAATGATCAGTGATTTAATATTTAAAAATTTCCTCTTTCTGTCAGGTGTGGTGGCACATGCCTTTAATTCTAGTCCTCTGTGAGTTCCAGGCTAGCCTGCTTCCAAGATAGACTTGTCTACACAGTGAGGTTCCATCTCCAAATTAAATTAAATTAAAATTTTCTATTTCCAACTTGGGCTGATAGGCTAAATACATGCTATAGAAGAAGGTATGTGGGTTTGGTTTTATTTTTAAGTATTTTTGTCAAGGCCATCTGTGTGCTAGGCAAAGACTCTGCCAATGAGCCATACATTCCCACCTCCAATAACAGCCGTATCTCCTCAATTCATACCTTTCCCTTTTTTTAAAACCCAAGTTAGGCAGAAGTTACTAGACCCTTCTGACACACTGGAGGCAGCTGTTAGGTGTGTCCTCTTCTGAAGAGTTCCAGATGGCATTTAAGCTCGCTTACCAAGTGCTAAGATCAATTGTTTCATGCCTGCCGCAGATGAAGGAAAAGCCACCGAGGGCCCACAAACATTTGCCATTTTGACTTCTGACAGGCACCAGCTATGGGCTGCACCTGCTATGCAAGAACACTGCCTTCAGCTGGAACATGGCTGCTTACTTGCTGGATTTCAGAATGACCAAAACTTTACATAAAAGTCCAGATTTCCAGCCTCTGTGGAGATTGTATCCACCTGGCGTCATATGGATAAGGAGCGATGTTTCCATCAGACAAGACACATGATTCCCACTTCACCTCAGTGCCCTGCTCCCTGGCTCAAGGATCTATATTCCTCAAGTCCTGCTAAGAGCGTAGGCTGTGACCTGGGTCTGTGCACACCCTAAGTCCTTCTGTGTTCATGGTCCCCTGGTAGAGACTGGTCTAGAAGGCACTGGCCTGGGAAGCAGGGAGTCACCCTTTCTGTTTAGTGCTGTGTGACTTGCAGAAGGTTCAATTCGCTCCCTGCCTGAATTCTTCATTTCTATAATGAGCAGAGGTATCCCTGAGAGGCAGATGTGATGCCAAGGAGTTGTCAGTGTGATGTGTAAGGTGACAGATTAATAATGACAGTGTGATGTGTAAGGTGACAGATTAATAATGATACGAAAAGTCACAGCACCCATTTAATACATAAAAATGAAAACCGTGCCACAGCGGCCTATTATTCTAGCAAATAAAGATGCCTTGAGCAAACCTCTCACTTCAGAAAAGGCATCTGGTTCTGGTAAATGGAGCACCAGCACTGGAAGGAACCGACGTGAGCTGAGCCAAGTGGTGCACGCTGGAAATGCGGCACTCAGGAAGCTGAGGCAGGAGAATGACTGTGAGTTCGAGGTTAGCCAGGACTACAGAGTGAGAGTCGGTGAATAAATTTTAAAAAATGCTAAAAAGAACAAGTGCCACCCATGCCAAGTGTGTCCCATCTATTAGCATAGATATGATGACGTCACTATTTTTATAGCTTGAGATAGGTGAAGATTAACATTCTTATAAGGTTTTAGAGAGGAAAAGGCTGGAGTAGATTGCCTAGAACTGACAAGGAGGCTTACAAAGAACCAGATGAGAGTAGGCCTGGCCATTGCTGCACAGGTGTGTGTAGAAACAGACAGCCTGCACCAGCCTGCCTACCCTGTAGGAGGTATAGGGGTTCTCTGTGTAGCCCTTGCTGTCCCGGAACTCACTTTGTAGACCAGGCTGGCCTCACACTTAAGAGATCTACGTGCCTCTGCCTCCTGAGTGCTGTTTGCTTTGATTGTTGTTGCTTTGTTTTGTTTGGGAGGAAATATCACTAGTTGAGCGCAGCACCTCGGTGGAGGCTGTTCTTGTCTGGGGTGAGGTGTATCTTCAAGCTGTGAGATGGTGGAGTTGACACACACATATCACACCACGAATCTCATTCATCAGTAGATACAGTCATTTCTAGTGTCTGCCCAAGTTCACAGGGCCAAGAAACATCTGGAAGGCAAGAGAAACGGTTTCAGTCAATTCCCCAGATGCCAAGTCTGTGTGGCCAACTATCTGTCTGTTAACATGAAAATATCAATATCAAAGTATGGTGACCAGGCTGGGGCTTCAGAACAAGTTATATATCAGCTCCTAAATGGATCACTCAGAGGGGTGTAACCTATAATCAGAAGAACAAATTCCAGTTCCCATCCTCCCCCCACCCCCAGGAGATCTAATCTTTTGGATCTGACAACGGGGAAGCAAGTTAGATTTGTTTTTATCATACAGTCTGAGATGTGGCTGTAACTTAACTTTTTCATCTTGACTCTGATTTCAAAATAAAAGGCTCTTGTTCGTTTCTACCTCAGTGGTCAGGGCCCACTTTGACGGCATCTTCATTTTCTGCTTCTTTTTATATTGTTTTCCACGGGCACTTGTCACCAGAACTTGAAGCACAAATGGTAAATCCATTAAAGCATAAGAAAATGTCCTTAAATCCCCAAGGGCTTGTCATAAGAGAGAGAATTTAACTGCATGATATGGACAAAAATGTTGTGGGATCAATGATGGGAATACATAAGGACCAGCAGGCTTTGTAACCTGATACTGATATCGCTCTCTCCCTACTCTCCCTCTCTCTCCCTCTCTCCCTCTCTCTCTCCCTCCCTCCATCTCCCTCCCTCTCCCCCTCTCCCCCTCTCCCTCCCTCCATCTTTCTCTCCCTCTCCCTTTCTCCCTCCCTCCCTCCCTTCCTCTCTCTCTCCTCTCTCCCTCTCTTTTCCTCCTTCTCTCCCCCTCTCTCTCCCTCCCTCCCTCTCTCTCTCTTTCTTCCCCCTCTCTCTCCCTTTCTCCCTCCCTCTCTCTCCCTCCCTCTCTCTCTCCCTCTCCCCCTCTCCCCCTCTCCCTTTTTCCCTCTCTCTCCCTCCCTTCATCTCTCTCTCCCTCCCTCCCTTTCTCTCTCTCTTTCTCTCTCCCTCTCTGTCTCCCTCCTTCTCTCCCCCTCTCCCTCCCTCCCTCTCTCTTTCTTCCCCCCCTCTCCCTTTCCCCCTCCCTCTCTCTCCCTCCCCCTCTCCCTCCCTCTCCCTCCTCCCTTTTTCTCTCCCTCCCCCTCCCTCTCTCTCTCCTTCCCTTCCTCCTCTCTCTCCCCCCTTCTCCCTTTTTCTCTTCCTCTCTCTCTCCCTCTCTCTCCCCCTCTCTCCCTCCCTCTCTCCCTCCCTCCCTCCCTCTCTCTTTCCCTTCCTCTCTCTCTCCCTTCCGTCCCCCATCTCCAGTTACACCTGTCTTGATGTTGCAGAGACACAACTGACAGCACCAAGGGTTTGCACAGCACCAGTGCTGGACAGGTCATAGATTGGTTTCTTTTATGGACTGTCAGTGAATGTCCCCCGAGCTATAATTTATATTTTAGCCCGAAGTCTCTTAAAGATGTGGATTTTCTTTGTTTGGAAACAACAGATGGGGATATCCGACAAAGCCGAACTGTTATTAGTAATGTGCTTCCCATCTGTCAAAATACGTGTGGAGTCAGAATTCCAGTCAGATTACCCTTTTTGTAGGAGGGTATGTGGGTTCGATTCAGGCTTTCTCTGTATAGCCCTGGCTGTTCCGGAACTCACTTTGTAGACCAGGCTGGCCTCACACTTAAGAGTTCTACGTGCCTCTGCCTGCTGAGTGCTGTTTGCTTTGATTGTTGTTGCTTTGTTTACTTTGGGGGAAAAATATCACCAGTTGAAAAGAAAAAAGTATTGGTACAGGGGACCCAAGGAAGGGTGCACAGCTATTTCTAGGAACCAATGCGTGACCCATGTCTTTTAAGGTCTTCTAAGTGAAAGCTCCATGTATACCTGCCCGGGGTGTTGGTTAGAAAGTCTGAGTCTGGCCTCGGTGGGAGAGGACACACCTAACTTCAGAGACTTGAAGTGATGGGAGGATACGGGGGGGGGGGTGCTCCACTTGCTCAGAGGAGAAGGGTTGGGGGAATGGGGTCCTTTAAGGATTGTGGGAAGGGGGGGTGCAGTGAGCAGGACATAAAGTGAATAAGTAAAAAAAATAGAGGAAGGTCTGTGCTCCTGGCACTGGCTGTGACATGCTTAGTGGCTGGTATAGAGCAGCCTTTCCCAGCTCCTCTGCCCGCCTAGGTTTAACCTCACAGCAAGGCAAAGCTCTACCTGCGAGAGGCTTGGGAAGCACTTTCATGCCTCCGATGCCTCTCAATTCATGTCCCCCTGTTTTCTGTGCAGTCTACCTGGAGCTGAAAACAAACACGGCTGTCACATCTGACAGCAGTTTGAAATGGGTGGCGACCTGGATGTGAAACTAAGTGGTCGTGTGGGCGAGCAGTCCCGGCACCGGCAGATCGTTCACGCGAAGCAATAGCTGCGCAGGTGGATTTATTAGACGGGCAGAGGCAGTGCGTCCCAGACCCAGGCATCATCGCTTGATGGGACCACTCTTTTATTTGTGTTTCTTTGCCTGCCGCAGTGTGTCAGCGGCTGCCTATTTTTCACAGTCAGGGGCTCCTTGAAGCATTTAACAAAGAGCCAAATTTTCTGCAGAACTTTTCCTGGAAGCCATACAATACAGAGGTCATAGTAGCCCACGCTGCCCCCTGAAAGGGGTGTGGGGGCGGCCTTTGAATATCTTGCCACAGAATGTCTTCCAAGAAGAACAAGCGAAAATAGAGAAAAGTCTAATATTTTGAAAAGAAAAAAAATTCTCCAGCAGCATTCTCTTGTGTTTATTACTATTTTTTTTTTAATGAGATGCCAGGTGAATTAAATTTGATGGTAATTTTTGTCAGAAAACTTGGGGAATGTTGCCTGAAATAATCATTAGAATATCAATGTTGCCAATGGGCAACATGACATAAATTAAATCTTCAGAGAGGTTGTTCTTGAGAACAGGACAGAATGCCTGGAGCAGGGAACTAGCTACCTGGGTGTACTGGCTGGTTTTGTGTCAACTTGACACAAGCTGGAGTCATCAGAGAGGAAGGAGCCTCAGTTGAAGAAATGCCTCCATGAGATCCAGCTGTAAGGGGTTTTCTCACATGGTGGGCCATACCATCTCTACACAGGTAGTTCTGGTTTCTACAAGAAAGAATACTGAGCAAGCCATGGGAAGCAAGCCATTAACCAGCACCCCTTCATAGCCTCTGCATAAGCTCCTGACTCCAGGTTTCTGCTCTGCTTGAATTCCTGTCCTAACTTCCTTTGATAATGAGCAGCAATACAGAAATGTAAGCCAAATAAATAAACCCTATCCTTCCTAACTTGCCTGCTCAGCTTGCTTTCTTATAGAACCCAGGACCACCAGCCCAGGGATGGTATCACCTGCCATGGGCTAGGCTTTCTCTAGTTGGTCATGAGGTTTCATTGCAGCAATGGAAACTCTAAAATACTGGGTCTCGAAGTAGCATTATCTGGTGTGTGTGTGTGTGTGTGTGTGTGTGTGTGTGTGTGTGTGTGTTTGTGAGTGCACATGCACGTATGCATGCATGGGGGTGTGTGAACATGCATGCTCGTGAGCACACATGTACATTTGCTTCCACATGTGCAGGTGCAGAGGATCTGCCTTCTGGTGTCTACCTGCAGTTTCGGACATACTTGTGGAATACACAATGCCTTTTCTCTTCTCTTATGGTGGCTTCAGAAGTTCTTGGTCACAGTGGTTATCTTAAATCTATTCTAGCTCCCTTACTGGAAAAAGGAAAGTAATCAAAGTTGTCATTAAAGAAAACTTTTGGAATATCTCAGAAATAACTAGGAGTCAATTCAAGTTAAAAGAGACCTGGCTTGTAAAGTGGCAAATGGGACATGAAGAAAGGGAGGGGTCAGGGTCCTCATCTCAGGACATTATATTTTTACCATGACGTCATGCTAACCCAAGGCCAGGCATATGACATAATTCAGACCATGAATAAAACAGTCAATACGGCTCTATCTTCTCAAGAGCATCACAACAATGTCTGATATCACTTGGAGGCCAGATGCTAAGTTTCATAGCTGACATGAATTATCTTGTTCAACAGTTACACACACCGAATCTATAAATTCAATGTGGATCGTGTTTTTTCTTCACAAAGAAATGGATGTCTGGGAAGGGAAAGCCCTTTGCCTGAGAGTCACAGGGTTAACAATATGTTAGACTCAGATGCCAGTGTTCACAGCCCTAACATGATACCTTAGTGTGATGTCCTTGAGACCCTATCAGGTTTTTCAGTCCACAGTGATTCACAAATTCTTTCTGTAAGCTGGACAGGGTAGAATCATGTCTGACACAGTGGCTGCTGGCATGAAGCCTAGAACACAACACACATTCATTAATCTTTGTTGGATGGCAATGGAAAAAATGCAGAATCCCTGGTTTATACTGAAAACTCTTAGTGGACATGGATGTGCCCATAATCCTGGTCCTCTGCCTTATTGCTGGGACAGACCTGATGAAAGTGTTGGCCCGGGATTGACTCAGGTGTGATTTAGGTGTGTCCCCTCTAACTACTCTACTACATTGTACTGTACTTAAGCATACACTCCCAAGTACTGGACTGGAGGCTTAGTCCCCACTCTGGCAGTACTGAGAGATGGAAACATGAATAGTTATAGCCCATCCCCCACACCATGAGTATATGAGCAGCACCAATGGCATATAGGGTTGATTAATAACAGAAAAGAAAGACATAAATTTGGGAAGGAGTTAGCCTGGTTGGAGTACCAAGGCAGAGTTGAAGGACATAGTGGTGAATGGATGAGATTGAAGAATAGTGTATATATAGATTATGAAAATTTCAGAGAACACAAATAGTATTAAAAAAAGAAAAATAACTTGAGCCTAGTGAGAGGTGGTTAGGTCATTGGGGGATTACCCCAGGAGATAATTTAATGTAGTTCTTTTGAGAATGAATTGCTATAAGAATGTCTCTGAATCCCTTTGGCTTCTTGTCATATGATCTCCTCTTTATACCCCCCAATGACACTATCAATTACAAGGCACTGAAAGATGAGCCTATTGGGTATTAGACTTTAAGCCTCAAAACTGGCAAGTGAAACAAACCACCTTTCTTTACTTAGTACTTAGGGCTGGGTGTATTTGGTCATAAAAGAAGAAAACTGACTATGATCATTGGTCATGGCTTGTGCTTGAGACTCTTTAAGAGGGTTATCATGATAGTGTTGGAGTGATAGATATCATCCCACTGGCTTCTCCTCATAGATATGCGCATAGAGGATACATGTATAACTCACACATTAGAGAACCCACATGATCGCACATAGACTTTGCGAGGAAATCACTAGAAGACCCCCTCATCTTAGGCTTTATTTTTTGGAAATAGGACCAAGATACTCTAGGGTGTAAAACTTAAGTTTGTTGATTGGCACCCAGAGTCTTACCCTGTTCACAACATACTATAGTGTTTTAAAGCATTTGCTGGGTCAGCAGTAATATTTTTTTATTGGCTATAATGAAGATAAGACTGACATCTAAATCTAAATGCCCCTGATTTTATCAGTCATAAAGGAGAATCCTAAAACTCGGAAACTGGATAGAACCCTTCAGGTACACCAAGAAATTGGCAAAAATAGATTTGGTAAAGGTCTTACCAATGATCTCACAATGTATTCTATCTATAGCCCAGGCTTGTGGCTGTCACATCTTCTGTTCCTTCCTTCCTTCGTTCCTTCTTTCCTTTCCTTTCCTTTCCTTTTCCTTTCTTCCTTCCTTCCTTCCTTCCTTCCTTCCTTCCTTCCTTCCTTCCTTCCTTTCTTTCTTTTTCTTTCTCTCTCTTTCCTTCCTTCCTTTCCTTCTTTCCCTTCCTTTCCTTCTTTCCCTCCCTTCCTTCCTTTCTCCCTCCCTCCCTCCCTCCCTCTCTCTCTCTCTCTCTCTCTCTCTCTCTCTTTCTTTCTTTCTTTCTTTCTTTCTTTCTCCTTTTTTCTATCTGTCTTTCTTCCTTCCTTATATTCTTTCTTTCTTAATTCCTGCTTCCAAATTTGGACCAATCAGCAAAGGCAGATAAGCATCCTAAATCAAACACACTGTGCTGGACTCCAGCTCCAAAGGTTCAGGTCCCAAAGAGGAGATGTGGAGTTGGTAAGGGAAGGAGACTAACATAATTCGGATAACATATGTGTTCATTGAAAAAAAAGGCTACACCTCTTATACTCTATATTTTCATAGTAGCTTAATCATACTTAATGTTGAGAGTATGTTGAATGATTCCAAGAAATATATTCTCCTTCACAAATTGGTTTTTAACCTATTTTAGCCCTATGTTTTAAATATATGAACTAAAAATGCTAATCAATTTTATCACAGTAGTTTTCTTTGAAGCAAAATTAAGGAGTTCAGATGTATCTTAAGACCCTATTGATTTCGAAGGTTCAACAACCCTATCAGGTGCCCTTTACATTTCCTCCTGCATACTCTCAGCCTTTGTGGTCAGACATTAAGCCCCAAGAAACAAACCCAAATTAAAAAAATGTAAGTCTTCCTGCAATGTTTTTCCCAGGTAGCATAAGCATCAAACTGTTTTGTAATTGTGTTTCTACGTGTCCTAGTTTTAGAATATGGGCCTGTTTGCCTCATTCACTTCCCAAAAGGAAGATCCTAATACTTTACTTTTTGTTCATTATGCTAGTCCATCCTAAATCCTTCAAAGTATGATCCTGTGTATGGCAGAGGGGGTTTAAGATTCTTAACGGAATCTGCTCCTTGTGGGGCAAACCAGATCTTGCCATTCATGCTCTAAGGCATGTACCCAGGGAACCAATATGGGCAGTATTCTATACTTATTAACTGAAATCTTACGATCAACTGCCAAGGCCTTAAGTCTGGGCTCACTGTTTCCCTCCCATTGCGTTCTTTCATCCTTGAGTCCAGGTGTAAGTGCCTAAGAGGTTTTGGAACCATAAATATTTACCTTCTCTATCCTTAGTCCAAACAGGGACACAAGGATTGTTCTTGTGTATAAGTAGGCAAAATTGTCACACCATATAGTTCCATGGTGGCAGAGACTTTTTCTAAAGATTTATTTTGTTTATAGAGATTGTCATTGTATACATTCACATCCTCAGCTGAAGTTTGAGGAAAATCTACCAAAGTGTGAAGGTCATAAAGTAATTCTCATAACGTATAGTAAAAAAAAAAAAAACAAAACCACTAAAGATGGAAGTAAAAGGATACTAGAGAATTGTGATCAGCCATGTTGATACACTGGAGCTTTGTCAAGCATCATGGTCGTCATATGGTCCATGCCAACACTGACTGCTCTCTTTTTCTAAGCCTTTCCATGCATTCACTTCTATCAGCTTCCAAATGTGACCTACCTGAAGTTGGGACTCATTTCACAAGGAAATTTTCTCACTCCCCTGCCTGCCTCCGATCCCACCAAAATGGAAAGGATGGTAGCTGGCTCCATTGCTACAGTTGTTTTGGATAAATAGCTTTTGACATTTTCTCACCGGGTTGGCCTTTGTGTACTTCTACACTTCCTGCTTGTGATAGTAAATGTTGGTTGTCAACACACTTGGACAGAGAGATGCTTAGGAGATGATAAAGCGTACCCCTGGGTATGTCTGTGAGGGTCTGTAGAATAGTGACTGAAGAAGACCTTCTCAAATGTGTACAGAATCATCTGACAGGATCAGGGATCAACACAGAACAAAGGTAGACAAAGTGTGTTCAAGAGCAACTCTTCCTGTGCAGATCTTGAATGCTGCATGTATTCCTGTTGTCATAGTTACAAGAATCAAATTCCACCTTTGGCCTTTCAACATGGACCCATATCAGCCAACTCTCTAGCTTACTCCATTTGTTTATCAAAAACTCAGTTTCTCTTTAGGAGCTTGCAGACCTAAGTTCAGACAGAGGTCACATCACTGATCCTTTTGGATTTAAGCCTTGCAACTTCTCAGGCTGAAAAGCTTCTGAACTTTTCAGCCTGCATATGGCTACTCTTAGATCCCAGCCTTCCAAAATAAATCTCTGGGCAAAGTCTCACACAGCATGATAATTCTTCCAACGCCTGCAAGAGAATCTCCTTCTTAGCACCAAAAAAATTGAGAAGTTAAAGCAGTATGGTTTCAGAAACTCTGAGGCACTTACACCTGCTCCCAAGGATGAAAACACAGCCTTGAGAAAAACAATGGGTCAGAACCAGAGCCTGAGGACTTGGCAGTTATGGGGTAAGAGTTCAGTTAATTCACCCTAGTCTTTGTGTGTGTGTGTGTGTGTGTGTGTGTGTGTGTGTGTGTGTGTGTGTGTGTGTAAGAATATGCATGCATGTATATATGGGCATGTGCATGCATATGTGTACATGCACATGTGTGTTTGTGTTCTATTGCTCCTCTAGGGAGCCCTGACTAAATACATTGTCCTTCTAGACAAGTTCATCCTTCCATTAGCCCAGGTGAGAAATTGTCATGGTAACATTTTGATTGCTCTGTCCTAGTCTCCGGCCCTAGATCAATTCCTGGTGTCATTGTACAATACCTAGTGTAATGTAGAAGCGAACTCTGAAAGATAACACCTTTATAGGCCATTGAGGAGACTCAATAGGCGAAGGCATTTGTTGAGCAAGCTTGACTACCAGAATTCAATTCCTGAAACCTATGTAAATGTGGACGGAGAGGTGTTGAAGAAATGGCTCAGTGGTTAGAAGCATTGGCCACTCTTCAAAAGCTCCCAGGTTTCATTCCCAGCACTCACATGATGGGTTTAAAGGTGTTTGCAACTCCAATTTTAGGGGATTCAAGGCTGCTTCTGTCCTTTATGAACACCTGAAATGCACATGCTACACAAACATATTTGCAAAGCAAAACGTGCATTTACATAAATTGAAATAAGGATAGTTTTTAAAAAAAAAAAGATGGATGGTGAGAACCAACTCTGAAAGTTGTCATCTGAACACATGCTAATGCATGCATACATGAATGTGTGTACATGAGCCAGCATTCAAACACACTGTAATAGTCTCTTCTGAGATTAGATTAAAACATTCCATCATGTAGGCATGCTCCTTAAGCAGGGAGAAAAACAACAACAGCAAATGGCTTCAAGAACTCCCCAGCACTGACCCGATTCACTAGGCCCCTCCCTGCCAGAGTAACCAGAGTCTAGCTTACTCAGAAAATGCCCAGACAACAAATGCAATGACTTTAAGACTAGCTGAACAGTTGAGAAGAATCAGAAACCAGCCAAGATGCCTGGAGAGGTTTAGATCAACTGAAGTTGATCAACCTGGCAAACGACACCCTCCAATCTGCCAAGCTGCCTGTAGGCTCTACAGTATCCTCCATGTTCCTAGCTTTTTGGGTGGGTCTCATTTGAGAAATTTCTGTTCCTGTAAGTAACCTGTCACCCATAGTTCTGTAAGAAACTCCAATAAAACCCACTGGTTCATCAAGATGTGCTTTGGTAGTATCTGTACTTTGATCTGTGTCTTAGGGTTTCATTACTGTGAAGAGACACCGTGACCAAGGCAACTTTTATAAAGAACATTTATTTAGGATGATTTAGTTTCAGAGGTTCAGTCCATTTTCATCATGGCAGGAAGCATGACATCATCCACGCAAACATGATGTTAGAGAATGAACTGAGAGTCCCACATCTTGATCTGAAGGTGGACTGAAGGAAACTGGCTTCTGCAGGCAGCCAGGATAAGGTTCTCTTCCACACTGACCAAATCATGAACATTAGGAGCCCTTGAAGCCCACCACACTGTGGCATACTTTCTCCAACAAGGATACAGCTATTCTGACAAGACTACACCTCCTAATAGTGCCACTTCCCATGGGCCAAGCATATTCAAACCATCACAGTCTTTTAGGCATTCCCTTCCTGGCATGAGAAGGCAAGTGTATTTCATCTCACCAGAAAAATTCTCATCACACAGCACACTTACACAATACAAAATAGAAAGACAATGTTTCCTATTCTGATTAAATATTTAGAGCTAAGGAGTAATCTGTCTCTCTAAAGAAGAAATCTATATTCTCATAATTATTTTGTCTCTGGTAGTGCTAAGTAGACAAGGAGATAATGTTTTCTAAAGAAAATCAAAAGATGTGGCTGTATAAGAAGGGCTATCCAGGGTGTGTACTTGGATGGGAAGACAGAATCAGGTTAAAAAAGGAGGGGTGGTGCTATGAAACTTAGAAAGACATTATTTCAGACATCCTAGAGCTAGGTGGGAACAAGGTTGGGAAGAAGAATGACAGCCCAAAGTGCCACTTTCACCTTTAGGGCTGAAACAAGTAATTGGCTGTAAATAAAAGAGTGCGCCAAAGAGAGCTTGGTATTTCAACTCAAACCATTTTCCTTAACCTCCTCACCCCTCTCCACTCACCTATTCTATTCTTGATCCTCTCCTCCGTGAAAAGGGCAAAGCAAATGACAGAGGCTGAGCCTTAGAAATGGCAGGCGATTTAGGCTCCTCTGAGGCATTCTCCCCGAGCTTCTGCCCCAACAGCCCCCCTCCCCCACTTCTCATGGCCAGTCTCTGCCCTGTGACCCCTGCCAGGGTGTCCTCTCCACCTTCTCTCTCCTCACAGAAGGTCTTGATGTTCAGAGGGTTCCCTCCTGGTGCTGCTGCCTTCTCACCTCAGCTGTATTGACTGACTCACTGTGGTGCTAGTGTGACCTACGGCTGATGAGAAGGGAGGAGAAACTGAAAGCAAAACTGTTTTCATTCCTGGCATCCTGTCTCAGAGACACTGTAGGGGCCTGACAGCCCAGAGAGCCTTGCTTTCCCTGGGCGAAAATTAAACACACACACACACACACACACACACACACACACACACACTCTCACACACACACATGCTTGCCCAGTGTGTTGATCACCAATGCTATGTTTTAGGATATGGAACTGTAGAATTCCAGAGGAGAGGAAGGTCACTTGGCAGTTTTCCATGGCGAGGCTTGGATGCCTTCTTCACTCCCGTCCAGAAGAGTCAGAGAACCAAACTGTAGAGACTGGTGTCAGCAAGGCCAGTGGCCAGCAAGAACTAAAGCCAGTGTCCAAGCTCTTTGAAGAGCTTCTGCCTTTGTGAATGGGGTGATGGTGATGAGGGGCTCCTGTTCCTCTTGTAACCTCAGATGGAGAGAACAAGAAACATTTCAGGGGATGCTCTTGATTTGCCCACTTAGTGGTTGGCATGGCTTTGGCTCAGATGTTTGATCTTGGGATGGGCAATATATCAGCCGCATAGAGAACTATGGTATTTTAAAATAGAAATCCGGGAAAATTCAAGTTGGAGGAATAACTTAGTAGAAATCCTGTCTCCAATTGAGCTGGTCTCTGTTCACTTTGTGTCTATCATCCAGTTATGAATCTGACACTTTCATTCCGGGTGCTTGTCTTCGTCTTAGCTTTCCGAACTTACTGTAGACTTAGACATTTTTAGAGAGATTGAATCTGGGCTCTCAGTACCCATCTCCCTGACATGAGTACCTGGTTTCCTAGGAAGAGACATGGCATTGTGCAGATGACAGACTATGTATCTCTGCAGCTCTAATATTTGAGTCATAAGGATGGGCACCTGAGCAGAACTGATAGGATTTGAAAAAAGCCACAAGGGTCACCCCTGCTCCCTGCCCAGCTGTGCAAGTCCTGATCACAGAGAACACTGCAGAAAGGCTGAATCTCGGGACCTGCCCACAGGAGTTCTGCCCTGACTCCTCCGTTTGTCTGCTATGTTCCTTCCCAGGTCTCCATGAGAACATCAGTCTTACATCTTGTACGCACTTGAGTATTTCAAGGTGCCAGGTTGCGCAGGCGAAGGAAAAGAGCCTGTATTTCCATTCCGCTTCTCTGATCTTGTCTGTCTCTGCCTAAAACTTCATCACATTTCTCACAAAAAATAACCCCCTGGTCTCTTCACAGGGCCTCTGACCTATACATAGATGGCCCTGTGGGTAGTATTCTCATTTCTCTGCCTCTGCCAGCTCTGTCTCCAGGCATCTGAATATGAAATACCTTGCTACAGGCCTTCTTCATTCTATGATCTCAACTTATGCAAATAGATACCTGGAGGAACCACTAGCTGGCCAATTTATCAGAAATAGCCAGCCTCTGCTGGAAGCCTTACAAACAAATAGGCAGAAAGGCATTCCAGACATTTGAAATGCATCTGAAAGCCATCCCCCACCCCCAAATAAAGCCTTCCCTGATTACCTAGACAGATGCTCTCTCTCTATCTGCTGAACCCATAGGGTCCTCTAGTTAGATCTTTTTTTTTCATACGGGTAGATTTGTGCTGCAGACTGTTTTAAGAACTGCTTGGCTCATAATATTCTTGATAATCTATAAGCTCCGTAAGAGCTTACTTTAAGTGCCTGACACACATAACTGATATGTATACATAAACGCACGCTCACACACTCGTATAGTCAACACTGATAACACAGACCCATTTGTAATGCTCAACCATTGCTGGTTTTGGTTGAATGAGCTGAGCAATGCTTTTTGTGTTTATGTTTTTCTCATCACTACCTGGGTCTTGCCTGACACCCATCGACAGAAAGAGATGGTAGCTTCTCTTTCTATCAACTGTTACACCTGTAGAAACTTTCCTGTGCTGAGGATGCTTGGGAAACTTAGAATAAAAACTTTATTCAGGTCCATTCTGGGCAAAATGATGGCTTCTGCTCAAGGGGGAGGTGACCATATAACTCCCTCCCCAGGTCATTTCCCCTCTCTCTGCCTCTTCCTATGGGAAATCCTGCTCACCTTGTATTCCCTTCAAGAGCCACAACCAAATAAACCCTGTATTAGTTTGCTTCCAACTGATGTAACAAACACCAAGACCAAAAAACATGGGGAGGGAAGAGTGTATTTCACCTTAACAGCTTATAGTCCATCATGAAGGGAAGTCAGGTCAAGATCTCACGGCAGGAACCTGGAGACAGGAGCTAAAACCAGAGGGCATGAAGGGGTGCTGCTTATTGGCTTGCTCTCTGTGGCTTGCTCAATGTGTTTTGTTTGTTTCTTTTAGTTTGTTTTGTTTTAACAACCCAGGGTCTCCAGCCCTGGAGTGGCACCACCCACAGTGGGCTGGGTCCACTCACACTAGTCACTGATCAAGAAAATTCCCCAGCAGACTTGTCTGTAGGCCAGACTGATGGAGGCATTTTCTCAGTTCAGTTTCCTTATTGTCAGAGTGCCCTAGCTTATGAATTTACATCAGGTTGTAAAACTAAACTGAACCCAACCCAACCCGACACAACCCAACCCAACCCAACCCAACCCAACACAACACAACACAACATAACCCAAACCAAACCAAACTACCCTTGAGGAGAAAGGAGGGGAAAATTTGGGACTCAGTAATCTAGGTATGACAGAGCGACATGGCAGCAAATTTGTCTCTTCCAACAACACTAGTTTTTGCCATCAAATGGAAGTAGATACTCACTGGACAAACAGCCACATTTGTATTCGAGCTCCCCCAGAGACGTTCTCTGGGGAAATCAGATTTGTTTATTCTCAGTATGCACAATGATTGCCTTTGCTGTCACTGGGCTCAGGACTTTCTCTTCAGTGCCGGCCTGTGTTGATTGCCTGTAGACAGACAGCAGCCAGATCTGAGTGTGGCGTCCCTCTTGTTTGAGGGCCACATCTGCTCATTGGATGCATTGCTCATCCTCCTAGGAGGCAGAATCCCTCTGTGGTTGAATGTTTTGAGGCAGTATACCCAAGAGTACACTGTAATAGAAAGATGAATTTCCACCCAGATCAATGTACGTTAGAGAACTTTTCATCTTTTGGGGTTTGGCTTTAATTGAAATTAATTGTAAAATATTTTTAGCTACTGCTTTGAGTTCTGTTTTTCTTGCCACCAGGAAGACTTCTGAGTAGGCTGTGAAATCTGGATGATCTTACTGAAAAAGTCTCAATTCCTGTTGGAATTTTAGAATCACTATGCAATGCAATAAAGAAGGTGTCGTTTAGCATTATTTTTCCTGGGAGGCCGCTGGATATGTTTGGAAGGCATGATTTACTAAGTTTGTTAAAGCCGGGAGAATATGAGATCCAGAAAGGATGGGTATGAGAAGCATTTTGCGGAACTCAGTAGAAAAATTTTGTTCCTTGTTTTGGAGAAGGGAGTTTGACAGAAAAAGAGAGAAAGAGAGACACAGGGACGGGGCAGACATGAAAGTTTTATGTTTTGAGGTCTTAGAAAAGTCCACAAAATTCATCAACAATGTGGTGTGCTGTTCCTTGTCCTGAAAAACCTTTGTAGAATCTAAACTGTGAAACTCAAATTGCTGTGTGATCCAAGAGAAAGTGTGCATGCATGGGTACAAAGAATCCATGGATTTCACAGCTCCCATAAAGCTCTAGACTACCACTAACCCTGGCACCAGGAGGTGACAATGGTGTGGCCTAGGAAGGGGCAGACATCTGCATTCTAGCATGAAAGTTATTTTTAACTCTGGAACAATGCAGCTTGAGATATCAGAGGAAAATATGCATTTATTCCCTTGCCCATGTTATCAGAGGCTGTCTAACTACGAATGGCCTTAAGCTGGGTTCTGTCAGGTTTACACACACACACACACATAGACACACACGAGAGAGAGAGAGAGAGAGAGAGAGAGAGAGAGAGAGAGAGAGAGAGAGAGAGAGAGAGAGAGAGAGTTTATGACTCATTGAGGTGCCAGACAAAGTCAAGAGAAGAAGAATTTGTTAAGGAACCACCAGGGCAGCTATGTATCAGACCTTGGTGACATTAAAACCTGATGGCAAGTGCCCTTGTGTACCCTTTGTCACCAAAGGACTGACATCATTTTTCAGGTGCCAGTAGCTTGGCTCCAACTAACTAATGAAGGGGTGGGTGTAATGAGCTGCTTTATAGAGGAGCCTCTCAGGCCCCTATGATGGGAAAGAATAATTATCCAAAGCAAGAAAATTTGGATACAGGAAGTTAAGAGTTTCTGAAGAGGAGGAAAACAGTTGAGAATAAGGGGACTGTCTCACAACAGTTATTCACGTTTGTAGCTGGTACGAGAGTTGTGACAAGAGACAACAAGAGTTGTATTTTATGGAGACCACAAGAAAGTTGGAAGATGGCTCAGTGAGAAAAGCGAGGTGGACAAAAATGTTCAGTAGGCACTGGTTGGGAGTATGGAGTGAGGTGGATGGTGCTTGGGGGCCTCGGGATGCAAGATGTGCCATAGAGTAGTTTGGGCATCCTAGAGTTTGTAGAGAGAGGTCCAGGAACTGTTCTCTTACCAAGCCCATCCAGACATCCCCACACATGGAAGTCTTTTCATAGACTACTCTGAGCTTGTGAAATACTAACCTTTAATCTAAAGTAAGTGAATCTGTAATGTTATCCTATGGTCTCACACTAGACCAGAGTATTGGCTTAGTTAATTCCAAATATTTTTTGTTGTTGTTGTTTTTCTTTTAAATCAAAGGGAGGGAAAATGAAAACCTGAAGACACCTGGTTTTCTTTTAAAGAATTGGGGAAAGGTCATGATTTTTGATTTTAGAGGCAGAAAAGCCGGTTTCTCATTCACAGCAAGGCAGCATCATGGGGCAGTGGGGGCGGGCTTGGTGGTTATAGACACTGGACCATGTAAGACTCCAGGCAAAAGCAGTGTCCCAGTAAACTGGGAAGTCACTTATAGGTGGATGCAGTGGTACAGGCATTTGCTGGAGTGGACCCCGAAAACACATTGCCATTTTGGTCTTCTGCTTGATTTTTATTTAGTTATCATTCTTTTCCTTAAATACATTCACTTGTTCAGCTTAAATTCAATCTGAAAGGAAACTGCAGAGCGTTGGCAAAGCAGTTTCACTGCCAGAATAGACAGTAACATGAAGTAAGTAGAACAGAAACACAACACTTTTGTAAATTCCAGGGGAAATAGCATCGCTTGAAAGGCCTCATGCTTGAAGTTCTGTTGATTTGGGGGAAGCAAGGGGACTGAGTGTGGAACCAGGGGCCTTGTGCATGCCATGCTCAAGTTTTCCTATTAAACAGTGCCTCACATTCCAACCCCTAACTGGTGGATTCTAGGCAAGAATTCTACTACTGAGCTATAGCCACAGTCCCTTTCTGGGAGATTCTAGCCAGCACATACATCCCAACTCTGATTGCCTGACAGCATCTCTCTGAGAATTCATGGAGTGTCCTTCCACTCTGTTTCCTAGCATCCTTTATCATGTGACTGAGTCTAGCCAATAGAATGAACCATTGTCATCATCAACAACAACGCAACAATAACAGTAAACTGAGCTCCTCATGGTCTAAACCATCATCACCTGCCGTGCGGTCTTTTTTATTCCTGATCTCGTTTCCTCCTTGATGGAGAAGAGGCCAAAGAAAATACTTTTAAAATAAACACTAAGAGCCCCTAGTGGATGGCAGAGAAACATAATGGTGGGAACCCCTTATCTCT
This sequence comes from Micromys minutus, assembly GCF_963924665.1. Taxonomy (NCBI): domain Eukaryota; kingdom Metazoa; phylum Chordata; class Mammalia; order Rodentia; family Muridae; genus Micromys; species Micromys minutus. Next base: position 8,533,260 of record NC_137967.1, on the reverse strand, counting down.
TGGTCCCCGTGGGAGGCTGTCCAGTAGCCATGCTCACTGAATGGAAACAAACTCTCTATCCTGTAAAGCCTCTGAGATTTGGGGGGTGGGGATTATTTTTAAAAAGCAGCCAGCCTGCTGTGACCCAGTCCTGCTGAAGGCATGCTTGCCTTAACGGAAGCTTTCTCCTTTCTTCTATGTAATAAAGAAGGTAAAATGAAATCCAAAATGCTGGACATCTTTTTTTTTTTTTTTTTTTTTTTTTTTTTTTTTTTTTTTGCTCTACCGTTCAGAGTGATTTTATACTGGCCTTTGTCATTTGCATACGCTTGGCTCAGGGAGTGGCACTATTAGGTGTGGCCTTGTAGAAATAGGTGTGGCCTCTTGGAGGAAGTGTGTCACGGTGGGGGTGGGCTTTTGAGACACTTCTAGTTGTCTGGAAGACAGTCTTTTCCTGATGGCCTTCAGAACAAGATGTAGACCTATCAGCTGCACCTGCACCATGCCTGCCTGGACACTGCCATGTTTTCTGCTATGATAATGGACTGAACCTCTGAGCCTGGAAGCCATCCCTGATTAAATATTGTCCCTTATAAGCGTTGCCTTAGTCGTGGTGTCTGCTCACAGTGATGGAAACCTAACTAAGCTAGTTCTCAACACCATCTTTCATATCAGACTCAGGGAAATATCAGAACAAGTCATCAGGTATCCTGCTTTAGTGGGGACTTTGTCTTAGTTAATCTGTTCTCAAGTTGTCCTCCATCTCCCTCAAATATTCCCCAAAACACCTCATACATGCAATAGTGAATGGTTAACCCAGGGCACAACCATTGCTGTCCTTTTAGGCTGAGTGGGCAGATTATATGGCAATTTGCAGTGTGAGGAACGTGGATGTTACAAACATCCTTACCTTATCCCAACACATATGGCCCTACTTTGTGACCCAGGCATTAGTGTCTAAGCATCAGCTTTAAAGGATGCTGAGTAGGGCAGAGACATAACTAGAGGCATGGCTTAAATATTAGTCATGGATTAACAAATTTTCTGGGACAGAACAAAAGCTGTCCTGCAGGAGAGGTGACAGACACAGTTCAGAGAGGACCCAAACTACATCTCCATTTCTCCTCGTTAGCAAGAAATAAACCTATATGGCTCTAAAGATGTGTGCCACAGCTTTTCCATATAAACACCAAGTATTTTCAAGCTGTGTGCTTCTCTTTATAAGAGTTAATGTGGCCCTGGTGTCTCTCCACAGCAATAAAAGCCTAATTAAGATATTCTAAAAGCAAATCAAAACAAGGGGGCTAGAGAGGTTGCTCAGTGGTTAAGAGCACTGAAGATCTTCCAAAGGACATGGGTTTGATTCCAGGACCTACCCAGCAGATCACAACCATTTTTAATTCTGGTTCAGGACATCTGGAAACCTCTTCTGACCTCTCTAGGCTCTGGTGCACAGACATGCAGGCAACACACTACCACATAGAACATAATAATAATAATAATAATAATAATAATAATAATAATAATAACAATAATAATAGTAATAATAATTTTAAATAAAATTCTTAAGTCTCTAGATTATTGTAAAAAAAGACTTGTCTCTTTAAATAATGTCAGCGATTAACAACTTATTAACATCTGAAACACTGCCCTGGGAAGAGAAGCAGGACCACACCTTGACCAGGACGGCTTAATTATACATACTTCTTGCTCTTTGGCCCAATCAGTCTGTTTAAAATCCACAAAGCTCATTTCAGTGCCCCAAAGGTGGCCTTAGGGCCACTGGACTCTATTCTGTTCCTCATCCTAGCGTGGCCACACAGTGAACCTCCCCATTCTGCTTTCCAGAGTGGCTCATCTCTAATTGGCAGGTAGAGATGCCTAGTGGTTACAGGATGCCTGGCTTTGGCTTAGGAACTCCGGTTCCAAATTTTGGTGAAGCCAAGCTGCTTAAAATAATAATGTCTGACTGGCCTCACTTTCATGCAGCAAGTTGACCTAGAAGGAGAGCACAGATTAAATGGTGCCCTTTTACTGCGGGCACTTCCTCTAATTGAATTTGGCTGGTATTGTTTCTTTCTGGAGCTTTTCTATGAGACAGAGAAGTGTGTGTGTGTGTGTGTGTGTGTGTGTGTGTGTGTGTGTGTGTGTGTGTGTGTGTGTTCGTTCCCCTGACTGGTATTCCTTGGGACATGTCCTTCCTTGCTTTTTGAGTTTGGAGGTTCTCTGAGCCATTTGGATCCCTGTCATCCCTCAGATAAACCTTATCTTTGAGGGTCTTTTGAGGAAATCTGGGTTTTCTTGATCTATTTGGGCATATGCTGATATGACAAGGAAGCTTGGATGTTATGACCTTACATTGGTAACTGTTGAAAAAGAATCACAAATTGTTGCCAGAGAATATTTTAGACATTACAAAAAACAAACAAACAAACAAACAAACAAACAAAACCCCCTAAAACCTAATCTGCCTGTGAATTTTTCTAAATAGCTGTTGTCACTTTATTTTTGCATTTGCAAAGCGACTTATTTCCCACTGAACTTACTATTCTTGGCATGTGTAACTTAAAACATGTGAGTATGTGGAGATAAACACTTCAGAATAGTTCTTAGACTTAATTACAGTATTAACACGTGGGCGCCATTACCCCCTTCCTCTCTCATTTTTTTTGTTGCTCTTTCTTTTGGTGAGCAACATTCTCCAAGTCCCTCTCTTAACCAGGCCTACTGAACATCATCAGAATTAACTGTATACTTTAAGTCTGAAGAGGAAAAACGAGTCCCTAGTCATTTTAAAACCAAGCTGTTGTCTCCTGAGAGGAAGGCTCTTATTGTCTTCAAGTTCAGCCAAGTACACGGGGATCTAAATATGATTTCCTCTATCATATAAAGAATCTGAATTCAACTCTTTTGCAATGTGCTAGGGATTCCTAATAAACATGTTTTCATAATTGCTAACAAACAGTGAAATAGTTTAAGATTGCTTCCCCCTGGGTCTGAGTATGATTATTAAGAGTTAAAATTCCAATTAATATGCACAATCCCATACACAGAAAATATGAAATCATCTGAGCCATGCTCCAATGAAAAAAACTATAAAAAGCCATAAAGCATTTTATTTTCTTGGGAAAAGATGATTTTTTTTTTGTCTAAGTTCCAAAACATCATAAATGATGTTTTCCAATGCACATTTATCTGAAGGACTTTCTAAGGTCAAATTCAATGTGCCAGTGTGAAAGTCGAATTGGAATTTTTGTCTCTGAAGCAAAATGCTCTCTTAAAAATACTGTTCTCTTAGCAGCATTTGAAAGAAAGCCTGCTTTAAAGGGCCAGATGCTCGGGTTTAGTGAGATCATTGCTCACTCTTTGCTTGTGTTCTCGGGGCCTCCAAACACGGAAACCAATTTTTACCAAGGTCTAGGTTCATTCAGTTGTCTGTTTGCGTAAGTCTTTAACATGGTGATTTTATAAATAGCTATTATTTTAAGGTAATTCTGGTCACCTTTCTGTCATCTATATCCGTGACTAATGAAGTGTAGGAGGGTCCCAGACTTTGTCTGAAGATTTTAAAATCTTGGGCAGAACGAAACGCGTCGGAGTTTGCACGAACAAGATGAAGAGGCATTCTCATAAACAATACTTGTTCTGACTGTGCTTTCAATGTGAAAAGTGACTAAGGAGATTCTTCTGATGTTCCTGTTACTTGTAAACAGTGCCATTCCCGTGAGACACTTGCCATTTGGGCGGTATTTCCATTAAAAAAAAAAAAATCTGACCCCTTCTTGCATTGAAGAAATGAAGCATTTTGTTGTTCTGTACATATGAGCCTCACTCTCATATTAGAAAATAAATCATTTTTATGGGTAAGAAGTCTGAGGTTTTGATTTTTTTTCCCGGTGCTACACACCTACTATTTTACTGAGTCGAACATTCTAAACTTTGGTAGGAAAGCAACCATTGGTAGCAGTATAGATAGGACCTCTGGGTAACAATGTTGCTGACTGTTGTGGACTCCTGTGTGTTAAATATATTTATGCCCCGTTAGTATTGCACAAAGCAACTAACATTGAGTGTTGGGGAACATGCGTTTGCTGGGGTCCTTCATACTAGGACTGTTAGACTTCCAGACCTGTGCTCATTTGCTTTTAACTGGATCCTGACTATATCCTTAAGCAAAGATAAACATGCCTGAACATTGGGCACCCTGACTATTCTTCCCCCATAGCTAAAAGTATTGGCCATTGGCCTCCTGGGGAACAGATCTGTTAATAAGTACAATATACTGTATCTGTTTGTTTTGTTTCTCAAGACACGGTTTCTCTGTGGTATCCTGGAACTCTCTGTCAACCAAGACCAGAATGGCCTTAGACTCACAGAGATCTGCCTGCTTCTGCCTCCCAAGTGTTCCGATTAAAGATGTGTACCATAGAACATTCTAAATTGTTAAGAAAAAATAAATAAAAGGGGATGGCCCACCCCATCCCTCACCCGCGAACATCAAATCCCACTGAGGCCATACAAAGCAGCCCAGCTAGAAGAACACACCCCATGGACAGGCAGCAGCTTTTGAGACAGCTTCTGCTCCAGTTGTTCAGGACTCACATGAAGACCAAGCTGCACTTCTGCTGCATATGTATATATATATATATATATATATATATATATATATATATATATATATATATATATATATATATATATATGGAGTAGCTTTTTCTGTTCACACACAGAAGCTCATCTTATAGCAAAGTAGCCTGAGCCACCAGGTTGTGATGGAGGTGCCTTTAATCCTATCAGGGTTGGCAGCAGTAGGAGGCTCTATGTGAGTTTAAGGCCAGCCTTGTCTACATAGAAAGTGCCAGACCAGCCAGGTCTATCTAGAGACACCTTGTTTAGAAAGCAAGCAAGCAAACAAGCAACCAACCAACCAGCCAAACAAACAAACAAACAAAACCCAAATAACCCTTATGAGATGTGAAAAATCATTCACAAGACAAACAGAATTGGATGTGAGAGTGAAGTCTAGGGGATGGCCTACTTTTTAAAAATAGCAACACCACTTGGTTGCTTGAATTTGTCCAATAAAGGATTTAGTGACATCAGCTCCTTACCATTCGTCACCCTAACCCTGTCACCCACGCGGCACTCCAACCCTATCAATCGTACGGGATCAAATCAGCAAAGGTGGGACTCATCTTACCACAGTGTCACAGTTAATCACTGTGATGGCTTCAGAGAAATCTGTTCAGATATAAGCTGGGAAGTTGTCAGACTGGAAATGGAGGGACACTGGGCAGAGTGGACAGAGCTGTAGTCTCAGCACTTGGGTGGCTAAAGGCAAAAATTGAGAGTTTAAGACAGCTGGAGGTATTTAGAGAAGCCCCATCTTAAATCAAAAATATATCACTTGTTCCAGCCTTTCCTAAAGGAACCGGGGAAGGAGATTATGAATATATGGCTCTTATGAATGGTACCAATTTTTCTTATTATGATAAAATACTCCAATAAATTGGAACCATGTACTTTTGGAGTTTTATCTCTTCAGTTAACCTTACTAATATTATTATTAACCTTATTAATATAATCTCTCACAGATACACCTGGAGGCTTGTCTCCTAAGTGATTCTAGAGCTGTCAAGTGGATAATCAATATTAACTATTACCACTCCACTTTCTATCAACTTGACAACCAGACATATCACCTTTAAGCCATAACTGTCATGGAGACTCATGGCCATATTACAGTGCAGAACTATATTTAAGCCAACTTCAAAAGTCCCTCTTCTGTCTAACTGTTTAAAGTCCAGAGTACATTCTCACAGGGCTCAGGAAGCTCTCTCAAGTGTGGCACCCTATAAAATAAAAATATTAAACCTCAAAGTTCTAATACACAATGCCACAGAATAAACATGCTCATATCAAAATGGAAGAATGTAGGTTGAGCAAAGATTAACAATCAAAGGACTAAAACTCATTAAGACAAACACCAAATCCTGCAACTCGTTGTCTGACATCTGGGACTAATGGTGGAACATCTGGGCTCAAATGTTTTAGGAGGCCACCATTCTCCAGCCCTGCCACCTGCAGCACACACAACGTCTCTCTTGAGTTCTCTGCATTGTGTGTGTGTGTGGGGGGGCATTATATAACCCTGGCATCTCCATCATTTTGGGGGATCCAGAAAAATTTAGGCTTCATCTTCACCCCATCACAGTGACTTAGAAGGGTTTCCCTGTAATGATTCTGACCCTTACCTGGATTGCCTTTTTTATTGTTTTAAGCAGAGCTTTAGGATTTCTCTAATGAGAGTAATTTCTTTAAGAACCACAGGTGGTTTATCAGTAATTAACTAGTCGGTAGCTTTTTCATGCTCTTTTCCTTCACAGTTGTTTTTGTATTTTTCCAAACTCTTGTACTGGATAGATTTTATGAGTAGTGGACAGGAGCCATCCCATGGCCAGAATGCTTTGATATCTTGAAATTTCCATTCCCCAAACAAAGCAGTTCCTTACTTTTTAATTGAGTCTCATTCAAATTCTCAAAATATTGGCAGAAAACAGCCAGACTTTCTGACAGAATGTAACACAAATGGTCTTTAGCTTAACTTTTGATAGAAATAAGTCATCACAAAATAAGCATCTATTTCTTACATTTTTCTTGGCACTCTAATATTCCAAACACCCATTCAAATATCTCATTAAGCTCCAATTACCCCATTCAAGGATTCCTTCAGTCTACCGCTGCAAATTCTCATGTTCATCCCTAAAACCAGTTGTGTCAGGTTTATCATATTAATGGACCTCCTTCTGTATAAATTATAATATATATATATATTTTTTTCTGTATTTTTGAAATTACTGTGATATAATACCCATCTTAGTAACTCAAGAAAGGAAGGGTTTATTTTGGTCGAGTTTAAAAGCATCCTCTATCATAGCAGAAAAGTCTGGTGGTGACATCGTGAGGCAACTGGTCACATTGTATTTGCAATCAGGAAACAGCAAGGAATGCTGGTACCTAGCATGCTTTCTTCTTTTCATTAGATCTAGGACACCACAATGTTGTTGACTACATTTAAGGCGGCCCTTATATTTCTATTTACCCAATCTAGTAATTTCCTCAGTCATGCCCAGAAGTTTGTCTCCTAGGTGATTCTGGTACTATAGGGAACCTGCCAGAGATAACTCAGACCCAATTTATAACCAACTGATAGTCTTTATTCCAGCTGGTATTCAGGACCTACATTACCCGGAACATTTAGACCAAGGGACTAGAGGCAAAGCCACAACCTGGTATGTCACTCTGTGGCTGCAGGGGGGATGTTTTACACAAGCAAGCGGTTTGACAGAAGCTAAAATAGTTAGTTGTGGGAGGTGGGGTGGCATTTGTACAAGCAGGCATTTTAACACAAGCTACGATAAATTAGTTGGGACATTTTGGCTTCAGGTCCCTAGAACAGAGTTGGATAAATTTCTGTAGGATTCTCCATCAAGGGGATCAAATTCTAGTTAAATCTGCAATGGCCTCAGCAAGAATAAAGATGGAGGAATCTTGCACTACCCTGCCATATCAGACTAGATCCTGTCAAGTTAACCAGCATAATATGCATACTGATACATATTAATATGTAAGCAGATATTATATTTTCTTTCCTTTCATTTACTTGCTGTGTTTTGTAGCATAGATTGACATGACATAAATTCAGTACAAATTCACATCATGATCATATTTAAGCTATGGGAGATCAAAAGACTATGCTGTTCTCAGGGGACATTGTCATCTATTCCAGAGAGAAGATTGTGCTTGCGGTCATATATGGAAAGGATATTTAAATCATGTTAGGCTGAATTATGGCCCTGTTATATCTTCATTTGGATATTAAGCATGACATAAAATATAAGTTGAGCATCAAGTTGATAAGGAGTGAATTTGTGATGGTTGATCTTGATTGTTACCTTGGCTGACTCCGGAGTCAACTGAGTGGCAGCCAGGATATAAAGACTTTCAAAGAAAAAAAGCAATGCTACCCTATTGCCTGCCTTTGCTTCTTGTTGGTGAGCGTGTCCACTATGTTCCTGCTCCTGCTATACATTGCTGAAGTTAGAAGTTCTTCTAATGTCCACTGGAGACCAGCAACCCTCTAAGGATCAGCCAGGCCTTCTATGCCAGTTTGCATCTTTAGAGACATCTACCTTTACGGGATGACCTGCTTACCAGGTCTCAGCCTCTCCAGTATTCAGATGGCCATTTTTGGGCTATGTAACCACTATGGCAAGACATTCTGATAAACCCCATCTATAGCACATACTCACTCTAACAGTTCTGTTTCTCTAGAGAACCCTGACTATCATATTCCTTGTTTCTCCTTCCCTTTTCTAAGATAGCTTTGGTTGATCTAGTAATCTGTGCCAGCAGTTGTTGCTTATTAAGGCAAGAACTATATCCTAGTCTCTGCTGGTTTGGGGGGGGTTACTGGTGAAAGGCATGATGTCATTCTACTGTGTTTGCTTTTGCAGTTGACTTTGTGTATTCATTCTTCTCTGTGGCTCTTAATGTTATCTCTTCATTGTATGTTTTTGACTCCATGATAATAATACCTCATAGATATATGCTCTCTCTCGCCATGTCTGTTGGGGTTCAAAACTTCTCGTGTAAGCCTATGGAGGAGATATTCATTCCATCCTCTCGATCTAGAGAAATGCATGCTATAATTTCACCAGATGCATTCTCTAATTTAAGTTCCAACCTCTGCTCCTCCTTCTCTTCCACAGACTTGGAGATTTGTTTTCTGGCCATGGTAGCCCAGATTTATTTTACATTGTATCCATGCTCACATTTTTTTATGTATTGATTTTTTTTTCATGTATTGATATTTGAATGTATGGCTTTTGACATCCTCCACCCATGACATTTTTTTCCCCCTATGGCTTGGTTCAGTCTATATTGTTTGGTTTTGACACAGAATCTTACAATGGAGCACTCGCTGACCTGGAACTCACTATTTAGACCAGGCTGGCCTCAGAGTCACAGAGGTCTATCTACCTCTACTTTCTGAGGGCATGAACCACCCTGTGCAGCCCTCAATAGTTTTTTCTAACTTTAATTTTCTTGGTGAATCTTTCTTTTGTGATGCTGATTCTTTTTACATATGTGCTGAGTTTCTCATCCACTTTTCGTACTTTTTCCTTTATGTTTTGACCTGGTTGCAAAGTCTTGGATTGGCACAATTTGCTTCTCTCTGTTCTCTAGCAAGCTTTTAAAACCTTCATCTGTCAGTTCACCTCATTCAGTGTAGATGACATAATCAGTAACAACCTTGACTTGCTTTTTCATGTTTCTTCTTTTGTGATTTTTTAAAAACTTTTCTGATTTTATTTGGAAATCTTATTTGGCAGACTACACCTAGGGCTTGTAAATGGTTATTTTTTCCCCCTGATACATTGTCACAAATCAAAGTAATCTGGGAACAGAGAACCTCAATAGAGAAAAGGCTTCCATCAGATTGGCCTGTCAGTAAGTCCATGGGAGTATCTTTCTTGATTGATGACTGATGGGGGAGGTCCCAGCCAATTGTGGGCGGTGTTATCCTTCCACAAGTGGTCTCTGCTGGCATAAGAAAGCAGCCTGAACAAACCATGAGAGTGAGCCAGTCAGCTTTAAGCCTTCATAGTTTCATGGTTCCTGCTTCATATCCTTGGCTCTTTCTCTTTATAAAATGTAACATGTATAGTAGGTAGGATGGAGGGGCAGAAGAAGGAAGAAAAAGGAGGAGGAGGAGGAGGAGGAGGAGGAAGAGGAGGAGGAGGAGGAGGAGGAGGAGGAGGAAGTTAGCATGTCCAGTACTAAAAAGGCACATAACTAATATTAGCTTGATATACAAAGGAGAAAAACAAATGAGCCTTTTAAATGTGACAAAGGAAAATAGCGTTCATAAAAGTTCAGTAGAGATGAACAAAAGGGGACTAAGTGTTAAACAGAAAAAAGAAACAGAGAGAAAGCAGAGAAGCTTTGAAGGTATTTTTCCGCGTAGTTAAGGATGGAGATGTGGACAGCACAGTGGGGGTGGGGCTTGAGTTGGTCTTGTGGCCTCTTTTCTATGGATTGTTTGGGTGTTGAGTCTGTATAGGACAACTGTCTCATGTAGGCTGGGGCTGCACTTTGGTGTAGTAATTGTACCTCTATGCACACCAGGGCCCTCTGCTGGCCACTGTTGCCTTTGCAATCTGTGATCTGAACAGGTTCTCTCTTCTAGAATCAAGAGAGAATCTCTCTAAGTCTAAAACTTGTATAAGCAGGTAACACGGAGGCTCAGTGCTGTGGTTAAGGGGGACGTTTTTATTGTAGATATGAGAGAGAGAGAATAGCCATCTGGTAGGGTTCAGAGCATAGAGAGAAAGAAGTAGACTGGACATGGCTAACAGGCTTGACCTGGCCTTGAGACAAACAAAGGCAGAGAAATAGGGCAGGGGGAGAGCGTAGAGGGGGAGGAAAACCATGTCAAAACCAGCAGGTTTATAAGGTTGTGAACTGGAGATGCTAGCCTAGTGTGGACTTTGAAAGGTCTAACACTGACTTGTGATATGAAAAAGCCTGGGACCCAGCACACACTTGGGTGTGCTAATAGGTACCACTGGTAACCATTTGTTCCTTCTACCAGGGATAGAGGAAATGACTTCATTTTATAGAGGGGAACTTCACAAATTTGTAAAACTTCACAAACTCCTGAGGAGTGCTGGCTTTATCTCCTATAGTCCAGACTAAACCCATTTCTGGGTATTTGGACTGCCTTTTGGAATTTTGGGGAGTGGAGTTTCTTTTGGACCTGGGACAGATCCTGTCTCTTGGATGGCTAATACTCTAAATGAAGGGAGCAAGAAGCATCTCCTGGGTGTAGAGGGAACGTGGAAACAACCACAGTGTGGAACTCTGATTGGCCGGAGGACCTATGTTCATACTTTGAAGATGTGTTGCATAGTAACCATTTTGATGGACAGATGTAACTGTGGGTACCAACTGTTTGGTTCAAACTCCAGAATTCTTGTGCTCTGTAGCAGTGAAGGCTTTACACAGGTGGGTTTAGAAGGTGAGTCCATCCCTGGATCTCCGGCTCAAGGCTATCAGATTTCAGGATTATTCATAGTTGATGAGAACTGTCATTAGCCTCTTAAGCTGGGCGATCTTTTCCCGTGAACTTAATTTCCTGAGCCCAGCCTCCACCACCATCAGTTTTAAGCTTTTTAACATCTTGCTCATCTTTTCTCAATAACACCTTCCAAATCAGGGAGAAATGTGAACTGTATATATTAAACCCTGTCTCACAAACCTCAGGAGGCTTTCTATTTGGGGCAGCAGAGAGGAGCCTTGGGAAGAGGAGGCCAAGGTCCTCCATTTCTACAGGGTGGCCAGATTGGCTGGGAAAACCTGCTAGCCTCCGACCTCTCCGACAAGTGAGAAATGTTGGACTTTTACAGTTCTGCGAACATTCTAAACAGAAGACTCTGAGAAAGAGAGCTGATGCTAATTAAGTGTACTGCAGAGTTGAGGTGTTATCGTTTCTCTTCAGCAGTCTGTAACCTCCTAAGTGCTTGGTACTGACAAACCTCCCTTGTTCCATGCCATGGTCACCACTCAAACCCTCAAGGGTCTAAATCTCGGATGCTAGAATTAGAAAATCTTCAGCTCTTGATTTGCTTTGGGCTGGGACCTCTGGCTGCTGTGGTGAGGTTGGTGACAAGGTCAGCAGAGCATCCTGTGGCTGTGGTGATTGCAATGGAGTCTAAACATAGTCAGGGGACATTCAGAGGCCTGCCAATCATCACACCACCATGCCACACTGTGCTGGCTCTGCAGAGGAGGGTGAGATGCCCAAAGATCTGCCTTTCTCTCTACTGCACAGGGCAAGCAGAAGTCATATAGAGGCTCAATTGCTGAGACTCCCTACTGTGCAGGAGGGGGAGACATCTGTACACACACCTGTCTGCTGCCATGTCACTCGGGCAGGTTGTAGACACGTACAGTCCCTCTTGTCGCCATTACCATTCCACAGGGCAAAGACAAGAGGAGGTCCCCCAGAGTCCAGCTGCGTGGCCCACCTGCAGTCGTAAGCACTACAATGTGCAAGTGTGCAGTGGACAAATGGGAGAGAAAGAGAAGTTGAAGAGTTTGAGCATTGTGGAAGGAGGTGGAATTGAATATGTGAGGAAGAAGAATAGCCTGTTGTGAATAGCCATGGGAGGAGGAGGTGATGGGCAGGTTGACAGGGAGGAAGAGGTGATGGAGAGGTTGACAGGGAGGAGGAGGTGATGGAGAGGTTGACAGGGAGGAGGAGGTGATGGGAAGGTTGACAGGGAGGAGGAGGTGATGGGCAGGTTGACAGGGAGAAAGAGGTGATGGGCAGGTTGACAGGGAGGAAGAGGTGATGGAGAGGCTGACAGGGAGGAGGAGGTGATGGAGAGGTTGACAGGGAGGAGGAGGTGATGGACAGGTTATGAAAAGAGGAAAGAAGTGGAAAGCAACATTACTGTTAGCCATAGCCACACTCTTCAGAAAAATGAAGAGAAATAAATAACATGGATGTTCTAAGTAGATTTATACTCCAATCTGATGACAGGCCGAAGTCACTGAAGGGCTCACAGACAGTCCTGAACATGGTAAACATGGCGCTGGTAGGCTTTGCCCTTTCCTCTTTCCTCCCCCTTGGTAAACCATTAGATTACACTCTTAAAGCCCCCAAGGTCTATCCCTCTTCCTCCCTGTCAACCTGCCCATCGCCTCTTCTTCTCTCCTTGCAGAGAAAATGGTTCTCTTGTCCCATATTGAGACTTGTCTTATAGACGTCCTCTTACAGCTTCAGATAACCTTTGGTCTCCCTGACTCCAGTCTCAAGGTTGTCCTCAACAACCCCACATGTATACACACTTAGTTTCCAGCTGGTATGGATTTTGGGGGACATCTGGGTCTCTAATTGCAATGGAGAGACATGCTTTAACGGCTGTAGGCCTTGTCTCTAGTGTCTCTAGTCTCTGTTTTCTGTCTATCATTGGCTGAGGAAATCCTTGGTCATACATGCTGGCACTATGATGGTCAGCTTTAGCACACGGAACCGTCTGAAACTGTGAGCTGATCCAGAGAAGCTGGGAACCTTCAGCACTGGAGCCCGGTGTTCTCCACGGGCCATCCATTGCAGAACAGGACGTGGAAACAAGGCTCAAGGCTTAGAGCTTCAGTCTGCTTATCCAGCCAGTGGGGCCAAGCTGGCAAGCCATGGTAGCAGACATAAGGGAAGTATAGAAAAGGGAGTGTGAGCCTGTGGAGTGCAAAGCAAGCCCTGAGCGTGTAAAGTCCTGATTGAACAAACATAAGCTGTTGACATGAGCAGGCCATATAAAGGATCCGAAACTCATACTCACAGCAAAATGACAAAGATTTCTACTCCTGGGGTGAGGCTTAGAGGGAGATCAGAATCTGCGAGTCCGTGTGCACATGTTGATAGTATGTGGGGGCAAATTCAACCACCACTCTATTCCCTGGGAAATTTATGGCCTAATGACTGCTCCCCTACAGACAGTGTTCTTATTGGGATGGTCTAACTTTGCTCCTTGTTCATCTGTATACAGTAAGCCTGCCTTTTTTATTTAGCCATGTGTGATAACACCGCCTCCTTGTTCAACTGTACGCAATGACAGTGTATCACTGTTCAACTGAATATAAAAAACATGTTGAGTTTCCGGGGGCGCTGTGACTTTTCTATTAGGGAGCCCACTCTACCTGACCCCAGCCTTTTCTGTGTCTTTCCACAAGTCTTCCATTTCTTTTTTCTATTGTCACCTCAGTAAGGGCAAGTTTCTGGAGCCATGCGAGGGCATGACATAGAGCTCAAAGTCAAAATGTGCTGAAGTGTCAGTTACTGTGGTATGGATATGGTTTGAATATATCCCCCAGAATGCATTGAAAGGTTGACCTTAATCTTGGTGTAGTGATGTGGAAGGTAGTGGAGCTTTCTGAGATGGGGCCTAGAGAAAATTCCTATGTCATGAGAGGGGCCACACTCAGATCAAGGGAGCTCTCATGGGACCCTTAAATCTTCAGTTTTTATAAGAGTGAGCTTGGTCCCTGAATCATCGGAGATTTTAAGTGTGACCGCTTTCCCAAATGTACTCTGCTATATAGCTTGCCTTTCTATATATCATTAGGCCCTCAAATGTCAATCCATTAGGGCCACCCATATAGGTCTGTGACCCTCCAGAACTATAAACTAAATAAAATTGATTTTCTTTACAGTTACCTTTCCTCAGAAAGTCCATTAGAGAGCCCAAAGGTGTAACTAAGACACCATTTATCAGAAATAGCAAAGGCAGTTATCGTTAGGTAAGTTAGTTCATAGCTTAGCCAGACGCACTGAGCCTCTGTAATGATCATCAAGGCCATGTCAACGGGGGAAAACTTTTCCTACAATAACAAAACCACTTCAAGCAAAGTGAAAGAAATAACAATGGATACCACCAGAGAGGCAAACTTGGAGATCTGAAAAACTGACCTGGGACTGGGATTACTTTTATAATGCTCTCTCTCTCTCTCTCTCTCTCTCTCTCTCTCTTTTACAAAGACTTTGTTATAAAAAACAAACAAACTTGCAAAAAATAAACCAACACACCAAAATTAATCTGACTTAAAGTCTTAAGGAATTTATAAACAACTATAACCGGCATCTGAAATGGAAACAGTGACTATTAAATCCTAAACTTTCAATATATTTTATGCACTTATCCATGACCAAAACAAACAAACAAAAATCCAGTATTAGATTCGAACTGGAAAAGCAATTATCCTTACAGTCTCTTTATTACACTTGTCCTTCATCAGACAAATTGACAATGAAAATTACACATATGAATATTCAACATACAGATAAATACCACTCAGCTTTAAAGAAAAAAATAAATTAGCAACTGCAGGAAAATGAATGGTCTTAAAGTGTACATTACGGAGATCACGACAACTCTATGTTCTCTCCTCATATGACAAATGAATATATAGACTGAGGACGGGCTGGGCGGACAGCACAGTCAGGAAATTGCTTGCTATTCAAGTCTGAAGACTTGAGTTAGGATCCTTAGTATCTATACAGAAAGCTGGGTGAGGCAGCTCATATCAGTAATCTCACCACAGAGGAAGCAGAGACAGGTAGATCATTGGCAATAACGGCTTGTCAGCCTAGCAGAATCAGGTTCAGAGAGACCCTGGATCATTTACACTGTGAGTGACTCAGAGGGGCACTCTGACACAAACTTTGGAGCATCATTCCCTTTCCCCTAAAACACACGCACACACACAAGCACGCACGCACACACACAAGCACGCACGCACGCACACCAGCATGAATCATTGCTAAATAAGTGCAAATTGATTATGATCATAATAATATGAGTTATTGTGGAATCCTCAGGAGCCTCCTTGTGCCAGTGCTGACCTCACCTGTTGGCAGTTAATAATAAATCTGTAATGGCGAGCCAGGCACAGCTCCAAAAGCGGAGGAGAGGATCAAGACGGTACATACAGTTCCTAAGAAGGTCTATTTTAAAGCATCCTCCCTAAGAGGATTCCATTAGCCCTGCAGAGACTTGATGTGCTAGGGTGGGGACATACCCAGGGTGGCTCCAACTAGCTCAGAGGAGAAGGGGAGAAAGGGAGAAAGGATTGTGGGGAGGGGGTGACTTGGAGGGATAGAAAGTAAATAAAAAAAATAAACAAAACACCCTCGGGCTGGAGAGATGGCTCAGTAGTTAAGAGCACTGGCTGCTTTTCCAGTGGTCCTGAGTTCAGTTCCCAGCAGCCACATGGTGCCTCACAACCATCTGTAATGGGATCTGATGCCCTTTTCTGTCTGCCGTGCAGGCATACATGCAGATAGAATACTCATTAAAAAAACAAACAAACAAACAAACAAACAAAAAACCAAAAAACCTCCCTCATCTGCCTTTCTATAGCTGCTTATACACCTACAACTAAGGAAAGGCAAAGGAACAAACATTCTATCTTGTGAGAAGAAAGTCAGGACTTCATGCTTTCAAATATCAGGAGTCACAGGCTTGGACCAGACAGTATCCCTGAGACTAGGAATTCCTCCCCCATTCCTTTTCTCCTTCTCTTTTCACTCCATTATGCAGATCAGAAAATAATACGTGTGTGCCTCGCTTAAAATCCCGGTCCTGTTGAAGCTGCACAGGCCCGTGAGCAGAGGAGGCGCCTAGGCTTCAGACAGGGAAAGCGTTCCTTTCATTACAGGTCTCACATGCAGAGGATCATTTTGGGCAAGGTGGGATTTGAAAAGACTCCTGAAGACTCCGTGTGAAATGTGTGCCTCTGTCTGTCACTGTTCCCACCGAGAGGGAACATGAACGAGAGAAATAAACCTAAGACACAAGCATGGAGAGTAGAGAGACAGAAACGGGGATGTTGATTCTGAAATTGTGGAGATGAAATGCTCAGATGACAAGGGACACTGAAGCTGTGTTCCCGATGATATGGGCAACAGCAATTTCATGCCACCCCCTTACGGTATATGAAATGTTAAAAAGAATCAATTCTGGAAGAAGAAAAATACCCAAAAGTAAAACCCACAGATTCAAGATTCCTAAGTAGAGACTCTTGACTTTTGTTCACAACTTTTCCAGTACTCCGAGAGGCAATGTTGTTGAATATTCATTCACCTGAACGCAGTCCAGAGACTCAAACGTAGCTTTTGTAGGTATGAGAAACGTGGTCCCTCAGAAACATAGTTTTTGTGATTGTTGTAAGGCTTTTGCCACCTCTGTGACTTTTCTTCCACGTGGTTTCAATTTGTCAGTGTGAGAGTCAGAACTTCCTCAGATGCCAAGAAGGTTCCTGGCCTCTCAGAGCCAGAAGGTCATGACCTCACTTCTTTTACAAGTAGACAGTTTGGTGGTGTCAGCTTGAGTGTAAGATGGGCCTCACGGGCTCACCCCTTTGAGTACTTGGTCCTCAGCAAGTGGCACTGTTTTAGGAGCTTCAGAGTCTTTGAGATGTGTGGCCAGATAGCAGATGTGGGTTTTGGGGACTAGGAGTGGAGGGTTTCACTTGCCTCTGCCTCTGGTCTGAGCCCTCTGCTTCTCAGTCTGTAAAGATCTGAGAAGGTTCTGTCACGTGTCCTTGCCAATGTGAAGTTCACCATGCCACAGTGGACTATAACTGTAAGCCGGGGCAAACCCTTCTTCCTGAGAGCTATTTCTGTTTGAAATTTTCCCACAAGAAAGGGAAACGTACCTAATTTCACTGGCCAAAGAGATTAAATCACAACAATACCAGGTTAATTTTTAAACTGAAAACAGGTTAATTTCCCTAACTGAAAGCCTTTCTTCAGCCAGTGACCTCTGGCACTAAGCTTATGAGGACAAAGAACGTAACGTTTCACATTCAGGTCATGCTGTCTCAGGAAAGCATGTTCCTCATAACACAAGGAAGGAATGCCTTCCCCAGTGTTGACACTGGGAAACGGGGATGCTATAGTAGCTGAGACATTATCTCAAAAAATTAAAAAAAATTATTTTAACTGTCACACATTTTCTGTCCCCTATACCATTGTATAGGATGTACATCACATCTCATTTTCATACTCTCCCAAATGAATATACATTTTCTTCTTTTGTTTTGTTTTGTTCTTTAGGCTTTTGAGACAGAGTCTTGTTGGATACCCCCAAGTAGCCTGAAATTGGCTATGTAGACCAGGGTGGCTACAGACTGGCAGAATCTTGTTTCTGCCTATGTACTAGGATCATAAGTGAATACCACCATATCACCATTCCTGAAAGTTTTGCTATTAAACAGCAATTTTGAAGGAAAAAAAAAAAAAAACCCTACTTGGTAGGCTGCCCAGATGGCTCAGCAGTTTTATCTCGTTTCTTCTTTTGTCTCTTCTTCTCAGATGACAACAAATCATAGCCAACAACAACCAACCGACCACCCCCTGAATGACCTAGAACCACCCACCGTGGCTCTCAGGACCCTAGCATTTATTTACCCTCTGAAGTTCCCAGAACTCCAAACGTCACGCAACTACAGAAACTATCTGCTGCTGGCAAAACCACCCCTTTTCTAGAACTCAAGGCAAATCACTGTCAGCTGCTGTGGACAATCTGAAGCAGCCCCACATCCCCACACCCAGGATTAAAATGAAAGTGCATCCATATAGTATTTCTGTGATTTTTTTTTTTAAGAAACCAAGATTCCCAAGTCTACTATATTCACTAAAGTTTTTTTTTTTTTTTTTTTTTTTTTTTTTACAAAATCACATGAAACCATACAGGTATGTGTGGAGGTCACAAACATGGCAAAGGTAAAGATGTCTAAGCACTCCACAGACAACAGCAAATTAAAAATTGGACATGTAATGATTCCAAGGATTTCTGGCAACACTCACTTATGTGTATCGTGTGACTTCATAGCGACCTTTGTCCAAGCACACTGTTATTCCATGCAACACAAAATACACTGCCTGAAAGAAAAAAAAAATCTAGTTTCGGATTCAAAACTACTATATGTTATGGGTGGAGTGCTTGTACTGTAAAACGTTTTATGCTTGTAAACTTAGTGGCATCATTGGGGAAAATAATGATTTCAAACACTTTCCTACGCTCTCCAAAGTGTGAGCATATAGTTTGTATATATTTGCACTTACTGTAGGATGTTCAATTTTTAAAATTCGACTTGAGATGCCTACTTGAGATTCATAATAAAGAAATTATTATTGGAACTAGTCTTAAGATTAGGAAAGACTTTCCAACATCCTATTTTGTACTGCCATTCTATACAAAGCAGACTTTCACTACTGATGACTATAAAATGAAATTATTGATGAACTGTGAAAAAAAAGTTTAAGATGCTTTGAATCCAATAGTGTCAAATATTCAGCCAAGATTTAATTCTCCGTGTAAAACTTCGAAAGCACACCTGGAGATTGCTGTCTGTATGCCGGTGAGGTCATGTGAAATATAAGGCTGGAGTCTGTGATTGGGCACTGGAAAAGGAAGGCGGGGCTAAGTTTCAGGGGGGGGGGGCAGGGGACAGACAGGGAGAAGGACAGAGAAAGGTGGAGGGAGAGGATCAACCAGATCCACGTGGCTTGAAATAGTCACAGGTAGCCATGAATATTACAGAAGAGCAACAGAGTGATGTAGGTTGTCCAATCTACGTGGGCAGCTTGCATCAATATCGGCTGAGTTGTAAGTGCTTTGAGTGGGCGTTTTGTGAGTTGAGAATTCGCTGTTATAAACCTGACTGATAAATCACAAGCTTCTGGAGTTTTGATTTTGCTGGGTTACGGATATTTGTTACAGCTAGCCACAGGGAGCAGATGACTGGGAAGATAGAAGAGGTTTGGAGGCAGGTGAACCGAAACAGGGAAGGCCGAGGCTTGCAGCTCCCAATGGGGAAGGGAAGACCACATTACTGGAGCATAGCCCGAATAGCATGGATTGTTTTTTTTTTTTTCTTTAATAAATACACAGAACACACACTCAACTCATCTACTACGCACACTTGCTTTTGTTTTAACAAATGGTAAGATTATGCATATGTAGTGCCATTTTAAAATAACCTTAACTTATCTGCACATGTTCAATTTGCATATATATATATTTCATATGTAAAGTATATATTTTGTATATGCATATACCTTAAATAACATAAAACTGTCTTGGGCAAAATGGAGTGAAAGTAAGATAAGTTTTAAGAAGCACTCTGTTAGAATACAGAAATATCGGTGCACACTGCTTAATTAATGGAATGGCTATACTATTAAAATCGTCTATGGATTCAACACAATTATCATAAAAATTCTTCAGGAGCTCCTTGCAGACCTTGAATAAACAACCCTAAAATTTATACATAAGCACAGAACATCCTCTATTAGCCAAACGAGTCATGGCAGAAATAACAGGTGAAAGGTCTCACACTGTATAACCTCCAATTATTCCACAAGCCCAAGTGATAAAGACAGGATGGGACTAGCCTCCAAACAAGCAAGCAAACAGGTAAAGGGGATTACAATAGAGCACACAGAAAAGAAAATAGTATGGTACGGAAATCACCTCTTACATTACAACCTCTTAGTGTTTTGACAAGTAGGTCAAGAAATATAGCGTGGGGGAAAAAAAAAAAGACAACCTCTTCAACAAAAAACCCTAGATAGACACTTATGGAACAATGAAACTCTCACCCTGCATAAAAGTCAACTCAAAATATACTGAAGACTCTAATGTTAATATAAGACTTCTACATTTCAAACTACCGAAGGAAAACATACATGAAACACTTTATGATACAGGCCTGAGCAATACGTTTCAGAAGAATCTAATAGCAAAGACAATAACCCCAATAACTGACAAATAAGATCATTAAAAAAATGGATGTATCTAGAGAATATCATCCTCAGTGAGGTAACCCAGGCACAAAAGAACAGATAATATGCAGTCACTGATAATTTAAAACTAGCCTCAGAAAACTCTGAATACCCAGGAAACAACTCACAGACCATATGAAGCTAAAAAAGAAAAAAAAGTGGAACCCTCAGTCCTTCTTAGAAAAAACAAAACCAACCAACCCCCCCAAAAAAACCCAAAAAGTGTATAGCACTCTCTCAGAGGTACACCTAGACCTTAAATCATTAATAACTCAAGAGCTAAGAAGATAGCCTTGTGACAATTTTTGGGAGTTAATCTTTACACACCAAGAAAACTTTGTTTCCATGTTACATTTTGTTTTACATATACTTTATGATCTTTGTAAATAGTAAGATTTTAATGCATACTATCAAACATCAAGTACTGACAAAAATATATTCATATATATTTATACTAAAACACTTTTAATAGTCAGTACATGTATCGCTGTTTTGGTTTTTTTAAATAAAGTTTTAAGAAAAAAATAATGTTTCCAAATACCAAAAGAAGTAGTCTCCAGAGTGAAGAGGGATCTGGCAGAACAGGAGAAAATGCCTATCCGCTGCATATAGGGCAATAAGGAGTTAAGAATCATATTACACAAAGAGCCGTAAGAATTAAACAGCCAGCCCCAAATCATCTAGTCATTAAGTGGAATGACGAATTGAAAAGATGGTTCTCAGAAAAAGAGACACAAATAGCCAGTAAATATTTTAACAGTATTTAATGCTAATAGATATCTGGAAAAAAGGGCAAATTTAAGCGCTTTGAGATTTGGTCTCAATTATGTCCAGTATGAGAGACCATGAAGAGGGGAGGAGAAAGAAGGGGTGGGAAGATTAAGCAGGTTGGGTAGTAGGGCAAGGTGAAGAAGGCGTATGGAAGGGCAGAAGTACCATTAAAGTCCTGTGAAAGGGCTGTATTGTTGGATAGTCTTCCTAAACCATATTTTTTTATTATCCAGTTACTGTGCACAGGGGGATAAATGCTTCTCCCAAATGTCCCTTTCTCCTCCCAAAAGTGCTTCTGCTCATTTTTTTTGTAACATCTACAGAGGAAGTATAACCCGTCTCATATTCTTTTGTTTTATTACTAGGTACCTGTGCTTTTCGATGTCATAGATCACATATTTGATTTCTGTGCTTGGCTTATTGCACTACACGTAATGTCCACCCAAGTTTGTTAGTTTGCCGGGTTGTCAGGAATGAGTCCAAGGAGCTCTCTAAACCTACATTACACTTCACACCAGCCAGACACTGAAGGTGACCTAATGAAAAAATGAAAAAGAAAATTAATAAAACATCAGACAAAAGTAACAGGAGTTTCTTGAATTTCAACCTATTTTCTATAAGTGACAGGAAGCATGGTGTTGTGTGGAAGTCAAATTCCCAGTAAACACAACAGTGTGGAGGCAGACTGTTTTCCCAACTTTCCCTTTGTTGTTTCCCCGTATTCAGAAAAGGAAGGAATGGCAGGGAAAGCTGGGTTCCATTGACAAAATCAGCCCTGCAGGACACTCTGGTGATGAATATGTATTAGCCTATCACACCGTGGATGTTAATTATTTCAACACTGGGTGAACAAAGACAACTTGAAATTCATAGTCTAGCC
The DNA here is from genome assembly GCF_963924665.1 of Micromys minutus. Classification (NCBI taxonomy): domain Eukaryota; kingdom Metazoa; phylum Chordata; class Mammalia; order Rodentia; family Muridae; genus Micromys; species Micromys minutus. The sequence goes on along the minus strand of NC_137967.1, from coordinate 8,511,214 downwards.
AGTAAGTCATACATATTAACAAAGGTAAATTTAGAACTGATTTCAATATTTCCGATTGTTTGGCTCCAAGTAACTTTTGAACAGTTGGCTTGTGTAGGACTGAACATTAGAGAGAGAGGTAGGAAGGATGGAGAGAGGGAGGGAGGGAGGGAGGAAGGGAGAGGGAGGGAGGGAGGGAGGGGGAGGGGAGAGAGATAGAGGGAGGGAGGGGGAGGGGAGAGAGAGAGAGAGAGAGAGGGAGGGAGGGAGAGAGAGGGAGGGAGGGAGGGGGAGGGGAGAGAGAGAGAGAGAGAGGGAGGGAGGGAGAGAGAGAGAGAGAGAGAGAGAGGGAGGGAGGGAGGGAGGGAGGGAGGGAGGGGGAGGAGAGAGAGAGAGAGAGAGAGAGAGAGAGAGAGAGAGAGAGAGAGAGAGAGAGAGAGAGAAGAGCAAAATTTTTGTAGAGAATTTTCTCTTCAGTGGGTATACTCAACAGACTCATTTTAGCACTCAGCAGTCTTGAAAGGAGAAGACAGACATGGGAAGCCTTTTTGTTGCACAGTGACATGAATTATTTCAAGTTAGGTTACATTCCATGGGCTGAAGACATGACTCCACAGTTAAGAGCACTTAGCTGCTCATGCAGAGGACCAACCTAAGTTCTATTCCTATCAACTATGTGAGGGCTCATAACCATCTGTAAATCCAATTCCAGGGAATATGATGCATCTGACCTCCACAAGCTCCTTTACACACACAGTATATATACATCAACTTAGGAAAATACACACATACACACATATGCATACATACATGCATGCATATACGTGTGTGTGTGTGTGTGTGTGTGTGTGTGTGTAGTTTAAGTTGTATAGAGTAGGCTTTGCAAAGCCCAAAGATGTCATTATGTCTTCTTGCCCTGCTTGATCCAGTTTAGAATGATTTGCACAATTCAGGAACTCAATGAATTTTTTTTTCTTTCTTTGCCTTTTGGATGTCAACAAAGGTCTATGCCACTAGCAACTCTGATTACGCCCAGCAAACTAGTCCCTGAGCTTAGTCCCTGGGTACTTGTATACCTTGGTATGCATTTTAAGTAGGATACTGGCATTTTAGCCTCTGCTATAGAGTGTCAAGATTCATTCTAATCAGAGAAATGCTTTCTCTCTTGCACCAAGAACCCTACGTTTGCACAAGCTATAAGCCTGCGTCTTACCTGCCACAGTGGAAATCAATGCCAATCTTTTAAAAAAAAAATTGCTCTGGGTTCTTCTCCTTCTCTTCAGAAGGAATGCAGTTCAAGAATGTTAAGACAAACTGCTTTCTTCCTAGGTTTTTGCTTTGGCCACACTTCTAACTTTAAGTCAGGAGCTGGAAGTAGCAGTTAAGATCACTGGTTGCTCTTGCAGAGGATGTAGGCTCAGCTCCTAGCACCCACATGGTGGTTTACAACTGTCTGTTAACTCCAGTCCCAAATGGATTCAGTGCCCTCCTCTAAACTCCTTAGCCACTGCATAATACATATATACAGGCAAATGCTTATATATATATATACATATATACATATATATATACATATATATGTATATATATGTATATATATATTAAAGTATAAGTAAATAAATTTCTCTTAAAAATAAGGAAGGAAAGAAAGCCAAAACCACAGAGAAAAGCAGAATCACTGAGCAGCAAAATGTTCTAGAAGGAAACTGGGAAAGAAGTGGTAATGGAACAAGTCCAAGCTCCTGTTTTTAATATGTTTAAGGCATACAGTCGGGTCTGAGGTATTGCTTGGGTGTGGGAAAGAGAGCCTCAGAGTCCTAGGGGAAGATGAGTAATGCTGCCTAAGCACCATCTAGATGCCTCAGTTGAAGTCCAGGGATTTCAATCGGGAACAGACTATGAGTGTTTGGCATAGCCAACTCTGGCTCCAACCATTTCCTAGTCCGTAAGCTACCCCTCAGACTTGGTTGTGAAAACCCTTGAATTGGCTCCACCAAGAACAAAGAGAAAGATTAAGAAAAGACATCTAGCCTGGTAATATTGGCCAGTAGTCCAAGCTATTCAAGAAGTTGAGGGATGAGGATTGCAAGTTCAAGGGCAGCCCCAGGGATCCAGTGAGCTACGGATAGAAAACCAAAGCAAAACCAAAGAACTAGGAGGAGGTCTGAGTGTTGAGCTCAGTGGTGAGGTAATTACAGAGCATGTGGGAGACCTGAGGTTTAGTCCTCAATAGCGCAAAACAACACAAACAAATCAAAACAAAAACCCCACAGAGCAGGACCCATTCAGAATGACACTGGCTCTAATGGGAGGGTCATTTTGAATAATACTCAGTGTTGAAGTTAGTGAGAACAATGATCTTGTTAGCTTCTGTCCTGAATCGTTGCATTCTCCAACCATTTACTGGAGTAGTCTCTGGAAAATTCTTGAAACAGGGAGGCAAGAGCCCTTGCTGATACTATAGTTCTTTAAATAATATGCTGTATCTAAAATGTAGGACCACAAGAATACATAATTAGGCACCAGTGAGTGGGATTCTGGAAGAAAATACAAGCAATGCCTAAAGTGGGCACTCAGCACGAGTGAAGAAATCATTACTGAGAAAGTCTTCAAGTAACTGTTGATATGTTCTCTAACCCCACTCTCATGCACTTTTAGCCTCTAGTCTGGAATGGGTAATAACACATTCTCTTTGAAGGAAAGTACTCAACTTTGCACTCAGCTTAAAAAAAAACATTATCTATGGGCAGAGGGTTAGGGATGTCCAGCATGAACAGAACAGAATATGTGTGTGTGTGTGTGTGTGTGTGTGTGTGTGTGTGTGTGTGTGTGTGTGTGTTGTACAGAACTATCCTCCAAGCCACACTGCCTCCATCTTCAGGAAATTTCTTGGGCCTCCTAGAAAATGATCATCACATCTTCTTCCTCCTCCATCTTCTCTTCTTCCCCTCCTTCTCCTCCTTCTCTCCCCCTCCCCTTGAACCTGGAAGTCCTGCCTACTCCTGACCCAGTGATTGGTCCCCTGAAGTCTTTTTCACTGCCCAGTCACAGGCCTTGTCTTATCTTGTGCCTGGCCTCACCTGCATATTGACCACACATGAATTATTTGTGATTGCTTGGGGTCCAAGAAAGACTAATTCTGGGGCTTCCATTTTTGCTTTATTTGATTTTTTTTGTTCCATGTTTCAGACACTTTATTAAGCTTTGCACTAAAGCTTTTAATATATATTGTGGCACATATGTTATACTTCATTAAACATTTTAGATATGGAGAAAAATCAGGGCACAGAAATTTATATTTTTACCAAGATAAACCATAGTCTTTCTGTCTCTCTGGATCTTAGTTTATAAAATTTGGAAAATGGTCCAGTTTAGAAAGTGAATCTGAGATTCTTTCATTGTGACTTAATTTATATTTGTTTATTTACACATGCATGTGTTTTTGAGACCAGGTCTCTCTATGTAGCTTTGGTTGGCCCCACACTTGCTTATCTAGATCAAACAGGGGTTGCATTCATAGCAATTCACCTGCCTCTACCTCCTGCAGGCTACGGACTTTGGACTGTTGACATTGGTCCCCAAAAGTAAACTTTGGTGGACTCATACCCCAGTTTGTATTTGGGACCTTAAGAGGAGAGGGAGGGTGCTGACGTCTCCCCAGGGAAGGAATGTTATCACCAGTGGTAAAAGAGACCCCAGAGACTATTTAAGGGGAGAATGGAAAGAACTTGTCACTAAGAGAACAATTCCTCACCAACCAGCACTGCAGGATGTCACTGAAGCTGTTATATGGACAGTCAGGATGAGATCAGCCAATCAGAGATGAGCGAGTGAGTTATGAGCTGGTCTTGGTCTTTCCCATTCTCTCTCTCTTTCTCTGTCTGTCTGTCTCTGTCTGTCTGTCTGTCTCTCTCTGTCTGTCTCTCTGTCTCTGTCTCCCTCCACCCTCTCTCTTAGAGTTAGAAAACTATCAAATAGGGCTACAAATGGGAAAATCAACAGCAACATGGTGATGAGTTGTGGTGACAGGATCTGGCTGTGCCTTGCAGAACTCTTTGAATCAATGGTGACAATTAACAAGGAACCCGGTGAGCAGCTCCTGCAGTGTGCAGGCCAGGCTGGGCTGAGACGAAGGAGGCTTCAGTATGAGGACAGCAGTGCAAGAGTTTCATTCAGCTCTGAAGAAACCAGCAGAAGTTCCTCCAACATAAAATCTTCCCAAGAGCACTTAGGGCAAGAGCACTGGCACAACAGAAAGACTCTTTGGAGTCTCATTTGGGCCCTACTCCAGATCCTGTGATGCCATGTGGTTCCTTTTAACTTGCCTTTCCTACTAGTGAGTCAGTTTCCTTATGTAACACTGTGATTGACTCTAGCACTGTAAACACCTTAAAGAAGATGTCCATAGGTGTCCATCACCACAGCACAAAGAGGCACCATGTACCAGAGCAGCTCACATCATGGGAGCCAGGAGAGAGAACAAAGGGAGACAAGGAGGTGGCAGCCACACTGTATCCTGGGACAAGTGACTTTTCCCATTTTCACGACCAGATAAATGTTGACAAGCAGCTTTAGGAAAGGTTCTTTGAGGTAAGTTCAGCTTGGAGGGGAAGGCCTGTGAGCTCACAGCCACGGTAACGTCTAGACGGAACAGGAAACAGAAAATGACAAATGCTGGTGCTTAGTTGGTTTCCTTAATTATTTCCTTTTCATTCAATCTAGGACCTTAGTCCACAGGATACTACAATCAGGGTGGGGTTTCCCTCCGAAATTCAGCCTCTTTGGAAACAGTCATTGCTAGTGGTGCACCCCCTAGAGAACTTCACTGAGTTACTTCCTCCGGTTAAAAATAACACCTCCTAAAACTCATAAAACATTTCCCCAAAGAATACCACCATCTGGGGACCAAGTATTCGGAACTTGAGTATGTGTGAATCAGCTTATATTGAAATGAAAACATCTGTCTCTTATATCTTCTTCCCTTCACCTGAATAAATGCAGGGCTTACCTTCCAGATCAACAGCTACACATACTATAAATCATGAGTCTTCCTTGGTGCTGTCTACCCCCAGTCCCTGAGTCACATGTATGTCTTATGTTCCTTCTATTTCCATTAAAGCACAATCTTAAGACAGAATTGCTTGCTCACTTACCTTTTCTTTTCTTTTTTTCCCCTCCTAGAAACTCCATGTCCCATTCTGCACAGAGCACTTGAAAAATGTTTGTTGGATTTACACTACCTTATTCCACACCAGTAAGTTAGCAAATGTGCAATCAATTCATTTTGTTTGGGAGCCTTTCTCAAATTGATTACAAATATTCTTCCAACATAGACTAAGATAAGCAGAGTTTAATCTTGAACACAAGGTCATCATTTACAAATGCAGTCACCGCTGGGCAGGCTGGTGTATGCCTTTAATCGTAGCACACGGTTGGTAGAGACAGGAGAATTTCTACGAATTCAAATCCAGTCTGGTCTAGATAAGAGAGTGCTAGGCCAGCTAGGGCTACATAGAGAAACCCGGTCTCAAAAACGCACGCATGTGTAAATAAATAAATATAAATTAAGTCACAATAAAAGAATCTCAGAGTTCTTTAGGTATTGCCATCCACTTACTAAACCGGACCATTTTCCAACTGTATAAATTGAGATCCAGAAAGACAGAGGGACTATGGTTTATCTTGTTGAAAATCTAAATCTCGGTGCCCCGATTTTCTTCATATCTAAAATGTTTAAGGAGGCATAACACATGTTCCATAATATATGTTAAGAGCTTTCATGCAAAGCTTGATAATGTATCTGAAACTTACAGGACAAAAAGAATCAAATAAAGCAAAAAAAAAAAAAAAAAAAAAAGAAACCCCGGAATTAGTCTTTCTTGGACCCCAAGCAATCACAAATGATAATTCATTTATTTGTTTAATCTATACAAAGTGTTTTGCCTGTACGCGTGAATGTGTACCACATGTATGCAGTACCTTTGAAGTCCAGGAAAGGGCATCGAGCCTGGTGGAGGTGTAGTTACATATGGTTATAAAACTCCACATTGGTGCTGGGAACCAAAGCCAGGTCTTTGGCCAAATCAAAGTGCAGGATTATTCTTCAGACCCCAATTTTGTTGTGTTATACTTATATTTTATCATAGAATTATCTAAATACACCATAATAAATTATAGTAGATTGTTGTTCAGGTTCAACAACTATGAAGCACATGATTATCATTTTTTAATGCTTCATATATGGCCTTACAAGAAAAGAAAAGAAAAACACATTAAACAGCAGATTATGTCTATGTGTGCTGAAGAATGGTCTAGTTTATTAAGTGCCATATTTAAAAAGCCTTATTAGGCACCAAACTGTAAACTCTAGCTCAGAATCTTTATGATAGTTTTTTTTCCCCTCTAGAATTATTTCCCGATTCTTGGTTGTTATTTGCTGAGCATAGATCTAATACGCTTGTTATTTTTTAGACCTAGTGTTTGAGAAGAAATCTTCATCCTCTCTTTCAATTATTAAAAATTATTTAGAGTACCCACAGACTGAGAATGCCTTCCTCACATTCTCCTTGTGTTGGACTTTTAAAAATTAATTAGGTAATTGACTTCATATCCCAAGCACAGTTTCTCCTACCTCCCCTCCTCCCAGCCCTTCCCCCTCTTCTGTCCCCCTCCCCATCCCTCCTTTTCTCTTCAGAAAAGCAGAGGAAGCCCTGGTATATCAAGTTGCAGTTACATTGGGCGTATCCTCTCCTACTGAAGCTAAACAAAACAGCCCAGGAGGAGGAAAGGGTCCCAAAATCAGGCAACAGAGATAAGACAGCTCCTGCTACCCCTATTAGGGTTAGGAGTTCCACAGGGTACTGGCTGGTTTTGTGTCAACTTGACCCAAGCTGGAGTTAGCACAGAGAAAGGAGCCTCAGTTAAGGAAATGCCTCCATGAGATCCAGCTGTAAGGCATTTTCTCAACTAGTGATCAAGGGGGGAGGGCCCAGCCCATTGTGGGTGGTACTATCCCTGGGCTGGTAGACCTGGGTTCTATAAGAAAGGCTGAGCAAGCCATGGGAAGCAAGCCAGTAAGTAACATTCCTCCATGGCCTCTGCATCAGCTCCTGCTTCCTGACCTGCTTGTGTTCCAGTTCTGACTTCCTCTGGTGATGAACAGTGATGTGGAAGTGTAAGCTGAATAAACCCTTTCCTCCCCAACTTGCCTCTTGGTCAGGATGTTTGTGCAAGAATAGAAACCAAGACTAAGACACACATGAACACCAAACTACACAACTGTATGCGCAGAAGGTCTACATCAATCAATCTCTGTGAGTTCCCATGATTCCAGGTTAGTTGATTCTGTCAGGTTTTCTTGTGGTGTCCCCCTAACTCTTCTGACTCCTACAACCCTCCCTTCCCCACTTCTGCAGAATTCTTCAATATCTGATCACTATTTGGCTGTGGGTTTCTCCATCTGTTTCCATCAGTTGCTGGGTGAATCCTCTCTGATGGCGGCTATGCTAGGCTTGTGCCCCATCACATCTTGAATCCAGGACATGTTGTAGGCTGAACATTTTATGGCTGGGTTGGTGCCCCGGTCCCTACATTGGATGCCTTGCCCGTTTACAGGAGATGGCCTTTTCAAGCGCCATCTGTCCCATTGCTAGGAGTCATACCTAGGTTCATCCTAATAGAATCCTAGGAGTTTCCATTGCCCTAGGGTTCTAGGGAGTCCCAGTGATTGCACCCTCACCAGATGCCAATTGTCTTTCCTATTACTCTCTTCCTCTGACCCCCACCCACCTGATCTTTCCTCTTCTATCCCCATCCTATTCCCATACATTCTCTTCCTCTTACCCTGCCTCATCCTCCCATGAATCTCAGTGAGATTTATGTGTACCCATTTGAGACCTCCTTATTACTTATTTCTCTGGGTCTGTGGATTGTGACATGGCTCATTCTTTACTTACATCTCGTATCTACTCATAAGTGAGTGCATACCATGTTTGCCTTTCTGGGTCTGAGTTACCTCACTCAGAATGATCTTTTCTAGTTCCACCCACTTGCCTACAAATTTAAATGATGTCATTGTTTTAAATAGCTGAGTAATACTCCTTTAGCTAAATATGCCATATTTTCCTTATCCATTCTTTAGTTGACAGACATCTAGTTTGTTTCCAGTAGTTTCTGGTTGCTACCAATAAAGTTGCTATGAAAAATAGTTAAAGAAATGTCCTTGTGGTATAGTAGAGAATCCTTTGGCTATATGCCCAGGAGTGGTATAGCTGAGTCTTGATGTAGATTTATTCCCAGTTTTCTGAGAAACTGCCAAATTGATTTTAAAATTGGCTGTTCAAGTTTCCACTCCCATCAGAAATGGAAAGATGTTTCCTTTGGTCCACATCCTGGCCAGCAGGAGTTGTCACTTGAGTTTTGGACTTAGCCATTCTAATAGGTATAAGGTGAAATCTCAGAGTCCTTTCGATTTCTCAGTCAAGAATTCTCTGTTAAATCTGTACCCCACTTTAAGTTGGAGTGTTTGGTTTGTAGATGTCTAGTTTCTTGAGTTCTTTATATATTCTGAATATCAGCTCTCTGTTGGATGTAGGGCTAGGGAAGATCTTTTCCCATTATGAGTTTTTGTTCCTTAGCCTTACAGAAGCTTCACTTTCATGAGGTCCCATTATTAATTGTTGATCTTAGTGCCAGTGTGATTGGTGTTCTGTTCAGTAAGCGATCTCCTGTACCAATGCATTCAAGACAGGTTCCCCACTTTCTCTTCTATCAAGTTCAGTGTATCTGGTTTAATATTGAGGTCTTTGATCCATGTGGCCTTGAGTTTTGGGCAGGAGCTAGATAGGGATCAATTTCTATTCTTTTCCATGCAGATATCCAGCACCATTTGTTGGAGATGCTTTCTTCTCTCCACTGGATAATGCTGGCTTCTTTGTCAAAAATCAACTCTTGATAGTGTGTACATTTACTTCTGGCTTTCTGATTCTATTACTTTGTTTAACCTGTTTTTTATGCCAATACCATCTCATTTTTATTACGATTACTCTGTAGTATAGCTTAAATTCAGGGATATTGATACCTTCAGAAGTTTTTACTGTACATCATGGTTTTATCTGTCCTGGGTGTTTTGTTCTTCCATATGGAGTTGAGTAATATTTTTTCAAGTTCTGTAAAGAATTTAGCTGGAATTTTGATGGGAATTGCATTGAATCTGTAGCTTGCTTTTGGTAATGTGGCCGATTTTACTGCAGTAATCCTACTGAACCTTAAGCATGGGAGATCTTTCCATCTTCAGATACCTTCTCGAAATTCTTTCTTCAGAGACTTGAAGTTCTTATCATACAGATCTTAAGCTTGCTTGGTTAGAGTTATGCCAAGATATTTTATATTATTTGTTGGTATCGTGAAGGTTGTTATTTCCCTAATTTCTTTCTCAGTCCATTTATCTTTTGTATATAGAAGACTTACTAATTTTTTTTAAGTTAGTTTTATATCCAGCTACCTTGCTGAAAGTGTTTATCATCTGGAGGAGTTCCCTGATAGAATTTATGGGACTCTTCCCCCTTTTCATATTATTATATCATGTGCAAATAGAAATACTTTGATTTCTTTCCAATTTGTATCCCCTTGATCTCCTTTAGTTGTCTTATTGTTCTAGCTAAAAATTCAATATATATATGTTCTTATATGTTCTAGCTAAAAAATATATATTTTTGTGTGTAATATTGAAATTTAACCCACACTATGGTCGGCTACTCTCTGGTCCTGGCTGTCTCACAGCTTCCATGGCTAGCCCCATGTTGTGGCCACCCATGTTGCAGTTCACTAGCTGTGGAACCTGCTGACATTTCCTGCCATCTGCACCCTGTGGTTAGCTGTCACAAATCCCCATAATCCAGGGAAATCCAAATTTTAGAGGCTTGTAAGTTATCAGTCAGGTTTATATCAGTAAATTCTCAACCCACAAAACACCCTGACAATGAACTCAGAGCCAATTGATATTGATACAAGATGCTCACCTAGATTGGACCAATTGTCCTATATTATTCTGTCCCTTCTATGATATTCATAGCAACTTGTGACTATTTAAAACCATGTGGATCAGGTTCATCCTCTCCTTTGTCCATCTTCTCTCCTTCCACCTTCTTTATACCTATCTATTCCATCTCTAAAACTCTCAGCCCACCTTCTTTTTTTTTGCTGCCCAATCACAGACTCTAGCCCTATCTCATGCCTGCCCTCACCTACAAATAGACAGCAGTCTACACTATAGTGGGTCGATACAGAGAGAACAGACAGCCTTGTCTTGTCTCTTATTTTAGTGAAATTTTGATGTTGGCTATAAGCTTCTTATGTTTCGGTATATGCCTTGTATCCCTGATTTCTCTAATACTTTTAACATGAAGGGATGTTACATTTTGTCAAAAGGTTTTTTTCACATCTAATGAGATGATCATGTGATTTTTTTTTCTTTCAGTTTGTTTATATGGTGGGTCATATTGATGGATTTTTTTGGTATGTTGAACTATCCTTGCACCTCTGGGATGAAACATACTCGATCATGGTAGATGATATTTTTAATGTATTCTTGGATTCAATTTGCAAATATTTTGTGTATTTTTGCATCAATATTCAGGAGGAAAATTGCTCTGAAATTCTTTTTTGTTGTTGAGTCTTTGTGTGGTTTAGGTATCAGAGTGACTGTAGCCTTGTAGAATGAGTTTGGCAATACTTCTTCTGTTTGCATTTTGTGAAATTGTTAGAGGGGTATTGGTATTAGCTCTTCTTTGAAAGTCTGGTAGAATTCTGTGTTAAAATTATCTGGCCCTTGTTTTTTTTGGGGGGGGGTGGGGGAATGTGAGGTCAGGAAAATTTTAATGACTTGCTTATATTCTCTTAGGGGGTATAGGTTTATTTAGATTCTTTATCTGGTCTTGATTTAATTTTGTTAAATAGCATCTATTGAGAAATTTGTTCATTTCTTTTAGATTTTCTAATTTTGTCTCATGCAGATTTTTGAAGTAACACCTAATGATTTTTTTGTGTTTCCTGGGTATCTATTGTTTTGTCCCCCTTATCATTTCTGATTTTTAAAATTTAGATATTCTCTCTCTGCCTTTTAGTTAGTGTGGCTAAGGCTTTGCTTTTCTTGCTGGTTTTCTCTTAAAGAACCAATTCTTTTTATTTTCATTGATTCTTTATATTGTTCTCTTTGTTTCTATTTTAATTAAACCCTGAGTTTGATTATCTCCTGATGTCTACTCTTTTTAGTCATGCTTGCTTCTGTTTGTAGGATAATGTTGTTAAATCACTACATGATATCTCATGAATTTCTTCATAAAGGCACGTAGAGCTATGTATTTTCCTCTCAACACTGCTTTCATTGTGTCCCACAGATTTGGGTATATTATGCATTTGTTTTTATTGAGTTCTAGGAAGTTTTAAATTCTTTATTTATTTTCTCCCAGTGGTCATTCAGTAGAGAGTTGTTCAGTTTCCACGAGTCTGTAGGATTTCTGTTGTTTCTGTTGCTGCTGAAGTCTAACTTTAATCTATGGTGGTCTGATAAGATAAATATTTCAATTTTCTTTTATCTGTTGAGGCTTTGTATGTGACCATGTAGAAGATTACGTGAGGTGCTGAGAAGAAGGTGTATCTTTTCTGTTTGGGTGAAATGTTCTGTAGATATCTGTTAGGTGCATTTGAGTCATAATGTCCATTGTTGAGATGGAAATTTTCAAGTCTTCCAATATCAGTTGTGGGGTTCAATGTATGATTTAAACTTCAGTAATGTTTCTTTTAGAAATCTGGTTCTCATTGTAATTGAGACATCATTTTGATGGATTTTTCCCTTGGTAAGCATGAAATTCCCTTTCTCATCTCTTTTGATTAATTTTAGTTGAAAGCCCATGTTGTTGGACATTAAAATGGCTATACCAGCTTGATTCTTAGGTCTTTTTGCTTAGAAAATCTTTTTCCAGCCCTTTACTCTGAGATAATGTCTATTTTTGGTGTTGAGGTATGTTTCTTGTACCCAGCAGAATGAAGAATCCTGTTTAAAAAATCATTTTGTTAGACTGTATCTTTTTACTGGAGAATTAAATCAATTGGTGTAAATAGATTAATGTCCAACAATTCTTAATTTCTCTTATTTTGATGGTGGTGGTGGTAGTGTGTGTGTGTGTGTGTGTGTGTGTGTGTGTGTGTGTGTGTTTCCCTTTTGGTCTTGCTGGTATAAAATCCTGTCTTTTCTCAAGTGTAGTTAACATCTTTTATTGGAATTTTCCTTCTAGTATCTTCTGTAGGGCAAGATTTGTAGATAGATATTGTTTAAATTTCATGGGAAATCTTATTGGCTCCATCTCTGGTGACTGAGAGTTTTGTTGGGTATAGTAGTCTTTCTGGCACATGTTATCTATTAGAGTCAGCAAGACATCTGTCTAGGACCTTCTGGCTTTAGAGTCCTTGTTCAGAAGTCAGGTATAATTCTGATAGGTCTGCTTTTATATATTACTTGTCCTTTGCCCCTTGGAGCTAATAATACTCTTTCTTTGTTTTGCACAGTTAGTGTTTTGACTGTCATGTGACAGAGGGGGAAATTTTCTTCACTGTATCAATCTATTTGCTATTTTGTAAGCTCCTTGTACATTTGTAGGCATCTATTTCTTTAGGTAGGAGATATTTTCTTCTATGATTTTATTGAAAATATTTTTGGGGCCTTTGAGGTTGGAATCTTCTCCTTGTTCCTTTCTTATTACTCTTAGGTCTTTGGTCTTTTCACAGTGTCCCAGATTTCCTCAATGTAAAAAGGAACTTTTTAGATTTAATGTTTTTTGAACAATGCGTTAATTTCTTCAATTGTATGTTCTAAACCAGAGATTCTCTCTTCTATCATATTCTGTTGGTGATAATTGAGTCTATGGTTCCTGTTCTCATCCCTTGGTTTTCCATCTCCAGGATTCCATCAATTTATGTTTACTTTATTGCTTTTATTTCTATTTTCAGGTCTTCAGCAGTTTTACTCATTTTCTTCACATGTTTGATGGTATTATTTTTTGTATTTCTTAATGGGACTTATTTATTTCCTCTTTATAGGGCTCTATCATCTTTATGAGACTGGATTTAAGGTTATTTTATTGTGCTTCAGAAGCATTGGAATATCCAGGGCATGCTGTGGTAGCTAAGCTCTGGTGGTGCCATACTGCTTTGGCTAGTGTTGATTGTTGTTGATACACTGGCCTCTAGCCATCTGAATTTGGGATCATTATAGACTTAGGTGTTGATTTCTGAGTTTATCTTTGTTATAAGGGTTTTTCTTTTTTGTGGACTTTTTCTCTTGTTTTTTTGTCCTTTCTCTGCTCTTCTGACCCAAGTGGCCTGGAGTTCTGGTGACTCGTGAATTTTCAGGTACAATAGGATGTATTTGGTGGGGGATAGGTGGAGTGTATGGCCTGTATGAGGTTATGAGTGCCAGTGTTGCCTCCAAGGTCCCTAGGACTGTCAGGAATTCTGGAATATCAGAGGTCTTGTGCTGAATTTGTGGGCTTGAATATGGACCCCAGGGCATGGGGATGCAGTTTGTAACTGTTGGGTGTGTGTTAAGGAGAGTTGGTGGACAGCAAGCATGGTCTTATCTGCAGTCTCTGGTGCTGATACGGTGTTCCAAAAGCAGTGAGTTATGGGCCAGAATATAAAGCCCAGAGGATGGGGTACAATTTAAGGCTGTTGGGACTTACCTGGGGTCCCTGGTGCCAGCATGGCCTTTGGGGAAGCAGCTGGAGTTGTGGGCCTATGTGTGTACTTTTAGGGGCATGGCCTTTGGGGAAGCAGCTGGAGTTGTGGGCCTATGTGTGTACTTTTTGGGGCACAGTATCAGAAGAGAAGTAGATATAGATGTCCAAGTGTGCTTGTAATCACAGCTTAGGGGTTCTATGGGCATATTATATGTGATCTTCTCAGAGGTGAATGCTCCCCTTTTTAGAATTGATTCTCTCTGACAGCAATCAAACGGTCTTAGGAAGCTGCTAAGGTGACTCAACTGTTAATATTTATTGTTCGTTCAGCGGGCCCATGTTCAATTCCCAGCACCTCTGTTGGGCCTCACAACCACCTGTAATTTCTGTTTCAGGGGATCAGATGTCCTCTGGCCTCTAGGCACTGAAATGGATATGGCATCTACAAAATCACACACACACACACATACACAATTAAAAATACTAAACATGATTGTTCAAAGAAGGTTCTAGAGAAGGCACAGAAGCACACATTTGACTTGTGAATGGGTCCATACTTATCCACGCTGGATTCTTTCCCCAAGACTTTCAGAGATGGAGCAGTGAAGAAAGACTCATTTCTTCCCTGACAAAACCTTTCAAACCATGCTCACCGCTTACGCTGCTTGCTATTAAAGCACAAACAACTTCTCTAGTTTTAACTGTACAGAGAAAAGCAGGGACCATAGCTTCCCGGCAGCCAGAAGATTGCTAATGTAGACAGTGTAAGAGACATGAGACCTGCCTCCAGAGATCAGGTCTTGCTGAGTGACTGGAGAAAAGTCAGGTAACTGGCAGTCTGTTCTCCATCCAGGAATTTGGTTTCCACTGAAGCCGAACCTAAGCAAGTTTGAAACAATAGTTTTGTGTTTCAAATCAGGGAGTCTGAATTAAGGGTGACAGTAGCTTTCTTCTTTTTTAGCCTAACCTCATAGAGCACAGATACCAGACTTAACCTTTTTTTGCCAGAACCAAACCAAACCTTTCCAGAGAGCAAAGTCAGCTAGGAGGCATGTCAATTCAGTGAGAATTTTTTCTCAGCTTCCCATGGTGACTGACTCAGGAAATGAGCCTTGAAGATCTTCAGAAGATTGGTTAGCATTAGAGTAGGACTCACAAAAGACACATTAGATAGAGAAGGAGAGCTATCCATTTGTTTTAACATTTGGTTATCTGCTGTTCTTGGTTTCTGTCACAGGGTGCCACAAATCATTGGGGTGAATTCAAATTCATAGCAAGTATCTGAAGTACTATCTTGTGACTTTAGATTTCTCCTCTGTTCTTAGTCAGATTCACTCCTTACTGGCCTTCTCTTATGGTACAGTTGGTAGCACACACACACACACACACACACACACACACACACACACCTTCCACTGTTCAGGTCATGCCCTGCCAGGTTGGCATCCTCTGTCTCATCCCTGTGTAAGTTTCCTATAATTCCAGTCCTCTACTTGTCCCCAGTATAGCTGGGCAAACATCTAGGTCTTTGGTTGGGTATCTGCCTGATGGCCTTGGCCCAGCATCCTTCTGTTTTACATCCCAGTGTTCCAGCTGCTTCAGATGTCTCTGTGATATTGACATATAAGACTTTCAAGATTTGGCTTCAGGAGTTTCTGTGATCCCAGTGAGAAACTTCTATAGGTACCCACAGTATAAACCCAAGCGACACAAAGCTTCTCCTACTTGCAGTGGTTAAAACCTAAAGGCCACAAAGGGACAGAATCAAACGGGTAAGGGGTGCTGACAATGCAGATTCCTATTGGCTTTATAGAGCCCTGTGCCCTTTGTGAAGGTAAATCAAAGTCTTATACTCAAAAGTGGATACTGACAGGTCAAACTACAGTTTACTCCAGTCAGTATTTCTTCTCACTCAGTCAAGTATTGGATATGTCAGTCTTTATAAGGTGCGATGTTTTGTGGAATTGTGTCCTCAACACCATTGCTGATTAGAAGGCTAGATTTCATCTTTGAGCTACGCAGGCCTATGGCTGTTGTAGCCATTGTGAGTTTTATCCTAATCTCAGCTCCATCCACCTCCAGAAAGAATGGAAAGATGACATGCCATTATGTTAGCTTTAAGAACTGTTATATAGTTAGAGTCTGAACTCTTCCTTACATACTCCTGTTTTGAACACTGGGTCTTGAGCTAGTGGCACCATTTTGGAAGGTGTGGAACCTTTAGGAGAAGGGGTTTAGTTGGTGGCCACTATAGGCAAGCCTTGAAGGTTATACTGACCTTCAGTTCTAGTCCAGTTTCTGCTTCGTGGTTAGGTGTCAGTGAGACCAATCTCTACATGTTCCTGCCATTGTGAATAAGTCCAAGTTAGCCATTCTTTTATAGGCATCAAGTCTCTTCTCCCCTTGTCTCATTCTCCTTGTCTCATTCTTTTCTTCCCAGCCATTGATTGTATGTGCTTCTAGCCTACTATCAACCCACGGGTAGAGGACTAGGAAGTGCAAATAAATTGGAGAACACATCACATTGATAATAATAACAAGAGCCTATGGGGTTGCAACAACAATATCAACCAACCAGAGCCCCCAAAACTCCTAGGGACTAAACCACCAACCAAGAAGTACATGGGGTGGAAGTGGGTGGGGAGGAGAGGTATGGCTCCAGCTGGATATGTAGCAGAGGATTGCCTTATCTGGATCACTGGGAGGGGAGTCGCTTGGGCATGTGAAGGCTTGATGACCCAGGGTAGCAGAATGCTAGGGCGCTGAGGCAGGAGTGAGTGGGTGGGTGGGGGAGCACCCTCACAGAGGCAGAAGGAGGAGGGACAGGATAGAGGGCCTGTGGAGGGGAAACTGGGTAGGAGGATAACATTTGAAATATAAATAAATAAAATAACCAACAAACAATTGAAAAGGAATAATAACAAATTTTTTAGAAACAACTATCTGCTTAATACTTGCTACATATAGATAGTATTCTGTGTTATTCTATCTGATATAAAAACTGGGGTAGCTAGGAAATCCTAGATGGCAGAGAGCTTATGAAAGAGCTCTATACAATAAGCAAGTTTCAGGAACAACAGTGTTCTTAGTGGCTCAATAGAACCAACATCTCCATGGGAAAATGTTCAGAGGTCTGAGCTCTTCTTTAAGATGGGTCAAGCTGGGGCTAGAATGAAGACTCAGCAATTCAAAATGATTCCTGCTCTTGGGGATTGTGGGGGGACTTAGTTGAGTTCCCAGTACCTACATAGTAGCTCACAATGGGGTCTATAACCTCAGTTCCAAGGGATATGATATCCTCTTGTGGCCCCCAAAGGTACTGCATGCACATGGTGACTATACATACATATGGCAAACACTCATACACACAAAAGAAAAACCTTAAAATATACATGTATATCAAGCTCCTCTACACTGGTATTTCTGTCCCAGGTATATCTGAAAGATGCTTTCGTAACAAGGCTACAGCTGACAGTTTCTTCTCCCCATTCACAAAAGCTTCACACTCATCTGTCAATGGTACTTCTACTAAGCACTCCCGACTTCTCAACTTAAGGCTCTCCCCTCCAGCACAGCAGGAGCAAAGGTCTAGGGTCCCACCACACCAAGAGCTCTTTCAGCTGACGATGAATGAGAGTTGAAAGGTAAGTACTCCAGACCTCTTTGCCTTTAGTAAACTTAACTAGATAGCAAATTCCACAACAGCACTCCGAAGCCCTCTGCAGGAAGGAGCCTCAGCTGCCTACAGCACTAACCTGATCACTTGTATAAACAGCATCATTTTCTTTCCCTACGATGTCTTCTTTCCTTGTTTCCTGTGGTCCTCTCCTACATACTCCATCATAGCAATTTTCAAGGGGAGAGGGTGAATCCCTGCTTGGGGAAAATTTCACCTTCATATAGAGGTTGAAATACTAAATGACAGAGTCTTACCTCAGTCATTTTTTTCCCATCTGTTTTACTCTGAGATAGTATAATTGCTTTACATTCTGTTAGGTTTGACCCTATACAAAAGCACATCCCTTCAACTTGAAAATTCTTTGAGAAAGAGGAGTCAGCAACCAGCACAAGCTTAGGGAGGCAGTAGGGCTGATCTTGGTGCACATGCACCACAGAATAGGGCTTTTTTTTTTTTTTTTTTTTTTTTTTAATGGGATCAAGAGGAAGCCAAGTGGGACCCTGTAGGTCAGGAAAGGGTTAATCAGGAGGGAGAGGAGACATAAAGATAGCATTGCTGGCTCCTCTACTATGGTAAGGTCTCTGAATTTTGCTCTCCGTTTGGCTGGGTTTATGAAATTGAGAATTAATAAAATCGCTTTGATTTCTTTGAATGGCCATTATGAAAAGCTTTCTAGAGTCATATCTAAATGTAGTTTTTCAATTGCATTTACACAAATGATCTCCAAGGTCAGGATGAGCAAATGGTCAATTAGCCATGGAAGAAAGGCCTCAGAAGCACAGAGATCTTTTCTGCATTTTACAGATATGCCAAGTACCATTGCAGAAAGCTGCATTTAACTTGTTGAATATTAAAACCATCGCTGCTCAGCTGCACAGAAATTTCTTTCTGAATATCTTTCTCAGATCTCTCCCTTGAACCATATTATTTTAGTTCAGCCTCAATTACACCATCAAAGTCCCACCATTCTAAAATGTGTTACTATTCTGAAAATGCACTTGATGGTATTTTTATACCATGCTATGGAATAATCTATAGTGATGTTTTTTTTTTTAAAATCACAAACGCCTCTGTAGCCAATCAGGCGGGCACAATTTAAATATAAATCAAACGTGGTGCAAGCTGTAGGTCACACGCAAATTCCTGAATACATTTCACTACTGCACTGTCTTGAATCCAACATCATCTGGCTCTGGGTTTTACTACTGCACCACAGGACGGGAGATGATAATAACCAGTTTGCTGACACATGCAAGCACATCTTCACTCTGCAGTGGAGGACCTGAGGCAGAGGAAAGAATACCATGGACAGCAATTTAGAAGGTGGGTATGTGTTGATGAGAGGCTGGACCCTTGGGGCTGACACCTGACAGCGGTCCATGAGCTTTTCAGGTTCAGACACATGTCTCCACTTCTCTAAAATGCAAGAGCTTAGACTCTAAGTGAGGATGCCCGATTCAGCCTTGCTCTCTGCATCCATTATACCATAAAGCAACAAATGCATCCAGGGCTGTCTCACGGTGCCTGGTGGTCATGGCAGTGGTGCTCTTGAGCTCCCAAAGGGGTTTTTAATTGAAACGGAGCGTTCAGAAGTAGGAAAAGGGTAAACACTGATCACGGGAAGATGGAAAACCGAGGCAGATTGGGGACACCCCATGTGACCATGTAATGACATAGAGGTGATGGTGTCATGGCAGCCTAGAGTTGATATTAGGCCACTACTGTGGTCATTGAAATACTAAAAGAACAAATAGGAGAACCAAAGGTTTGTTCTCTGTTAATAGGACTGTTTTTACCCGGACGGAAAATGTGGCAATCTCAGACTCTAAACTTTCTTACCCGTGAAATGTACGTGGAAGTAGGTATAGCAGCTCAAAATTACAAAGGACTTGGGTATGTGTGGGGGAGTGTGGATGCGAATCCAGGAATAAGAAAGTAAAAATTATATACAAGTGGATGTTCTTAGAAAACAGAAGCAAGGGAGGGTAGGGTTACCGTAGTTACTTTTCCATTGTTATGCGAAGATACCAAGGCAACTTACTGGAGAGTTTACTGAGAGATTACAGGTTCTGAGGCCAGTGGCTGTGGGCTGTGGCAGTTCAGATTCACACCTTTCCAAGTCTGAGTCTCTGTTTCCTGCTCCACCTGCTTCATCCTCACTCCACATCATTGTACTGACCCACACATCCCGCAGCCAGGGCCCCTCCCCTCCTTGCTGGAGTGCACACTCCAAGTGTGAGATGTGTTCCTGACATAGGCCTTTGTATCTGCTGTCTTGTCAGCTTACAAAGCCTTTCTTTTGAATAGCACCACGGCTCCTTCTCTCTATCTGTTTAACTTCCACTCGAAGCAAGGGGGCTTCCCACTAGAATCCTCTGAATAGTACTCACAGCGCATTTTTTTTTTCCTGGCTACCAAAATTTATTACAGTGGATCTATTGCCATTCTCCCCTGGATAGTGTAACATCCAAGAAATGGAAACATCTTTTGTCTCGAATACCATTCTTGTGTAAGATGACAGTGACCACATGCTTCATGTTGGGTACTGTAAAAACTCTGACGTGTTTGCTTGAGGTCAAAAACACATGAGCTTCATGTTTATGAGTAGAAATAGCTTAGTTGAAAGTATTCTACCTCTTATGAATCTTATATTGGAAAGAGTGTTCCTAATTACTCTTACAGCCATTCCAACTCTTTAGGGCTTAGTTACTGTTGCCAGGCACTGCCTTCTGTTTCCCTGTGCTCTGCTCTCCTCTGAGTCACCTTTTTTTTTCTCAAGCCAGCACTATCAGACATGGATGCTGACAAACTTGAATGTCAACCAGAGAAACTTCTGGAAAGGGAGGAAAAGGGTCATTACCATCAGCACCATCTTAATTGTACTATGGACTCAGCAACCACAATTTAAATTTGCTTTGCAGCATATGTTTTAACACATGTTCTGCTGCTAACCCATACCTGGCTTACCAGGGTCCTGGTTCCATTACAGTGTCAAGAAGGTATTCTATCTAGGCACACCAGGGTGTGGAATCACACTTGAACCAAAAGTGACTGGAGCATGGCTTTCAAAATAAAATTGGGGCACATTTATTACAAAAGAAAGGAGGGATGGGTGGATAAGAAAGGTTAGGGAGGAGTGTTGAAGTCACACCAAGAGAGCAAATCCAAGAAGCAGCTATAAACCTGTGATCTGAGGGGAGAGGGAGAAGGTTCTGCTCTTGATGGTTGCAGCCAGGGAGGGGCCAAACCAGGATAGAGATTGGGGAAGAGGGGAGGAAAGAAGAAGGAAAACAAGGAAGGGGGATATGAAGGAAGAAAGAAGGAGGATGAGAGGAGAAAGAGAGAATGAGAAAGAGTAAATAAAGGTGAACAGGGAGAAGGGGGAGTAGGGAGTATGGTGCCCTACTCAGTCCAGCCCTCCCTCCCTCCCTCCCTCTCTCTCTCTCTCTCTCTCTCTCTCTCTCTCTCACACACACACACACACACACACCTCACCGTCCCCACAATGAGAACACACATCATTGTTGGTCCTGCCTGGTGTCATAGCTACATGAAATCACCTCCTGGAGGTTTGGTTTCTCCTTGGGCTGATACCAGAGCTTTTGTGTTTCCTTTACCTTGGATTACTGGAAAAATTCAAATTTCTTGAGGTCCTTGTTTCAGTAGGAAGGGACAGGCTTACCTATGAATATTGGTCATTCCTCCCAGGACATTTGTATCATTTCTTCAGTTAAACTGAGAAGATGTAGATTTATGTTGATTGGACAGGAGAGAGATAGGCACAGAAAGGTCTAGGATGGCACAGAAAAATCTAAAATGGCACAGAAAGGTCTAGGATGGAAGAAGAGAAGGAGAGGAGGAGGATATTTCAGGAGGAATGAAGATGGAGGCAGATGTATATGTTTCTCTCGGTGCATCTCTAGCTTGATGAGGTTATTATTATTTCTAAGGGTTTCTATGGGTCTTTTTTATTTCATATAGAAGGTCAGTTTGTATTTTTGTCCATTGGATATAAGCTTATTGTGTAGAGGGTTTGTGGATTGAGAATTTAATATATAAACCTGCTCAATAAGCTACTGGGATTTGGAGTCAGGTTTGTGCCGGGCGGTGGAGGAAAGGAACACGCCAGGGCGATTGTATCCACCAGGGACAGAAGCACAGGGTAGGCAGAGTGAATCACCTGGGAAGGGAACCACAGGGAGAGGGCGGCTTGTGGACTGTGTGAAAGAGTCCATGAACTTGGTTCCCTACTGGAGCGGTTCCCGAAGAGTGAGTCCATGGGGGCGATAAAAGGTTAAGCCAACCATTTTAATATTACTACAAGAAGACCTTCTCTTGGCTGGCTCTGCTGCTATATTTGGGTTATAAATATTCAGCCTTGGGTATAAATATAACTTCTAATCCAACATCATCAAAAGTAAAGATGGTGTGTGTGTGTGTGTGTGTGTGTGTGTGTGTGTGTGTGTGTATGTTCATATACATATCTCAACTTGTTCATAACCTGGAAAGGAAAAAGATAGACCATTACATCTCTTGATTCCTAACAGCAGCTTTCACAGATGTAGGTTATCTTTGTTGCTACCTCCCCTAGGTGCTCATCATGTCTGAGGGGAGCTGGGATCCCCACATTCTCTTTCTGATCTCCTGATTGAAGGCTACTTCTCATGAACTCTGTCTAAAGATGTCACCATATTTGACCAAGAGATGGAAGAAATAAATTAGCTAGTCCTGGATTTCCCAGATAGATATCAGAGATGGACCACCAAGGCTGTACTAAAGAAAGGTACTTAGGCTATGGCCAAGGAAAATCAAGGGGGTGAGGTATTATTTGTAGGAGAAAATTGACCAGAAAAGGCTACTTGTCTTCTCAAAACATTCACAATTGTCTTGGGAGGAGAGTAATTTTATGTCGTATAGTAGGTACAATGGTTTGAATAAGAATGCTCCCATAGGCATTCTTTTGAATTCTGGATATCTAGTTAGTGGTACCATTTGGGAAGGAATAGGAGAGATGGCTTTGTTGGAGTAGGTGTGGCCTAATTGGAGGAGGTTTGTCGTTGGGGAAGGTATTCAGATTTCAGAAGTCCACACCAGGCATGTGGTGTGTGTGTGTGTGTGTGTGTGTGTGTGTGTGTGTGTGTGTGTGACTATCTGTCACTCTGTGCCTCTGTGTTAGAAAAACATAAAGAGTGTGGGGTAATATGTTCTATGGAGGTGTGGTGAGGTATGGGGGTAAGGGGGATGCCTCTGGCATACCCATGTTGGGGAACCCCTCCCCCTGAGGGACCAGCCACATGACAGTAGAGTATAGAATAGAGTTTATTCAGGGCATGGGAGGGGAGTTAAGAGGGTAGTAGGGGTAGAGGCCAGCCATGCGCACATGGAGAGAGAAGGGGGAGGGGGATGGGGGAAAAGTGCAAGAGCAAGAGAGGAGCAAGAGAGTGAGGAGGTGAGGAGGCAAGCAGCCCCCTTTTATAGTGCCAGGTAACTGGGGCGGAGCAGACCTGGATATTGCCAGGTAATAACTGTGGTAAATGTGCCAACATTCCGTGTGTCTGTATTTCTGCTTCTGTCTCTCATTTCTCTCATTCTCTTTGTATCTCCATCTTTGCCTTCCTGTCTCTGTCTCTGTTTCTTTATGTCTCTCTCCTGTCTCTGTCTCTCTGTCTCTCTGTCTGTCTCTCTCTCTGTCTCTCTCTGTCTCTCTCTCTCTCTCTGTCTCTTGCCTGGTGCCCACAGATCATGATGTAAAGCTCTTAGCTTCTGCTCCAGTGTCATGCCTATAGGCTTCCCACCATAATAATAACGAACCTACCCCGTGAAACTCTAAGCCTGTAAGCAAGACCTTAGTTAAATGCTTCCTTCATAGCAGTTGCTTGGCCATGGAGGCTCTTCACAGCAATATAACAGTAACTGAGACAGCAGGTGAGATCCACGTGTTCCCACAAAGAAATCTGCACAAACCTGGAATAGAGTGAAGATTACCAGAAGCCACGTGGTCAAGCAACAAATCCAACTTCTTTTGGAACTGCAAAAATATGTGATAGACCTGACTCCTGGCCAACATCCCAAGGAAATGGGATGCTGAAGGATTTGTGACTAGAATGAGTTTTCAGCAAATTCCTAGCTGTGAAGAACACTTGGAAATAGACTGTTCACTACGAAAGTGATCTTAGGAAGTAAAAGTGTGGGACACAGAGGGGGAAACAAAAGATAGAAAAAACTGATACAAGGGAGCTCCTGTTAGCAAAAGAACTCTATTCTGCTGGGACCCTTGATGGGGAAAATGGTTCCTAAAGTTATCAACTCAAGGGGCTCTATTTAAAGTCATATGATTCTCAATCCCACCTCTCTCCTTGGCAAGTCCAGGGTGAGAAGTAGGGGGCAAAAACACACAGGCACGAGCATCAGAAGCTGTCTAAAAGAGTCTAAGCTTGTGCCATGGCCTCATACAGTCCTGGCTCTAATGGGAAGTGACCAAGACTATGTAAGCAGGGCTACAGTTGCAAAAGCAACCATGACACGTGTTGTGTTTTGCAAAACAAAGGTATAAAGCTGAAGGAGGGAGTATCTTGGTGGGCCCATGCTGTGGCATCCCCCTAAACAATCAAGCCATGTTCCAGACCTAGGGCTAAGATTTATTGGTGGGGAAGGGAAGGTGACCTGAAAAGAATAGAGACAGAAAAAAGGGGGACAGAGAAGGACAGAAAGGGAGAAAGAAAGAGGACAGCTGGAAACATGTGGGGACAGAGGGAAAGAGTAAAGAAGAGGGACTAGAACATGGGGAAAGAGGGGGGAGGGAAAGAGAGGGAGACATATCTATCTATCTATCTATCTATCTATCTATCTATCTATCTATCTATCTATCGATCGATCGACCGACCGACCTACCTACCTACCTACCTACCTACCTACCTACCTATGTACCTATCATGCGAGAGAGAGAGAGAGAGAGAGAGAGAGAGAGAGAGAGAGAGAGAGAGAGAGAGAGAGAGAGAGAGAGAGAGAGAGAGAGTTGAGTTAAGGTATCTGCCTAGCAGTCTTCAGTCCTCCTTATATACTTGACTGGTAGCTAAGCAAGCTGTTGCTAGGTGGCTGTTGGGCAGAGCCTGGCGGAATTGTCCAGAAGTCAACCCCTTGCTAAGAAATAAAAGCACTGGGTCAGTCTTTCCTTCTTAGTGAAACTGATCAATTTTTCAACCCCCCCCCCGAGTTTCTGCTCTTGTCAATGTTAATTTTCTCTCACTCCCCCAACCATACTTCTTAGACACTGGAGGGAACGTACAGCTTTCTATCCACACACTCTCTCACACAGAGAGAACGCAGCAGGCACAGGCTGTGCATGAAAAGGAGTCAATCACAGTGTCCTTCCCTGGGTGACCTCGGCTACTTTCTCACGAAGCTGCATGACCAGTAAAGAATTAAAAAATGATTTCCTCAGGCCTTGCTCACTCTTCTCTGGGTGTGAGGCAGTAACATAGCACACTAAAACAGAGCCGGTGGCTACAATCCTAGAAAATTGAGCTCAATCAGACTGGAAAATACATTTTTTTTTTCTCCAACTGAAGCCATGAGGTTCTCTCCTCAAATGACAACAGCTGTGGCAAATCTGTGTTTCAGGTGTTTTCAATCAGCCACTCTAGGCTCCTGGAGATCCATCACGGGGTTTGCCCTCAGCTTTCTTCCCGGGAACTGACAGCTCTAGTTAATGAGAGAAGGCTTGAACCAAATGGGGCCACCCTCCCCGGAGCCCCCAGATCCATAGGATGGCCAGAGAGAACATTGGCTTCCTACACAGATGCTGCCCTCTGGACTATTTCAAGGGAGGCTTTTGATTGAGCTCGAGAGGTATCAAGTACAAAAATCTCCCATCTTCTGTCAGTGGTCGGCAAGGTCATGACCAGTCGTCCACTCGTCTCTGACCTAGCTGATAATCCTCAGTGGCAAAATGGTAAATGAGGTAGGCCATGTGTCTTCACTCTAAGAGTCCATGTTTTGCTTAGAGTGCTGAGACTGGCTTTCCTTCCAGCCAGTGAAGGAAAGTATGTGAGTACACTGTCACTGTCTTCAGACACACCAGAAGGGGGCATCATATCCCATTACAGATGGTTGGGAGCCACCATGTGGTTTCTGGGAATTGAACTCGGGACCTCTGGAAGGGCAGTCAGTGCTCTTAACCACTGAGCCATCTGGCTTTCCTTCTTAATCCTGAGTGACACCACAACCACCATTTGCTTCCTCACTAGGCTATACGACAACACCAAGTTCCTTCCATGGTTTCTCCTCACTCAGCAATACTCCCCCAAGCCACCTTTGTACATCTACTGTGTGGTTAGAACAGGCTGTGTAGAAGTCCTCACTGGAAATAAAGGAAAGTCAGGAGTAGGCAGCCCATGGAGCAAAGGGTGAAGGCAGATCCGTGCTAGGGATAGAACACACTAAAGGTATCTCTTCTGTCTTTAAGAATCTTTATTTTATTTTCATATCTGTATTACATGCCTGCTACTTTTCTGTCTGTGATAAAAATGCCATTATTGAAGAGTTCATTTCAGATGACAGTTCCAAAGGGACAGTCACAGGCTGGTGTGGTGGGGTTGGTGTGGTGGCAGGCAGCCGAAGCAGGAAACTGAGAGATCACATCTTCTACCAGAAATACGGAGCGGAGGAAGCAAACTAGACACGAGGCAAGGATGTAAACTCTCACGAGCTACCTGAAGTGATGTACTTCCAGCATGGTCACACCTCCTCTCCAAACAGTGCTGCCAGCTAGGGGCCAATCCTTCAAACATCTGAGCCTAGGGTTGGGGAGGAGAATTGCTCAGTCAAACCGCCTCACTATCCACTTCTTAAATACCTTCTTGGTCACAGTTTGGATAATGACTACAGTGCTATCTTACTTTGCCTCTGGAGTGTGAGATTAAAGTCACATGTGTCACCATGGTTGGTTCTGGAATCTATATTTTAACTACAGCTTCAGGTAAATACTCAGCACGGAGTGTAAGCATCCTTCTTATCCCTGGCCAAACCTTGCGATCCCTTTCCCGTTTTTTTTTTTTTTTTTTTTTTTTTTTTTTTTTTTTTTTTTTTTTTTTTGTGAATGCTGTAATCATAATGGCATCCTATGATTTTTTTTGATGGCTAATAATGACGTCATGCCCTCTAAGAAACCCTGATGGTTGTTAGAGACATGAAGCAGTCACTTGTGAGGAGTAGGAGGTTCTTCGGGAAAGATCTGGGTCTGAAGGGCTTCTTCAGATTTATATGTTCTCATAGCCTAGACATCCCCATTTTCTTTGTTCAGACTCCATGAGGTCATTTTTCTGCCCTTGAGAGATAAAGAGTGATTTCTCCACGTCTGCAGCGTCTCTGTCTGAAGACTGTCCTTCTAAGGTTGGGTACTAAGCAAAGGAAGGCACTACTTTAAATATTCATTTAAAGGAAATTCTTGTTGTCTTCCTCTGCTTTTATACTCTGTGATCTACATAGTGAATTCCAGGCCTGCCAGGACTACATAGTGAGACACTGTCTTGTCTCAAAAAAAAAAAAAAAAAAAAAAAAAAAAAAAAAGCAAGCAAAGCTCTACTCACCTAATTAGGGTTAGGGTGTGAAGTTTATGAAACTGTGGGAGTCATGTAGTGCTATTTTTTCCCCCACTCTGAACTGTTGTCTTTCTCTTAATCTTTGCAATAAGTCTACATTAGAATAGTTTGTTACACTCCATCTTTGCTCCACACTGGCTACTTCTGACACTCTTCTGTAGAAAAGTTGTGAACCCTGTTTGGTTTGAGTTGAGATACCCAAACCACAAGAACAATTTTCAAGACCTTGCAGGGGACAGAATGGAGCTGTGGCTCCCGTTCTGTTCTTGTGTCCTCTGGCAGGGGGCTCTCAATTTTGCTGGATGACACAGAAAACCATCACCCTGAAAACAAAACAAAACAAACACCACATTACCACCACATCACTACATCACCACATCATCACCACCACCACCACCACCACATCACCACATTACTACCACCACCACATCACCACATCACTACCACCACCATATCACCACCACCACCACCAAATCACCACCATCACATCACCACCACTACCACCACATCACCATCACATCACCACCACCACATCACCACATCACTACCACCACATCACCACATCACTACCACCACCACCAAATCACCACCATCACATCACCACCACTACCACCACATCACCATCACATCACCACCACCACCACCAAATCACCACCATCACATCACCACCACTACCACCACATCACCATCACATCACCATCACCACATCACCACATCACTACTACCACATCACCACATCACTACCACCACATCACCACATCACTACCACCACCACATCACCACATCACTACCACCACCATATCACCACCACCACCACCAAATCACCACCATCACATCACCACCACTACCACCACATCACCATCACATCACCACCACCACATCACTACATCACCACCACCACATCACCACCACCACATCACCACCACCACATCACCACCACTACCACCATATCACCACCACCACATCACCACCACCACATCATAACCCAATCTGTAAAGAGCTAATAAAATGAAAAGACACTTCCTCTTGTTTTTATTAATTTTTAAAATAAATCATTGCATTTGTTTACATCTCAAATGATAAATCTCTTCCTTGTTGCCCCTCCACAACCCCTCCATCCCATTTGCCTTTCTCCTCTCATCTTTGCCTCTATGAGGGTGCTCCCCAACCCACCCACCTACCCCTGCCCCACCGATCCAGCATCCTCCTATGCTGGGGCAACAAACCTCCACAGGACCAAGGGCTTCCCCTCCCAATGAGGTAAGATGAGGCCATCCTCTGCTACATATGTAGCCATGGATTCCTCCCTGTACATTTCTTGGTTTGTGGTCCTCCCTGAAGCACTGGTTTGTCTGGCCAGAACAGATAATTCTTAATAAAATATGTTCTATTTTACCAACCGTGAGAGCAAAATTATATCTGTGCCAGCTAATCTTGGTTGCCTATTTGCCAACCTATGGATTCAGCTAAACCTAAGTGGCTGGAATCAGCTAAAACCCGAGTGACAGATTTTCTTGATTAAACCACCTGAAGTGGGAACACTCACCCTAGACTTGCCACATCTTTTGGTGACAATCTGCATAAAATAGAAGATGGAAACTTTTGGTTTTTTCTGCTTGTCCATGCTCTTACTGGAAAGTCTGTTTATCCTATTGCTGAATCGCTCCTTCACTGGGATTAGAACCTACTTTTTCCTGATTCCAACATAGACAGAAAACTAGTAGCTCACTAGGATTTTCTCTGGCACAGGATGGTGGCTGCTGAGACATCCAGTCTCATGGCCTAAACAATTACTAGACTCTTGGCCTTTTATTGAAGCACTAACTAGACCACGGACTACTAGATATGCTAATAAACAAGTATTTATTATTATTATTATTACATATACATATGCTATCTGCGCAAATAAAAATATACATGTGGGATACACACACACACTTATACACACATACAACAACAGAGGAATGGCTAAAGTATGCACAATGGATTTTTTTCCAGTGATGATGATGATGGTGATGATGGACTTCTGAACTGATGTTGATAATGATGATGATGGTGGTGGTGGTGGTGGACCTCTGAACTGTACTCTTAAATAAACTCTTCCTTCTACAAGTCGCTGTGGCCACGGTGTTTTATCACACTAATAAAGTAACTGGCATACCTTCCCCGCCATAACTAAAACCCCTCGGAATTACCCTGTGTGAGCCAGAAGAAACCCATTATGCCTTGAGTTGTTTCTTTCAAGTGCAAACATCATAATGAAACAAAAATAACGAACACTATGGAAGTGGGCACCTTGGATACACAACTGCTTAAGACGGGCCCTTCTGCAGGCAGCCACTAAACTCAGAGATTCTGAAAGCCTCATTCTCCTTGATCTCCTTTTGCTGTCTAATTGCTCCAGCCAGGACTTCCAGTACTATGTTGAATAGGTAGGGGGAGAGTGGGCAGCCTTGTCGAGTCCCTGATTTAAGTGGGATTGCTTCAAGTTTCTCGCCATTAATGTTTGATGTTGGCTGTTGGTTTGCTGTATATTGCTTTTATTATGTTTAAATATGGGCCTTTGGAAAGGAAGAGATAAAAACATCACTCTTTGCCGATGACATGATAGTGTACTTGAGTGACCCCAAAAATTCCACCAGAGAACTCCTACAGCTGATAAACAAGTTCAGCAAAGTGGCCAGATACAAAATTAACTCAAACAAATCAGTAGCCTTCCTATACTCAAAGGACAAACATGTGGAGAAAGAAATTAGGGAAAAGGTACCCTTCACAATCGTTACAAAAACTATGAAATACCTTGGTGTGACTCTAACTAAGCAAGTGAAGGACCTGTATGACAAGAACTTCAAACCTCTAAAGAAAGAAATTGAGGAGGATCTCAGAAAATGGAAAGATCTCCCATGCTCATGGATTGGAAAGATCAACATCTTAAAAATGGCCATCCTACCAAAAGCAATCTACAGATTCAATGCAATCCCCATCAAAATTCCAACCCAGTTCTTCATGGAATTGGAAAGATCAATGTGCAATTTCATATGGAATAACAAAAGACCTAGAATAGCAAAATCCATCCTCAATAACAAAAAAACATCTGCGGGAATCACTATCCCTGACCTCAAGCTATATTACAAGGCAATTGTGCTGAAAACTGCATGGTACTGGTACAGAAATAGGCAGGTGGATCAATGGAATAGAATAGAAGATCCAGAAATGAGCCCTCATGTATATGGTCACCTGATTTTTGACAAAGGAGCAGTAAACATTCAATGGAAAAAGGACAGCCTATTCAACAAATGGTGCTGGTCCAACTGGCACTCAACATGCAAAAGAATGAAAATAGACCCGTTCTTATCTCCTTGTACAAAGCTCAAGTGTAAGTGGAT
This sequence comes from Micromys minutus, assembly GCF_963924665.1. Taxonomy (NCBI): domain Eukaryota; kingdom Metazoa; phylum Chordata; class Mammalia; order Rodentia; family Muridae; genus Micromys; species Micromys minutus. The sequence goes on along the minus strand of NC_137967.1, from coordinate 8,480,838 downwards.
TAAAGATCTCCACATTAAACCAGATACACTGAAACTATTAGATGAGAAAGTAGGGAAAACCTTAGAACACATAGGCACAGGAGAAAATTTCCTGAACAAAACACCAATGGCTCAAGCTCTAAGGTCAAAGATTAACAAATGGGACTTAATGAGATTGCAAAGTTTCTGTAAGGCTAAGGACATCGTCAAGAAAACAAAACGGCAACCAACAGCATGGGAAAAGATCTTTACCAACACCACATCAGATAGAGGCCTAATATCCAAGGTGTACAAGGAACTCAAAAAGCTAGACACCAGAGAATCAAATAACCCTATTAAAAAATGGGGTACAGAGCTAAACAAATCATTTTCAGTTGAGGAACACCGAATGGCCGAGAAACATCTGAGGAAGTGCTCGACATCCTTAGCCATCAGGGAAATGCAAATCAAAACAACCCTAAGATTCCACCTCACACCAGTCAGATTGGCCAAGATCCAAAACTCAGATGACAGCAGATGCTGGCGAGGCTGCAGAGAAAGAGGAACACTTCTCCACTGTTGGTGGGGTTGCAAGCTAATAAATACAACCACTCTGGAAATCTGTCTGGCGATACCTCAGAAAATTGGATATAGTACTACCTGAAGACCCAGCTATTCCACTTCTGGGCATATACCCCAGAGACACTTTAATACACAACAAAGATATATGCACCACAATGTTCATAGCGGCTCTATTTATAATAGCCAGAAGCTGGAAGGATCCCAGATGTCCTTCAGAAGACGAATGGATACAAAATTTGTGGTACATATACACAATGGAATACTACTCAGCCACCAGAAACAATGACTTAACCAAATTCTTAAGAAAATGGCTGCATCTAGAGAAGATCATCCTGAGTGAGATAACCCAGTCACAAAAGAACAGACATAATATGCAGTCACTGATAGTGGGATGCTAACCCCAGAGGCTTGCACTCCCCCAGAAACAACTCACAGACTGTATGAAGTCCAAGAAATAAAGAAAACAAAAAATATACATATATTCACAAAACAAGAAGACTTTGACTATTTCCATGTTGCGTTTTGTTTTACATGTACTTTATGCTTATTGTAACTAGTAGGTTTTCAATGCATACTGTCAAGCCCTTGAAAAAAATCAAGTACTGACTAAAAATATATTCACATGGTTTTACGTAAAATTTATTTTAATGTCTGAAAAAACAGTACTGACAAAAATGTATAATTTTAAGCAAAAAATGTTTAAAATCTGTACATTTATCTTTGTTTTGCAAAATAAAGTCGTTAAAAAATAAAATGAAACAATAACTGCAAAAAAAAAAAAAAAAAAAAAAAGAGCCTCATTCTCATCTTGGACCACTCCTTCCCCAGCTCTGCTTTCCTCACTGGCGCCTCCTCTTCAATGTTTGCACCAACATCACACTCGTGTCCTTGAGGACGATGTAAAAACATAAAGGGACTGGGAAAATTTTGCCAGCTGGGCTGTGGTCTACCATTTTTCTTTAAGACAACAAAGAAGGAACCCGCTGTGCTCACACATGGAGAGGGCGGGAAATAATGCAGAGAGAAAAGCTTACACCAGTGCATCATGGGGGATCAGCAGACACACATTTGTCAGTCCTCAAACATTTATGAGGCATCTTGTGTGTACCAGGCTTTGTGCCAAACACTTGCGAACAATATAAGACAAGTGCAGACTGGCGGCTTCTTTGTTAGAATCTCTATCTGGGGCAGTGTTGTAGGAACTGGAGCATCCTCACAAATCACTCTCTGGCTTCTTCTGTCCTGTTCTACAGTGAGTCAAACTCAGGGGTTCTTAGAAGTAACCTGGAAGCCTTTGGCTTTCAAGAGCATACAGCTGGCTATAGAAGAGGGTCTCAGGCCCATCTTCAGGGAAAATCTCAGCATAGCTTACTGAAGCCAGAAGGAAAAGATAAAAGGTGACTTAACCAACTCAGAAACGGTTTGCAGCCCAGAACCTTACCTACCATCATCTGCCGGTAGTGGATGATTTACAAAGAGCCGTTGCCTCATATTGTGCAGCTCTCAATACCACGTGCACGGTCTCTCTGAAGAGCCTTGAGTGGAAGAAAGAATACAAAGGACAGCCCACACCCGGTCTGCCATCACTGGGCAGGCTGGACAAGTTGCCAGCTCTTCCTAATCAGACTGACTTCACCTGAAGTAGATGTGCATCAGGAGCAGCTCAGAATATCTGTGGTCCACGAGCACAGGGAGTCTGATGACCCACAGCAGCTACAGTTTCCTTGTGTACAACACCCAGGCTGCAGCTGTGAGGTCTGCTTCTCTTTTTTACCTTCTGAAGGAAGCCAGGCTGACGGCACATTTGGGTTCTGGCCAGAGCCCTCATAGCCAATCCAGGCTATGAGGTCATCTCTGTCACTCTCTTCTTTCTGGAAGATGGACACTGGGGTTTTAGAATAGAGTCTCCAGGACCCCAGGGTCGTCATTAGTATGATCCTCAAGCCATGAACCTGCACTGAATTTCAGGCTGAGAATTTTTTTTTCCTATGAAGATAAAAAATATTAATATAAAAAATAGAGAAAATGTTTCTATTCTCTTAAAAAAAATCATGTGAGTGCTTTTCTATAATATCCTGCTGAAAGTCATTTTAAATAGAAGGAAAGAAGGAGGGGGTGAGATGCTTAAAGATGAAGCAGAAAATAGAAAGCTGTGGAGGGAGGAATGGGATGGGTGTGTAAGAAATAAGAATGCAGTCGGTAATGAGCTCACCAAGTCTACCTACCCTGACCTCCTGCCTGGCACTTGAACTTTCCAGAGCCCTAGGATCTTATGAGCTTTGATTTTATCAGCAAAATGCATGGCAGGAACATTCCCTGGTGGTCAGGAGAAAATTGGTACCAGGGAACTGGCAGAAGTAGAGGGATGTGGATAGTTCCACACAGAGGCTGTTTGGTGTCCAGTGACAGCTTGCTAAGAGTCCCTGGTGCAGCGTAACTCCCACCCTTTCAAAGGGAGCTAGAGACATTAGCATTCCTTCCTTGTCTTTACTGGCTCAGCCTTGCTCTGATAATTTACAGTTTCCCCTTAAGCAAAACGCAGAAGCTCATCACTGGCACCTCTAGGAGACCGTTAGCATCCAGGAGGATTTGGCTTGCTGTAAGTTGTCATTGATTTCACAACTAGACTAAGCAAGCATGCCCCTCCCACAACAAAATAAACAAATAAATAGGTTAGGCCTCTCCCTTCCACTGAATATCAAAGTTTGCCTTCATCTGAGTTCTAGCAGAGCCAGGAGCAGCTCAATTTCAAAGCCAGGAGCAAAGGAAGACAAGAAACCCTTAAGGGAAGTGCAAGTCATATTGGAGATATTTCTTGCTTAAGAACTCTGTCCCAAGTTCATTAGCATCTGAGCTAGGGCGGAAATGCCTGGAAGGAAGTGTGGCGGGATTACAAATATTATGGGTGGGGCCGAAGGAAGGAAGGAAGAAAGGAAGGAAGGCAGGCTTTGTGCCTTTGTATGTGGTACTTGGGGTTCACCAGAAATCACTTATGTTCTCTTTCTTAGATCATCCCACATCCCCAAACCACACTAATTCCTTACCAAATACCACTACCTTTTTACTGCCCGCTAATTGGTTTCCTATTTACAAAGATCATTCCTCCCTATAGCTTCTTCTGGGTTGGGTCGATTGAAGACTCCCCTTAACACCTAAGTAGCAAGACTTACACTCCCCAGCCCCAATTACATTAAAAACTATATTGTTACTGTTTCAATGTATTCCTCATTCTCAGTACCCATACAATTCTCTGATCCCTTCTCCATCTCTGCATCCTCACAAAGTCCTTCATCTGTTGTGTCATTGAGGTTGAGCTCTGCTCCAAACAGTGTTCTGTGTGCCAGAAATTGCTGACATCTTTCTGCAGGTTCTCAAAGCACCCACTGTTTCTACATTCACAGTTCACTTGCTTGAGCTTGCCCCAGAGTTTTGTCCACCAGTCACAAAAGATCACCGAATGAGCCAGTGCCCCACTTCCATCAGAGTTGCTGTTGTTCCCATAGACCTGAAGAGGGAATGACTTCCTTTCCCTTTGCAAAGGATTCCCTCTTGGGGAATAAACTTTATCACTGCTGTAACCAAGCACACAACCGAGACAAATCAAAGGAGGAATGGTAAATGAAGAAATAGAAGTGGAAAAAGGACGGACATGATTGCTCTTAGATATGGTGGAGGATGTTTATAATAGACAAAGGGGACAGCATAGTTAAAAGTGGGGACATCCGGGAGAGTCCACAGTGATCCTGATTCTGAGATAGACCATGGAAAGAGAGAAGGGGGAGGGAAGTCATTGACCAAGTGGGTGCCCAGGGTGAAAAAACTGGCCAAAATGCTGGCATAGCCCAAATGGCTGAGTTACATAAGGGTCAGAGGAGTAGGGGGTGGAGGAGGTGAGGGGAAATCCTATTCCAATACCTAGGCTGGAAAGTTCAGGGTAGGGGGCAGGATATGCCGTCCAGGAGGGTCCTATAACAGACTAAGGAATGCTGGGAGAAACTAGTAGCCAGGTCTGCTTTGATATGATAATAGTTACCGCAGTTAGCCATTTGTCCCGGGTTTGAGACTTAGCAGTGTTTTTCATTGACTCTTAAGAAGTTCCACTTTTTTTAGCTCTTGGTCTACATGTAGAATGGTTTCTATGTGTACTTTCCACTGTCCTGCTAATCCCTGTACCTGAAGAATTCGATCCCTTCTTGCAAGTAGGGCTTGCCTTGAGACTGTAATTTGTGCCTCTTAATTAAAGCTGCAGGAGCTTCCATGATATACTAGATAGGATTGGCTTGTTTCTCTGAAGAATAGAAGCTGGGACTCTAAGCATTTAATGAGGCCATCCTCAGGCCATGGGAAGACAGAAGTCAAAAGATGTGCAAACAGTCCTCCTTTATTCATCTTGCAGGTGAAAATTTCATAAGATGGCGTCAACAGTTCATATCACAAGTCATCAATACTAATCTTTTAAAAAGCATATTATCTTTTTCTCAACACTTCATATTATCTGTATTGTATCGCTGTTGGCTGGAACGCTACTCCAAATATACTGATATAATTCTCTGTCTCAGCATTCATTTGGAGGAAGAATATAGGCCTTAAGCTGGGCTTTTTACTCTGACCCATGAGGAGTTAACAGCTGCAGAGCTTGTTTCATTTATCTGCTAACAGAAGCACCAAAATCACTAACTCTCTCATTTGGAGGTGTCTTGTATGATGAAACAGTGGTTTACGTAGAGCTTGAGCAGCCAAATAGCATGAACTTATTTATCTTTTAAAATGGCTTCAAAAATCTTTTGGGGGAAATAAATACTGTGTTACAGGCAGCTGATTATCAGCCAGAGGTATGTTTTATGAAAACCATGGAAGTCGAAGGGATGCTGTGTGTTTATCTTAGGATATGGAAACCTGGAGAAGAATTCATCAGCTTTAAGAAGTTCAGACTACAGATGATCTCCAGCTATGAGACCTTGGGTGCTTTGCTTCAGCCATGAAATCAAAGCCAGAAAAAAACAACAACAAACAAACAATAAACAAAACTCATCTTACCCAGTGCTCATATGAGGGGGCTGAGTTGGGTAAACATGGCATCTGGATATTTTAGCCCACTGGATAGAACTGGTGAGTGGCTCAGACAATCTCTTGCCATGTTATGTATGTATCACAACTTTCCATCTGTCAATCTTTGTTCCGTCTTATCTCTTATACAGGTTTTGGTCCAAAACTAATACTTTCTACCTCAGGCCTACTTCAGAGACAATGTGGCCAAAGTAGACTTTACTGAAGTTCACCCACAGATTCTAATTGTAACTGTGGTAGGACTGCCAAAGAGACTTAGCTGTCTACAGATGACAGAATTGTTATGCCTAAATTTGAGTCCTGAAAGGGAGAGGCTAGAAACCTACAGACTATGGTGAAGAGATTTAAATGAAATGCCTGACCACAGGAACCTTCCAGAGTTCTTAAAATTTTTCGTGTACAGTAACTTTTTAAAAAAATTGATATTTTAGAATGGGTTCTCCAAGGTTAGTTCTTGGAGGATTTTGAAAGGATATGGCAGGCATCTTACTGTATGTGTTTAACTGCCATCCCATTCCCATTGCTTCCAGAGGTTAAGTATTTTCATGCCTCAATTTAGCACAAATACTGTATCTCTTGCTTCAAAATAACAATGATTACCCACCTAAGTAACTGAATATTTTAGAGATGCATACTGGCAAAAGGTGGGAGGGAATTTTGAGTATCAAAAACAGAAGTGAGTAACCAATTGGTATGCTGTTCCCTGGCAACGACTATTTCTTATCCTCTCAGTATATTGAACAATTTGGAGGGAGGAAAGTAAAGCAGGAAAATGATGTAACCATATTATAGTCTCAAAAAATGAAATAAATAAAAACAGAGGCTGGTGGAACATTAGACTAGAAAAAGAGTTCATTTACATAAAATGCTTATTCATGACCTAGGTTCAATTTGATATAGGATACTAGGAGATGGTTTTATTTTACTGCTAGGATAGTACCTTAAAATCTAATTTCAAGTGGCCATACCTCAACACTTGGAGTAATTCTAGATGGACTCAGTATGTGTTACGTGCGTGTGTGTGAGTGTGCGTGTGTGAGTGTGAGTGTATGTGTGTGTGTGTGCGCGCGCGCGAGTGCACACACACACACATGGACAATAAAAAATCTTTAAAAAGATGTGATGAAGTAACTGTCACAGCTGTCCTCTTAAAACATGTAAAACCTTTAGTAGAATGATTCCAATACTCTCTTGCACTCTTGCATTTTATCAGTATTTATCAGTAAGCAAGTTCAAAGGCAGATCTCTTTTACATGAGCTCAGCTATACACTATTACTGTCTTGCCTCAGAGCTCTTAATTCTCACAATCTAGTTTGCCTAGACTTAGATCTTGTGAATAATCCTTTGAACACTGGGCTGGTTTGCTACAATAAATATATTATGCCAGTTATAGCTGATGGGCAGGAAGCACCAAACAGTGCAGCTGCTCTTGCAAAATGTATGCATGTCATAGCAGAAGATAAAGCCAACAGAGTTCCAGGGAATAGTTCACTAGCATAGAAAGGCCTATAGAGTAGAGTGCAGGTTGATGCATGACCTGTATGCTATTGGTAATAAAAGGCTCCATTTGGTATGTCTTATTTGGATTCCAGAAGCACTGTTGTATATGACCTAAACAGCATATGATATATAGCTCGTTTGTTTTGTCTCCAGTATGTGTAATATATAAGTCTATCTGGGAGGTATAAGACAGACATAGCATTTTATGTTTCCACTCAAATCTTTACCATATTTGTAGACTCTCACTTTCTCCAAACCTTAGGTTCTTTTGAACTGAAGATGATCTCACTACTGGAATGCTGTTAGTAGAAGAGAGAATGGCCTCATTGATCATAGAGCTCTGACTTACAGTATGGACGCTGTTGGGTATCACTAAGCTCCACTTCAGAGGCAAGAGTAGGATCCCAAGAGCTGCTGATGGTCTACAAGCATCATCCTCAGGTATGGAACTCAGCCAAATGGAGATGTTTTGTTCAAGTGATTTCTCTTTCCAGGAGATATATGACAGCTAACGTATGCTCAAGGGGGAGATTAGATAGGAGGCTTAAATAGAATAGAAGGTAGGAGGGCAGGTTAGAGTAGGAATAACTAACAGTAAAGGCTTCTGAAAAGCCATATGGGAACCCAATACTGTAGAAACTTTCTAAAGTATATCCATATAAAAAAGAAGTTTAAGTGGCGTTACTATTCAGTGGCTGTGGGGGACTTCGCAATCTAGATATTATATGCTACCAAATAAAACCCCTAGTACAAGATATAGGTTATATTATTAGAAGCTGTTGGCCAATGGGATCCCACAGCCCTCCTAAATATTGTAGGCAAATGCCAATGCTTTTGGTTACTTCCCACAATTTGATGGGATGATCTTCTTGCTGAAGATACCACATACTTACATGTCTTAAAACACAGATCTAGCTGGTATGTAACTGGAAGCTTCACTCTTCTTCTTTTTATTTAAGATTTTTTTCATATTTTTATTGGCTCTGTGTGAACTGAAGCTTCACTCTTAACTGGCTAACATTCGTGGTGGTAGAAGGTATATTCTACTGAAAAAGTAATTATTAATCTCAGCCAACTAGGAACCTATAACCTACAACAATGATCTGCCAAAAACCATGCCATTAGTGCAATAATGACAAGAATGTCAGGGTAACTCGCCACCCTTTGATCAGACTTAGGGCCTGCTCCATGAGATGAAGCCCATATTGTTAGTGAGGACTCTTCCTGAGTGATCTCCCCAGCAAACTTCTTGAACACACGCTTTTCAGCCTTCGTCTCCAGGAAAATATGAGAAAGGAGAGCAACTTCTTGCTTTGGGCTTCTCAGGCTGATAGGTTAATAAGCAAAGGAAGCTATACAGTAGATTCAAGAGAATAATTTTTGGGTTCTTATGACTTTTATTATGCTAAAGGAATTTAGAAACCAAACAACTCCTCATGACACATTTCTGTGCCCATAGATAAAGTCAATGCTCAGCCCTCATCAGAGAAGTTTCTTCTATCAGTAGATAATGAACACAGAGACCCACAATTAAAGAATGTGTAGAAAGTGATTTTGAAGTCTTTGTTTTTGTTTTTATCAAGTAACCCCTCCACACACACACCTCAAGGCTCAGGATCTACCTTGGAGAGGAGGAGGAAAGATGGTAAGAGCCAGAGGTTGTGAGTAACTTCCAGGAAACAGTGTTTTCCAGACATCACAGGGAAGATGCATATATAAACTCACAGAGACTGTATGAGATCTCAGAGAATCTATACAGGTTCAAGTTAGAGAATACCCAGGATTGTGGGAGGAAGTAGGAACTACCCAGGAAGTAGGCACAATATCCCACCATTAGACAAGAAACTATTCAAAGTTGATAGTTTCTGGGAGAGAGATGATTAGTTTTCTTCAGCTGAGTAACACTGGGTATATAAACAACACTCCAGAGCAGGCTTCATGCTCAGGGATAGTAGAAAAACACAAAGCAGAAGTGGAGGAGGAACTGGGTGGAGTTGAAGGAAGTGACATATGATTGAAATATATTGTATGAAATTATCAAAGAATAAATACCATTTTAAAATTAATAAAACGTCCTTTTGCTAGGGTGAGGTCAATTTGAAGAGTCATTATAGTCCCAGGGTTCAGAGTCAGATCCTGTATAGCCCTGGGGCCTCTACATTGGCACTTTCTCTATCCAAGCTACTTATTTCTTTTTTCATGAGGCTTTTCCTGAATGCAATTTCTACCAAACATCCTGAATGTAAAAAAATTTTTTTTTCAATTTCTGTCTCTGGGTAAACTTGAAGGAGTACAGTAACTTTTTGCTTTGGGTGTTTCAGGCAGATAGGTCAACAGGTCAAGGAAATTGTACAAATGGAATTAGCTCAAGATACTGCTGTGACAGTATCTTCTTCTTCATCATGACCGAATGCTTTAGGCTTCTTCCCCTGAAATGTCAATGGTGCCAGACTGAGATTTTTCACTCTAACTCTGGACTTCAGTCACACACATACACACACACACACACACACACACACACACACACACATACACACAGACACACACACACACACACACACACACACATACACACAGACACACACAGACACACACACACACACACACACACACACACGGAGAGGGTAAGAGAGAGAGGACTTAAGAGTTATGGAACCACTTCTGCTTGCTGGAGAACAGAAACCTATAGACAGATGCCTGCCATATTATCCACTGGGTGGATACTTTGAAGGACATTTCCCAAGATTCCATGGGCAGTCATCCTTCAGATGGAGCATTAGCTGCCCCATTTTTTTAAGCCTTGCTCAACAACGCATCCCCGCCTTGCCTCTCTATTTTAGTATTCTGGTAGGAATTTCTGCCTCCTTGCAGGCACATTCCAGAGATATTGCCCACAGGCAGTTGGAATTTCAATGGAATCCAGGCCAAAGCAGTCTGTTAGGGAAGCAGCTGAAAATGACACAGAAGAAGGATGTATGCATTGTCACAAAATCCAGGTGATCATGAAGACTCATTTCTCTCTTTGTCTCCTGGTGGGCTTTATAGTAATAAAACAGGTCTACATGTGTAGGCATGACTTCCTGGACCAGCCCTGTATATGTCACTCAACCTTCACCAAGCAAAGCAGGTTAAATGATAGGCTGATCTATGACTTGATTCTTTGAATCATCTCAGTAGGGAAGTCCATGAAGGAGAGGAGACTAAGTTCTGCTCTCAGTTTTTCTTGGTTTTCTGTTTTGTCTCTAAGGTGCTAAGATCAAACCCAACGTTCATGCCTGTTAGGTATGCACATAAACTCTGAGGCACACATCCAGCTTGTGGGCAATTTATGGTTAGTAATTCACTCATCTGACTACAGTAATGCACGGGGAGGCATGGAAGTCCTTGTGCTCACAGATGAGCTTTAGATGAACCAGGAAATGTTCAATACACAGAGTTGTCTCCTTCATATACCAGTCTCTAGTCGGTACGTCTCCAAAGACCAGATTCATTTTCTTTGGCTAAGTTCTCCCTATGTCTAAACAGCCACCATGCTCTAGTCTTCATACGTTGAATGAGGTGGTCATTTGGATTTTGTAAGTTATGACAATATTTTCCTGGACTCCACACATAGCTGTGCCTCTCCTAGCGTCTATCTTGAGTTAAGTTTGTCCACATGGAGGTCAAGCATATCTGTGAGATAGGCTGGTTTCCAAAACTATGAACTTTTAGAGCAGAGAATTTATCACATGGCCCATTTCTCACACAAGGGAGGGGTCGTGTTTTATATGGATCCTTTCTTGGGGCTGTTTCCAATGCTGTCTCCTAAAGTGTATTTGAATCAAATTGAACTTCCACAGAGTAACAGGAACACAGCATCTCATCAACAGAGCTTTGGGTGAAACTGATTTTTGTGGATGAATCAACTGAGAAATGAGAATGGCTTAAACTCACCAGAGGCTCAGAATAAAATGAGTAACAAAGGTGGAGTGAAGTGGAATCCTCATTGCTGAAAAGTGTTTATATTCAGGAAGCTTTAATCTCACATAGCCTGAAGGAAATTATGTGTGTGTGTGTGTATGTTTTCACACACATGTGTGCATGCATAAAACAGAACTATCATTATTGAATAGCACTCTCCCAGGAACCAGAAGAGAGTGGACACAGCTTTGTAAGCTTTGCCTGCTATCATAGGTAAGCTCACCTACTCTAGACCCTCCCACACACCTTGCATGACAAGAGTAAAATAAATATTGGCACATTTTCTGTCCAATCAATTGAGTTTCCAAGGACATGCTAGGAAGGAGGGGGAAAATCTGTCAGTTGTAAGACAGATACTAGGCAAAATGATCAAGGAACACCATGGTTTGTAAGTAGTGGGGCATTCCCCATGGAGCTAGGGGGTGCTAATTAGTTTCATCTCTAGGAAAAGTGATGCCTCTAATTAAATTTATGATTTTGTTACCAGCTTCACATTGCAATTACCCAGCATGCTTCCAATCCTACATCAAAGTATGGTGCACTCAGCAATTGTGCCTTGGGATGCTCTCAGGAGACTGAAGGGATCATGACGCCCCTGGATTCAGGAGGTGGGCTAGCTGCAGTGACAACTCGGGGAATCAGGGAGTAATTTATCTCAGGCTGAAATAAGAGGATGCAACAAGCTTGGAGGCTTGTATAACACTTTCTTGAAGAGGAGAAACACAGATCCAGAGCCACACGGGTGGTGAGTTACGCTCTGCTTGACTGTAGACAACCTTTTCACTGCGAAAATCGGCGGTGGGGGTGTGGGTGACAGTGGCAGAAGAGAGCGTAAGGCAGTAAGAAAGAGTGAGAAATTGATCCAGTACCTCGTGTGTGTGTGTGTGTGTGTGTGTGTGTGTGTGTGTGTGTGTGTGTGTGTGTGTGCATATGTGTTTGCTTGTTAAGAGACAGAGTTGTATTATGAATCGAGGCTGGCCTGAACTCAGGATGTTCTTGTAGCAGTCTCTAGGGTACTAGGATTTTAGACAGGTATGATCACATCCAGTCTGCTGTCTCTTCTCATAAGAACATCATCTTAAAAGTTCTAAAGAATTAGGATGCAACTCCTGTAATCCCATTTATTCTGATTACACTCTTAACAGTTGTACCTCAACATATAAATTATGAAGAGCTATGACTTAGGCTATGAGGAAGGGTCAGGAAAAGACTTACTTAAGAGAGGATGAGAGTGGGGTTCTTGTTTATTTTCCTCTCATACAAGAAGCAACATTTCAAAGGGTATAGAGCAGAATTCTTGAAGCTATAAAACAAGGCCCATCATTCAATGTTTCTCTGTTTCTGTGTCACACTCACTTTAATGTGACAACAGCTAATCCTGACAGTGTTCATCACGGGCTCCCAGAGGCAGGGAAGGTTGTTATTTACTGTCTCCACCCTTTATCCAGAGAAGAATCTTCACTGGAATATATATAACTCAAAACAATCACAGAAACATCACATGGCTGGTAAAGGTTTTCAGGTTCTCTATGGTTTCAGAGCAGCAGTTACTCTCAGCAAACGGAGTCTGCATGTGATATACAACCATCTTCCTCCTTGTGGAACCCAGTGGCTTCTTGCCTGGGTCAATGATTCTACCAAGATCTGGCCCTCCCTTCAGGTCAGCCTCCAGGAATCAAAGGGAGCCACTGATAAGATGATGGTTATCTCTGGGATCATGAACACGATCCCTGGACTCCTAAAGTTAGCCTCTTCTTAAGTATGAAATCCATGGCTTCTGCCCCATCCACAAATGTAGCCATTCATATATTTTGGGGGAGGGAATATAAACACAGTGTGTTGAAAGGAACCATTGTTTAATAATGGTACCAATTGGTGAAAATATTAGCCTGGGGTAGAGGTTGCTGAAAAGAGAAGTGCAACTGTTTGTGGGGATGGAGTAGACCAGAAGGAGGGGAAGGATGGAAAATGAATGGCCAGAAGGGTTATTATGAACAAAACACAATGAAGTAAGTGTACAAAAAGTGTATAGAAATTAATAAGAGAGGTATGTATGCCATACCTATATCCAGGAGGCAGAATGATAATGAATCCATGCAGGCTGGAAATCAGGTCCACTTGGTGGAAATCCTGACCCTATCTCTCGCCAGCTGCAAAGCTGAGGCTACTCAGAGCCTCATCTTCCTTCTCTGTGAGCACACTGGGAACTGTACTCGTGAAGTTACTGCATGAGGGAATTTGTTTTAGCACACTGATGGATGCTGGAAGGAATGCCTCCAAAATGTGTGCTCTTAGTAGGACATCATGTAACATGTTGTCCCTCAAAGCACCATATTCAAGATGGAAAGAGAATGCCTATTATTGTGTTGAGTCAAGTGAATGAGGCAAGCCTCTGGCAGCGTGTTACAGTCTCCTCAGCTGTGAGGATGGAAGTGTCTGCTGTGGCTAGTTTTTCAAACTTGGTACCAGGTATGCAGAGGAGTAGTACTCCAAAGCAACCAATCAAATCACAAAGACACTAGAATTGTGGTACCCTATGGGTCAAATGGCATTCAGAAAAGATACATTAGGCTGGGAATTATCAGTAGCTGAGACTTGGAACCCTTTATCACAGAGAAAGGAGCCTCAGTTGAGGAAATGCCTCTATGAGATCCAGCTGTAAAGCATTTTCTCAACTAGTGATCAAGGGGGGAGGGCCCAGCCCATTGTGGGTGGTGCCATCCTGGGCTGGTAGACCTGGGTTCTATGAGAAGGCAGGCTGAGCAAGCCAGGGGAAGCAAGTCAGTAAGTAACATCCCTCCATGGCCTCTGCATCAGCTCCTGCTTCCTGACCTGCTTGGATTCCAGATTGGAAGTCCTGACTTCCTCTGGTGATGAACAGCAATGTGGAAGTGTAAGCTGAATAAACCCTTTCTTCCCCAACTTGCTTCTTGGTCATGATATTTTGTGCCGGAATAGAAACACTGACTAAGACAATCAGTATGTCTTCTGGTGTCCCCCTTGTTTAATTCTTTTTTATACAAACAAAGTGTTGAGGTATCATGGTGAGACTTCCTTCTAAGTTTTAGGAGCTACACTATTATAACAGATTTCCTGATCCTCTGGCTTATATAATCTTTCTGTTGCCCTTTTTCATGATTTGTCCTCAGCCTTAGGTGGAGGAGCTATGTGTCATTTGTAGCACCCATTTTCTGCATTTTGTTTGGTTGTGATTGTCTGTAATGGTGCCTGAATCAAAGACAGATTTCTTTGATGAGAGATGAGAGCCACATTTATCTGTGGGCATAAGGATAAATATTTAGAAGGAAGTTAAGAATTATGCTTGGCTAATAAATTAGATATTATCCTCTAAGACTCATGATCTAACCACCCCCAGGTAGTTGGATAGGTTTCTAGTTCCAAGCATGGTTTCCCTCCTGTTGATCAGGCATTAATTTAATTAGAAAATTATTAGTTAATTCCAAGATATGAGTGCTATTATTGCACCCTTGGGAGTATTTTGCAAGGATGGTCATTGCTGCGGTCCATAAGCACCAGTTGGGGGTAGGACTGTTGATGGCCCTCTCCTTTTTGCAGCTTGTAGGACAATAAGAAATCAAAGAACAAACCACGAACTTGAATTTGTTCAGCCTGTAAAAGGAAAGCATTGAAGAAACATTGAGGTGTCTCATGCCATTCGAGGAAGGGTGGGATGTGGGGGAGTATCTGGGTCCTTCTGACCAGGACTCTCCTCTGCATGTGGCTGTGTATCATCTGTGTCCCTGCGTCTCTGCACATGTCTTACCTTCTCATGTCAGAAGACGGACAATCAATGGCTACTGTGGTACACATCTCTCAGTTCCCAGGTGAGGGGAATGGGAATCTCTTACTGAGTCTGTTTGTATGAGAACCCCCCCATGGTGGAAGGAGCAACACCCAAGAGTTGCTCTGACTACTCGTCTGGATGTCATGTAAATAGTTGTATTGTGAAGGACTAATGAGAAATGCTTAGCACCCTGGGCTTTGAATTCTGACATTGTTATAAGAGTTTTGTTTGGCGTGACGTTTCATTCTTATGGACATGGAAGTACACTTGGGCCACTCTCTGCAAGTATAGCTCTTGTCGATGTACATATTTAAAATTATGTTCAAGAGGGGGAGCGGAAGAGTGAAGTTTGATATATGGACTCAGAATATCTGTCACTTGATCTTGCTCATCTTGCTCTCCTAGCTGTCAATGGCCCAAGTTGAATGTGCTGGCGTTTTCTGTCCGAGGTATGGCAGTACAAAGTTGTTTGAGAGTAACTTGGTGGAAATATGCTGTGTATCCAGAAGAGGTGCCTCAGGTCTGAGATTAGTTGATGCATGTAGCTCTCAGGAGGAATGGTGTTAGAAGTTTGCATCGGGTTCATTTTGTTAGGCTCCCCGCCATGCTACTTACTGTGGCTTCATTGCAGCCACATATGGGAGTGCTATCACCAACACTCACTACAGTGGTGAATGGGGTATAGTGGATCACGATGTAGAACTCTCAGCTCCTTCTCCAGCACCATGTCTGCTGGGTACCCCCATGCTACCCACCATGATGGTAATGGACTAAACCTTTGAAACTCAGTGACATCCCAATTAGATGTTTTCCTTTATGAGAGATTCTGTCGTCATGGTATCTCTTCCCAAAAGCAATCCTAAGGTACTGCTTAAAGTTGGAACTCATTGCACATATAGACATTGAACATCTTGTCTCTTCTCCAAACATTTTTTTTGTACAAGTCCATAGCTGAAGAGTATAGGGAATGTGTGTTTGGTCTTTGTCCTAGTTTTGGTCCCTTGGAGCTTCCTGAATTACAGAAACAGCTTTTGTTACTATTCACAAAGAGCCTCTTTGAACAAGTCTGAGCTTGTGTCAGTGAAGTGACTTTCAGATATCACCAGAGACTGTTGCAGAGAGACCAGAGATGGCCCCCGTAAAGATCAGTTAGAGAGCTTCATTACAGAGTTGGGCATCTCAGCTTCACCCTCTCTCTTATTGTGTGGGGAGAGGGGCTGTAAGCCAAGTTCAGTTACAAAGGAATAGTAATTTCTCACCAGGCCTGTGTAATGAAACCCACTGAAGGTCTCTTAAAAGACGGGATCTAGGGGCTCTGAGAACACTGACTATCATTGAAGTGCTGGAGTGGAGGTAGGGTGTCTAGAGAAGCCTTGGGCCTTTGGCCTGCATCGACCATCCATTTCTTTAGACTCTGAGGTGCATCCTTTATACTAAATGAGTAAGCATAGATAGCTTTCTTAAATTCTAGGAACAATCCTAGCAAATTATTAATCTAAGAAGATGGTTGTATCAGTCTGAGTTCAGAGCTGCTATTAGCTTTGAATGTGTAATGTCTCCCAGAGGCTCGTGTGTTCAAACACTTAGTCCCCAGCTGCCAGTGCTGTTCTGGGAGTCTGTGGACCTTTGGAGCCTGTTGCCTAACTGGTGGATGTGAACATTAGGGAAAAACCTGTCAAGGCGATACTCCCCTCAGGTTCTAGCTCTCTTTCTCTTGGTACACAGAGTATGAAGTAGCAGTCACAAGCTCCTGCCACCTCAGACATGAGCTACTCCTTTATTCCTTCCCATCCTGGTGCCTGAAAGCTCCTAAAATTACACATCAAAATGAAACCTTATTCTTTAAACTGATTCTGCCAGGCATTTTGTCACAGCCACGAGACAAACAAGATATAGGGGTGCTCAGTCACAGGTGGTCTGGGTCTTATGACTGGTGTCTAAAGCCAGCACTTTGGTGGCTGAGCCCTTTAACTTGTTGGAGACGATGTTCACTGCAGATTGGATATGTAAAGGGGTTGACAGGCTGGGTATTGGCTTAGTTAGGTTTTCTATTGATAGGATAAAACATCATGTCTGCAAACAGTTTTTGTGGGATTTATTTTAGCGTACAACCCTGGAGTCACCTTCAGTGACTGAGAGAAGTCAAAGCAGGAACTCAAACAGGGCAGGAACCAAGAGGTAGGAATTGATACAGAGGTCATGAGGAAATGATGCTTCCTGGCTTGACCCTTAGGGTTTGTTCAGCTTGCTTCAACCCCCAGGACAACCAGCTCAGGGCTGATACTACCCATATTGAGCTGGTGTGGGAAGCCACACCATTACAAGATGGCACCCAGCCCGAAGGGAAGGTGGCCAGTTTTGAGATAAACAACCTAAGCGCGCATGCACGCCTGCCTGTTTTTGCTGAATCATGGTGACTCTGAGTATGCTAATTACGGCGCACAGAATGCACCAATCAGGTGGTGACACAGTCCTCCTAAGCATATATAAGGAGGGCTGGTTTCTGGGCTCGGGGTCTTTCGCTACTGCAATCAAGCCCACAATAAACGCCTGTAGAAGGATCCTGTTGTGGCGCGTCTTCCTTGCCGGCGAGATAGGCGATCACTACAAGCTGGACCTTCCCACAAGATCCCATGATACCCCCACAGACTACCTACAGGCTGATCTTATAAAAATACTTTTTTTTTTCAATTGATATTCCCTCTTCCCGAATGTGTTTGCATTTGTGTCAAGTTGACAACCACCACACTATGGACACTCGGTGGGTGCTGGAGGATCAGAAAAGTCTTGTTGACTATCCAGTGTGTCTCTAGAACTACAAGCATTAGTAAAGAGAAGATGGAAGATAAAATAAATTCCTGAGTCTGTTTGTTTGTTAGTTGGTGGGGGTTACATGTCACATCAGCTTCGGGGAGTCTTCACAGTGGGGCAGTGTTGGAAAGACTTCATAATAAGGCTAAGAGCTTTCTAGGAGGAAAGTACACCCAAATCAGATATTGTGATTTCTACCAAAATGCATCCCCTGTCTTCTGTTTTATGATCCTTCAAACCATGGAAACGAACCACTTTTCTAGAATGATCCGAGTAACTGACATGGTGCTACTATTTCCCTTCTACTCCATGCAGCTTCACCTGCTCTGCTCCTTCCAAGGCTTTGGTTCAGTTGCTTCTCTCTCATAGCAGATCGACCTTTTGTTTGTTATCTGTGGTCCCCGCATTCTAGAGCTGAGCCAGTTGATGGAGGTCTACCTACGTATGTATCTTTTTGATGGAGGTCTACCTACATATGTATCTTTGCTCCAGTCTCATATTTGCCAGCAGACAAAATCTAGATGGTGTGTATTTCCTCTTCCACTTACTGAATTAGGGATTCTCATTTGTGGGACTTTAGAGGTGGTCATTGGCTAACTGTGGAACATTTTCATCTCCTTTCTGGTGTAGCAACCTTCGTAGGTCTTTTATGGAGCCTTCAGAGGTTTGTGATATTTCTCTAACTCCCAGAGGTATCCCCAAGGGCCTTATCCTACGGGTGTGGGCAGGTTTTCTACACCAGGAAGTGTTCATGATTTTAGTCACGAGAAACTATTAGGCACACTTAAAATTACAAGAATACTAACAAAGTAGTGTGTGACATTTGGAAGGAGCCAGGTATAAAGCCCTGGGCTGTCTGTGATCAAAACTTGACCTTAGAACTCCTGGGCTTTGTTCTTAGGTGTAGGCTAGAGCCTCTCACCACCCACAAAGAGCAGCTTCTGAAGAGCAAGCAGCCAGCTCAGTTCATCTAAGGGAAGTGATCCCGCCTCAGTCCAGCTTGCTTTCAGGGGAAAATATGTCAGCCTCATTCCAGCCGGGTTCTCTCTTCTCACGCCATTACTAAGAAGTTTTCTAACGGAAATGTTTTCTGCCCCGTCATGAGTTCCCACAGTATTTTTGCCCTTAATACTCCCCAAAGAACAATGCTCCGAGGGAGTGTTCTTCATTACAGAGGAATCAGCACCCTTTGAAACTTGCAAGATTGTTTTCTGCAGCACTTTGTGGGAGAACCCCATGTATCGGCGTGCGATTTATTATTGGCATTGGCACTGAGAATGCAGTGAGGTTTACGTTCTGACTCTGTCTTCCAGAAGGAAACCATTTAAGTGACAGCGAAGGACTCTCTGTTTTCTGCTGCAGAGTTTTTAGTAACCTGAAATAGTCAGCCCTGTTCTCCTAGGCAAGTTTATAAACAAATTCATTTAAAATAGGTTTAGACGAGGTGTAGAGTTTTGAGGAGAAAAGCAGACAAATAAACAAACAAACAGCAAAAGCCTTTAAGTAAAATAAATGCTGTTTGATGTTTAAAAAATATATATTAGAAAGCCTTGGGCACACCACTCTGCTGGCACGCCATCTTCTCCCGCACTTCTTTCAAACATCCATTATCGTTACTTTTATAGCTCAAGGAAGGCCATTTCCTTCTTGGCAGATGCTGACCACGCTCACGTATCTCCGCTGTACTGCACCAACCCTAGTACACTTAGCCCTCCGTTGCAATTCAGTTTGTACGCTTTCATCCACTCTCCCCATATGGATGGTACCGCCCACCCCAAGGCCTTTCTGAAAAAGGGGCCACTTCAAGGGAACCACCTCACTCCTGCAGGTGAGGCACAGCAGTGCCAAGGTGATGTTTTCCTGGTTCTAGAGTCGTGCTGCTAGGCCAGGATCCAAGCTTATTGTGTTGGCAGTAGGTTATAGAAGGGAAGGTGCTAGACTGCTCTCAGTGGAGACTTCCTCCTAAATATGCAGAGGATGCAGAGGAAGTGGGTCTTGGAATAGCTTTTCCACTGTGATGATTTGATGGTCCATTATTCAGCCACCTACAGTACCTTTTCTGCCAGGCACTATAAGGATTCTTTTCTCACACGGTATGAGTCACCTTGTCTCCCAGACCAAAACATCACAGGAAGATAACATTCCTTGTGCCTTTTCTATGGCTGGCACACACACAGCGTCGATTTCTGGGTAGACCCAACATCAGCATCATCACACTGTATTTTATGGAGAAACAAATTTTTTCGTTCTTTGCTGACTTTGTACCAAAAATTCCCACAGCCAACCAATGCATGGGAAGAGTGAGCACTCACATCAGAAGCTGGCACAGAGGAATTTACCATGTCTGAGGTACTTTACAATTGTTTGCCCCCATGACACAAAGGTGTAGGCCTTTTACACCACTCTAACAGGGTGGTATTTGGTTCTTTGGTTGGTTGTTTTAAGACAGGTACTTGCCAGGTTGCTAGCACTGGCTTTGAAAAATCAAATCTCCTGCCTCAGCTCCCCAAGTTGCTGAGACAGCAGGCTCACACAACTGGAGCCAGAAGTTAAGAGGTCAGCTTACCCGTTAGGGACTGATACAGAACTGAGGGCAGACAGAGATAAATAACTAGTTTAAAGGCTTATCCTAGTCCAATGCCATCCATTTCACATGTACTTTTTATTCTTCTTCTTAGTGAAAATACCAAGCCTAGGACTAAGAACTGGTCATTTCTGCGGTGAATCTGGGCTTCTCAATCCTTCATCTCTAAGAACTGGCTCCTGCCACTCTAGACTCAGCATAGAAACACTTGGAAAACTCAGCTTCTGGACACAACAGAGTCACTGAAGCTGTGGTTATCTACACAAGACTCACAGGAACATTGGCTCCTGACAGCTGCTGAGAAGTGTCTGCTATTTTCTTTAGTTGTGATTTTCTTCAGTGGTGTAGCCACTGACAAGCTGCCCTTACTCAAGTAAGCCACTGCCACACTTGCCCAGGCAAGAAACTAAATAAACTCAGCCGGTTACAGGCAAAGTGGCTGGAGAGGTGAGTCAGCCTTTCAGAGCACTGGCTGATCTTGGGAGACCCAGGCTTAGAATTCAGCCCCTACGTGGCAGCTCAGAACTGTTTTTGACTCTATTCTCAGGGGATCTAATGCTCTCTTCTGGCGTCTTGTCTTCAGGCACTAAGTACACAGTGCATATAGAAAACACTCATGCATATATTTTTTTAAACTTTAGAAGATGTGCATGTAGGAGAGGGGGTTGCTGGGAAAAGATGCAGTGGGAGAAAAAGAAGAGAGGAGGATGGGGATTAACAATGACTCAAATTTATTCTGTAAATGTACGAAACCACTGAACAACTAAAAAGAAGCAAAATTGCTATACAGATCTACCCCAGTGACTAGTCAGCTCCTGTAGAGATTGAGGACTATTAATACACAAAGCAAAATTGCAGGTAAATTATCTATCAGTTCAGGTTACCATGGTAATAGATTTCTACAAATTTCATAACGTGAAAGCAATGCAGATATGTTATATTCCAGTTCTTAAGGACAGTGTCAGGAGTGCCTCTGAGGAGGCAGAACTCTAGGCCATGCTTCCTCCCATGGGAGCTAATGGCAGGGTCAGAAGGGGTAGAACTCATCTTCTCCTGCATTCATGCATTGGTAACGTTTGGTTCTTTGTAGTTGTGGTCCTGAGGTCTGGGTTTCCATGCTGTCTTAATCTAGTATCTCCATAATCCCCCTTTACCCTCAGAAGCAGCACAAAGTGCCAGGTCCTCCTCTCGCAGGGTCTCTCCATCTCTTCTTGTGACACTGCATCCCCCAACCTACTCATTGGTCTTTCCCAAGAAAGGCCCACCTGTGTTGTCCAGTGTATTCTCCCCATCTCAAGGTCTCCAGACTTGATCATATCTGCAAAGTTTCTTTTCTTCCTTCATCAGTTCAGAAGTTGGGGCAAAGACATTTAGGAGTGTCATTATGTTGTATCCCAAACCCTAAACTCAGTAATGAAAACATGAACTCTTGGCATATTTTTTTTTGCTTGACATCAACAACTGATGGGTGGATTTCTTTGTTTTAATCAGAACCATCTCTGATCTAAGCCACTTACCAATCTCCTGAACGGTCTCACTCATTGTTCCCTCTGCCAGAAACATTTGTTACGCCCACAACCACATCAAAGTCATGCATCTCCTTGCCAAAATTCAGTTTGACCTATTGAAAAAGTCCCTTCTTGAGTATTCTTGTCAAAATATTCTCCTGCAAGCTTTCACCTCCACATGGGACTTAGTGTAGGCTGTCTTGCCCACAGTAGGCTTTGCATATATGTGTGTTTCCTGAACTGGCACCAGCTCCTTTATTGTAGTCTACCCATGGAGATCCTGAAGCCCAACAAAGTGTCAGAGGTGGCTACCCAAGTGCCTTTTGATACCAACAGTGATCAGTACTGACAAACTAGAACCAGCTGCCAACGACTCTCTCCAGTACAGTAATTATGTAATTTTTACATCATTTGCTTCATGTTTGTCAAATTTACAAGTTTGTCAAATTTACAAATTTACAATTTCAGAATTGATCCTCTTGCATTCAATAACAACTTACACACTGGCTTTCGTTTTCTACACACGAGGACAAGTTGTCAATATATTTCTTCCTCTATCTAGGCTGAGAATGCAGTTTGGAAGCTTGTAAAAAAAATCTTCTTATGTTTGTGTTTTCAAAGTTTACTGAGTAAATTACTCCTTGCTTGCTCTGTTTTGACAGGATATGTAGTCCTTTCCAAATGGTGGCCAAATGCTAAGTGCCAGCCTCAGCCCCTGTGGGCTTTTTAACCATTTTCGCTCAATGTTGTGACCTGGGAAAAATGTTTGCCTACTGTGATGAATTTTTCTGGCTTAGAGTGTATAATGCAAATCAAAGTCCAGCTGCATTCTTCCTGTAGATAGAATTTTAGAATTCATCTTTATTTTCAAGTACAAGAAAAAGGATGTAGTTATTTACAGTCGGTTTTCTGTGGGCTCTTGAAGTCACTGGTATTTATTATTCTACATGACAACTCTTAAAAGTTCATTTTGTGATTATTAGAACTCAGGGACTGGGGTGGAGATAAAGGAGACATCGGTTCACACACAGGTGTGATTGTCCTCTGTAGAGAATTTTCCTTCTTCAGAAATGAAGACAGAAATAGCAATATTGACATAGTCAGCTTTCAAATAGTAAATATCCCCCTCCCTTGAAGCAGATAACTAGGCTCAGTTCAACACACCCTGCCCCAAACAAATGCTTTTACTTCTTAAATCTGATTTCCTTCCTAAGGGTGAGAAAATGAAAGCCTCATTCCCTGGACATTAGGAGAAATCAAGTTATAACTCTTTATCCCCCTCTGCCTTTGAGGTTAGAGAAGGTGGCTCAGCTCACATGGACAGGAGAGACTGTTAAGAAAGACACACCAGCAGAAGACCACAATCTTGATGGCTAAAGTTCTATTATTCCCTATCATCCATATACCAATGTTCTAGCTCGTGTTACATCAACTTCTAATGTTAATTTGCACTTGTGACTAATGGACACCCACTCATGAAGCTTACGTTTCCCTCACTCAGAAGGATACACCCAGAAAAGTCCTTTTGGCTTTTCAGGGGCAGGGTGGTCCTTTGAATGAGATGACCCCCATGGGTCTCAGGCATTTGAACACTTGGTCCTCAGTTGGTAACCCTGTTTGGGGAGACTTGGAGGTGGCCTTGCTGAAGGAAGTATGTCATGGTGGGCAGGCTTCGAGGTTTCAAAAGCCATGTGGTACTACAAGTGTGGTCTATTCTCTGTTTGTGTTCAAGATGTGATTTCCCAGCTGTTCATGGTAGCATGACTGGTACTTGCAGCAATACTTCCCTGCCATGATGGTGATAGACTCCATCCGTCTGGAAACATAAGCCCTGAATAAACGTTCCTTCTGGAAGTCGTCTTGCTATTATTTCATTACAGCCCTAGGAAAAGTAACTAAGACCTGGGGTAAATAATAAAACCTGGCGTCTAAGCTATAGTTCAGCAGGATTCAGTTTTGCTCCATCCACTGGAAGCCACATCTATCCCGAAGCAGAGAGTCCCACCCTGAGATTAGGGGTGATGGTGATAGACATGGGGCTCATACAGACTCCTTTTCATTTAAGTCATGTGACTGGTATGCATACTGCCCTTCTCTCCTGCGATGACAGAAGACTCAGCTTGAGGTTGGGCTAGGTTGGGACACTCAGAATAGGCCTTCCATAAAGCACTATATTTATCGTAGCCAGCAAGGGAATGTGACAACCATTTCCTCTAGGTATTCTAGCTAGAAGGTTGTGCTAACACAGTTCCAAAGTTTTGCTTCTCCCTCCTTTCCCTCTATTTTATTCTCTCTTCTATCCCGTTCTTCTCCCTCCTTCTGGCCTTCTGTTGGAGGAAACTTGTTCCACACATATCTGTGAATACCTGTTTTGTTTCCAGCGCTGCTTTGGTTGCTAAACAGTGCACAGAAGCCAGAAAGACACTCACCTAAACCACAGAATTAAATAAAGGTAAAACGCACTATTTAACTTGTCTCTATTTATCTGTCTGTCTGTCTATCTAGTGTGTGTGTGTGAGTGTGTGTGTGTGTGTGTATGAGAGAGAGAGAGAGAAAGGGAGGGAGGGAGGGAGGGAGGGAGGGAGGGAGGGAGGAGAGAGAGAGAGAGAGAGAGAGAGAGAGAGAGAGAGAGAGAGAGAGAGAGAGAGAGAGACTGAGAGAACACCTCCTTTGGGAATCAGTTCTTTTCACTTACAAGGATCCCAAGATCAAAGTCAGGTCACTGGCTTGGTAACAGGCACCATTATACCTGAGTCATCTCATTGGCCCCACAATAATTCCTTTTTACTATTTTTCTGGAGATGGCAATTAAACTCAGGGTCTTGTGGATGCTAGGAAAGCACTCTGTCACTGTATCACACCCCGCTGCTTTGATGCCATTTGCTAGAAAGGTCAGGTGTTTGATGTGTGGGTAATAGGGCAGCTAATTGGGTTCTTAGGATCATGTAAGACCTTCTATAAATGAGAGTCTGAAGATGATGAGGAGTTGGAAAAGGAGAGCTGAGCTTTAGGTAGAGGCAAGAGAAGAATGAAGAAGAAAAGCATCTGGGAGGTAAGGAAAGACACATTGGTCTAGAGCCTAGAGGCCAATCAGAAGGCTGCACTCAGGGCTCCCATTACACAGGATTCAAAGACCAGGGTGTGTATGTCAGAAAACCCGTCAATAGAAGTGGAAGCATTTTAAGCTCACTGTTGAGACTAGATTGCCGTTCTTTGATGTTACTGCAGCTACTTTGTGCAAATTGGGTTGAAGGGCCACACATGGGAAGTCCAAGGTCAGTTAGAGTTAATATAATTACTCAGAAAGAGGTGATGCAGTCTGGGAGCTGGGTGGTGAGACACAATATACAATTTCATTTCTCCTTCAAAGCCTCAGTGAGAGATTTTAACCACTAGGTCCATTTCTCAACTCTGTCTTCTCAGCCCAGCAACATCGCGATTCCACATTTATGACTTTTATATCAGGACTTGCAGGGCAACTATAAAACGGGTATAGAGTCAGCTGTGCGTAGATTAAATTAAAGACACGTTTGAGATGGTGAAAGGCAGCTCGTATCCATTTGTGGACGTTGCTATGTCATTTGGAGGAACTGGAATGGTTTGTCCTTGGGTCGGTTTTGTCCTAGCTTAGTCTGTTGGATCTTTATGGGTTTGGGTATGCACTTCTAATCAAGGCTTTGCTCCTGTGGAGAAACACAAGATACTTCATGACAGAGCTGGTAAATGACTTTCTAGTAATGACTTTGGTAGCAGGTGTAGACAATTACAGAACCTCCCAACTAGTCCAAATGCAGAGAACAACTTGCCATGAGATATCCAGTCCTATTTGATACACGTGCAATATAACCCTTACACCTAAGGCAGAGAAGAAGGTAGAAATAGTATAAGAGCCAGAGGATCAGGGAAGCTGCTGCCACATAGTATCTTCTAAATATGACAGACAACCTCAATGATATGGTCATCTAAGTAAGACCTGAACAATCAGGACATTAGCTGCTTGTCACTATGGAAGGTAATTTCCCAGTGTCCCAGCCAAGCACAGCCATGGCTGAGATAAAGGGAACCAGTCTTCTCCAGTAAGAGGACCCTGATAGATTATCCATCCCATCAGACCCCTTGCTGATCACAACTATCAATACTTGTCCAATAGTCTTCCCAACACTTCTCATTCCTCTCATTTATTGGTCCCTTTATTGCATCCAAGCAGACATTATCCACAGTCACCAGTCTCCAGAGATCCAACCTAGTATCTCTCTGTGATCGAAGGGGCCAAGGGCAAAGGAGATAGAGATCGATTTATCCAAGGCTGGTGGCCTGATCCTGTGGTAGGACCTGGGTTTTGTGATCCTGTATTTATTTTCTACAAATGAGCTGGTCTATGAAAGATTCCATAGTAAACTTCCTTTTTAAACCGTGTCTTTTTCCATAACAAAATCCTCTGAGTCAAGGGTGCTGCCCTACATTAATAAAAGATGATATTTATTAGCTCCCAAATGTAATGAAAAATGCAGTGTTTGGAGACAGAGCACAGCCTGGACGATTTATAGCTGAACTAATTTCTGAAGCCAGCTTCCCAGGCCTGGACTAGATAAATGTGATCTCAGAATATCTCCCCTGCAGTGACCTGGCCTTTCTGCTGCAGCCTCTCCAGAGATACCAAAATAAATACTTAGCTTCATTTAAAAGGCACACTTCAGAGGCCAAAAAGCTCTTCCACAAAAATCTAAGTGCAGCCACCTCTGAGGACCCCATATGCTCTACAGCAGAGTAATGGCTTAGTTTTTCCTTTTCGTTGAAGTATTTTCGTTTGTTCAGTTTTTTTTTTTTTTTTTTTTTTTTTTTTTTTTTTTTTTTGCTTTATTTGAAAGATACTTATTTTTTTAGGTATACCTGAGGATATTGACAGAGAGGGGGGAAAACAGTCTTTAAAGTACATTGTTATCTATCAGGAAGCTTGCTCTATGCTTCCTCAAAGGAGAAAGGACTCAACTTAAAATAAAATGATAAGAGAAAATAAAGAAGAGCTACGTCAGCAGAGTAGAAGCCAGGAAGAAATAGCAGGGGTGAGGTAGGGGATGGAAAGGGTACACAGAAGGAAAGACTGGGCAAACATTTCTATAGACTAGAAGAGGCCCAGAGACTCTACTTATGGAACCAAAGTTGAGACAGCCCTAACCGCAGAGCTCTGACTCAGGGGGATGACACAGAACTCAAACAGGGAGGAATGGCATGGTGGGAAAGCTCCTGGGGTTGGAGAGTGTGGCTCAGCCAGTAAAGTGCTGGTCACACAAGCAGGAGGGTCTGAGTTTTACTTCATTGCAAGACACAGCAGCAAATACCTGGAATCTTAGGATTGAGAGGAGAAAGGAGAATCCTAGAGCTTCATGGATATCCAGGCTAGCCCAACTGGCAAGCTTGCAGTCCAGTGAGAGACCCTATCTTAAGAAAGTAAGGTAAAGAGTTATTAAAATTATCTACTATCCATATCTGGTCTTGGTAGCACTTGTATACAAATGGGAGCACACACACACACACACACACATACCACACAACCACACCACACAGACACACCACACACAAACACACACCACACACACAACCATACCACACAAACACACACACATACAACCATACAACACACACACACCACACAAACACACACACAACCATACCATACACACACACCCCACACAAATACACACACACAACCATACCATACACACACACACTCCACACAAACACACACCACACACACACACACACACACACAGAGACAGAGAGAGACAGAGACAGAGAGAGAGAGAGAGAGAGAGAGAGAGAGAGAGAGAGAGAGAGA
Source organism: Micromys minutus (assembly GCF_963924665.1). Taxonomy (NCBI): domain Eukaryota; kingdom Metazoa; phylum Chordata; class Mammalia; order Rodentia; family Muridae; genus Micromys; species Micromys minutus. The sequence goes on along the minus strand of NC_137967.1, from coordinate 8,453,226 downwards.
GAGAGAGAGAGAGAGATGGAGACTGAACCAGTATAGCTTATTCTGCAGGCAAATGTCCAAATGTGAATGTCTATGGCGTGGGAAAACAAATCCAAGTTACTTAATACTCCATGGTCCAGCATGGCTGCACTATCATGATGTTTTCATAGTAATGGAAAATCATGAGTCAAGAATGTTAACATTATACTAGTGAACATACCAGAAAGGCAAGTTACAGAATAGTGGAGAACTCTGCTGTGTGACTTAGGTGTAATTGGGTGACATTCTTAGACTTTGTGTTGGTGGAAGCTAGGGGCCTGTTTATACATTCCAAAAAGAGTGTACTTGGTAGTCACAGGATGTTAGGTGGGCAATAAATGGCTATCCAGGCAGCTAAAGATAGCCCACGATAATTAGCTCTTGACTCATCAGCATCCCAGCTCTGCACCATCATGTCCTAATCAATCAGCATTAGAAAATGTTTAATGCAGGTGCAGCTTTGCCTGAGACTTCAGTGCACAGTAGAAAACTTGTTGGAGAAACAGATGCAGATCAGGAAAGCAGTTAAAAGGCACTGACTCTGTAAGTGGCAGAGAGGTTGCCACTTGTGACAAGTTCTGTGTTCCTATATTAAAGTGCAGTGTTGAGAAAGGACAGCTCCTAGAAGTCCAAGCTTGCTGTGTGGGGGATGATGTCATTCTCTGCATCTTCCTGTCCCCTGGAACAGCAAGTGCTACTATGAGATCCTGCCTAACATCTGCCTTGTAACCTCAGAGTAGCCCTGTAGGACAAAACCGAAGCAAGCCACTGAAAGATGCCATGGGATTTCTGTTGGCAGCACAGGGGTGGGGCTCACCTTTTCTTTGGGATTGGCTCCTTGGGGGACCTGCCAAGCGGGTGGGGAGACCAAGCAGGCCTTTCTAATTGAGTGTGGAACCTAAACCTTAGGAAACACTACTCATGGGTGGAGAAAACATGAGCCTTGTCATGCACATGTTATATACATATCTGGCCAATGTAGATGTTACCTGACCCTCCATGTGAACCTCACAGGGTTGCCTATCATCCAGAGAGGCAGTACCACTCTGTCAGGTCAGCTTTGGGGGTTCATTGTGATGCTGTTCTCTCAGTAAATTCCAGCTCACAAACATGGGTTCTATTCAACCTGAACTAGTAAGCAGGGAAACTGACCGGTTGCCTATAAAGCCATGCCCCATGATTGACGGTGAACAACACACAAAAGAAGGAAAGGATGAATTTCAATCTTTCCCAAGAGCATCTAATCCTGTCAAAAACCAGAAAGCACTGATTGGCTAAGGTACTCACTATCCACCGTGACCTGAAATAGAGACTTGCTTTCTACTTTTCTCTGAATTCTTGCCTTTCACTGTTTGAATGTCTTAACCAGGGTATGGTCCCTGGTAGATTGAACATGCTCTAGTGGAAGGCTGCATATCCAAAGTAAATGGACAGTCCAAATTGGACTTGTTTTTTAAAAATGGAGATAATATTGTGTAGGTAAAGAGGGGATTGATTCTTGCAGGCACTGGAGGAAGAAGTGAATATAGTCAAAACACATTAAAGAACTAGTAAAAAATCACATCCATGTAGGTTTTATTCTCTCATGTGGACTTTAGTCAGAAAGGGGTGCAAAGGAAAAAGAGATGGTGAGAGAGGTCTACCAGTGATGAGAGAGTGCAAAGATGGACTAGACAGGCAACTCCTGAGTCAGTGAATATCATTATATCATTCAAGTTCAGTGTATCTAAACTTTACTAAAAAAAATCCATTAAGTGTATAGTTAAAGTGTTAAAAAAAGATTCTGAAGAGGATATGGGAACACAGAGATCTTTTTGCACTGTTGGGGGAATGGATATTGGTCTGCCTACTTTGGAAATCAATCTGGAGGCTCCTTAGCAAAGCAGAAAATAAATGTAACCTAGCCACAGCATTTCTTGGCAGGCCCTTGAAAAATCAGTCACCTTGTAAAACACCAGTCATTGCGAGTTCATTATGAAACTATCCATAAGAGCCACAGTATGGAATCATTCTAAGTACCCGCTGGCAGATGGAAGAATTAGACGCACATCATTTATACAGAGCAGAATATTATTCAGCCATTAGGAAGGGCTGAATCATGTCATTGGCAGAAAAATGGATAGAAGCAGAGATCATCGTGTTAAGCAAAATAAGCCAGACCCAGACAATTAGTTTTCCCTCATATACAAAATCTGTTATGGGGATGAGGTGAAATGAAACGAGGATATTTTTTAGGAGGGAGATTATTAGCAAGAGAAAAGGTATCAGAATAAAGGTAGGGTGTTAAGGCAGGGTGATGGGGATGCATTATTGCTTGAATGAGAACGGCTCCCATAGGTTTATATGTTTGGATGTCTAGTCCTCAGTTGGTGGAATGGCTTAGGAAGGATTAGAAGGCGTACCTTGTTGGAGTGTCACTGGGTCTCCAAAGCTCACACCATTCTCAGTTAGCTCTCTCTGCTTTGTGTTTGTGTTTGTGGATCGGAGGTAAGCTCTAAGCTACCAGAACCATGCCTGTCTGTCTGCTTCCTGACATGATTGGTGTCTATGGACTCAACCTTCTGGAACTGTAATCTTCAACGATCTCCTTCTATAAATTGCCTTTATAAAAGAGCCTAGCGTCTCTTCACAGAAATAGGAAAGCAACTAAGAAATAAAGAATATGATCAACTTATGTTTCGTGTCTCATAGGAAGCTTTTATAATGAAACTCACCAGCCAGGACCCATACTATAAAACAGTTAACGTCCTGATTGTAGACAGTAATGAGGCTCAGGTGGACACTGATACAATGTGTACCATACATTGGTCAAACCCAGGAACCTTACTTCTTTTCTCCAGTACTGCTTTTCTATATTCAGGCTGACCATTTACTTCACACCTATGAAAGTAGTATTTGTGTCTCTGTTTCTAAGATATGTCACTTAACCTTCAGTATCATCCAATGACAGGAATGTGTTCCTTTTTCCTAACTGAATAATATTTCATTGTGTACATACGCCATACTCTCTGTCCATTGATGGGCACCTAACCTGACTGTATTGTGAATAGGGCTGCCAGAAGGCTGACTGTGCAGTATCTGGTATGTTCATCTGAGTTCCTTTCACTATGTAACCAATAGGGGAAGACCCACTCCATATATTAGATTCATCTTTAAACTTTTAGTTCTTAAAAATATTTTTGTTAGGCTAATTTTATATTACAAACCAATTTTTCATGAATTTAAGGGTAAGTACTGTCATATTTAAATAAATGCACATTTTAATTTTTTACAATAGGCCTTTTTCAAGTCAAAATGTTTTTGTGTTGTATTGTCATAAATGAGTATTGAAGTTGTGTTATTTATACCCCCCTTCTTCACAAACTCCTCTATGCCCCCACTCCCTCTCAGCTTTATGACCTCTTCTTTAATAACTATTGTAAATATATAAATAACATAAACATAGAAACATAAACATATAACCCACTGAACCAATTAGGTGTTGCTCATGTATTCATGTTTAGGGCTAGCTACCAGGGATTGGATAACTTATCAGGCAGATCTTCCCTGGAGAAGATGGAGCCCTTTCTTTCAGCATCAGGGAGCTGTTCATTTGTGTATGGGGTATTGTGACATTTCTTTATGCTGGAATGCCAACCAGTGCTGGTATCATACAGGTCTTCTTCATAGTTTGGAGATTTCATGGCATGGCTTTCTTTGTAGACATCTTTTTAAAAGCTCCTGATTTTTTTCCTGTTGAGTATGAGATATATCTTAGATAGGGTTTTACTGCTGTGAACAGACACCATGACCAAGGCAAGTCTTATAAGGACAACATTTAATTGGGGCTGACTTATAGGTTCAGAGGTTCAGTCCATTATCATCAAGGCAGGAGCATGACAGCATCCAGGCAGACATGGTGCAGGAGGAGCTGACGGTTCTATATTTTTATCAGAAGGCTGCTAGTGGAAGACTGACTTCCAGGCAGCTAGAGTGAGGGTCTTAAGCCCATGCCCACAGTGACACACCTATTCCTACAAGGCCACACCAACTCCAACAGGGCCACTCCCTTGGCCGAGCACATACAGACCATCACAGATATTAATGTCCTTTAGGTTTGCTTTCTCACTCTGCATTATTCTCTGTGGCAGCTGCACTGATTTATATTTCTTCCCAGGCTGGATAAGGAGTCCTTCTTCAAGTTTTCATGGATATTCATGCATTCACTTTTGGTAGTACTTTTCTAACTGGGATAAGATGCCATTTTGTCTTTTGACTGACATTTCACTGGTGGCTGATGACGCAGAATATTTATTGGTCACGATTGGCAATCTGTACTTCTTCTTTTGTTAGCCATCCGTAGCATCAGCTGCCCATTGATAAACGTACTCTATGTGCGTTTTCCTTGTATGGTTTAGCTATTGTCCTGTCAGATGAATAGTTGACCATTGTTCTGCATTTATGTATTGATATTATTCAGAGCAGGACAGGTCACACTGCGAAACTAAACCAGTGAGAAGTCTCTGCTGGGCAATAAGGTGAGGACTCACTCTGGTCTCTGCTCACACCCTATGGACACCATGACTGTTCTGTACCCACGAAGGTCACTGCTTAGCCCCTTGCCTCTGCCTCTCTGCAGCTCTGTGCTCTTCATTATGTTTTCGTTTGTTTCTTTTTAACTCCATAGCTGGGAGCAACGTGAGACAAGCAAACATGTCTGTATAATTATGTGAGGTCAGAACCAGCATGCTCTGCTCTCATAGATTATAAGCCAAATACAGTCAGAGGCCTTGGTGTGCTTCAAGATGGGCTTTGGAATGAAGGGAAGGGCTGGAGAGATGGCTCACTGGTTAAGATCACTGACTGCTCTTCCAGGGGTCCTGAGTTCAAATCCCAGCAACCACATGGTGGCTCACAACCATCTGTAATGGGATCTGATGTCTTCTTCTGGTGTGTCTGAAGACAGCCACAGTGCTATTCATTCATGTACATTAAATAAATATTTTTTTAAAAGAGGAAATGAAGGGAGGCCTGAAGGTTTAAGGATTAATGCCTTCTGAGCCGGGAGAGTTCTACTAGTATTGCATTTCTCAGACGAAGTGTGAGAGGTTTTGAACAAATGGGGCCAAAGATAATCATGTTAACTGAGATGAGCCAAATGCAGGCAAATATCACCTTGTTTCTCTCATGCAGGATCTAGGTTTTCTTAAAATGCGCACACATGACATGAACGTAGAAGGGGACCTTTGGGTGACAAGACAGGCTGGCGGATAAATCTGAGCAGACATGTATGTAATACATTGATGAAAATATTTTTAATGGTTGAAATTAAACTTTCCAAAAAAAAAAATCATAACTGTTTAAGAAACCAATGCGCTTAAGGGAAGCTCCCACTTTGCCTCCCGGGGACAGGGGAGAAAGAATAAAGCACAGGGAAGTGTCTAGATCAGAGTGGACCACATGAGTTCAGTTTCCTTCTGTGCTTGGGAAAGTGACCAAGACACTGCAGTGTGAGGCATGCATGCTCTCCCTAAGGAGACTTTATAGACAGTAGTACGGGAAAAAGGTTAAAAGGCAATATGGGGAAGGTTGTGAGATATAAGCCTCATTGTAAAATGATGTAGGGTCTAGATGGACCCGGGATAATTCTATATTCTTAACCATCCCACTGAGGTGGCTTGGCTTGTATCGTTTTGAAATCATTGGATTTCACTTTTCACTGTATCCCTCCTTCACGCAACTGAGGTTAAAACTGAACCTCCCCCTTTAAGAACCGAGCTATGCATACAGAACCCTCCTGTTTCTCCATCCCTTCTTCCCCAGCATCCACTTTTCCACACTGCTTTCCTTTTAATTAGCTATAAAGAGCCGCCCCCTTGTGCCACTCAGGTGACAACTGCAGGGACACTATATGACCCGCAGAGGTTATTAATTCTCTCTGTGGTCAGGAGGCAGGAGGCCTGGTGATGATCCAGGTAGCTACATGAAGCAGAGTCAATAAAAATCTCACCCTTCCGGAATTAATGCAGTGGACATGTCTACTTGGAAGTGAAGGAAAGCTGTTCATGGTGATCATTTATTCTGCTTTGATGGATTCAGCCAAAAAAAAAAAAAAAAAAAAAAAAAAAAAGTGTGTTTCTTGTAGCCTCAAGCACGCTTCAGGGGACAGTGAAGTCCACTGAAATGGGCAAAGCTAAAATTGGTCTGAAGCAATATATGGAGGCATTGCTCACAGTCCCGGATCTTTGAAGAGGGATTGAGGTCTGGAGTCCTCAGATTTGAGACTATCCTGGGCTAGGTAATGTGCTGCAGACATCTGTATACATCTGAAAACAAAACAAAACAAAGAAAAAAGAAAAGAAAAGAAAATGAGAAAGAAAATGAACAGCCGAAGAAGAAAGAAGGACAACTACGCACCCCCACGGAAACCTTGATGTCCCCGGGATTTCTGCCTCTGTGAATGTTGCGCTTTTTATATGATGGTTTCTGTGACACTTGACCTAGGGCTCTCACCACCCATCCCACATATATGAACGGGAGAAACCCTTAATGTGGTCAACAAGAGTTCTCAATCGTGAGGTGCTGGGCTCAGTGGGAAGTGACGGTGCCTTGCTTTGAAGAGTGAGGATGTGGTGGCATGCACGAGAAATGTCCCCCATAGGCTCCTGTATTTGAGCCGGTTGGTGGCGCTGTTTAGGGAGCTATGGAGCCTTGAGGAGGTGGAACCTTGGCCGAAGGAATTGTATCTCCAAGGGCAGCTTTGACGGTCACTAACCTTGGCTCCCGTCTGTTCTCTGTCTTTCTCTGCTTCCTTGTGGGGATAAAAATATGAGCAGACAGCTTCCTATCCTGTTGCCATGTTTTCCCTGCCTGTTGTTATGTATTCGCTGTCATGATGAATTATACCCCTCTGGAACCTCAAGGCAAAATGTACCTTCTCCTGCAAATTGTTTTTTTTTTTTTTTTTTTTGACAGAGTATTTCATCATAGCAACAACAACAACAACAACAACAACAACAACAACAACACAACAACAACAACAACTAACTGATACAGAAGATGTCTGCCAGATTGAAAAGGTGAAGCAAACATCTGGACCAAGGATGAGACTGTGTAAGTTCCTGTAACGTGTGAGCATGCCCGTGCCTCCTTAGACACATCCATGATGATGCTCACAGCCTCCTATCCTTGTGGCTGTTTTTAGATACGGAAGACTCCTTTTTCTCACTGGCATGTTTTCTACAAACCTGTATGACCCGTTCTTTGTGACTAGAGCTGTTCTTCCAGAAGTCTCTCAGAATTTGCACTATTGGTTCTCGTTTATGGGTTAAAATTACCTTTTGCCAGAGAAAATTGTAGCTCACTGTCAGTGAGCGCCACAGTTCAGTGTTTCCTTTTGGCAAACACCGATGGTCTTCAAGCATCAAGGGCTAACGAGTTTGAATTCTGCTAAGCTCATGTTTATATTTTGAAAAATGACTTTATCTTCATTTGAATGGGAAAATTGAGTTAACAAGTTATTCTTTGCGACAATAAACACTTCCATTTAAATCAGCTAAACATGGGAGAAATTCACATAAATAAAAACAAAATAATTTGGATGAAAATGAGGATAATTTAAGTCTTAATTTATTGAGACTATTCAAACCTCTTATTCAAAATTTCAGATGATCATTGAATTTGGATAGCTAAGACATTATCAGTAACATAACAGATTATTCATTAAGATACCTCTAGTCTGTTTTTCTTTCATAACCAGTTTTTGAATGTGTGGGTTTGCAAAAGCTGTGATAAGACTGTCTACCAAGACGCCACTAATCTAGACTTGAGTGTTGCAGAAACACAAATCGGCATTTAAATAATAAAATCAAACCCCTAATTATGTGTGTATCTTTGTGTTTGCATGTGTGCATGTACCCTACCCCCTCTACCACCACCACCAAAGTGAATGCAGGTGCCTGTAGAGGCCAGAAGATGACATCAGATTCCCCTGGATCTGTACTTATAGGCCATGCGGAGCCACCAAACATGGTAGGTTGAAAACTCAGACCTCTATAAGAATAGTATGTGCTCTTAACCTCTGATTTATCTCTTCAGTCCCTCAGACTATCATGTTTAAAAGTGCATTTTAATGCAGGATTTGTGACACACTTCTAAACCCTTCACCTCTTGGAAGGTTGAGGCAGAAAGATCTTGAGTTTGAGGCCAGCCATTGCTACATAATGAGACCTTGTTTCACAAAACCAGGGACTCAGGACTTAGCTCAGGAGCGAAGAACCCCCCCCCCCCCGATTGTATATAATACAACATTCTATCCCTTGTCTGAAAAAAGGAATCTTTTATTTAAAGAATGAAAAACTTATTTTAAAAATGAAATCTTTAGTTGATTAAAAAACCAAATATTTTAGTTTACTGCAAGATTTAGGGAAAGATAAGAATATAAAGTACATGTCATCAGTTAATTGGGGCAAGCAAGTTCCTGAAGACTGCAGAGGCACTGCCTGATTCAGGAAGGGAAGCAGGAGGTGACAGACACATGCCAGCGCTGCTTATTTTCCTAAAACATTTAGGAATTTATGGGAATACATTTTGTATAATTTTACATGTGTGCTTGACCACTTGAAGCAACTCTTCCTCAGGGTGTATTAGTATTTAGCTGTTACATAGAGAATTCAGATGCAATAGAGTCAGAAACACTCAAGAGTGTTCAAATGACTAAAAATCCCACCCACTGTTCCTACATTCTTTTAGGACAGTGGTTCTCAACCTTCCTAATGCTGACACCCATTAATATAGTTCTTCATGTTGTGGTAACACTGAACCACAACATTATTTCCATTGCTACTTTATAACTGTAATTGTGCTACTGTTATGAATTGTAATATGAATATCTAATATGCAAGACATGTAATATGTGATCCCCGTGAAAAGATCACTTGATCCCCCTGAGGGGTCCCCAACCCACAGGTTGAAAACCACTGTTTTAGGGTTTTTGTTTAGTGGTAGAAAGGACTTAGTGTTTCACAAGCATGCCTTGCACTAGGAGGTTAGTAATAAGGCCTTGAAACAGAATTTTATGCCTGATAGAAATCAGCAACATCATCAGTTAACATTTTGGAATATCATTAGCTCAATCATAGAAAGTGAGGGTATGTAGGAGTCTGAAGTTGTAGATGTCCATCAACCCAGGCAGGCCAGTATGAGCTACAGATCAAGACTTTGTCATAGACAAAAATAAACAACAAACAAACAAAAAATGGAACAAAAACAACAAATGAGCAAAATTACAAATGCTGGTATAGACTACCTGCTCGGCAAAACTTTACGATTTGGCTTTGATCCCTTCTGGGGGAACCACCATTCCTGACCTCAAGCTACACTACAAAGCAGTCATGATAAAAACTGTATGATACTAGTACAGAGACAGAGAGTTAGGTCAACGAAATGGAATTAAAGACCCAGAAGTAAACCCACACACTTATGGTCACTTGATCATTGACAAAAGAGCCAAAACTATCCAGTAGAAAAAAGACAGCATTTTTAACAAGAGGTGATGGTTGACCTGGGAGTCAGAATGTAGAAGAATGCAAATTGACCCTTTCTTATCATCCTGTATAAAGCTCAAGTCCAAGTGGATCAAGGTCCTCCACATAAAACCAGATACAATGAATCTAATAGAAGAGAAAGTGGGAAAGAACCTTGAACACATTGGCACAGGGGAAAGTTTCCTGAACAGAACACCAATGACCTATGCTGTAAGATCAAGAATTGACAAATGGGACCTCATAAAATTGTAAAGCTTCTGTAAGGTGAAGGACACTGTCAATAGGAAAAATGGCAACCAATAAATTGGTGAAAGATTTTTTTTTTTTTTACCAATCCTACATCTGAAGGAGTAACATCTAAGATGTACAAAGTACTCAAAAAGTTAGACTCCAGAGAAACAAATAATTCTATTAAAAATGGGTTACAGAGCTAAACAGAGAATTCTCAACCTAAGAATATTGAATAACTGAGAAACACATAGAAAATGTTCAGCATCCTTAGTCATCAGGGAAATGCAAATCAAAATAACCCTGAGATTCCACCTCACACCAGTTAGAATGGCTAAGATCAAAAACTCAGATGACAGCAGATGCTGGCAAGGATGTGGAGAAAGAGAAACCCTCCTCCATTGTTGGTGATATTGCAAGCTGGTACAACCACTCTGGAAATCAGTCTTGTGGTTCCTCAGAAAATTGGACATAGTGCTACCTGAGGATCCAGCTATATCACCCCTGGGCATATACTCAAAAGATGTTCCAACATACAACAAAGACACTTGCTCCACTATGTTCATAGCAACCTTATTTATAATAACCAGAATCTGGAAAGAACCTATATGTTCTTCAAATGAAGAATGGATATAGAAACTGTGGTACACTTACACAATGGAGTACTACTCAGCTATTAAAAACAATGACTTCATGAAATTCTTAGGCAAATGGGTGGGACTAGGAAATATCGTCCTGAGTGAGGTAACCCAATCACAAAAGAACACGCATGGTATGCACTCACTGACAAGTGGATATTAGACCAAAAAGAAACTTGGAATACCCATAATACAATTTACAGACCATATGAAACCCAAGAAGAAAGAAGATGACACCACAGTGTGGATGCTACAGAAGGGGGAAGAGAATAATCTCTGGCGTAGAGGGAGAGAGGGATCTTGGAGGGGGAAAAGAGGAGGGAGGGAAAGTGGGAGCCGGTTCAGATATGGGAGGAGATGGGGGAGAAGTACAGATGATTAGAAATTTGAAAGTAGGTGTGTAGCAGTGGGGGAGGGGGCAACTGGGCATAGCCACTAGGTAGTCCCAGATCCCAGGGACTCGGGAGGTTCCCAAGACTGAACAGGAAGAGCATTAACCAAAATACCCCAAAAGGGAGAGATAGAGCCTGCAGAGACTATATCCAGTGGATTGGTATGGCCCCTGTGAGGGATGGGGTCACCCACCAACCTCAAAATTATTAATCCCAAATTCCTCCTGTCAAAAGGAAATATAGGGACAAAGAGTGGAGCAGAAACTGAATGAAAGACAATGCAGAGCCTGCCCCACCTAAGGATCCATCCTACCTGCTGACACCAAACCCAGACACTTCCTGATGCTAAGAAGTGTTTACTGACAGGAGCCCAGTATAGCTGTTCCCTGAGAGGCTCTGTCAGAGTTGAACCAATACAGATGAACCAATACAGCTAAACATCAACTGAGGGCAGAGACCCCAATTGATAAGTTAGGACAAGGACTGTGGGAGCTGAAGGAGTTTGCAATCCTACAGGAAGAACAACAGTATCAACCAATCAGATTTCCCAAAGCTCCCAGGGACTAAACCACCAACCAAAGAATAAGAGGGGGGCACGGATCCAGCTGCATATATAGCAGCGGATTGCCTTATCTGACATCAGTGGGACGGAAGCCCCCTTGGTCCTGTTGATGACCCAGACTTGATGACCCAGACTTGATGACCCAGGGGAGGTGAACACTAAGGAACTGAGGCAGGAGTGGATGGGTGGGTGGGTGAGGAAACATTCTCATAAAGGCAGAGGAGAGGGAGGGTTGTGGAGGGGAAACTGAGAAGGTGGGGGTAGCCTTTGAAATGTAAATAAATAAAATAACCAATAATAAAGAAAGAAAAGATTGGCATAACTGTGAGTGTGAATTTTATAAGAAAGTGTCTTATCCATGGTTAAATCGTTTATATAAGTAATCAGAAGTATTATGAAAATGTGCATGTGAATGAAAGAGCTGGTGGTGTAGCCAATATAGCTCTGTGGGTAAAGCTAGCCAGACCTAACATCCTGAGTTCAATCCCTGGGATTTACCTAGTGAGAGGAGAGCAATGTCTTCCCAGAAGTTTTCCTCTGAATTGCCTAAACGTGCATGGCATATGTGTAAATACCTCTCCCCCAAAATAAACAAATAAGTAAATAAGTAAATAAACGTGATAGCAAATTTATAAGAGACTGTGATCTATTATGAAAAATACTTTCTTATACTCCACAGTGACTGTGTGTCCCCTAATCATAAGGAGCCGACAGGGGGAGACGAGAGATGTCGACATATTGCTGTAGCACGGACAGGATATACACAGGCTATCAGGAAATGGGTCAAGCAAGCCAGCTAGCAACAGAATGAAGGACATGAGACCCAAAAACCATGGAGTCATCCGTTCAGGTCCAAGTGGCAAAGGATACGCTCATGGTGGGAGGAATGTGACACAGGATGCATAGACATGACACAGGATGCATAGACATCAGGTGACAGAAAAGACAATGCTGCAGAGGGGAAAGAGCTCTGGGATTTGGCTGAGGTCTGAGGGCATGGTAGCTTAGCTGATTTCTGACTGTGGCAGATCCTTTACTACACCATCTCTGTTCTTCCACCTCCTTGTATTCCAAATTCAGGACTTTCAGAACCATGTTTTAATATTGCTTGAAAGATGATGACAATGATAGTGATGATGATGATGATGACGATGATGATGATAATGATGACAATGATATTATCATAATTATTTTTGTAATAGATGATGCTTCAAAAACATCTGACAAACACACACAAGCTATAATTTTCTTTTGCAACGTGTCAGCAATTATCTTAATTTATTGCTTCAAACCAAAAATCTCAAGAGGGAAAAAATCTAGTATCATCTTTTACTAAAATTTGATAAATGTCTATTATGAAAAAAATGTTTATTTTGAAATTATTTTAATTTATAAGTAGAAAACCTCATAGGAAGGTAGAAAGAAAGAAAGAAAGGAAGAAAAACAAAAACAAAAAACACAAAGCATCCAGGCAACGTTTTACTTCATGAGTTTGTCACCCCCATTGGTTCAATAGTCCCAGGATGAGACAGGCCTCAGCCTCCCACAATAGTGTTGTTATCAATAGGGATGTGGATTGGTTTCACAAAGAAGACAATGAATCCCATGATAGCAAATCCTATTGCTGTGGCCATCGCAATCTTCTAGAATTCTTTTCTGTCGGGTTTCGTACATCTTTTAACCAGCCAAATTGAGTCCTTTACAAACTGCCGACTTGGCTCAACAAACTTCATTACCTGATCCATGTTTGTGGGATGGCGGTTTGAGAGGGTAGAGACCATAGCTTGAGAAAGACATGAGCCCAATGGAACTGGAAGTTGGTGTCCAAAATACAATTCTTAGTACATGCTAAAGTAGAGTAGATCATGTTCAGCTTTCAGTCAATCGGCTTGAATCCGACTGTGTCTAGAATGTTCTCTTACCCCCATAGATGACTTTGGACAAAAAAATATATTTAATTTGAGAAACTAATACACTACACTCCATGTTCTGGGCAAGCATGGTGAATGTTGGCTATTCAGGGAAATTCTAGATGTGTATCTCCTTGGCTGGCTGCCTCAGAGATGTGATCACTACACTGGTTTTAATGATTCTAGTAAACGGAATATTGATGTCTTCAGAACAGGATCCCATGACAGTAAGCAGATCTAAAGATATGGCTTAAGTCATTTTGAACTAAGTCACTGGCTCTTTTCCAATTAGAAACAGCTATTTCCCTGTACAGATAAAGACTAAATATTTTATTGGTCATTACAAAAGAAAGACCCCATGTTTTAAGTAGGAAGACAGATTTGTATTTCTTTCTCCAGAAATGTGATATTTATCAGGTCCTGGGTCTCGAGGATTAACCGTACCATCACTTGGCAGGAACAGCATACATTACAGCTAATGGGCTTGAAGATAAGCCCTCTCCAAGTGCCAGGCAAGAACTGCATCAGACCATTGTGGAACTGGAGTCAGCTTTGTGAGATTCCGCCACTCAGTAGAGAGGTAGACTGCCTTTGCAGAGATGTATCTTAAGTTCCTCAGGACATTGGCTTCTCATACTGTAAGGTGCCAAAATAACTTCCGACCATTCTGTGACCAAAGACCTTTGCTCACTGGCTCATAGTTTGTCGTGTTTTTATTATTATTTTTTTTTTTTAAGTTTTCATTTACTTTATCCATTTCATGGTCTGGCGAGATGCTCAAACAAGAAAGTCTACAACTGACGGTTGTCATTTAATTAAGCAACAAAACCACAAAGCTGCCAGTCAGTTAGTGGATTGACGACAGAGAGTTCTCAAAAGAAGAAACACAAATGGCCAAGAAATGTTTCCTTGATCTGTTCAACAACCTCAGCTGTCCGAGATGCTGTGGAAAAGGAAACTTGTCCACTTTTGGGAGTGGGGGTTAAACTACACTGAAAAGCTCTAAGGCTGTACACACCTGGATTTTCACAATGAAGTTAAATGAGGAATTAGCAATAGAAATATATCTATACTTGAGCAATTAAAGGCTAAATTGCTTACTTTTAGTAAATGAGAAAGAAAGGACAAATGTACAACTAGAAAATATTTTATTTAAACATAATAAAAAAGCCATGATCCTGGTGAGAGGCTGGCCACCAGTTAAAGGCTTGAGCTCCTTAGTGAGTTCCCAGGAAGCCCAGACTACAAAGGTAGACGGTGTCTCAAAAACATAGTAATAACAGGAATTGAAAAAGAAAGAAAACTCAGCTTAGAACAGTGGATGGATCCACACCTGGGTGCATATGGGTAGCCCAAGTTGGAGCTGATGTGTTATTAAATAGGGAGGGAAGGAAGGAGGGAGGGAAAGAGACAGAGACAGACAGAGTGTGTTGGGTGGGTAAGGAGCTGAGAGTAGATCACAGAGAGGTTAGGGATGCTGCCCTGAGTACTGTTATTTGGAGGTTGAATATGATCAAAGCCCATTGTATGAAGTTCTCAGATAATGAATAAACATGTGAATAATAAAAAGAAGATTTAAAATTTTTATTAACAGAAAACCATTTTAAATTATGTTAAAATTTTCTTAAGAATGCCACCATGTGATACATTTAAAAAAGTATGCATTTATTAAAATCTATACAAAAGAATTACTCTCAGGACCACTATCAATTGTTTAGCGAGAGGAAAGGACTGATTAAGTAACTGACGAAGTCTGAACGAGATGCTCTAATAGTTTAAAACACAAGTGCTTTCTGGTTGTATTTTAATGCAATTCAAAGAAAAAAAAAACCCACTAAAATTGCTTGGTAGCGTTTCCTAAATGGTTCTAAGCTGCGTATCTCACATCAACCTAAGCTCCAGGTAAGAAAGGGAGAACTGTTGTGTGGTGAAGGCCATGAGAGGGCTTCTGTTGCTGTGTGATTTCAACAGATATTTTAATGCACAAGGCATCAGTAGAATGTAGTTCTGGTGTAGGATTAGCAAGTAGATCTTTGGACCATCAGATGCAGAAGTGTGTGTGTGTGTGTGTGTGTGTGTGTGTGTGTGTGTATGTGTGTGTGTATGTGTGTGTGTATGTGTGTGTGTATGTGTGTGTGTGTGTGTATGTGTGTGTATATGTGTGTGTGTGTATGTGTGTGTATGTGTGTGTGTATGTGTGTGTGTGTGTATGTGTGTGTATGTGTGTGTGTGTGTGTATTGTCTATTGAGTAGAGTTTGAAGTTGCTTTAATGGGGGATGCAGTGTCTTTTTAATAAGTGGAGCAGGGACATTAAGCAGTCATTTAAATAAACTCGAGTCTCAATCCTTTCTTCACATCATTTAGAAAATCATCTCAAAATGAGCCATAGACTTAACTGTTTGGGTTTCTTGGGACTCACAGTTAAAAACAGAACCCCAAAGTTCTAGAACACAGCACTAAAACCCCACAAATCCCTCTGGCTGGGAAGAGCTTCATGAGAGTACCATGTACACTGGCTGTAATAGAAAAAGAATAATAAATTTGAATTTCTTAAATTGAAACTTACATCTTCTAAAGAGAGACTATTTAGAAAACATAAAATATAAGGAATATAGTTTGCAAGCTAAAACCTGAGAAAAGAAGGTCCAGTTTTCAGAGTGTTTACAAGACACATAACTCAGAATAAGGAGATGGACATCTCACTAAGAGATTAGAGATGGCTGAATGAGAAAATGAAAAACCTTTCATATCATTCTTCATTAAAGGAGCATAATGTGAACCCTCAAAGAGAGCCTGGTGCACACCCATGAATGTATGTCCGAATGGCTACCATTAACAAGACTGATCCTCACTAGAAACACTACCTCATCCATCCTCCTTCAAGTATCATTTATGAAAATGGCCTTCTTTGAGTTCATATCTAAGAAACTCCCTTTAACGACTCCTCACAGCCTCTCTTCCTGACATGTGAGCCACACCCTCAGTATGCATTTTAAAATGAGTGAATGATAGGACTTTGCTCTATAATGTGTCAAAGGTCAAAGGTCCATGCTGTCTTGGTCCTGATTCTTTCCTGGGAATGACAAGACTGATGCTCAGAAGAGTATCAGAAATACATGTCTTGAATAAACGAACTCGTGAAATCCCTAAGAGGTAAATACCCACAGGGGTATTCATAAAGTGAGCTCTACAGATGTATGTTTTAATCAAAGTTGAGAAGGGGGGGTAGGGATCGTGATCCCTTTACCATCTTGAATGAAAGCCCTGTCCAGAGTAGTTTGGGGCACCCTTTTCTTCAGACATTTATGAGGCTTGGGGAAATTTGGCTTCATCAGCTTTTTGGATGCTTCCACAAGGTGACGGCAATAGTTTCACTATGACCTGGCTATATCAGTGTGATGTCTTTGTGACTGGACATTTCTAAACTCAGTGGGGATCCACTTGCAGCTAAGCTTGGTGGTAGCATCTGGGATCCTAGAGGAAGATACTGAGTTTGAGGCCAACCCAGGCCACATAGAGACTCTTTCAAGCTTTTCCATAGAACGACTGCCAATGGTCTGGGGCATACTAAAAAGCAGAGAGGAATAGATGGACTCCTGGATTTTAAGTATGTCTTAGTGAAGCAGACGGTGTTGTCAATGAAGGTTTTTTTTTTGACAAGAACTGGCTCTCAGAAAGATCTGCATGCATGCCACAGTGTTTCCAAGAGTTGCTGCTGCCAGTTTTACCACAGTACGGGGCATCCCTCATTACATTAGGTCACCCTCTCGGTGACTGTGTAGGTCTTCTCTACTGTCCTGCACTCTGTCTATAGCTGGAACCTCCAGTGCAACCTTCAACAGTTACGAGGGGACTGTGTGCCATTCTCTCCCTCTTTGTCAGTCTTTTGAGCTGCTGGCAGGGACTCGCTGGGCCTCTGTAGACTGTCTATAAGGACAACATGTCTTGAAGACCTTGGTGACCAAAATGCCTCCCTGGTAAGCCTTTGCAAGTATTTTTGAGACCTCCTCTGCCCAAGGAAATGCTCCGAACTCTGAATGGTAGTATAAATATTCCTTTCAGAGATGTTTGGGCCAGTGGAACAAACACAGACGACTGAATGCAAATGTTGAAAATGGAATATTCGGAAGTGTTTAAAATGGTCAAAGGTGCTATTTCATGACTTTTCGTGTGTTCACAAGCCAAAGGACCATCAGCATCCCCAATTCCACAGCACAACCATGTCTGTACAATGACGTGCGTAGCTCACAGTGACACAAGCACATGATCCCAGAAACGGAGAGGCAGAGGCAGGAGGACTGCGTGTTCTATGCCCTGCTCAAATCAGTGTGCTGTCTCTATAGTTAGACAGTACTGAGTCCGTTTCTAACGCCAGTGTGGGCTGTGCGGGCTTGGAGGCAATTGCACCAGGCTCCTCCCAGGGACCTAGCAATGCTTTAGGCCATTGCCTCTGCCATTACCCACCACTGCCAAGTACAAGGACTGCTTGCTACCCCAGTTCTCTCTCTGTTCTCACATCCTCCCAGCTGGTCTCTCCCATCTCTGCTCTTCTTTCTGTCCTTCTGTCTCCCCTCCTCTGCCCTTATGGCTCTGCATCCGACTGTCTGACTCTACTCCATTATCCAGCCCCCCACTCCCCTTACTTCCCCCAAAGAAGCTTCCTTTATGCCAGGTCTGTTGTATGGCATGACATGATTTCTCAGGGGAACACTTTGGTGTGGGCCTGCCAGGTACTCCACTGTATTACATTTCATAACACAGGCGTAGAGACAGTCTATCTCAAGAAGAAAGAAGAAAGGAGAAAAATGATGTTTGTGGCTATCTATTGGGCTTCCATCTAATTCCTACTATGGAATCTGCTAGTGAGTTTTCTGCTCCTATAAGCTTACCTATGCTATACATTATATAACAGTGCAATGTGTAGTATTTTGGGCCTGGTTTCTTTCACTTAATATAAAGTTTAAAAGTCTCACCCATACTGTAGTAATACAAGCAATCCATCCCATTTTATGGCTGAAAAGTACTCTGGGGCATAGGAAAATAAGTTTACTTTCTAAATGTGGTTACTGGAGTCTTGGGGTCTCTTTGTGGTCATCAGGTGATGCAAAGGAAATTGGGGTCACTTCTTGGGGTTCTTAGTGTCAATAATAAAAAATATTTAAGAATGGGTTGAATATCATTTTTTTTTACAGTTAAGAAATCCCTCAGGGCAGATAATCTATAAACCTGAAGGAGTGCTTCCAGGAGGACGGAAGTGGGGAAAGGCCATTCTGGAAGTCAAACAATGATAGATAAGCAGGGACAGGACAAAGAAGGGCAGCTTAGAAGAGCAAGTGGGTCCAAAGTGTCAGAAAAAACCCAGAGTGTTAGGAAAAAGCGGGATCAGCCCAGAGAGAAAGGGAAAACAGAGAAGTCACACTTTTCTGAATAATTTGGAAGAGTAGGCAGGTATGAAGCTGTATCGCTGAGGCCTGGGAAGCTGCCCTAGGGGCAGAGAAGTATAGTGTCACATTCAAGAAATTGATATTCTGCTATGTCTAAAGCACATGGCTTAAGGTGACTCATCCTTCCATGGCATAGTTCTCTTGGCCAGGTAATTGACCTAGCCCCACTGAACGTTAGGTCTTCACCAGACCAGAGAGTCTAATATTTTGATGAGACAGCATTTTCCTTCCTTAACGGCCCTTTATTGCTACTTTAACAAAGCATAGGGCATTAATTCCCTAAGTATCTGTTATTGATTTTTAGTGTAGGTCTTTCAGGATCCAAGAGTACATTTCATATAATTTCTATTATTTTATACTTCTTCGGATCATTCTTCTAGGGTGTATGCAGTATCTTGATGCGTATACTCTACTCAACTGGACTAAATATTATGTATCGGTCTGGGAAAGGCATCCAGTAAGCAACAGTTATGTGAAGGCGGATGATACACAGATATCACTGAAATCTCCCTGGGAACCACAGAGAGAGATGTGTGGACAGCATGGACAGCCACAGTAAGACATCTGCATGCCCAAGTTTGTTTGGTTACTTTGCTTCACATATTTTGAAGCTCTCTGAGGTAACACATTGCGTAGGGTTGATATGCTTTCTTTGAAAGTCAAATACTTCAGCAGAATAGACTTTTATTTGAAGCCTACTTTGTTATAGCTAATCCAGTTGTGACATCAGAGAGGTGATAGGGTTTGTTTTGTTGTTGTTGCTATTGTTGTCTTTTTAAAAAATATTCATCAGAGAGCAGAGGCATAGGACTAACCTGAGCCACTCTTACAGAGTCACCAGCACCCTGTCAGACCACAGGTGGAGTTATAGATGAACTGGAGAAAGTCCACTTTGGTTGGAAGGTGACTACAGACCACAGACTTGGAAGTCTTCACCTGTTTCAGGCTCCTTACGTGGTGGGACCAGAAAGCAATGCTACTAGCGTAGTCAGTTCAGAGCAACAGTGAGGTTGAGACATGTCCAATCCCCCAAATCTCATCCTGAGCCTAGCAGAAGTAGGGCTACTTCCTTCTTGCCCTGGGCCTGCATGTCCCAATGCACCTAAGCCTCACAACCTCCAACTCCATCACCCCTGAGAAAGTCATGTAGCCTGGTGGCCAAACAATAGGTGAAACTTCCTATCTCCCTATAAGGATGTGACCAAGAAGCACCTGGGATTCCTCTTCATGCAAATGAAGCATTCTTAGCACTTCCACACCAGCCAATAATGTACACTCACCCCTAGAACTTCTACCCATTCCCCAAGGTTTATATAGTCCTTGTTACCCCATTAAAGGGGAACTGTTTCATTGAAAATTATCTCACGAGAAAGCTACTTCTCTTGCATTTACAACTTCTGAGAGCCTATGAACCCACCTACCCAGACAAGCTTCCTTCCTTCAGTACAGCATCTTGTGCACCAGTGGCTGGGTAGCCCAAGGTCAGACACAACACAGATCTTGGCTGTCCCGACAAGAGTCTTAAACTTGAACTCAGTGGTAGGAGGGTGGAGTCAGTCATCCCCCATTTTCATGAAGCCATGGATTAAGGTAGGCAGAGTGTCTGTCTTAGTTACTGTTCTCTTGCTACAACAAAACACCATGACTTAGGCAATTTGTGGAAGGAACATTTCATTGAGGGTTAATAGTTTCAGAGGGTTTATCCATAATTGTCATGGTGGGGAGCAGCCAGGTTGAGAGTGTAATTCTGATACAACAGTAGAAGGCAGAGATAGATAGACAGAGGGTGGGGGAGAGAGGGAGGGAGGGAGGGAGGGAGAGAGGGATACAGAGAGACAGTGAGAGAGACAGAGAGAGACAGTGCTTTTAAAGCCTCAAAGCCCACCCACAGTAACACATCTCCTTCTACAAGGCTATGCCTCCCAATTCTTCACAAATAGTTCCATTAACTGGGGACAAAGTATTCAAGACCTATGGTAGTCACTCTCACTCAAACCATGCAAACCACCACAACCTCTGAGACTCTCAGATCTCTTGTTCTCCCTCCCACTTCGTAGGTAAGGTTTGAATCCAGTCCATGTTCCCACATCCCTGCTTCTGTTCATAAACAGGTTGATTTGCCCTCTGTTCTTTCCTCAATCCTGTCGGATGAGAGTTTTATCATCCCTCCCTACCCCCTCCTCCCCACACTGGTTAAAGGTTTACTCTACAGGGGAATAGGCAGGAAGCTTCAGCTGACTTCAGGGCACCTCTGACAGGTGCCACCCCTCATCCATAGGTTTGCATGCAATGTCAATTTTCAAGCTCAGACTTTTATTTTATTTTATTTTATTTTATTTTATTTTATTTGGTAAGCACACTTTGGGGTTTCTGTGTTGGGGAAAGAGCTTGCAGGGCAGGTGATCTACTTAGTTTCTGCCCTCCTCCCAATGCCCTTCCTCACTCCACCTCCCCCACCCCGACCCGGAAAGGAGATCTTACCACTAACACTCCAACTTACAGAGAGCACCCATGTTTGTGAATTTCTGACGCAGCCCAACAGGGCCCACTCCTGAGAACAAGTGTTCCTGTCTCTTCTCTCCTGCAGATGGCACCCTTGCCTCAGATTCCGTGCCCACTGTCTACTCTGAGTTCAACTCTGGCAAAGGGTTAAACATAAATCAGGAACTGACATTTGTGTTCAGTGTTATTGTTGCTGTTACAAGGGAAGGGGTGCTCCCCACCTTCTGCTAGATTGATAGATGGTAGAGTATTAATATTACACTCCTCCACCCCTCACCCCCAGAAGGGAGTACCTCAGGAGCTGTTCCAGGGCCCAGAAGCTCTGTTGAGTGGCAACTGGAGTAGTTTGGGAACCATCTTCAAGTACTAAAGCCTTGCTCTACCTCCAGCTCTTACAGAGCTGTTCCTAAGCACAGTTGGTATCTTGTGCAAGTGAGCTCCCTTTGCTCAAAGGACCCACTCTGCCTGGTTGGGAGTAGAAGAGCTAAGGATAGCTTCTCTGATGCTCTAGTTCAAAACAAACAAACAAACAAACAACCTTCTTCCGACACTAATCTCTTGTTCTGGGCTGTGGGTTTCAGAATATCCGTGCTTCCCTTTGCACGATTCCTAGATGGTGGTGTATCCTTTGTACAGACATAGGGAAATGTTTTCTGCTCCCTTTCCCAACGTCAGTGAGTTTTCCCAAGGCTGTCAAGGAACCGGATGCCCCTTGCTTCCCCCCCCCCCCCGGATGCACAAATGCTTTGTTTCTAGAGGAAGACAGGAGGCAGGCCACTCATCAATACCAACAGCCCCTGTCAGTCTACTCCAGGTTGCTTCAGCTTGCTCAAGCCCCGCTACCTGGCAATCTTCCCTCACCATTTCTACTGTAATTTGTGGTGAAAAAGCCAACAAACATTTTTTCTTTTCTCTTCCCCCATTTGTGACACAAAGGAGCTTCTGCAGCCACCAGCCCCAGGTACCCTCAGCTCAGCTATTCAGGTTGGGTTTGACCCATGGCGACCGCCTATTCTGCTTCCAAAACCTCATGTCCATGTCTTCTTTCTTCTCCCAGGTACTTATCCCTCCTGAGATTCCAGGGAGCCGGGAATGGCAGGTGACAGATCTTAATAGGTCTGAGAGGAAAATGGAAGCTGTCACAGTACATTTTATAAAAGTATCTATTTCTGTAACCACTACCCACCAAGAAATGCAATTTTTTTTCCCAGCACCTTTCACTAGTTAATAATCCCACTGAGATAATCACGGAGCTGGCCATCAGTGGTATGACCCTTTGTGCTAGCAACATTTTTTTTTTGTCATTGTGACAAATCTGGAAGAGAACTACTTTGAAGAAGCAGAGATTTGCTTGGGCTTAGAGCTTCCAAAGTTGCAGAGCCTTTGATTAGCTGCTCTGCCTTGTTGGGGTCTCGAGGTGAGGCAGACATCAGGGTAGAAAGTGTCTGATGGAAAAGGCTGTTTGCCTCATGGAGTTCAGCAGGTAGAAAAGAAAGATAAAGTGCCCAGAATTTATATTTCCTATGCATACCCCTTACCTACATACATGCACATACGTGCACACATATCCAAATGCACACACACACCAGCTAAATCCCAGGTCTAACCTTTCCAGCCCTACCAATCACACTACCAGATTTCATCAGGGGAATTAATCCATCCCTGAGAGCAGAGCCCCCTGGATATAATCACTTTCCAGAGGCCTACCAGATGGCAGTCCTGCTCCCAAATGAATGTCCTCACGAGTGACATTTCCTATTTAAACCGTAACACCTGCCTTTGGATTTCAAACCAAAAATCCACATACCTATCAAACTTTTGTTCTTTTTTTCTTTTATATCACACCCTGTGTCTTTGTACACACACACACACACACACACACACACACACACACACACACACACACATGTGTTCTGTTGCTCTGAATATCTCATTATACAAGAACTGTTCATTTTGTGATCCATTTTCCAAAATGATGGGAATTTGAATGTGTGGGTTTTTTTTTTTTTTTTTTTTGCCTTTTTTTTCCTGGTGTACACCTATTGTGAACAAAGCTATTTTCTTGAAATTGGAGTAATGCAAAAAATAAATAAATAAATAAAATAAAGGGCGGATCCAGACAGTGAAAACTGAAAAAAATATAAATTGAGTGAATTAGTCTCCATGTCTGACAGGATTTCGATATTTAAGCTGCAAAGCACCTCTACAAAATTAGTCTTGAGTGGTACATTTTTTTATGCAGCAGCATTGCAAAAACATAAATAAATAAATAAAAATAAAAATAAATGAGCATTGGATCTCGTGGGGTTTCATTTTCTGTTTTAACTTACCTCATATCTTTGCAGGCCATTCTCAGAGTCCTGTTGACCTCCATCCGCCCTGCTAGCTCTGGCAGGTGCTGAGAGATGGGGAACCACATTTGCCAACCAGTCCTTGTTTAAAATGTATCCATCATATGCCTAGGCTTTCACACCCTTTATGATGTACTACATTTGACTGACACCGTCGACCATTTCCTAAGCCACAGCGCTTGGGAAACTAATCCCACCTATTCAATTATGAGCATCCTGGTGATGTGGCTAGATGCTTTTGAGTCATCCCTGCTCCTTTTAAGTAACCCTTCAACCACACTCTAGTTAATACTTTTGGTCACCAAGTTGGACTTTGGTAAAATTTTTATTTTGGTCTTTCATGAGCTCACTTTTGTTCCCTCCCTCTATCTCTGTCTGTCTGTCTCTTTCTATGTCTGTGTCTCTCTGTCTGTGTCTCTCTGTCTGTCTGTCTGTCTGTTTCTCTCTCTCTCTCTCTCTCTCATTCTCCCCCCCCCCCCGTGTGTGTGTTGGGTCTCCTAGGAAAAGATGGATTAGAAGAGTTAGATATTGACATTTTTTTTAACTTTCCCCTAAGCACATTCAGAAGTCACGACTGTGGCCTCTAAAAGCACTGTTGAGTGTGGGACGTGGGACCCAGTTCTCAGCAACTATATCTTGGTGATGCTCATGGTTTGGCTAGGGAACGTCTCCCGTGGCTTATGTTTTAAGTACAGGTTGATGTTGCTCTTTTGGGAGATGAGATGTGATCGTTTTGGCAAAAGGAACCCACTGGCTGTGAGACGGTTACAGTGGCCTTTGGTCCTAGTGTTTCTGCCCATTGATCTTACAGGATGTGAGAATTGTAATGTAAAGATCTGTGTTTTCTAGTGGTCTTAAGTGACTCCTGCGAAAGGGTCATTCAAGCCCTAAAGCATCACAACCCACATCTTGAGAACCCCTGGCTAAAGCAATCAATACTGTCCCTTATAGCTTTTGATGAGTTTCTGGCAATATCTCTGTTGGGACAGACTGACCAATATGTATAATAGTGCATTCTGGGATGGTAAAATCTCCTTTCCAAGTCCTAAGGATGGAACCCAGGACTATACATTCATTAGGCAAGTGCTCTATCTCTGATATATGACTCCAACAGATTTTTTTAGTTTTTATACTAAGAGAATTTCACTAAGTTTCTCAGGATGGCTTTGAACTCACTCTGTATCCCAGACTGGCTTTGAACCTGTGATCTTCCTTCTTCAACTCTCCAAGTTCTTAGACTGACAGGACTTTCACAGTAGGCCCCTTTCTCATAAAGCTTTTTGAAAGGCAAGATTTCCCTTTTGTTCTGTCTGGTTTGTTTATGAAAGAGTGCTAGTGCAGTCTGGGGTGCAACTCTGATGATGTGCAACTTGACATGAGATTTGCTGGATTTTAGGTTATTTTTATGTACTTTCAGCAAATCTGTATTACACAACCTTGAAATTATTGATCCAAAGTCTCACAAATGACTGGAGATTCAGAAAGGTTAAGGCAGTGTCCAGGGCCTCAGGGCCAATAAAAGATGCTTCTGTTAGGTGAAGTTACTTTGAATAAGCTGGCAAGGGCTTGGACTTACTGATCAGACACTTTAGGCAAGGTTCTTCCTCAAGCATGCCCTT
The DNA here is from genome assembly GCF_963924665.1 of Micromys minutus. Classification (NCBI taxonomy): domain Eukaryota; kingdom Metazoa; phylum Chordata; class Mammalia; order Rodentia; family Muridae; genus Micromys; species Micromys minutus. Next base: position 8,428,037 of record NC_137967.1, on the reverse strand, counting down.
GAGACATTTTAGATTTTATCCATTTGTTTGTTTAATCTATCTATCTATCTATCTATCTATCTATCTATCTATCTATCTATCTATCTATCTATCTATCTATCTATCTCTCTCTATCTCTCTAGCTCTCTATCTATCTATCATATATCTATCTATTTATTATCTATCTATCTATCTATCTATCTATCTATCTATCTATCTATCTATCTATCTACCTATCCATCTATCTTTCTATATATCAATCTATTTATCTATGTATCTATTCATATATTTATGTATCTATCTATCCACCCACCCACCCATCTCTCTCTCTCTCTATCTATCCATCTATCTATTCATCCATCCATCCATCCATCCATCCATCCATCCATCCATCCATCCATTCATCCATCTAGCTATCTATCTATCGAGATGGGGTCTCATTATTGTATACCAGACTAAGCTTGTATTTGCAAAGATCCTCCTGGCCCTGCCTCCTTAATGCTGGGATTACAAGTTTGCCAGACTGGACTTTGGCCATTTCAGCATAATTTTCTCTTGGGTTTAGTTTCTGGGTCATCTCCTGTATTGGATTTTCATACAAACAAAGCAATTGGAGAATGCTCAGATATTAGCAGTTTGTTGTTTCCTAATGTGCTCAGTAACATTGAACTTGAAAGAGGAAATCCCAGGGGAACCGAGTGAGAGAAACAGAATGGCATGAATTACTCAAGGTCATCCCTACCTTGGGTGACTTCTTATTTTCCTTATTATTTACCCATTTACCTTTTCCACTTGCTGTGTGATGTTTTCATGCCTAGGAGTGACCATACTAGGGTTACAAATGGACAAATATAACCAAGTCTGATAACATAAAACACTGTATACTTTTTAAGATAGAATTTCACTGTACAGCCCTAGCAGCCCTAGTTTGGAATTCACAGTGATTTACTTGCCTCTGATTCCTGGGTGCTAAGACTAAAGGCACGGGCCACCTCATTTACTTATTTGTATGTGTGCATATGTGTGCATGAATGTATGTGTGCCACAGACATGTGTGGTGGTCAGAGAACTCTCAGGGGTCAGTTCTCTCCTTCCACTGTGTGAGTTCTGGGAACCAAACTCAGGCCAGCAGCCTTGGCAGCAGGTACTCACTGAGCCCTCCCAGCAGCTCTAATCTGATGATTTACCTACACTATTATACTGACCTCTCTGAAGCCTTCTAGCTTGGTTATATAATCATGATGAATGTGCTTTTCTGACAAGTGGCTGTTTGCTTGCTATACCAACTTAAAACAATGGCTTTTGGACAGCAAATTGAGAAGTTTTGGATACTCAGTGGGGAAGAGGACCTGGAGAAGGTCAAGTGTATAAATGCAGATCATTTTCAGACATTCATTTTATTAATAAGAGGAAACAATGCAGTAAAGAATATTTGAAGGAACTGGAGAAAAGAGAGAGGGGAAGGTTGGGAGGGTTGCAGGAGAGAAAGGGGAGGATTTGGGGAACATGGTAAGTACAAAGGACCTGCAGGTAAAACATTGTCCACGTGAAACCCATAACTCTGTTGATCAAATATGTACCACTACCACCACCACCACCACTACCACCACAACAACAACAATAGTAATAATAATAATATAAAACACGGACTGAAGCCTCTGGCAAGTCAGATCTCACATGAGGCCCTGGGCACACAGTATTCTAGTTTAGTCTCTGTGGGGCCCTGTAAAGCAGTGCGCAAGGCAGTCAAAACGGTTGTAGCAGAATGAATTGGGCATCCATGTGTAACACAAAGGTCAACTTTCACTGAGTAAGAAGTTTGTAAGATGATGAAATACATTTGTGTCTTCCAACTCTACGGCCAAAGTCTAAAACAATCTTTTAGTTCTAAAGAAAATAATGTTGAACGCATTGGAGTTTATCTACTCTTTGGTACCTGCTTTTAGTTTGTATTTATTATCATTTTACAAACTTAGGCTTAAAATCTCACTACCCATACATAGGAGCTAAATCTTGTTTCCTCTTCTTTTTCTCCTGGACCTAAGCCTCAGACCCATTAGATTGGGTCAAACTGAAGAGACCTAGACTGCCTTAAAAGACTGCTAAGGGATCATTCTTCCTTCCACCGTTGCCAATGATGTTTGATGACTGAGGCAGTTTGAATGAAAAATAGTCCCCCTATACTCTGGTACTCGAACACTTGCTCCAGAGTTGGTGGTCATGTTTGGGGGATGTCTTGGAACCTTTAGGAGGAGCAAACTTGTTGGAGGAAGCACATCTTTGTGGATTGCTTGGAGATTTTATAACTTCACCGTGTTCCCAGCTTGCTCTCTGTTTGGCTTTTATGGTTGAAGATGTAATCAGCCAGCTTCCTGCTCCTGCCATTGGCAGGAGGTGTCCTCTCCATGATGAACTGCATCCCCCCTGTAACTGTGAGCCAAACTGAATGGATTCTTCCACGAGTCACTTTTGGTTATGTTCACTACAGCAACCAAAACCTATCTAATGCAGTCACCAAAGTTTAAGCTTTTAGACTTGGCACTTGAAACCCTTTGGATTCTGACTTCATCTTTCCCTTATTTTTTATGCTGATGCTCAGATTTCTATCCCACCCCACCCTCCACCCTGGCAGATGTATTCTTTACTCTTGTACCTCTCCATTTTCCTACTTGGTTTCCATTGCCTGGACTTCCTCCTTGAGTCCCATCCCTACCTATGTAACTATGATTCATCCTTCCAGACTCACCCTCTCATCCTGGAGTTGCTTCTTATTCCTCCTTGTCCTCTGCAGAAGGAAATGCCTTCTTCTAAACTATCCTTGTTCTTTGATTAAATGTCATATATTGCTCTTTCATCAGACCATCCTAACAGCTTCCTACAGTGTTATATGAATACAATTAAAACAAAACTAAAGAAAACCCTTCCTTTCCTTCATTGGGAAGGTGTCTTACTTAGGGCTATTATTGCTGTGATGAAATACCATGACCAAAGAAACTTGGCTGGAAAGCAGGGGCTGAGCAACCACAAAAGCATCTTTTACAGGAAGACCTAACTGAGGACTACTGGAGAGACCAAGGATTGCTGGCACGGAAAATGCTATCAATTGGGAACTGTTGTTTAGAAGAGATGCTTTCTTGAAACCAGTGGGGTGCTGGTGGAGGGTATTAAAGAGTCTATGCCAGGTTTTTGAATGTTTTCACCCAGTACTTTAAACATCTAGTCTCTGCTCCATTTTAGAATGATCATTGTTTGCACAGAGAGAGATATATTCAATATCATTCCACAACCTTACTCAGTTTTTCTACCTACCGTTTATTGGTCCTCTGCATATCTTTTTGATACCCTTGAAATTCTTAGGTGGCTGCAGGTGTGTGAGTTTACTGTTGGATACTCCATGCAAGTCATCGGTTTTCAAGTCTGTTTTTGTGCCAGCACCAAGTTATCTTTGATGTCATGGCTCTGGTACTGAGATATCTTCAGCATCATTCATTCTGCTTAGGATTGTAGGGCTATTTGGGGATTTTGTATTTTCCACTTGAATTTTAGGATTTCTTTATACTTAGGTGAAGAATGTCATTAAAATTCTGTTCTGGGCTGCATCGATCTGTAGGCACACTCAGTAATATAGCATCTTTACAACATTAATTCTGCCAACTAATGAACATGGCACATAGCCTCTCGTCTTCATTTTCTTTCTTGAGTATTTTGTTTTCATTCAACAGGTCATTAACCTCTGATGAAGTTTAATCCTAGATAATTCTTTGAGGGTATCATGAATGAGATACTGCCTCTTTTATTTTTTGGCAAAATTATTGTTGGTAGACAGAAAAACTAGTGATCTTTCCTCATGTTATATCTTCCTACCTTTCTGAACCCATCAGCCCAAATAAACTTCTTTCTGTATAAGTTTCCTTCGTCATGGCATTTTATCACAGTAACAGTAAAATAATTAATGCAGAGGGAGTTGAGTCTGAATGGGAAAGACAGTATGTGGGCTAGAGATAAAAGAAGCAGAGAAAATATTTATAGAGTATATGCACATGAAGGAAGGGCAGATTTGCGAAGGGTTGAAAGTATAAGATGCCTGAAGTCTAGAGAAATGGGTCAGGAGGTAAGACTGCTGGCTGCTTTTGCAGAGCTTCAATCCCATGACCACATGTCTATAAGTCCAGTTCCAGGGCTTCAGATGTCCTCTTGAGACCTTCCTGAGAACCAGACACACACATGGTTTACAGACTTACTTGCAGACTGAGTACTCACACACATTAAGTAAATAAACAAGTAATTTTTTAAAGAAGAAGGGAAGTGTGGGCATCTGCTTTCCCAGATTATGCAGCTGGAGAGTTGAAGGTGTGAGTGATGGTTTTTTGGGGAGATCACAGAAACACTTTGGCAAAGTAGGTACTAGCTTTGGAGATAACTTAGCAGAGAGAGGCAGCCTTTCTAATCATAATATAGACTAGATCTTATAAGGAGAGGAGTGTTGGACATAAAGTATGGAACTTATATTTGGGGGTCTGAGAGAAAACTGTTATCTTTTAGTTAACCTAAATGGATTAATGTCCTAATCCACTCATTTATCCCAAATTCTTTCTCTTCTTCGGTGACAGCATTGGGGCTTATATCATTAACGGTACTGTCTTATGAATGTTATAAAATTTGCATTTATTTAGCTGAAAGTCATTGTTGTTGAGAAACAAAACATTGTGAATTGTCAGAATCTGAGCCCTTTCTATTGGTGCTATAGTTAGACCCAAGGGCTTGTGCAAATACTGAACCACTGAACCTACCCATGCTCTGATTACTGGGAATGTTTGTTAGGCAGAGAGTTTGTCCTTCAGTTTTCATGGCCCCAACACTTCATTTTGTTACTTTCACTAGCTTTCATCTTATGGCTAACATCTAGAGAAATTTTATGTCATTGCTTTAGAAACCAACAGCAAGAAAAAAGTGCCCATTTACATGTATCGCCCTAGACTGTATATAAAAATGTTAGTATGTCCAACCATGCAATAAGACGTTTGGGAAACAGGATCAGAGATGGTAAAGGAAATTGTATAATTAATTATATATACATAGATGGTATACATATAATATACATTATAGCATACATTTATTATATATAACATATTCATATATATGTAATCCCATGTATAAAATATATATGAAATTTCACATATATGCATATATATGAAATAAAAAATTCGGTTTGCTCCTTTACATTATAAATGTCAACATTTTCTCTGATCAGGCAACTGCTGAAACCAAAGTTTCAGTATTTATAGACAGGTCAGTGGTGCTCAAAGCAGCAGCTGACAGTCCTACTCGGAGACTAAACCACTGCTAACAATCAAAGTCATTCCTGATAGTCTCCAACAGAGTTTAGAGATGCAGCTTAATTGGTGTCCAATAAATCGGTGGCTCCAGTGTGGGACAGCTAGCCATTCATGCCATGACAGGATGCAAAAGGGTGGGGAGAAATGCCCGAGTTAGCATCAGAGGTTGTGTCTGTGAATGTCAGGCTTTTCTAGTCCAATTCTCTTGACTATCTAATTAGGGAATTTGATTGTCTGTACATTTCCATGCATAGTCAGTGTCATGCATCAGTCAGGTCATGCATGTGGTATACCTATACAGTCTTTAAAATATTCATATATTGGGTGAATACATTTGCTGTAGAGCACATATGGAGGTCAGAAGGCAACTTGTGGTATTGGTTCTTTTCTGCTACCTTGACAGAATTCTCAGGGTTGAACTAGAGTCTCTGGGACTTCAGAGCAAACATCTTTACATGCTGAGCCATCTCACTAGACCATCTTAACATACTTCACACACACACACACACACACACACACACACACACACACGGGGGGGGGGGAGAAAGAGAGAGGGTGGAGGTAGGGACTGAGAGAGAGGGAGGGAGAATCTGCAGAAAAAGCAAGAGAGAAATATTTAAAAGTCACAATTTAAAGACATATTATTATACTGGCCATCCAACTTGAATGAATTTGCATTGCCCAGAGTGTCTATAAAATGGAGTTTTGGAACCCAAATCTTTAGCATAGATGGTAGGCTAAGGTGACACTGATACTCTGATGGAGTTGGAAACTCATATTGGGAAGGGGGGTGTTTGAGTAAAATATTGAGGTTTGAGCTAGGATTTTTCAGGAGTAAAGAAGAAGGGAAAAAGTGAGTGAGGGTAAGACAGAGAGATAATATACAGAGATAAAAATACTTTCCACCTTTAATTCTATCCAGCATCCAGCCTTTGGATGGGTGCCACCACATTCAGAGTTACCTCTTATTCTTTTCTGGAAGTTTCCTCATAGACAACTCAGAAGTGGGCTTTATTAACCTCCTAAGTATTCAACTCATTCAAGTCAACAGGTCTGATAGAATAGCACAGTGTGGAAGCCAGGGCTTCTGATAATGCTTTATGTTGGCAGTGGCATTGCCAGTGAGAATTTCTAGTTGTCCCCTTTACATATTACAGTACACAGTCACTCAGGGACAAGTCCTCACTGAACATCCCCTCACACAGCCCTTATAATACTCTGTAATGGTCTGGGGTGACTGCAAGTAGCTCAGGATTAGAGAACAAAAGCAACACTGTTCACATCTGAGTCAAAATCACCCCAAAGAAGAAATGGGTCTCAGTGCTGGATGCAAGCTTGTCATTGTGTAAATTCACTGATAGGTACCTTTCCTGGTGATTGAGATAAGAGGGTTCCATCAGCAAGGAAGATGACACAGTTGTGAAGAGGGTGGTTCTGATGCTAAGGTCCTATTTCCCAACTGCTTCTTGATTCATAAATAAAGATGTCAAGGGCTAATTGCTGGACAGAAGGAAAGAGGCAGGACTTCTGGGTCTCCAGAGGCAGGCTAAGAGGCACATGGTAGGAAGAGAGAATTTCTTCATACTTTGGAGGGAGAAAGGTGACCGTCCATGTAAGATCTCAGGCACAGCAGCCATAGGCCACTTCTCCAGGTGAGCAGTTAGAAAGATAACTAATCTCAGGAAGATATAGGGTATTAAGATGTTAACTAAGCAACTGAAACTGAGGGTGGATTAAGAGGTGCTGAGCTAATGGTATTGGGAAGGCCACACTAGCCACAGTAGATTAGAAGAGCCCAGCAATTGAGCCAATAAGGCATGTTGAAAATAAGTCAATGTGTGTGCGTGTTTCATCTGCAGATCCAAGGGAACCTGGGTGAGACTTGTAGCACTGTTCTCCAGGAGCTTAAAGTGGGGTAGCACAAACTACACACTACAAGGTCGTACAAAGACAATTTTCTCCTGTTTTGAGAACTTGCTGACTGGTTTCCTGTGGGGTTGTGAGCTGTGAAAAGTACCCTGATTCCCGGTCAGATACGTCGAAGACCTGGGGACCGTAAGGGATACTAGGTAGCTTCCTAATCTCCATCTGGCCTCTCTCACATAGATACAGACCCCACAGTCCCTGCAGAGAGGTCTGAGTCACGTAGGGCAACGCCTTGAGCCCCTTCTCCACAGATGAGGAAGTAAGCACAGGTCATGCAGGCTCAAGACAGACCAGTCGTGTAGAAACAGAATCACACTCCCAAATATGTAGATGAGGTATGCCCAAGCTCTTAGGCTAAGCCAATAGGAAGTATCTGTTGTCAGACCCTGACCATTCCCAAGAGTGTATATAGGAATCCTATCTAGAAAGGATTAAAGGTGTGCAAGGATCACTCCATTGTCTGAGATCTTCTGTCATAAGAGCTGTGACACCACCACTTGGGAAAAAGATCTGTTCTCCTGAAGCTCCCCTGCACCCTTCACTGGGCAGTTAGTCTCCTATTGGTGGAAATGGAGGCGGGGCAGCACCAGAAGCAAAGGCAATGGAAGCTGTTCCCCCACCCAGCTCAAGTTCCCCCCTCTTTGCCTGAACCGGCGCACCTAGCCAGACCAGAGATCTCCATGTGAGGCCTCCAGAATGCAGGCCCACATTTTCCTTTGGGTTTTCTGTTAGCAGGATTGTTTGGGACATACCTATAGACCAGTAGAGACAGGATGATCATTGTCTGTGTGCTGCCTCCAAAGACAGGCATTCCTCGAATGTCCAGAGTGCTTTCACATGTAGTCCCACAGACAGTTCTCAGAGAGGTAGAGGGGGATAAGATGACCAGTAAGATCTAAGGGGACTTAAGGGGAGTCTGCTATTTTGGCATGTTCTAAATTAGGATCAAGGGGGAAGAAAACCAGGTTTCTTTTATTCCCAATAGGATGAAGAATAATTAAAAGATAAAGTTTATGGAAAAGTTACTATTTGCTATGTATATTATACACACTGGTTTATTGAATGCTTTCGGTCTTTGAACATGGCAGCATTATCATTACTATAGTATAAGGGAAGGCTTCAGAAGCTCTGGTCGTGGAACTTTCCAAAAGTGTTACTGATACAGGGATACTACTGAGTACTCCAGTGCTCCAGTATCCAGTGCTCCAGTGGAGGTGGTCTGTGCCAACTAGCTCAGTCATAAAGCTCTGGTTAGTAGTCAGCTATGTTGAACATCTGGGTTATTGAGATCTAAGCATTCAAGAATTCAAGCATGACTGGCTGCCACACTCACTACTCCTGCTCCATTCACACATGCATAATGTCCCATGGTGCACATGGGCATCATGGTGGTAGACCTATTCCAGCTAACACCATCCTCTCTGTCCCCGAAGTTCTGATCATTCAGTCATTCTTCGATCATTGGCAACTTGAATTCCTTAAGTTGTAGCTTTGCTCTCCACTAAACATTGTTCCTGTAATGGGTTCTGGAATGATTCATGGGTAGCCCTGCAGGGAGAGCAGTGATGTTTATCAAGGAGAAGGGAGCCATTTTTCATATGTCTCAGGATTAAATGCCATTACTGAACTTTCCACCTTCACCTCATCTTCTTCTGATGGCTCAACACCCATTTGAGACCCCTTGAGGCTCCTGCCACCCAAATAGCCACAGAACAGGTCATCACAGCACAGGTGGAAAAGGCAAATTACTTTTGCCACAAATGTGAGCATTGAGAGTCCTGTTGAGTCATTTTGAAGATGGAGAGAACTTCCCTGATAATACAGTCCTCCTCATGTCCCTTAGCACCCCATTCTCTTGCATTTATCCTGGCTGGGATGTTCTTTCATCACAAATCCTGTCATTCCCCTGCACTAGTGGCCACTCCTCATTCTATCTTGCTTAGGTTCCTGGCAGGGGCTGCTACTTTTCTTACCAATATGTAGGAAATATGTACACCTCTTAAATTATTTTTCTGTTTCCCTAAATGAGAATTTTATAAACAAGAGTTGTAACTAGTTCATGAATCTCTGCAGCAGCTCCTTCCACACAGCTTGTCCTGTCCTGAAGCTAGGTCAGGGCTCCTTTGATGATTCTCTTTCCTGGTCTAATCCTTCTACTTTCATTTGGTTCAAAGAATACTGGCCTGGGTGGAGGTCACTGCCACCTCTATCTCTCATTTACAAGTAGTGCCTGTGACCTAATGTGGTCCCCATTCAGCATCTGATATCATCTCTTTTTTGGGATTCCTCACATCCTGGTGACTTGGGTTGTTCCTTTTCTATTACTGTTTGGAGATCCTTCCTTTCCAGTGTCTCTGTTTGCTCAATCTCACCAAATACACACACTGAGACCTAGGAGCTCATTCTTCCAGTTATCCTCAAGGCTGAAAGGAGAAATAAAAGAGAGTAGCAGGTTGGCTTCAGGTAGATGCCTACTTCATTTTAGGTCTGCCTAAACACAGGACAACTTTGAAGAATTAGTTTCTTAATTCATAAGCTGGGGAAATATTATTAACATACTACTAATAGAAGTACTAGAATGCCACAAGTAAAAAATCATTGGAGAAGTGTTAAAGCATTTGTTCTGTATGCATAGGACAAGGAGTTTTAATCCCAGGAGTGGGGAAGTGAGGGAGTGTGAATGAGGAAGGGCCCCATACATTTTCGTCATTGTTACCATCCAACTTCTATCTTCTAACATATATTTTTTAATCACTGAAGGTGTTTTCAGTTTTGATTTTAATTTCACAGGGAGTGCGTCCTCCCTGTATTCTCCTGTGCATCCAGCTGGACATTCCTTGCTCTCTTCCCCTCTGTCAAGCTTCAGGGTAGTCTCATCTTTGTTGTGTCTAAATGCAAGGTGATCTGCTCTCTAGTGTTTTAGTTGGGCAAAAATCATTGATCAGGTCACCTAGGACGGAGACATTCTACCTAGAAGCAGACTACAGATTCTTAGAGTCCCAAAGTTTCCAATGCAGGCATAGGCACACATTCCCCCCCCCCCTTACACACACTGCTAGTTAATCTAATCTACTCTCACTTCATGCTCTATTCATGGGAAAACACTCTATTCTGACTTCCATTTTTCCTCTGATCATTGGAAGCTTTGAACCTTTCTTCCTTCCTTCCTTTCTTCCTTCCTTCCTTCCTTCCTTCCTTCCTTCCTTCTTTCCTTCCTCTCTCTCTCTCTCTCTCTCTCTCTCTCTCTCTCTCTCCTCTCTTCCTTTCTTTGTCTCTGTCTGTGACTCTTTATCCTCTTTTCTCTGAGCATTTAATACATGCCTATCTACAGTTGTATACAGTATATATTTTATTTATATTTATCCCCTCCCCTTTCCAACTATTCCCAGATTCCTTTTCTCCATCCCCTTCCCAACATCATATCTTCTTTTATTTTGTGTTGTTTTCTTTGACACTACATCCAATTTGTGCTACTACTCATAGGCATGAGTGTGGGGCCATCTACTACATGGTTGGCATACCAGGGTTCACACTGCTAAAAAAAAGTGACTCTCTTTTACCTTGTAGATGTCAACTATCAATAGTTCCTCAGTGAGAAGTGGGTATGCATGAGCTATTCATTCATGCTAGAATGTTGAGTGGCCTAGCTTTGTGAAAGTTTTGTGTAGCAGCCACATCTGCCATGGGTTCATGAATGCTACAGTTCTTTTGAATGCAGAAGACACCATTTTGTCTAGTCTTTCCCAACTTCTGTCTCTTAAAACCTTTTAATCACCTTCTCAACAATGTCCCCTGAGCCTTAAGATGTTCATAATGTAGATGTCCCATTTTTGCCTGAACACTTCATAGACTTGTATTTTCCACAATTTGACTAGATGTGAGTCTCTGTCTACTTCATAAAGATGCTCCTCTGATGAAGACTGAGGGTTTCAGTAATCTATGGGTATGAGTATCAGCTTTATAGAATAAAGATGTATATTTAGGATACAGTTTGATAGTATGTTTCTTTAGCAAAATATAGTAGTAGGTTTGTCCTTATGAGATTCCTACTCCCAGGCTTTGCTTGAATGTCTCCCTTACATGTGATTCCCCATGTAGATCATGCTCTAAATCCTTTTTTTAAAAGTAGTTGGTTACACTATAACATTCATTCCACTGTTGCATCACTGGGTAAAGATTTCTGGGCCAGTCATTATTGTAGCTCACAAGATTAACATCTTGATAAGATTTTCTTTTCTCCTCTAACAGTCTGTGTAGCACCTTCAAATGAGGCAGCAGGGAGGAAATTTCCATGTCAGCATTGAAACTCTGAGAACTTCTAGCTGGCCTGGGCTTCTTATTTGGTAGCCTATAGCTTCTAGTAGTAACACTACATTCCATGTATGGTAGACCCAGAAATACCAACACTTCATGTTCCTACATGTTCTCTCTTTTATGGAGACCCCAGTGTCATGGAAAACAACTTTTTCATTATACATCCAGATACACACATATTTAAGTGGTTACCACTTTCTTCTCATGTGCTTGTTCTTTATGTAATTTCCAGAAATGTGTTTTTTTTCCTATATTAAAAATAGCAACTCTGGTGCCCAGGAATTATCCCTTGTCTAAGAGCAAATTAGATCCTGGATCTGTCCATGGACAAACCACCTGGTCCTCACCTTCTCAGTCTTTTACATCTTTCCAGGCAAATATTTTAATTATTTTACCAATCCAAATCTGACCCCAGCTGACTCATCTCTCTTCCCACATTTCAAAGAAAGCTTACTGCTCCCCCCACCTCATGGTTCTCTGGATGTGGCTTGGGTTTTGGCTGTTCCTTCAATTCCATGTTGTTCATCTCCTGTGCTCTTAGTCTTCCTCTTATTTAAGACCTTTGATCTTGTTTTATCTTACATCATCCCTCTTGCCTATCCAGCATCTCTTTGTTATTAAGGAGTCAGTTCAATGTCACTTCTTTGTAGATTCCTTTCCCTAGAGATCCTTCAATAGCAGCTCTGCTTCTGAACTGTACCTTAACATAATAGCATTTCTTTGTAGCATGTGTTGTTATTAGAAATGGGTTTGTTTGAGTTTTAAATTTTCTTTATTATTTGTGTTTGTGGTCATTGCAATGACAACTGCCTAAAACAAGTAATTTACAATTTTGCTACACAGTTTCAGAGACCTGTCCATGGGCAGCTGGTTCTATGGTTTTCAGACCCTTGACAAGGCAGAAACCTCATGGCAGAAGTGAGTAGAGCTTCATACCCTAAGGTTGTCAGAAGCAGAGAATGAGACAGGAAATCCCTGGGAACAAAATACCTACCCTTCAATGACATCTGTACCCACGGACCTAATTTTATCAGCTATATGCAACATTATAGGTTTTATCACCTCCCATCAACACCATTAAACTGTGATTTCATCAAAAGATTGATTAATTTGTTAGATTGGGGTACTGTAATTTGTGACCCATTCACTTCTCAGGACCATCAGTTGGGAAACAAGTGTGGAATGTCTGATCCTTTTGGGGATACTTCATATTTGAACCTCAACATCTCTTATCCACCCCTGGGATGAAGGTCTTGAGACAGAACCTACCTCTTCCCTTCAGCGGCTACCCGTTATGTCCCGGCCACTCCATAGTACTTATTAATGAGAGAGCCAGTTTGAATTCTCCAGCTTCTACTGTCTGTTCATAGCTCCTTGGTTGCTGAGTGTTTTAAAGAGAGCCATAGAATGACAAACATGCATTCACTTTAGAGACTCCGAACAAGCTTTCATGCTATCCAGGTTTAATCCTGGAATGACATCACTGAATACTTCTCCTAGCCATCCTGTCCACAGTGACTATCTGTAGTCGTCCTTTTGCTAGTATGACTTGGCTTTAAACCATCCTGAATAGCCAGCAATGACAATGTGGCCAGTGTAGAGACTTCCTTGACATCTTGTCTTACTCCATACAAACACACAGCTTTTCTGGTCTTTGAGAAAGGATGGATCTGAAGTCAGGTGTGCAGATGTCTAGTTCATTGCCTCAGTGGTATTTTCTTGATTATAACAGATTATTTCTGGATATAATTAGAGAAAGTTTACATATAGGCAAGTACTGAGGACTCGTAGTGCACTGGATGGGACTATGGAAAAAGACCATGTTCCCATATCCCGGATGTGCAGTTTCCCTCCACTGCATGTTGCCCACATAAGACGCTGGGCTCAGAATCTATACTATTCTCTCTGGCATTCCCCATGGGGCTTCAGTTGGGGCCTATCATAGGTGAAATGGAACGTGTGTGCAAGTCATGTTCATTTTTATCTTGAACTCGTTCAGAGTAACTGATGGGCCAGAGGCATAGAGGGAGAAATGTGAACTAAATTTCAATAGCACCTTAAGACAAACTCCCTCCTCTCTGTTGTGAGATCATCAATGTGATACATGAGCTTGTGGGTTTGAGGCTGGAGGTGGTGTTTCACAGTGGACTTCAGGCCAGCATTGTCAGGAGAGCAGGACATTGATGCCTTCTCTGCTGCAGCAATGTGGCTCATCATCTCCAGTTCTGCACTGCTTTGTATTTCAGTATGATTCTTGGCAGGGTGAAGACTTATATATATACATTTTCCTTCTATGAAGAAGAAATATATTTGACTTCTGGAAAAAAAATCTATAGCTGAGAAAAACTAAGCCCATCAGATATCAGCAGAGTTGTGGTTAAGTCAGGGTCTTCCTTCATTCTCATTCAAAGCATCCTGAAAGAGACAGAAAGGAATCATATCTGTTTTGTGTTCCAGGCTTCAGTTGAGAGATATGAAAGCAATTGAATAACACTTAGCTCACTGTGGCCATGGCAGTTAAAATAAATACTTATTGTAGAGATGAGTCAATAAATGAACCCATTAGTGACTGCATAAATGGGTAAACAGGTTGACACATCTCAAAGCACATGCATAGTACTTACTGTCTTTGTATTCAGATGAGGTCAGATGTTTGGTCTTTGGAAGATCAGTAATGACTCAGCTTATACAAAAGCTATTTAATGTCTTTTTACTTCTGTCTGTGTGTTTTAGGTTTTGACAGACTTTCTTTTGATGTATAATCCTTTTCTTTTGAAACAATGGACTCCATTTGTTTTCAATATGTATGACTTTAGGGTTAGCAGTCCTCTCTAAGGACTTCAGGAGAAGCTTCCTGTTGTTTGTGATGTTATGATGCATTGTGGCAAGACATTAATTTTAACTTAGAGGTTGGGTCATCAGGACTCAAATGTCATCCTGTTTCTTCTTAACTATGTGTCTTTGAGGGAATTATTATTCTCTGTGACCTTTCGTTTCTTTGTTAGAGGAAAGAAATGATAATGGTAATAACTATTTCACTTGTAATGAAGATCAAAATATGCAATTCATGCAAAGCATGGAATGAAGTGTCAGGCTTACACAGGAAACCTAGCAAGTGTTATTTACCTGTGTCATTACAGTGACTAGGGTGCATGAATACAGTAGATGTAATTAGGGTTCACTAACTCGATGAAGAGTTAAATCTGAAGTATATTTACAGGTATTTAGTAATTTATATATCTGTGGTTAAAGATAATGATCCTGGAAAATGTTATAAGATGTGGACAGTGCCAACCCCAGGCAGTTGGGTTGTATTAAAAATCAACTCCACCAAGCCATGAGAAGCAGGGTAGTAAGCAAGAACTCCTCTGTGGTCTCTGCTTGAGTTCCTGCCTTTAGTTTCCTTTTTAAAGCCTACCCTAAATTCCCTCCATGGATGGTGAACTGTGACAAGAATATACAAACCAAATAAAACTTTTTCTCCCCCACGTTGCTTTGGTCACAATATTTATCATGGCACTAGAAACCAATTAAAACCCCTTCTTAAACCAAAACCCAACAAATCAATCAATCAATCAATCAAACAAACAAACAAACAAACAAACAAACAAAACCCCCCAGAAGTCAAGATGGTGATCAAAACATTCCTGGCCTTTGTTTTCTAAGCACATATATTATCCACATCACTCCATGATAATAATGGGATTAGTTTTTAAACGAAGGCAGTGGCAGAGGAGATAAGAGAAACAAAACACTAGACTCTGGCAGAACTCTGAGAGTCATAGCAGGAAGTCAGAGAAGCCCTTCCCATTTTAAAACTATAGGATGCATGCACTGTGCATGTTTATAAGTTGTCCTGCTACAGCTACCCAGAGTTCAGAAATAAAGGACTTCTACAGACACCTTGAACTGAAACTCAAGGAGAAGTGTGGCACATGCATGGGCTGTCATGAGTGGCAACAGTATAGCTTCTTTCAGACATAAGGACCACACCAGTGATAAATCTGTTGAGGACATGTAGATCTGAAAGATGTTTATGGGATCTGGATTTATCCTGTCTGAATGAATAGGGCAAAGCCATCTGAGTAAATGAAAGTATTATTTACATTAAAGATAGGTTAATTTACTTAACAACATGGTGATTCCCTAGCATGGATAATCTTGGCTGGTAATTCAAGTTTCTATGGAACAAGAAGCAGGATTATAAATCCAAGGCCAGCCCGGACTGCTTAATGGGATACTATCCCAAATAAGATGTAAGCGGAGAACTGGATGAATAGCTCAGCATTAGGGAGCTTACGGAGAATATACTAGTGAAAGGCTGGTGGGCCAGCTCAGGGGGAGACCACCTGATTAGCGTGCACATGATTGATTTGGAATAATTTTCAATCCATAAGAAAAATTTTGAGCAAAGTTACTTTCAGCACATCCTTACCTTGAGTCCTCTCTGTGGTGTTGTCAGATTTATTCTGAGACTATTTTGGGTTCCCGGCAAGAACCATCTTTCCGTGAAGACTGGTTTATAAAATGTTCTGCTTGAGATCCAATCTTGCCCTTACCTTGTAGGTCTGACATAAATACATGTTACAGAAAACAATAGAAAACCGATTGTTACCACATTTCACACACACACACACACACACACACACACACACACACACACACACACAGGCACACGCACACATGCAATCAGAAGCAGGGAAATTGATGGTGATTTATGCTAAGGCAGAGGTTGAGCACAGAAGTGAAACCTGACCACATTTAGAGCAAAGTAACAAAGGAGTTGTAAATTACAAGGAGAGAAGGCAAGCATGAGATGCTGGGCCTGAGAGTAGCAGCCTACTGTTATCTGCCTTGCCAATTAAGGAGAAATGGAAGAAGGAGAAAAAATTGGGTCGCTCTGACATCTGTTATTCGAGCAATTTTGCTTTCAACATTATTCATAACTATTTTATCCCAGTCCATGATCTGGCCTCAAAGCAAAATCATAGCTATTTATGAATAAAGTACAGTAGTCAGTATATTGTAAGTAGAATAATAAAAATGTAGGGATTTATGATGGGCTGCTTGCACAAGGTAGACGGGATCTATGCATAAAAGGATAATTACCTTTGAGAAGGAGCTGTGCCCGCTGCCAAGAAGACTTCACCTTCTCCCAATGTGGAAATTGCAAATTGATCAATTCTAAAACATTCCGTATGATTTAGGACCTCAAAGGCATGGTGTACCATGCACAGGAATGATCCCATAGCAATGCATCAACATGGAAGGTTGAAACACAACAAATTAAAGGGCCAATGTATTTGGCGATTCATTATTGTTAGAAAAGAGCCTGGCTGGTGGCCTAGGAGAATTGCAAGGTTATTGCTCCGAATGAGTCATCTCACTGCCTCTGCGGAAGTTATCTATTGCAGATGAACTGCCATCTATCCTGAACTCGTTGTCAGGATGCTGCAGATATGGTTCAGATCCTAGAGATCAGGAAAGGAAATTGGCTGCATTGTGACAACACACTTGGGTGAGAGATGAAAAAGTCACTCAGCAAAGAATCAGAGCCTAGGTTCCTAAGGAGTCAGACTGGAACTTCGAACCAGGAGGACTGCAAGTTCAAAGCCAGCCTCAGAAATAAGTGAAAAATTTTCTTAAATAAAAAGTGAAAAAAAAAAAAAAGAGCTGGGTGTGTATCTCAGTGGAAGGAACCATTGCTACAGCCCAGCACAAGACCCTTTGTTTAACATGCATAAAGCTTTGGGTTAAGTCCTTAGTGCTTAGGGGAAAAAAAAGTCAGGGTGACTCACAACAATCACCTTCTCCTTTGGCAGAACCTCTATACTTGGGAGTTCTTGACATACTTCCAGATATTCCAGGATGCCATAGGTACTGGAGAGTCACATCTGTAAAATTACACACTGTCCAATGCAAGGATGAACTTACTGTTCACATTTCAGGACATAGGAGCTTCTGAGTTGTAATTCCTTTGTGCTGCTGAGATCAGGAACTTCTCTGAAGAGCTGTTGAGATTCAACAGAAGTTTTAAAAGACATGTCCAAGTACACAGACTGCTTGTTCAGACACACTGAGGAATGCAAAGGCAAGCAAGGGGATAGAATGTGTAAAATGCAAGATGGGCTAACGGGGTATGTCTGGGCAGCAGGAAAACGATAAAGTAGCTTCAGTGATGATGAGGGAGGACAGAGAGAAAGCCCAGCTTCAGTGCTGAAAAGGAAATAGAAGAAAAGAAAAGAAACCATATTGATGGATTCTACTTAGCAGAATTTGGGACATTGTGCATGTGAAGAGGCATCTCATCATACTGGTTATAATAATAACTTTTGCTATGTGGAAGCTTTAAAGAGTTATTGTTACAATTTTAAATTATATGTGTGCATGTCTATGTGCACATAAGTTTCATCCACTGGGGACCAGAAGATAGTGTCAGACTCCCCCAGAGATGAAGTTACAGGGCATTGTGAATCACCTGACATGGTTGGTAGGACCCAAACTCAGGACCTCTGCAGGAACGATATATATTTCTAACCATGAAGCCATCACTACAACTGTAGGAGCTTTTGAACTTCATCTAGTCTGTTGTGGTTTGAACAGGAATGGCGTCACAGTTTCATTTACTTGAATACTCGGTCTCCAGTCAGTAGATAGTTTGAGAAGGACTGGAACGGTAGCTTTGTTGGAGAAGGTGTATCACTAAGAAAGAGCTTTGAGGTTTCAAAAGGTATATTCCAGCTCTCTCTGGTCCCCACTTGCAGATCAAGATGTGAGCTCTCCATTGTTCCTGCTGCCACGCCTCTGTTCTGCTATCATGGACTCTAACCTTCGGAAACCATAAGCCCAAATTAAACCTTTTGTTTTTATAAATTGGCTGAGTTGTGCTGTCTTGTCACACCGATAGAAAAGTAACTAAGACATGATCAACTTTGTTATTTTATTAGTGTTATCTCATAGGCTTTCAGAGTCCTCCTCTTCAAGGTGTCTTTTTCTCATGGGTTCCAGGTAAATGGAGGACTTGTTTTGCTTGATTGATTGTTTGTTTTTTGACTTTTAAAAATTGAATTTGTTGCATTTACATTTCTGCTTTTCAATTTTATTGGATATTCTTTATATTTACATTTCAAATGTTATACTCTTCCTATCCCCACTTCCCTCCCTCCTCCTTCTCAACTTGCTTCCATGAAGGTGCTCTCTCTCCCAATCACTCTCTCCACCTCAGTGTCTTGGCTGGTTGATGATGTTGTTCTTGCCACGAGGTTGCAAACCTTTCAGCTCTTTCAGTCCTTTTTCTAGTTCTTTCATTGGGGTTCCCATGTTCAGTCTGATGTTTAGCTGCATCCTCATATGTATCTATATGATTCTGGCAGAGCCTCTGAGGAGACATCCATATCTGGTTCCTGCCAGTAAACACTTCTTAGCATAAGCAATAGTGCTTGGGTTTGGAGGCTGCATGTGGGGTGAGTCTCCAGGTGAGGCAATCTCTGTATATCTTTTCTTCAATCCCTGCTCCTCTATTTGACCTGAGGTGTTGTAATTAGTGTGACTTAAGTTATGTGACATAATTAGAGGGATACGACAGTGATGTTTTTCTACACGACAGGGGTTTTTCTCTGTCTGGGTAGAGTAGAGGGCTTGATCAATTTTTGATATATATTACATGACAGTAGTTAAGCTACTTCTAAGCTCCAAGTATCAGGGGAGCTGTGTGCATTTCTGCCTTGCATGAAGCTTCTTTGCTTAGGACTTGATTACCTGGAGGGCCTGCATTATCTTACAACGAGACTCCAAGGAAACTACTCCACAATTATCATGTGACTTTTCCCATCCTTTAGAAAGGGTGCTAGGAAACCGAATAAAGGACCTTGCCTACATCTAGTTTAGTGAGCCAATGTGTTTATTAGTGTTCCTTGCAGAAGCATGACACAGCCACAACACCCAAGTCTCATCTCCAGTCAGCTTTTCACCTCCTGCCTTTTCTAGTGCCTCCTAAGACCACGTGTGGCTATTGTAGGAAGGAACAGTGACTAGAATCTCAAGTGAGGGTCTGATGAGCATCGATCCTTCTTCTACAAAGGATGTAAACAGCTTCTTTGACATTACCAGAGATCAGGCTATCCCAAATAATATTCTTCTTAATTTACTGACTGCAGGTCTTCTGTAGATCATTGTAACAGCTCTGCTACTTGATTCCAATGTTCAGACTGTGCCTAGAGGGAACAACTATGCCTTGGCAGCGATGATTTTCTGTGAATCGTCAATGAGATTCTTTGTATGGGTTCATAGTGTAAGCTATGGCGTGTTTATGGCACGAGAAAAATATTATCCATAGTTTGAAGCAGAGTGATACTTAATCTGGATCTACAAACCTCGAAACAGAGTCAGATTGTACCCCAACAGTTACATGGTCATGATAAAATAAATGAGATGTTCCCTGTGGTACTCAAGTCTTTCTCCTTCCAGGGATAAATTCGTATCCAGTTTCCAAAGTTCCAATCAATGCTTCTTCACTTTCTGCATGGTGTTTTCTCCCCTCTGATTAATACTTTTAGCATGGACATTACCAAATTTGTGGGACTCAGCCATGCCCCAACTGAGCCTGATTCATCTACTCATCATCAACAAGGCAATTAAAGGAGTCAAGTTAACAGTGAAAAGTGGAAAAAGGAGATTTATCCACCATGGCTACAATAGAAAAATAGACAAAGAGACACAATGACATTAACCACCCAGGCCTCCAGGCCATCTTTGAGGTCCTGATGTGAGAGTAGAGTTTAAATAGGAAACAGAGAAAAGTAACTCAACAGAACCCTCACCTGTGATAAACATAGCTTTAGATTCATTTTTAAGGTGCTCTGACATGGTGTAACTTCTTTTCCTGGAGACATGTGCCTTTGGGTGGTGACTTCTCTCAGCATCAGATTCTTACGAAAGTTCCCATTTTTCTAGGGTCCAGTGTCCTAACCCTTTGATTTATGGAAAGACATGATTAGTGTCTCGTAAGAATGTCTTTAGTTTTTTTCAGGCATGTCATGCAGGCTCTGCCCTATTTCCATCCTTTATTTAGAAAATGAAAAGCCTGGCATTAGATTACAGGGAAACTACCCTTGTACTGGCCACTTCTTGGCATGTCTGGCGTCATTTTATTCACTTGCAAGGAGGGCAGTAGCGCCTGTTCTGGATGACCTAGGATGGGGAGAAATGCACGAGATGAAGAGTGGCAATGTACTATGTCTAGGACTGTGAAGTGTTATTAACAGACTTTCCAGCACAGCTAATGTGCAGCATGTGCTATCAGCCCAAGAATCCTCCTTCCCCGAAGCTCCCACTGGACTTTTTACTGGAACGAATATTCAGATCTTAGAAAAAGTTAGAGATCGCAGAGACGTTACCTAGAGCCACTCTTGGGAGGAACTTAGTATCTGGGTCTGCAGAGCCCTGGGAAACGAAGCATCTGGAGTATGTCAGTGCCAAAACATCACTCTCATCTCAAAAAGGATACAGGATAGTTATTTTCTGGAGCCAGATATGAGCAGCTATGGCCCAGGAACACTGACTTAAGTTACCTCAGATTCCACGTTCTAATGTGGAAGCAGTTCTGTGAAGTTTTAATAGTAAAAGAATTCATAAAACCACAAATGAAGACACCTTTCAAATACTTTCCTAGTAGCATCAGAGAGGTGGATAACGGCTATATGGAGAAACCTCAGCTATAGGCCTGAGATGCTATCTGGTAGCATTCTTAGCCTGTGGGTTAATGGCATCTACTGGTGTGCTAAGCTAATACATTACAAGAGATGTTTATCTGCTAGACATAGGATGTTAGGTCCCTCTAAGAAACAGTCAAGAAATAGCCATTTATGGGGCTAAAGATAGCCCAAGATAAACTGTAATTTGGCCCTGGACTTGCAACATTCCAAAAATCTCTTCAGATCAATGGGGTTCTGATTAGTTAATCAGCCTTCGAAGACACAGCTTCTTTATGAAAATTCTCACTCCGGGGATAAAAGTTTGGGGACAGGGTCTCTTGCTGAGCCCAGAGGCCAGCAATTCAGTAAGGCTGGCTGACCCATGACTTTCAGAGGTCAGCCTGTCTCTGTCTCTTTTAGAGTTGGATTACAGTTACATGCTGCCACATCCGATGTTTTACATGGCTGCTGAGATGTGAATCAAGATCCTCACTCCTGTGTGACAGTAGAG
Source organism: Micromys minutus (assembly GCF_963924665.1). Classification (NCBI taxonomy): domain Eukaryota; kingdom Metazoa; phylum Chordata; class Mammalia; order Rodentia; family Muridae; genus Micromys; species Micromys minutus. The sequence continues at coordinate 8,406,279 of NC_137967.1, read as the reverse complement.
ATCACATTAAAATGCAATTAAAGATCGCAGTCTATGGCGGATCCACGAGAGTGCTGTTAATCTCCATCCTGGAGCTGGAAGGCACTGAGAACGTAAGAATGGGGCCTGCGGTTTCTTTTCTGATGTCTGCCAAGCACAGAAGACAGTGGGTTTAGGCATTTTTGTGAAGGCGAGAGGTGGGAGGAAATGACTGTGAAAGTCCCAATGGGGTTCCTTATGAGAATTTTAACATAGATTTCAGTCATAGGAAGAAAGGTTAGAGAAAGAGTAAGACATACCCAAGCGTGGGTGTGATCCTTTCAAGAGAGTGCTTGGCCCTCAGTTGTCTTTACAGTTGCTACCATACACGCGTGTTCAGTGCCCACGTGGACCAAAAGAGGGTATCAGATCTCTAGGAACTGAAACTACAGAGGAACACATGCTGCTGTATGATTACTGGAACCCAGTTGAGGTCCTCAACAGGAGCATCCAGCGCTCTAAACCATTGAGCTGTCTCTTTAAGCCCCAAGAAACTTTTTTTTCCCCTTTTAACCAGATAGCAATATGGTTCCCAGTGTGCACTGAGTGAGGTCACGGCTGATAAGGTGAAACCATGACTCACACGGGTTATGCACAAGGATGCTTTTTACTGTAAACAGACACGGATAGTTTTCTTTGTGAGATTCCCATCTAGAAAAGGAATAGGGCCAGACTCAAGGTCATAGACAGTCAGGCTTTAAGCAGGAGTCAAGCAAGAATGCTAGTCTAACATTGGAAAATATTAGAATATATATATTTTCCATCTATATCTATCTATATCTATATCTAATCTATATCTATATCTATATCTACATCTACATCTACATTTACATCATCTACATCTACTACATCTACATCTACATCTAATCTCTATCTCTATCATCTATATCTATATATATCTATATATATCTATATCTATATCTATCTATATATATATATATATATATATATATAGAGAGAGAGAGAGAGAGAGAGAGAGTATTTGGGTCAGCAATCTTTACAGTAAATGTTAGGTATGTAGAAACTCTTTTATTAGTCTTTGTGTATGTGGTATATTGTGTGTGCATGCTCCTATATGTATGTACATGTGCATGCAGGTTTATTTTCATGTGTGTGTGTGAATGCTGGTAGAGGCCAGAGGCCCTTCCTTCATCACCCTTTGCCTTACTTTTGGGGACAGGGTCTCTTGCTGAGCCTAGAGTACATCCATTCAGTGAGGCTGACTGACCGGTGAGCTTCAGAGGTCAGCCCATGTCTGTCTCTTTGTCTTTAGTGCTGGGAACATAGATGTGTGCTGCCATATCTGCTGTTTTACATGGCTGCCGGGATGGAGATGAAGATATGGGGGGGGGAGGACCAGGAGGCAGGTCAATGTTTGGGATGCAAATAAAAACAAATAAACAAACAAACAACCCCACCTCATTCTTGTGTGACAAGTGCTTTATCTACTTGAGCCATTACCCAGCCTCGGAAAATTCTTGATTCTCAGATGATAGGAGGCTTTAGTCAGATTCTAGGGTGAGAGCCTCGTTCCCTATTTAATGCCCCCTTTCTAGCCTGTAGTTTGCTTTTAAAAAGAAAGAAAATTAGTCATAATAATATTTTCTGAGACTTTGGGGAAAGTTCTAAACAGTGTCTTCCGAAATGAAAATGGCTTTTTGAATAAAAGCTAAGCAACATCACACGAGACCAGAGCCAGGATATGGCTACTGCCTTACTTGAGTGTGGAACCCAGAACAGATGGCAGAATCTCGAAGGACGTCATGAAGAAGGCGACATCTAGATGGCCCTCAAGTCATAGTCGACATACCAAGATAAAACTGAGTCAGCGACTCAGCTTAACTAATTCTAGGCATGTCCTCAATTCCCCCAAAATCAAAGTCAAAGTCGGCTTACTACAGACACAGTTGTGTGTTCACATTATTGTGTTCTCAATGGCTGCTATAGAAGCAGCCTAGGAGTCTGTCAGTGAATGAATGGAGGAAGAAAATGTGGTACACAAATACACACACACACACAGAGAGAGAGAGAGAGAGAGAGAGAGAGAGAGAGAGAGAGAGAGAGAGAGAGAGAGAGAGAGAGAGAGAGAAAGGGGGAGAGGGAGAGAGAGAGAATGGAGGACAGAGGGAGTGGGAGAGAGAGGGAGTGATCATTTAGCCATTAGAAGAATGCAGCTAGGATGCTTTGTGTAAAATGGGCAGAACTAGAAATCATTATTTAAGTAAAGTAACCTAGATCCATAAATTCAAATACTGAAGAAAATGTTTTAGCTTATAAGTTCAAATACTGAATGTTTTCTCACGGGAAGAAAAGAATGTGAAAGTCAAAAGGGGGACGACTAGGGCTATGGAAGATAAACAGAGGGAGCAAGAGGAAGATAAAATAGGATAGTAAGGGGCTGGAGAGATAGATCAGTAATTAAAGGTACTGGCTACTCTTGCAGAGGACCCAGGTTGGATTGTTCGCACTCAGATGGTGACTCATAGCTATTGGTCACTAGAGAACCTAGGACTCTGACGCCCTTTCTGGTCTCTGCAGGCTCTGTACATTAGTAGACAGACAGACTTGAAGGCAAAGCACCCAAACACACAGAAATAAATTAATTACAAAATGATTTTAAAACAAAAAGGGAAATGGGGGATGGGCACAGAAAGTACACATTACACACAGGCAAAAACATTATAACAAAGGTTGTATTATATAGCTAGCATTAATTAATACTAATAAAAAGAAAACACCGAAAATGATTGAGTATAGCTTTTACTACTAAACCAATTCTTAACCCGGAATAAAATGTTACATTCAAGTTAAAATAATAACCACCGAATTCAGCTGATTTTAGAAGACAGTGTATTAAACAAAACTGATGTGAAGTCCGGGACTTAGGCATAGAAAACTTGAAGGTAAGAGTGGCTCTCAAGGTGGCACCTCAAGGGGAGGCCATGTAACGGAATGTTTTAGCTGCTGGAGCTCCTGGGAAACAGTGAGCATGTGTTCTCCCACCCCACACATCTGTTCCAGCTGTGCAGCACTCAGCCGTGCTGGGCAAGAACAGAGGAGATTGTATATTACCTACCAAGTCTCAGGTACAGAGGTAGGCTCCTTTTTCTGTCACCTCGCACCATGTTGCAGCCCTCAAATTCAAGAGTAAAGTGCCTAGGGAGAATGTGTCACGTGGGTGAAAGGGAGTGTGCAAACTTGTTGGAGCGCAGGGAAGCCCAAAGCATGTTTGTGGGCTCCACTGGACGGAGGAACAAGACACCGAGGTAGCAGATTTACAATGATGCTTAACTTTTCTATCTGGGATAAGGTTGGAAGTGTGAGGCTGGAGTTCTCCGAAGTAGCCACATCTATCTCAGATTCCTGTAATCTGGAGACCTTAAATACGACTAGGCAGGTGACAATGTGTTCAATCTACAGCCACATTTACTTTGACAAATCTCAGCTTCTTCCTTACCCACTTACTTGGAATTTTGTATCTTAACTGTGACGGTTGTTTTTAATTGTTAACTCGATGCAGTCTGGGCCTAAGTGCTATCCCCTGAGCTGAATTATCCTGATTGCATAAGAGCTGAAATGCAAGAGGGGTGGATGAGTAATCCATGAATACATTAAGTTATTGTTCTCTGCTTGGGACTATGGATATGACGAGAACAGGGGCTTCGGGTTCCTTGAATCTCCCTGCTTTGATAGATTGTAACCCGGAATTGTGCTAAAAAGAAACCTTTCTCTCCAGGATGCTTCTGTCAGGGTGGTTTTTATCATGGAAGTATTGAAACAAAACTAAGTCTTAGCACACCTCTATCACCCAGTAACTCTAGATTTGAAAATGGGACCAGGTAGCATCTGACATCTATAAGAAGAGTTTCCTCCCACTGGTATAGCTTACTGTGCTATCTAATATTTGAATACAAACTAGAGTCACTCGAGGGGAGGGAACCCCACTTGAGTTGATCTATGATTTATGCTGGAGGGCGCTGGCCACTGTGGGCAGTGACATATCTAGGCAAGTAATCCTGGGCTGTATAGGAAACATAGCTGAGCAAGCCAGGGGATGTAAGCCAGTAAGCAGCATTCTTCTGAGGTTTCTGTTTTAGTTCCTGCTTCAAGTTTCTGTCTTGACTTCTCTCGGTGATAAATGAGGACCTGGGAGTGTAAGGTGAAGTCAGCCCCTTTCTCCCCAGGCTTCATTTTGTCAGTTTAATCACAACAACAGGGAAGCAATCTAGAACATTCACCTCCATAAAGCCCCCCAGTGCGATTATTTTGAACGGACCATGTATGCTTTTTTGCTCTGGCTCTCTATGTGTTCATATTCCTCTTTCTCAGTGGAGTGTATCCTTCAGGATAACTTGGGTCTGCCTTCCTGGACCATAACACTCATATTTAGCTGAACTGCTTTCTTATGTTATCCTTTCCTGAAGACTTGTGACTTTTCTATCTGCAGGGAGCTTTCGTACTGCAATGGTGTCTTTCTTAAAGATCGAACTTGAGAATTTGTCTCCAATTGCACAGAAACGGGGTTGGGGAAATACACACTTCACCACCCCTGTGAGACTGGGACGGACCATTTGACACCTATTTCTGAAGGCTGAGATGAGGTGGTACTGATCAGGGACACTGGACATCAGGGGAGCCCAGGGTGTGTAACCTGTGGGACTTTTTCCTCTGAGGTACCCCTCAAGTTTATGGCTTCCAGTGTTAACTGACCAAAGCCACAGGAATGCGCTTCTACATCATGTGGAGATAGCCCGGGACAGCTCCATGACGGCCTGGCCCCAGCTGCCTCCCTGCCAGGTACTCCTGAAGGAGAAAATTCTCTCATAAAGTTGTAAAGTGCTTGAGATTAAGCAGGGCAGCCTCCCAGTGCCAAAAGAAAATGCTCTGAAGGCCAGAAGGGGGCAGGAGTAGCCCAGTAGGACAGACCCTCTGCAGCACTTGCTGGTGCATACAGATTGATGTTCTTTCCCGTGGATTTCCAATTGGAAAATATCTCTGCTCCCCATTCAGATGTCTGCTGGCAGCCGAGAGCAAACTTCCCGGAGCCTCGGCAGTTTTGATTCACCAAAAATATGATTTGGACTCAGCTGCCATGTTAACTGAGGAACAAATTCTGTTTCCCTTTCTATTTTCGCACTATCTTTCAGAAACACATTTCCCACAAGGAACCTGGATATTTAAAATTTGTGAATTAAAGCCATATGGAGTGGAAGGAAAATCAGATATCAGTTGGAAGGAAGGGCTTCCTAGTTAGACTCGTTAAGAAACCCATACCCTGCGGTCTCTCTCCTTCCTCAAATTCCTGCCCGGCAGTCCTTCCTGTTACTTCAGTAGAGGTAGAAATGGGGTCTGCTGAGTGTTGTGGGTCCGACAGATTTGCCAGGAATCTCTCTGCCGGTGCCTTGGACGATCGACTCAGTGTGAAGATCTACACGTTGTGACTCAAAATGCCTAGGCATAAAAGCTAAGGGGTAAATTCATTTGCCTCTGGACATCTGCTGACAGGCGATACCAAAAAAGCTTTAGTGCAGCAAATTCTGCCCAAACCTCCTTCAGCTTTACCTAAGCCCACAGTTGCTTTCACTTGTGTAGACTTCAGATTCCTCTGTATTGGGAGCTGGTGCCTTGTCAGATTTCCTTGACCTTACTTTTACTATCTTTGGACTATAGGGAGCACCATTTCCCAGGTCCTCTTGGGACTGGTCTCTAGCTAAGAGTGGCCGTGAAGAGGCAGTGGTAGAACAAAATAAAGGACCAAGGAGGGAAGGAAAGTGTCCATTTCTTTCACTAAATCTTTCTGCTTTGGAGACTGTTTATTTCAGTAGCCTTGTCTCTTCCCTGTCTCTTTCTATGGTCTTTCCAAGTTTCCAGCACCTTCTCTGTGGCCTTGATTCCTCCCAACTGCAACCCTAACCCTAGCCTTTGTGTAGGCCTCTTTATGTGGAAGTGACTTCCTGGAGTCACTAATTCTTGCTTTGTGCATGGATTCTTAACACTTTCTCTGCTTCTGTGATCAATTTTTCATAGAACATGGGAAATTTTATTCACAGATATAGAGATGCTTAAGAGCCGCTTGTATTTATTTTGTTCTTTTCATTTCCTATGACTATTTTCTATTGTGTGCTTGATTTTTTTTTTCCAATCAACTACAAACTGTGGTTATCATTGTATGACTTTTATGGGGGAACACAGAAACAATCCTGTATTCACTCGACAAAGAACACCACAAGAACACCACTGACAGACCAATGAAATGATACTACCTGAGTCTTACTAATTGGACCAATGAGTTGGCTGAAGTCATTTCAGGAGCATGAGTGATGCAAGAGCAGCTACATCACCATAAATCCCACCCCAGTGTGGTTAATGACTCACAAAAGCCAGGCCCTCAGAGCCCTTTGCTTAGCTTTCAGGCAGATAACTCTGAGTCTCTTCTCCTCAGCATACTGAAAGACCCCCCGCAGAGGGGAGACCCTCACTCAAGTCTTGGGATAACATGATCCCTCAAGAACTCACGAGAGAAAGTTCTTGCTGCAATTACACGAGATTTATTGATGAACCAGTGCACTGGGGTCGAGACTCATATCCCACACAGGGGTAGAGGAGTCTGACCTGGAGTGGCTGGGAGAAGGGGTTTTTAAAGAAAAAAAAACACAACCCAAGGGGGGGAGGGAGTAGTCATTGAAAAATGCCAAAAATACCAGTGAAGAATCGCAAGGGAAACACACGGTTTCTCAAGATTGTTTATAAGGTATTATTTTAACTTTTATGATTTTATGGTCAGTCAGTTCCTGAAACAGAGTCACTGAACCGGCTATCCTACATTTTTGGCTCTAGTCTACCTGCTAGGGGTCTTCTATTTTACCTGTTGGGAAGTCAGGATTTATCCTGGTCTTTCAATACATTACTTTTCACATAACGTTATGAAAGGGTTTAACAAATCTTGCAAGTCATGGGGACATCCTAGGCTTAGTACAATTTTTATTTCTTTGATTTCTTTATTCTTATAAACCTCCTTTCTCCCATCCAGGAAATAATGCTTCAAATCAAATGACATGACTGCACAGTGATTTTCTATTATGTGGTTGACTGTTTTTCCAAATAATTTATTGTAAGTACCAAGTTATGAGTATTAGTCTCTTATCTTCAATATGAATTGATAAATTTTCTTGGCTTTAAATATTGCTTTGACTTTGCTATAGGTAATTTTGTTGTTATTTTCTTCAGCACAAACCACCATTTAAAAAATTTCAAAGACACATATTTATTGCTACTTTTGATGCTAACTTAGAATATCTAAATTAATGATAGTTAAAATTTCTCTACATGTTTTATTTTATTTTCATAGTTCCATTTATTAAAATATGTAACCAGTTTCATTATTTAATGAATAAAAATATATAGATACAGCTTTATTTCTCTGCTTTTTTGCAAATGATAGCTTAATTATACTAGTATAATCTGCTAAATAGGTCACTGTATTTGTTTATTTTTTGTGGCTATAACAAAATGCCTGAAGTTGGGTAGTTTTTAAAGGAAAAAAGTTCATAGTAATTGGACTTCAATTACTTAGTTCATAGTAATTGGACTTCAAGAGCAAGGCATTGACATCTGCTTCGCTCTAATGAGGGCCCCGGGGCAGATGGTTTCACAGTGGTGGGAATTTGTACAGACAAGACTACAGTATGACCCACAAAGTGAGAGGGATCATGGGTCATGCTAACTCTTTTATGAGTTATATTTATTCAATATTTACTAATTGGTCAAATGAGCAGATCACATGAGCTATTTCCACAATTGCCTATGTAAACCTTCACCCATGCAAACTTTCAACCCTCTCTTTTATTTTCTTTTTTCTATGGACAGCCTCCTTATTCCTAGGAATCCAATAGTGATTTCCAAACTTTTATGTTTGTTTCCAGATATGAAAGAGAAAGTGTCATATTTGCCTTATGTTTCTAATTTTGGTTAGAATAATGAGTATTGGTTCCAACCATTTTCCTGCAAATGACATGATGTAACTTCTTCTTTATTATTTATGACTGAGAGAGGCTTCACTGTGCACAGAAACGAGACATTTAAAAATCTGTTGGTGAATGTCAAGGCTAATTCCATGTCCTGGTTACATGGATAGAGGGCATCTCTATGGTAACTGACTGCTTTAGTTATATGTCCAGATGTGGTACAGCTGCATTTTAAGTTACACTTATTTTTGGTTAAAAACATTTCAAGGAAAATTCAAACTTTGTGTCCATAATGACTATAGTAATTAATATCAACATTGTTCAACTTTTCCCCTCAACTTTTTATTCTCAGTGGTCTATTGTTTTTTAAGTAACAATCCACTTTCATGAGCAATAATGGGGCTCTCTTAGAAGTCATTTTATTCTCCACTCTCTCCCCACCCCCACCTACCTTAATCAGACCTACACAGACAGCTTGAACCATACAGATAAGCTTGTCTTTCCCCACCCATCCTCCTTGAGTCTTCTGGGGCATCCCACACTGCCTTAAGTGCCTGCTATTCACTCTGGACATCCATTCTTTTACCCTCTCTCTGTCAAGTATATCAGATCTACTGAGCCTGAAATATGCAGGTTCTCTTCCCTTCCCTCATCTATCTCCTCTGCCCATTAAGTCCTCCAGGGACACCAAGCTGCCTTGAGACCTCCTTTCTCCCAGCATCTCTCCACCCACCTTCATCAGGCCTACAGATCCTCATCCATACACATGAGCTTCCCTTCCCCCATCTATCTCCTCTACTTGATGAGTCTTCTGGGGCATTGAATCAGCCCTGAGCAGCCTGCCAGCACAAGCAGACCCCCATGGTGCCAGTACCTCTCTATCTAGCTTCATTGGCCTGCCATCTCCTGAACCATACAGCCCAAAGATAACCATCAGAAACCTGTCACACCAGGATCCCTGAGGTTAACTCCCCTCCCAATTTCTAGGGCAACAGAAACACCAAGGGACCAAAGCCATTCAGATGGTTAAAGTACCTACAAAGAACACAATCAACAAAAACCAGGGAAATATGACACCTTCAGAGCACACCTACCTCTCTCTGCAAGCCCTGGATATCCTAAGACAACTGAAGTACCAGAAAAATGACCTTGGAGAGCAAATGAATACATCCTTTAAAGAAATGCAGGGAAATATGATTAAATGTGTACAAGAAATGAATAAAACTGAGCAAGACCTGAAAGTGAAAATAGAAGCAGTAAAGAAAACACAAACTGAGGGTATCCTGGAGACGGAAAATCAGAGACAAGAACAGGGTCAACAGATGTATCACCAAGTGACTATAGGAGATGAAAAGGATGACTCAGGCATACAAGATACAGCAGAAGAAGCTGATACGTCAGTCAAACAAAATGTTAAAGCTAAAAAGTTTCTGTCCTCAAGCATCCAGGAAATCTGAGATCCTGTGGAAAGACCTAACCTAAGAATAATAGGAATAGAAGGCGAAGAGTCACAGTTCCAAGGCCCAGACAATATTTTCAACAAAATCACAGAAAAAAAAATTGTTCATCCTAAAGAAAGAGATACCTATAAGCCTACAAAAAAAGCTTATAGAACACCAATTAAACTGGATTGGAAACCCTCCCAGAATATAATAATCAAAACACAAAATCTACAGAACAAAGGAAGAATATTAAAAGCAGCAAGAGAAAAGGGCCGGATAGCATATAAAGCAGACCTATCAGAAGTACACCCAACTTTTCAACTTAGAGTCTAAAAGCTAGAAGGGCCTGGACAGATATCTTACAAACCTAGACTACTATACCTTAAAAAACTCTCAATCATCAGAGATGGAGAAAACAATATATTTCAAGATAAATCCAAATCCAAACAATATCTATCCACAAATCCATCCCTACAGAAAATACTAGAAGGGAAATTCCAATCCAAAATATATCCAAGAAAACGCAAGAAATGCTAGCAAAACAAGGAAGGCACACACACACACACACACACACACACACACACACACACACACACACACACACTACCACCATCACCATTATCAACATGACAAGAATTAGCAATCACTGGTCATTAATATTTCCTGACATCAATGGACTCAATTCCCCAATAAAAAGACACAGGCTAACAGAATGGATAAGAAAATAGGATCCATCATTCTTTTGCTCAGAATCAAAGGCACACATTACCTCAGAGTAAAAGGCTGGAAAAACAGCCTTTGTCTAAGCAAACAGGCCCAAGAAGCAAGCTGGTGTAGCCATTCTAATATCTAATAAAATAGGCTTTCAATTAAAATTGATCAAAAAAGGTGGGAAGGAGACTTCAAATTCATCAAAAGAAAAATCTAACAAGAAGATATCTCAATTCTGAACATGTATGCCCCAAGTACAAGGGCATCCATGTTTGAAAAGAAACATTGCTAAAGCTCAAATCACACATCAAACTCCACACATTAAAAGCAGGAAACCTCAGAACCCCATTTTGAACAATTGTCAGGTCATCCAGACAAAAACTAAACAGAAAAATAACAAAACTAACAAACTATAAATCAAATGGGCATAATAGACATCTATAGAATATTTCATCCAAATACAAATGAATATACTTGATGGATCTCAGCACCTCATTGTTCCTTTTCCAAAACTGATCATATAGTCAGTCACAAAGCAAGCCTCAACAAATAGAAGGAAACTGAAACAGCACCTTGCATCTTATCAGACCACCATGGACTTCAACAACAGCAGAAACAATAGAAAGCCTGCTTACAGCTAACCATCAAACTCAACACCAGGACCCCAATGAAGGAGCTACAAAAAAGACTGAAGAAGCTGAAAGGGTCTGCACCCCCACGGGAAGAACAAAGTGATCAACTAACCAAACCCACCACAGCTCCCAGGGACTAAAACACCAACCAATGAGTTTGTATGGAGAGACCCATGACCCCCAGGTGCATATGCAGCAGAGGATGACATTCTCTGGCATCAATGGGAGTAGAGGACTTTGGTTCAGCTAAGGCTTGTTTACCCGGTGTTGGGGAACTCCAAGGTGCTGAGGTGGGAGAAGGTGGTTGGGAGAGGGAGCACCTTAGTGAAGGCGATGGGAAGGGGTTGGAAGGGGATGGAACTGGGGAAGGGGATAACATCTGAAATGTAAATGCAGAGAATATCTAATTTAAAAAAAGAAAGAAAAGAAAGCTTACACACTCATGGAAGTTAAACAACTTTCTACTCAATGATTTCTGGGTCAAGGAAGAAATAAAGAAACTTTCTAAAATTCAATGAAAATGAAGGCACTGTTGGCATTTTGTCAAGGCTCCATCCCACAATTACCTCGAAATAGCCAGACGTGCCTCCCTTACTAAAGAAAGGACTACCCGGTCCCTCCTCACTCTCTTCTCTTACTTTTATTCCCTTAACCTCCTTTCCCTCTCTCCTCATCCCCCTCCCCCCTCTCCACATGTGCATAGCAGGTTTCTCTCTCCTATCTTTCTCTCTCCTTCTCTGTCTTTCTCTCCACTCTCTTTCTGCCTCTCTCTACTACCCCCTCATCTCACCTCCCCATACCCTAAATAAACTTTATTCCGTACTGTATGGCTGGTACCTCAGGGGGAAGGGATGCCTCAACATGGGCCCACAGAGGTGTTCCCCTTCCCCCACATCATATGAGCCTCCACCAAACATACCTCTTCCTCTTTTTTTTTTTGTTTTTTTATAAAACACAACAGGCACAGCATACCTGAATTTATTGGATACAATGAAAGCAGGACTAAGAGGAAAATTTATAGCACTAAATGCTTCCATAAAGAAATTATAAAGTTCTCATACCAGCAATTTAAAAATATACCTGAAAGCTTTAGAAAAAAAAATGGATCAAGAACACCAAAGAGAAGCAGAAGAGAGGAACTAATCAAAAATGGGGCTGAAATCAATCAGAAGCAAATAAAAAGATACAAAGAGTCAGTGAAAGTAAAAGCTGTTTCTCTGAAGAAATCAACAGGTTAGTCAAACCCTTAGCCAAACTAACCAAAAGACAAACAGCATGCAAATAAACAAAATCAGGAGTGAAGAGCGAAACATGGCCGCACACACTGAGGAAATTCCAAGAATCATTTGTTGTTACTTCAAAAGTCTATACCCCACAAAACTAGAAAATCTTAAGGAAATGAACATTTTTCTAAACAGATAACCATTACGAAAGTTAACTCAAGATCAAGTAAATTATTTAAACAGCCCAATAACACCTAAGGAAATAGAAACCATCATTAAAAGACTCCCAACCAAAAGAAGCCCAGGGTCAGATGGCTTTAGGACACAATTCTTCCAGACCTTCTAAGAAGAGCTAATACCAATACTCCTCAAACTATTTTACAAAATAGAAACAGATGGAATACTCTATGAAGCGACAGTCATCTTGATACCTAAAACACACAAAGACTCAACAAAGAAAGAGAACTTCAGACTGATTTGATTTCTCCAAAGAACATTAATTCAAAATAAGCAGTAAAATACTTGCAAGCTGATTCCAGGAATACATGAAAAACATTACCCACCATGCTGAAGTAGGCTTCATCCCAGACATACAGGGATTGTTGAATACATGAAAAATCCATAAACATAATTAACCGCAAAAACAAATTAGATGCTGAAAAAGCCTTTGACAAAATCCAACACCTTCATATTAAAAGTATTGGAGAGATCAGAGATACAAGGCACATATTTACACATAATAAAAGCAATATGCAACAAGCCAATAGCCAACATCAAACTACATGAAGAGAAAGTAATTCCACCATAACCAGGGATGAGACAAGGTTGCTTACTTTATCCCTATTTGTTCAATATAGTACTTGAAGTGCTAGCCAGAGCAATAAATAAGATGACTAAAAGAGATGAAGGGAATACAAATTGGGAAGAAAGAAATCAAAGCATCACTATTTGCTGATGATATGATAATATACAGAAACATCCTCCAAATAATCACCTTCAGCAAAGTGGCTAGATACAATATTAACTCAAAAAGATTAATAGCTCTTTTTTATGCAAATGATAAATAGACCAAGAAAGAAATTAGGGAAACACCCTTTATATTAGCCACAAATAATATAAAACATCTTGTAACTCTATCCAAGCAAGTAAAAGACCTGTATGATAAGAACTCCAAGTCTCTGAAGAAAGAAATTGAAGGAAACCTCAGAAGATGGAATGATCTCCCATCTCATGGATCAGCAGGATTAACATTGTGAAAATGTTCATCTTACCAAAAGCTATCTACATACTGTATGCAATGACTATCAAATCTCTATCACAATTATTCACAGACATGGAAAAAGCAATTTTCAACTTCATACAGCAAAAGGCCCAGGATAGCTGAAACAATCCTGAACAATAAAAGAACTTCAGGAGAAATCATCGTCCCTGACCCCAAGCTGTGCTACAGAACAATAGTGATAAAAACTGCATGATAATTCTTCAGAAACAGACATGTTGATAAATGGGATAGAGTCAAGGACTCAGAAATAAACTCACACACCTATGGGCATTTGTTTTTGATAAAGAAGCTAAAACCATACAATGGAAAAAAGAAAGCATCTTCAACAAATGGTGCTGGTCTACCTGGATGTCTACATGTAGAAGAATGAAAATAGATCCATATTTATCACTCTGGACAAAACTCAAGTCCACATGGATCAAGGACTTCAACCTAAAACCAGATCCCCGAATCTAATAGAAGAGAAAGTAGAAAATAGTCTAAATTTATTGGTACAGGAGTCACTTTCTTGAACAAAATACCAATGGCTCAGATCAGTAATTGATAAATGGGACCTCATGAAACTAAAATATTTTTTGTAAGGCAAAGGACACTGTCATTAGGGCAAAAGAGCAATCTACAAATTGAGAAAGGATCTTCACAAACCCTACATCTGCAGAGGGATAATACCCAAAATTTATAAGGAACTCAAGATGTTAGACACCAACAGCCACAAAACCCAATTTCTAAACATGGAGTATGGAGCTAAACAGAATTCTCAACAGAGGAATCTCAAATCTTCAAAGTCCTTAGTCAACAGGGAGATGTAAATCCAAACAACTCTGAGATTCTACCTTATACCCATAAGAATAGATAAGATAAAAAAACTCATGAGATAGTGCATACTGACAAGGATGTGGATCAAAGGGAACACTCCTTCATTGCTGGTAGGATTCTAAACTCATACCTCAAGACCCAGCTAAACTACTCCTAGACATATATCCCAAATATGCTCTAATATCCCACAAAGACACTTCCTCCATTATGTTCATAGCAGTTTTATTTGTAATAGCCAGACACTGTAAATAACCTATGTGTCCTTCAGGTAAAAGAATGAGTAAAGAAAACGTGGTACATCTACACTGTTCAGCTATTAAACATGAAGGCATGATGAATTTTGCAGTTAAATTAATGTGTCTTGAGAGTATCATCCCGAATGGGATAACCCAGTCCCAAAAGACATGCATGGCATGTGCTCACTTGTAAGTGAATATTAATCATAAAATATAGAATACCCATGCTATACTCTACAGAAGCAAAGAAGCTAAACAAGAAGGAAGGCACAAGCCAGGATGCACAAATTTCATATAGAAGAGGAAATACAATTGTTGTCAGACACAGATAGCGAACTGGATGGGTGAGGGGATGGTGAGTGGAATAGAGAAGGGTCAGGATCAGGTGTGTAGAGAGGTTGGCATATGGCTATGAGAATGAATGGAAATCTGCAACTGATAGGGATGTGGAGCTTGGGCGCATCTCTAGGACTTGACAGAGACCTGGGATAAAGGAGGAGCCCAAGAATCAATGGGGATAACCTTAGCTATGACTCCCAGCATTGGAGATATGGAGATTGGAGATATGGCTACCTCTTGTAGCCAGGAAAGAACCCCCATTAGTAATTGGGACACTAACCCACGCACAAAACTTTCCACCCCAAACTTACCCTGTCTACAAGAAATGCAGGAATAGAAGTGGAGCAGAGACTGAGGGAAATACCGCCAATAACTACTATGACTTAATACCCATTCCATGAGCAAGCACCAATCCCTTGATGATACTCTGTTGTGATTACAAACAAGAGTGTAGCAATGCTGTCCTCTGAGCAGCTTCACCTAACAGCTGATTCAGATGGATGCAGATATCCACAGCTAAAAAGTGGATGGAGCTTGGAGACTCATATGGAAGAATAGGGGAAAGGATTGCAGGCCCTGGAAAGGATAGGAACTCCATCAGAGTAAACAAACCTGGACCTTTGGGGCTCTCAGTGACTGAACCACCAACCAAAGAGTATACACGGGCTGTACCTAGGCTATCCTGCACATATATAGTAGACGTGCAGCTTGCTCTTCATAAAGATCTGTACAACTGGAGTGGGGGCTATCCCAAAAGCTGTTGCTTGTCCATGTGTTATGTTCTGGCTGGGCTGTCTTGTCTGACCTCAATGGGAGAGGAAGGGCTTAGTCCAGGACATCCTGATTTGATGTGCCAGAATGGGGCAATATCTAATGGGCCTCTAACTGCTCAGAGGAGAAAGGGAGGGGTGCAGGATAGGATTGTGGGAGAGAGTGACAGGGAAGGAGGCAGTGAGAGGAATGGGAAGAGAGTGAATTTTTTTAAAAAGGGAAGGTAATGGGGTATATTTAGGAAGTTAGTACTAAAATGATAGTATGTATGCATGGAGCCCAGCCAGTCAATAGGGGGTATCACTCAGAATGATTGGGTAAAGCTTGGGCTTTTTCAGTAGCTGTAGGATCAAAGTGGTTAATGTCTAAATGGTGATCCAGAGCAAACTGTCACAGGACAAGGAGACTACAGGAACATGCAGGGACATGGTGAGTCATAGAGTTACGGAAGTAAGTCTGGACTGTGGATCCTCACACCCAAGTATGTCATAACCAGGGCAAAGAAGCTGTACCCAGGGACCAAGATGTGACTCTAGCCCACAAATATTCCAAATGCACTAAGGATGGCCTTATCCCAGAGAGTAGGAGAAAGATAAACATTTAGTTCCAAGAATCTAACTTTGATATTTTAAAAACCCACCAAATTATAAAATAGCTCATGTTGATTGTACAGAATTAGGAACTACATATAAGCAAGAAAAATAATTAAAATCCCATGATATCACCAGCACTAACAAGTCCTAACACAACAATATGTTTTCTTACTGTGGTTTAATCAGGTGAACATATTTTTGTAGGGTTGAGGGCATAGCATAGTATGTTTAACATACACAGGTCAATTCCTAGCACCACTAACACACAATTAGAATTTATAGTTTTAATAAAGTAGGGCTGTGATGGTAAGAGTTAATTGTCAACAAAATCTAAAGTGACCTTGAAGGCAGGACTCAGAATATCTGTGAGGGACTATCTTGATTATGTTGACTGACGTCCAGCCTACTGTAAGAGGCACTATTCCTTAGGCTTGGTGTCCTGAATAGAATCTAAAGGGAAAGTGAACCAAGCACATTAATTCACTCATCTCTGCTTTCTGATGTGGGAATGATGAGACCAGCTGCTTCAAGGTTCAGGATGAAACCTGAAATTATGAATGAATTATGAAACTGAAATAAATTATTTAACCATAAAAATAAGTTAAAAATTGGGATTCATGATAGCTGGTTGGTAGATGATGGGTAACAGATAATGGATGGTAGATGATGTGGATAGATGATTGGTAGAATATGAATAATGAATTATTCATGATGCTTTCATGCAAAAATTTGACTGTTGATTTTGATTTTATTTTTTGAAGATACAATGTCACTTTGTGACAATAATTATTATATAATGATATCTTTGTCCTATCTTAACTGATGAATCAATTGGGATAATGTAAATAAACTATTTCAAGCTTTTAAAAATAAAGTTGTCATATTATTATTATTATTATTATTATTATTATCATTATCATTATTATTTTAGAGATAGGGTTTCACTATGTAGCCCTGGATGACCTGGAATTTGCTATACAGACCAGGTTGGCATCGAACAAAGATCCATTTGTCTCTGCCTCTTGAATTCTAGGATTAAAGGTCAGTATCACCTCCCCAGGCCTGGATATTACTTCCACTGAGATTAATATCCCAGCACCAAATTAGCTTTCACCAAGTCACATCTCCTTAAAGCCCCGCCCTCCCATCTTCACATTGCCACCATAAGGAATGAGCTTCTAAAGCATGCGTAAGTTAGGCACCCACTCATACAGTACTCAAAGCATGAAAGCCATCCTTGCTCACATGATTTGAGATGGTACCTCCAGTTTACAATGTATATATGCTCTCCTTGTCGTCCTTTAGTTTTCCTTGTTGGTCATTCTGTGAATGGAATTCTGCCTGACGTGACTTTGGAGACTGGCTCTATTAGAGAGCAAAGTGCATCCGAACTTCAGTTTTGTGACTGTACTTGCAAGATGTCACTCGCTCTTATGCCTTAAATTGCATTATACTGTGTGTGTGTGTGTGTGTGTGTGTGTGTGTGTGTGTGTGTGTGTGTGTTTGTGTGTGTGTGTGTTTTAGTTGCATATCATTTGTCAGTTGCAGAGTATTCCAATTGTTTCTAGCTTTCCGATGATGAACATGATTAAACCTATGAGAAACACTCACATACAGATTCGTTTAAAAGTTATTTTCCACTTGATATTATGAGTATAGAGTGTTTTGTCTGCATGTGTACCTGTGCACCATGTGCATGCAATGTCCTTAGAATCTGTACCAAATTATCAGATGCCCTAGAACTGGAGCTACAGACATTATAAGGTATGATTCAAACTTGGGTCCTGTGGAAGCAGAACTAGTGTTCTTAACTGCTGAGTCATCTCTCCAGAATCTCTCTCTCTCTCTCTCTCTCTCTCTCTCTCTCTCTCTCTCTCTCTCTCTCTCTCTCTCTGTGTGTGTGTGTGTGTGTGTGTGTATGTGTGTGCCATGTACATCAGTATTCATAGATGTCAGAAGAGAGCATCAAGTCCCCTGTAACTAGAGATACTGGTAATTGTTGGTTTTGATTTTTCAAAACCTACTTTTAATAAGGGTTCTTAAATTCTGTAAGCTCCCTTCTAGCCCACCACCCACCAGAGGTAGTAGAAAGGAAAGTTTAATCGAGCAAAGTAAGATATGGACCAGCTTAGAAATATTTCTTTGGGGCAAGTACAATCTGCATTGTCAGGCTATCAGCAGTTCAGTTCACATAAATCAGCAGTGGCAACTCAATCCACTTGCAAAGAACACTCATGAATCAGCAACTGACAGGACTTAAAAACACCATTCATAAATCAGCAGAATCTGCAAAGGAAGGCTAATCCAGAAGAAACTGCAAGGCTCTGCCAATCAGCCTGAATCTGCAGAAGTGTAAAGAAACCACTATAACACCACCAGAAGTTTCATTGGTGTGTTTCTCTATATGAAGTCACGAATATAACCAACAAAGACTGGTAAGGCAAACCAATACCATTCACCATCCTCCACTGACTTTTGAAATATATTTATAGCCTTTCCAAACACCTCTTGTCTCTCAAACATCCACTTTAGCAAAAACATCGCATGCCCCTTTTCCAGGCTGCTTCCAGGAAAAAACAGCACATGTCTGTTCTTAGCAAACCATCCTTCTGTGTGTCTGCAAAAACATCCTCTCATAAAACAGTTTTCAGAAAATATCACATGACAGAACCGAGTCTCTAAAGAAACCAGAAATTTCCATTTCAGGTGGATCTGGGTCTTCTACAAGAACATGTTTCTTAACCTTAGAGCCATCTTCAAAGCCCCTTTACATATAGATTTTTAATATAAGCTTACGTTTTCGTTCCTCTTAGATAAGCATGTAGGTATAACATTATTAATTAATACAGTAACTACACGTTGATTTTATTTTTGTTTTTTGAGGCTTGAGCTTGCCTTGAACATTCTATACATTGAAGGCTGTTCTCAAACTATTGATCCTCTTACCTCTGTCTCCAAGGGTTAGAATTACACGTATATATTACCACATCCAACTACACATTACAGTTTGTTTGTAAAAAAAAAAAAATGTCAAACTGTTTCCAAAGTGACTGTATTCTCACAGTCATGATGTCTAAGCTCACACTAAAAGTACAAAGCTTCATGCAAACAGGATTCAAGCTCCTGCAAATCTTTGCATTGTCGGGTGAGGTGGGCCTGATACTTGGCAGAGCTAGAGCTCAGCTTTGCAGACTTGAGAAAGAGAGGACTGGGGCACACTTCTGCCCAGAGCTGCTGGCCTTTGACCTTGAAATAGGATGTTTCTCGTTGGAGTTTGCCTAACAAGATATAAGGTGAGTGAGACAGCTCAAGAAGGAGTAATTGGGTCCTCTGGACTTCCTACTTCAGATCCAGGTTGTTGGTCTTGGAGATTAATGGATGTGTTGCTTTCAGTCACAGAGCAAACTCATCACACAATCATGTGACTTGAAGACAAACCTTGTGCTCTGCAAGTTTTTCTTCCTGTTATGACCTGTTCCCTCACACCAGCCAAGAAACCAGACCCCTATGACCCTACCTGGTGTTCTTTGCAAGCCTTCCTCTACTGGTGAAAGACTGACATTGTCCCTGAGGGAACATAGCAGCTGGACACTCTTATCTGAATGCATTTAAAATTAAATACCTAACTTAGCAATGAATCTGCACTGTCAACAATATAAACCGTCACCAGTGTTCCCAGATGTTGGCTAAATTATTTTTACCATGAAAGTTCTAGAAACAATTAAACAATGAGAAAGTGAAGAGTGCCAGGAAATCCTGGGCAAGCAGCCAAGATGGCAGTGTCGAGGAGGAAGAGGGAATCCTGATCCATCTTGGACAGTCAATAGGAGGAAAAAGTGACTTTTTCAGTGTCAGCCTCAGAGTGAGGAGTGTAAGACTCTAACTGCCATTTAGATCTCTTATTCACTTTGCAGCATATAAAATTTCACACCCCATCTCCCCCAAGCAATTAAAGCTGTTAGAATTTATCTTTAGCATAAAAAAAGCTACATTTTCCCCCACCATAAGAAACAAAAAAAAAAACATCTGTTTGATTTCAAAGCATTAGGCTCCATACCCTAAAGATAAATTGAAGATCCAAAGTGAAAAAAAGAAAAGCTAAATCGGTGAAACCTAAACAGCATACAGATAAAAGGTAGAGAGCTGTTGTTGGCTTACAAAGCTCTTACCCAGGAAATGTGCCTTGGTTTGGATGGCGGGGCTGTAGAGGGTTGGGTCCTGTACAAGCTGGTGCTGTGGGCCTTGCTGAGAGGTCTAAATGGTGAAAACCTTGGACCCTGCAGAGCCCAGGATGCCTTTGGATTGTAGATTGTTCTGTGGTAAGAGTTATTTCTACACTCAAGCTAACGGTTGAGATTTAAAACATTCCCCCAGAGCTCCATCTGTCAGGGTGGTTGTCTTTTGTGTTTGTTTTTGTTGATGTTGTTGTTTTTCCCTATAACAAAATAGTCAAGAAACAACTTCAGGAAAAGAAGCTTATTTGGG
Organism: Micromys minutus; assembly: GCF_963924665.1. Taxonomy (NCBI): domain Eukaryota; kingdom Metazoa; phylum Chordata; class Mammalia; order Rodentia; family Muridae; genus Micromys; species Micromys minutus. The sequence goes on along the minus strand of NC_137967.1, from coordinate 8,385,767 downwards.
ATGATAATTTTAGACTATGATCAGCTAGTCTGATGTTCTGGGTCTGAGGCAGAGCTTCATGGTGGGAAGCATGGGTTGAAGGTAAACCACTCATCACCTGGTAGACTAGTAGAGGGTGACACAGGAAGAGACCTGAACAACTGATACTCTACAATGAAAAGTTAGAAACAGAATAATCACCACATCCCACAAGGTGGGCAAACTGAAAAACGCAGCTCAGAGAGACGATGGTTTTTGCCAAGAGCCAAACCTGGTCAGCAAGCACAAGGACACAGGAAGTCCACTTGTTTTGTTCTTTTGTTTGTTTGTTTTAATTCTAACACAGGTGGCAACCTTGTGTTTTCTCCATTGGCTGGGTTCAACTTCACAGTTCTTCATGATTGGCTAGGTTTAAAAGAATCGACGTAAAAGAAATGAAGGCAAGCAGGAAGGGGTTGGCAACTTAAGTCACTTAAGTACTGATAATGCAGAGCCGCTTTTCTGCAAACAAGAGTTTTACTAGATAAGCATACTAAAATATTTGCATAAAGGTTTTGTAAGGTGGGGTACAAGAAAATATTTCCATAATGGTCTCACAAGGTGCAAGGGTTAAAAAGATTTGAATTCTTTGCCATAAAGGTTTGGTAGTGTTTGAGAGAAAGTCTAGTATCTAATGTTTCTTACAGCCATACTCGGTGACTTATTTTCTCTAATCTGCCCCCATGTTCTAATAACCCCTGAGTATGATGTGATCATGAACTAGCCTGATCATGGAGTTAATGACTCCAAGTGTCAATCATTTCTATGTACCATCTGGAGACGAAGCTGATGCCCCATGAGCCTTTTACAAAAACGGTTTATAGTCAAACCCCATGCTCTTTACCGGACAGGAGCAGAAACTGATGCAAGAATCTCTGATAGCATAAATAGGGGAGAGGACATTGCATCACTTCAAGAGAAAGAAAAGCTACTAGGAACCAAATTCGAGGCAAAGCAAAGATGCTACTCAGCGTCTTCACTTCTGTACACAGCCTCCCATCTCAGCATCATCTCTTTCTTGTGTAGGATCTCATGCTTTGGAGAAAGATAGAGATTAATAGAGACATCACACCCTCTGATCTAACCCAACCGTCAGCACTGGATTTGGGTTACAGCGATTCTGTGGCCCACCTGTAAAATTAATAGCCTCTACTTTTAAGAGCAGTTTCAGATTCGCAGGAAAATTGGAAAGAAAGCATAGTTTTTACCCACATACAAGCTCCATTATCTGCAACCTACACCTGGCAAGGTACTTTTTCTAGTTGATAAACCAACATTGACACATCATTATCACCCAAAGTCTACAGTTTGCATTAGGGTCCACTTGGGAATTGTGTTTTCTATGGGTTTTGACAAATGTATGGTGACATCTAACCTTATTATGGCATCATTCAGAAAAATTTCACTACTCTAAAAACATCTCTGCGCTTTACCGGTTCTTCTACCCTACGCCCTAAGTTCTGGCAATCACTCCTCAGTTTATTGCTCCCGTGGCCTTACCTTTCCAAGATATGACACAGTATTGATTATAACGTATTAAAGTATTTTCAGATTGTACTTTTCGCCTGGTAATTTCCATTAAACGTATTTCCTTTCAAGATGTCTCTTTATTGAAAAGTTTGCTTACTTCTATTGTATATGATGGAGTGCTTTGATTACCTGTGTATTCATATGGCATATAGGGGATTGATGCCCTTGGAGACCACAAGAGCGGTTCAGAAACCCTGGAACAGGAGTTAGAGATAGCTGTGTAGTGCCTGTCCTGGGTTCTTTGCAAAAGATGAGTCCTTCTTAAGCCATGCCAGCTCAAACAGCCAACTTACTTCCTTCCCAACCACACCTTTCAGGGCTGGACCAAAACCCTGAGGCAGACAGTTGTGGATTCTTAGAACATTCTACATCTACTTCTGGGAAAGAGCTCTTCAATTATTTACTTCAAATATTTTGATTCAATTCCCCTTTCTAGACTTGTAATTACCTACCAGTCAACCACTCATGTGATATACCATTCAGACTAATTGCTAACTCAGTCTGATTTTCAACTACGGGCTTTCCAGCAGAAATATCCACAATACTGGGGGATGGGCGAGTAAGAGAAGAAGACGGAACAAGTAAATGGCAACCTACGCTATGTATATTTGTATGTGTATGTCTGACTGTGTGCATGTTTAGTGACCTTGTGTGCTGGTGTGTGTGTCTTCATGTGTGTTTCTCTGTGTGTGTAACATGAAATCAGAAGCCAGACTATTTGGAGGTAGAGAGGGAGCACATGAATGTGGGACAAGAGAGAATAAAGGGGAAGTAAGAAAGTAATTGCCTCAGAATAGCCACAAAGCCATAGGTATCTGTAGACTACAGTTACACTGGTATACTCTGTCATGTATGATGTCCATACATGTGTGCATATGTGTTGGATCCTTTCTGAATGCTGAAGCTGTAGGAATGCAGAAAGGCTAGGACTATGTTTTCATATTTTCTATTTGACTTCAGCCTTGTGTCTAGATTCTTTTAAAGAGAAGATTCACCGTGCAAAATAATAAATTGTACTGTGAAGCTGCCAGATATGCAGATGTTCTTCCACCATTTTGAATCCTTTACCTCACTCAACCCCCTGTTTTCTATGTTCTTCGTCCTATCCCCAGTTAGCCATCCATAGTGGTTCGAATGAGAATGGCCCCATAGCCTCATATATTTGAAATCTTGGCCCCTGGTTGATGGAACTGCTTGGGAAAGATTAGAAAGTATGGACTTATTAAAGGGGTGTGTCAGTGGAGGCTTTACGATTTCAAAAGCCCTCAGCATTTCTATTAGCTCTTTCTGTAGATGAGATGTAACTCCAGTGCCCAGCCTGCCTGCTGCCACACTCCCTGCCACAATGATCATGGACTGTAACCCTCTGAAACTGTAAGCCACCATTAAATTTTTTTTTACAAGTTGCCTTGGTCTTGGTGCTTTGTCACAGCAGGAGAAGAGTAGCGAAGATACCATCTTTTTAAGAAAATCTTCTTCTAATGAGAGAAACATTGGCTGCTTGTTCTTCTGAGTCTGGCTTACTGTTTCTCGTGATAAATCTCTAGTTCTAACCACTATCTACAACAGATGCCATTTTGTTTGTCTTTATGGCTTAAAGAAGTCCCATAATGGATAGATAGCGTATTTTCTTATCCACTGACTTGTTGGTGGGCAACTAGTCTTATTCTATGCTTTGGATAATTGTGAATAGAGCCATAATAAACACAGCAGCACAAGAGTCTCTACTGTCTGCTGGCTTTGATTTCTTGTGTACTCACAAGTGGTACAACTGGACCACTAGTTTCACGTTTATAAGGAACTTTCATTCTGATTTCCATAGTGGTTGAGTTATGTCCCCATCAAAGTTACTGAGGATTCCTTTCTCTGTGTGTCTTCATAAGCACCCTTTGCTTTCTGTTTTACCTGAGTGTGTATGTGTGTACAGATGCATGTCAGTGTTTTCTGTGTATATGTGGTATGTGTTATGTGGTAAGCTTATGAATGTATGAGTATGTATGTTGTATGTTTATACTGTGTCTGTGATGTTGGTGGTAGTTGTGGTGGTAGTGCTATGTGTGTGTGTGATGCGTGCTTATGCCTTTGGAGGTAAGGGGGTATATCAGTTACCTCGTTATTGCAAGACACTATTCCTACAAAGATGTGTGTAGAGATCTGTTCACTAGATAGGAAACTGATGACAAACCAAAATACCGATACTCCAAAAGTCTAACTTTGTGAACCACTAAAGGATTTTGAGGGAGCAGGGGTTTACTTACAGGAGCAGAAAGCACTGAAAGTCCATTGCTTCTTCAAAGCCCCCTCAAGCATGGGTAGCTGCTCACTAAAGCGGGAACCCTGGAGCACACTGAACAGCCTGCAGGCAGCTCAACAGGCGGGATAGTGTCCTTTCTCTGTGGCTCAACTGGTCTTTGTTTCTTCTAGCCAGTTCTTCGGCGTTCTGCTTCTCCCAGGCTGTTTGCCTTGTCTGAGATCAATTCCAAGTGGTCTTTACTCCTTATACAGTCTTGGTGAGGGAGCAACTCAGGGAATCTGGTCAGTTCCAGGCCTTCCTGTGCTGTTTGGAGTTATTTTATTTCCCATGTTCTGTTGCTTCACCTCCTTGTACACCTCCTGTTCTAAAATATTCCATTGTCTCACCTCCATCTTGCATCGTATGTCTTACAGAGTCTCCCTCCCGGATAGAAGGTTTTAATTTCCTCAGAAAAGACTGCTACGCTGTACCTGTCCTGCACAGCCTGTATCTTATTCCCTTGAGACATGGGTACCCACTGCCAGTCACCAAGACACACTCTTGTTTTCACTTTCATCACGGCTGAGCTTATACGCCTTTGGGTGGAGCCTCTGGCGCACCCCTGCCTTGTCTAGGAAGCCTCATTGCTCCTCTCTTTCCCAACTCCCCTGCGCTGAAACATTCCATACCAAGGGGTGACACCTAAAGGTCTCAGTTTAGAGCTTCCACCAGCTGATACAACTCATCAGTCCACCAAGAGCGCCTGCCTAGGTTAACTTTTGGTCATATATGGGCGCAATCCCGGCTCTTACCTAATAGGTCATCACCCCTTGCTTAGCATCTATAACACCCCTCCCCTTGTCTTAGCCTGGGTACATCACTTCTCTGGGACCAGTGAATCCACACAGGAGTTGCTCCCAATAATCCTGCTTTTACACTTTTTCAGTTTGGTTTGATTTGGTTTATAACATCACCAGAGAAGCGTATAATCCAGTCAAAAACCTATGGATAAGTGTATATGTGACCATGTCTGGCTTACACATACAGCTGCTAGTTTCTGAATTCAGGTCCACATGTACTTGATCCTAGCAATTCTGACTGAAGGTAGTAGAATCTTCTGTAGTTTTCTGAGGTTTACTTTGCGTTGACAGCCTTTTGAAGTCATGCAAACCCCACTGCTAGCCCAGACTGGCCCACTCTTGTAGCTTTTTGTTTACCACACCATCCCTACTGAGGCCCCATCCTGCTGATTAGAAACATTGAGAAAAGCAACTTAATCTATCTTTAGAAAAGCATTTAGTATGCGGAGGGTATTTGTAGAGCCAGTGGTGGTGGGAAGCAATGACATCGCGTGTCCACCAAGAAGAAGAGCTAGATCTTTGAGGTTTTATCACCTGAGTTCAGAATCCACCCAGTCATTTGGCTAAGGTAGTAGGGGACACGAATCAAAACTTGAGTGTGATGGTTGGACCGTGTGGGTTGGTGATCTTGCAGACCATTGCCAACAAGATTACCACACACTGGTTCTGTGTTGGGGAAGTTTGAAAAGTCAGAACCTGCCTAGAAAGTATAGTGAGTCTTTCTGAGGCCAGATCAGGAAGTGTGGAGTTATTATTAATGTGATATACAACCTGAACCAAGCCTCTTGCTTGGATTGTATCTCAGTCAATTTAGAAGATAAGATTCTAAAGACGGGATGATGAGCTCAAAGCAATGCTGTGAAGATGGGTTGAGCCTTGGCTTTGCATTCTGGGAGATTCTCAGGACAGGTGCTCAGAAGGTTACTCAAAGGAGACATGATGGGCTCTCTCAAGGCTTTTAGCAGTTATTGTCACTGGGAGACAGGAGCTCAGCAGTTGCGACTCTGTTGGCAAAGACAATGCACAGTAGGTTTCTTAGTTCAGTTTGGACTTATTGAAGTTATCAGTGTGAGGAAAGATCATGCCTGTTCTCCTGGGCTAGGAGTTTATTTTGAGGTCCTCTACTTGACTTGGATTCTCCCTTTCTAGCCCCGGTTGCTCCGAAGGAAAGTAAAACATAATTAAGTTTTTAATTAAAGCATTCAATGACAGAGGAGGTGCTCTAACTTGTTACTGCTTCACGAAGTGTTTCCCTAACGCTCTCAACCCAGTTAGTGTAGGGAAGACAAGATTCCCAAATGAGTGTGAAGGGCATATTGGAATTCAAATATTTGCTTAGAAGTATCAGTGATGTGGTGCAAGATTAGGTCACAGGATGTGTCGAACCGCATCTCTGGTCTCATTTCTGCACCAAAGTCCAGATCAGAGGCCTAAACAAAGACGTGGCATTCATGTGTACCCATTCATCTTTTTATTTGTTAAATACTTAGTCCCCTGTTATATCTCTAGGATTGTTTGGGTCTCATGTTCTTAAGAAAATGTAGCCAATAAACTTTAGCTCCTTTAGGAAGTTGTCATAGGGCTTAGGTAAGGATTAAGTAGAATCTAGTGCTTAAGTTGATTTCTGGCATGCAATGCTGATGTAGGCAAGAGTACTCCCCTTCCTCCTCTTCTTCTTCCTCTTCCTCTACCTCCTCTTTCGATCCTTCTCCTCCTACCACTTTTCATCCCGCCCCCCACTTTTTCCTTCTCCTGGAGTCTCTCAGCTCAGTCGCTAAATCAGAATAGACTCTGGAGCATTACTGAAATGGTCCGTCTTAGCATTTATTTAATTTTGCCTAGCAATCCGGCAATATTATCTTGCTGAGAAATTCTTTAACTGCAGTGAACAGAAAATCAGGATAGCTTACCCAGGAAAAGGGGTATTTCTTAGAAAGATAGGAGAATTTCTAATGGTGTTCGATTTGGTAATAACTGGCTTTCCATCTTTCTCCTCTCTCTTTATAACACGAACGTTCTGAGGCACCAACCCCTTCTTCAGCTCTGGCGGGTCTTCTTGTTGAACTCCTTCATATTATTCAAATCAGCTTCTTCTCCTTGTCCTTGGAGTGGCCAAACTTTTAGCCATTCTTTTTTATTATTGGATATTTTATTTATATTTCAAATGTTATCCCCTTTCCTGGTTTCCTCTCTGCAATCCCCCATTCCCTCCTCATTACCTTGATTCTATAAGGATGATCTCCCCATCTACCCACCCTAGCATTTCTCTACACTGGAGCATCAAGCCTTCACAGGACCAAGGACCTCTTCCCCAGTGATGCCAGTAAAGGCCCTTTCAGCTCCTTTAGTCCTTTTCCTAACTCCTCCACTGGAGTCCCTGTTATCAGTCTGATGATTGGTTTCAAGCATCTGCATGTCTATTAGTCAGACTCTGGCAGAATCTCTCAGAAGACAGCTGCATCCAGCTCCTGTCAGCAAGCACTTCTTGGCATCAACAGTAGTATGTGCGTTTGGTGTCTGCATGTGGGATGGATCCCCAGGTTGGACAGTCTCTGAATGGCCTTTCCTTTGGTCACTACTCCACTCTTTGTCTCTGTATTTCTTTTAGACAGAGAAATTATGGGTTAAAATTTTGGAGATGGGTGAATGGCCCCATCCCTCAACCAGGGGGCCATGCCTAAACTCTGAATATGGTTTCAACAAGTTCTCCCTCCCCTTTCTGGGCTATTTCAGCTAATGTCATCTCTGTGGGGTTCTGGGAGGCTCTTGCTTTCCTAGCATCTGGAACTTTCTGGTTGCTACACCCAGTTCCCCAACCCCCATCGCTACACACCCCTATTCAATTTCCTGGTCCTCTGTACATCTATTCCCATACCTGATTCTGCCCTTCTTTTTCTTCTCCTCCTCTCTTCCTCCCAAGTCCCTCCGACCCTCTACTTCCCTTCATTATTCTGATCCTCCTTCTAAGTAGGACTGAAGCATCCCCTTTGGTCTTCCTTACTCTTGAGCTTCAGATGGTCCTTGAATTGTATCATGGCTGTTCCAGGCTCTGTGACTAAAATCTACGGATCAGTGAGTACATACCATAACAAATACCCTCATCAGTCTTTTCTTATTATGTCATTTCTGCATAGCCCACTGCCGCAAACACTCTTTACTGTCATGTAATCCACAGGTTAGGAATGAGGGGTATAGCTCAGTGGCAGGGCAGTTATCTGGCATGTGGAAGGACCTGTACTGCATTTCAAACACCAGGAAAACCAAACGTCAAGAGAAACATTTCAAAATGTTGCCTGCCCTCTTTTCTTCTGTCCCACCTGTTTCATGAATGCCTTGAGCCATTTCTCCAGACCCATCATTTCATTGTATTTTAATAGATGTTCATTTATTTCTTTTTAATTGGTACATGGGGTATTTATTTGTTGTGTTTAACATGTTGCTGGGGTCTATGTAAAAATTGTGGAAAGATTTAATCAGCCTTTCTAATACTTCCATCATCTTGAAAACTTACATTTTGTGTGGCGAGAACATTAAAAATATATATCCTTTCAGCAATTTGAATTATATACCGTCATGTAATTATGTTCTGCTATAAGTCACTAAAATTTTACTCCTTCAATTTAGTCGGAATCCCATGATTAAACATCCACCAATTTCCATTACTCTTCATCTGCAGTTACCCACCTTTTGTCTTACTTATTTATCTGTGGGCTTATTTATTCTAAGTGTTGTATCACTGTTGTAGTCATTGTTATTGTTTAGAATTCCCACAGCCCCATGTGTGTTCTCTACCATCCATCTGGTCCCACTTCACCTTGTGAGGATTGGTGTCTCCAAAATGCCCGAGAAGGCTTGGTCTATGGAGTGCTACTATTGGGCAAAGGTAGAGTCTTACAGGGGTGGAGCCTACTGGGAGAGTTTGAGGTCCCGAGAAGCATACCTTTGAAGAGAACTGTGGGGTTCCGTGGCATGCATTCTGTCTTTTCATTCTGCAGTAGATGGTTTGCCCACTCTCAACATTTGGCAAATAGAATTCCTAGTTAATAGAGGGAACAGTCAATTTGTTGTCTTCTGGCCAATGGAGGAAGATTTCAGAGTCCCAATTTTCAGTACCTAGATATCTTCCAAAGTTCAGTAAACTTCTCAGACATAGAAAGCTGGAGTGCTGAAAATGTGTTTCCTTTCTTTAGCCTCCTGCCATCCCATGAAGTAAGAAGCATGTTTTGCATCTTACGACAACGACTCAGCCATGACTGCTACATAATAGATACCCAGGAAAAAATTGTTGGGGAAAAAAAGTTCACTTTTTAAAAAAAGAAAACAAGGATAAAAAAAAAAGTGGAGATTCCCCATATCTGAAGAATTCTCCTTTCTGTTGCTTATCTAGAACTGTTGTTGTGAGGTTTAATATAAAGTTTATCCAACTCAATTTGAGGTGAAATGAATCTACTTGGATCACAAAGGAATACAAGGACCCTGAGCTCTTCCTTAATACAAAATACATGAGCTGGGACAACGCATTGGAATTAATTAGAATAATTTCAACATGGGTACAATTATTTTCCCAATCATCTCAAGCCTAGTGCTGTTCATGAACCCATGTCCACACAGACACCACCACTGATCCTGTTCCTCAGGGCAGAACAGTCGGAATCTGGTGGACCATGGCCCAAGAAAACAGAATGCCAACCTAGACGTCCAAGAAGGATGGTGAATGGTTTTTCAGTTGGATAACTCACTCTTAGGCCACTACTGTTGGGATTTACCTCCTATTTTCAGATGACACTGATTTAAAAAACTGTTGCTCATTTTTTTTTCTCATACAAAGTGAAGATAGAATGTTTCAGTTCCCTAAACTTGCGACCATACTGAACATCAGAGAGAAATGAGCAAATGCAGTCTTACTCAGCCCGTGCATAAATACACAAATAGAACAGGGCTGCCCAAAACTGTGAATCACTTTACTGTGGGCTGAATTTATTCTGGTGTTTGTTCTTGAATGAATGTGAACATTTTGGGGGATTCCAGGGGGAGCATCAGATATTTTGGTAGGTAAAAATAATTCAATTTACCCTGTTACATTTTTTTAAAAAAATATTGTTTGTTTGATTGATTGATTTAATGTATATGAGTACACTGTAGTTGTCTTCAAACACACCAGAAGAGGGAGTCAGATCTCATTACAGGTGGTTGTGAGCCATCATGTGGTTTCTGGGAATTGAACTCAGGACCTCTGGAAGAGCAGTCAGTGCTCTTAAACCACTGAGCCAGCTCCCTATTAAGTTTCAGTTTAGGAGAAAAGTTTTTTCTTGCCAAATGGAGAACAAACTTAATTCATGAGAATGTCAATAAATAAGTGACAGAATTTAAATACAGTTGCTAACACACACACACACACACACACACACACAACTGTCAATAGTTTAAGGATCAGGAGACAGGGGGGAAATGTGCCCACATAGTCACAGTCTCCTGCAGTCATTTCCATTGTTGGAACAGGAGTGTTCAGCCTCTGTGCACAGGGAGAGAACACTGCTTTTCCATTTTCAAGAGCTATGAGAACTCTTTCCACATAGCAAGGGAAGGTCTTTCAGAATCCATATTCCCATGAGGCTGGAGAGATGGCTCCCTGGTCATGAGCACTTGCAGAAGAAGTAGCACTCATCTGGTGGCTCACAACCACTTGTAACTCCAGGTCCAGGGAATCCAATGTGCCCTTTGGGCCACCGTAGTGCACACATACATACATGCAGGCCAAACACTCACCCATAATAAAATGTAGATAAATATTTTTTTCTTACTCTCTATCCTTGCTGGGATTTACTGTTTGTCTTTTGATAATAGACATCTTCTCTCTCTCTCTTTCTCTCTCTCTCTCTCTCTCTCTCTCTCTCTCTCTCTCTCTCTCTCTCTCTCCCTGCCACCCTCCCTCCTTCCTCTCCCCTCTGTGTGTGTGTGTGTGTGTGTGTGTGTGTGTGTGATTGTGGTTTGTTTTGGATTCCCCTAAATGATTAGTGAAATTGAACATTTTCCCTACATGTCTGTTGGCTACTCACACATTCTGTTTTGGGAAATGTCTGTGCAGACCTTTAGCCTATTTTAAAATCAGATTTATTTCTTCAATCTCTCCATTTTTGCCGTGGAATTAAGTTCCTCTTTTGTTCATGATATTAACCTCTCAATGGATCTAAAGCTCACACGTATTTTTTTTTCTGTCCGGTTGGCTTTTGCTTTCCTCAGACATTCATGTCCTTTGCCATGTGGGGCTTTTAAAGTCTGATTTGTCTATTTCTGGCTTTGCCCCTGTATATCTGGGTCATAACAAATAGACCCCAGCGCAGGCCGATTCCCGGAAGCATTTCCGTTTTCTTCCGGTACCTTCAGTTTCTGGTCTTACATGTGCATCTGTAATATATTTTTTATTGATTCTTACAGCTGGCGAGAAACATTAGTCTAAATTCATCCTTCTGTATCAAAGCAGCCCGTTTTCCCAGCATTGCTTATTTTCTTTTCATTTTTTTTTCTGTAATTGAAGGAACTGCCCAATGCTCATTGTCTGCGTTGTCGAAGCTCTGCCATCTGAATGAGAGCCTGTGGGAATAAGACGGTAACAAATTCAAAGAGCTGGTGAAATACGCCGCTCTACAGAAAGTAACAACCAAAAAGAGCAGAAGCTGGCGTGCAGGTCTGGCAAAAGACTGTTTTTGAACATCCCCACATCGGAAGAAATCCCTGTCTGCCTCCTCTTCCCAAAGGCTGGGGGTCCTTGCCCCCTTTCGTCTAGGCTCCAAATCCTTATCTAAAGAATAAATTTGAGGATTGAAGCCGCCATATTTTCTGATCATGGGGTCAATCATGTAGCAAATTACCTGTAACTCTCAGAGTTCTCACACAAGCAGGAGCCCACTGCCAGCTCTGGGAGCGAGGGGGCCAGTGCCTCTTTGGGAAGGCACAGGAGCAGGGAAGATGTTCCCCTTAAAGTGAGTGGGTTATTCAGGGAGGTATATGGTGGCAACATTATGTTGGCATCTCTACAGATGATACTGGGACATGAGAATTAAAGATGGTGACAATGCTCATAATACCTGTGTGCACATCATGACTGTGTGCACCTCATGACTGTGAGCACATCATGATTGTGTGTATCTCATGACTGTGTGCACATCATGACTGTGTGCACCTCATGACTGTGTGCACATCATGATTGTGTGCACATCATGACTGTGTGCACCTCATGACTGTGTGCACATCATGATCCATTCAGAAAACACTCATGTTCAAAAACATCTATACATATCACAACTTCTTTAGAATTACGCCTTTAACAGTGGCTGGTTTAAAAACCTCTGTGTCCTGATAACCGAAGCTTATCCTGTATTCACAAATAAGATGGGTCTCAGGATTAAGCTGAGGTCTAAGGATTAAGCTGGTTTTTGAAATAAAAGATGAAGTTATAATCTTCATTGAGTAAACATTGGATATTTAAAAATTTTTATTTATTTTTACTCTTTGTAATGACTAATGGCTTTTGAAACTGTGCTGTTTGCTAGGTTTGAAAAGTAAAATCACTCAAGTATGTCATTTCGAAAATGAGTCCACAGTTTATTTTTGTAGACAGATGAAAGGCTGAGCAGGATGTGGAAGTCAACTTTGTGAAGGAAAACAGTGGGAGAGAGAGAGAGAGAGAGAGAGAGAGAGAGAGAGAGAGAGAGAGAGAGAGGTGCCACATGCTCCTGTGACTCCTTGAGGATCTGCTTATCCAGCAACAGATTTAAATTGGCTCCCAGCAGGCCAGTGAGACAGCAAAAAGGAACCAAGGCCAGGGCAGTGACCTCCCCACCCCTGCATTCCTGAGTTATTACAATAGCTGGGCTTTCATTGGAGCAAGGTGTGGTGAGATATAATTTGCTAAGAACTTAGGGACTTGGGATTGTCTCAAACACTGTATCTAATAAGCTTATGGGCTTGGCAATAAACTCAAACCTGCGCCGTGATGCTGGTCTCTAAAGTTGGATTTCCCAGGATACCTCAGGAGACTTCGTTGCCTCTCAACCCCCCTCCTCAGTCCTATTCTCATAAAGGGTTTAGCCTAAAGGAGTTTACTTTGGAAGGATAGCATTAGAAATAGTTATTCAGAAGTCTCTGCAGATACCAATACTTTTAAAATTGAAAATAACCTTCCCAAAGGTTTAACTGTAAGAGTCACATCCCAAAGGTTTAACTGTAAGAGTTACAACCAATCATCAGAAATACCAGACAGTTTTTAAAACGTTTACCTTTACATCTTGATTATTAAAAAAAAAAAAAAACCCACAGTATTGAATTTATAAACTACACTGATTGAAAAACGAAGTCAATCCTCTACATTCAAGAAGAGAAAAATGGAAAGATGGCTCAACGGTTTGGTTAAGAGCACTCGCTGTTCTTGGAGAGTTGCTGAGGTTGGTTCCCATCAGCCATACCACATGGTGGCTTACATTCATTCTTTACTCCAGTTCCTGGGGATTGGAAGCCCCCTTCTGTATGCTCCCGCACAAACATGGTACTCTTCCATACATGCAAGCCAGCATGCACACTTAAAACACACACATAACCTTTTTAAAAGAAGAATTTTCCAACTTACCAAGTGGCGTGAGTTTAAAATGTTAGTTCTATTTAATAAAAATCATTAAGTGAACTTTGGTGTGGGACTAATCAGGACAACATTTGCAATAATTTCTGACATGGCTTTGAACCTGCATTTTGCAGTATGTACTTAGGCTAAGCAGCCCTTGGCTACAAAACTTTGAAAAGCATCGAAGATGCCCTAAGTCCTGAAATATAAAATATTGAGCCCAAATTCAATTTCAGTTAAAAATAAGAAGCACAACCTTCTCACTAGTAAGCAAATTTCCTTTAATCTTTAATGAATAGTAAATGTGCATTTCAAAGGATCGTTTTAAAATTAACTTCATTATTTATTATCAGAAAATGTTTGATGTGTGTGTGTGTGTGTGTGTGTGTGTGTGTGTGTGTGTGTGTATTCTGCATGCCTTTATGCCCCAAATGATGTATGTATCTCTTGAGTCAAAGGGAGCTGTAAGTAGAAATGAATTAGAAGCCCCGAACTTTCACTCAGCCTGTACATGACAAGGCAGAAAGTCAGTAGAGACCAGTGTGTGAGTTCCAGTGTGGGATAGGACAAGAGTGAATGACCAGAAGTGGAGGCAGGTAGCTACAGGCCAGAGAGGAGGAGGGACTGACTGCGGGGCTATACAGAGCTGTGCCTTCAGATTGTGTGCATATTTATTGAAGCGTTGTCACCAAGTATGAACACAGGAGAGTAAAATTAGAAAACCAGACATTTGGTTTTCCTTATAACACTGGCTCTGGAGGGATGTGGTTCTGGGGCTGAGGATTTGAGGAAGGGAACACAGAAAAATATTGCCCACCAGTCAGGAGATTTGGGTCCTCATTGGAATTTTACTTTCCCCTTCTCCTCCTTGAATACAGACTCACTGCATACATGCCGTTTTCACATGTGTATCATGACCACACTCAACCCTTTATTAATCTCTTCAGTCTCCCAGCTTCTCCTAAGTGTAGACCCATCTTAGCTTTACTGTCAGCTAACCCCTTTGAATACCCATGCTGTGTGGTATCAAGTCACATCTTACATCCATGCATAAGAGCTGAGTTCCCATCTTCTCAGAGTGGACTCTTTCTCAAGGAGTCTGAAGCAAAGGATGTACTTTCTTTCTTTCTTTTTTAAAATATTTATTTATTATATATGAGTACAGTGTTTCTGTCTTCAGACACACCAGAAGGGGGTATAGGATCCCATTGCAGATGGTTGTGAGCCACCACGTGGTTGCTGGGATTTGAACTCAGGACCTCTGGAAGAGCAGTCAGTGCTCTTAACTGCTGAGCCATCTCTCCAGCCCAAGGATGAGCTTTCTTGTTGTTTCCCAAGTGAGGGATGGAGGCTTTTGTGTCTCCATTAACCTAATTGACAAGTTAATTGTTAGCATTGCCCTTGTTGTGTCTCACAGTTTCTGGTACGAAGTATTTCACTTTTATGTGATTCTGGTAAATTCTAATCCACTGATTCTGAGATTTCTCCCATAACTCATAGAGAATTCAAGTGTATTATTACTAAATCTCATTTGCTTGTGTACTTTCTGTAGTTTAGTTTCCATTTCTAGTTTTACTATATTGTGATCTGAGACAAGAAGGTATTATTTAAATTCTGTACATCTTTTAAATCTTATGGCTAAATCTCTTTTGTTCCACAGCTTCCTAAAATGAACAGGTTTTCTGGCTGTAAGATGGAATATTAATTAAAATATTAAGTCTATTTGATTCACAGTACAATTTACTCTTGTAATTTCTTTGGTGGTGGTAGTTTGTGTGTGTGTGTGTGTGTGTGTGTGTGTGTGTGAGAGAGAGAGAGAGAGAGAGAGAGAGAGAGAGAGAGAGAGAGAGAGAGAGAGAGAGATTTCCATTAATCAGAATGGTGTATTAAAAAAAATCTACTTTTAATGTATGTATCTGGGTCTCTTTTCTCCTCTATATTCAGTAGTATTTGTCTTGCAAAATTTGGTGCATATATATGATGTATTACATTTTGATTTATTATTTCCCTTCTCTCTGTGTAATGTACGTATCTCTTCTGAGCTTTGCTGCAGTCTGCTTTGTTGGATTTGAGTATGACACATGACATCCATGTAATCTGCTTTGTTGATGACATCCACTCTTGGTTTCCTGCAGATTCCACGGGGTTGTAGGACTGTCCACCTTGGTATTTTCACTCAGTAGGTTTTTTTTCTCCTTTAGTGATCTGTTTGTTTTTTTTGTTTTTTTTCAGGCAGAAATTTTCTAGCTTTTTAAATTTGGTCATACCACTGCATCTCTATTTAGGAAATCAAGATTATTTACGTTCAGATTCCTGATTCAGAATTGAGACACACACTAATTCTTGCCAGTTAGCAGCATTCTTTTTCTTTTGTTCTGAGTAAGCTATGTCTTTCTTTTCCCTTATTCATTGGTGGACTTCAGTAGCTTACTGACAGTACTACATGGATGTAGTCTATGTAAGGCCAAACAGGGTGCTTGCTTTTCAGACATTCCATCAATGCTCATGATGGCATTGCTAAGTAGGCACAATCATGCACTGCCAACCTTTTATGGAAACAAGTCCATAAGGGGGTTTAGTAACTTGCCCAGAACTGCCAGGCAGAAGCAGAAATGAGCTCAGGTATGACTCCGATATCCAGGCTCCTCTTTCATTCTTGTTTTGCCTGCATCAGTTGTACAAGTACAGGATTTTGTTCTTACCTTCTATGCATGACTGTACTTCAATCATTTTCTCAATGTAGTGTCATTTCTTAGCCCCTCCCACTTTTTCTTCCCAACCTGCTAAAAAGTCTCTCTTCTACTTTTCCGTCCCCTCCTCCCATGGAGACGACGTGAGAGAAGATTATACGACACCTGTGTTGTAATATCAATTTATTTTGCTTACTTTGATGATCTCCAGTTTTATATATTTTTCTACAAATGACATAATTTCATATTTCCCTTTAGATGAAAAAGAAAACTCTATAAGCATCCTACATCATCTTTATTCATTTATCCACTGATTGGCACCTGGGCAGATTTCACAACTAAGCTGTCTTGAATACTGTCCCAGTGATCATGACTACATAGGTATCTATTGTTAGTGTTATAATTCTTTGATGGATATCCAAGCCTTATTCACAAACTACCCAGGTGCTCTTTTGTGTCTAAACATTCTCTCTAAAGACGTTGAGTGATTTTTTTTTCTGTCTCCCATTAAATATTGTGAATTAAAAAGCTACCTCTGCACATCAGGCAATTGTGTAGAAGCAGCATGTGGGTCTGAGCAGAGATGTGAACTCCCTTACGACTGATATTTGACTGTTCTTACAAGATGGAATTTCAAGGTGAGGGCATGTTTAAATGTGTGCAAGTCATCAGGGCAGGGCTCTGAAGCTGTTCCCCAGGGCTCATCCTTCATGTTCCCCAATGTGTGCTCATCTGGGTTCTGAGAACCCTACTCGGTGGCATTCAATTTACGTGCAAGATATAGAAGCATGACAGCACAAGTAAATGATTATTTGTGTTGCTGTCATGACAGATATTATCCAAATAAAAATTAATCCACTTATATATGATATTCTTGGATCTGTCTGCCCACCAATATTATTTCATCACATTTTAAATATTAAACAGTTCTTTCCTTAATGCTTTATATTTTGCAGTTGGTGAGGTTTTTCAGGGCATCTTTTTTCCCAATTTGCATAATGGAATAAAAATTTCTACTAAACAAAAAGCCACTTCTCACCACATTCTGTTTAGATTTTGGTGTACAGTTGCTGTCAATTATCAGGTATTTCAGATTCACTCCCTCTCTGAGAAAATAAGAAGAAGATTCTGAAACCTTTTGCTTGCCTCTGGTTGTACATCTGTGTGACTAGTGTGTGGGTGAGAAGTTCACATTCCTGAGACCTTCCTAGAGATGTGTTTCTTAGGCAGTGAACATGTGGTAGCGAAGGCTCAAAAAGAGCAGCTTCATACATATTGTCTAGAACAAGCTCCATGGTTCCAGAAGGCCACCGGGTCCCTCTATTCTTTCTTTATTAATTTCTTTATTAATTTGAGTAGTTCAAAATGACTTCCTACTGTAATACTGTGCACTGTAATTGTCCTTATGCCATCTCGTACTTAAGTATTTCATTTGGATGTCAGGAAACAAAGAGGAGACTGGGAAGCTGTCTACTCCGGCTGTCAGGATCATTGAATAAAGGAGGGGTTTGAGCATATATTGTCTTGGAGGGCAGAAAGTGGGAGCCTCAGACAGGAAGAACCAGCTCCCCACATAGAAGCTTTCCAGGCCAAGAGGTTTGCTGAAAGGCCAACCTGACTGATGTGCATGATGTCTGAAGTGTGTATACTTTATCTTTGGTAAGAGTTTTAAACTAAAAAAAATGCAAAATATGTCTGGTATGCCAATTTGGAGCTGTGGGCCATTAGTTTGCAAATATTTCATCCCATTTGGTACATGGTGAGATACTGTCTCTGAGATTCAAACAAAATGAGGGCTTTGAAGGCCAAACAACAACAACAATATTTGTTGTTTGCCTTATTGTCTAAAATGGGGTGGCTTTGGGGTGACCAGAAAGTTATTTTTTCCTCCCCCTTTAGGCAATGGACTGTAAACAAAGAACAAACCGTTGTGATCTCATTCTCACTTTTTGACTCAATATGTTCTACTTCTAAATGGTAGACTAAATTAACGTGCTTGAGACCCTGATGAATGGACATGCTGCCACAATGCTCACACAGCACGAAAGAAAGGGGAAGATAGTCAGTCACCCACTCTTCAGCTAAGATGCTTCCAGATCCACTTTACAAGAGTCCAGTCCATCAGTTCCTCATCAGGTACCCTAAGGACATTACCAGTGTGTCTGTCTTCACTCACTATAGGAAAAGAGAGCTTGGAGGAGGAGGGAGTTTAGGGGGTTTTCATAATATTGAACTGATGGTTGCCTGTTTGGGGAAAAAGAAAAGGATCCCTTGAATCTACATGGCTCTGGAATTGTGTTGAAATAGATCTGAGCAAATGTTCTTGTGCTCCCTGAGGTTTACATGCCCACAGTGGTTCAAAACATGCAAGCATCTGCTCAGTACTTGTTCGTAATAAAGGGTGCCAAGCTACAGAGGGTGTGAGATAGAAACTCCCTTGTTATCTGTCACCCTGCATCCTTATCCATTCCTAGAAGTGTTGACTTTGTCCCCTTTGGGGTTCTGTAGATTTGTAGGGCAACACTACATACCTCTGACTGAGCTGCAAATGGTTATATAGATCAGGCTTGTTATACAGATCAAATTCACAGAGACTTGCATGCCTTTGCCTCTTGAGTGCTGGAACTCAACGGTGTTCCATACCGTTCAGGCCCTCAGACTTTTTTCCATATAACACGTGTCTAAGGAAAGTCTGAGGTGGGAGGACAGAATCAATAATACTTATTATTTAGTCATACCATGCAGAACTGTGTTCATGGATCACACACTGCTATGTGAGCAAATGACAAAGTTCCATCCATTGTTAGGTTGGGACAATTAGAATGGCCACCTTGCCTTGCCTGGCTCCCACCTGTGTCTATAAAAAACTTCTCTATTTCTATTTTGGAGGATCTGTCACTTTAAGAGCCTCCTCAGTTGTGTATCTCTTAACTATCTGGATTCAGGACAGTCTTAATAGCATCTGAGAACCACACTGTCCGTACACATGTCATATGATCCGAATATGGCGTGACATGATTCATGGCCCCAGTTTTTTTTTTTTTCTATATATACTAAAGTTGATTTCCAAAAGAAGCAAAATGTCAACAAACAGCACTACCTAATAAGGCCATTGTGAAAAGGAACGTGGAGAAAATGAAAGAGACATGTGCTTTCAAAATACTTAATTGTTGGGAGTAGGGGTGTCTCTTGTTTCTTATTTCAATTAGTTACCATAAATGTAATGGCTTAAAAGCACAGAGTCTTTATTATCTCACAGTGTTGAAAGTAAGATGTCAAAAAAAAAAAAAAAAAAAAAAAAAAAAAAGAGCAAGGTTATAATTAAAACATTGCCAGAGCTGAATTCTTTCAAGGGTATCTAAGAGTGGGAATTCAAGCTCTTGCCCTTTCCAGCTTCCAGAAACACCCTGTGTTCCTCTGTTCATGGTTCCTTCTTCCATCTTCAAAAGCAGCAAACTATCCCTTGTATATTTTAAGTATGACAATCCCATGTGCTTACTCATGTTATACTGTGTAAGCTTCTGCTAATAGGTTGTCTTCTGAGTCAAGGGAGCCCTGGCTCTATTTCCTACTGTAGAGTACCACCTCCCTACAACCCTGGCCCTTGACCGACCTTGACATCAAAATTTCATCTCGTTTCATTGTCTTTCCTTGGAATCGTATCTGAAATGACCTTTCCAAGAAAATGTCAGCCTTTGGTGACTTGTAAGACAGGGATGCAGATACAGGTGATAGATGATATGTTGATTTGAATTATCAGTGCCCGTTCAAGTCCCAGACAGAGAATAGTACACACAGAGTCTATATTCTTTTCACTCCGGAGACTCTGGTTCATCTTTCTAGATCAGCCTGCTTCATGATGTACTTAGTAAGTCCGCAGTCCAGATGGTTAGGTGACTTAGAAACTATCTTTAGAACATCGCCAGATAGGACTGGGTCATACTCACCAAGCTAGTACTGAGAAGCTCTTCCTGTTGGGTATGGTGGCTTCTGCTAAGTAGTGAGCTGAGGCTGGTTTCTAACATTCTGCCTGCTCATTCTGCTTTTAATGTTTCTCTGGTTCTTCTAATTTACTTACTCGCATCTACCCCTCACATTTCACCTTTGTGCCACCCACAGCAATAGACATTTCAGGTATATATGACTACGTGTTGGTATCACATTCCAACTCCGTAGTCAAGAACAATGACTACATCCTAACTTACAGACTGTGAAGGGAGCCAATATACATGTAAGTCATCCCTTGTTTGCTTAAAGGGAAACCCAGTCACTGGGTTCCAAACTTCACCTATTTTTGTTGACTGGAATATGCTGAAGGCATATGTTTCAAGGCTGAAATTTTTCTGCTGGCCTGAAGAGGCAACGAATATCTGATATTCATTCATCACCATCAATGAAGATATTGGCTGATGTGATATATCTCTCTGTCACCATCTTCTCCATATGCTGGAAGTCTCTTCAGTCATAATTGCCTCTCTGCATGAAACCAGCCTTTAGATCAGTACTCAAAAGGATTCTTCCCTTTCACCTCTTTGGAGGTTATTTAGCATAAAACCTGCTGTAGAAAGTGCGTGTTAACTAGTAAGGTGGGGGGGGGGAGGGGATAGCTGCCTTAACTACTGTCTACTGTTAGCATCTTTCTCCTCCTGTGCTGTGATTGGGCTGAGGTGCTATTCTGTGTTTCAACCTTTCAGAGCTGGCATGAATAGTCAATTAGGTAATGAGAAAGAGAAGCGTACTATCTTGAATAAGAACAGACGATATTACTAAATGTGGGGAATAGATTGTCTCTATTTTTACTACCATGAAGGTCAACTGCAGGCTGTACAAGTGCCTTGTCAGCTCTGGTGAGCTTGCTGTACTGTATACAGGTCAGGGTTACACATCCCTTGACACCGAGGATCTACCTTAGAACATACAGGACAGGGGATCTATAACTGTACATGGTGGGGCTAGCCAATTTTCTAATCTCCTTAAATAGGATTGTTTCTGTTGTTGTTATAAACACGATGAGGAAAATAAACTTAAATAGTAAAAGGTTATTTCATCTTATAGCTTCCAGTCCACCATCAAAGGAAATCAGAGCAAAAAGTCAAGGCAGGAACCTGAAGGTGGGAACTAAAGCAGAAACCATCAAGTAAAACTGTTTCCTAACTTGCTCTCTTTCACTCTTCCAGGACAACCTGCCCTAGGGTTGACACCACCCACAATGGACTGTGACTTTGTATATCAATCATTAACCAAGAAAATGTCTCACAGATTTGCCTACATCTGATGAATGCCTTTTTTTTTTTTTCAATTAAGGTTCTCTCTTCCCAGATAAATCTAGTTTGTGAAGTTGATGAAATGTAATTAGCACGGGATCCAAGCATATGAGCACAGTAGTTAAAACATGAACCAGTTCTTTCTTCCTACACAGCATAAGGGCAAAAGCCATCCCAGCAAGCTGTTGGATTTGCCTTGCCTCCTTCCGGTTTGTGGCACTTTATGACACCATCCTGTGTGTCTTAATTCATTGTCAAACCAGAAAAAAATATCAAACAATGTGGACAGATAAAAAGATGAACTTTTACCTCCCCATATAAAGCACATTCCAAAGCTCTCAGCCTGGATACTTTCAGTATTTGAAGCCAATTTATTATTTAAAAGCAGTTCAGAATAAAACCAAAAGTGGATCATTGAGAAGCATAAATACAATTCATAATCTTATCACACACATAATGAATATGCCAATTCACATGGCATTGAATACGAGGCTCATGGTTGAAGGAAATGAAAGTGGACTTAGATCGTAGCACAGTGGCAGCCCACTGTGAATGGTTCACTGATTCCATGTCTTCATCCCTAAGAACTGACTTCTTGGAAGTCAGCCTGAGCACACGCCTCTATCACTGCTTTTGACTAGCGATAACCAGTGGTCTAAACCACCCAAGTATGTTCTTGGGTTGTTCATGCCTTCTGTGAGTCATTTTGACACACTCTGTGGCCAAAGCTACTTTTATTTTATATGAAAGATCCAAACAAAAATAATGTTTGGGTAAAAAGTGCCAACTGTTGGTTTTGTCTCCAAACCCACAGGCCTTCCATGTCTCACGGCCCAGTCTGAGCTTTTGAGACATATGTTCCAAAAGAGCATACAGCTGTCTGTTTTAAACGCTGCTTTGTCCTAAGTGGGGGAGGGATTTTTATGGTCACGCATAAAGTGACAGGAGTGAGCTCCACACATCAAATGAACCTCCAGCGAATCCCACAGAAGATTATTCAGCCTTGCCGCTGGGCGAAGTCTTATGCTGAAATGGAGCCCCTGGAGTCTTCTTGTCTACAGGATCAAAATAGGCATTGTTTCTCCTTATTGTTTGTGGTCTGAGATATCAGAGGCCACACTTAGTAATAGCGCCACTCCCTGGGCCAAGCATACACAAACTGTCACAGGTCTCTAACCCACAAGACTTCTCCTTTCCTGCCATTCTTTCACAAACCTTTCATGAAGTGAGAAGCTGAAGTCAGAATACGAGGGTGTTTTGCTTGATGTTAGACTGTGATGCAAAAGTGAAACAGGGATTAAACCTAGTTCTGAGTACAGGCCTTTCAACTGCCACACATGGGTTCCCTCCATGACTATCTTGGGTAAGACTCCTTGTTTTTTCTGAGTCTTATTTTGTTCGATGAACCATCAGATAATGTGTTATTTTCTGTTTTGACATCACAGAAATGTTTGGAAGGCCCCTGTAGATAAAAAACAGTATAAGACTATTACAAAATATTGGTGTCATGTTAAAATAAGACATCATTAAATAGTGTTGTTTATTAATACATGGGGCTATCTTGCTGGAGAAGTCATGTTTTATCACTCTGGATACAGGGCAAGGTGGCTGAGTGGTTAGAGGGATGTATTAAATCAATGTAGACCCTTTGAGATCAGTTCAAGAGTCTTATGACTAGAGAGATAGATATTCAGCGTAACAGTCAGAAGCAACTCTTAGGAGCAAGGTTGTTTCCATGGTAACCTCCACCTTCATCTTTTGTACTAGGAAGCCACTACCAAGTATTAGAGACAGATTTGCAGTTTACTGAGGATGTTTCCCAACCAGCTCCAGCTAGTGTCCACTTATTTTCAGACTCACAAAGCTCTCATTTAAGATGCTATGAATTATCCTCATGATGTCACATGAGACCATCGTTATTGCCTTTGTCTATCCATTTTTACTTATAAGTCCAGAGCTGATGATGTCATTGATGACGTCATCATTCAACGAACCAAGTTCTGTCTTCAAGGTTTAAAAAGGTAGCAGTCACATAGAAACACAGATCAAGGGGTTCCCAGGATCTCCCCCAATACAATGTTTACTTTTCATGAAAGTAACTCAAAATGCTATAATACTTTATTATGTGAATTGTTCTATCACTGGGCATTGTTTTCCTAAGCCAATCTCTACTAAGCAATCTCAGATTCTCCCAAAGGAATTCTACCCTTCAGATAAGGTTTTAGTTTCTTAAAAAAAAAGTCCCCTGAAAAAGAAATAACACTTGAAGGTGCTAATCACATATAATTTAGTATATTAACCATGGCTTTTCATGGCTCTCATAGAATAGATGGCGCAGGCTGGATTGATAAGGGAAAGGTTCGTACATCCTGCTTTGGGAGGTTCAAAATTCAACCAGATGCTATGGGCCTTGGTGATGCCATCACTGAATCCCTTCATAGGGAAATGTGTCACAGGGGATTTGTGGATCAAGGATCATATCTCAAAGCAGAGTGCTGGGGGTGGGAGGTTCCTAGCAAGGTTACCATAAGTGGATCCAGGAAATCCATATGATGAACACTAAAGTCTTAAACCAATTCTAAGGGCAGTCTTTCATGACCTAAAGGCCTGCCTGTTATTAGAATTTCCAACAGTCCCCTAATCCTTCTATTTGTCATAATAAGCCTCCAACATGTGGGTCTTCTGAAATACTTGTGGGCAGTGATAATGTATCCAGAGTGCTGAATTCTGTGTGAAAGCTTTCTGGGTTCTTACTCACTCATGTGAGACTATTCAAAATAGCAGATTGCATGGTACAATTCAAGCTCTGTGAGCCCATTACAGAATAATGGGTGATTTCATATTTCTGATGCCAGATTTGTGCAATCTTTTTGATATGCATGATGTTGTTTAGCTCTCAGAGCCATTTATATGGAAGAACTGCTTGTATCTCCATTTTAAAAAGAGACCAAATCTTAAATATGGGAAATAACATGGCCACTGTCACACAGCACAGAATCACTGCAACAGAGGTTTGAGTCCAGAAGGTGCTCACTTCAGGAGTCATGTTCCAATCACCACACTGCTTAGGGGTCTTTGCAAGACTTAATATTTTTTATAAGAATGATCAGGATGGAACTGAGGCTCAGGGATGCTGACACAGCCTGTTCCAACATTAAAATAACTTTGGTTAAGTTATTTTAAGTTATGTCTTTGCTCTGTCACACATTTATGTACTGAGTATGTATGTAGTATTTTGTTCTCCTGTGTGAATGTATGTGTGTTCAAACTCATTCCTCCTTCACCTAATTTTCTGACCATCTTCAACTACTTCTTGTTGATATCCAAAAGTAGGTGAGACTTTCTGGAGTTGCTCTACACCTCTGGCCTGTATTCTTATGTGGGTATAGCATTCTAGGGAGACACACTGAAACTCCAGATTCCCAGAAACATTTCAGCTTTCGACCCTAATCTGGTTACCAGATAGTATCTATCTCCCATTCTTGGTCTGTAGGCTTTTGGATGGTTGGGCTTTGCCCATCCTTTATAACTAATTAATTTAATACACACTTGTCCCAGGAATAATAACTATATCCAGCATTGATAATGAGATCTGGAGTCTATCTTCCTTGATGTATTGGCCTTTGTTAAGGGTTCATCGAGAAAAGGTATCACTCGTATTAAAAACAGCAAGGTATGTATAGGAATGTAGGTATCTTTATAGTTCAAGAATACGATTCAGAAGACCAATAACTCTTGAGTATGATTCATAGGGGCCAGTACAAGCATGGAGAATCTGAGACACTGGGGGAAAGATGTTTCTGACTTATCACTCTTATCTTTATGAGCCCTGATGTGGGGCTGCCATGTGGTGTATGCCCATCTCTCCTCCTGCACAATGGCTTGGATTCCATTTAAATATTTCTTCTTCTGTAGCAGGGACACTACAGAATCATGCACCTCAACTCCATACATATTTTAAGTTTTTTATCAGTGTATATTCATTACACATAAACAGCTTTCCACTCAAGTAGGGCATGTACTTTGTAATTTGATCGTAGTCCTTCTATTTTTAAAACCTTTCTATTTGTTCTTTGAGAATCTTCTATAGTGTGCTTTGATCATATTCACCTGCCCAAAACTCTTTCCAGACCTAACTCTCCTTCCTTTCTCATCTAACTTTGTGTCCTCCTTTTAACTTGCTTCATATCTCTTAAGTTTACTTTGTACTGCTTATATCTTCTTGGGTGTGTGGTCTTT
Source organism: Micromys minutus (assembly GCF_963924665.1). NCBI lineage: Eukaryota > Metazoa > Chordata > Mammalia > Rodentia > Muridae > Micromys > Micromys minutus. Next base: position 8,360,319 of record NC_137967.1, on the reverse strand, counting down.
CACTGGAGTGTTGTCAGCTTAACAAGGGCTACACTCTTAAAACCCGAGGCAGCTATCAATTGCCAATAGTGCCCTGACTAAAAGAGGAACCCCTCTCTTCTCCGTGCTGCTATTTGTTCTTTCTTGAGCTTATGAAGAACTTGTGTGGGCTGCCATAACTACTGTGAGTTCATATCTACAGCTTCCCTGCTGGTTTTGGAAGATGCTGATGTCCTCGTCCTCCACCATCTCTGGCTCTTCCAGTGCCCCTTTTTCCACAACGGTTCCTCTGCTTCAGTAGAGGCTGTGTATGATGTAGACATCCTATTTAGGGCTGAAAATCCCACTCTTTCTTATTATTTGCACTGTGAGCAACTATGGGTCTCTATATTAATCACTATTTACTGCAAACGGCAGCTTTTCTTATGTGTGTTGAGAGGTACATTAATCTATGGCTATCATAAGTCATTAAAGTTGCTTTAATGCTATATTCATTTAGTAGCGTAATAATATCAGGCTCTCCCCTCAGGCCTATGACCTGTCTTGACATAGATTCTTGGTCTGATCATGGTGCCAGGTATAAGTTTCATCATGTAGAGAGAGACCTGAATCCAATCAGAAAATCTATTGTTTTCTGGTACGATATTAATTCCAGTATTGCATCAGCAGGCAGAACTTGCCAGCCAGGTCATTATAACAGTTTGCTGGGTTCACAGCTTTGTAAAGTTGGTTATTTTATTTCCCTGATAGATTGCATTGCACCCCTTCAACACTATAAAAGTTAGACCACAGGGATGAAACTTCTGGGTGAGTACCAGCTTTATTTCTCCATGTTCTGATTCATTCTTTATTCTTATTACTCTCTTCTTTCCCCTTCCTTCAGCCCCTTTACCTTTCCTAATCTGACTTTTACCTCTATATTTATAATATAAATCCAGGATCCACATATGAGAGAGAACATTAAATTTGTCTTTCAGAGTCTGGCTTACTCTGTTTAATATAACGATCTTGTTTCATTAATTTCCCTGAAAATGACACAATTCTGTTCTCTGTGGTCAAAGCAAACAATATTCTGTGTCTATACTGTATTTTCTTTATCAATTTTAATCTACTTATCTATCATGTGACTAGAATTTCTATAAACATGATCACTGTTGAATGTTGACTTGGATACCTTTGGGTACCCATAGTGGTTTCTAGAAAGATTTATATTCCAACCAGCAAGGAATGAGGTTTACCCTGTCCTTATCAGTATTTTTGGTAGTTTGTTTCCTAAAGGACATGAACAGATGAAATTTTTCCTGTTCTTATTTTATGAGTAAAGAAGCCAGCACTCAAGGATACATTGCCAGACACGTTTCCAATCTGTAAACTGAACAAGTCCTCATACCTGAATTCTTCAGGGTGCCTTCTATTTCAATCCAACACTGAGAAATGCCTACACCATTGTTCCTTCTACAATATCAGCTATATCTTACGAAAATGTGTCAGGCTGAAGTTGGAGAGAGTAATTATGTTAAATTTAAAAAGTGGAAGATCAACTTGGAAGGTCTGGACATCTGAAAAAAAAAATAACCTAAGTTCTATCTATGCCATTAGAGAGCTGGACAGTGGCGTCCTACAAATGAATCAGTAACTATAGAAACACGAGTGCATATCTCAATGAACATACCTATGCTCACTAATAGGTGACATATGTTAAATTTTGCCTTTCTGAAGCCATGCATGTGTCCAAGAAAGAAGAGCTATTTGGGGCAGGTTTGCTCAGCCTGATCTTACAGTTCTTCTTCTTAAATAAGGAACCAAATCTTACCCTTTCTCAGGAGCAGGAGGAAGTCTTGGGAAGAGATGAAAATGCACAACACTTGTTATGAGCTCTTCCCTGTCCCCCAGCATGAGCCAGAAGACACCTAAAAGCTGACCTGGCCTCAGATTCCACCCAACTTAGAGTTGTAAAAAAAAAAAAAAAAGAAAAAAAAAAAAAGCTCATCTGAATGAAGAGCTACAATAGCCCAGGTGCTATGACTTTAATATCTGTTAGTTTCACATTCTCAATAACTACATGAGTGGGAATGGCTTTTAATCTATTCATTTTTGCAATGGACGAAATCTACACTCCGAAAAGTGTACCTTACCAAAGCCACATAAGGCAGTAAAAGGAGGGCCAGAGTCTGAATACAGTTCTTCAACACAAGAGGCCAACAATATCTATAAGCTCGTATTTATGCTTTTCTTATTCCTCATCATAAACAAAGAAGACCACAGGGTAGCGCTTACTTTTGTGGACTGATTTATTCTTGCAAAATTTGACATGATTCTTGCATCCACTCATTCCTGGCAAAAATCCCTTTCTGGGCTACTCTTGTCTTTTACATGAGGCACACACAGGTAAGGATCTTTTGAAAGTAAGTGTAATGTAATGGGAGCGGAACAAGGTACCTTGAGAAGCCTCATGTCCTACTGAATGGATTTATGCCATGACCTGGGGAACTGGAAACAATTCTGGAGTAAATGGTACACAAGGCAAAGATAACCTGGATGGACCTCACCCAGAACCATTCTCTTTCACTTCATTCTTGCCTTTCTGAAAAGCAGAAGGACCAATCTTTAGGAGAAAATAGTAACCGTGTCTCAAAGATGGATTTAAATGGGTCAGAGCATTCATTCATGCTGGTGACCAACTTCAGGATAAAAGAGTGTGAGGATACTCAACACATACGCTGTTTCTGGGAAGTCACCCCCCCCCCCCCGTGGGGCGCTGCCTGCACATTCTCCATTACAAGATGGCGCTGACATCCGGCTGGAGTTAGCAGTAAATAAGTCATGTGCGCACGCGCTGGGTAACTTTCCACTCCTTGAGCTCTGCCTCTCCCGTGGTGTCATAGGGTCTGATGAGTTTCAACCAATCAGGGGGCTCCACGTCCAAGGCGAGGACTGATCCCTTTATAAGAGGATGGGCTAGATAGTTCGGGGTCTTCATCTTCACTTGTTGCAAGCTTATGCTCTGCCTCTCAAGATGCATTAAAGCTTTACCGCAGAAGAATCCTATTCGTGTGCCGCGTCCTTCTTGCTGGCGAGACGGTTGCGTGGGACACCCCGTGCCCTGGTGTTGAGATTCTGTAAACCCCACCCCACAGTTACCTGGCAACAGCCAGGTATGCTCCACCCCAGTTACCTGACACTATAAAGGGGGCTGCTTGCCCCCTCCTCTCTCTCTTGTGCTCTTGCTCTAACTTCCTCTCTTGCTCTCTACCACCTTGCCCCTCCTCTCTCTATTCCCTTCCCCCTCTCTCTCCCCACGTGGTACTCATGGACCGCCTCGGCCTTGGCTTCTCTACTTCTCTCTTCTCTCTGCCTCTACTACCCTCTTAACTCCCCTCCCCATGCCCTGAATAAACTCTATTCTGTACTATACCATCTTGTGGCTGGTTCCTTAGGGGGAAGGGATTTTCAACATGGGTCCTTCAGAGACATCCCCCTGACCCCCATGCCTTGCCGAATCTTCATGGAGCATATCCCTTCTACACACACACACACACACACACACACACACACACATGCACACACACACACACACTCGCTTCATCTTTTTCTCAACAGCCCACAGAATTTTCCTGGAAACATACTTATTTCAAAGGTATAAAAAGCACATGTCAGAGTATACACTGAAGGATTTGATTTCATGATACCTTTAATTTTGGGTGAAAGAAAGTGTTTAGTTACAGATGACAGTTGGGGGTGAAGTGGAAAAGAAAAAAATAAGTTTGACTGTGGTTCAGTTCAGAATCTGGGAATGATGATAATTCATAATTAGAGCCATTAATATTTTTCAACACTTCTATATGCCAAGACTTTTAAACACCACATCTTACTTAATTCTCCTGACAGCTTCAGTAAGTAGATCTTAACTAGACTGAGACTCTAGCTCATCCATAATGGAAAAAAAAAAAAAAAAAAAAAGCTGAGCTTGCTCCTCAGCCTTCGCTGTAAAACTCCCCATATATACCCAGGAAATGGTCTGCCCTTGTCAATGTTCTATTGCTGTGAAGAGATACCATGGTCCCAGCAGCTCTTGTAAATGAAAGCATTCAACTGGAGGTTGCCCATGGTTTCAGAAGTGTACCATTCTCAGCATGCTGGGAAGCATGGCAGCACACAGGCAAACAAGGTGCCAGAGAAGTAGCTGAGAGTTCTGCATCTGGATCAGCAGGCAGCAGCAGGAATACCTGGCTCAGGATCCGGAAATACCATATCCCAATCCCAGTGATACACTTACTCCAAAAAGGCCAGGCCCATCCCGGCAAAGCCTACCTCAACAGAGCCTAAACCTTTCAAATAGTGCCATTCCCTAAGCATTCAACTATATGAGCCTAGGAATGCCATTCTTATTCCTTACGACAGGCTGCACCAGAAAACAGCCTTTCCTATTAATAGTTCCTTCTGTGGGCAATTGGGAAGCACTGCCAAGAATCCCTTGGGTGCATCTGGACTTATCAGCTGAAACTGGACCTTGGTCCTAAGTGCTGAGTTGGGAGGCAGCCCTGTAAATGATGAAGTTTACCCAGTAGAAGACAAGTCTCTAACATGTGGTGTGTATCATTTATAGAAACATCTCTAGATGACATAATCCCTTCTAAGAGCACAAACGGACTGCTAGCTACAAATTACAGGAGAAACAGGTAAGGTCAGCCTGGAAACTCTGACCTTGGATCACTACTCTGCTCACCAAGTCATATAATAAACATAAGAGAAAACTCAAGCCATTTGCTTTTATAGAGTAGTTTTCCAAAGCACATTTTTTAAAGACATTGTTTAAATCCTAACTCATCATCGGAAGAAAGGGGCCATTAAGCATTTATATCTAACCTCAGGTAATGCTGTAGATTCATTAAATAAACACAGTTTGAGAACACAGAGGAAGAGGGCAAGGATCAGTTTCAAATGAATGAAAGCAATAAACGTGACTGTCGAAGGCACAAGTACCAGAGAATAGAAGATAGCTCCATGGAGGAAAATAGTTTGGGTTGATTCAGGTAAGGTTAGATAGAGCTGCTTGGCTGACAAGGATTAGGCTATTTGTTGCTCCTTAATGTTCTGAGCATCCCTACCTATATGTCTATGCCTATGTATGTGATGTATATATGTATATATAATGTAATTAGAGATACACACAACTTACATATTAACCATCTCTATCAGAAAAAAGAAGAGTTGGGCCCCAATTTTCCCTCCAAATGTCCACACTCTCTCTCACTCCTGATGCAGGAAGTTGCAATACAGATAAAGCCCAGGTTGCAGGTCGTAAAAGGCTTTTCTGAGGAGAAAAAATCTTAAACACAACCATATGTGTTTGTGACAAAGGATATGAAAGGGAAGTCTCTATAATGAGTATTTTGATGCTATAAAAGGAGAGCCTTTATCACTGCCTATTAATAGAATTCTAGGATCCCACTCTTTGTCCTGGAACTTGGCAGTGTCCCTTGACTGGGACCCAGGGATACTTTCCTACTTCTTGATTCTGTTTAGCCGCATAATTTGCTTAAACCATCAGGATACTGATGGATATCATCCAAAAAGAGCTTCAACAGCACTTGTATAAATGGCTCTTGCTCCTTGGTTCTCTGTAAATGGCCACAAAGATGGGATATAGGTGGTAATCTGCTTGATTCTGAAGATAAATGGTAGACATCTCCAAAGAATTCAGCAGACCGTTCTGCAGAATATCTTGTTCTGAAAATATCTCTTGATTTTGAAGAGACTGGGCCTTTGCTGGACTTTGTAAGCAAGTTAATAATACACCTTGAGATCGTTTAAAATTATATTCAATCTGCTGTCCTAGTTTGGATTCAGCCTGCTCAAATATAATTTGCCTTTCAAAAACCATGCAGTCAACCATGCTGTAGCCTGGCTTTCACATTTAAGTAAACGTTTTTCCACCTACCACCAGGTATAGCTTTCATCTTGAACTATGTATTTCTATATGCCACTGACCCAGAAGGATGTATGTGTGCATGTGTGCTTTGTGAACATCAGCCAACGGTTGAAAGAACCTTATACAACCAATATTTCATCAATGTTGGCAGCCACTTGTGGATATAAGTGGATGACATCTGTGTGTGGTTTTGTTGCGCGCTCTTCTGGGTCAGTAAGGTAACTTCGTTTCTTGTGAAACTCTGTCAAGTGTTTTTGGAGAAAAGCATCTTTCTTTCCATTCGCACACTTTGTGGTTTGTGCTGTTCAATAAATACAGGCAAAACATTTGTTAGCAGCAGGCAACAGGGACAGGATAGACACAGATCTCTCTCTCTTCCTTCCCAAGCCCCCCCATCACACACACACACACACACACACACACACACACACACACACACACACACACACAGAAGACAGCAGACAGACTGTGGAGCACAAATTACAGATAGAAGACAGAAAGAAAGAAGTACAGAATTAAACTTTGAGCTTGCTTTTGGTCTCAGCCATTCCATGAGTTCATTCCCCAACAGCATCCACACATCCTCGCATCTGTATCCGTGGTTCCTAACCTTCCTAATGCCGTGACCCTTTAATACAATTCCTCATGTGCAGTGACCACCAGCTATAAAATTATTCCATTGCCACTTCATAACTATACTTTTTGCTCCTGCTGTGAATTATGACGTGAATATCTAATATGCAGGCTATCTGATAAGCAACTCCAAAGAGGTCATGACCTACAGATTGAGAACCACTGATCTACATAGTGAATGAATGCTGATTGATTTTTATGGCCATAGCTACTTAGTACATATATGACAGCAGGTGGGTATTGGTATTACACGATTATAAGTGACAGCTTATTGTGAACCTGCTCTGAAGAACCAAATGTCACATAGGAGTATAAAGTTTTATCTGTTCCTTCTCTCTGATCAATTGTAAGTTATGTGTGCTTTATCTTGGTAGGTTCACGTAAAGGTGATCAGAAAAAAAATCACACTATCATACGTTTCAGTTGTTTGGTTTCTTATTTTGTTTTACTTTTTAAATAAGACTCTCATTTTGTAGTTACAGCTGGCCTTGAACTCACAGTTATTCTCCTGCCTCACCCTCCTTAGTGCTGGAATTATGGATACAAGTCACCATTCCCAGTTTGTTGTTATTATTTATTTACAAGAAAAATGTTCAGAAAAACAGCCAGTTACAAAACAAACCAAAGTAGCAAATTTAATACAAATTCTGATAAGAAAACACAGTGGCTAAAATTATCTGATTCTCTATTATAGAAAAAACAATAAGCAAACAGAAATAATGTGAAAATGCAACAGGTTGCCACATGACTTTCTCAAAGGTTTTCACTGTTAATCATGCCTTCCCACATTCCTCCCTCTACTTTGTCCTCCTCTCTGTCATCTAATTCAATCTTTCTGGCTCCATTAATCCCTACTATTCCTTCACCCCATCGAAATCCCACCTCCCCTTCACGGAGAGTCATAAATTTATTTAGTCAGTGTGTGTGTGTGTGTGTGTGTGTGTGTGTGTATTTGCATGTGTACATACTAGCATGTGTGTGTATGTATGTCCGTGCACATGAGTGCAATCTGTGTGGAAGTCTGACAGTGCCATTGGGTCCCCTGAAGTTGTAGTCATATAGTTAGATTTAAGCCACCCAAGTTACATGCTGAAAGCTGGATTTGAGTTCTTTACAAGAACAACAATTTTCTTAACCACAGAGATCCCTCAGCAGACCCTATGATTTTTATTTTAGGTGTCTCTTACACGTTTACACATGTCCCTAATTATTTAATTTTAGAGCTGTTCTTAATGGCATGGTTTCCATTTCAAACAATTCACTATTCACAAAAAAGCAAGACTGTGAGTTTTGTATGTTGGTTTCACATCTTGAAAAGTTGCTAAATTGAAGTATTAATAGTAACAGTCCACTTGTGGAGTATTTGTGGTGATTCTTGTATAAAGACAGGCCTTCTGCAGACAACAGTGGTTAGGTGACTTTTGTCCCAATTTGAAACCCTTTGGATAATACTTCCAATACTATATTGAAATAAAATGATGTCTGTAGACATGCTTATGTCGTTCTAGACTTTATAAAAATCTGACCATTCACTGTTTACTATGAAATTACTAATTGCATGTTCATATATGGTCTTCTATGCTAAAATACTTTTATTCAATATCTTTCAGTATTTTATCACAAAGAGATGCTGAATTTTACTAAATAACTCTTATATTTATTAGGATTATATTATTTCTATTGATCTTGCATACCATGTTTATTCATGTTTATTTACCTATTTCAAAATATGTCTATGTGCTCTGCCAATTAGGATAATTCTAGCATCATAGTATTTATTTAAAAGAAACCCTTCCTTTGATAAGTTTTGGAATAACTTTAGAATAATCAGTATTAGGCTTTTATTTTTTTTTGACTCTTCCGTGAGGCTCAGCAGTGATGTCAGTTGTCCTGATTTGTTCTATGACTGAAACTTTTCCATTATGTAATCTGTTTCATTACTACTTGTCAATATGTGCAAATCTTTTATTTCTCCATGATTCGGCTTTTCTAAGTTGTATACGTCTAGGATCTTTCTGGTTTTCCTAGAAGTAAATATTTGAGGAATAGAATTTTTCAAAATAACTCTGTGTAATTCTTTGTAATGCCAGCTTCTCTCCTTATCTTCTTGTTCCTTTGTTTTATTTCTTTGCCCCTCTCTGTCTTAGCCCAGCTAACTGTTTGCTCATCCTTCTAAAGGCATGCCTCTCTTCCATAGGTTATTTTTACATTTCAGTTTTCTTGGCATTTATTGGTATGACATTAATAGTTATAATTAAATCCTATAGTATGTTTAGGTCTTCTTGATTTTCTAATTTCCTGAGACATGACAATTGGTTATTTATCTGAAAATGTTCTGATCTTTTGCTATGTGGTAATTATAAACACCCAGCCAATACAGCTGCTATGCTACTCTTTTGGCTCTGATATGTGGCATCTCCATTTCAATCTGTTGCGAAATATTTGAAAATTTTCTTCTTGGGTTCCTTTAATTCACTAGTCATTTAAAATCTGTTTGTACCTCGTGTATTTCGATAATTTCCAAAACTTTTCCTGTAATCATTTTTGTTTTATTGCTTTGTGATTTTAAAAGATAGTGCACATGTGCCAGGAGCCATCTAGGGGAAGTAAAAAGCTGGCAAGTGGTCCTCCTGAGATGGTTCCGCTCTGGACTGTAAATACATGATGGACGATTTGCTTCTTTAGTGCAAGGCTGTGAGATTATGTCTGAGGAAAGATTGTTGTTCTTAACATGCTTTTCTTGTCATTATTAAATATCTGTAAGAATCGCTAGTTATTAGCGCACTCTTTTGAGTAGATTTATGCAGAACAAAGAAGATGTACTGTCTTGTGGTAATGCTGTATAAACAAATAGGTGATTTCCTAATTCTTGATGATTCTATAAGGATTCCTAAAATTATACCAGGAATTAAAATCTTTTATAATAGGGTTGCTACTGAGTCATTTCTGATGTCACAGCTGCAATGAGAACTGTGCCAGTCTTCCTCCTCATCAGTTAATGGCTTCTGAGATAGCAAACATCCCTTTACCACTGGAAGCACATTCCAAGAGATTGTAAAGCAATTACTCAGAGGTCATAAAAAGGGAGCTAAGGGTTTACCATAGGCACAAGAACAGAAGATAAAATATTGACTGGGTTTATCTATACAAGACTTCAATGGTAACTTAGTTATGGTCCTTAAATCTCCATGAACCGGGAGAGCTAGTGATGGGTGATGAATGCTTCACCAGATAATTACTTTTAATGGATACGCATGTAAACGTTCTCTGTTGTATACTTCTGATTCAACTGAAGATTTGAATTTATGTTTGAACTTCTAGTGGCCTTTTTGAAAAAAATCAAACAAAGAAAAAAAAAAACAACAAAAACATGGGGAGGGGGATGCTTGGATAAACAATGTGATCTATTCTCCAAATAAACTACAAAAGACTAGGAAGGATTACATCTTATGACATTGGGAGTAGGGGCATTATTATTGGTTATTATCAGAGCAGAAGAAGGGAGCGAGGTTAGAAGAAAAGAGCAGAGAGAACTGTGGGGAGAGAACTTTTGTGGAGAGAACTGTCTTAGAGAACTTTTTAGAGAGCAAGAGAATAACTCTTGAGAGAGAATTTTGAAATCGCTTCTCAAGATGCCCCTTTTTCTCCCTGTGATGTCAACTAGCAGGTTGGGGATTAGAGCTGAGCAGTTCCTTCTGAGACATAACAAAGGCTACTTTACTTAATCCCCGCCATTTTACTATGAAGTGCTAAATGCCAGAAACTGCAGTTTTCTGGGCTGAGAAGATCTCAGATGATGACTCAGACTTTACAAGTAAATGTTTTCTTATTCAACAGCAACCCTAAACATCTGTCAAGACCAAGTCTTGGCCTTGCCAACTAGACTTTTCCCCTCAGCTAACTTCAAGAAAGAACCAGAAAGAACTGCTGGGACCTGCCCGGGCACATGTGGGTTGTTTTTTGGATTTTTTTTTTTTTTTGAGACTAATGTTGAGATATGTCAGATAATCTGTCTTCAGTAATGATCTATGTGCTGTTGAGAAGACTGCATTCCTCAGCCATTGTTTGGGGGTGTTCTGTAGGTGATTGTTAATTTCATTTGGTCTAGGCATAAGGTCTGCAATACCTTGTTGATTTTCTGCCTATATCTGTATGTTTCTGGACATAGGAATTCAAAGCTCCCAGCCAGCATTGTACCAATGTTTATATTTCCCTTTGGTCTGATAACATTTGCTTTATATGTGAGTCTTGCCATATTTGTTTCTCTCATACATGGAAATGTTGTTCTTACTGCCAAACTGACCCTTTGTCATTACGTGATAATTCTCATCTCATTTAGTTTATTTCCTCTGATGTGACTGTGTCTGCTGATTCTCTCCTTCTATTTTCATTTTCATGTGAGATATCTTACTCAGTCTCTCAGCTTTAATTCTGGGTGTGCCCTCAGACATGTGGTCAGTTTGTCCTGGCGTCATATAGTAAGATTTTGACTTAGATCACCCTACCCACTCTATGTCATTTAGTTAGACAATTTGAAACCATGTATATGGATGCTTTTAGTCAATTTGTGCATGGTTCTCTCATCATATTAAATTTTCAATCTTTATTTCTTTTCCTTGATCTTTTTATTGTCTGCTTTAATGACTAAGTTTCTGAGTTTTTTTTTTTTTTTTTTTTTTTTTTTTCTCTAATGGTATGTGTTCATTTCTCACATTTGTCTGATCGTTTATTTAAGATTTTGTTTCTTAGATACCACAAGACTTATATAAATATACCTTTTGATTATAATGCACAATTTAAAAATAATAGCAACCAAGTAATTATAAAGGTGAGGGAAATGAAAAGGGGAGATTAAAGAAGGCAAGCACTTGTACAACATTATTTCTACACTGGACGTTTCTACCATTTTATTTTATGTCTTTCCTATCCACTCTTATTTTTAGCAATTGGGATTATTTCATGATTTTGTTTATATACTGCTGGCATTTGTAGTTTATATATTACAATTAAAATAAATATTAGACCATTGAACATTGTTCTATATTTTCTGTGGCGTTTTATACCTTCACATGTGTTTTTAGTACTCAGAAAGGTCTTTTCTTTTTTTTGAAAGAATTAATGTGTTGGAGAAGCTATCTGTTGGCTCCTGTTTGGGGATTTCCTTATCACTGTTGTACTTTTAAAAGACTTCTTCACTGCATGCTATGCTCTGGGATGCCATTTCCCTCCTCAGGCCTATGAAATATTATGGTTTTCTCTCCAGGGTTATAAGGGTTTTGTTTGTTTATTTTTGTTTTTCAGACAGGGGCCTTAATCATAAGCCAATAGAAGAAACTATGACAATCAGGTAACACTAAATGCTTGATCCACTTGGCTTGGAAAAAGATTGTTTGTTTGTTTTGTTTTTCTTTAATAAGCAATGAAAAAAAACCCTGTCAAACCTAGCTGGGGATGATGAGGATAGTTGAAATCATTCTGAGTACTGTGGAGGTAGAGAAACTGAGGACTAGAACTCTACCCATCTCTCCTTAAGTGAAAGGCTGGATTTCCTGAGGCAAATGTGCTACTGGGAATCCTCAGTTCTTGTCATCTGGGATTCCCATAAATAATCAGAAAATGAAAGACATTCCTAAGGGAGCAGAGATGAGGGCAGCTGTACTTGATTTTTAGTTCACCAGGCAGATATAACTGTGTTCACAGGAGAGTTAAAAAAGAAACTGATTCAGCAAAAACCTAGAGAATAGTATAGGGCTTTAGTGGTATTTCCGTGTGCCATGGTGGGGCATGATTTTTATGAAACTGGAGCAGCTTTTGTGGGTATTTTCATTCATGGAAACCTCTAAAAACACCAGGGTCAATGAGCAAGGATTGATGATGATGAAGGTAAAAAAGTACATGCAAAGCCCATCAACTTTGTTTTATGCACGTGTAATAGTTCTCCCAGGTAAACGGTATAAGTTTCTCTACTGGAAACAAAAGTATGTTACGGGGTGGAAATTGTTCATCTAGCATGCGGTCCCCTACTACAGACAGGTACAACTGAGGGGAAAACAGTGTAAGTGGTTACAAGTTCAGTTTAGACCCAGAGTCTCCAGACTCCAAGTAGGGTGAAGGCAGGCTCGTATAGTTTTTCCTTCTTTGTCATGAATTGTCTTAAACAACTTGATCTGGCCTCACCAAGCCCATGGGGGTAGGGGATTCATGAAGGCTTTAAGGAAGTGCCCTAGGATGAACAAGAGATAGAATCTTTGCATCGTCAAGTAGACCCTGTTAACACCTTAAATTTTTTCTTCTAGCTTCTGTAACTCAGGCTCAGTCTGCTTTTACTCGAAATGCTCAGCAGTGCGTCTTCAACAAGTACCCAAGCTGTCAGTGGAAAATCAGCTCTGCCCCTGGCCTGTCACCAAACCTGGGACTTAGAAATCCCCACCATCATGACTCAGGGTTGACAAGTAAGCAGTACTTCCAGTCAAACCGTACTTTCGTACTTTTTTAACTGTGCACGGTCCACTAGCTCACTGTGCGTGGTTCCAATACCCCATACAAGTTTACTGCTTCCCCCAGCCTAGAGCTGTCTCTGTTCCCAGTTAGCAATGACTGCCATGTGTATAACATGTGGTATTCCTTGGGTCCTGACTACCAAGATGCCCTTGCACCAGGAAAACTCTTCTGTTGAATCTGTGACATGGGTAGGCTCTCCCCTTGCTTGCTTGTCCACTTGGAGTCTACTCTGTACCAGGAACCTATCCCTCACCTCTAGTCCACTGACAAGAGGACTCACCTTCTCGTTCACTGAATGCCTGGTGTCCTATCCACCAGTGGTAATTTAGTAAGTTTCCCTTTTGGCAAATGATTCCACGAGTCTAAGGATTGACCTATTTAATGTCCAGACATCCTCTGGTACTCTTGGAGGCAGAGTTACCCACAGTCAGGGTCTTTGTTCCTCTTCATCACCCCCACACTTCTTCCACAAACTTGGGTCTCTCTTAAGCCCTACTGAGATATTTCAGCCTTCCCTCCTTCTCCCCCTTTTAATCTCCTCTTTGGAGATACTTGTAATCCCATAGCTTCTCTCTGCCCTCCTGACTTTTCAAATGCCACAAGACTTCATTCCCTCATGTTGGCCTCATGTTGGCTAAGGCCTTTAAGCTGACCATAGAAACTGCCCAGGCTTCCTCACCTCCCAAAGCCTGAGAACATCTAAGTCCTGACTGCAAATACACTAAAAGGATTCACTGGGCCTGGGCTTGCTCCAGCCCTTATAACCCATCTAAACCATATCTAAAGTGCCATCAAGAGGAACACTGGGCTGTTTGTTACCTGCCTCCGCATCCCTCACAGCATGGGGAAACCAGGGCCATTTCACTCTGTAGCCAACTTTGGCCTGACCTTGGCAATCTCTGACAAGAAGCCCCTCAGAAATCCCCACGGAGTCAGAGAAACCATCTCCTTCCTTCTGGACACTGGGGCACGCTGCTTGGTCCTAATGGAGTTTGCGGAACCTACCTTCCCTTCTCACTTCCCCCATTGTTGAGAAGCACAGCTTTACTGACCTTACCAAACCCTACCACATGCTTGTGTCCTTCTGGGTGTTCCCCTTACCCACTCCTTCTGAGTAATACCAACCTATCCTGTCCCTCCCCGGAGAAGAATTTCCTAGTCAAGGTGAGAACCCTTTTTTTCCCTTCAGTTCCCCCATCTTCTTGACCCCAGGCATTCTGCCCATTCCCTGATCCTACTCAAAATCATACAACCTGACCTATCTTTTTTCCCTTTCCAGCCTCTCAAGTGCATCCATGAGTATAGAACACACAAAACCTCATTATAAGCCTCTTGCTATCCAACTATATGCTCTTCCACTCCCACACAAGGGGGAAAAAAGAGAAGGGTCACTCACCCAGGTGGTACTCATTGTTTCAAAACATGCATGAGGATGGGTCTGTGTTTACTGGTGGCAAGCAGGGAAGCTGAGATAGAAATGGATCAGGTCCGGGTCAACAAATGAACTATGGTAGCGATGCATGCTTTGTTTTGGACTTGTCCCCTTGAGTGTGTGAGGTCTCAGCATCCTGTGTCTATTGGCTTCATTTCTGCTTTCTCTGCCACCGCCAGCCCTCCACTACCACCACGAATGAAGTGTGCATTGGCTACTTGGAATTTATCTCTGGATTTTTCTGGTCATCAGGTTCAGTTCATTAGGGATTCAAATGTCTTTTGAGTACGCATAATATTATTAGTGCTTGGTGTTGTTGTACTTTATGGAAGTTGGCTCTGGAGGTGGGTTATAGTCTTCCCTCCTCGAGACCCAAACATATTTGTTTAAATGTATCCTACAAAATTGCTGTCCCTCTCAGGCAGTTCACCTGACTGTGACAGAGAAAGGAGAGCAAAAGAAGACAAAAGGATTTAAAGGAACTTGCTTTGAAAGGACTGTTCCCAGTAATAACCACTTTGAGTCTCTAGTAAATGGTTAGATTAAAAAAAGTAAGAGTGTAAGTAGGTTCTAGCATCTAAGAAAGTGTTAGAATTGCCTGATCATGTGGAAGGTTAAGTAAGTTCTGAGGGTCTATGAAAGCATCTGAAACATTCAAAAGCTACTGTTGTAAGGTATACAAATGTAATTTGTAATGATATCATAACGTAAACCAAAGTAATGAAAACTGTTTCAGATTTCTTTTCCTCTCTATTTTGAAGGTTCAGAGTTTTTAATATTCTTCAATGGGGTTCTGATAAGCTGATAAGACACTGATTTCTATTATCAGTCACAAGCCCAAGATTTCAAATTTCCTTTGCTTGCCTTCTAATAATAGACTTAAAATATGCTTCTTGTAGTGCTAAGACATCTCTGTCAAATCTATATACCCAGCTCTCTAGACAGAGAAAAAAATATTCATACATTTAAATCCAAAAGTTCTGCTCTGACTTGAAGGCTTGACAAGTATTAGCTGTTTTTTTCTACAGTGCACGTTTCAATAGAGATTATGAACAATGGTAGTGCTATTATATGCAAATTTTATCTCTGCTTGTAAAAAACATATGTAAACTTCAGGGAATCAAAGGAGTCATAAGACTTGGATCCATCTCTCACAGGTCAAACAGACATCAGAGAAGTACAGCCTTTGTTTATTCACATGCCTGTTCCTGAGGGTGTAATCTCTTTCTCTCCCCTGGTTTTGGGATTTTTCCTTTCCCCAAAGTACCGGGATTGTGGGCCTAAAAATGCCAAGTGCATGCTTCTCTTTTAAGTTTCTAAACTTGAATGTCTTTTTTAAAAAGTTTTTTTTCTAATAATTATTTATTTATTTTATGCATGTCAGTACACTGTGGCTGTCTTCAGACACACCAGAAGAGGGCATCGGATCCCATTACAGATGTTGTAAACCACCATGTGGTTGCTGGGAACTGAGCTCAGGACCTCTGGAAGAGCAGTCAATGCTCTTAACCACTGAGCCATCTCTCCAGCCTCTAGCCTGTATCTGTTTCAGCGTATTTCCTTTGCTGACAGACACCATCCAAAGATTGCCTTTGGACTACAAACAGCTGCAGATGACTGAGGGCTCTAGACTTACTGAAAGCTGATATAAGCCTTGCCCCCTCATTTAAAACTCTTTGTAGACTAAAGATGCTGACAGTATATAGCTGGGCAGCAGAGAGATATAGGCAGACTTTGAGTTCCCAGACTGGGGGTTAGAGAAGAGACCACGAGGAGGAAAGAGGAGAAGGACACCTTCGGATCAGAATCTTAAAAACATGGTCATGGGGGCCAGCAAACTGGAGTTAAGAGCTGTCCAGATGGGACATGACAAGTTATAACTAGGGGTTATTGATGGAAAAAGTAGATTCTAATAGCTTAGAGGATACATACCTGTTCAGATCTAGGGCATTAAAGGCTTATAATATAAAAGGTGTGTGTCTTTTACCTAGGAACGAAATGATCAAAAGTGGGGTAAAAATCCCCAACTGAGATTAAGTATTTATTACAACATAAACCTGACCAGCCAATGTGATTGTTTCCTGTCTCTTTAGCTGGGCCAGCAAACCAGTTATTTCTGATGAATGCCCCATTTCCTGACCCCAGCCTCCTGGCCTTTGACTAGCATTGCAGCCTTCATTGGCCCTTAAAACAATGTCCTAATTTCGGCAGGAAGTAGTTATAGGAAAAGCATCACTCTCCTTACCCACTACAAAATGCTGGCATGTTAGTTCAAAAGGAAATTCCCTGCCCTAGGGAACTAAATGGTACCTGTAATGCTTACTGGCCTACTAGGAAGGGTTTTTATACATGCTCCAAGGACCTTATAGACTCTCCCCTCCACCTAGACCACTGATGTCACTGTTCCTGGTCAGAGGCAGCTGCCATTTTGTTCTCCTCAAGAAATCTCTTGTGTGACTTGGTGGTATTACGTGGCTCCTGACTGCCAACACGCCTATGTGCTTACTTTCGTAGTCCCATTTGTCGTGAAATGGTAGCCTTTGTGACCTTGGTCTGTTAGCCTGCCCACTCATTATGAAGATTTAATTTTAGGGATGATAGAACGCTAATCCCATCTGCATAATACTTGGGAATAGTATGGTCTAATTCTGCCAAGCACTGTTGATTACAGTCAGCCACATCCTTCAATGGAAGTTAGCTTATGGAAGAGCTTCATAGACACTGGTGAAGCACCTGGAAACAAGTGACTGTTGCTAGGTTACAATGGACCAATACTTATAGATGGATGACATCTAATCCCCATCTCCGAAGCTCAGGTGACATCATAGAAGAGGAAGCAGAAGAACAGAGGAAGTGGGCAAGTGTTGTGTGGCAGTGCCTCCTAAGTTGAAGCATTCCCTCCAAGGGGAGAGTCATGTGCCCCGGAAGTAAACAACCCAGAAGCCCCAGGAAGTTTTTGAAACTGGGATGCACCTGGCTCCGCCCTTAGACTACAGAAGCAAAAAACAATTGCAAGGCAGATAACAGAAAGCAAAGATGCCTAGAGGTTGCTCTTGGATCAGCTAAGCTTCCTGGGGAGGAGACTTCTGATCTGTCAAGCTGCCTGTACACGGCACAGAGAGAGTTTCAGGATTTCAGCTTTAATGAGTCTTCAACAGTTTTGAGGTAGAGATTTTTGCTGAAGTGGCTGCCTTTGAGTCATCCCGGCTTCCGTAAGTAACCCCAATAAAGTCACTGGTTTGCCGAGTTGAACTTTGGTGTAGTTGATAAGAATTGATACTTTCATCTATCATGGGGTCCCTATCTGGGGTCCTGTTTGTATCACACACTCATAAACTTGTCACACAAGTTAAATGTGGATAATTTTTTCCTTTGCTACTAAAATAAGCTAAACTGATTTCTGAGTTTCTTGCTTTGGCTTTTGTAAAGGTTTGTAGAAAGCGTGTAGGTGTTAAGCTCTGTTTATAAATGTAGGGATGATCTCTGACCACTGAAAGACAGTATTTGGGTGCCCCCTTGCTCCATCCTACATTTAAAAATGGACTGACATATAATAACTGTGTTCATGGAACAATGTGCCAACTCAGTACATGTAGACAATCTCATTGTCAAATTGGTGTTGTTGGTTTATCTATCATCTCAAAAGAAATACATTGCATATTGTTGGTGTGACAGTTTTAGTTGCCAACTTGATATAACTCAGAATAAACCAGGATAAGAAAGTTACCTAGATTACTTTGTCCTATGGGCACTTGTGCATAAAAGGGTCCACACATTATAGATGACACCATTCCTTGGACTTGTATCCTGAATTGCACAAGCAGAGGAAGTGATCTGAGCATGGAGCTTGCACACATATCTCTCTCTCTGCTCTGTGTGTACTGTGGATGTGATGTGACTAGCTGTCCTAAACTCCTGCAGCCATGGTTTACCCACAGTGATGGGCTTTAACCTTGACTTGGGAGCTAAAATAAACCCTTTCTCATCTCTGTTGTTGTTGTTTTTTTGTTTTTTGTTTGTTTTTTTGATCAGCCTGTGTTATTGCAGCAACAGAAGTAAACCAAGGACAATGGGAAACCTTCAACCTCCCCTATATGTGATATTTTGAAATACATTATTAGTCATGGCTAGCCACTATGCCACAGCATGTAAAACTGATCTCCCCCATCTAACTACACCCTTGGACACACAGTGAATCATCTTCCATTTACTCCTTTCCACAGATTTTGTTCTAGTACCTTCTTTATGACATCTACCCCTTCTACTTCCATGGGAGAATAAAATCTGTGCCAAACTGTTTTTAATTAACATCCTATCTTTCAGGATCGAGCAAGCTGCCTCACATTACAGAATTATGTTTTCTTCACTCAACCAAAGAGTATCCTGCTGTAAGTTTATACACCACCTTTGCTTTATTCATCCTAGAATGCAATTCACACTTCAACATCGAGGACACTATTGATTAGGACAGTCAAGGATACAGATATACATCCCAGGTGCCAAAAGGGTCCAGAAACACAATAGTCTGGCTAAAGTGTTTGCTATTTGAAGACCAAGTGCTTGGGTGCACAGCACACACTCCATGTACAGTATAGAGTAGCTGTGTATTTCAGGGATGATATTTTGGAGGCCAGACTAGGGTTGAGAAAAGGGAAGTGGCTCTGGAGATTATTGTAGCCATCCCCCTATGGAGAATGATCTACAATAGTTGTTCTTCCATTTTCAAATGAGAGTTTGCTTGAACTGTGGTTCACACAAAAATTAATACAGCAAATACGAAGTAGTGGACAGGCATTGAATACTTACAAGAGCCAACAGAAATGACTGAACTAGCCTATTTGGGAAAACAGTCAAAAGTAACTTTATATCAGGAATTTGCAAGAGATGACCGAGGAAGCCCCACTGAGAATCACACTGGAATTTCTGACAGAGATTTCCAAATAAAGCAGGACATTCTCTGTGGATAAGCTCCTGGCTTCTTTTTGCCACCACAGGCATGTTCGTGCCGTGGGTAAACAACAGTATCCTCTGTTTGAAATAGTTTAATTTCTAGCTCTTTGCAGAGGTGCAATGTTTTCAACACCTTTAGCTGTTTGCTCTTGTTTCAGAGCCAGGGAGCCAGCCTGCCCCAGGACAGAGAAACATGTTTGGCATATACTTGAAGTAGACAATGATTCTGAGACAATGTAGCTTGCTCTGTCCTCAGAACTAGCTCTCAGTAAGCACAAAGAGAGCTTGGCCATTCACCAAGGTCCTTCATATTATAGGAGTGATAAAGACTGACCCAATGGGGACACAGGTCAGAAGGCTTGAGAGAGAGACTAGACAGGACAGTCCTGTTGTTAAGAAAAGGAGTCAAAGGCAGAATGGTTGGAACCTGCATCGTCAGGGGACAGAGGATCACTCTGTTGGAAGACACGAAAGAAATATGAAGCAAATAAGATTTGAGGAGATGAATAATATGCTTTCACCTTTACATGTTTTTCTCATTGTCATCGTTCAGTGGGCACCTTGTCACTCATACTGATCAAAAACATAGTATAGTCAGCAAAGAAAGGTATTAGTGATAAAATTTCTATCCCTCTTGTCTTACAGCTAAGCACACTGAAATTTCCCACATCTCTAACACCAGTTAAAAGGTTTCTTCCCTGATGACACATGCATTTCTTAGAAAATAATCCACATTGGCTTCATTCCATGCATGAAGTGGAAGCAGCCGGTGTCTGTCTGTCTGTCTGTCTGTCTGTCTGTCTGTGTGAGTGCCTGTTCATGTGTGTGTGTGTGTATGTATGTGTGTGTGTATGTGTGTATGTATGTGTGTGTATATGTGTGCATGTGTGTATATATGTATGTGTATGTATGTGTGTATGTATGTGTGTGTATATATGTGTGTGTGTATGTGTGTATGTATGTGTGTATGTATATGTGTGTATGTGTGTATATGTGTATATATGTATGTGTATGTATGTGTGTGTATGTGTGTGTCTGTGTATGTGTGTGCATGTACCAAAGCTGTCACTGAAATTACAAAGGCTCTGGCCTATGAAATAAAGTATGACAGGACTGTACCTCCAGGAGCTGAGGATATACATGCTTGCGTCTGAGACTTAGCTGAGACTCAACTGCTCCCTATTTGCCTGGCCATATTAGGCATGGCATAGCTGGTAATTAGAGTATACAGTGTGCATATTAACGAACACATGTTACTTTTAAAATGTCCAGTTTGTGCCACGGTTGTTGAACAATGAATTGTGCAGTTCATTAGCCCTTCCAGATACCCCAAATTCAAATCACGTTAATATTTTGTTTATATTGAGCCTCATTCTTCTGTACAAGTTAATTTTAGGGATCATTTTCTCTTAGTGTTAGAATAAAAGTTTTCATGTTCAGCATAGCTCACTGTGGAGATGTCAGTTCTTTCCCTTCTTCTCAGAAGCAGGAGAACAGGTGAGTCCATTTCCGATAGAAACTGGACCAGCAGAGAATCGGAAAGTGGATTTATTCCATCACCGACAATGACTGTGATGCTGCAGGTGTGTGGCTCAGCGCTCCAGAGCCATTGAGCACTTGCTATGTACAAAGAGGAATGGTGGGCAGAAGAGGTACTTGTGACTGAGACACCTGCACGGGGGATTCTCAGACCTCTGCATCTGTTGGTTCTGGCAAGGTTCTGTATGCTCGAGGTCCCCTGGGACAGGCAGGACTCTCCTTAGAGGCGACAGGGTGCAAATTTCTGATAAAGAAAAGTTCTTTAGCATTTGTCTATTTCACAGTGACATAAGTTGTTTACTTTGCTCTTCTAGATTCTTATCTTCACCTGGCTTGTCATTCCCTCCTCCTTTGCCCTTCTTTTCTTCACACATGTTGGATGTCACAGTAACCCACCCCTGCCAGGAGTTTCTTTCTCCCAGTTCCCCTTATGATATATGTCTCACATTCCATAACAGCACAGGACACTCAGTCATATTTCCTTGGCTCTCCTTGCTTTGCTCTTCTCAAGCCTGTTTTGCTATGGATACTCTGCCCTGAATTCCCTCAGTGTGTGTGTTTGTGTGTGTGTGTATTCATGTATGTGTGTACATGTATGTGTATGTGTGGATGTATGTGTGTGAGTGTGTGTGTATGTGTGTGAGTGTGTGTGTATGTGTGTGTATATTCCTGTGTGTGGTGTGTGTATGTGAGTGTGTATGTATGTGTGTATTCATGTGTGTGTGTGGTGTGTGTGCACGTGTGTACATGTGTGTGTGTGTGTGTGTGGATGAATGTGTGTATGTGTATGTGTGTGTATATTCGTGTGTGTGGTGTGTGTGAGTATGTGTGTATTCATGTGTGTGTAGTGTGTGTACAAGTGTGTGTGTGATAACTATTATGCTTTTGCTTACCCTTGCTGAGAAAATCAATATGGCATAAAAACCTAGGTCTTGCCAGGCATGGGTTTGCACACCTTTAATCCCAGCATTCAGGAGGCAGAAGCAGCAACAGAGGCAGGTGGATTTCCACGAGGTGGAGGCCTACTTGGTCTACATTGCTAGTTTCAGATCAGCCTCTGTCACACAGTGAGACTCTGTCTCAAAACCAAAACCCAGTCCACCTTGGGTATCTTGGGTAATCTGAGCTTTTGGGCTAATATCCACTTATCAGTGAGTGCACACCATGTGTGTCCTTACGTGACTGGGTTACCTCACTCAGGATGATCTTTTCTAATTCCCTCCATTTGCCTATGAACGTCATGAAGTCATTATTTTTAATAGCTGAGTAGTACTCCATTGTGTACCATTCCTCTGCTGAAGGACATCTGGGTTATTTCCAGTTTCTGGATACTATAAATAAGGCTTTCCACCAAACAATAAATTTGTTGACAAGCAATTCAGATCTAATAGTAAACATTTTTCATTTGTTTCTTTGGGGTTTGTTTGTTTGTTTGTTTGTTTGTTTTAAAGATTTAGTTTTATTTTTAATTGTGGTGGTGGTGGTGTTGGTGTGTGTGTGTGTGTGTGTGTGTGTGTGTGTGTATACATGTGTGCACATGTGTGCAGGTACTTATCAAGCTCCTTAGATCTTGAGCAACCTAACCTGTGTGCTGGGAATCAAACTCAGATCCTCTGCAAGTATCAAAAGTGCTTTTAACCAGAGTGCCCCCTTCAGCCCCATAAGTGTGTATATTATGCTTCTGGCAAATGATCAGAAGTCTCCAGAGCACCCAACTGACCCACCCTTTGTTAGAAAGCAAGCTTTCCTCTTGCCTGCTCTTGAGTCTCACATACTTTGCAGTCACTCTGAAAAAATCTAGCCAGCTGTAAAGATCCACTGAAAACCTGGCTGAATTTACACTCAAGACAGACCATTCTGTGTGAACCAGACCAGGAACGGGAAACAGTGCTCCAAGACAGAGACAACCCTGGGTGACTAACAGATGAGCCTACAGCTATCTTCATCCAAGCCAGAGGAGAACTGTATCCCCCTAAGCAGAGAGTGTGTGACTAGAGGTGATTGCACTCTCTCGTTGACTTGCAGAGCCGTGTGTGCTGGGTTTTCTTCATTTGCTCCTGACATCGGTCCCACACCCTTTGTCCTGTGTATGCTAACAGGGCATGTCACATGCTTCTTGGGTTTGCCAGATCTATTTCAAGAAAGTCTGTCTGCTGTTGTGACATTAAATTTCTCTAAAGACTTTCTGCCGGCTGGGAATTTATGACCTTTGTGGCAGTCTGAGCTGGTAACTTGAAGAAGTTGGCAATGGCAGAGGCCGGGGCAGCAACAGTGTAGACAGCCATGGCAATGGCGGAGGCAGATGAAGAAACATGGTGGGATAGCCACAGACAAGAGTTGTAGTATATGAGATGCTGAGGGTCAGTGGAAATAGGTAAGTAGGAGGTAAGGAATAGCAGAGCACTCAGTGATGGCCGAGATTATAGGAGCTCAAGGTCAGGAGGCTGGAGTTTCCTAGTCAGTAGACAGTTCAAGAGCACTAGAAAGTACTGCTGGCAAGGGTCTGGATACCCAAAGTTTGAGAACTTTAACCCTAGCTCCACCCTACTGCTGTGGGTGGTGACTGATGTTAGGAGCTGAGGTCTTCAGTAGCATTAGTTAGGAAGTAGCGATGCTGGCCAGCACTGGATATGACCAATGTTAGCTGCTGCTGGTATTTATGAACTCTGAATTTTAAACTGCTGGCTGCCATTGCTTAGAGACAGATCTGAGCTGAGCAGGGAGAATTGTAAAACTCTTTAAGAGCCACGATCTTTTGTCGTGGGGTTTTCTTGTAATTTCTGTCTAAGTAATTGCTTATCTGCAGGGTTTACTTACACTCAAAAGCCCTGAACCACCAACAGGCAGAGGCCACTCTTTGTCTAGCCATGATGCCTTTCCATCTGGACAGAGCAGAAGAGCCATCTTCTTCAACCATTTGTGAAGCAAAGCCTGGGTAATGAGGCCTTGGGTACTGGGACTTGGGTACTGGGACTTTGTCACCAGTTCTGTAGTCTATGTGACAATGTGGGTGTTTGCAGCCCAGCAGATGCTCAGGAAAGAACTAAACGAGGACCCTCAGTTCTCGCCTTGATTGACCTTCAAACTCTGCCAAAGTAGAATGTTAAGTAAAGACCAAGTTGCACATTCCTGGCTGATTGGTAAAGGCATTTACCCCCCTCCACACACACATTTAACACATGTGCACACATCAAAATAGTAAGAGTTTTTTGTTTGTGTTTGGTATGTATGTGTAACATAGGAAGCACATGCATGTAAGAAAAATCTCCGTAAATCAATAGCTGACCACTAAGCTAAAATGAGCAATGACTTCAATGAACAGAAGGACAAAGTACAGCTTTTAGTATTCGAGCTTAAAGAAGTTGCTATAATCCACAATATATACCAACAAAAAACCCAGAAGGAGATAGTCAAGTTGAAAGTCACAACATCATGTTCTGTTCAGAAGAAGAGTTTATGGTCACATAATAAGAGCTGGTTATGCTTTGTTTGCTCCTGAGTTTTCACAGACTTATCCAGACTGCAGCCCATATACCTGCAAATGATATCCAAAGACAGCTACGAGCATGGTGCTGTGCGCTTCTAGATGAATTCATATGTCAAGGTCAAAAGGTTCATCTCTCTGTGTTGGAAAGTACAATCCAAAAGATCTCTGATCGCATATTATTGACATACCTAAAGACTAAGACACTGCTTGTATTTTTGTGTGTTTTGTGAGACAGGGTCTCTGGTAGCATAGCTGAGGATGACCTTGAGCCCCACCTCTCAAATGTTAGGGTTATAGGCATGCAACAGACATACATGATTTTTGTTGTCCTGGGAACCAAACTTAATCCTCTGTGAATGCTAGACAACCATTCTGTCAACTAAGCTGCATGTTCAGCCTCTAATACATACTTATTTCTTGTTCTTAAATATTAACCATACCCCATTTTTACTGCTTTAAAATCTTGTGTGTCTACAAAATTTATCAAGCATTCTAAAGAAGTCATTCACATATGGTGAGTTCGTATGTTCACTGTATAACAAAGTAATTCATTTTGTGATAGTTTCAGTGTCACTTAACATAATTTATAAATGTGTCACATTATCTTTCTTTTAATAAACCTTTGTACAATGTTTCAAAAGAATAGTCTGTATTGTAAAAGGGTTAGGAAAGTCTATCATATATTTTATGTGCTGGATAGTAAGAACCACTCTAATTTTTTTCCAAACTAACTTATTGAGCTTGTCATACACGATGTTATTTTTTTCTATTTTCATGTTTTATTTTCTTTATAATATAATGCATTGTCTGACAGTTTCATACACACACACACACACACACACACACACACACACACACACACATATATATATATATATATATGGGTTTCATCATATTCATCCTTCTGCCCCCTCCAACTCTAACCCTTCTTTTTCCCAATATATTCCTCTCTTACTTTATGTCTTTTTTTTTCTGGAACCTATCAAATGAAACTAGCCTTAGTTACATATACATGGGTGTGTAGTGACTGATTAGATTAGAATAACTTTCCAGTGGCTATATTATGAAGAGAAGTGATTCTCTCCTTCCCAGCAGCCATGCACTATCTCTACCTTTTCAGCTCTGTAGGGCTGGGGCCTCATGTTCATCTGCCCATTTATGCTCGAATGTTGACCACAGTTGTCATGACTTTGTGAGTACCTTGACCATGTCTTGTTCAGATCTGAGACAGAATTTCTCAGCATGTTTCTTCATCTTCCTGCTCTTATACTCTTGCAGGAGGAATATTCTTGAGGTTTACTGTGCATATGCGTGGGCAGGTGTAATGTGTGTGTGTGTGTGTGTGTGTGTGTGTGTGTGTGTGTGTAGCATCCTACATGGGGCTATGCACTGAACACCTTTTTCAGCTCTTATTTCAGTTTTTTGACCAGGTATGAACCGATACATTATCTATTGCCCACTGCAGACCAAGGATGAGAGTGACACACTAATCTGTGGGCATAAACATATTTAAAGATATCTGTCATATTTTTAAATTTCAGTTTTCTGCTGTCATTATTTTCGTAAGACAAGCCTCTGCCTACGCAGACTTCCTCCCCTCCCCATTTTCTTGTGACTTTATTTTGTTATATTGGATAGTTTCGATTTTACTTTGAAATTACCGTAAGTGATAAGAAGTGTGGGGAGTCTAGTTTCATTCTTCCATAAAAAGATATAAGTGTTTCCAAAAGCATTTTGGAAGAGGTTACATTTCCAAATATGAGTCCTTTGCTTCTCTTGAAATACCCGATGGTTTTGAGTGTGTGGACTTCTTTTCAGGCTTTTAATATGTTGCTCTGTCTACATTTTTCCATCTGGGTATGTTTTTCTGGTTCCATCCATTTTGCTGAAATTCTCATTTTTCTTTACTGCTGAATGAAATTCCATTATATATAAATATATGAAAGTGTGAGATATCCCATTTTCATTCATTACTTGATAGACATGCCAACTCATCGGCTTCCTGTTGCGAGGAAACAGAGCAGCAATGAACATGGATGCTCAGGGATCTTTGCTTGAGGGCACAGAATCCTCCGGGTGTATGCCAAGGAGTGGGATAGCTAGGTCATGTGATAGCTCTGGGTTTAGATTTCCAGGGTCACTGTGAAAAGAGGTGAAGGTTCTCTTTTCCTCCCATTTTAAAGAGACTTGTCACTTATGTTGATAATACCTATTCAAACTGGGCTAACCTAGAGTCTCAAACTAGTTTTAGTTTCTATTTTATTTGTGGTATCTTTGTTGTTTTTCTGTTGCGATAACAAAACATCATAATCAAGGCAACATGTACAAGTTGGCATTTAATTTAGAATGCAGTTGCAGAGAGAGAGAGAGAGAGAGAGAGAGAGAGAGAGAGAGAGAGAGAGAGAGAGAGAGAGCGAATTTAAGAAAAACGCTGAACTAAATTAAAACTGTGCTAGCATTTGCCCTGTGAATTTATTTGAACTACCAACAAAGTATATTCCCATAGTTCTCAGAGTGGTAGATGTTATGAGAGGAATGGGTTTCAAAGAGAAGAATGTTAATTCCCCTTCAAGAATAATTGTATGCTCATGAATCAAGTTCAAATAAAGTGCTACATTGTTATTAACTAAATCATCTCAGTAATGAATTAAAGTGTCAATGATGTGTGATACATTTATTAACAATATCACGAATTTAGAGGGTTTTGTTAAAAATTCCTTCCCTGGAGGAGATGTAAACAAAGCCTATTTCCTCCTTCTATAGTCCCAATGACAAACCTAGGTGTAATTCCACCAAAATTCACTGCATGTGTGTGCATGTGTGTGTGTGATCAAATGGGTTTATTAAACTTTGAAGAGAAATAGGTACATCGAATGAGCAGGACTATGGAGAACCTTAAAGCATCCACACTCCAAGATTTGCAGGAGTGTGGGTGACTTTAAAACAGTCATAACAGAAGATTTATAACCAGCCTGGATCATAACTTCCACATTGCTAAATAGGAGGACCTCTTCCTTTAGTTCTTTTCCACCTATATATTCCAGGCCTTTTCCAAGACCCCAAGAATATACATACTTAAGCTACAATTTGTACAGCTGGTTTGAAAAGGTTATGGTCCAATGACACTCTCTATCCACTCCTTTGAGCAACATCAACAGTCAAACAGCTTAAGTGTGATAGTTGTTTGCAAACAGCTAGACTCCTGAAGATGGCAGCAGTGTGGTTCCCAGGGCAATCCTATAGTAGAAGGGTGTGGAATATAAAATACTAGAATTGATTTTTATAATGTCATTTCTGGGTCAAAGAGAACTATCAGTACCAAGAAAGTGCATCAGAATTTTTTTTTTTTGTTAGTTTTTCATTGTTAATTGAAACAGAGTCTCACTATGTCCTGGAGATTTCTATGTGGACAAGAATGGCCCAGAACTCACAGAGATCTACATGCCCCTTTCTTCTAAGTGGTAGGGTTAAAGGTATGTCCTTTAGCCATGTCAAACAACATTATGTTCTGTAAGCATAAATTTTCTGCAACCTACTTCTAATAAAGGTTAAATCTCTCTTCTAGCCCACCACCAGCAGAGGTAGTAGAAGAGAAAAGTTATTGGAATATGGGGGAAGTGGACCTGTTCAGCAATAGTGAGATCAATCTTCTTAGGCAGAAGTTCAGCCCCATAGAAAACACCAAATACGACTCAGCAGCTGCAGACCAGTCTTCTAGGAAGGCAGACACCAGGCACGAACCAGCAGCTGAAGTCAGTCTTTTCAGCAAGCAGACACCAGACAGCTGTAGTTCAATCCCGAAGAAACCACCAGGCTCACCAGCCAGCCTGAGGCAAGAGTGTTGAAGTGGCAAGTTGCCGCAGGAACCTCCAAAGCACTTCTTGGGCGAGTTTCTCTCAATGGCAACTTTACCACAAGTTGATGTCACCAAAGTTTTGTCTGTTATACATAAACATCCTCTCATCTGTGTCTGTTTCAGGAAAGCAGTCTTTCATGTGTTTGCTTTAGCAAGACATCTTTTCACCTGTGTACGCCAGCAAGATGTCATTCGCTATAACTAACTTTCCGAAGAACTAGAAGTTTCCACTTCAATGTTCTGTGCGAACTCATCTGTTTAGAATTGCTCTACAGAAGACACACCATTTTTCTCTTCTTATACCGTCGAAGAATAAGCCACGTATCCCATGATGCCTGGTCTCTTAACATTTCCATTGAAATATTCATGCTGCTAAGAAGATACAAGGATTCCAAAGAACCAACACTAGAGTTGCTAGTAAATACATTGAGTTTATAACTAAGACTGCAAAGTAAGACAAATTCCACTGATGAAATCTTAACTGAACCCTTTGGGTGGCCAGTGTAGTAGGCTGGAGCCATGATATGGAGAGATTTTTGTCTAATGGTTCCCGCCCAGCCTCTTTTTATACTACAAAATAATTACAGCTCACAGAAGGTGAGCCTTTGGCCCTCATCCAATTTTTAGGGCTATCACCATTTCATCTCTCCCACCTTTTGTTTCAATTTAGAATTCCGGCTCCAGAAATACAATAGAAAATGAGAAAGAATTGATTACACGGCTTTGGGAGACTTAGAGCCATAGATGTGAAGTGAAATGTTGGGGGAAACCAAGCTCGGGAGAGCTGTGGGAATGGTATATTCTGAACTGACATTACCTGTGTTGTCTTCGTTTAGCAGTAACAAAATCATATTTTTAATTAAGATTATGCATATTAATGTGAATGATTCTTTAAAAGAAGAGAAGCATGTTTGTATCCAAAGACTAAAATTGCCTGGGGGAAAATTGAAAGATACAATGCATGCAAATCTACTTATTCTTGTCATAAAATTTTTAAAATAATTAATTTGGAGTGGTTGAGATGGCCCAAAAAGTGGTTGCTGGGCAAGTATGATGTCATGAGTTCAGTTCCCCAGTACCCACATAGAAAGCTGAGATCCACAGTGCTTGCCTGGAATAGTAGCACTAGCAGGTAGGGTCAGGAAGTTCCTGGTGGCACCCTGGCCAATCTAGCCATTGGGTAAGCTCCAGGTTTGGTGTAGAACTATGTCTCATAATATTAGGTGGAAAACAATATGTGAAAATACATGATGCTGATTCCTAGTGTTCACATTCACATGATTACACATACAAGCATACCCCTGTCTGTGTCATTCTCTTTTTCTCTCTATCTCTCTGTCTGTCTGTCTGTCTCTGTCTGTCTGTCTGTCTGTCTCTCTCTCTCTTTCACACATACACATACACACACACACACACACACACACACACACACACACACACACACACACCCCTGCGATTAAAACCAATGCACACCCTTGGCTGAACACTCTCAAGACAAGACACCTCTAAATGATACTTGATGTAAAAGCAAAATAAAAATTTCAACACCAGTTTGTTTATAACGTGACAGACTATTATTTAAAAAAAGAAGGAAAGAAAGAACTGAATCTCCAGGGTGTTCCTCCAGGAAGAACACTTAGCATAAGACTTTTTAATATTTAGTAGTCACTTGAATATAGCTCTGAAAATTTAAATCACCAACATATAAAACCCATTGTGTGCAAAAAGTGTTCCCTGACATCCCTCAAATCTAATAATTATCCCACAATAAATGCACAGTAAATGTTATTATTATGCTAAAAGATTTCCTAATATATGCTGGGAACTCATATAAATATCTCGTATCAAATGAGCCTTAAATTATGATGATATCATTATTTCCAATAAGTGAATACACAGGGACAGGAAGTTTGAGGCTGTCTTACAACCCACCATCGAGAAGTTGTGAACATCAATAATGTAATGAAACTTCTTGTATCAGTTCAATAATTTTATCCAAGGCTCATGACAAAGCTTTAGCATATATTCTCACTATATCTTTGAAACCAATATTAGCAGGGCGCTAATGAAGCCAAGGCTCTGTACCCTTCCCTTGTATCTATCCTCTTAACGCATAATTCAGTGGTATTGACAGTTGGTGACAAAAATCTCTTTCAGGTTCACCCCTTAAAATTTTCCAGCGTCTGACTTTTCCAGCTTTCTCATCTGGGTTATGTATTTGAATTGTTACTCCACAGTTAGTGAACCATTTGTGAAAGATTAGGAGGTGTGCTCTTGTTGAAGGACATGTGGCCTTGGCGGTGTCACTGGGTGATGGGCTGGAAGCTTTCAAATGCCCATCCACACCAGTATCTCTTGTTTTCTTTCTGCCTCATGCCTATGGAGAAGACATCAGCTCTCAGCTATTGCTTGGGAATCATGCCTCCCTGCCACTTACCATGCTTCCTGCCCTGACGGTCATAGATCAACCCAACCTCTGAAACTGTCATCAAGCTCCAAGTTAAATGCTTTCTTTTATAAGTTGTTTTAGTCAGTGTCTCATAGAAGGGATCAAAAAGTCACTTAGATTTCATGGGTACCCTGTTTTGGGTGAATAGACTCCCAGGAACTCAAACATCACAAACCTTTAAGTCCCATCCATTAACACTTCCTAAATTCTCATGAAGATCTCAGAGAACTACAGAGCCTTCCTCAGCTTAGGTGTGCATGACTCAAGGACCATCCTTGCTCAACAAAAGTCAACCTGAGACAGTGGCTCACACCTTCTCTAAATCATACACACAAAAGCAAGGCAAGTGTATAAGGAGCATATTTATTAAGGAAAATTAAGAAAAAGGGAGAGACGCTTCTGAGACTGAGGGGGGTTTTAAGTGAGAAACCACCGAGTCGCTTGTCTAGGGATAATTTATGGGATCTATGGCAAAAGCTGGACAAAGACTGAGGTCATCTATTGAGAAAGACTAATTCTCTAAGCATGTTTTGGGCCCAGCTGCTGGAGGGACTCACACGTTCAGTTTGTGCCCCTTTTGCTCAACCAGGGATCATAGTCAACTAGCGATCACGGTGTCTTCCAATTGAGGATGTGTTGACACATAGGAGATTGTTCATGCCTCCTGTCCATCTTTGACTTGTTTGTTAGCTGCTGTCCTGGGCATCTTGGCTGACATTGCTACTAGTCACCAACCTTGGCAGATCTCTTGCTGGCTGTAGTTAAACTCTACCCTCTTTGTTCTTAGGTACACATGACCAGCGCAGAGTTTCACCATGGGTCTTTTTGCCTTACGGCCTACAGAGAGTGAATTCCTGTCTCCCACTCCCCCACGGGGTATTGTGATAGGTGATTTGGAGAAGGGATTGATGAGAAATGCTGTAGGAAGCATTATGCCTTGATGGAGGACTAGTGGAGAAGAAAAAAAATAGCACAAGAACAAGGTAAATTATTTTTATTGTTGATTAAGGTAAGTGTCATAAAATTGATATACGGAAGAATGTCACTGGGAGTCAGAAGGAAGAAAGAAATTGCATCCATTTAGAAGAATCAGGGCAAGCTGCCACCCTGTGGTCTGGATATATCTCTTACTGCCTTCTTGTTGCCTGCTTGAGTCGCAGACAAAATTCATGAGCTGCCTCTGGTGAACCTGTTGCTTCTTCCTGGCTCAGAAGGAGACAAATGAGTGACTGCTGGCCCAGGCCAGGTTTCCTGGTATCTTGCTAGTGTTGGTTTATACAGACACGGGTCACTGTGGTCAAAGTGGCCTATTCTCTCTTCTTTGCAGTACTCAGGCCAAGTTGTAATGGACTCTAGGAATGTGCAGGTCCATTTCCGCAGCCAGCCTCTCTCACTGCCTGGCAGCATCTTAGAGATTGTTCCTCGCTGTAGATTCAGACCAGGTTTGATCCCTGCCAACTAGTATCTCACAGATAAGGGAGAGTGAATGCCTATTAGAAAGAATGAATCTGAATTAATGGCTACTTGTTTTTTTTTTTTTTTTTTTTTTTTTTTTAACAAAACAGTGAGAGAAACCTTGCCTTTAAGATGGATGGGGTCAGGAGGTAGAAGTTCCAAAAGTACTGTTGAGCCCTTGATTATATCTTGAAACCCCAAATATAAGAGGCTGTCTATGTTAAGCCCTCAGTTTTGAGAGATAAGACGACTGTGTGACAGAAAGCTGAGGGGAGGAGGGATCTATTACAAATCCAAAATTAAATTTATAAAACAGAACTGTTTTTTTCCTTTGGAGACATGGCCGCAGTGCAAGCCCAGGTTAGACTCAAACGAATGATCCTCCTGCATCATCCTCTGAAGTTCTGGAGTTACAGGAATGTACCGCTGTGCCTGCCTTAACATGGAGCATTTAGTTTCTAAAGTCAAATTTGTCTTCCCACATGTGTACCAGAGGCTGTGTCAATCTGATTAAAGCAGTCAGGTTCCTCGTGACAAATAGTAGTATGCTATCCAGGCTGTATCACTGTATTGATGGAAGTCATGTGTTTAAAGATATCTTTTGTAAATTATGGTATGGGACCAGCAGTGGACCACAGAGAACCCGGGGAATGATTAATTCATCTCTTCAACAAAACACTCAGAAGAGAAAGCTTATAAAGTTACTCCTTGGTGCTGAGGCTGTTCTCTTCCCAGTAGGCAGGGCAATGGTTAGCTGATCATCCTTCTGCATGCTGACTTGGACTTGGCTTTCAGCAGCTGCTGACCCATCCTTTCTCTTTGGATCTTTGATGTTGCCCTGCCCAGATTGCCTTAGATCCTGGCTCCTAGTTCCCACTCTCTACTTTTACTGCCCTTGGGTTATGAACTGCTCTGCCCATGGGATAGAGGCAGTGATTTTCAGCTGCAGATGGAGAAGCGTGAGGTTTCCCAACTCAATGCCTTCACTTCTAGCTGGGTAAGTTGTGCCCCAGAGCCTTCTGTGAGGTCACTAGGTATCTAACTCAAGCTTAGGTCTAACTATTCAATGCTTGAGAGAGGGCATGGGGTGGGGGTGGGGAGAATGTGTGTGCATTCCTAGTTGAGAGATGACCTCTGGAAGGAGCAAAATTGAAGACTCTGAGGCAGTATTACAATAGGCTTCAGGATCCTGTACTCAGATGTGAATCCTTAGTCCTAATACCTGTGACCTCTGTAACCTTGGAGATGACCCTACCCCACATATCTAAGAAGTGGAGAAATTGACACCAGCTTAACAGATGACATATAACATTTTGAAATGCCACGTCCGTCACCTCTTCCCTTGGTTGCTGGGAGAAAGATCCCCAGAAGCCTAGGCTGTGCCTGTGGGCTCCAGATAATCTCCCTGTGTGTCTTGGTCAATAGAGGACATTAGTAAATGCTTAGTTGAGTGTTCCGGCTGCACTTACTCCCACTCCATCCCCATAAAAAGTAAACAGCAGAATAAATTGTTCATCCGCCGCCATCAATCACCCATACGATCTTTATGTACTGCAACATGCGGCAAACATAGTAATGGCAAAATCCATACCTAGAGGGATGATAAAGGGTGGGCCCACTCTCCTCTCCACATAGCTGCAGACTGTGATCTGTTATTTAAATGCACGGAGAGTGCTAAAGGGGTCAGTCTGTCGCTTGGCTTTAATGTCGCGCTAGGTTGGTTGCTATAAGCCTTGAGTTGAGACTCTGGGCATCATTCAGGAGAAGACAGTCTAAGCTGGAATACAAGTTGGGCTCCAGTCCATGAACAAAGACTCTTGTTCGTTGACAGTACATCTATGGAATCTTCTCTCCCTCCGGAAGTGGTGGGAGTCAGGAGAGGGAACAGGACTATATAGTAGAGACCAGGTGTAGTAGTATAGAGCCATTAACCCCAGCTTAGGGGGCTGAGGTGGGAGACTTATGAGCTCAAGGCTAACTCAGGCCATAAGACTGCCTTAAAAGATGTATGATAGTATTTCAGTGTTTTAAGGTTTCTAAGAACACACACATACATAAAATAAGCTAAGTACATAAAATAAAATGTACTGTTGTTTTATTATTATTATTATTAAACTGGTAGAAATACGGAAACCTCCAGGAAAACGATTTGTATACTGATTTGTATACTATGACTTCATTCCCACCACAACAGTCACTCTGAAGGTATCACTCTCTGTAGGTTCTTTTCTGACATATGTACGCACATGCATATCCACACATGAAATGCTGTTCATCTCCCTCGTGTCTCTGTGTTTGTGACTGGAAATGTGTCAGAGGTTAAGAGCATATACTGCGGTTTCAGAGAATCAGAGTTTAGTTCCCAGAAGGTGCATCAGACAGTTCCCAGTCTCCTGTAACTGCAGGTCCAGAATCTGATACCACTTTCTTTATATATATCACATGGACATAATCTAAAATACCCTAAATGTATAGTTTTATAAGGTTATAATACTTGTATTCTTACAAGTATTTGTGTAGACATATTTGTAAACTAAGCAACTATGCATGTAGTCACATATAAAGTTAACACACACACACACATATATATATATGTATATATATGTGTATGTATGTATGTATGTATATATATATATATATATATATATATATATATATATAAAACTTTGTTAATAAAATTTTACCTGAACAAGGTGAGGCATGCATGCTTATTATCCAGTACTTGGGAGGGGCCGGTAGCATTGTGTGAGGTCAGCCTAGAATGAAAAATGAGTTTGAGGCCAGTTTGAACTTTGTAACAAGACCCTCATGTGAATAAAAGAAATATATTCACTTAAGTACATCTGAAACTCCAATGAAGAGTTACATGACATTTTATCATTGCATGCACCCTGTTTGGCATGAGTGCTGTGTGGCCAGGCCTGGAGTTGTTCTGATTTTGTGTAATTTTGAATGATGATTTGCAAAAAAAAAAAAAAAAAAAAAAAAAAGGTCAAACTTTATTCCGTCTTTCATGAGCAATTCCTGACCAGGTCCCAGAAGGGCAGTCACTAGGCTGGCGTGACAGACAGATCCAGGGGTTTTCCCATGCTCCAGATTTTTCTTCAGAAAAGTCCAGCGGTCTGGATCACCATCTGCGTCGTTGGCACATATTTATTTCCTTGTATCCTGACTGAGGATGGATTTTAATCTTTCAAGAAACAAAACTCTGCTAATTAAGTCTGTTAAAGGCAGCGTTTCACGGCTCCAGCTGGAGCTGAGTGAATTTGCCACCAGACCCTTTGTGGCCCCAGTCATCTCTGACTGGGTTTGACAGATGAGTTCCAGAGAGGGGAGACCGCTAGCCAGCAGCCAACAAGGAGCCTCTGAGCCTCAGAGGCTACTCATTGCTTCCTCTTCACTCCGATCAGCAGACCAAGAGTGATCTGCCTTAAAATGACAGAAGCGCCATGTTGTGAAACTTAGGAACTTAATGAAGAAAAAATTGTTGATGACTTTGATGAACCAGTAATTAATATTAATCTAGCTATGAGTAAGTAATGCTGCTTGGGGTGTTTTTTCTTTCTCTTCTTTCCTTCTCTTTTTTTTTTTTTTTTTTTTTTTTTTTTTTGTTGAGACAGTATGGTTTCTCTCTGTAGCCCTAGAAGCCACGGTCCTCATTCCTCAGGAGGCTGGATATAGTTCTACACTGGCCCACCAGGCTTCATTTGCTCTTATTCAAACACGTTTTTTTCTGGGTAGCAGGGCATATGTGTATGTGCATGTATATGCACACACATAACACATATACACACGTGTGTGTTCATGTGTACATAAATATGTTCACACATTGTGCATTTTATATGTTTGTGTATACACAGGCAAATGTATGTGTATCCATGTGCATATTTGTGTGCATATGTATGTGTGCATCTTTTACATGTTTGTGTACACGAAGGTATTCTAGCTATGTATCTATGCACATGCTTAGATATGTGTGTGTTTACATATGAGTGTGCATATGTGCATGTGTATGCATGAATTGCTTTATGTGTATATCTGTACATACACACATGCTATGTGTGCATATATCCATGTGAGTGTGTGTGCAAATGTTTGTGCATTTGTATGTATCTATGCCTGTGCACATATATGTGTGTGCCTACATATGTATGTGTGTATGTGGGAATATGTGTGTACATGTGTGTGATTGTTTGTGTACTTCATGACTGTGCCGTCCACGAGCACTCACGCTTGAGGACTTTGAAGTGTTAGTGTGCACTGCAGCACAGGGAAGGCCCTCCTACAGCCCTGCTGCTCCCTGAGGCTTTAGTCATAATTGTAAGCAGGGTCTTTCATGTTAGCAGGGGTCCAAGGGAACAAGCCAATGTCCCTGGGACTAAGTACACCCCCCAAATATTCTTAAATTTGATTCAGGGCAACTGGGAACACGGTAGGAGCCTCCTCCCTCCAGAAGCTGCTGCTGTCTAGTAAAGTGGAACAAGAAGGTTGATATCTGAGCTATGAGACACCCCAACACAAGCTTGCGTGTTGAACACTTAATTCCCATCTGGTGCTGCTGTGTTGGAAAGTGGGTGACACTTTGGGGGGTCTGGGCTTAAATGGAGGTAGAAGGTCATTAGGTCCAAATGTTGGAAGGTGACAGCCAGGCTCCAGTTGGTTCCTCTCTCCCTCCCTCCCCATCCCCCTGTCTCTCCCTCCCTCCCTCTTTACATCCATCCCTCCTTCATGTCTCTATCTCTCTGTCTCTTTTTGTTTCTCTGTCTCTGTCTCCTTCTAGTCCGCCATTAGGTGAACGTATCTCTTCTACCCAGATGTTCTACCCAAGCACATGGGGCCAGTGGCTGAACTGAGTCCTGACACTGTGAGCCCTCGTGGATCCTTCCTGCCTTGTGTTATACTGTATTGTCGGAGCTGAGGAAAGATAAATAGTAGAAACACACACCAGGACTTGTATGTGACCCTGGCTATTCAGAAATAAGTCTATGGAATGATATCAATATGGAGAGAACGCACATCACCCAAAGAGCTGCTTCAATTAAAGAAGGGATCCATGGCTTCGTTAGCATGCAAGATTAACCAGGCCAATGAGAAGCTTTCACATCTCTTACATTGAGTTCAGCAAGGTCTTCTCAGGCCACAAATACAATTAGCAAGTAGACTAATGAGTTATTATACTTTGAATCCTGACTTGGCTGATTCATACAGCAGGTTTGTACCTTAACTTTAAAAAAAAAATCATTCAGCCAGTTATGGCAGCATGAACCTTTAATTCTAGCCCAGGGAAACTGGGCCAGGAGGTTCATGAGTTCAAGGACAGCCTGGGCTGCGTTCCAAAATGCTGTCTCACAAAACAATACAAGTTCACTGTGTTATTAATGATTGGTATTGCTGTTTTAATTTCATGAGTGGGTTTAGATATCTGCGCGTGTGCGCACACACACACACACACACACACACACACACACACACACACACACACACACACGGCACTGCCTCAGAGTAGAGAAGGAGGTTGAGAGTGTGGGTGTGTGGGTTCAGGTCAATGTTTCAGCTTCTTAGCTGTGCATGAATTTCCCATAGAACTCCTATGTGTATGTAACCTGCAAGAAAAAAAAAAAACCAGAAGACTCCAAGGTCCCTCCAGTCTTCTCAGTGACCTAATGACAATTTAAATAAGCCCCCAGTAGCCTTCTGCCTGAAATTCTACAACCGGCTCTCTCACACTTAGAATAGTCTGTCTGTCCTTCCACAGCTCCCTGTGAACTCTTTGAACAGGCACACCAAACCATGTTCAAACCCTGAGTCCTAATCAGACACAGGTTTTTGGGTGAGATGCATAAGACCCAACCTGGGGTGGTAGAAGGAAGGAGTTTTGATTCCCAGGATGCCAAAACTAAGATGTATCGGCTGCCCTACCAACTGTATCTGGAAGGAGATTTTCTATGTGTGACATTACAGAGGACAAAGGCAGACCGTCTCAGATCTATAAGAAGCACATTGCCATGGCGATTGTAGGTTCTACCTCTCAGGGTGGGGTTGTTACAGAAGCGGTTCCCTGGCTGGAGGGGCCTGTTACCATCTTTATAGCTGAAGTCTGATGCGAAAGGTTGAAGTGCTCTTAAAACCCTGAGGCGACCCCAGTAACTTCCAGTAGGGCTTCACTCTGCCACCCAGGGCCAGGCTCCCTCCCTGTCTTTGTCAGGGTTCCTATTCCTGCACAGAGCATCATGACCAAGAAGCAACTGGGGAGGAAAGGGTTTATTCAGCTTACACTTCCACTTTGCTGTTCATCACCAAAGGAAGTCAGGACTGGAACTCAGGCAGGTCAGGAAGCAGGAGCTGATGCAGAGGCCATGGAGGGATGCCACTTACTGGCTTGCTTCCCCTGGCTTGCTCAGCCTGCTTTCTTATAGAACCCAGGTCTACCAGCCCAGGGATGGCTCCACCCACAATGGGCTGGGCCAGGGATGGCTCCACCCACAATGGGCGGGGCCCTCCCCCCTTGATCACTAGTTGAGAAAATGCCTTACAACTGGATCTCATGGAGGCCTTTCCCTAACTGAGGCCCTTTCTCTGTGATAACTCCAGCTTGTGTCAAGTTGACACAAAACCAGCCAGTACATTTCCCATCCAGCTTAAGTATTTAGATCCCTAAAGGAAGGTATGACCATTGGGAAGGGTGGGGAGAGTGTTACATGCCTCTAGAAGGTGAGACAAATGAGCACATGTCTTCAGAGGACAAGCAGCTTGCTGTCCAGCTTAGGCACATGAGGAATGACACAGCTGACCCTGCTAAAGAAGGGCCATAGGCTATCTCTATATTTGGGTCTAGGTGCCTACCACATCCTCGGCTTGTGGATTAGCCATTCTTTCAGAGTATCTCTATGGGATTGCTTTATTGACAAGAGTATTCTTTCTAAGCCAATGTGAGTCAGAAAGTGTGTGGCTGCCAAGAACCCCCCTTTGCTACTTAGACCCTGCATGTCTTGAGGGAAATGCATCCTTTCCCAGAAAAACTTTCATTTCCCATAAACTGCAGCTGCTATTATTATTATTATTATTATTATTATTATTATTATTATTATTATTATTAATGTTGTTGGTTTTATTTTTCTTTTCTTTTTTTAAATTTTTTTTTAATGTCTCACACATAAACAGATTTGGCACTTGTGAGAATCAGATTTCAGTGTCTGGTCAGCTCCAGGTCCCTGCTTTGGGGAATGCTAACCTTCAAGGTCATTCTCAAAGGCTCTGAACTCACAAGTCTGAGCTGCCTCCCCTTGGCACCTGCCCTGAAGAGAAGGAAAAGAGTTGGAATTCTGGTTGAGTCCTACCCAGAGGATCCTCAGCCTTTGAAAAGGTGGGTGCTAAGCATTTACCATGTATTTGTTGATGGATTCAACAAATCAGGGAGATCAAAGTCCCCAGCAGGGCTCTGGCATCCTCTCCTCTACCCTCCCTGGGCTTAGTTAAATTCCCAGTGAGGAGCTAAAAGGTCACTGCTTTCTATCTATCTCCTCCCCTTCATTTGAATGCTGAAATTTCAAAGCAAGAAAAGCTGACTTTATCTTGAATTCAGATTAAGGTTACTTAATTTTTTGAAAAGAGGTGTGAGAAGAGCAATCAGCTTCTCCGGACTTATTTATTGTTATACCTGAACTTCCTGTATCCTTCCCAGAGGTTTGCCAATTTCCCTCCCTAACCCCACGCAGGCATAAGCTACTCATGCCATGGAATAATTACTATCTCTCAGGGTCCCTCATTTTCCAGCTTCGTTTCTTCAGTGTGACTGCGCCTTTGTGCCATTCAGACCTCAGCGCCTGGTGATTCCTCTCCATGTGCTCTGTCACCTCTGTCCTCTGGAGAGCATCCTGTTTGTGGGCTTGGCAGCTCTAAAAGCAGCAGCAGTCATGCAGCTGAATGTAGAGAGACTTTCATGGCAGGCTACCAGAACACAAGGCTGATATGTGGAGAAGTGAACACCCCCCACCCCCTTCAGCCTCAGCCTCTGCTTGAATGGTTCAGAGTCTCTGAACATGAAGGGAGACTGAGACACTGGGATAGGAGTGCTCTCTCCCACTGCCTCCTTCTTTCTCCTGTGTTTCAGGTCTGTATCCATTTATTTCTCCAGCCTTGGCTCTCCAGGGAGAAGGTCGCCTTTCTGGGGGTCGCCTTTCTGCTCTCTCTCTCTCTCTCTCTCTCTTGTGCTGGCTGAAGCCTGAGCTCAAAGCCAAGCCTCCTCGCTATGATGGTGCACAGCTATAATCCTAGTGCTGGGGGATCAGACAAAAGGCTGGCAAGTTCGAGGTCAGCCTGGGTTATGTGGCAAAAGCCTGTATCAGACAAACGAGTATGAAACGAAAGGAGAAGAGCATAAAGAAGAGGAGGCCTCAACGTCCTGCTTCAGAAATGTCTTTCCTTGACCTTCCTGAAACATCTGATTAACCTCATTGCCCGCCAACAGGGCACATCTGTCTTGAAAGCTTGGGACCGTTTTCCTAACCCTTCTCAATATATTAGAAGTGTCCAATCACCAGCTACGGAGCTTACGCCACGGAAGTGTCTTCAGGAGACTGTTCCCACATCTGTGGAAAGGATAGCAATCCCTGCCACATCAGCTCCTGTGAAGGCTGAAATGACCCAGATGCAGATTGAAATAGATCTACTACAGGCAGATGTTCTCTGTTACAATGTGTGACACAGGTCGTATGGGTACCAAATGCAATACTGCATTAGCACTAGTATTGTTTATAAGACCCCAAAAAGAAACAATGCAAAAAAAAAAAAAAAGAAAAGAAAAGAAAAGAAAAAAAATGCCACCAAAATATGTTTCCATGATGTCCTGAAATGGAATAGCATACAGCTGTTAAAAATAGTGATGTTTCTCTCCAGTCTTCCTTATGAAGGTAAAGTGAATTGTATATCACAAGACATCACAAAAGTAATGCTAGTTTTCAGAAGATAGGGGCTTTTATAATGGCTTCTAAATGTCAATTCAGGTCTAATTCACATATGTGCTGTATGAGTCAACTGTTCAAATTCATTTGGACATATATGACATGTCAGGGGAAAGGCATAGCAAAATCCACGGGCAAGGGGAGAAGACGCTGATGCTTCTTCATGATAGTGAAGATTTTTCAAAAAGAAGGAGAAAATGAAGAAGAATTTCTAACGTATTTTTTATTCCTCAACCTTCCTCGAGCAGGTACATCATAAGAAGAGGCAGACTCTCGGCTCAAGGGATCCTTCGTGAATAAGCAATTCCATGCTTTCTCTTTAGGGCATTGTGCAGTTTTCATGGGCGGTCACCTGGAGCTCTGACCAACTGTAGCCCTGATTCGGATTCATTTTTGAGTCACCAAGGATATTGTGTAGACCATCAGAGGCTTCACTGGCTGCATCCTGAGCCCTGGCCAGAAGCTCTCCCTCTCCTTTTTGGTGTCTATGGGATGCTTCTGGGCTCATGGTCTGTAACCCCACAGTCCCCTCACAGGTACTCAGGGTTGGCAGTACAACCCCCAGCATGCCGTTCTGTTTCCTCCTCAGAGCCAAGGATCTGCTGTCACTGGAACATTGGAGCATGTGAAAACTTGTAGGAGGATACCCAGCACGAGGCAACAGCAAGGTTGGCTACGGGGAGGAGACTGCCAGGGTGCGCTGCATCAAATGTGTGGGGAAAGGCTCACATAGGAGTTAGGTTCCTGGAGGGGCTTGCGGTGTTGCTGCTACTCTGCAGCTTTCTGGCTCAAGCTGCACAGCTGGATGAAGAATGAATCTCAGCATCAATACCATGAGCATGCCTTGTGCCAAAAGAATGTTTCTTCTCTAGTTGAGCCACCGTTGGAAACAGATCAGTACTGTTTTTCCTTTCCTTTCTTGTGTGTTTCTTTTTTTCCTTTCTTTTCTTTCTTTCTTTCCTTTTTTCTTCCTTCCTTCCTTCCTTCTTTCTTTCTTTCTTTCTTTGTTTGTTTCTTTGTCTTTCTGTATGTCTGTCTGTCTTTCTTTCTTTCTTTCTTTTCTTTTTCTGTCTGTCTGTCCATCTATCTGTCTGTCTGTCTGTCTCTATTAGGAATATTCCAGAAAAACAAAAGAGCATCTACCTCAAGGGCTGTAAAGAACCTCAGATCTCTGCCGGGTCACCCAAACTGCGCACTTTCGATAGAAGAGCAGTCTTCTGTAAAATACTATCAGACTGTAAACACCAATTAAGAGACTGATTTAAAATACAGATTCATAAACACCATTCATTAAAGATCTGACCAGACAGTAGTGGGTGAGTCTCTGTGTGCTGGTTACTTTTTGTTACTGTGTATAATAAATAAAACACCAATCAAAAGTGAATTGTGGAAGAAAGTTCCAGTTCCAGAGAGAGAGTCCCTAATGCCAGGGGAGGCATGGCAGAGGAAGCCGAAGTCCGGAACCAGAAGCTGAGAGATCACTTATTTATCTACCCCCAGGGATGCACTTCCACTAGCAAGGCTCCACTTCCCAAAGGTTGCATAATCTCCCCAAGCCTTGCCATCAAGGGTTCGGATACCCAGGCTTATGGTGCACGAGTCTCATTCTCACAGCTCTTCTCTGGAAATTACATGTTGATAATTTCCCCTCCCATGATCCCAGATCCACAAAGGCAGAGGTACTTGATACATTCTGCGGAGTGCCATCATTCAGCAAGTGTTCTCCCAGAGTGTTGACAGGACCCAGGTTTTCTGACTTGGCCTTAGGTCTGTGGGGGAAGTCTGGGATTCTCCACAGCCAGCAGGAATCCATGGAGGATCCAGATACAACAACAACTTCCTCTTCCTCTTCCTCTTCCTCTTCCTCTTCCTCTTCTTCCTCTTCCTCTTCTTCTTCCTCCTCTTCTTCTTCTTCTTCTTCTTCCTCCTCCTCCTCCTCCTCCTCCTCCTCTTCTTCTTCTTCTTCCTCCTCCTCCTTTTCTTCCTCTTCCTCCTTCTCCTCCTCCTCCTCCTTTTCTTCCTCTTCCTCCTCCTCCTCCTCCTCCTCCTCTTCTTCTTCTTCTTTTTCTTCTTCTTCCTCTTCCTCCTCTTTCTCTTAATTAAACAACTTTATTTTAAAACACAGAGATAAATGTACAGATTTTAAAACAATTTTTTGCATAAAACTATATGAATATATTTTTATCAGTACTTGATTTTTTTAAGGTTTGATAGTATGCATTGAAATCTTACTAGGTACAATGAGCATAAAATACATATGAAACAAAATGTAACATGGAAATAGTCAAAGTTTTCTTGGTGTGTAAAGATTAAACAGATACAACTTTTTAAACCCCCACCTCGTGTGCACAGTGTATTCAAATCAAAGCTTGCTCTTTTATCTTCAGCCTCCATGTTGTTCTAAAATTTTATCTTTCAAGTAGTTTTCCCTCCCAAGTTCATATAAGGGCTATTTCTTACATATTTCTGGATTTTGCAGATAAGCCCTTTTCTATGATCTAATGTAGGGTTATGGGGTCCCTTGTCTGCCCTGCCACAGGGCTCAGCCACTAAGAGAGGCAGGACCTGGGACTTTGACAGTATTTACCCTATACAGGCACTGGGCAGGTTTCAGGCTGTGGAGAAGCCACCAGACACAGCTCCTGGGATGGGGAAGCACAGTCTGAGACATTGAA
This sequence comes from Micromys minutus, assembly GCF_963924665.1. Classification (NCBI taxonomy): domain Eukaryota; kingdom Metazoa; phylum Chordata; class Mammalia; order Rodentia; family Muridae; genus Micromys; species Micromys minutus. The sequence goes on along the minus strand of NC_137967.1, from coordinate 8,316,471 downwards.
TAGCTGGAGGTGGCTTGGGAATCCCTGAGCCTGTGATGAGGTCTGGCCCATTGGTTCTCAGGCTCTAAGACACCCAGGCACCGCTGGATGCCTCAGAAGAACCAAGAACAGAGAGGGGGCCTGTGAGCTGGATATGACCCAGGTCCAAGAGGGAAAAGTCGGGAGTTCTTGGCTTGTCTGGGGTTGGTTTGGGCTCATGCTTGGGGGTGGCTGCATCTGGGAGCACTGAGAGGCCTCCTACTGTTAGATGGCAGTTCTACAGGCAGAGGCCTTCTCCGTGGCTCCCCACAGTGTATTTGGATAAAAAGAGACAGTCTGTGGTCTTAAAGCATTTATTGTCATGGTGGAAAGTCGATGAATAAAACCCTACCCCACTTCTCAGGGTGGGCCTGAGATTAAATACCTTTTGTAGGGAGGGAGTGTCTGGGAAGGAAAGCTTGTTGGCTAAGCCCTCCAGGCCTTTAGGAACCTCCTTAAAATGGAGATCTATCTTGAGTCTTTGCAACCACAGGACACATCTTCTACAAGTGGAGGGGTTTGGGACATCATTGCCCTATGTGATTGATAGCCATCAATCTATAGGAGGCTGTGACTACTGACAGGGGCCTGGGGAATCAGACGAAGCACCTACTGGCCCATTAGGGTTTCCAGGACTTCAAGCCTTAGCACAACGGGGACCCAAGCTGCCTTTCATGGTCCCATAATCTAACCAGAAACTCCGCTCTTCTGTATTGGTCTGAGCTACAGGTATGCCAGTTACAGTAAGGCAGAGAAATTTTCTGTTGCTGTTTATTGACATGGGGGTGGGTATGAATGTTCTCTTTGTATTTTCAAAGGTTTTACCCAGCAGTCCAAAGGCTCTTAGACAAAATACAGAGATGGGTGCTAAGTGGCTCTTGGAGGGACTTAAGTTAGCTTAAGATAACATTTGACACTCAATTTGCAACATTTCAGCTCTCCACACTCAGACAGTTCTAATCCCTGATCAGTCCGAAGAGACTTGAATTTTAATGTGTCTCTGTCAAGAAACTTTCAGTTTACAGACCCAAGGTTAGAAAAGGATGGGTATGCTCAGAGCCTGATGGTTCTGGTAGAGCCACAAAATGTAAGGGTGTAGCAGAGAGGAGGCCATGAAACCGCACTGTGGGGTGGTGGTTGTCTGGGTTTTAGTCTTTCTTTTTACTGTTACATCTAAAGCATTGTAGAGAACCCCCCTTCTCTTCACCCACTCTTCTAATTACTAACCTTAGTATGTTCTAGGTTTGGGGAATCCAAACCCATTGCAGCTGCATTATAAACAGGGAGGAACAGAGCTGAGGGAGGGTTGTACCACGAGCACATGAACGAGATTCTGAGTGTGCTAGAGTAACAGTCCACTAGATGCTTTTAGTTTACCCATACTGGCCTTTCTTCAAGCTAAAACCAGTGACTAACAAACAGGATAGAAATGATCTGTCAGAGGATGTTCGAATTGACCCCGAAAGCTCAAAAGGTAAAAAAAAAAAAAAAAAAAAAAAAAAAAAAGACAGTGTATTCAGTGAGTGTTTCTCCATAGAGATCAAGAAAGCAACTCTAAAAACTGAGGCGTCCAAAGCTACTGGGAATCATTTCTTCCCCTCTTATACACAGTCTTCCATTCTGTGCTACACAGAACAACTATAAGATGGCTTCAGGCCTAAGCCAAATAACACTAAGGTTAACATTTCTTCCTGGTTGATCCAAAAGGGAGAAGTATTGCTGTGATCTCCAATCATCCTAGAAGGCCCACATCCTTCTAGGATTTTGCACACCTCCCATAAAATCTATATTAAATAAGGCCATGGGTACCCTGTTCTTTTGTTGTATCCTATGTGACTACCTGGTCCTTAAAGAGACATTCTTTACTTGGACTCTCTATAAGTAACTTCGCATTCTCCATCCCTTCCATCTACCTATGACAACATTCCTGATACTCACAGCACCCCCTCTTTCTGTAACCCAAACTAATTGTCTTCAAGACATTTTCTGGGTCTGTCTTAAAATTCTTTTGTAAATAAGAACAGGGATATGCAAAGGGGGCTCTTCCCAGTGACATCACCATCTGGGAATTCTTTACAACTTTAACTCATTGTCACACTATAAGCTTGTGTTTTTTGTATGTGACATCCTGGGGACAGCCAAGTATTCATATGAGCAGGCTTGGGCATGGCCGCTTCCTGGGGCTTGTGATAAAGGAACTTGAGGAAGCCAGATCATGCCAAGGACACAGGACAAATTGAGGCTTAGATGTGTTATATTTTTCCAGATATATATTTCAATAGTCTCTCAGCCTGTTAGATACTCATTACAGCTGCAGTAAGTCTTAAACTAGCAAAAAAAATTAAATTATCAAAAACTTACCCCTCACACCTGTTACATGACAGACATCACTTTCAATTAAGCCCAGTGAGACCGAAAATACTAAAAAATAAAGTGTATGACCACCAAACAAATCAATTTGCAGAAAAAGAGCCAGCAAAAATATAGTAACAATCAAGATATAACATTTATAAATCATTACTATTTATCACTTAATATAAAACTATAATCTAAAATACCCACTTAGTTTCAAATATGTTTGATTGATATTATTATTATCTTGTTATGTTTTAAACACATTATTTTTAAATGTCCTTTACGTTTTAATATCTCTGAATGCACCCTTTTTCTTGTTGTAGTAAAAAATATAGCTTATTTGAATAACATTTAGTATCTTTTTTCTCCTGTTTTTGGATCTGTAAGAACATTAAATATTTCCCTTTTGTGACAAACACTATAAAACGTGTGTTTAACAAGAATTTAAAATCTTTTTTTATCTCCTTCACCTAGTAAAACTTTTATACAAATGTTTTAACACACACACACACACACACACACACACACACACACAAACCCTGCCCAACACCTAGTAAATTCCTTAAGTGAATTAAGTAACCTACTCTTTTCTCCTTCCTTTTACTTTCTTTGCTCTTGTTCTTTTAAAAATTTAACCACAAGTGACTGGGAGGTCAGACCCCAGCCAATGGGGAAAAGAAAATGACCACCACCTGAATTAGTCTAGAAGTCAAGTGCACTTTCTGTTTTATTGTGCTTAATCTGATGCTTTTGTGTGCACTCTCTTGATTACGAATAAAGGTTTGCCTTGTCAAGACATTTCAACTGAAGTGATGATCTCTTTCTTGGAGACACAAAATTTATTTTTCTTCTTTTTTTCTTAGATATTCTCTATATTTCCATTTCAGATGTTATACCCTTTCCCATAATCACATCCCCTTGCCCTTCCCACTGCCTCCAAAATTTATTTTTAATAGCACAAACTTAAAATGACCTACAAATAATGCAGATAGACCTGTGGGCTTCTATGGACTGCACTCCTACCCTCTAAGCCTGAACACAAGGAATCGCGTATTAAATTTTGATTAGTTTTGAATTTCAATCATGAATAGGAATCATCACTTCTGTAAAGTAAGATATTGCCTGAAAAACAAGTCCAGGATCAATGTCATTGTGTCTGTAAAGAACTTGATTTCTGGAGAGTGTGTGTTCTTGGTTCACAGCAGGGATGAGATCCTGTGTCTGAGTTTGAGATATGAGCCAGCACCCGGAGCATCTTCTGAGCAAAGTGCCAAGTGTGAGTCCTTCTCAAAGACCCAGACCCAGCATGTTACTCCGCAATTCCCTCTAGGTTAAAAGAATTAATCCCAGAGGGAAGCTAGAAAAGACTCAGGAAATTCTAATGAGGCTTATTTAAGACTTGGGAAATAAACATCAGAAGTCTCAAGTGTTGCACTGGAATTGTGGCTTGAGTCTGGACAGACCACACCAGGCCAGTACAATTCCATGTAAGAGAGGTTTGTTGTGAAGAGGTGAAGGGCAAAGGGGGCATTGGAGACAATAGGAGAAAGAGAAAGAAAAGAGTGAAGGTCAGGAAGGGTCTGCTTTTTATTTAGGCTGGGAGGTGAGCCAGGTGGACCCTGGTGATTGACAGGGCATCAGATTCATGGGTCCCTGACACTGATGGGTGACATCACTGTCATCGCTGGATTTGGAAGTGATCCGCAACCATAAAGCTGGTATCTGACTGTAAAGCCAGTTCTGAATGCCCAACATACCTCCCTTTTTTTATCATAAAGAGAAGAAAAGAAGGGGGGGGGAAGCCAATGGTAAAAGGAGAATAGGGGCATTGTGTCTCTTAAACTGCTTCCTGCTGTCTGGGGCCGTCATCAATCTCGGGGTGTAGCTGACTTTCACCATGGGTACGTATTCATATCAGGCTCCTCTGTGGACAATTCTACTCTGTGGACAGCAGCTGGTAATCCTGTAACAGAAACTGATTAATAGTTTGGTTAAATTATTTTTGTATTTGTCATTGAAGGAGTGTAGAAACAAGATTAATGAGGCAGGGAGCGAATAATGCCAGGAGGAAGACTAGGAAAGGTGTTATGAAATGATGTATCCACTCTCATATAGGGTTTTTGAAGATCCAGGAATTGAAGGACTCATGTTCCTTGAAATCCTGCATGTCTGATTGTAGCTCCTGGATTTTATTCCTCGCCATCCCAGATTGGTTGACATAGAAACAGCATTTTTCTTGGAGGAACAGGAAAAGATCTCCTTTTTCAGCCTTCGTAGGTTCTGAAGCACCACAGCTGCCAAAGAATCCATCTGTTTCTGGATTGTAAGCATGGTTTCAGACATTTTTTGAAAATCAGTGTCAAGTCCAAAAATGAACTTATTTTATTGGGCCATGGAAGTATTTATTCCTTCAATTCTAGTACCAGTACCTATGGCTATTCCCACTGTTAGGGGAAGGATGAAGAGTGTGGGAGGCAAGGGAGATGCCTCGGGGGGGGGGGGGGTCCATGTTGGGAATCCCTTCCCGCTGACGGACCAGCCACACAATGGTATAGTACAGAATAGAGTTTATTCAGGTCATGGGAGAGTTAAGAGGGTGGTAGAGGAAGAGAGAGAGTAGAGGAGTAGAGGTCTGCTATGAGCTCGTGGAGGGGGAGGAAGGGAAGGGAAGAGGAGGGGTAGGGGTGGGAGAGCAAGGCTGCAAGAGCACAAGAGCAAGAGAGAGAGGAGGGGTCAAGCAGCTCCTTTTATAGTGTCAGGTCACTGGGGCTGAGCATACCTGGCTACTGCTGGGTAACTGAGGGGTGGGGTTTACAGAATCCCAACACCCACAGTGACCAAGAATGGCAGGACCAGAACTGCCCTCTTATGTTGGGCAGCATTATATCTTCAACTGGGATTGGCAGGGGCTTGTTTCCCTGGATTATCCCTACTTCCGGGAAAAGGAGAACCGGCATGCAAACTCCTGACCAGCTGGCAGGTAGGCAGTGATATACCTGAGTGTCACAAAGAATTGACGTGTTTTCGACTACAGGGCACTGTGGCAGAGATGAGGTATCAAGGGTTGTGGTTCTATTGCAGCCTAGGAAGCTTAGCATTCCTGCAGAATGTGTCCTGGATGTCTTGAAACAGTTTGAGACCCTAAAAAGAGTGATAGAGCAAAGGTATGGAGTCATGTTGACACCAGAGTCAGGGCAGCTGACAAGAGCTGAGGTAAGGAGGATTGGCAGTATCTCCAGAGAGAATATAAGTGGCAATGAGAGCTAGTTCCAGGGGGTACACATAGTCAGATCTTTAAAGCAACCAGGTCAGGTGACATTAAGAAGATGGTACTACAAGGTCAAGGACTGAAGCAAAAGGCGAAATGAGAAGTTAGTGCCATTTGTGAGTGGGAATGTCAAGGAGATAAGGACCTCGGAGGAATGTTTGATTACTTGTCCTACTTCTCTGATATCTAGAAGTTGGGCAATTGAGACATTTTTTTTTTTTCTGGATGCAGATAGTACTTACTGGTGACCTGGCTTGATTTTTATGGTAGAGCTTACTGACAACTCCTGTCTCCCACCTGGGGTTCCATGGGTCTTGTATGTAGAAAAAGAGTATCTTGTGTTATTGATAGAAGTGATTGGTCCATGATCCTAGCATATGTACCTGGCAAGACCAATATGGGAAACCCCCATATTTGTCTGGGCATTTCTTTACAATCATCCTTTGTCTAGTCAAAAAGCAAGCTAAGTAATGGGGTAAGTAGATGGTTTGGGAGGGGAGAGCATTTAGGTGAAAGACCAGGAGTTAGGTCTGGGGTCTGGATGTTCACACATGAGATTAAAGAGTGAGATTTGGAGAGCTCGCTTGGGGAGAGCTCATAGTCTAAAGAGAGCCAGAGGTAGGAGTTTTACACAATCAAGGTGAAGCTCCTGTGACAGCTTGACAAGGGTGGGCTTTAAAGAGCAGTTGGTTCTTTCTACCCAGAATATTGATGGTGGTGGGGAATATGAAAATGCCAGGGGATGTCTAGGGCCTTAGATAAAATTTGAGAAAATTGGGAAGTAACATAGAAGGAAAAAGGTCTAGTCAGGTCAGGGAGATGTAAGGCTGGAGCCTTAAGGAGAGCCTGTTGGAGCCTTTGAAATGTCTTGGTGACAGGTTTGGTGACAGGTTTGAGAAAAGGTACATTGGTAAAGCCTGAAGCTGCCTCATATAAGGAAGGAGATAGAAGGGAAGGAAGGAACCCAGGAATGTAAAACCTAGCGATTCCTGGGAATGGTAAAATCTCTTCCTCTGTAGAAGGGAAAGTTAGAGACCGAATCAGATTCTTCCTATCTAAGGTAATAGCATTATGGGTTGGAGTGATTGTTAGTCCCAAATAGGTCTGAGAAGTGGACAGTTGGGCTTTGAAAGGGAGACCTTGTAGCCTCAACTGGAAAGAAAATTTAGAAAAGCAGAGGTGTCAACTTGGCTAAGTTCTAGAGAAGGGCTACAGAGAAAGATGTCGTCTATGTAATGCACAATGGTAAATTTAAGGAGAGACAGAGAAAGTAAGTCAGAAGCCAGGGCCTGGCCAAATAGGTGTGGACTGTCCCTGAATTCCTGAGGTAGAACAGTCCAGATAAGGTGGATAGAGAAGTGGGTGTCAGGATCTGCCCAGGTAAAGGCAATGTTCTGTGACCATGTGTCTGGAGGGATAGAGAAAAAAGCAACCTTGAGATCTAGGACTGAGAAGTAGCTAGTCCTCCAGAGGATAGTTTTGCTGACTATAGGTGAGGCTCTGGTTCCAATCCTCAGAAAGACAAAAGGAAGAAACGAAGGAAGGAAGGAAGGGGAGGGAGGGAGGAAAGAAAAGCATATATAAGCCACAAAGCAAGTAATAAATAATAATAATGATAATAATATTTTTCAAAATCAGTCAAGGTAATGAACAACAGCTCTGTCTGCACATGGAAGGATGACGCAGAAGGAACGAGTTCAGAGTCAGGATAGAGCACAAATAGTGAGATGCTGTCAGAATCAAACATACAAATATACAAGTGAATAAGACTTAGTTGTGGAATGGAGTGCTGTGTGTGCATGCATGTGTGTATGTGTATATGTGTACATGTGTGTATGTGTGTGTGTACATGTGTGTGTATGTGTACATGTGTGTATGTGTATGCTTGTTTGAGGCTTGATTTGCACATGCCTGGCAGTAGTGGAGTCACCAGAACCTTCCTAGCAGACTGCACATCTGTGTCAACTTCAAAGAAGATAGCCAATTGGAGAAGCTACAAGGGAGCTTTCTCCCATGTGGGTGTCATCTCAGGAGGAAACACGGTGAGACAGGAGACACATCTGCCAATCCTAGATTTCCCCAAAGTTGTCCAGTAGCTCTGGGGTGATCCTATGCAATTTCTAGAACCTGGACTGGGTCATTCTGAATAGCCAGATTTTACCCACTAGTAAGAATTTGTACCCTTAAAAACCGAAAATGTGAGCTGTTGCAACTTAGTCATGTTTGCTGGGCTTAATTGTAAGGAATGTCAGCAGAAAAAGAAATACTTAAAATACAGTATTTCTTTTCACTGGGAATTTCTCACAGTGCTCCATGCTGTTTTACATGGCCAAGCATGCTTGGAGGAGTTTACAGTGTTTGCCCTTGCCTACATGCCTGATACATGGTAGTCAGGCATCGCACACAATGTTTAAATCAATTTTTATATTCTGAGATATTTATAATGGATTGCACTGTGTTTACATCATTCCCATCTCCATCTCTTCCTTCTGACTCTCCCCTCCTCATTACCTCCCACACCCATGATTCATGACCTCTTATTCTTTAATATTACTTCACACACACACACACACACACACACACACACACACACACTACTACATCTAAGGATGGGTTCTTGAGACATTTCCCCTACCCCATTGACATTATACAGGTCCTGTTTAGGCAAACATATTGTTAAAATTTTATGGATGTAGTATCCCTCTCATATCTAGAAGATACTATCTTGAAGTAGGGGTTCTGGTCTCTCTGACATTTTACAGTCTTTCTACCTCCTTTTCTGAGATGCTTCCTGAGCCTTGGGTATAGAGGTTATGTTGTATAGTTACTACTTTGGCCAGGGAACTCCATGGCTAGCTCCTCATGGCTAGCAAGACCATACGTCCAGAGAAGAAACTGTTATACTCATCCTTCGAAATCAGTATAACATCTAACTGTATTCTAAACGCCTGTCCTCTTACAGGTGTTGCTCTTGCCTCTCATCAAAGAAGCTTCTTTCTGCAGAGGATGAATCAGGGCCTGGCTGCCTTTGTCCCCATGGAACACTGTCCATTCCCAGCCTGTGCTTGAGCAGAGAGAATGAGCAAGAGACTATCTAGACCCAGACTCAACGTGGACAACTGTATTCCCAACACTTGGAAATGAGGCAGGAAGAACAAGAGATAGGGGCCAAGTATCAGCTAAATAGCAAGTCGGGGTCAACTTGGACTACTTAGGGTGTCACTGTCTCAGAATAAACAAGAGCCAAAGCAAAAAAACAAAATTACGAAAAGCTCTTATCCTAGTCCTAACATACCCTGGTTTATTCAGACTGCAGGTATGGTGTGCGGGTCTCAGTCTGGAACACATAGTCCTACTAATCCACTTACTTTTGTCTGCGGATGATTCCCAAGAAAGTCTTCAGCTGTGACCTTCAGCCTGACTTAGGATCAGCCAAAAATCTGCCGGTGTTTTGAATGTTCAGGACAGTGACCCCTCTGATTCCTCAGTCTGGAACAGGAGAGAGATTTCCTTTCTAGATCATTTCAACTTCGTAGGCTCACATAGAGGTTTTATTCCATTGTATAGTTTCTAATTAAGTTCAACAAATTGAAAAGTCCCTTTGTATAAAGAGATCACTACTTTCTCTAACTGGTTACTGGCTTCCAGCTAAAAAGGCGCTTTCTTTTTTCTTCTTCTTTTATTTGACTTCAAACACCCTTCATTAAGCATTTTAATTATCCTAATATAAAAGCAAGACCACTGTTTTTCTACACCAGGAAAATGTTTAAATCCTGTAAATGTGTGTGTGTGTGTGTGTGTGTGTTTAAGCTGTAGCAAGAACCTTATCTCCCCCCACTTCCGAAATCCCTTTAAAAGTTCTCAGCCTAGCTGAGGGAAGATAGCGGTGTTCTCGGCTCCATACAGTTGCCTGTAATTACCTTCAGGTGCAGAAGAATTCTTAATGCTTCGAATTCTTTTCCCACTGTATTGAAGTAAATAGATGTGATTTATTATTGAGAGCCCCGCTGCCAGGCTGGATTGGTGGGTGGGAGTTGACATTTGGGATATTGTGTAATGTATAATGAGGCTGAAATGAGTGGTTCTGATCCAGTCAGCGTCATGAGCAATTTCCCTTGTAAGGCAAAATGCTTGCAGATTAAGTCGCATATCTTCAGGGATGGCATCAACTGTGGAAATATTGATTTTGATGCTGCGTTCCTTTGAAATTGTTTGGGATATGTATTCAGAAGCAGATTTTCCCCGTGACAGAACCCTAAATTTTCTGCCGGAGAGATATTTGAAAGACATCTTTGGTGAGGATTGTCTTGCAGATGTTATGGAGATAAAATCAATGGGGACCTAATTTCCACTTGTCACTCTCTTTGAATATTGCCTGATGGGGTTGCAGACCAGCCACTAAATTAGGCTGCAGATCACTGTGTCTCCATTCTGTGTTCTCCAACATAGCACTGCAGAATGCCTTTGCCCAGGGGAGACCCACAGGTAGACCTTACGCAGAAAAGGCAAGCTGTAAAGGCTATGAGTTGGCTAGATGAAGTGTCCAGGGAGGGTTCTGGCTTGCATAAGCTGCTACAAACAAAGGAACAGAGGCCCACTGTTTCTAAGAGCAATGTCAGCAACTCGGACTGTTGTGGCCTTGCCTGTCATTCACACTGAAACGGGGCCAATTTTCACAAGACTGCATGGGGATAGTCCATGCCCTGGCTGTCTCGCTCTGTACTTCAGTCACTACCCTTGCCCGCGTCAGTTGATTTTGGGAACTGCCTTTCAGATCACGTGAAGTACATAAGTCAATCTGGTGCCCCGGAAGTCCTTTCCGGCTTCCGCTAAAGCAGCTGCGTTTGCATAAACTCACGTTCTCCCACCACTTCGTGTCGCTTTCCTCCGTTTTGTTTACACAGAAATTAGACCAACAGGTTGCTCTGGTTTGAACTGGAAATGTTCACAGGACTTCTGCAGATGTTACAGATTGGGAAGTTGTGGAGCTTTGGGGAAATGGGACCTAGCTGATAGACATAGGCCACATGTCTTGAAGATTCCTTCCACCTTTAATTCCGGTCTACAGCTTTCTGCTTCCTGACGCACCACAGTGTGTGTTGTTGGCACTTTATGCTCCTCCTGGACAGAGCTGTAGCAACCACCATGCCCTTCCCAACCGTCATGGGCTTGAGTGAAAAGAAACCTCCCTTCTCTTAAGTTGCCTCCCTCAGGTATTTTGTCAGAGTAGCAAGAACAATATCTAAAGCAACCGGTAGTTTGCAGATTTCTCCTGAGAGGATGCACAGGTTTAGTCTTAGGGACTCCACCCCAAAGTCCTGAGGCGACAGCACTGTTTACTACCATGAAGAGCCATAGGTGGCTGCCAGACTCCATAGGAAGGACCAGGTGAGAGACTGTGTGCTGAATAAAAGCCCGAGTCTGTGCACCTTCTAGGAGTGGGTAAAATATCGTCTCAAGGGAAAAACCAATAAACTGTCCCCCTAGGGGCTCAGAACCAAGCAGCCTTTTATCTGTCCAAGCAGATTGATAGACAATCGGAACTGAGCTTGAACATCTGTTCTCATAATTGTGACATAATCCAATTGTCTTGGGCAAAAGTGCTGGGGATTGAACATATGCTAGGTAAACAGGACCACTGGGCTGTACTGTCAGAACTTTCTCTATGCCTTCTGGGTAACTCCGCCCCATCCCTAGCAAACAATCACTCACTATAGTGGTCCCCACAGCTGAACCAAAAGCTCATCTATCTGGGCTCTCCATATGGACATTCAAGCACAAGCTGTTATTTGTGCTTAGGCCCATTAGATGGTGTTTTTCCATGTCATCGGATCTTCTTTGGGACACACTGAGTTGTGGACATGTACATTTGGTAGCAGAAGCTACGTTCTAGCCTTTACTGCACTTTCTTGATGGGGTAGCCATGGCAATAGGGTCTTAGTTCTAAGCTTTAGCTTGTGGATTGTCTAATGTGAAAAAGTAAGGGATTGAGCAACATGGAAACAATGGGAAAATGCTAAAGTCATAGCAACGTCCTGGTCAAAGCTCCCTCTTGTGTTTTATCTCTCGTACTATAGCATCAAATCCAATATCACCATCATCATCATCCCAATGAGACTGTTCTCCCTATGGCTGCAAACTTGGAGTGATCCTCTTGCTTGGACTTGCCAAGTGCTGGGATTATGGAGGTACCAACATTCCTGACAAAAATCTTAATTTGTGGATTTGAAGTCTGGCTTCATTTCTACATGAATGGCGGCAGCTAGGTAAGATGGGAGACGATACCAAATCCTTTTTCTAACAGCACCATCTCTGACTGGGACTTCAAAGCTACAGAGAGCATCAGTGTCCCCAAAGTCCTAAAATGATGAAGATGTAGAAGTTAAATGCAGCACTGGGGAGGCAGAATTGAGCCTTCTGGCTCTGCATCCTTTCATGGGGCTTTACCATACGACTATGGAAAAACAGCAGGTTTTTGAGCCCAGGAACACATGTATCCTGTGCAAGAACCCAGGTTTTCTCTCACCAGACAGGATAAACACAGGACTCAACACCAGAGCTGATTCGAGAGGCAGTTGGAAAATGAGAGTCTTGGACAGACTCCAGAATAAAGCCTGGCTTTGCACTCCATTTCTCTTAAGTTGGTTCTGTATCTCGTCTATTGCCCTAAGGAAACCCAGGATTCAGGTCCTCTAGAATTCTTTAGTTGCTTGTTTGCATAAACCTAGCTTTAGAATTAAGCCTGTGGCGGGGGAGTGCACTCGTTTTTTTTTTTTTTTTTCATTTCTATCTTTGTAGAGCCAACAACAACAACAAAAAAGACCTTATTTGCTGACCTATAATAAATTAAACTGGTACAAACCAACCCAATGGACAGTTTATATAGCAAACAAATGAACAGTTATTTGGGAGCACAGGGGGGTGCAGGGGTAATGTCTGCTCTTCACCTCTCTTCACTTGTCTGAAAGAGGAGAAGCCAGATATGCAGACTTTCCTCCTTAAATGGGGAAGAGGTGACCAGGTCAATCCTGACTATGGGTTTTCCCCCTTTCTACTAGAAGGAAAAAAAACACACTTTTTTTTTCTTTGATGCTTACATTTGAACTTTTAATCCAGTCAAAGCTTCCCTGAGGGGCTTCAAATCTCAGTAACACTGTGCATTTGAACTCAATGTGTATTCTTCTGCAAAGTGCTCCCAGGAGTATGTTTATGGCTGAGGTCAATGTCTCCCGCCCCAACTTTTCCTCACTAAAACCTGCTAGGAGAGTGCAACATCTGACATTGGACAGTGTTTGTAATTTGACATACTTGCTGCTTTTGTCTGTGAACAGCTAGCTCGCTGGTTTTATTTTGTACTTTATCTTTTTTCCCAATCAATAAAACTGTATTTCTGGGGCTTAAAGATACTACACTGGATACTGAGGCCAGCAGACAGTACACGCTAATCAGTTTTTAATTATGGCTTTAATTTTATATGATATCATTTAACTTTATTGGATATATTAAAGTAAAGCTGTCACATCAGAGAATCTATTGTCTGGGCCTGGGATAGGGAGCATCTGCCAGAGCCACATGTGGCATGGGGTGTCTTAAAGATGCTCACGAAAGATGGGCGTCATGATGTGCGATGTGTATGTGGTGCTTGTCAGTAGCATCTGTGCCCAAGTAGCTGAAAAGACCACCTCAGTGGCAGCATCTGAGTCACCAGCACTGCCTCTTAAAGCGGCTATGAGACCACAGGAAGGCTGGTTTGCAAATGTCTTGATGGCCCCAGTTACGTAGTTTTTCACTCTCTGAATCTCAGATGGTGCATTGATTTTTTAAAAAAAAAAAAAATGAAGACTGTATTTTTGTCTACTTTTTAAAGACATGTGAAAGGGAAATTCAAGCTAGGCTATGATTGTCCCACTAACCCCCTACTACCAAGAAAGGGAGAAAGAGGAGGGGGCGTGCCTTCAGCTCTCAACATCCTCCCTCAGCCTCCATTTGATTTGCCTATTGGCAGCTTTCATGTTAGGCTCACCTTACCTTCATCCAGAGAAGCTAGAGATCTATTTGTGGTACCCAAGAAAATGCCCGTGACCACTCTCAGGCTGAAGCAATGGCTGTAGAAAACTGTCCGTATGTAATTTTCTCTCCATGTTCCAGCTTCCCCTGTTTCTTTTGAGGTTCTGCTGCGTGTGTTTCTCTATTAAACCTCTTTCATAGACCTTCACTTGGGATACATAAATAAAGCACAGGGCAGAGAAAATGAGCTAGGAGACAGACCCTGCCATGGACCCAGAGAAATCCCCATCTGACCACAGGTAGAAATGTAGGGGTCTTCTTATACCAAGTCTTCATCAATTTTCATGTGCTCATGTGTGCATGTGCATGGGCACATGCAATTGTGTGTGAATGTGCATAGATGCTTAGGACTGTTGCTCCAATGCCTCAGGCCTTAGAGCCACTGGAAACAGAACCAAGTGGGGTAAAACAGAGTCACGATATCACCCGATTGACTACTAAAAAACGGTGTCATCATGAGACTCTGTATTCCTGTGGCAGAACTCCTTGGCCAAATTTCCAGAGCTGGTCACAAATGCCACAGGTCATCAACCATTAATCAAACAGAAAGGGTTCACCTGAATGGCAATCAGGATGTGGAACTTCTGGAGGAAAGAGTAGAGACGGGTCAACCAACTGCATCAATGCCTCTGGCATTTCAAAATGGCAGGGGAATGTGAACAGTTGCTCACTGTCTCAGTCTTTGCTGTTTCATGTCCAGTAGGCAGTGGGAACAAGCTTCTCTGACTCAGAATCTGGAGAATCTCCCTTTAAGCGGATTTCCAGCGGTCACTTTTGAGCGGACCTAAGGTTTGTCTGAGAGGCATCAAACACCAGGGACTCATGATGCTTGCTGCCTTGTGACTGTTGATCTAACCTCGATCTGGTCCATGCATCACCATATCCAGAAAGGCATATGCAGGAGTCATTTTCTCCTGTCCTTTTTTCTACTTTCACCCTTTGTGTGGGACACGCCACCTACCTGCATTTAACACAGTACATGCATGTATGTCTTGAATGAAACTTATTAATTTATCTGTCCTGCTTTGTTGTCACCTAAGAATAGGAATCCTCAGTTAAGAAATTGCCCCCACAGATTGCCCTGTAGGTAAGTCGGTGGGTATTTTCTTGATTAATGTTTGGTATAAGAGGTCCTATTCCTGGTGAGGAAAGTGTTTATGGGGCTTACACATTCTTGTCGCAGTTGATCGTTGAGAAAAGTCAGAGCAGGAACTTGCAAAGGAGCAGAGGCATGAGGCTTCTTACTGGTTTGCCCTGCATGGCTTTCTCAGCCTGTTTCCTTATACAACCCAGGACCACCTGGTAAGGGATGACGCCCCCCATGGTGGGCTATGCAAACAAGGACATCATCCATTCATTTCCTACTTACAGAGTGCATCCTATGGTCAATGTACCACATATCCATCTCACAGTCTTACTAGTTTTATTAAGATCTTACTGTGTGTTCCTTTGAGCACAGTGTGACTGGCAGTCTCTTGAGGGGAGGGTCCTTGATGGTGACTGAAGCTTAACGGAAATGACAATTCTCAGACAAGAAGTATTGAAAGTGTTGGGACTTGAAGTTAAGAAACGGTTTAGGAAGAGAAGGGATGGATATTGGTGTGAGCAGAAGAGATGGAGACAGTGGCTGAGAAATATCCTCAAACAGGGAGGACAGTGGACAAGGCAAAAGTTAATAGGCAAAAAATCCACTGTGATAAAACACCATGACTGAAAACAAGTAGGGAAATAGTTTATTTGGATTATACTTCCACGTTAGAGTTCATCACTAGAAGAAGTCGGGTGACTGAATCCGGGCTGACTGTAGTCTCTTGGCCAAGCTTTATTACACTTCAGCCTTTGAGCTAAAATCAAGTATAGTCTTTTGGCAAAGTTTGGCCTGAGACATAACTTCCACCATCAGAAGACCTACTTTTCAGAAGGCCTTTGACCCTACCTCTACCTGGCCAGTTCATTCTGCCCATATAGCCTTTCATGCCAGGTCCTTATACTCACAGCATAACCGGACTTTTCTCCTGTTGTCTCTTCTTATGTTACATGAACTCTGACACCAGATACAGATCAGACTAACACATAGTCAGAAGTACAAACCCAAATGCCTGTGATAGTTAAGGGAACCCCAGCAGGACTAGTGTAGCCCAGAAAGGGAGATCTGGCAGCTTGAGTCACCTGCTGACCATTCACTTATCTCAACCCAGAACCAGCAAGACCCAACTTTGTGTGAAAAGCAAGAAATCTATACTACAACAGTGTCAAGGTATAAATATTGATATTGAACTAGCATTTTTGACACAGCGTAGGGATAATATGTCTAGTGGCACAATAATATAAACATTGGAGTTCCTGAGTGACCCTAGTAACAATACAGGGCTCAATCCCAAAACCAATTTTATTTCCATTTTCTATATGATGAAACAGACACTGAGATTGGCTTGTTCGAAGTCATTTATCAAGTAAGCTAAATGGCTAGGAAGTCATGCATCTTGGGTCTCTTCAGTATTTGTTATCTACAAGGCAGTTTCTCCCTCTCCCTCTCCCTCTCCCTCTCCCTCTCCCTCTCCCCCCCCCTCTCTCTCTCTCACTCATTTTTACCCTTTCTCTTGCCCAATTGCTTGCTTGTTCTTTCTCTCACTTTAACTCTCTCTCATGCATACATACACACATGCACTCATAAACACACACACACACACACACACACACACACACACACACAGAGAGAGAGAGAGAGAGAGAGAGAGAGAGAGAGAGAGAGAGAGATCAGTCTAAAGACCAATGCTTTGTGGCAGTCTGAGACTGGTCTATGCACAACTCACAATAGAGAGACCAGCTTTACTTGGGACACATAGGTATCCTGAAGGTCCAGGTTGGAGCACTGCTTCATTCACATGCCATCTCAGCTGCTTCAGCATGGTGGCATGAGGTGGTGGTTATATTCTGGATGTCTGCTTCAGGCCATACAGTTCATAAGGGAACTCAGGGCTATGTGCCAGACTAAATTAATGTGTCATTGTTATGGCAAAATTTTTGAGACCAATGGCTTAAGGAAGGAAAGATGTATCTCATCTTATAGTTTCAGAGGATATTATCCAAGAACGGCTGACTCCATTGGACTGGCCACCGATAGGGTTCCAGGGCATCATTTTGCAAGGATGTGGGAAAAAAGAACTGTCAATGTCATGGTAGCCAAGAAATAAAGACAAGGAAGATTTGGGAACAAAATCTGCTGCTCAAAGACATGCTGCATCCAATCTAACTGCATCTCAACTGTGATGAGTTCTGTTGTGTGGCTTATTCTGGGAAGCCATGAACAAATGTCTACTTGATGTCTACCGCAGACATAGACGAAGCTTAATGAACCAATGGGTTTAATGGGGATTCTTATGAGAGTATGAGAGAGATTTGCCTAGAGAAGCAAAGGCAACTCAAAAACAATTGCATCATAGACAATTCTACCCACAATAGATACCCACACACAGAACCCACATACTTGTAACTGCCAGCATGGCTTACAGACAATCAGAGAGGCTGTTCTCCCTAGCAATTGGCATCACTTATGGAACATTAAAGAGGGACATTGTGAATCTAACATCTCAGGAACTTCCTGAGATTTTGAACATTAAACCCTAAGCCTAGTCAGTTTGCTGCCAACAGAAAGCATCAGTTCTGAGGAAATAACTATACCATAAGCCTGTTCAGCTAGAGACTAAGCCATAAATTAATTTGGGGAAACCATTAGCAACTTCACCATATAGCCCTATTAATGAAACTACCAAATGGATACCAAGCCTTCAATACATGCTACACTGGGGTTATTTTATAACTAAACCATGACAGAGACCAAACTCAGGTTCTATTACCCTTGTGTTTGAACACAGTTCCATATATGGGTGAAAAAGTGTCTCTGATTCAGGGTCATTTTACAATGAAAGGAGATACTAGGTAAAGCAAGACAGGTAAGATTGGAACACAGTTAAAGCAAGACAGATGGTTGGGGCACAAAACTGAAGAATGACAATTATGAGCAGAAAAAGGCTCTCTCCAATTTTTGCCCCAATAGCAGTGCTAGCTCATGCTTTGGTCCCAAGCAAGGCAGTAGAACAAAGATGGGACTTAGTCCTTAACTGGGCTCATAGGGAAGACTTTCTTATTGTTATCAGTGTTGTGGTCTCAGAAATGGCCTTTAGGGGTCTGTTATTTGAGCTTTAAAATAAGAGTAAGTTCAGAGGGCTGGAGAGCAGAGGGGAAAATGCAACTGTACAGATGTTGTAGGATGAAACCCCAGCAACTTCTGTGGATTCCTGCTAACTGTTCTCTGCCTCAGTATAATGTTATTTATATCTTAGCAGCCTTCCAGAATCAGCTGCTCCCATCATGCTTCTGACACCAAGACACCTGTGAAACCCTACATCAAGAGCACAGGAAAGAACAATCCTGAACAATAAAGGAACTTCAGGACACTATATCTGACCTTAAGCCTTACTACAGAGCAATAGTGATAAAAAAAAAAAAAAAAAAAACTGCATGGTATTGCTACAGAAACAGGCAGGTTGATTAATGGAGTAGAAGACCCAAACATAAACCCAAACAACTATGGACATTTGATTTTGATAAAGAAGCCAAAACCATACAATGAAGAAATTTAACAATAGAAATCTTCAACAAATGGTGCTGAACTGAATGTCTACATGTAGAAGAATGAAAGTAGATCCATACTTACCACCCCACATCAAACTCAAGTCCGAGTAGATCAAAGACTACGATGTAAAACCAGATACACTGAATCTCATTGAAGACAAGGTGGGAAGCACCATAGAATGCATTTGCAAAGAGACAATTTCCTGAACAGAACACCAGTGGCTCAGGCTCTAAGACCATCAATTGATAAATGGGACCAAATGAAACTACAAAGCTTCTGTAAGGGAAAGGACACTGTAATTAGGGTAAAATCTCAGCCTACAGATTGGGACAGGATCTTTACCAACTCCACGTCTGACAAAGGGATAATATCCAAAATTTACAAAGAATTTAAGGAGTTAGACACCAACAACTCAAATAACCCAACAGAACGAAACAGAATTCTCAATAGAGGAATCTCAAATGATGGAGAAGCACATAAAGAAATGTTCAAAGTCCTTAGTTAACAGGGAAATGCAAATCCAAACATCTCTGAGGTTCCATGTTACCCCCATCAGAATGGCTAAGATTTAAAAAAAAATTCAAGAGATAGCATGTGCTGGCAAGGATGTGGAACATGTCTTCTTTGCTGGTGGGAATCTAAACTTGTACAACCACTTTGTAAGTCAATATTGTGGTTTCTCAGAAGACAGGGGATACTTCTGCCTCAAGACCCTGCTATACCTCTCCTGGGAATGTACCCAAAAGATGCTCCAATACCCCACAAAAGCACTTGCTAAACTATGTTCATATCAACTTCATTTTTAGTAAGGTGAAACTGGAAACAACCCAGGTGTCCCTCAAATGAAGAATGGATAAAGAAAATGTGGTACATCTACACAATGGAATACTATTTAGCTATTAAAAACTGAGATATCATGAATTTTGCAGACAAATGGATGGGACATGAGAATATAATCCTGAGTGAGGTAAGCCAGTCCCCAAAGTACATGCATGGTATTACTCATTTATAAGTGGCTATTCACCATAAAATACAGGTACCATGTTACACTTCATAAACCCTAAGAAGCTGAACAAGAAGGAAGGTCCCAATGAGGAAGCTTGAATTTCACTTAGAAGGGAGGATAAAATAGTCATAATTGGCAGAGGGAGGAAGAGAACTAGGAGGGAGGGTACTAGGGAGGAGAATGGGATGGGGTTCAGGATCAGGTATGGAGAACAGGAGAGATGGCTAGATGCCCATGAAAAGTAATGTAAGTCTGCAACTGACTGGGGTAAGAAGGAGACAAGACAGAGAGCTGGGATAAGGAGACACTCAAGAATCAATGACCTTAGCTGTGACACACTACATTGGGAATGTGGAACCTAAAGGGGCTATGTCCTATAGCTAGGCAGGAAGCCCAGTGAAGCAATAAAGACACCAACCCACTGAAAAAATGTTCAACCCCAAATTTACCCTGTCTACAAGAAATGCAGGCAAGGAGAATGGCGCAGAGATTGAGAGAATAGCCAACCAATAACCAACCCAACTTGAAACCCATCCCATGGGCAGGCACCAATCCCTAACACTATGAATGTTACTCTTATACTTGCAGACAGGAACAAGCTGTCCTCTGAGAGGCTCCACACAGCAGATGACTCAGACATATACAGACACCCACAGCCAAATAGTGGATGGAACTTGGGGACTATTGTGGGAGAATAGAAGAAAGGATTGTGAGCTGCAAAAGGGATAGAAATGCCACAGGAAGACCAACAGAGTCAGCTAATCTAGACCCTTGGGGTTCTCAGAATCTGTACCACCAATCAAAGAATATACTTAGGCTGGACCTATGCATCCCTGCACATATGTAACAGATTTGCAGCTTGGTCTTCATGTAGGTCTGGAACTACTGGAGCTGGGGCTGTCCCAAAAGCTTTTGGCTGCACATGGGATTTGTTCTTCTAGTTGGGCTGAGGAGAGAAAGCACCTCAAAGAAACTTGATGTGCCAGGCTGGAGGACAAGGGGGCACAAGTTCAGAGGTGGAAGAGGGGGATGGGAGAAGGATTATGGGAGGGGGTAACAAGAAAGGGGACAGTGAGTGGAATGTACAGTAAATAAGTAAAAAATTAAATTAAGTTAAAGACAAAACAAAAGAGCACAGGAAAGTACACCCTACTGCTGAGGTTCTCCACTTTCATCTGACTTGGCTCATAAATGATCTTTCCTTTATTACAGTTGTAATGACCTGTCCAAACCCATTTAACAATGCTGGTAACCCAGGAGGGTACACTACATTTCACTGTGCAGTAATTCTCTCTCTCTCTCTCTCTCTCTCTCTCTCTCTCTCTCTCTCTCTCTCTCTCTCTCTCTCTCTCTCTCTCTCTCTCCCCCCCCCCCTTTTTGGCCCTTTCTTGTCTCAGAATTCTTTCTCTGCCAATAATGATATCAGAAACACTGGCAAATTCTCAATCTACATACTCCAAATCTTCTTGAGACCACTTTAGCAACTAATCAATGGCAAGAGTTTTAGGAAGTTTTCTATTCCTACTCTCTCTCTCTCCCTCCCTTCCTTCCTCCATCCCTTCCTCTGTTTTTATGTTTTTATTATTTTAATCTGTGGAGTACACAACATATGTATAAGAAAAGGAACATAAAAGTTTTATTGTGTGCCTAAGGAGGAACAGGAGTCTTAGATCCAAAGAGGATGGACTAGGAGATTTCTACACAGACGTTAGAGGGTTGGGGTCTTGGAGCTCTGGGCAGAAGAGAGGTAGCAGAGGTTTGGCAAGCCAGTACATCCACTGAGCAAGGGCTGTCTTGTAAGCAGATAAAGTCACCTGTAACAGCCACCTGTGCTCAACTCCAGCTTTAAAAGGCTTCAGATCCTATCTCTTCTTTCTCTTCATAAGCAGAGTGAGGAGAGGACGTGAGAAAAGCCTCCGTCTGAGTTTGGTGGTTGCTTTAATGTTGTATATAGTGGATATCATTTTGTCTTGTTTTAATCAAATTTCTAAAAAAAAAAAAAGAAAATGTGTGTGGGGTGCTTGTGTGTCTAGTGCATGCATATGAGTGTGCAGGTACACACTCATGTGGAGGCAAAGAAGGGCATCAGACATCTTCTGTGGCTTCCCATCTTATTGTCCAGGGACAGAGTCTCTCTCTCCAGGCTGGCCAATCAGCAGATTCTCTGGGTCTGTGCCCACAAATGCTAGGGTTGCAGGCACTCACAGCTACATCTGGCTTTAACTAGGTGCAGGAGTATTTGAACTCAGGACCTTGTGCTTATACAGCTCTTACCCCCCAAACCACCCTTCCCAGCATTAGACATAGATCTCTTAGTTAAAAGAGATCTTGGACTTATTTCTGTTGTCTGCAGGTATCTGTACTTCCTCTCAACAGCCAACAAGAAATGCAGCAAAGGAATGCATTTGGGATGGACATTTTGCTCTCCTGCAGGAGTCTGCATGGCTGCTTGGAAGAGTTGAGATAAGACGACTTGGTATAATGCCTGACCCACAGCAGGAACACACAAAGGCCATTTCCAACACTTTGAGCAGCCACAATCCTCCTGTGTCTGTCAAGCACTGACCTTGGCCAAGCATTGTGAGTGCTTGGAAGTGCCTGCCAGGGATGGCTCCTTTAGTGGAGTCCTGCCAGTGTTGACAATGCTGCTGGTATGTATTCATCATCCTGGAAAACAGCTCCGAGTGATAAGCATCCCTGCCCAATTTCTTGCCGTTGACATACAATGCTGACTTGAATACAGCTAATTTTGAAAGGGAAGGACTATACAAGGATATTTCCCCCCCCTTAGAAAATTCTAGAGAGTGCCAAGACCCTGTTGCTTAACTAACATGTTGGTGCTGCATAGGATCCAGGTGGTAGGCACAAGAGCATAATATCGACGGTCATTACTGCCAATTCTCCATTGCTGGGACACACTCTGCCCACACCAGCATGCCCAGCTCCCAGTGCTTGGCACAGCCTTAGAGAAGCAAGTCCGTGTTACTCAACTTTTATGTTGTTGTGGCCAAATACCTTTCAGGTGAAACTTAAAAAAAGTTTGTGGTATAGGTGTGTGTGTGTGTGTGTGTGTGTGTGTGTGTGCGTGTGTGTGTGTGTGTTGCATGAACTTAACTGTGTAGGTTGTGTGCTTGTAGGTGAATTTGTACAGATGACAGCATGCTTATGTGGAGGCCAGAGATTGGTATTAGATGTCTTAACTCAACTACTATTTACCCTTTAAAAATGTTATGTTTATTTGTTTTATGTTATGAGAGTTTTGCCAGCATGTATGTGTGCCATGTGTGTGCCTCTGGTGCATGTAGAAGTTGTAAGACACCCTGGAGTTCCAGATGTGGTAAGGTGCTAGGAACTAAACACAGGTCTTCTGCCACTTGAGTAGTAAATACTCAGGCTGAGCCCTCCCTCTAGCCCCTTTATTTTTATGTTTTAAGAAATGGTTTTTCAATGGACACGACACTTGTCAATATGTCTAGACTGGCCAATGAGCTTCTAGAATCCATCTGTATCTGCCCCTGCCCAGTGCTGAGGTTACAGGCATGTGTCACTGTGCCCGCCTTTTCAAAACAGGTTCTGGGGATTTGAACTCTAGTCTTTGTGTTTTCACAGCAGGTGCATTGCATCTCCCAGCCCCGGGAGAAGCAATTTTCAAGGAGGAAGGACCTCTGAGGATGCTAACCATCATGTTAGGGAAGACATGGCTCTCAGAGTTTGTCAGTCTGTGTCAACAGGGGCTTGACACTGTAGCATCCTCACATTTTTGTGGATCAGGATACAGATGGTTATAGGAAGTAATGAACCACCTAATACAGGGAGCTGAAGTTAGCTAGGTTCATACCCACCTACCATGGGTGCTAGGAACTGAACTTGATCCTCTAGAAGAGCAGCAAGTGAATTAGCCCCAGGCATCTCTCTTCCCCAGCTTCATAAATCTGTGGTATGAACAAAGTAGCAGGTATGCAACAAAAACCTGTTGATTCAAATTTTTAAATATGCTGAGAAGTGGGTCCATTCCGGGTAACCCACATTTCACTAATGACCTGAAAGCTTCCCCTGCGTCCTAAATCAGTAGCATCAGATGACAAGCAAGTGGACCCTACTAGCCATCTTTTACCATACTGTCAATCTTCTGAGTGTGATCCCTGTGTTAGAAACAAGGGCTCTGAAAGGATGAAAATGGCACAGCCACAATACAGAGAAATCCATTAAAGAGTAAGGCGGGGTTGTCCAGTACTCACTGCTGAATGAGGCAGAGCATAGGTGTACGCATGCACAGCTGTTCTACCTGGTGAAACTTCTTGAAGCAAGTAGTCACTTCATACATCTTTAAGAGTGTGTGTGTGTGTGTGTGTGTGTGTGAGAGAGAGAGAGAGAGAGAGAGAGAGAGAGAGAGAGAGAGAGAGAGAGAGAGAGAGAGAGATCGTACATGAACAGGTGCATGCATGTGGCACAGAAGAATGCTTCGGATGCCCTGGAGCTGGAGTTCCAGACATTTATGAACCACCTAGCATGGGTTCTAAGAAGCAAATTTGATCTCTAGAAGAGCAGCGAGTGAGTTTAGCCACCCCGGACTTTATAGATCTTGGCATGAGCACGGAGGAAGGGTGTCGTGATGGCTAAGCAATGAAAACCTGCTGATTAAATTTTCAAGCACCCCACAGCGGAAGCAATCCCAGATCTGGAAATCACGAAGACCAGATGAAGGACACCTTATTAAAAGAAGCTGGCCTCTCCCAGAAGATTTACCACATGATCTGTGAGAATCACTACCTCTCCTTTAGGCTAGAGAATCAGCTTAGCTATCCAGCAAGGAAGGTGTGAGTAATGAAAGCATGGGGCGTGTGTGTGTGTACATTTGTTTGTGTGTCTTTATGTATGTATGCATGTATACATATGTGCATGTGTATGTGTGTGCACCTGTTTATGTGTGTTTGTGTGTCTTTCTGTGTGTATGTATGTGTGCATGTGTACATGTGTATATATGTATGTGTCTTTATGTATGTACGTTTGTGCATACATGTACGCATATGTGTGTTTGTATCTTTATGTATGTGTGCATATGTATATATGTGTGTATGTATGTGTATATTTGTGTGTTAGTGTGTCTGTCTGTATGTATGTGTGCATGTGTATATGTGTGTCTATATGTATGTATGTGTGCATGTGTATGTGTGTGCACATGTATATGCGTGTGTGTGGTATGTGTTTGTCTGCAAGCATAATGATATTTCATTCAGTGATAAAGAACATTGAACTGTCATTTTCAGGAAAGTGGCATTTGTGAAACTTAGATTCACTTGTGGTGGAGGGGCATGGCCCAAGTACACCGTGCACCTGTATAGAATTGTCCATACAAACCATACAAAGTCATTACTATGTATAATGACTGTGGGCCAATGAAAGGGCAAGGGAGGTGATAATGACCTTCTGGACTGTGACCACTGGCAAACAGAACTGGCCTTCCAAACAGGGAATTCAAAGTCATGGTGGGACTTATTAAACATTTGTACAAATTCTCTTGCTGAGGATTTTTTGCGTCTCTCCTGGGGCTTGTTCAGAATGGCTTGCAAAGTGGTTATGGCCAAGTCATCTTGCAGGCAGCTGTGGCTGAACAGCGCACAGGCAGGGAAGCCAGCGGGTCAGCGGTGACCTTCTGGCTGGGCAAGGGCCAAGGTATTCAGTTCCCAGAACTTTACATGGGTCACTTGTATCAGAGCTTTGGGCGGGCTTCCAAAACCACAGCCTACTCTGGAGGTTGGGATGGAGGCCAGGTTCATGGGCATCATCTATCAAGACAAGGTTGTAAAACAAGCTTTCTGCCGTTGTGCTGGGATAGGAAGGGAGAGTGCAAAATTAAAGCAGAAAACCAGTGGCAGGCCCCAAAGGACGGTGAAGAATTGAGCAATTAGGAGCACATGAATGGATGCATTTGAAATGACTGTAATGATTATTCCTTGAATTTATAAAACTTACATAACTTTGCATTTCATACATATTACCTCGTTAATTCTCATTGTTTAATAATTTAAAATTGAGTTTCTGTGCTTGTAAGTTTTCACTGAGGCTTCATAACCACTCTGGGCAATTTCCACCAGCCCACTGAGGCCTTTGCGGAGACATTAGAAAGATTTATCCAATCCATCAAGCCAAAAACCAGCACACAGAAAAAGTTAACCCATTCCATCCACTGGACATCAGGGGAGACTCCGCCCGAAAGCACCTCTGGCAGGTTTTGTTTGTTTCCCAGTTGTGGTGTTGGGAGTGGGGCTTACATCCCATGGACTTCTTCAAGGCAAATTCTACTCCTTGACACCCGTGTATGATCCTCTGGTACCTAGCTCAAAAGGAGAAATATAGTCTTGCATACAGTAAATATATTTGATTTTTGCCACCGAACGTTCCTTTTTAAAGAGAAAGGACTGGCAACGCTGCTTTCCTTAAGATCACAGGCTAAACCTCAAATTGGTGTTCCCGAAGATAGGATTTAAGTTTGTTTGTTTACTCTAGATATTTAGGTATCTTTTTTTTATGTCTTGCTCTATAATACAGATGGGCCTAGATCTCATCATGTAGGCCAGTTTGTCCTTAATAAATATTGTCTTTTTTTCTGTTTCTCTCTATGTTTTTTATTATATATTAATTATTCACAATAGTGGTGGTTTTATTATGGTGTTTTTATTCTCTCTCTCTCTTATGCATGCGTGCATGCACACACACACACACACACACACACACACACACACACTACACACAGTGTGTGAGAGAGAGAGTATGTGTGTAGTGTGTGTGTGTGTGTGTGTGTGTGTGTGAGTATGTGTGTAGTGTGTGTGTGTATTTTGTTCATATTCACCCATTACCACTGTGTCTGTTTCCCACTCCTGCTGATCCCTTTCTCTTCCCAGCTTAGTCCCCTTTGACATTCATGTGTATTCTGAAATGTTATGACCCAACGAATTTAACCCCTACCTACAGAAGGATGTGCACTGTGCCGAAAGCTATACCACTGGGGAAAACCTCCCCCCCCCACAATGATTAAGTGCCTATAATCTTCACAAAGGAGTGAGAGCTTGTGAGGTCCTCCTCCTCAGGATACTTAATGGTCTCATTTTGTATGAGCAGTGTGCTGGTAGTCACATAATTGTGAATAGTCATGACACAGATGCACTATACCTGGAAGACACTGTTTCCTGACATGTCACCCCTCCTGTCGCTCTTACATCTCTTCTGCAGTGTTATCTGGGCTTCAGAAGACATCAGATGGATGTTTCCCTTAGGGCTTTCCAAAACCCATTGATTCCTAGTTTCTGACCAAGTTAGAAGCTCTGCAGTTCCAGTTGCTCCTGACAAAAAAGAAGCTTCTCTGGCCAGTGCTGATAGCAGCAGTAGCCTACAGAAACTGTCTAGAAGGCAGTTTGATGAGTATATCATATCTATTTAGGAACACAACAGCAATAACTTCCCCACTAGGACCCTTGTTCTCCCTAGTTGTGGTATTTTGACCAGTTTTGTGGTACCAGACAAGGATTCCCTCTTGTGCAGAGGGTCTCAACTTCTTTTAGAAAACAGCTGCTTTCCTTTCAGTTAAGAGGCTTTCCGGTCTGCGATCTGCTTTCTCCATGGCTGTTTGTGTTGTGATGTAAAAGCAGGGGAGAGCTTTCCATCCCATGGATACAGGGACCTGCTCTGGTGGTCTCCACCTTCCCTTTCCGGTTTCATCTGGACTCCTGCCCCAGCCAGGATGGTGCCGCCCACACCTTAGTTAACAGTGTCTGGAAATTTTCTCACACAGACTCACCTGCCTATTCACTTCTCAATTCAATCAAACTGAACATCAGGGTCAACCATTCTTACTTGGCAGATATATGTGTTTTCTAGTTCTGTGTGTCCTTCTAACAAATTAACAGAGCCTAAGAAGGAATAAGTACCCCATAAGTCAATGGCTTAGGACTATAAGTGAAAACCCACTAGTTGTGATTATTGTCTCAAGTGAGGGGCAGAGTGTGTGAGTGAGCATTTTACTTGTGGGCTCAGAGTCTGAGTCCAAGCAGGTTGGTGTCAGAACTGAAATGAGTTACAGGACAACCCAGTGTGTTCTGCTGGAGAGTGGTTTGATAGGAAGTATATGGTGGCTTGGATGAGAATGGAGCCCCCCAAAGCTCATATTTTTTAATGCTTGGTCCCCAGTTAGTGAAACTGTTTGGGAAGGGTTAGGAGGTGAAGGTGCATAACTGGGGGGTGGGCTTTGTGTTTTCAAACACCTATGCCAGGCCCAATCATATTCTCTGAGTCTGTCTGTCTGTCTGTCTGTCTGTCTCTCTCTCTCTCTCTCTCTCTCTCTCTCTCTCTCTCTCTCTCTCTCTCTCTCTCTCTCTTTCTGGCTGTTGCCTATAGAAGTAGATGATTATCTCTCAGCTAATGCCTCAGCATCATGCCTCTCTGCCATGATGATCACAGACTAACCCTCTGAAACGGTAAGCAAGCCCCCCCGTGAAATGCATTGTTTTATAAGTTGCCTTTGTCACAGTGTCCCCTCCCAGCAGTAGAATGGTAACTAAGGATGAGTCAGTGCTTCCCAATATCTGCCTATAGATACGGTGTGATACTAGCGAAAAGTTCAATATTTTTAAAGTCCACTAATGACCTGGCAACATGTGTTGAGTGGTTGTTCCAATAAAATAGCTCAGAAGTCCCGTGTGTCTGCAGAAAACATATTCCTGACACAATCCTGCATCCTTTAAAAATTTTTGCCCCTTTCTAGAGTTGATAAAGTGACTGACAGATGCCAGTGCTCAGCAGATATCCATTTTCATGAACCTCCTAACTTCAGTAATAGCGATTGAGAGCATATGGTTCGGACTACACATCCTGTTGGGAGAAGGACATTTCTAGTACACATTACACAGCTTTTCTGGCAATGGATGGACTTAGCAAGGGGAGGCTGGTAGTGGTTTTTTTTTTTTTGTTCAAATAAATATTATGACATCCCAGTGGTTGCTTTGCGACCCACCTCGATACTTTGTTTCCTAATGAAGGACTCACATAGCCTTTACACTTTAATATGCCTTAAACAGCTCAATAGCTGGGCTACTGCCTAAATTCTACATGGTTATCCCCAAGTTATTACTTACTAATTCTATGTTCTAATATGGCTGCTCTAGATCCAGAGGACTGCCCAACTGGACTATACTCTGTACTGTGTTCTCCTGGCTCCTAGTACACACACACACACACACACACACACACACACACACACACACACACTCACTCACTCACTCACTCACAGAGGGTGGAGGTAAAGAGAGAATGTTCTAGCAAAATTTAAATATCCTTTGTCATTCAATGTTATTTTGTGAGCTTGGGGGACCTTTTAAAATGTTCATTAGCTACTTTCTCAAACAATGTTGAAAACAAAGGTCTGTGTCACTTACCAGCTGCTGACCACTAGAATAATTCCCCTTCAAGGGCTTCAAGCTTGCAATGGTTACCGAGTCAATGCAATCCAGAACGTTCTCTGATATGCCATAAACATATTTAAGTTTTCTTAGTTTTGTTGCTGGAGAGTAGGTATCCCAAGCCAGACTGCAGGCTGAAGAAGTTAGAAATGGTCTCTATGGGACATGAAGACATGAACATATGTAGCAAGTAGGAGCCACTCAAAAGTCCAGATCAAAGTGGGCTAAGTTCTTTCAGTAAAGTATAAAACTGAACATACTTCAGCCTTTTCTGAGACATATGATCTCTCCATGTCTTCTTTTAAAAAACAATAGAGAAGAGAAAATCTCTTGAAAATTATAAAAGTGGAGTTGGAGCGATGATTTGGCCTTTAGGAGTGTTCCCTGTTCTTGCAGAAAACCTGAATTAAGTTCCAGCACCCATGCTGGGTGGCTCACAACCTCCTATAACTAAAGCTCCACTGGATCTGATATACTCTTCTGGCTTCTCAGGGTACCCGAACTCACATGTACACACCTATACATATAACTAAAAATAAAAAGTGAAATCTTCGAGGATGCAAAACTATTTTTGACTCTCTCTTGGTTCACAGGCATAGTTTGCTAATGTTGATGTAAAAGAAAATCAACTCTGGTGACAAGGAAGCTAGTCTAGAGACCCATCCAGAGCTAGGGAGTGGGAATTGAAGTGACAAGCAGAGGATGATCATAGCCAAGACACAGTGAACAGCATCCAGGAAGTGATGGAAACAGAGAAGCCAGGGGCAGGAGGAGAGACCCTCAGAACCTAGATAGCTATGGGCCGGCATCTCTACTCCATCCTAAATGAAAACATGATGCATTTGAAGATTTTAAATAAGGGGAGAGGGATGAGATAATGTGGTCTATATTTTACCAAAAGACCACTGTGGTGCTGTTTGGGAGAAAAGCTTATAGTGAGAGCAGAGAGGTTGTGAGCCACTGATAGGGTTGTGTGGGAGACAGGTGAGAGACATCAGTAGTTATGATGTTGAAAGGACACAGTCTGACTCGGGGCACAGAAGGCATCATGCTCCCAGGTTTACACCTGATTTCTTTGCATTTAACATGAATAGTTCCCTGTAACAGTTAATATCCTCTCCATTCACGCTCTATTTGGAGGCCCCCAATATACTCTATTGGAGAAGTTTCTAGAAAGTAGACGTCAAGTTCGTTTGCGGTTGTTTCATGTGAGGAATAATCTCACAACTGCATTTAACTTCTCAACCTGCCATCTTCGCCAAGATTTTCTCTCTAAAATGGCCTCTAGTGGTATCTGAGGAGTCCTGGATTTTCCACATTTCAAAAGGAATCAGAAAAGCTAAATTATTAATGTTCCCCTGTCCAGTGACCCTTCTCTTAATGTCTGGGACCTCATCTAAGGTCTTCATCAGCATCCCTTCCCAACCAGCACCCCTTCCCCTCTCTACCTAACTCCAAGTTTTTTTTTCTTTTACCTTACAATAGTATTTTGGGGTCTTCTCCCCAATTATTATTTATTTCAGATGGTCTTATTTGGCTAACAAGGCAGTTGTTTTTTCTCCTCAAGTATGCACTTAAAGCACCCATCAATTTAGAACATTTGTGTCTGAAATCCTTCATGTTTGAAGACTTAGTATTCTTGGTGCTGTTGTTAAATATCTTTAACATGACCTTTGGGACCTGCGGTCTATTTGGTGTGGGTTAGTAGGGGCTGATCTTGAAAATTATACCTGCCCCTAATTCTGATCGAGGTCCTGATTCCTGGCCTAAGTGGGATTAGCCACCCCTTCCTACTCACTTTGCAATGGATGGACCTGCTCAATTTCCATGCCCTCCTAGCCATGAAAGATAGTGTGACCCAGAATAAACATCTTCTTCCACAAATCACTTTTTCCCCAACCCTATAACAAACAAACAGACTAAAGCACACATAAAGGATCAGAGTGTGTCTTTTCTTCCCACTGGCTCTCCACTTTACCCCTCCCAATGATCCTTAGCTATGACTGTGCTCTGCCCTTTCTACACAAGACTCTGTGGTATGGTGGCTCTTCTACAGTGGTCGGTCTGCCCTGTAGTTAGTGTGCTTGTAACTACTCTCCTTTTATTGGCTCCCGTGAAGCCCTAGATAGTAGCAACATCACTTAACGCTCTGCCAGTGTGGATTTGCCTTCTGCTCATGAGTTCCCTTTTCCAGTTGGCTCTCCCTTCTATGTGATTCCTTCCTCTTATTGTTCTTGTTTTCTAAGTTTCTCCTTCCTCGGTGACAGACATCTCCAGAATGGGTATTGCCCATCTGGTGTGGTTCTCAACACCTACAAAGGGGAGGTGAGAAGGAAGTTCAAATCTGCCTCTGGCTTGACTTTCTGCTTGGAAATCTGGGGAGCAAATCACCTTGCACAGAGGCAGCAGTTAGGAGGAGGGTGAAGCCACTCACCTGTGACTACCATGACAAGGTTTTCTCTGAGACCCTCTGTCTTAGTCAGGGTTTTTATTCCTGCACAAAATATCATGACCAAGAAGCAAGTTGGGGAGGGAAGGGTTTATTCAGCTTACATGTCCATATTACTGTTCGTCACCAGAGGAAGTCAGGACTGGAACCCAAGCAGGTCAGGAAGCAGGAGCTAATGCAGAGGCAATGGAGGGATGTCACTTACTGGCTTGCTTCCCCTGGCTTACTCAGCCTGTTTTCTTATAGAACCCAGGTCTACCAGCCCAAGGATGGCATCACCCACAATGGGCTGGGCCCTCCCCCCTTGATCACTAGTTGAGAAAATGCCTTACAGCTGGATCTCATGGATGCATTTCCCCAACTCAGGCTCCTTTCTCTGTGATTAATTCTAGCCTGTGTCAAGTTGACACAAAACCAGCCAGTACACACTCTTTCCGCTGCTTCTGACCATCTGTGCTGCCTTTGTGCTTCAGGGACTTTGCATAGAGCCATGCTTTAGATGAAGCTGTGATGGATGGAGAGAACCTCATCAGTGGAAACACAGGGCCCTTTAAAGCTCCCAGCCCCCTGGGACAAGAAATAGAAAGTGCAGGAAGATCCCAGAGTTTAAACTAGAGGATTGCATAGTGTTCATGGCCAACCTGGGCAATACAACTTGGAGGGAGAAAGGGAAGAAGGGAGGAAGGGGGAGATGGAAGGAGGGATAAGGGGAAGAAGGGAGAGAGAGAAGAAGGCAGGGGGAGCAATGGAGAGAGAGAGAGAGAGAGAGAGAAGAAGAAGAAGAAGAAGAAGAAGAAGAAGAAGAAGAAGAAGAAGAAGAAGAAGAAGAAGAAGAAGAAGAAGAAGAAGAAGAAGAAGAAGAAAAAGAAGAAACTGGAGTCCCCATACCATCCCAGTTATAGCATCTCCACAGGTATCAAAACACAGTGACAACCTCCGTGGGTAAAAACACTTGCTGTAGAAGCATGAACATCCACGTTGAGATCCCTAGAACCCATTCTAAAGCCAGATGCTGGAATGTGTTTGTAATCCCACTGCACCCAAGGGAAACAGGAAGCTGAGACAAGAGAATCCCTTGAAGCTAGTGGGCCAACAAGCATGGCTTATAACACCCAAAAAGGACCGTATCTTGAACAAGATGGAAAGGTGAGGGTCAGACCTGGAATAAAAAATGAGGGACACACATTTTGGGGGCACATAATACACACACCTACACACACCCAAACACACACACCACCATAACCGGTGCCCCAAAACGTTAGCGTGTGTTATAGGAATGGCAGAAGCTGTAGACCTTGGCAGCCCAAACCCTGAATGTGGCATAGCCATTCACAGTTCCAAAACAGATGCCACTACCATCCCATAGATAAGAACAGTGTATTGAGTGGAACTATGAGGCATATAGAAAACTGTGCACATTATGAAGTCACACTGCCCAGACTATGCAGACACCATGGAGCCACCAGGCAAAGGACACTGCAGATGCCTTTTCCCTCATTCACCTGGGATGGCTTTTCTGACACCTCTTAGAACACCGTCCCCACTGCCAGCAGAACTTTAGTTACTTCGTCCACAGTTTTCCCCTGAAAATGTTCCATTGTTTTGTCCCCTGTGTCCGTCCAGAAAGCAAGTCTTTTGTTGGCCAGGCAGTGGGGGTGACAAGTGAGATATAACCCTGGTCATGCCCCAAAGATACTTCCTTAGGAATCTCTGTCAAGAAAGAAATCCAGTCACGTTTGCCTCTGATGGGAGGGCCCTTCATGCTGAGAGCTGCCTTTACTGGGACATGGTTTTTCATAATAGATAGAGACAGAGAGTTTGTGTTTTTATTAAGCAGTGATATAAAGCCAATTAGCAAGCATAGTGATCAGCAGCGGTGTTGGGCTGAATTGCTACATGCTACAGAACAGACACATCCCTTGTATGCTTCATTCCACTTCATCTTCACGGGACTCCACGAGGTTGATTATTGCTCTTTCTTTACAGATGAGGTAGAGAGGTCGACCTGGGATTGCTAAGTATTAAATCAAATCAAGACTGGAAAGCAGGTGCTTGGAAGTCTGGAGAGCCATACGAGCTGCCAGGAGCACAGTCAAGGCTGCCTCACACCTCCGGGAGCTGCCAAGAGTTGCAGTCCCAGCTCCTGCCTCAGTTGGCAGTTTGAGAGCTTCTGCAAGTGCCCCCAGAAGAGCTCCTATAAGTGATTTTTGTGTCTTCTTGCTCACAAGTGGGTAATTTGGTCTCCGTTCACAGTTCAGGTTTGCTTTTGTTTTTTTAATTTGCAACAACACCATCCAGTTGGTGAAGCCCACGGGGAGAACTGTTTTATTACTTTTTCTATATATAATGTGAAAAAGCTGCTGACCCAGAGCTCTGCAACAGGAAAAAAAATTGTTCAGGGTCTTTTAAAGAACAGGCTAGATGGCCATCTGAGGTTGAAGGACGGGGCCCTCCAGCATGGGTTTTCCGGATGCGCTTAGAGCCTCAGCTCTGCTTTCTTCCTGATACAGATATCATGTCAGAGGAAGAACGGACATTGCTCCATATTCTGTTTGAACTCTGGGATGCTGGTTGTAAAGAAGAACATCTAGGCTCATGTTCAAAGCTCTTCTTACAGCATCATCTGAGTACCCCCTGCATCAGGTAAGGGCACTGTATGTGGGGGTTATGTATATGCTATGTCAGGAGGTTGCTGCCCTTCCACATTGTTTGCTGGGGAGTGGGAGATGAGTTTCTTTTTGTGTGCCTGTGCCTATGTGAAAGGCACATGGTGGGTTCTCAGTCGCCTATAATATGGATCTGAGTCTCAACTCCTTAAATAGAAATGGTAATATATGTATAGCCTTTAAGTATGCTGTAAGAATACCGGATTATGTCTATAAAGCATTCATCACATGGCTTGGCAAATTGTAGGCCATTAACTAATGATGTCTATGATAATGTGCCTCCAAAATAAACAGTTGAAAATGGAACTCTTGTTGTTTCCCTTGGGGTGGGGGAGTGAAATGGTGTGTCCTGGAACTCTGGAGAGGTCAGTCATCTGTGTCACCATTTAGCTTGCGTATCGATCTTAACCCACTTGCTGTTGAGACCTTCTGCAGATGCTGCCCTGGGAGGTGTAATTAAAATTCAAGCAAAGCCAAACAGAAACAATAGAGGCTAGAGAAGGGGGCGCTGGGGAGCAGGTAGAAGCAGGTTGTAGGAATAAGAGGCTTGCTAATTAGTTTCCATGCCTAGAAAAACGAAGGAAGACATTTTTACTCTTGGGCTTCCCTGTTCTTCTCCTCCCCACGTCACGAGTCTGTGGGGGAACAGACAAGTCCAGACACAAGGCCCTGGAGGATGCTTCGAGACAAGCATGCTTAGATCTGATGTGTGAGTGTGTACGGAAACAGCCCTGCTCTCAGAGACAGCTTCTTGGTGAGCGCACACCCTTTGGTTTGGCTCTTGTGTGCGTGTGAATTGGTGCTCAGGGTTATTCGTCACTTTACTTGCAGCTGTGACAAAATATCTGACAGAAGCAAGGGACCAAAGACATGCCTGCGTGGAGTTCACTGCCCACTTGGTGCTGCTGTCTCTGGGCCTTTAGTGAGCAAAGCTGCGAAGCAGAGAGATGACATCCAATGTCTACCAGAAACCAATCCCCTTCAGCTTTGCCCTACCTCCTCCAGTTTCTAGAAATTCTATGAATAGCACCATCAGCCATGGGCCAAGGATTTGGACATGTGAACCCAGGAGCCACATTAGGTGGTAACACTCCAATACCCATTTATCCCCTCTCCCTGTTTCCTCTCCACAAACTCCTATCCCATACCCCTCCTCCTGCTTCTATGAAGAAGTTCCCCAACCCACCCACTCCCACCTCATCACCCTAGCATTCCCCTGTGTTGGAGTATTCACCAGGATCAATGGCTTTTCTCCTTCCAAGTAATGGACAGGGTCATTCTCATCTATAGATCTGAACTCAAGCATCCTTTGTCCTCTCTTCTTGTCATCTTTATTAGAACCAGCTCTTCTCTATAGTGAGTGTCCACCACTCCATGAATGGATGGTACCTCAGTACCAGTGATGGCTCATCTGCAGGTCTGCAGATGGTCAATTTTAATCCATTCAGCCCTCTCCTGCCCATAACACTCTGTGTATGTGACATCTTGCCTCACGACATCTCAGTTCATGTGGTTTCTGTGGAATTGTTCCTGCACAGCTGCCAGTGCCATAAGTCACCAGAACTAGTCAGACTCTACTTCACGGCTCTGGGGATCGGTGATACAGAAACCCAATAGGGTAGGTTACAGACTTTTGCTTGAAATATTGCCTCCTATATAGCTGTTCAGATGAGTCATAAGAAATTGTGCTCCTCCACAAGCAGTTTCAATGGAAGCAGAGGGAGCCATGAAATGGGTTCCGGGCCCATCTGTGATGTTAGCAGCCATGTAGGCGGTCCTGTGAGTTTGAGGCTATGTCATCAATTAAGACCCTTTTCTTGTGTGTGGCACTACTACATTTGTCCACAGGTATAAATTTAGGCTCTGTCACTTGCAGTGGGAGTGTTCAACCAGTGGCTTTGATCCACGACAGGTACCCAACATGGGGTCTACAAGAACAGGCAGCTACATACCTACGTCCTCAGTGCTAGGGATTTCATTCTATTTCTTCTGCTCTTAATGGCAAGTGCCCATCCTCTGTGCCGTTTGTCTTGCTGGGTACTTTGCTCCGTAACTGCCCTAGGTCTCCCAATATCTGGGAAACTTCTTCAGAGGATGAATAGAAAACCTACACATTATGTATCCTCTCCCCAACTTCCTTTTGCTCACATGTGAGCACATGTGTGTGTGTGTTATACGCAAAAGTATTTTGTGTGTATATATATGTAAATGTGTGCATATAAATGCGTATGGTATACATGTATGCATATGTGTGAGTGTGTGTGTGTTGTGTGTGTGTTCTGTGGTATATATGCATACGCATATTTGTATATGTAGGTGATGTGTGTCTATGTGTGAGATGATGTGTATGCATGTGGAATGTGTGTGTGTGTGTGGTGTGCATTATGGTATGTGCTATGTGTGTATATATGTGGTGTGTGTGTTGTATGTGTGTGTGTGTGTGTGTGTGTGTGTGTGTGTGTGTGTGAACAGCTGTCTGCTGGCTATACCTTGCGATTAAGGAGGAAGACTAGTATGAGAGTATGCCTCTGAGGGTTGTTCATTTTACCCCAACATTAAGTACCTCCTGAAAGTCAATTGTCATACGTCCTTCTGATGACCAGTTCACTGGTGGCCAAATTACCGAATGGCATTCTGTGTAGTGGGAACCTCCCAACAGCTCCTCTGCATCTGCTTCCTTCAGATGACGGTTTTTATGTGCCCAGAACAGACTGGCTGCAGCTCCCAGGAAGTGTTAGGATGCCTTGCTCTAGGGTGGGTTCTTGAACAATCACGAGACATCAAGCAACTCTTTAGAGAGTCAGAGAACATGAGTTTGTCCAATCTGCCAGAGAGAAGCTGTTACCCACAAATCAGATGCTGAACTTTTTTTCCCACCGCTGCTCTTATAGGAAACATAGTCTTTCAAGAGGGTCACTGGCTGAACACAGCTCATATGAAGTCCTGGGAAGACCTGAACCCGAATTCCAGGATCTGGGACCCTGTGTCATACACTGTCATTTGAGGATGACAGAAATGATGACGAAGTTAGTAGGAAGGTACAGCCAAGGGAAGAGTAGAGAACATTGAACCTCCACAGTGCTCAGACATGTTCTAAAGCAGACTGCTACCCTCTCATGCCAGCAGCTCTTCATGGGCCTATTCTCGGGCCCACTCGAGCAGGCAATCTCCTGAGACCCACAGCAAGGTTCCCTCTCCTCTCTGCTTCTCTGGGACATGGCTGTACTCCTTGTGGCAGTAAGTGGGATGGCACAGCAGAGGCTTGGACAGAGTCAGGTGTCTCTTCTCTGGAAGATTCCTCTCTCTTTCTTCGCACATTCGGTCAAATGCAAATTAAATATATCCCAAATAAAAATCACATCTGTGCTGGTCCTGTCTTTGGATTGCCCTCTAAGCAATACAGTATAACCTCTACTCACATGGTGTTTGCACCATGACTTATTGACTTCTCAACAAGCCAAGATTACTTACAAACCAGACACTGGAGACAGAAGTGGGGCTCAGTAATAGAGCACTTGTCTACAGTACAAAAGTCCCCAGCTTCTAACCCTAGCTATGGAAACAATAAAACTGAAACAAAATCAGCCCCAAACTAAGAGGGTGGAGTAGGGTGAATGGAAATGTATAAGGAGAAAGTTGAGACCACAGAGGTGTTTTATCCGCACGTGTCAGGACATGAAGGGATGCTCTGAAACCAATCATTAGTGAGGAGAGAGGATTCTCAATTAGCATTTGACTGTTCTGGATCACCTGACGCACCCTGCTTAAAAAAAAAAAATCTTACTTTCTCTGAGCAGTGACTTATCCTGTTCTGCCGCCTGGTGGCTATTTGGGGTATATTCTTGTCGATTTTCAAGAGCTACTGGAGAGGTACTGTGACAATATCCAGTTTCCTCCAGGTCCATGGGAGGCTTCAGTCTAGCACTTCCCCCCATATCCCCAACAAAACACACGCTGACAGGGACAGTCAAACACACATGCACGTGATAATCACACCTCCTCTTTTTCTTTAAACTGGAAGTGATCATTTTCCTAACACTAAGTTCTCTGAGCTCTTCTGCGAGTGTGGCTCCGTAGAAGTGTAGCGGGTTGTGTTTATGGTGGTCCTCCTAGTTGAGATGCCACAGCTGAAATTAACAGTTGGCACTGCCACCAAAGTGAGTTTGTTTTAAGCTTTGGTGATGGGATTCGAACCTAGAACTCTGATCATGTTAAGCAAAAAGTACCCCAGTTCTTAATCAGATATCTTTGACTTATTCCTGACCCTTCAGACTTGGACATGACTTTGTAGCTTTAGATCAAGAATGAATCAGGGCAGGAGCTTCTCCAAGTCTTTCTCTTGACAAAACCTATCTTCTAATCTCTGGTGATGCTGTGCTCTCAACTTTGAGTTCTCCCCAGTGACTACAGTACGGAACCCCTCAATCAAGGCAATGGGAACTGAGATTTGTTCCTCACAGTTATCATCATTTGAGTGCTCGCTGAGATTAATCCAGTGCGGTCTTTATTCAGCAACATGGCCCAGATGATGGGTATATATGACCTCTGTGTGCAGAAAGCTGCAGTCTCTTTGAGGAAAAAGAATAAGGCTGGAGAGAGAGGGGGAGGGGAGAGAGAGAAGATGGGGAGGAGATGGGGAGAGGAGGAGGAGAGAATGGAGGGGGAGGGGGAGGAGAAGGGGAGGGGAGGGGGAAAGGAGGAGGATGGGAAGGGGCAGGGGAAAGGAGGGGAATGGGAAGTGGAGAGGGAAGGGAAGAGGGGAGGAAAGGGGAAGGGGAGAGGGAGGGGGAGGGGAAGGTGGGGGGGAGGGGAGAAGGGAGAGGGAGGGATGGGGGAGGGGAGAGGCAGGGAAAGAGGGAGGGGAAGAAGAAGGGGGAGGGGGAGGGGAAGAGGAAGAGGGAGAGAAAACAAGTCAGCAAGGCCCAGCCAGGAGCTTCCTGCATTATTCCTAGATCAAATGCACAGCTGAAGTCAAGGAAGAACAGATCTGAGTGAGACTTACTGCTAAGCGTACCTTCATCCAGCCTTACGTCTTTTCTGTCTGTGTCCGTGAGCGGTGAAACATGGAGTGAGAGTCTTCTATACATTGCTGTGACATGGCTTTAGGTTCTACAACATCCATGAGAGAAGGCTCTCGAGGTGCATCTGTGTGTTGGAAAAACAACAAAACAAAAGAGGGTAGAGATGGAGAAAACAAAAAGGGAGAAGGGAGGGAAGGAGGAGGAGAGAGACTGGCAAGATGGTCAGTAGTTAAGAGCACTCATGTCTCTTTTGCAGGGCCCAGGTTCAGTCCCTGGTGTACCCACATAGCAGCTTCCAACCTTCTGCAACCCCAGGGTGGACCTCATTTAGTCTCTTTGTGCACTGTACACATATGGTGCATATACATATATTCAGACAAAATACTCATACACATGAACTATATATATACATTATACACACACACACACACACACACACACATCTTTAAAAGGTGCATCTGGATATCTTGGAAATCCCGCACTTTTTGGATAAAGTTCCAGGATTGATGCTCAGTAGCCATCTAAGCGAATGCATCCAGGAGGGATCCAATGGGGAAAGTGTAACTAATGAAATTAAATTTGAGGAGGAAAGATGAGCTCGGCTAATGATTAATGTTCAGCTTAATAGATCAGTAGGATATGCTGGGTAGAGAAGCTGCCCAGAGGGCTCTGGTCCAGTGCCCACGCAGAGGGAAAACAAAGGGGGAAAGCATCCCCGCTCCCACCCCCATCAGCTGTAGCCGGTTTCTCTGGGGGAGATACAGTTATTAATTGCTCTGAAAATGTCAAAGCTTTACTTCAAAGTAGCTGCTCCTTCAAAGACGACTTCTAATGGGAATGTTTGCTCTTCCATGTGCAACTGTATTTAGGAGAGAGGAGACTCCAGCACCCCAGCACCTTTCGTGCGTACCTACATTTTATACGAGAGAGGTCAGCCCCACTCGACAATTGTGCCAGAGATGCTATGATTTTTACCCGTGCTTTCAAGGATGTGGGAACACCCTTGGAGGCATAGGCAAGCTTGGAGATTTAAGGATTCTCCCAGTTTGGGGAAACAGACAGGGTGTAACACAGAAGTTCTCAGCAGCAATAATACCTGCAGGCCAAAGGAGCAATATTCCCCGTGGTCATCCTGCCAAGACTGGCTCAGAGCACTGAAGTAGGGCGGGGTGAGTGTGGCTGCTCTTTATTTTCCAAGTGCACTTGCTCCTCGGGAAAGCACCGCTCCTCTGAGGATGTACAGCCCCCCTCCCTCCATTCCCTTCCTGAAGCACCAGGGCCTGTATCTGCTTACTTGTTTAGGCTGCAGGCCTGAACAAGCTGTCTGGAAACTGGACAGCTGTTATAGAACTGGGAGCCAGCAGGCCCGATGGCTTGGCAGTGGGGAGGGGGCCTCTTCCCCGGGAGTAGCATCTACATTACAGTCAAATAATCCCCCTTATTTTTTTTTTCTTTTACTTTGTCCTATTTAATTCTGCGGTCTTTAAAATAATGTAATCTCTAGGACTCCATGGCTTCCCCCCAAATCCTATTGACCCGTGAGTCGGATAAGAATTGATCTCATTTGTGTCTGAATGAATGAATGTTGTCTGCGCAAGCCCAGACGTCAGGGCCAGGCTGCAATCCAACATCATAAAAGCAGAGGCCTGTGCACTGTGGTTACGGATTGGCACAAAAGCTATCTAGCCAGCCTCTCTCGTAGTCTGTAAGGCTGTAAGGGCTCTGGGGGGATGAGGAAGCAGATGCCACAAGTCTGCCTCGGTGTTTGTTGTCCAAAAAAAAAAAAAAAAACTCATGACCTTACTGGTGTGTGTCTGATCAGCCTTTCCCCTGTGACTAAATATTTGGTCATGGCAGCGAGAGAGAATTTCATCAGTGGACAGCTCTATTTTTAAGGTTCAGGTTTTTGTTTTCTCTCCCCTGAGGGAGCCACTCTGGAAGCTCTCAGCATCTCTCACTGACAACCACCCTTGCATAATGTTAAGCCAATGGTGGGCTCTTCCTGCAAGGCAGGAGCTTCTACTCTAAGGACCTGAATGAGGCTGTGCTCCTTCTGTATTGCTGGGGTCTCCTCACCGAGCTAAGGAGATACTCACAGGCTTCCCATGGAAGCAGGGTGTGTGTGTTTGTGTATGTGTGGTGTGTGTGTGTGTGTGTGTGTGTGTGGTGTGTGTTTGTGTATGTGTGTGGTGTGTGTGTGTGCTGATTATGTACTGGTCTCGCCTCACACCCAACACACACCCCTTCCAGTTGTTGAGCCAATTCATTCATTTATTTAGATTCCCCTCTTTATCTTTTGTCTTGCCTCCTTCTTCCCTTTCCCCCACTCCCTCCCTTCATTTCGTGGTCACTTGAACATGTGGAAGAATCGGATGCTGGTTAAATGAGAGGTAGAGACTGGAATACTGGCCCAGAATATCTCTGCTTGAAAGGATGCCATGGGCTCAAAGATGAGCAGAAAAGAAGAATAAGACCGCAGGTCCAACATGAAGAGTTCAGGCTGACCTTGAACTCGAAATCCTCAGACCTCTACCTCTTAAATAAAGACAGTGCAGATCTGGGAAATCACACATAACTCACAGAAAACATTTAACCAAGACCAAGCAAACTATGTTCCAGAAGGGCCATCGGGAAGGCTACCTTTGATGTATTTTTATTCCAAATAAAGCAATGGTGTTGACATCTGTTTTAATGGGCACATGTGGATTTTAAAAGATTCCGACGTCCTGGATTAAAATCTACCATCTTGAGGCTGGAGAGATGGCTCAGGGGTTAACAACATTGAATGCTCATAACCCCCTGCCATTCCAGTGAGAGGGGATCTGACACTATGGTGTGACTTCTTCAGTACATGGGCGCATGTGGTTTACATACAGATACTGATGTAGGCAAAACATCCATACACATAAATTTAAGCCTGAAGTCTTTAAATATCCAAAACATGTAACTTTGACCTCTCCTGGGGCAACACTGGTCCAAAATAACCCACATAAAGCGTAACAATAGGCAAATAAGACGGAATCCGACCTAAAAACAATTATATAGATGTTGCCATATGCTGCTACTTGCTGAAGCAAGACTCATGGCATTAAAAAGGAAGGAAGAAGAGAGGGAAGGGAGGGAGGGAGGGAGGGATGGAAGGAAGGAGGGAGGGAGGGATGGAAGGAAGAGAGGGAGGAAGGGATGGAAGGAAGAGAGGGAGGAAGGAAGGAAGACAAGCATGATGGCTCACATTTGTGAGCCATAATTTTAACATTTTTGAGAACGAAGCAGAAAGATCATAAGTTTGGGGCCACCCTGGGCTACATGGTAAGATTTCTCTTTTGTCTTGTAAATAAATAAATAGATCACAAATAAGCAATCAAGTAAATAAACAAGCAAACAAACACTGCCTACACTGGCTCATTCACAAATCCCATAGACTGCTCGGGCATTTCAACGTGGCAGTGTTGAAAAGAAGAAACAAAAGTTAGGATGTTCAATCTGCATCTCTCAAGTTCACCATTCAGTATGCAGGGGTGCAAGTCTGGCGAGGGAGAATACTGGCCTATTCCTATTCTGTAAGTTGCATTTAAATAACAGTCCCCACAATGCTAATTCGCATGGGCAACTCTTGTCAAGAGAGGAAAACTGGGGCCCTGACATCCTGACTTGACAAGGTCATTAGATTCCTGTGTTAATGCCCCTGCCTCTTTAAGAAGCTGAAAGGTACTGTGCAGCAGGGATGTGGGGAGAGAGGCTGCTTCAGAGGAGGTGGACGGTTATTTGCACAAAGTTCCTTTAAGGAAAGGTCAGCAGAGCACAGTGTAAACTCCTGGGAATTCTGTGCTCAAATTGATTCAATAGCCAGCATGAGTGAGAAGGGAAGGGAGCCAGGAGCTGGTGACTGCACTGTGGACAGAAATTACATGGCTTCTGAAAACAAGTTGCTACAAAGGATCTTGTTCATGAATGAAACTATTTGTATTTTGCCTTTGGCCACTTGTGGACTTTATCCTGGTAAGAAGAGACTCTCAGCTCACTGGACCCCAACCTCTCTCATTATAATACAGGCAACATCTTAGCTCACACAACCCCAGTATCCCTTAAGTGCCTGGTTGCTCAGTTTTTATTCGGGATCTGATTCAGAGGTAGTGGGAAGAGTCATGTAGAAGGAGAGTATGTATGTGACTTACTGGTTTCACATGATACCTTGTAAGCTATGTGCAGTCTGACAATGGCTCTCTCCCTGCTGTGTCTTTTAATGATGTCTACATTTGGACTCTGTATCCGTTTAGCTGAGCAGCTCTATGAGCTGCAAGCTGAACTAACTGGTATCAGATTCTGTCTGTAACCCAGAGTCAGAGGTAGAGACTTTATGGAAGTAGAACTCTATGCAGACATTGTAATTAAGTGGAAATTTGGAACACTGTGAACATCTTCTTGAAAATCTACTAACAACTAAGATATAAAGAATTAATGGTTGTGGGTAGACCTTCAGGATCAGCAAGTAGAGACTTTGAAGTCATCAAACCATGCCTTTAGTGAGCTCTGATGGGCAGCAGAAGACTTGGAGTCCTGCTGCCTAAGGAGTCAGGAGGGCCAAATCTCTGTTTCGTGGTAGTTGAAGAGGGATGGCCAAGAACCTTCTGTCTTTTGCTGTCTCACATCTCTGGGGACACAGCATATTTGTGTTTGTGACAGATCTGTCCCTAGGGACATCTGAGGTAGACAGATGCAATCAGTGGTAGACAAGGGCAAATGGCCAGTGCTGACATCCCACATTCTGTTTGCTGTTTGG
This sequence comes from Micromys minutus, assembly GCF_963924665.1. NCBI lineage: Eukaryota > Metazoa > Chordata > Mammalia > Rodentia > Muridae > Micromys > Micromys minutus. Next base: position 8,272,753 of record NC_137967.1, on the reverse strand, counting down.
GACTTAACCAGTCTCAACTAAATCCTTTAACTCGGTAAACAGCTCTCCTTAAAAATCAAATACCATTCAAATGATTTTTTTCCCAGCAGAACACCTATCAGTCAACCCCGAATAACTAATTAATTTTCTTTAAACATAGCCTCTCTTACTGTTTGCTAAGATGAAGGTGGGTTGAGCAGGTAGGATGGGTTCCGCTGTGGCATCTGGCAGGGCACTTAGGAACGACAGCTCGCTGTGTGTGCTTGCTGGTAAAGAGATACTGTGTGCTTATTTTAGGTAGAGATAACGTCAAATGGATTTAATTCATAGTTTTTGGTGGTACTACGGATGGCAGCCAGGGTCTTGAGCATGTTATGTAACTACTTCACTTTTAAGCCACACCCGAGCCTCCTCTCTGGGGCATCTGGGCAAGTGCTCTATCACTGAACCATGTCCTCTGCTCTTTACTAGTAGATTTCAAGGAAACCATTGACGCCCTATATCTGCTTCACTGTACGTGAATTGCAGGCAAGCAATGTACCACCTTGCCATGCTCTGAACTCTTGAGTCAACACATTTTTTAAAAGGAATTTTCTAGAAATGGCTGGGTAGTCCTGTTCATGCTTCTCTGTGGAGGAAGGTAATCTCAATGAGATTTCAAGACTCAGGCCTCCACACCAACATCTGATGCACTGCCAGGCAACGCTCGTGCAGAGAAGTGTATGGAGGTGTGTGTGAAATTTGGTCCTTTAGCTTTGCCCTCTGGAGATGAACATACTGGAAGGTACCACTGTGCTCCACCGATCTGCTGCGCAGTTGTCTGAGAGCAGAGTCCATGGCTCTCCATGAGGCATCCCAACTTTGGTGTAAATGCAGTGACCAGTGCCGTTTCTCCTTAAGTGGGGATCTCAGTGTAGCACATCCCACTACCTGACTCTGTCGTTAATAACTGCAACCTCTGAAGAACAGACTATCATAGCTCATCTTCATAGCCCATCTAAAGAGCTTGCAACCAACACAGCTTTGATATCTGTAAGAAAAAAAAAAAACATGGAAGTGATGGGTATTAAATGGTAGCTATTTGAGGAAATAATAAAAAAAATATTTTTAGCAGTGAAAGGCTGGTGATTGCTCAAGTCTCCATGGCTGGGACTCTATCAGACTTTCCATTATGAAAGCAATTTATAACTTGCAAGGGAAAATGTCCTGCAGCAGGAACCAGGTGCATGAGCTCTCTGCCCAGAAAGAGCGACTTGGGCAGATCTGTTCCTGTCAGTTTGAGGCTTGTAAAAGGAAAATCATTCTGGATACACAGGTAGGTCTGATGTTGGGAGAATTCTCCCGATACAGGGCATGAAGTAATCCAATAATGAAGAAAGTGGGGTGTCTCTTCGATCAGAAAACCTGTCTGGTAGGTAGTGTTATAGGTGGCTCAGATCCCAGAGATAATGAAACTTGAGATTTGCCTTTAATTGCTGAAGATGACCATTAGGGTGCCTTCTCTCCAGAAGAGGACTTGAGTGGTCTGGTACACCAGGGCTAAGGCGGTTCTTCAAACCGCTTTGTGAAGGTGGTTAAGGATGACTATCCCTCTGGTGTAAACATCCACTCTGCGAACAAGTCTAGAAACCTCTTTGATAGGGCCATTAGCAATGTTGATAGGACCCTGCTGTCTTTCTGATAGAGCCCTTGACTCACACAGTGAAGGTAGATGCCAAGCACAAGGAGTGTTCATCATCAGAGAGTGGAAAACGATGTGCCAAGGCACCAAAGGCAAAAGCAACCCTGATGTTCTCAGGGAATGCTCATGTGCAAGTGATCCTTAGCTTGGATTCTGCTCTGGAGTTGGGACAACAGAGCCAGGTTTACAACACTCCACTCTTTCCCTGTGGGAAGCTTTGAAAAAAAAAAAAAAAAAAAACAGAAATAAAGGAATCAGAAATGCTAGCACTGAGATTACAGTTGTGTGTGTGTGTGTGTGTATCTGTATGTGTGTGTGTGTATCTCTGTATGTATATCTCTGTGTGTGTATCTGTATGTGTCTATGTGTGTATCTGTGTGTGTGTGTATCTCTGTGTGTTTGTATCTGTGTGTGTATCTGTATGTCTGTGTGTGTGTATCTCTGTATGTGTGTCTGTGTGTGTATCTGTGTGTGTATATCTGTGTGTGTATCTGTATGTGTCTGTGTGTGTATGTACACACACACACACACACACACACACACACATATTACATCCTGATCACAGTTTTCCCTCCATCCTCTCCTCTCAGACTCTCCCTCACCTTCCCCCACCTCACATCCACTCCCCAGTTTCTCTTCAGAGGCATTCCATAGATAGTAACTAACCTTAGCTTAGCAATCTGCAGTAAGACCAGGTACCTCCTCTTCTATTAAGGCTAGACAAGACACCCAGTAGGAGCAAAGGGTCCCAAAGTCAGACAAGAGAGTCAGAAACAGTCCCTGCTCCCATTGTTTGGAGTTCCCCAGGAAGAACAAGCTACACAAATGTAACATGTGTGCATAGGTCAGTTCCATGCAGGCACCTTGGGTACCACTCAGTCTCTGTGAGCCTCTATAAGCCCAGGTTGGTTGAATCTGTGGATTTTCTTGTGGTGTCCCTGACCCCTCTGACTTCTACAATATTTTCTCAACCTCTTTTATAGGATTTCCCAAGCTCTAATGTTTGACTGTGAGTCTCCGAATCTGTTTCCATTAGTTGCTGGGTAAAGCCTCTCTGTTGATCATTGATCTAGACAGCAATCTATGAGTATAGCAAAAATATCATTAAGAATCATTTCATTGAATTTTCACTTTTTTTTTTGTCATGTGCACTACTATCCTAGGTAATTGGACTACCCAGCCTCTGCTTGCTGGCCTTCTGGGCAGTACTATGGGTGGATTCCCTCTCATTATGGATCTCAAGATGGAACAGCCATTCGTTGGCCAGTCCCAGAGTTTTGGCGCCACATTCACCCCAGCATATGTTACAGTTAGGACAAATTGTGGGTCAAGATTTTGTGGCTGGGATACAAAGGGCTGGAAGATTCTCCTCCCCTGGAAGTCATGCCGGGTTACAGGAGATGTTTGGTTCAGGCTTCACATTCCCCATTGCTAGGAGTCTTATCTAGACTTCTCCTCATAGATTCCTGGGGGTTTCCATTGCTCTAGGTTTCTAGCTTGTCCCAGAGAAGGTCCCCAGTTCCAGTTGTGTTTCCCAGTATTCCCTCTTTTTCTCCTCCCATAGACTCTCCTGTTTCTATCCCCACTTTTTCTGAACCCCTTACCTAATCCACCCACAATGTCCATTTTGTTTCCCCTTCGCGGTGAAATTCATGTGTCCTCGGATTCTTCCTTGTTATTTACCTCTTTGGATCTGTGGGTTATAGCATAGCCATATAATCCTCTACTTTGCTGCTAATATCTACTTATAGGTGAGTACATAGCATGTTTGTCTTGGTTACCTCGCTCAGGACTATCTTTTTCTACTTCCAAACATTTGCCTGAAAATTTCACGATGTCATTGTTTTTGCCAGCCGAGTAATGCTCCATTGTATAAAGGTATTACATTTTCTTTATCCGTCCTGGGTTGTTTCAGTCTCTGGCTATTATGATTAAAGTGCTGAGATCAAAGATAGTTGAGCAAGTGTCCTTGTGGTATGGTGGAACATCCTTTGTGTATATGCCCAGATGTGATGTAGCTGGGTCTTGAGATAGAACTGCTTCCAATTTTTCTGAGAAACCGCCATATTGATTTCCAAAGTAGCTTTTCACGTTAGCACTCTCTTCAGCAATAGAGGACTGTTCCTCTTGCTCTTAATTCTTGCCATATTGAGCCGGCACTTAAAATTTTTGATCTTAGCCATTCTGACAGGTGTTAGATGGAATCTCAAAGTCATTTTGATTTGCATTTCCTGGGTGGCTACGGATATTGAACATTTCTTTGAGTAATTCTCTGCCACTTGGGATTCCCCTGGGGAGAATTTTCTGTGTAGGTCTGTACTTTATTTTTTTAAAGTTGGATTGTTTGGTTTGTTGGTTTCTTGAGTTCTTTATATATTCTGGGTATCAGCCTTTTGTCAGATGTGGGGTTGGAGAAGGTATTTTCCCATTCTGTAGGCTGTCATTTAATTCTGTTGACAGCATTCTTTGCCTTACAGAAGCTTTTCAGTTTTATGAGGTTCCATTTATTAATTGCTGATCTTAGTGCCTGAGCCACTGGTGTTCTGTTTAGGAAGCAGTCTCCGGAGTCAATGCATTCAAGGCCATTCCTCCACTTCCTCTCCTATCAAGTTTAGTGTATCTGGTTTGAGGTTTTGGGTCCACGTAAACTTGAGCCTTGTGCAAGTTGATAAATGTGGATGTATTTGTGTTCTAAACACCAACATCCAGTTAGACCAGCACCATTTGTTGAAGATGCATTTCTTTTCTTCGTTGCACAATTTTGGATTCTTATAAAAAAAATCAAGTGTTCATAGGTGTGTGGATTTACTTCTGCATCTTTGATTCAACTCCAAAGTCGCTACATTTTGATTTATTCATCTGGCATTATGTTAGGTGCAGGTTCTTTAAAATTTTAAATTAGCTCCATAATGACTCCCTGTTTTCCCTGTGCGTATTGAAATGCTGTGTTACTGGACACATTCTAGTGTTGCTTTTTAAAATTATGAAAATACTCCGATGAGAATATTCACACGTACATATTTTTACATCTCTGATTATTTTCTTAAAATGTCTCCCGAAAGCTTCCGAAAGCAATGGTGTTGAAAGATGAAGCTATCACAAGTTATTTGACTGTTTATGCAAAATCAGAGATTGGCTTCACCATTGACTCTTTCTATGAATAGGCAAAGCTGAAGTTCTGAATAAGCTGGAGTAGATGCTGCTGGTTCTTTCTATTGTTGGAGGGAGATTATCAAGAAAACACCAACCATTTGGATTTCTTTTTAACCCTTACTATGTGCCTAATAGTAAACTGACCATTTCCCCATTTTCTTTTGTGTGACTTTACACAATCTTACTTTTCTCTACATAATAGTATTACTTCAGAACTTTTCTATCCTTTTCTTTTCCTGTTTCCTAAAGTCAAAGCATATATCCTCATCCTGATGCCTTTGGCATGGCCATGACTGGCTTGGCTACTGTGACATGGACAGATACTCACTAGAGACTTTACATCTGCCTGGGACATTTCTCCTCATCTCCTTCTCATACCACACTCTCTACAAAAAGAAAGCACAGCACAGTTAGTGACCTATCCCTGAATGGCAAGACTGGTGGGGCACACCGATGCTGAAATCTAGAAGTTTACTCCGGAAGCAAGCCATTCAAAGCTAGCCATGTTGGTGTTTGAATGCACCACTCCAGTTGAGGTGTAAATGTTACTGTGAGCCTCTGAGTTTTGCAGGTTGCGTGCCACACAGTATAAGTAAAGCTTCATTTGCTAGATAAGGAATATGAAAGTCAGAAAGATCAAAAATATTTTACCAAGGTTATACAAAGAAAAGAGCTCTAACTCCCCAGTCTGCCTTCATTTTTGAAACAGTGTGCAAAATATTCAACACTTTCAAGGAGTGAGGGTGTATAGGCATAGTACCATCACATTCTGTATGCTGGCTGGAGATTGGGGATCTGGGGACAGAGGGCTCACTTCATACTGGGCAGCTGTGAAAGTCTGAATCAGAATTGCCCTCATGGCCTGGAGCAGACCTGGGGCACTGGCTCTGCACCCATGCCTGCAGCATCCAGAAGAAGCTCGACCCCCAGGTGCTATAACATGCCCCAGATGGATCGCAGAGGAAGCTTGACTCCCAGGAGATCAGACACATTTAGGATCACTGGAGCTCTCACACACTCAATATCACAGTTGAGGCCACAACATCTTTCCCAACACCTGTCATAACCAGGACCCCCACAGGAATCAGGGAAACACAAACTCCTGTCCTGACAGAGGTTCAGGTTCCTTCCAATTTGTACCTGTCTCCAGTGCAGATCCAGGGTTCTGGCTCTCCACCTAGTCCTACAACACCCAGAGAAACTTTGACTCCCAGGAGCTCTGACACAACAGGGTCTCAGGGACTTGGTCACACCAGGATTTCAAGATCCCAGAAAACAGTTTGACTCTGAGGAGCTCTGTCACACTCCAGGACCTCAGCAGGGACAGGCTTCAGTCTGAGACAGCAAGGGCCCAGATACACCACTCCTGGGCTTATACCCAAATGATGCTTCAACATATAACTTGTTCCACTATGTTCATATCAGCCTTATTAATAACAGCCAGGAGCTGGAAACAACCCAGATGTCCTTCAACAGAGGAATAAATACAAAAAATGTGGTCCATTGACACAATGGAGTACTACTCAGCTATTAAAAACAATGATTTCATGAAATTGCAAGCAAATAGTTGAAAAAATAGATGAAACTTGAACATATCATCCTGGGTGAGATAACCCAGTCATAAAAGAAATCACATGATATGTACTCACTGATAAGTGGATATTAGCCAAAGAGAAGCTTGGAATACCCACCATACAATTCACAGTCCATATGAAAATCAAGAACACACAAAAGTGTGGATGCTACAGTACTGTTCAGTAGGGGGGAAAGAATAATCTCTGGTAAGTGGAGGGATAGAGGGACCTGAGAAAGAGAGGAGGGTATGGGAAAAGGGGGACCAGTTCAATTATGGGAGGAGATTGGGGAGAAGACAGAGTCAAAAATTTAAAAGTTGGTGTGTAGTGGTGGGGGAGGGGGATCTGGGAGTAGCCCCTAGAAAGTCTCAGATTCCAGAGACTCAAGAGGTTCCCAGGACCCAACGGGAAAGACTTTAGCCAAAATACCCAACAATGGGGAGATAGGACCTATGGAGATAGGCATGGCCCCCAGTTGAGGGATGGGGCCATCCACTGACCTCAAAATTATTAATCCAGAATTCCTCCTGTCGAAAGGAAATGTAGAAACAAAGAGTGGAGCAGAAACTGAATGAAAAGCAATGCAGAGTCTGCCCCACCTAAGGATCCATCCCATCTGCAGACTCCAAACACAGACACTATTGCTGATGTCAAGAAATGCTTAGTGACAGGAGTTCCATATAGCTGTCCCCTGAGAGGCTCTGCCAGAGCTGAACCAACGTGGATGCGGATGTTTAAGCCAGATATTGGACTGAGCTCGGGGATCTCAATGGAGAAGTTAGGGCAAGAACTGTGGGAGCTGAAGGGGTTTGCAATCTCATAAGAAGAACAGCACTATCAACCAACCAGACTCCCCAATGCTCCCAGAGACTGAAACACTAACCTAAGAGTTTATAGTGGGGACTCATGGCTCCGGCTGAATATTGCCTTATCTGGCATCACTGGGAGAGGAGCCCCTTGGTCCTGTGGAGACTGGATGAAGGGATAAGGGAATGCTAGGGTACTTAGGCAGGAGTGGGTACATGGGTGAGGGAGCACCCTCATAGATGCAGGGGAGAAAGGAGGGGATAGGGGGCTTGTGGAGGAGAAACTGGCAAGGAGCATAACCTTTGAAATGTAAATAAATAAAATAACCAATAAAAATGAACTACCCTTATAAGCTCATATATTTGAATACTTGGTGCAGAGTTGGTGAAACTATTTGAGAAGAATTAGGAAGTTGTGTCCTCACTGGAGGAAATGTGTCACTGGAGCAGAGGGCTTTGAGGTTTTTCAGACCATTTACCATGATCTGTCTCTCTTTGCCTCCTATTTGTTGCTCGAGATGTGAGTGCTCAGCTATTCCTGCTGCCATGCCTTCATTTGGCTACTACAGACTCTAACCCTCTGAAACCGTAAGCCCAATTAAATGCTTTCTTTGGCAAGCTTCCTTTGTCTTGGTGTTTATCACAGAAACAGAAAAGTAACTAAGGCGGTAGTTGTCTGTTATCACTGGTACCAGCAGGATAGGCTGCATCTTGGGGAAGTAGCCTGTGCAGAGACTCCAGGGGCAACTTATCATGAGGATGGATTATCATGAGAAAATCAGCATCAAGTGTTGACACATCATGCGCTCTCATAATTCATATCTGTGAACATGAGCTGGTGAGTTCCTTTTGCTCAATCACCCACAACATTCTGAATTAGGCAAATGACAGGGCCTCTTTATCTCAATTCTGTCCTCCAGAAAATGAGATAACAAGAATGTTCTCCTCATACAAATGATGTCATGTTTAGATAAAATAATGTCCATGGATGCATAGAAGATTATTTGGTGGACAGGAAGCCCTGAGTAAATGTTAAATGGTTTCCAATTTTATTTCTTATCATTCATGGTCTTTGTGCCTCTGGTGTGAGGCACGGTTACCTATTTAACTTTTCCCACTATACTATTAAGCAAAGTAACAAATCCTGTGGCTCTATACACTAAGCTATGGCTGTTTTAAATTATATAATTTTGGTCACTTGTGTGGTTAGACGTAGCTATCATCAATTGGTACAATAGGGTTTGCCTCTTCTGCTTTACATCTATATTGTGATCATGACTAAAATCAGCTTTGGGAAAAAAGGTTTATTTGGCTTATACTTTCAAGTTCGTCACTGAGGGAAGTCAGGGCAGGAACACATGGAAGACACTTGGAAGCAGGAGCTGAAGTAGAGGTCATGGAGGAGTGCTGCTTGCTAACTTGGTCCCATTGGTTGGCTCAGTCTGATTTCTTATACCACTCAGGGCCACCTGTCCAGGGATGGCACCACTCACAGTGAGTTGGGCCATTCATATCAGTCATTAATTAAGAAATTTTCCTATGGGCAATCTGATGGGGAAACAAATTTTTAAGTTGAGGATTCTCTTCCCATATAATTCTAGCTTGTGTACACATTATGAATTGCACTTGATGGGGCTACAGACTCACTGTTTCGATATGCGTGTGTGTGTGTGTGTGTGTGTGTGTGTGTGTGTGTGTGTGTGTGTGTCTGTCTGTCTGTCTGTCTGTCCCTCTCTGTCTCTCTTATCAGAGTATTATTATGTGGCCTACACAGCCCTCAAATTTGTGGTCTTTCTGCCTTAGCTTCATGAGTGCCGGAATCATATAGGCAAGCACTAACAAATCTAGTTGCCCTAAAATTTCTTTTAAAAAATATTTATTTATTTATTTATTTATTCATTATTTTGTATGTATGTGCCTGCCATGTGTGTGCAGATGTCCTTGGGGGACAGAAAATGGGGGTGGGGACATATCCCTTGTAGCTGGAGCTACAGGCAGCTGTGAGCAACCCAATATGGATGCTAGAAACCAATTTGGGTCTTCTAGAAAAGATGAAAAAGGTATTAGTCATTGAGCCTTCTCTCTCTTACCCTGAACTTTCTAAAGTTCCCTTGGCCTGTCCTCACATATGTGAATTATATACATATACCTTGATATTGAAATGTCACTTTGCAACGTGTTTTGATACTAAAACCATATATGGAAGTGGAGAGGAAAAGACTGGGCCCAGGACCCCTAGAAAGAGAGGATGGAAGGAGCCTGAATAACAGGGACTGAAGGAGAATATGAAAAGAGCATCTGTGACATTCTACTGCTCAGTGAGTCACCGGACCACACCCTGATTATATATTCTGGAAAAAAGTAGCAGGAAGGGGTTTGATGTCTACTAGAACCAAGAAATGTTGACTGTTTAAAGAGAAGAAATGGTGATTACCCTGAGGTGGTCACTGCTTGCTGTATCTATGACTCATATATCTTAATGTGTTCCTCAAATACATATACCTCACATATGTATGATGATTATAATAACTGAAAACTGAGCTGATCAGAAGTCTCGCACACCTGCAAGTCTAGCATTGAGGAGGCTGAAGCAGGAGGCTGGCAAGTTTAAGACCAGCCTGGAATGAAGAAGTTCCATGTCAGAATCAAGTCAAAGAAAAACAAAGCATTCAGAGAAAAGGGTGTCAGCCTACAGGTTAAAGGTGACCTACAGGTTAAAGGTGACATAGATTTATTGCCACAAATGGACTGTCAGAATCATCCGGGATAGTCCAAAGGCTGATGTAGTTGTATTTCTGGGGTTATAAGAGGCTCATGTTCAATGCTTAAATCTTAGCTATTAATATTTCAGAATGTTCTGGAGACTTAAGATGTGGAGTATAGCTAGAGAAAGAAAGCCATTGCTGGGGGGGGGGGAGGTAATGCCTTGAGTGTTAGACCTGGTTATCAGTACTTGTCTGTTACCTGTCAACTGTGAGGTAAATAGCCTTTACCATATGTTTCTGTGCTGTGGTGGGCCACCTAACCACCGGCCAGCATTCAGTGGTGCCAAGTGACAATGAAATGAACTCTCCAAAACCGCCAGCCAAAATAAATCCTCCCTCCATTAAGCTCTGTCTGTCTGGTATTTGGTCACAACCACATACAGAAATCAAGAACCTAGTGCCCGCTAACAGGACGAAGACAGAAAGCCCCCATTCAGCTGCCCTGAAGGCTGAGTATGTCTTCTGTAGCTTGCTGTATTGACTCATAAACATCATTTGCATGTCTCTCTTACTAAAATTAGTTAGTATTCTGTGCTAAGGTGATGCTTAGAAAAAAAAAAAAAAAAAAAAAAAAAAAACAGAGTCTCTGAGTTGAGGGGAACCTCATACAGGGGTCACCACAAACTGTCCAAGGTACAGTTCACTCAAGTTCTGTTCACACATTTCTCATGAGACAGAGCTACCAACACCCTGATAAAGTTGATTCCATTGGTTGGCAGCTGTGTGTGTTTACATGTTTTTTATTATAACAAGTGGAAACTCCCATACTGCTCCATTAACTAAGAGAAAGATGGCATAGGCCCTGTTGGTAACATCCTCTGATTCTCCTCATCAGAGAGTCCTCCATGTGGAAGAGTGGAGGATGCTATTTGCAATAGATGGTGACTAACATGGGGAGCCACATCTGGCTAACGTGCAAACTATAAGACGCCGGAGAATGCCCATCCCTAAATGGAATATATAAAGTCTGCACCCTTCTTCAGGGGTCACTGAGGAAGATGGCTGGAAGACTTTAAGACAGGGGTGAATTGCAAGAAAAGTGTGTCTTCTGGACTCACCAAGGCAGTTGCAGTTGACAATGAGGCCAAGCCAGAGCAAAACCCAGCAGGGAGCAGTGAGGGAGTCACACAGAGCTCTGCCTTCTCGCGCTGAGGAGCTATTGGCAGTGGTTACTGCCTGGAAAGGGAGAGTCAGTTTTCCTAATAACCCCTTGTTTGCCAAACATACTTCAGTGGAAGACCAGTACAAGACTATATGAGTATGAGAAACGGAAGAAGAGAGAGAGAGAGAGAGAAGTTGGAAGGGCAGGAAAAGCAAGAGTGGATCTGGAAAGAGTTGGGGAAAAGGGTGTGACAATAACCGAAGCATGCCGTAACAAATTCTCAAAGAATGAATAAAATATACTTTGAAAAAAAAAGCTGAACTTAATGATATAAATCCGTTTCCATCTTTGCTTGCTAGACATTATACAAACAGAAAAGAAGATGAGGCTAAAGAGTGGGGTAGGGACAAATGCCTGCATCCCCAGTGCTGGAAAGTAAGAGGCCTTCACCCTGAGCAACATCACCTTCATGCAGGCTGGTGACACGCTCTTCAGGGTAACCCCGGCCCTTGGTTGTGCCATTCTGTAGAGTCCCTTCCACGAGGGGGTTGTTCAAAGCCCGGAAGGCCTATATATCTTCGTTGCCTGACGTTCAGTGCTCAGAAGAAAAAACGACGAACATTCAAATATAATTTGAACTTTAACTCTAACTCTTATAAATTACTCCGTGTCAGTTGCCAGTAAAGGTCACGAGCCAAAATATGTGCCCAAGTGAAATAAATGCTCACTTTGACTTGACAGGAGCCAGGCTAACCTGAGCGTCTCTCCCACATTTGCAATAATCTGACATGTGACAGCTTAGACAATGAACCACTAAGCTCATGGTGCTTTACGTAGATATGTCTCAGGTCAGGCCAATCCAATTTAAATACCTTAGTGTTAGGCGCTCTCTGTTTGACATCATAATGACAAATATACTAGAACGGAGATTAAAATATCAGGGTGATAGGAGGTGACTGTACCTTGAATTACAAAAAAAAAAAAAAAAAAGTCACAGGCATTCTGGAGGGACAATTTAATTTTAAAACTTTGCCTCTTGTTAATAACATCATGGAAACTCCCTCTTCTGCCAAACTCACATTAGACCAGTAAAATTATTTGTTTCCCTTTTTTTTTTTTTTTTTTTTTTTTTGTTTACTAGTTCTTGGAGTATTTTGTACAATGAGTTTTAACCCCCGCTCCTTACAGATCCCGCCCCTGCCACCCTACTCACCTGATGTTGTGTTCTCCTTTTTTTGTGTTTTACACCTTAAGCACCATGTGTGCTTCCTGTATATTTGTGCACGTGTGGCCTTCAGACAAGATGTGGCTGCCATATCGGGGCTACATTCTTCAAGAACACCGACTGTCTCCCGGCCGTTTTCAGCCACCAAGAGACCCCAGGTTAGCAGTGGGATCTCATGCCCCCCCCTTCTCTGTGATGGGATTTGTTGTTGCTTTGGCTTGCACAGGGCTTGGGTGTGTTCTGTGAGTTCATATATCCCTGCATTGCCTCTGGCTCGGACGGTTCTTCATGTCTCTTTCACATGGTCTTAGAGCCTTGGGAGGAGGGGTGCAGTGTAGATGTTCCATTTAGGGACAGTGTGACATCTCTTACTCTCTGCATGTTGGTGAACTGTGGGTTTTTGTGTTGATTTAATGAAGTCCAAACATTTCACCCTTTGTTTTTTGACAGAAGTTGCATTCAACAGCAGCAACAGTAATAATAATAAATAATAAATAATAATAACAATAGTAATAATGAATAGTTTTATCCCATTTTTATACTCAAGTGGATACTCACCCAGGATCTAGACAAAATCAGTCTGCTTTCCTAGACTCCTGGTCCAGTAACACATGGTAACATCTTATTCCCTCAGCCCCTGTAGAAAACAGTGCCCTGAAAAGGCCTGTGATGGGCTCTAGGGGCTTAGGAGACAAAATACACCATAGGTTGGGTTTTGTTTTTTTCTTTCTGCAGGCTTTACAAATTCCAAAAACCACCAACCAACAAGCTGTATCACAGCTCCTAAACTGTGAGCCGTACCAGAAAATAACTGAATATGAATATGGGGGTGGAAGGGGGGTGGGGGGGGCGGGCAGAGGTGAGTTTTACAAGTTGGGAAACATTGGGAAGTTTCCAAACATGGGGTAAGCAACCGTGAGCTGAAAAATCAAATGCACGATGAATCCAAGATTCTTCTCGCAGCAGGAGCCTGTGATACATGGCCTCCCGTCGCTGTTTCATTGTTCCTGAACTCACCATCCAAGCAGAGCACAGTGCGTGCCGTGATGGCGCCATGCGAACGGATGCTGCCTGATCGCTTCTCGTCAGACTCGAGACTATTTGATGTTACGGATGACAGTATTTGTACTATACACACAGAACTTCCGGCTTTTATACAAATACAACGACCTTTAGAAGATTTATGTGCAGAGGGCTTTGCCTGCATTGATACCCGTAGACCACACGCATGCTGTACTACAGGGAGCCAGTAGAGGGCACCAGTTCCCAGAAACTGGAGTTCATATGGTTTCTGAATCACCATGAGGTTGCTGGAAACGGAATGTGGCTCCCCTCCAAGAGCATCCAAATCATCTCTGAGTTATCTCTCTAGCACTAAAACACGAATTATTTGCAGAAAACAAGAGATGCTCATTTTACTCCTGTGGTCTGCAGTCCTTCCACTTCCCTCTGAGGCGTCAGAGGTCTTTCGATGCCAGACCAAGGAAGGTGAAAGAAGCCTGGAAGGAAGAGGTTCCACAGAATTCCCAGGTCTGGGAATGCTGGGAGCGTTAGAGTTCTTAGAAGAGGAATAGCGAGGTTTGGCTGGTGGCGTTCCGGTTATCTTGACAGGTACAGTGACAGTGGCAGCGGAGGTGGTGGTGGTGGAGGGACAGCTATAACGTTAGCTGCTATAGCTCTGCAGCGAGCCTCTGTAGGAAGCAAGAGTCTGGCAAACCAGTCAGACGGGTGCATCAGGACCATCCAAGGACGGGTGCATCGGGAGAGAGAACTCTTCCCCAACTGTTAAAAGCTCAGTAAAAATGGCCACTCTCAGACGCTCCCCGGTGGAATAACTTGTACACTCCGTTCCATGTGCACAGGGACTATATGACCCTCGGGAAGCGAGGTGGAATTTGGGAGGTAAATGTTTTCTATTGGCTGAATTTGGGGTGCTGGGGTGATGTTGCACGGGGGAAGGACTCCAGATGCTGCATTACCTGACTGACTGACCAGTTCACTTGTTCTAGTAGGCATGAGAGGCTGGGAAGGGGTAGCTCCACTCCCATCATCCCAGATTTCCACAATTCCCGGGATTTGGACACCGCTTTCCCCACCTCAGCAGCTCTAAGGTCTGTCTGGTAGCTCAGCCTACGTGCCGAACATACTCCTGTTTCTCTGCATGTGAGGATTAAATTAGGATGTCTTTCCATTGTGCTATGCCAGAATGCTCAACGTAAAACAAAATCAGAGTTGGTGCTGCTGACTTGATTGTCTGAAGCTACGCTTAGAACAGATTTCCAACAATTTCTAAAATGGCCCTGAATTATATCTCTGTGTGTGTGTGTGTGTGTTTGTGTCTGTGTTATTTACATGATGTGATATTCTTAGCTCTGACAATTAAACAATCAGAGCACTGATCAGATCTGAAAAATGTTGCAGATTTTCTGCATCCTGTGGTACCAAATATTTAGCCAAGATTTAATTCTTTACATTAAAGATAACAAACAGAGCACAACAAACCCATCTCAGTGACATTGAAAAGTACCTTCATCTTTAATGACGGGTAAAATGCTGTGCGTACCAAGGAGTTGTTTGAAAGTACGTTTTTTTTTTTTAAATTTTAGGACTCATTGCCACTGAATGTTTGATTTGTAGGCCTGCTTTATGTTTTGCTATAGGATGGTCATGTAAATAGTTCTCAGATATAAAGGATTCATGTGTGGGAAGAGTTTGAGCCCTGGGCTCGTCCTCAGCTATGTCTTTTTTGCACCACCTCTGATCACGACTTTGTGTGTGATCCTTCAGGAGCTTCCACATTGCACCTGAGATGAAGTTGGGCATCCTTGGTAACCTGAAACCCAGGCTTCTGGAGCATTCTGTCCTGGAATGGATCTCTCTAGGGTCTGGCATGCTGCCTCCATCTGAGCTTAAAAGGTTCTCTCAAACTAGAAATGACTCCTCCATTTTTTTTTTCTTTTGCTAGTTCTAAGTCCCCTCTCCGGCTTCTGAATAATAGTTTTGCAGTCAGAAAGCACTTCTACAGCATCCAGAGATGAGATTCTCCAGTCAATCATGCTGGAAACAAGCTAGGAACCAGGAAGTCATTACTTTAGCTCCTCCAAGGGAAAGTAAAAAAAAAAAAAAAAAAAAAAAAAACCTTTAGGATAGTGTGAGTTGTCAGGTCAGTGTTTGAACTTGGGAAGGCACTTTGCCTTCTTCAAAACATTCGCACCTCCCTTTCCATCCCCCCTTGCTCATTGGTGTGTGTGTGTGTGTGTGTGTGTGTGTGTGTGTCTGTGTGTGTGTCTGTGTGTCTGTGTGTGTGTCTGTGTGTGTGTGTGTCTGTGTGCGTGTCTGTGTGTGTGAGAGAGAGACAGAGACAGAGATAGGCAGAGAGAGAAACAGAGAGACAGAGAACAAGAGAGACAGAGACAGACAGAGACAGACAAAGACAGGCAGAGAGAAAAACACACATAGAAAGACAGAGACAGAGAGACAGAGACAGACAAAGGCAGGCAGAGAGAAAAACACACACAGAGAGAAAGAGAGAGACAGAGACAGTCAGAGAGAAAAACGCACACAGAGACAGAGAGACAAAGACAGACAGAGACAGGAAGAGAGAAAAACAGAGAGAGAGAAAGATACAGAGACAGGCAGAGAAAAACAAAGAGACAGAGACAGGCAGAAAGAGAGAGAGAGGGACCTGCCAATTTCATGTGAACTCTTGAAATGAAACTTGGGTCCTGTGAGAACTTTACCCCTTGTGCCATCCTCCCCACCCAGAAGTCACACTTCATCCACCCCAACCCCTCCCCCACCAGGGACAAGCTCTAGTGAGTTTTTGCTTCTAGTGTCCTCTTCACAAATGTTAATTACTCACTCTTTCCAATTCCACCACAGGGGCGACCATTGCTATTTTAAGTGCCTCTCTCCTGCTGAGCAGTGACATTCCTATGGGCAGAGTTCTGAGTGCTTTGCTCCTGTTGTGTGTTGTGTTGTGTTGTGTGGTGTGGTGTGTGGTGTGCCTTGCCTTGCCTTTGAAAAGACTCTAACCCAAAGAGAGTAGCTGAGCTGAGCAGCTGCTGAGTACTCACCCCCTCAATTAGCATCTCAACCCTCTTCATAGCTGGGGTCCTGGCTAGTATCTCAACAGTTGCTTTCCCAGAGTTCTGTGCACTGGCATCAGAGGAAACAGGATTCTTGGCCATGGAAGAGTCTAGAAAGGAGGCAGCCCCACCAGGTGCTATGGTTTGAATGTGTCCCCTTCGTTCATCTATGGAAGACATAATGCCCAATGCAAAGGAGTTGGGAGCCTGGAGCTTTAAGATGTGATTCAACCAGGCACATGTCCAAACCTGTGATCCCATCAACCCCAGAGGCTAACACAGGAAGACAGGAAGACTGTAAGCTCAGCCCAGGCAAACAGTGAGACCCTGTTTCAAAATCAGAAGTTACAAGGAAGGTAGGTGGTTGAACATGTTCCTATAATCCACCAGTAAGAGGCTAGGGATGTAGTTCTCCAGGCCAGGTTTTGCCTAGGAGATGTAGTGCACGTGCACGTACACACACACACACAGAAGCACAGAGGGACACAGACACACAAACAGATAGATACACACAGACCAACACAGTTACACGCAGAAACACATGCACGTTCGCAAGGTGATTAAGTCATCAGGACTCTACTGTTGTAAATACATTGGTACTTGTAATTGTTCGTGGTCATCTTGAGGAATGCTGAGCTCAGTCTCTGGGGCAAATAAGGAACTGAATGACCAGGAAAGCAAGAAGACTGCTGTAGAAAAATCAGAAGTGACAGCTTTATCCCCATGGGATGGAAGGGACCTTGGGTGTAGGATTGCAGCATGTAAACTCTGGATGGGACGTTTTATATACTTCCTGAGTCCTCCTCTTTTTTTGCTTTTGTTCTGCCTAGATACCTACTGATAAGTTATTTCTCTCCCTGTGGAAGAAGCCAATTCAAACCAGATTAAAATATAGTAAAGACAGGCTTATGAGGAAGTTGCTCTCTGGAGAGTTCATTGCTCCCAAGAATTGAGGTCAGAGGAGTGCCCTTAATTGGGGTGTAGGGGCACAGAAAAAGACAGAGGAGAAAGAGGGGAAAAAAAGAAAAAGAGAACTCAAGGAGACCAAAATGTCTGGATTATATAGGGAAGACACTGGGGGGTGAGGGGCAGCCCAGCCCTTGGGCTGGAAAGTTCAGAGTTGTGGGCAGGATGTATAGATAGGGACTAGGGGATGCAGGAAAAAACCTGGAGCCAGGTCTGCTTTGATATGTAAAATATCCACCTCAGTTCCTTGTCCTTAGATCCAAAATCCAAATGCCCACCCCTGTGCTTTCCCACCATTTCTCCTTGGAATCTCTTCTGGGAACAAGAAGCTACAGTTTCAGGGAGCACCTTTTACTTTTCTTACCTCCCCGTGTCCTAAATCTCCTTCATAATTCTCCATTCCGACAGTAAGGTGTTAATTCCCTGTGACATGGGTTTGTAAGAGTGGACGACAGCCCTTCTGACAATGGTATTCTGCCACAAGGCCTTTGCCAGAAGTGGGCTCTAAAGTTGGTCTGCCCAGATTCCAAATCAGCAATGAAGTGGAACTTTGCTTTCCTGGCGCTATCCAATCTCTGATGTCCCCATTCGTAGGAACAGAAAATGAATTGAAACACCATGTACGGTGACCCGAGAAACAGCCATTTTGCCCGGGGCTCCCAGTTCACATCTAGCTTTAGAGCTTCTTCTCTTAGAATGATGGGAATTAGCAGAGTCACAGAGGCACGGGGAAGGGAGCCTCAGCAGCTTCTCCCTGGAAGTCTTTGTTGTTGCCCTGTTTGTTTTGTGAAAGCAATGGCTGACTTTGCTCCCTGGCCCACTAATGGAAAGTGAGACTGTTTTTCCACAATACGGGCTATCAGGAGACAAATAAGCCATTTCTGCTTGCTGACGCTAAGAGAAACCCTTTTGTAAAAGATGTGCTGATGCTGGTATGTGAGGCCTGAGCACACACAGCATGGGGACACATCCACTGGTTTATGCTTGGCTGGAGGACACCCAGTCTGGGAACACTTGCACCCAAGTGGATGACCTTGGAACACTTGACCTGGAAACAGCATGGGAATACTTCACGTGGATATACATGGCATAGGGGCACACGGACTAGGAATACACCGTCTAGGTATACATAGTCGGGACACACACAACATACATGCACATGCATACAGTGCAGACAGCATCTCCAGCAGTGTATGTATGAACTGCAGAGCACAATAGGTATTAGCATTTGCTCTAGGCTCTGCCCCACAGTTACCTGGCAACAGCTAGATGTGCCTGACTCACTATAAAAGGGGCTGCTTGTTCCCTCCTCTCTCTCTTGCTCTCTTGCCCCTGATCCCCCCCCCACACGCCACCGCAACCAGCTCATGACTGACCTCTACTCCTCTACACACACTCTCTCTCTCCCTCCCTCAACTCCCCTCCTCATGCCCTAAATAAACTCTGATCTATACTATACTGTCCTGTGGCTGGTCCCTCAGGCCAAAGGGATTCTTCAGCATGAGCACACAGAGGTACCTCCTTCTCCCGCACCTGAGCACACCCACCAAACACATATCCTTTCTCTCTGTATCTCTTTGTAAAACACAAGTAGCAATAGCCACCCTCCTGTAGTCTTCAGTGTCCCTGTGGTCCCCTATTACAACCTCAGTTCCTTGGAGTAGGAAGTGTTCTTCTCAGTTGCCTAGCCCTCAGGAAGAAATTATGGAAAATGACAGTGCCCTCCACTAAGTAGAAGACGGGGTCAAAGAATCTGAAGTTGGGAACTGATGTAATATCTGGTTTGTCACTCTCTTACGGGGTGTCAGTAGGCAGGCTCAGCATTGTATATATGCTTTCTCAATACAATGCAAATTCAACCTTACAGCAAATGGCTCTGGCGTACAAGAGTGTCATTTGGCAAGCCACATTGTCCCAGTGCCCACCCTCACCCTCTGGAGGAGAAAGTGCAGCCTTTGGAGGGGCCTTTCCTTCCCCTCTCCTGCAAACACAACTCTTCTTATCGGCTCCCCAAGTGAGTTCTTCCTTCCTGTTCCAGCCGTGCTGAGCTCTAGAGGTCTTCTTGGAGCCACGCTCCTGTGACTGATATTCATCTCTGGGCCAAGGACAGAACTTGGGGATCTAAATAGGGGACATCCATAGGTGCTACCATGCGGCAGCATTTAAACAGAGACCCGGAAATGAGGAAGAAGCAGGAGGTCTAAGGAGAGCGATGAAATCTGCGAGGACTCTGCCCTCAGCCCATCAGATAGATTCCCTTCCTGCCTATCTACGTCGGTGCCAGTTACAAAGTGGTACTTAAAGGTGGCATCCGAATACAAACCTTTTGCCTTTGCTGCTTAATCATTAAGTTTTACTCTCGGCAAGACGCTACTCCAGGGTTACTCTGGGCACTTGTGACTTCTGTTTCCCAAGAATATTTCCTGGACATATAATCATATATGTATAAGAGGTATATGTGTCAGGTTCGCAATCAAACGTTTATTGTTAGTAAAGGACAAAGGACTATGTTTATTTTTAATTAATGAGCTTTATTTAAAATTTTATTAATGTTATGTGTAGGAGTGTTTGGCTCACATGTATGTCTATTTACATGTGAGGGGGCCAGCAAAGGATGTCAGATCCCGTGGAACTGGAATAATGGTAGTTGTGAGACACCATGCAGGTGCCAGAATTCGAACTGGACCCTCTGGAAAAGTATCCGGTGCTCTTAGCTAACTACAGAACCACCTCACCAGCCCCAGGAAACCATCTTCAAGTACTCCTTTGCTATGTCTATAAGTTGACCATTCTTTTTAAAAGATGAAAATATGTTTTGATACTAATAAGATGGATGTGTCGTTTAAGTTTTTACAAGAATAATTCAGTTTGGCTGAATCTTCCTACCTTCAGGGGTGTGCAGAGTCGATGCTTGCTTTTGTTAACACCAAGAACACTGTTCCAAAGAAACACATAGTACAAAATGACAGAAACAGGTTGAGGGCCATTTCAGAAATTATTGAAAACTCTGTCCTAATCACTGCCCAAATTTTACTCAATGATATTAGTCGGAATTTTCTAGAGCAGTTTTCTTTAGGTTCTAGTCCTGCAACCCTTTAATCTAGTTTCTCATGCTGTGGTGACCCCCTACCGTTTCATTGCTTCTTCATACCTGTGGTTTTGTTACCATTATGGATTGTGATGCAAATATATCATATGTAACTCCCAAAGGGTCAGGATCAAAAAGTTAAGAACTGTTGTGTGTGTGTGTGTGTGTGTGTGTGTGTGTGTATGTTTGTGTGTGTGTATGTGTGCATGTATGTGTGTGTATGTTTGTGTGTATGTTTGTGTATATGTGTGTGTATGTTTGTGTGTGTATGCATGTGTGTGTGTGTTTGTGTGTTTATGTTTGTGTGTATGTGTGCGTATGTTTGTGTATGTTTGTGTGTGTATGTTTGTGTGTATGTGTGTGTGAAATGCCCCAGAAGCAGGATAGACGACCTCACAGGAAGAGTAAGGGCAAGCAGCTGAAATCAGAGTTTCCCTTTTCCATATCCATTTATATGGGCCTCCAACAGAATGTGTGGACCAGATTTAAAGTGTATGTCTTCCTTCTTCAAAAAATCTGATCAAGAAAATCCCTCCTCGGGCTCTCTAGTCCATAGGTTTTAGTTAATTCTATATGCAGTGAAGTTGAAAACCAAGATTTGCCATCACAATGCCTTTTTATGAAGCTCAAACTGACAACTCAGACTGCATTGTTTGATCAAACATTCTAGCATAATACAATCCAGATATACTGATTTGATTCATGCTGAGGGATAACTGGATTCTTTCTGTAATTAAGATATGATGTTTCCACAAAGCAGAAAACTTTATATGTAGTCCGAAAGAAGAATACACAAGAGATCATTAGAATCTGAGCAACGCAACAGTCATTCGTATTGCATTGTGTAGTGGCCCAAGGTCAAGTGTTATGTGTTGAGAACCAAGGTTGTAATGAAATCAGGTGACCAAACAAGTGGGACATTTATCTTCACATTCAGAAGTCATATGCGGTTATTAATTTGTTTATAGCTTATACATTTAGTTACATGAGTCCAGATGTGGCCATGACCCGTGGTTTAAGAGCCTATGGACTATGCTTGGGTTGGAACCATTGCTGAGTGGTAGAGTCCTTGCCTAGAATACCCCAGTGAGGGGTTGGAGATACAGATCAGCGCTAGAGATTCTGCAGAGCATCCACAATAGCAGCGTTTCTTTGGCCCTGCATTGTTGGGGGCTATGGGCCAGCATCGTGGCTTAAGTCTGAGCTAGGCGTTCTAGATAGAAATGCTTACTGCTTTATTTATTTCATTACCGTGGGCCCACAGCCATGTTCCTTTATTATTCTATGCTTTGGTTTCCCAAATCTGGGCATAATCTTAGTAACCATCTCCTATAACAGGTATGAATTAGATTAGGCAATGTGTATGAAGTACTTGGAGTAGTGAAGGGTCTACTATTCTCCTCCACCCCCCCTTCTTGTTATTAGTGAAATAAATGATATAAACTTAACAAGATTCAGGTGCCAAGCCCTTATGACAAAGCTTATTTATTAACTCACAGAATGAAATTTAAAAGAATCCCCAATGAGCCTTTTTCAGAAAGGAAACTGAGGCATGGGGGAAGAAGGGCTCACCCCCTTATAGAGCAAGACATTGTCTAGCCATGAAAGAAATACCAGACTTGTGTTTTTAACCGCCAGCCCAGAGCTCTTTCTGTTTCATGTGCATCTCAGTATTGATCGAATGAGCATTGAGTCTCAAACTCTACCCTCCTAACAAAGTCTGGACACACATGGCGCAGTGGGTTTTCCCCACAGGAGGGCGATGTGAGCGAGAGGCAGGCTGAGAGACAAGCTACAGATGCTCTGAGAAAGGAGTGAGGAGTTTAATCTGCAGTTGTCAAGGCTCCTGCTCCTGTTCTCCTGGAAGATGTGCGCTTGGTGTTTATGCAGCTTTGAGGCGATTATTTCACGAGGAAGAAAATCTCTTGATCACATTCCTTAATGTTTTCTAAGTGAACATTTGGTATTTAGTGGCTAAGTAAATTTGCTTTTCTATAATGAACAAGGTGGATGATTGAAAAACATTTACAACGCTGTGGTATGGATACCTGCTGTCCAAAGGATTACTTAACTCACAGCTTAAATGCTTATAGTTTTTGGAAAGGCAAACAGATTTTTTTTTCACCGAGAGAGGGGGAGAGAGGGAGAGGGAGAGTGAGAAAGAGGGAGAGGGAGAGGAGAGGGAGAGAGAGAGAGTGGGAGAGAGGGAGAGGGAGAGGGGGAGGGAGAATGCTCAGGATTAACAGCTTTGTTCCCATTAAAATTTAACTGTGTGAAGACATGTTTTGTTGTTGTTGTGATCAATGGGATATATAAACATACATTTTTTTCCAATGCTGAACACACCTGCAGTTTTACAATAATGCCTGCTTTGTAAAGAGACTTCTCTCTACTCATATGTGACCACTGGCATTAAGTCAGTGTCATTGATCCGACAAAGAAGCAAAACCAAAAAAAAAAAAAAAAAAAAAAGTACAAAACAAAACAGGCTACTACTATTGTAATCAATTTTTTTTTTGGTTGAGTGTACACACATAAATACATCTTAAGCTGGGTGTGGTTGCACATGCTTTTAATTACTGCACTTGAAAATCTGAAGCAGATTGATTTCTGCAAGTTTAGGGTCAGCCTGGTCTACATACTAAATTCGAGGCCAGCAAAGTAAGACGCTATCTCAAAAACAAAAACATCTTGATGCCGCGATGCTAGAAAGCAATAGAGAACAAACTAGCAAAGTCAGAACTTTGCTATGAGCTTGTGATGGGGAGAATTTCAACAGCCAGGGCTGTGGATGGTGGACAGTAGAATAAAGCAGGAGAGCATTTGTGCTCTGGTCTCCAAAGTAAATGACATGTCTACGAGATTCCTTAACAGTGACTTTCATTCTCCTGCCTTTGTGTTTCAGATTTCAGGGAAACCAAATTTGAGCAACTAGTCTCTAAGGTACCCAGTGGTTCTCAACCTTCCTAATGCAGCTACCCTTTACCACATCTCACGCTGTGATGACCGCCAGTCATAACATTATTTTCATTTCTACATTATAACTGTAATGTTGCCTCCGTTATGAATCATAATGTAAACATTTATGTTTTCCAATGGTCTTAGGTGATCCCCGTGAAAGGGTCTTTTATTCCCCAAAGGGGTCATGATCTATGGGTTGAGAACTTCTGCTCTGAGGCCAGGGAGATAGTGTCACCACAAACATAGCTAATGGAACCATTCCCAGAGGAAGGAGGGTGATTCTAAGCTAGGCAGCAGCCCTTAGATGCATCCATAAATCCAAGACAAAGATACTAACAAAAATCATTTGTGATTCCAGGTGCTTGCTTCCACAAACAAACATTGCTGGTCCACCCTCCTGTCCACAGCCCCTACGGACACCATCTAAGTGTTTGTCTCTGATTTACACTTGGAAAATATTTGCAATTCCTAACCCCCCAAGATGCAATATATCCAATGCTTTCCATATTATAGCCTGGAATTTCTCATAAGGGTACAAGCTTTGGTTGTTTTTTTTTTTTTTCTTTTTGTTGTTGTTTATTTTTTTTTTTTAAGTTAAGGTCACCATTGCTTAGATGAAATTTCATGACAAAAAAACAAGTTGGGGTGGGGGGCGGAGAGAATAATTTGGCTTACGGTTCCATATTGCTGTTCATTATCAAAGGACATTAGGATAGAAACGCCGCTAGGGCAGAAACCTGGAAGCAAGAGCTGGTGCAGAGGCCACAGACAGGTGCTGCTTACTGGCTTCCATCTCACAGCTTGTGCAGGCTGCTTTCTTATAGAGCCCAGGACCAGCAGCCCAGGGATGGCCCCACCCACAATGGGCTGGGCCAGGGATGGCTCCACCCACAATGGGCTGGACCTTCTCCATCAATCACTAATTAAGAGAATGCCCTACAGCTGGATCTTAGGATGGCATTTTTTTTTCCCCTCAGTTGAGGTTTCCTTCCTTCAGATAACTCTAACTTATGTCAGACTGACGTAAAACTCGCCAGCACAGCACATAAAACAAGAACACAAATTGACATAAACAGCCACCGTCGTGACCAGCTCATTGCTCTGATAATCATCCTTTACATTCCAATTCCTCTATCACTGGATATAAAGTACCTAAACCAAAGTCTTAAGTTGTTAGGCTCTGCTGACAGCTAGCAGTGCTACTGAAGAGATTGGACCATGAGGGCCATAACTTCATCAAAGTACAAATGTCCACATGAGGTCATGTTCTGATGGCAGTATGGGAAGGTGGTAGAGACTTAAAAGAGGGGTGGCTGAAGACAGTAGGTCATTTGGGCCTATCTCAGAAGGTGTCTTATATGGTGACTTGTCCTCTCTCACTCTTCTAAGGAGACCATCAAAAACCACGAGAGAAAGCCTGGAGGTTCGTATTACAAGAATAGCACTTGCTACTGAATTCTTATTTTCAGAATCTGCATCTGAGAGATCTCAGCCTATGAAAAAAGTCTCCTTAAAAAAAAAAAAAAAAAACAACCAATCAATTTGATGGATGGGTGTTTTCTCTTGGGGGACTTGACAGCTGCCTGGGTGGATGGTGATCCAAGTCCCTGCTTTTCAGCTGAAGCGTGGCTGGGAAGTAAGAGGTGACTGAAGCCAGGTATCCTGATTTCCATTTCATTTCATTTTCCCAGTGGTCAAAAACCAAAGGAGGGGACACACTGAACATGTCTCTTGGAGAAACTGTTTCTTGATTAAAGAGTCATGAGATAAATAGGCGCAATGACTTCCGGTTTCCTCTAGGTGAAATGGATGACTACTTTACATGACCAGGAATAAGCCAGATAGCTTTAAAAGGGCGTGTTAAAGGCTTTATCGGAGTTTTGTCTCTACTCCTTTCCTGCAGCACTCACTGTTCCTGTGCAAACGAAGCACTTACTGCAAACACACAGAACTCTTGGCGTTTCCATCATATAAGGGTGTTCCATTCCCAACACTCGGCAGACACCAGGACCAGAGAGAAAAAGGCCCTCAGAACAGACTTCAATGGTTCTTCTGTAGCTTTCTTTCTCTCTGAGTTCTGAAGTACATCCCCCAACATCTCTGGAGTCAAAGGCATTTATCCTCAGCTTCCCATAAATGACTACTCACTACTGCATACCACTTTTCCCTCACCTCTCAGACACAGTGACAACCACTCCTTTCCGTCATGAACCAATGGGATGAGCCCTGGCTGTCCACCGTAATAGCCTGCTCAGGAACTCAACCTATGTCAGTATTTTGCTTCCTTGCTGGTCTCTTTTTTTCTCTCAGTGCTTTGTGAGGTCACTTTCTGCCATGGTTTAGGTTTGGATCGCTCCCAAAAGTGTGAGCATTGAAATTGCGGTCCTTGTTTTTTAGTGCTATCCAGATGATAGGAGGACAACCACGTCATCAATGGGTCAACCCATTGATAAAATTATAACCTGGTGGCCTTTCTGGGGGTGGCAGGAAGTAGGAAGTAGAGTCCGTTCATCTTAGCTTCCCTTTTTCTTCTTTCCTCACCCCCATCCCCTGCATGAGGTATCAGTAGCACCTAAAGCTTCATTGCGAGATCTGTTCTGGTGTCATTTAAGATGCCAGAGAACTGCTTTGGGCCTGGTCAGAAAGTTCTTTCAGAGTCTTGGAAGTAACTACAGGGAATTTAATGTCACTACACATCTACATGAATGAAATTGATTTCCTATGTGGATTCACTTCTGTAAGAAGCCTCTCTCTCTTTTCTTTCCTCTTCCAGGATGTGTGTGTCTCTGTTCATGCAGAACATAATTTTACAAGATAGAAAATATTTTTTTTCCCAGGCTGTTGTAAATTATTATCGAACAATGGAGCCCTTTCTCCAGCCTTCATTCCCGGGCTACCTGGCCAGGCTCAGATAAATGGCCTATTGTGGAGGAGCACAGAACCGGATGAATCACGATGTTATCCTGGGAGCATGGCAGCCTGGTATGTAGGTGATGGAAAGTCTGGAATTGTGGTCCTGTGATGAGCTCCTAGAGGGGACAGCTTTGCCCTGATTAAAGCCCATCCTGGATAACTCTGTAGGCATAGGTCCAGCTGCTCGGGTCTGGGTTTAGATGATAACACTTTCCTCATTGCCTTCTTCCAAATAGCTAACCTTTGCCAGGAACAAGCCATCCAAAATCCAGTTAGCAGGGACCTAAGTGGTACAACTTTCCTAATTTCTACTTCCAGTTTGTGGGTGTTCAGACTCATTGTGAGGCTGAAGCACAAAGATCAGGTGATGCAGTAAGTTTAAGACCTGCACAGTAAGACCTCGTCCAAGAAAAGAGAGAGAGAGAAGGTTCTGAGGATGTAACACAATGGTACGGCTGTAGCTTGGTAAGTGAAAGACCCAGAGTTCTATCCCAAGCCTTGAAAACAAAATCAAACCAAGCTTCCAGAATATCTGTCACAGACAACATAAAGAAGGGAACAATGATTTTGGCTCTTGAGCCTGGAAGTCTCAGTTTGTCATGGCAGGGAGGGTATGGCAGAGTGTATCGTCATCTTTATTGTGACCAAGAAACAGAGAGCTCATGTTTGTGCTTGCTAGCTTCTTCCAGGAAGCAGAGAGAGGGCATGCCCATGGTAACTAGTTTCCTTCTTCTGAATAGGGGATGATACCACCACAGTCAGGGCAGGTCTTCTACGCTCAGCCAATGCTCTTAGGAAAGGACCTCACATTCTTTATCAATAACTTAGGTGATTCTTAATTCATGCTTTATCAATATCCTGGGTGACTCCAAATTCAATGAAGGTGTCAGTTGAGATTAAATACCACCTTCATCTTAAGGGTTGAGATTCATCCATAATTGTGTCTTTCTGGTGACTGTCCCCCATGGTGTGTGTGTGTGTGTGTGTGTGTGTGTGTGTGTGTGTGTGTGTGTAATGAGAAACATTGCCTTTTGAGAACATGGTGCCAAGAGCATTGGGGAGTAGACTCCCCATCACATACTTTGATGGAGTCCAGTGCCTACCTTCTGTTCAAATGGACCACTGGAAAACTTTCAAATTTAAGAAATGAAATTTTATTTTAAAATGGTATTTTAAAATGCTGCTGCTGCCACCGCGTTGTGTAACACTGTTCTCAGAGCAGTAGCAGACATTACTATTTTTATCAGAGCATCTGTGATTACTCACAGGAGCCCTTCAACAAGGTCAGGCCTGTTGATGACTCCCTCATGGAAGGAGAGTCCTGGAAGGTCATTAGATCTACACCTGAGATGCCACTTTCTGCATCGCTCTTGAAGCTGCGTGTGATCCTACCCTGCTGAGTGCTGTCTCAGGAAGGACTGGATTAAATAGGATGCTGAAGATTAGCTAAAGCCCTCCATCTCCACAGCTATGGTGAAATTGCCAGGCAGGGATGAGGCCTTTCAGGGATGCAATTGTTTAAGGGCCACCCACAGTCCTGTACGTAGCATCTCGGACATCCTCCTGTAAGTAAGCCTAGTAATCCAGGCATGGTGGCATATAACTCTAATCCTAGCACTCAAGAGACAGAGGCATACCTCTGTTAGGTCAACGCCAACCTGGTCCACCTAGGATATTCTAAGACAACCAGGGTTACAATGTAGTGAGACACTGTCTAAAAGAAGAAGAGAAAGGAAGGAAGGAAGGAAAAGAGGAAGGAAGGTAGGAAGGAAGGAAAAGAGGAAGGAAGGTAGGAAAGAAGGAAAAGAGGAAGGAAGGGAGGAAGGAAGGAAAAGAGGAAGAAAGGGAGGAAGGAAGGAAGAAAAAGAGGAATAAAGGGAGGAAGGAAGAAAAAGAGGAAGGAAGGGAGGAAGGAAGGAAAAGAGGAAGGAAGGGAGGAAGGAAGGAAGAAAAAGAGGAATAAAGGGAGGAAGGAAGGAAGGAAGGAAGGAAGAAAGAAAGAAAGAAAGAAAGAAAGGGAGGAAGGAAGGAAGGAAAAGATGAAGGAAGGGAGGAAGGAAGGAAAAGAGAAAAAAAAGAAAAGAGGAAGGAAAGGAGGAAGGAAGGTAATCTCAATAAGCTCATTGCTTTGTTTTTCCTTTGGTGTCCTATCTGGGGTGAGTAGACATTTGTTCATGTCACCCCAGGAAAAAATGTCGCATGGACTGTTTACTATAGTTGTAAGCTGTGTGTATTTCTTTCAAACTTGTTTATTTAATGTGATTGAAAATTTTATGTCTTGCATGGAGCACTAAGATTTTTAAAGCATTTATATTCCAGTGCTGAGCATGGAACACAGAGTTCCACATTTTTAGATTTTTTTTTTGTATGAAAGAACATTTAAGTCCATCTGTAAGCCCAGTCCTTGTAGACTAACAGTTGATGATATTTTTTTTTTGTGACTTGATGATTTTTCTCTCCATTCCCTGTGCATGTATTTATAGCTCATATTAATTTACTTGGCATAACAGATGCCATCAAATACTATTTACAAAGCCATACTGGAAAATGCTATCACATACTTGTTCTTACTGTGTTTAGCCATCCTGGTATTGCTAGAAACTTTAGATTGCTTGTTGTCTCTCGATATTTACATTACCACCAATCCGCAAAGCCTTTTAAGTGTTTCCTCTTGACCTAGGATGTTCTCCTGAGCTTCTAAATTCACTTCCAAAAAAATCACTGACCCTGGAATTCTGAGCTGCTAAGTAGCTCTCCAGAGATTCTAGTTTCCCTCAAATAAATGTGGTCTCTTCCACTGAAAGAAGACGTGGTTTATGAGATTTTTGCTTGTTAAGGAGGCTCTGGCTTGTCTGATCTTCCCAGTAGCTCAGTTGGTGTGAACGGCCTTCCCCATGAAGAGGGTAGTGAGTTGGATACGTTTCCTGGTTGTGCTGAGTCAGCTTGTGTGACTTCACTATGATGTAACCAATGTCCCAGTCCTCCCCAGCATTCTCCTTCATCCTCCGAGTGTCACACTCTCACTTCCTCTGTGTCTTTGGGCAGGTGGTGCACTCCCTCTGGACTCTGCCTGCCCCCTCTTCCACCATGTGGAAGTTATAGAAACCTCGTGCATTCTTGATGCTTTTTTTAGGTTCCTAATACCAATGTCTATGAAATGAATTCTGCATGTATCTACCCATGAATCAAATTATATCTGTATGGAAGGAAATGTGTTTTAGAAGGCTAATATTGGACTTGATATCTCTCTCCTACCAAGTGATGAGACCAGGACACATGGGAGGCACGGAGGGACTTCGTGCTCATAGACAGGCACTAGAGGACCCACACAGGATTGTCTCTTTAAAGAGAGAGATGTACAACCTATTTTCTACCCAGAAGGCATGGGGCAGATGTGGTTAGGAGACTGGTGACCTTAGTACTATTTGTGTGGCTGAGAACACAATGAATCCTTCCCTAGAGCCTTATAGAGCTTGTTTGTCTCAGTTAATCTGAAGAACCCATCATTACAGAAGCTGTCTCAAGTACTTCACCAATGAATAAATAAATAAATAAATAAATAAATAAATAAATAAATAAAAGTTTTGATGTAGTCATGTCTTAGGCTTTGTTATGCACATGGGATTGAATTAATTATCATAAAAATATTTTATCAAGTTGTACTGTGGTTAAATAAGCCTAAAATAGATTAGATTACTTGTTGGCAGATTTCTATACCGAGATATGTTGAACCCAACTGCCTCCTGTAGACCACGACTCTGTTGACTGGGGAGTTTGCAGATTCCTTACAGGGGCAGGTAAAGGGGATATTCATGTTTTATTTGATCTTCATTTCTTTTAAATGTTTTTTAATGGTGTGTGTACGGGAATAGGCACATGTGGGGAGATGCTTGTGGTGTTCAGAAGACAATGTAAGATACCATGTTACAAGCCAGAGTTACAAACAGCTGTGAGCCTCTAGATGATGGGAGAGAAAGCTCCACCCATATGCTCCAGGAAAAATCCGGAACACAGTTCCAACTGAACCCTGCTCTGTGTGGGTTCTCTGTTCAGTTACCTGAAATGTTGTCACGTTCTTAAGAATAGACTGTTGGTCACATGGTTCCTTACAAGAAACAAGTGTCCTCACACCACTTCTGAAGCTGCCAAGAAGAAAAGTAACAATGAAATAATTGGCCTCCTGTTTTTGTTTGTTTTTGTTCTCTTTTTGGAAACAACGGTTATGAGCTAAAAGTTCATTGCCTGGACTTTCTCCAGGCTCTTCAAATGGACAGGATGCAGAAGTGTATCCTCACCCCTTCCCAACTACCATGCATGAGGCCTGAGCCCCAAGTGTAGTGACCGGGAACCCTAAACTCAAGGAGATACTAGACACAAAGCTATGGCCTTATCATCACCGGCTTCTCTTTCTGGGCTCTGGATGTAAGCCCCTCCACCCAACACCTCAGTCCTGCTGTTTTCTAAAACTCAAGAGGTCTTCTAATATGTTCCAGTGCTGAATGTAATGGCAAAGCATGAAGGAGGCTGGCCATTTTAAGAGATTGATTGGTTGATTTTTGTATATGAGTATTTTCTTCTTTAGATACACAAGTGTACCATGTGTGTGCAGTGCTCATGGAGGCCAGAAGGGGGCATCAGATCACCTAAGAACTGGAGTTAATAGAGGATTGTGGTCCATCAAGTTGGTGCTCAAGGTTTAATCTGTGAGCAGTAAATGCTCTTAAATGATGAGCCACACTAGACATTGAAAAATATTTTACTTCCTGGCTTTTGAACTCTTACATAACCATATCGAAATCCACTCCCAGATAGAGAAGTAAGCAACGTTTGGCCTTCTCCTAGCATCCCAACAACAAAAGGAGGGATAACGGCACACGGGTTTACTGTGGAGAACCAATGAATTTATTTGGCTCCCTTATAAAGAAGAGGTAAGAGGTTGATTACAGGGGTGTAGGTGTTCCTCCTCCGGGCTGCACACAAAAAGCCTTTACCCATCAGGGATAAGAGCTCCCTCCTAGTTGTAAAGATGGAATTTGCTTCCTCTAGCTTTCCCAGACTTGGTACTTAATGCTGACTAGTTTTATATGAACTTGATATTGGATATAGTCACCTGTGAGGAGGGAACCTCAAATAATAACCTTCATAAGCTCAGACTGTCAGTAAGCCTGTGGGATATTTTCTTAATTAGATTGATGGGGGGAAGGCCCATTTCCATTATGGGTAGGGACGCCCTGGTGGTCCCGGATTCTATAAGAAAGCAGGCTTAGCAAGCCATGAGGAGCAAGGCAGTAAGAATCACCTGTCTATAGCCCTTGCCTCTAGGTTCCTGCTCTGTTTTGAGTTCCTGTCCTGACTTCCTTCAGTGGCTACACTGTGGGAGTATAAGCCGAATAAACCCCTTCCTCCCACCAGTTGCTTTGGGTCATGCTGTTCCATCACAGTAGCAGCAACTCTAATCTAACTACAGCAGCTCTCTGACTCCTACACAATATCACATGCAGTTAAGACAGAGATGTGTCTAAGGCCATACCAGCCTGAATGTGCCCGACCTCGTCTGATCCCGGGAGGTAGAGACGTATGCAACAGTGGTGGGGAGTACTTGAATATTTAAGGGAAAGTCTCATGGCTCTCCCCATCCTCCATGAAGGAGTATAAATAAGGTAGTTCCTTGGCTCAGAGGACAGTCACTCACAACAATGTGAAAGCATAGAAATAGTCAGTCCAGAACTTGATGAATTTTTCTAAGCAGACCGACCAACACACCTATGCTTCTCCTAAGATCCCACCTTGTAATCTTTTTTTTTTTTTTTAACCTTCTACCCCAAGGCTGTGCGCTGTCTTGACTTTCATCCCACTGGTTATGTTACCTGCTTGCATTCTTTGCGGGAGTTTAATCATGAATCCCCCCCCCCCACCCAGTCTGGCTTTATTAGATAGGTGTAATGTTGGTGAGATTCATCTGCACTTGGCATAGACGGTCACCTGCATTGTGATGGAGAGTGGATTTCCACCAGGCAGACATCTCAGAAAGGAATGGGCGAGCCCACACCAGCAAAGGACTTCCTAATGTGTGAGTAAATGTTCACTCAGTTCCGTCTTCTCGCTGACACCTGCTAACTTCCACGTCTTTTGGAAGTCTCTCTTAATCTTTTATTAACTCTTCAACAGTTTCAACCAACAGGGATAGCAAGAGCCTGCTTTTTTCTGTTTATTTGGATGGTTTGGTTTTTGCTGGGGAGCCTCCGGGGCTTTCCTGGCTGACACATATGGAGGTATTCCCCACCTGTCACGGGGAGTTTTGTTTAATAATTCCTGAGTATTAGGTACAGCATTAATCATCCATACAGGCTATCACCCTGCTAATTCTCATAGATTTATTGCACTTCATAAGTGTAGTTCATTCCCACTCCCTTCCTCTCTTATCTCCCAGCCTCCTATCTCTATCTTGTCTACTCCCAGTAACCCCTCCTCTGATTTTATATCCCCCATTTTTTTATATCCCCTCCACCCCAGTGACCCTGCTCTAGTCTCCTGGCTTTTACAGGTATTCCAAGTTAAACACACAGATCTAACGTTCAGAAGCTAAGATCCACAAAGGTCTGAGAACACTAGACTTCACCTGTCTGCTTGTGGGTCTTCTTGCCCAGTATGAGCCTCTCCAGTTCCATCTTGTACCTGTAAGTTTCATCATTTCATTTTTACATCTAAATAAAATCCCTCTGTATGTATCACATTTCCGTTATACCTTTATCTCTTGGTGGATATCTGGACTGATTCCTAGCTATGTCGGATCAAGCAGGAATAAATGTGAATGAGCAAGAATTTCTGTAGTAGGATGTAGTACTTTTAGGGAGCATGCCTAGTGGTATAGCAAGGTCTCACAGTAGATGTATTTCTAGCTTTTGGGGAAAACTGCACACTAATCTTCATAATGACCGCAGGAGTTTGCAGTCCCACTGGGAATGAATAAAAAGCATTCTTTTACTTACGTATAATGAGTCCACTGTAGCTGTCATCAGACACACCAGAAGAGGGCGCCAGATCCCATTACAGATGGTTGTGAGCCACCATGTGGTTGTTGGGAATTGAACTCAGGACCTCTGGAAGAGCAGTCAGCGCTCTTAACCACTGAGCCATCTCTCCAGTCATTTGGGTTTTGATGACAGCCGTTCTGACTCAGGTGAGATGTGATGTCAAAGAATGTCTAACCTGAAGTCTCTGATAGAACTACGTTGTCTAGTTTTTAATCTTTATTTTCACCTCATTTGTTTATGACTGGGATCTTAGTATGCGGCCCCTACCTTACCTGGAACTCAGTATGTAAACCAGTCTGGATTCCCACTCAGAGGTCCACCTAGGATTAAAGATGTGAACCACCACGTCCAGCTGTTGGCCATTTTGAAAGGTGTTTACTAGTTTGCTTCCCCTCCCCACCTCCTTCTATCTTTCATTCTATACAAAGATCTATGACCCATTTCTGGTTAAGTTGTTCATTTTGTAAAAAGTTCTTTGGTGTTCTAGATATTAATTCTCTGTTGGATGAATAACTGGGCTATAATTTTTTCCCCAATTCTATGTTGTTTTTTTTTTTTTTCCACTTGACCAACAGTTTTCTTTGCTGCCTAGAAGTGTTTTTAGTTTGATGACATAAGTCAGTTGTTGGTCTTATTTTATGAGAGACCAGAATCCTGTTTAAAAGTCCCTGGCTGTACCTGGATCGTGTGGAATAATCCTTGCTTTCCTAGTGGCTTCAGATACTGAGGTCCCTGCTCCCATTTAGAATTAACTTTTATTCAGAGTGAGAGATAAGGATCTGGTCTTACTCATCTACATGTAGACAGACATTTTGACCAAATCAATCATCAAAGGTGCTGTATTTTCTACAGTGTATAATGCAGATATCTGCCAGTTTCAGATGGCCAAGTTGTGTGGACTTGTATCTGAATCTTCTATTCCATTCCCTTAATTTCTGTCTGAAATTTTATGCCGGCACCAAGCTGCCTTTAGCACATTGACTTAGAATTCTGCTTGTTCAATGGCTATTATTCATAGATTTGGAATATGTATGTATGTGGCATATATTGTTCATGCAGCCTTTTTAGTTATCATTTTCTTTAGATTACATTTTATGATTTTATTTTGACATGTAAAATTTCTCTTTATGTATCATATCTTCACTTTTCCCTCCACCTGTAAATGTTTGTTTATCATTTTCTTTGGATGATCCAATCTTTCTACCTTGCCCTTGGGTCCTATTATTTTAGCTCCTCTATATAACATTCTGTTGATGTTGTTTTCTGCTAGGCTTTTTGTTTGAATTACTGAGATTTTCACATCCAGCTTCACTTCAGGTTGAATTTTTTGCAGTATTTCCTTTTGGTGAGTTCCAATTTCATAGCTTGTCTTACCCTCTTAATTTACTCAATTTGTGTTTCCTTGGGCTTCTGTTGGCTCATTCAAGTTGTCTTTAAGTTTGTGTGGGTGTCTTTGGACTCACTGAACATGTTTAGAATTGTGGCTTTGGAATTCATCTACATCATTGTCTTAGTTGGGTTTCTAACTAAAGAAGCATCATGGGGAAAGGAAACATAGGGAATAAAAGGATCATTGTATCTTACACTTCTACATTACACGGTCACTAGGGAAAATCATGGCAGAAACCTGGAGGAGTGAACTGATACAGAGTCCATTGAGGAGTGCTGTGGTTATCTGCTGTCCTGAGACTGCACTCCTCAATACAGCGTCCACACAGTGAGATTGTGCTTCATGGTCTGTTTTCTAAAGTCCAGGTTCTCCTCTAAACTTTACTGCCTTGAACTGTTTAGTTCTTTTGTTTGTTTGTTTGTTGTTGTTGTTGTTGTTGTTGGTGGTGGTGGTGGTGGTGGTGGTGGTGGTGGTGGTGGTGGTGATGGTGATGGTGGTGGTGGTGGTGGTGGTGGTAGTGGTGGTGATGGTGGTGGTGGTGGTAGTGGTGGTGGTGGTGGTAGTGGTGGAGGTGGTGGTTTTTTGGTTTTTTTTTTATATTTTGCTAAACTTTCCAGGGAGAAACATATAAAATAAGTCTACCTCTTGTCCTAGCATTCTAACAGTAAACTGAGGCACAATTCTGCCAAAGTTTACTCTGGAGAACCAATGACTTTATTGGGCTTTCTTACAGAACATAGGTAAGGGTTTACTTAAGGAGTTGTGGGTGCTCCTCCCCCAAAAGACCTGACCCAGAAAGCTTTTATCCAGCATGGATCCTCCCCTTCCAACATGTTCCCCAGCCTCCCTGAGACCATGAGAAATCAAGGCAGAATTGCTTACAGCAGGTAGAAGGAAGAGGCTGGATAATCAGGTCAGGCTCTTCTAACCCTCTCCACCCCTTCATGACAGAATGTCAACAACCTTAGCTGGGACAATCCCTTCGTAAGGGGGCACAACTGAACTGTCCAGTATGGTAGTTGTGCGACTCATAAGACAGTCACAACACATCTGTCCCACCACATATACACAGCATCCACACCAAATGTTATTTTTGTCTCTCCCTCTATTGTACATGCTGTCATGCTGACAGCCAGGCCTTAAGCAACTGGCCCGTAGATGGCTCCTTTTGAGCCCCAATGTTAAATTTATATCCTGGTGTGGTTTGTATTAGTGTCTGTAGACTCCCAACTCTACCCTTGACTTAGGATTCTTGGGCCTCTCTCCTCATACATAAATAACGATAATCTCTACTTTATACCATTGATAAATGTGACCTTTTCATGGACAAAGTTGCTTGGGTTTTGTTGTTTCCTATTCTACAGGCATCAGGAGAGAAGCTGAAAGGCAAGAGGGAGAAATAAAAGTGTTTATTGCACAATGCCAGCTGTTTAGGAAGGTGTATCCTGAGGGGGGGGGGAAATTCTTTTGCGTGGTTTAGTAAGATGCTGGCATTTGAGCCTAAATCGAAATTTGAAGCTATAAACAGGTGACTAAAACTGGATGCCCTCAGAAGTAAAGAAAAGATATTAAAAACTTTATGTGGAATGTTGTAACTGGAACTACTTTTGAGACTCTGGAAAGCAAATAAGAAGGGAGGAAGCCCATGACAACTAAATCATCAGTGGGGTATAGCCATAGTAATCTGGACCAAGTCCACAGGAGAATAGTGAGAATTGGTAGATACTCTTCAGGCCAATCATAATCAGGCTGTGATGGCATGGTTATTCACTTGTCCCTTGCTTCACCATAGACTCGGGGTTTCTACTAACTTACTGAATCATGTGAAGAGCAAAGTCTCCCAGAGCTAGCGTTGTACAGTCATGTCTTGACTAGTTCTGTACTCCTGGGGGCAGGATGAGACACCAATGGCCTCTGACTCACTTTTGTACCCACCATCTCTGCCTTCTGATGAGCTGAGAGTCAGCAGAAGAGAATTCTGTCACACAGATCTTAGTTATCTGCTCAAGGGAACCATTGTCTATTTCCTGCTAAGCTGGCTGCCTGGGAAGCATCATGGCCTGAAAACCCTTGCTGACTTCAGCTGTGGTCCTCTGTTATCCCATGCGTGGGCCCAAAACCATCTTCATGCTCTACAGAGTATCCTCCTGGGCACCAAGGCCCAACCTTTCAAATCGCAAATGTCATTGCACTGGCCTTCTGTAAAAGGAAGTACATCTGCCTGCCTCAACATCCTAGTACCCTATCAGAGATCCAGAGTGATGGATAACATGGGATGCCCCTATCTGCCAAGCTGCCTTCAGTTGGTGGGATATATATGAATGAGAGTAAGCCATCTTGGTCTCTGGACCATGCACTGGCTTACCTTGTCTGAAAGTGGAAACCTCTTCTCAGGAATCTTCAAGGGAGTTTCAGTTTAAACTGAGAGTTTCTAGCTGCATCATCTCAAGGCTGACGGCAAGCACCAAGGAGGTATAGTTTCTACAGAGTAGGACCTGGGGCAAACTCAGAGCTCTAGAACACTGGGTTTGAGAATCTGAAGTTCCTATTGAAAGCACAGGGAATGGTTCATTCATATATTTTTATGGGCTGCCAGAGCATGTAACATGGCATTTGCCATGTGGAGCTGAGCTGTTACCCTCACTATAAATGGGTGAGTTGTTAGTGCCAAAACAGTTACACCAGCTGTTACCCGAGGAACTAGATGGCTTCTTATTTCTGATGGCTCTACCAAGCTCATCTCTCAAACTCAAGAAATGTCAGAAATTATTATCAAAGCCTACAATAGACCTGTGTGTGGGATACATGACTCAGATACAGGTACTTCCTAGACTCGCCCCAGTGCAGACATCATTAATCAGTTCAAAGCCTGGAAGTAGCCTTCTCCACATTCTACTCCGTGCAGTCCTAAGCTTATGCATGCAAGTCAAACTGCATGCCTGCTTTGTTCTCTGCTCAGCTGCAATGTCATTGCACTCATAGTCTGTCCCCACATATGTTGCCTGCATGTATTCAGAAGAGTTCATTGCACACATAAAGTATAACCACCATTCTTTGTGCACCAGAGATTGTCTCAGGATGATAGAATTTCAGAGGATAAACACAAGAGCAAAGCCTACCAAGAACGTTACTCTTGTGACTATGGGAAGTCCTTAATTTATGAGGGTCCTCCTAGAGATGCCACAGCCACTCTTGAGAAAGTGAGAGTTGCTGATGGAGAATGAAGTGTCCAATGGAGAAGAAGAAGTCAGACAATGTCATCTACAATATACTTTGCTTCTCAGACAATATATATATAGGATCCTGAGATCTTAACCGAAAGAAGTAAAACAGTGCCTTATCTGGTCAGGTGACTTACTCCCATCCCAACCCCTTTATTCCTGGGATATCTGCATAGATATATTTATACACAGTAGGGCTGAAGAGATAAAAGGATCAAGGCCAAGCCTGCATTAAGTCAGTGGCCAAGAGGCTGGTTCTGAAGAATCTTATGAGTAGGCTACTTCAAAGGGATGACCAGAGGGAAGAGCTAATTGATCCATTGCTGGGGACCTGGTTCCAAGCTTGGAGAAAGCACAGGCCATTTCTAGCCTAAGAAAAGTTGCAGATGCAAACTGAAAGAGAGGGAGAGGGAGTGGATGGCACCCAGATTAATTCCAGAAGTCTCCTGGCTGTTCCTGCAGATTGTCGGGACACTCTTAATTACTCTACACTCCCTGCCTCTTCCTAAAGTGGATTATTCACTGTTACCATAGGAATCTCTTAGACACAGGACTGATGAATCGGAGAATCAATTCAAATGAGTCATTGTTAAAGGGTCTGTGGATTTACAGAGCAGAGGGCTGTCTGGGAAAGACAATACAATAGGAGGAAGTGGAGGGTATAATGCCCTGAAATACAAACTGAAGTGGGCTCCCTGAACCCCTCAACTCATAGGGTCTTGGAAGCAGCCTGTGAAGTATTTGTAAAGAAGTCTAATTCTTTTTTTGTCAAAAGGCATTAATGGAAGACTAGTTTACACTCCTACACACATGGTTTCTCTGGGATTCAAATTCTTTGGCTGGTTCGAAATTGGAATTACACTCAACTTCCACTGAGTTCATTGCTCTTGGTAGGTTGTGCAGAACTCTTCCTGTATCAGGATACTCACATGGTTTCTGTAATTGCCTTCTTTCTAGAACATGCCAAGCAAACGTCCATGGATAGAAAGAAAAAATGAAGGTAGTACCTCTGATCACAGAATCACAGGGTAGAAAGAGTGGGGACAGTCCAGGATATCATTTTCATTCTGTGAATGCACTGACTGTCACAGGAAGCACATGATATTCCTTAGTTGTCAACTTGACGTACATGAAAAGTGGTGATCCTGACTAAAATCTTGCCTGCATCAGATGATCCTCTGGACATGTCTAAGAATATTGTCTTGACTGCCACTTGATGGAGGAGGGCTCAGCCCACTGTGGAAAATACCACCACTGGGAAGGTGTGCCTGGGCTATAGAAGGAAGGTTATATCATGAGCTTAAGAACTAGCCAGAAAGCAGCATTGCTCATGGTCTCTGCCATAGGTTTTTGCCTTGGGTTCCTTCCCTTGGTGAAGGACAGTGACCTGAAAGTTGCTTAACATATGTTTGATGCTGCTCTCGGAAAAGCAAACAGAAACAAAGCCTTAAAATTCTTTTGGAGGGAGGCCCCCATCAGTACACTCTCTGTAGTCATGGGACCCTGTCATTTGGCCCATTAAGTCTGCAAAAGCTCAGACTGACCTTGTATATCTGTACTGAGAACTCAAAACACCCAGATAAGATTCTCACAGTGATGTGAACTCACATTGCCCACCTGTAGTCATGATGTATACAATTTTCTATGCATCTCCATAACTGTCTTTTGCAATCGAGCCAGTATATCACTTTTGAAGTTTCATTCCTAGTGTTCTGCTTCCACCTGTGACGCCCCACCTCAAGAGGGTTGGGACCCTCACCTAAACAGCACCTCCAAATGCGCACTGAGTATGAGCCCATGTGGGACATTTTAGTACCCTTGGATCATTTCATTTACCAGAGCCCAGCTTTCTTATCTCCTTTAGGAAAATACAACACAAAGTGAAAAGAAAAAAGTCCCATAATACTGTTTCTTTTGAAGACTAACGATTTTCTAGTGATTTTTTTTCTAGCCATGTTAGAGGTTTTCAAATGCTCTGCTTTAAAATCTGAACAAATTTTTAAAGATTCCTGTTCACCTTCCTCTAGTCTTTGATATGTGAATACTGGAGGCAGAGATAAAAAAAAAGTTTAAGCCCTTGGCTCAAAATCTCCTTAGAGAGTTGTTCAAATGTTCCATCAAAAGTATTTTATAGCCCAGGGCTAGGAGATGGCACACTAGGTAAAAATGTTTGCCAAAAGTCTGACAGTCTGAGTTCAGATCTCCACAACCCAAGTAAAAAGCTGTGTTTGATGGAGTCAATCTGTAATGTCAGTCCTCCTGTGAGGAGGTAAGAAACAGAGGCAGGAGAATCGCCTGAGATCTCTTAGGCCGATGAGTACAGCAATGGATGCAGGAAACAGCTGTTGTGATAAAATACCTTCTCAAAGCAACTTGCTGACCGCAAAGTGTGGTCCATCATGACAAGGAAGGCAAGGCAGCAGGACTTTATGTCTTCAGCTTCAAAAAGAGAGCAAACAATGAATGCAAACAGTCCCCTTCCTCCATTAATACCTTTTAGGATCCCATCCCGGAGAATGGTTCTATCTGTACAATAAAGATGGTTTTCCAACATAATTCTTGTCATCAACTCAATACCTCATAGATATCCCTGAAGGCTTGATCTTAATCCCTTACAGGTATGCTAGGAGGGTTCCCTCCTAGATGATTCAAGATTCTCTCAAATAAACGGTTGACACTAACTCTCTCTCTCTCTCTCTCTCTCTCTCTCTCTCTCTCTCTCTCTTACACACACACACACACACACACACACACACACACACACCTGCATCGCATAGTGTATTTTATAGTGTATGTACTAGTTAGTATTTTTGTCAACTTGACACAAGCTAGGGCCATCTTGGAAGAAGAAGCCTCAATGCAGAAGAGGTTTGTGTTAGATTGCTCTGTAGGTAATTATGTGGGGCACTTTCCAGACTGACAGTTGACATGGGAGGCATCAGCCCACTGTTTGCAGTTTCACCTCTGGGCATGTGGTTCTGGGTTGTATAGAAAAAGCAAAAAGCTAGGCAACCATAGAAAGCAAGCCAGTAAGCAGTGCTTATGCAGGGCCTTTGCTTCAGTTCCTGACTTAGGGTTTCCACCTTGAGTTCCTGCCCTGATATGCCTTCATAATCAACTGTAAGCTGTAAGTTGGAAGAAGATTTTTCTCTCCCTAACATTGGTTTTGCCAAGGTGTTTTTTTACATCAATTGGAAAAAAAATTAGGACACCTGCCTTGAAAAATTATAATCAAGCAAATTTGGAACAAAGTAGGTCCCCAAACAGGACCTTTCTAGGTATATCTGCATTACATCCAGCCCATCTGGAACACCACATGCTGTTAGGATCAATCTCTGAGCCACTATATTTGTCCTTGCTTCAACCCCATGAGGGCTGTGTGACCACATCTCCTTTAGCATGTGAGGGGGAGACTGGATCTGGGCTTCCGAGAAATGCAACTAGAGTTAATGTGGGCACTGTAGCAGGCAAGACCCTTCTTCCACACCTTGGGCAACCTTTCAGAAATTACCAGATCTCCCCAGAAGTGTCTGATGCTGACTCCTTGCCTAGCAGGTTGAAGCAAAAGACAGAAGTTCATGACAAATCAGAAAATAATAGTTTGGAAATCAACAGAAAGGCCCATGTGCTAAGAAAGAGACACTTCTAGAACCATCTCTTTAGCACCATCTTCCAATAAGAATGTGAAAGACTTTTTAAGGTAGCCTTCACCCATTCAAAACTAGTCTAGTTGGAGCTCAGATGTCCATCTGTAGCACAGCCAGGGGCTTCCTTGGGGCACAGCCAGACTCACCTCTCTGCTATTGCTGGGTAGTGGGTGTCTCCCAGACCCTCAGCTCAACTCATTGGCTCACCTAACCCTCACGGAAGTTCAAGCTTCCAATCCATTCTTCTTTGTCTATCTGACATATGGCAAAAGCTTAGGCAAGGTCACCTACTGATTAGAGGGGGTTCTTTGATTGGAAGTAGGTTTTCTGGCTATACATGCGGTGACACAAAATTCTTAGAGGCCGCAGAGCTTGAGCTGTGGGGAGGGGTTATTGAGAGGTAGAATCTAGTGACCTTCCCTTGGTCCCCTCGGCAGAGAAGAGTGCAGGAGGAGTGACTCAGCACATTACTCAGTGGCCTTGCCTTACTCTTCTTCCTTCTCTTGGGAAGGTCCTCTGTCATGGTGTCATGATTACTACCTTCCTATCATTATCTTGGCTGCTATTAATAACACATGAATAATTCAAACAGTAAACTTAGAGGCGCCTGGCTCCTCTTCTGCCCTGGGGAGCTGCCAAAGATAGCTCAGCCCCTGGCAACCATGTAGCTGCTTGGGGAGGGCATGGGGCTTGCTAAGAGGAAGCATCATTTTCTTCAATTGTGCGTTTCTTCTGATTGCATACTATGTCCCTGAGAGGATGGGGAGTCTCCTCACAGGTAATTCCCTCATTGTACTAGAAGCCAGGGGAGAGCATCAGCCCTGTTGGATGGCACTGGTGTCTGTTTTCAGGCCAGTCAGCTAGTTTTGCCTCGTGATTTTTTCAGAGAAACTCTGTTCAGGGCTGGGTGGGCCTGGGAGAAGTCACTGGGAACCCCTTTTGTTGTGAATCTAGTCATGAGTATTAGCTACTCACTAGAGAAATCTGTGAAAAGCCATCATGGGATGATGGGTGGTCTGCTGTGGCTTCTCCTGGCCCTCTGTGGAGGAGGAATATTCAACCAAAGTCATCACAGTGTCTGTGTGTGTGAGGGGGAGGGGTGGCTATGAACAGTGAAGAGGAAGACAGGCTGACTTCTCTCTACAACCCAACCCACTGCTGAAAAATAAGGCCCCCAAGGAGACACAGAGTTGTTTTGTTCCCAGTTGCCATCCTGGGACTGGGTGACTACTCTTCCCTATTTACCCAGGAGTGTTCTGAGCTTAACTCTGAATGTCCAACACTTTAATTTTTTTAAAGGCTTGTGTGTGTGTGTGTGTGTGTGTGTGTGTGTGTGTGTGTGTGTGTGAATGAGTGTTTGCCTGCATATATATATATATAAGTGTGCCATTTGCACAAAGTACCTGCATCTGCAGAAGCCAGAGAAGGCATCAGACCCCTTGGAACTGAGGTTGTGGTTCGTTGTTGCTCCTGGGAACTGAAACTGGATTCTCTGTTAAAGCAGCAAGTGCTCTTATCTACAGAGCCATGTTCTAGTTTCACACTCCATGTTTTATAAAAATCCTCACAGTAAACAAGTCAAGGGGGTAAGCCCTGAGGCTAAATGAGGGTTCATGGACAAAATGACACACAGACACACATACACACACACACACATCACACACACTCATACATA
Source organism: Micromys minutus (assembly GCF_963924665.1). Taxonomy (NCBI): domain Eukaryota; kingdom Metazoa; phylum Chordata; class Mammalia; order Rodentia; family Muridae; genus Micromys; species Micromys minutus. The sequence goes on along the minus strand of NC_137967.1, from coordinate 8,229,485 downwards.
CACACACACACACACACACACACTCATACAAACAAACACACACACACACACAAACACACACACACACACACACACACACACACGCGCGCACACACACACACACACACACACACACATCCCATGACAGGAATGATAAAGAATCTACTAGCACTTTAACCACACAACACTTTTTAACATAAAAACGGAAGGTATGGGTTGGGTGAAAAAGAGCTTGATCAGTGGTTAACAGTTCATATTACTGAAGACATAACTCACAACCAAGGAGACCTCAGTCCAGTTGCTCAAATTGGTCCTATAACTCCAGCTTCCTGGCATCTGTTTTTTTTCCTCTGGGCACTGCACTCACATGCACAAACCACCACAAACCCCCACAATTAAAAAAAAAAAAACTGCAATTAAACCTTTTTTTTTTTTTTTTAGAAATTTTCACATGAGAAATTATCAGAAATAATGGCAAAAATTTTACAATTTCCTTAACTTATATTAAGAGAAAATAGTACAAAGTTAAACAAACCATCAGTTAAAATATAGAGCAATTAAGGTCATAATTCTATCAAAGGCAACATTTGCCATGTAATAATCACTTTGTTTTCGCTGACCACATATTATTGTTCCTCTTGCTACACAGGAAACCATACATGTGTGCCTTAGTCGTGCTTACTTAACGTTGACAAATATCTGAACAGTCACAAAGAAGCAAGTTTCCTTTGGCTCATGCCACGACAGGTTACTTCCTGTCGTCAGCTGACTGCAGTATTATAATCCTGCTGTGAGGCAGAAGACCATGTCAAAGGGCAGAGTTGAAAGCTGTTCATTTGTTGGCAACTAGGATGCAGAGAAAGAGATAGGAAGGAGCCAGAACAAGACAGAGCCGGCATAGGATGGCTCTCCAGCGATGGAGGTCCTTCAGGTATGCCCACGTTACATAGTTTCTTTCTTAAGCAATGCCATAAACTAGGGACCAAGCTTTCTACATGAGCCTGTGACAAATGCTCTAATCAAAATTGTACCATCGAGTAATTGCAAAATTATAAACAAATACCAAGGTGCACATAGTCATGGTGATACATTAGTAATGACTAGCAAAAAATACACTAAAAAGGAGATGACTTCCATAGTATAAAACACTAAACTTTTCCTTATTACACATACTAGCAATCTTTAAAATTCTGGTGGGAAGAATGATCAAAATTAATTGCAAGTTAAAAATTCCTGAAACATTGTAGCAAATTCTGAAACCTTAGCACCCAAAATATCTGTCTGTCTATCTACCTATCTATCTACCTATCTATCTATCTATCTATCTATCTATCTATCTATCTATCTATCTATCTATTTATCTATCTACCTATCTATCTATCCATATATATATACATATATATCAGTACCGCTCAAAGTTTCCAAATCAATCATATTGCTGGAGTCTGTCACTCCTACAACTGTGGAAGAAATGGAGAAGACATTATCTCCCCTGAGCCACGAGAAGCCCAGACTCAAGTAGTAACAACTCATGGTGATACTTTGGCTCTGGGAACATCTCAGCATGGTGGAGAAGTCTCACAGGTGAAAACTCACACCAGGTGAGGATTAAGCACAGGTGAACCCTCAGGGCAGGTGAAACGCTGGAACAGAAGGGGCTATGGCAGAGATAAACCCAGGTGACACATCCATGCACGTAAGACATGACTCACCTTTCCTAATCCTAAGAATGGATCTTCATTTTAAGTGACAATAGGTCTAGTTTCCCCAGCAGCCTAAGTTGTAACTCCCCAAACTCTCAACTATCCCCATAAATAAAATAAGAACATCTGGACATCCTTTCACCTGTGGGACTCCACCAAGCTGAGATGTGTGTGTGTGTGTGTGTGTGTGTGTGTGTGTGTGTATGTGAGAGAGAGAGAGCAAGAGAGAGAGAGAGAGAGAGAGAGAGAGAGAGAGAGAGAGAGAGAGAGAGAGAGAGAGAGAGAGAGAGAGATCATTCCCAACTGTCTACCTCCAGAGCCAGGAAGCCCAAGTTTTCAAAAAGTTGGAAGAAGCTTTGGCCTGAAGGTGACTTGCAGTGCCTCTTCACATGAAGTCAGGAGCCCTCCAGTGTTGCAGTCCCAGTGGGAGCACAGCAGGAAAGCCTTTGAGAAAAAAGCTCTGAGAAGCTCTTTGCCATTTATTTACTTATTGGTATCAAGGGTCTCATCGGCTGGTCTAGAATGTGCTAGGTAGACCAAGCCGACCTCAAGCTCGCACGTTTCCTGCCTCAGGGGAACTGTGCCTGTAAATTAGCATGTGGTTCAGTAGTCGGGACAATGTCAACGTCCTGACAACTTGTGACTACCTGACTCCTTTCCCACAATACCTTGAAGCCCCCCCATACCTTGAAGAAATATGTGTGTGTGTGTGTGTGTGTGTGTGTGTGTATGTATATATGTATGTATGTATCCCTGCTGAACCTTCTGTTAAGGCAACTGAATATTTGACTCTCACCTTTATTTATGAGAAACAGTCTGTTCTCTATGGTTCTCAGCTGTGCCAGGTCAATGGACATTCTGTGGAACAGGCAATGTTCAAGGTCAGCAGGGTGTACCAGAACATCCCTCTCCAATAGCCAAAAACCCCACTTCCTTTCTCGCTGACTTTTCTAAGCCTGGCTCCTCGTCACTGGTGTTGACATTCTGGCGGAGGGCTTCTTTTGATTTACTTTTATGTTTGAACTGTCATTTATTTCAATATTTGTGTCTGTGTGTGGGTGCACATATGAAGGCCCCTGAGGACAGTTTCAAGGGTTGATTGTGTCCTTTCACCCTGTGGTTCCCACAGATTGGGCTCAGGTTGTCAGGCTTGGCAGCAAAGACCATCTCACTAGCCCACCAGACATCTGCTTAATAACAAGGAAATGCTCTCCAGGGTGCCAACCAGCTCCAGTGTGTTTGAGTTGTGGCTGTAGACAGAGAGTGCACTTGGGCCCAAACTCTAAAACTCTTTGTCTAGCACAGCAGGAGATCAAGTGTGCAAGGCCATGTTATTCATCTCTAACTTTTAGTCAACTCATTTTTTTTAAGAGATGGCATTAACTAAAAATGTATTTGTATCTACATGACACATGTACACAAACGCTCTTCACTCGTGAGCTGAAAGGGGAGATGTATTTAGAAGGAGAGTCAGAGTTGAGGAGTTGGGTTCATTTCTATAATTATGTGCTAATTTTAACACAGCATTTCCTGGTAGCCAGAGCGGGAGCAGAAGCAGCTCCACGAACAGCTGTTTCTCCCCGCAGAAGAGAAAGGCATGCTAATAACCAGGCCAGCCCCAGGGGAAAGTCAATCATTCATTCTTGCAGTGCTAAGGACAAAACCCCAGATTTGACACATGCTAGACAAGTGCTCTACCCCTTGAGCTACACTCCAACTATAAAGGTAATTTTAAAAGATCTACACACACACACACACACACACACACACACACACACACACACACTTGTTTACATAAAATGTGAACATTGGATATGTATCAGAGATGCCTGGAATTCCAATAGTGATAACATTACAGACTCCAGGATGCTCTTTGTTTGTTTGTTTGTTTTGCTTTGCTTTTTTTTTTTTAAGAAAAAAAAAAATAAACGAACTATCCTGGCCATTCTGGCTGTACCTCAGTAGCTCCAATTTCTAGGTAGGAAAATACGACTGGGTATTCACTTTGGTTCCCCGAAAGCAAATGCTATCTGTTCAATAGGGAATGAACAGCAAGAAAAGAGAGGAAAGGAGAGATGAGAAGAATAGAGTAGGGGAGGGCGTATAAGGAGTGGGGGAGCAAAAAAGGAAGAATTGGGTAAAAGAAAGGGGAAAGAGTAAAGGAAGGGAGTGGGAGGGAGGTGAAGGGAAGGAAGTGGAAAAGGAAAGGTGGGAATGGCAGGGTGAAAGGGAGGGGGGGAGGGAAAAGAATGGGTAGGAGACTGAAGTATGGAGGGGGAGGGAAGAGAAGGATGGAGGGGGAGGGGCGGGGGGAGAGATGATAAAGAGGGAAGGAGAAGGGAGAAGAAAGGGAGGGGGAGGGGAGGAAGAGGGGAGAGAAGAGGTAGATTACACGTGAAATTATTACTGAATTTTGAAAGACAAACATTCCCCCCCCCCAAGGTAGTTTATGGGTTACTGTGGAACACAGACGTGGAGTCAGCCAGTCCTTCATAAGTCTAAATTCATAGAGGTCAGTCTGCTCTACGTAGAAAGAGCCAGATGAGATGGAGGTACATAGTGAGGCCCCACCAAGGAGAAGGAAGAGCAGGAAGAGAGGGAGCAGGAAGAAAGGAAGGAGGAAGGGAGGGAGGGAAGGAGGGAGGAAGGAGATGAGGGAGGGAGGGAGGGAGGGAGGGAGGGAGAGAAGGGAACTAGGATCTAAGCTCCAAGTCCCTAAGAGTGGCCTTCACAGATGTTATTGTCATCATCCGAGTCAGGATGGAAAGCAAAGGAGCTTTGTGGGCACAGGAAGAGGGAGCAGACGTTCACACAGGAGCTTGAGTCTTTTTCCAGTTGAGAAGCATAACTTGAGCATAATTAGCTTCTGCTGTAAATGCCGTAGACCGAGATAACAGTCCTTTCATGCAGAGCTATTTTCTGGTAGTGTAACCATTACCCAGGCTTCAGGCCCACAGGTATATGACTTTTGGCAGAGCCTCACCTTTTCCCCTCAACTCTGCTTACACTCAATCGATAAACTCTGTCTGTGTCCTAGTGGATCAAACCTTTGCCTAATCAGCAGTTGTCCCCGCAAGTTCCTTTTCAGGACCAGAAGGTGACTTTCTTTACATGTATGACCCACCCTTTAAGCATAACAACTTTGACCCACAATTCAGTGGGATATAACACTATAGTGAAAATGTAAAGGAAGCATAGAGTGAGAATCACCTTTGATAAGAAATGTCTGTGTTCTCAATGTGCCTTCTTTTCCTCCTGAGAGCCCCTCTTTCTCTTAATCTTCCTGCTTAAGCTTCTGTTAAAATACCTTCATTGCACCTTAATTCTGACCTGTACCAACAATTCCAAAGTTCTTTTCAGCATTGACACCACTGTCCCTGGTTTGGCTTGGGTTAAAGTCCTTGGTAATCCAGCGAACCCCTCAAGCTATCTCTATAGCTTGACAGTGGGGGCTGTGTCTCCTCTCTCTGCCCCAAATACTGACACCCACTAAAGGAAAACCCTGGTTAACAGAACATTCTGTCTACCAAAGGCCAAGGTGCCTTTTTATTTCAAGACCATGTAAGTGAAACTACATGGGGTGTGAGGTACTGAATGAAGTCCATGGAGTATGGGGTTCTGAAAGAGTGAGAGATGAACTGCTTCCCTAAACAGGCAAACACCATCTTCCCTACCCTATACAGACTCTGGTCAGATCAATAAACATGGACATAGCAGATATCAAGGAAGACAGCAGGGAAAGTGGCTGCTTTACACTGAAATGGAAACACAGAGAGATCCGTAGAAGGGAGACAACAACACACAAACGTAAGACCAAAAAAGAAAAGTAAGAAGATGGGAGAGTTATTATTACAACATCTTACTGATATTTTAACAATTATTTATTGTTATTAGTGTGGTGTGTGTGTGTGTGTGTGTGTGTGTGTGTGTGTGTGTTGTTTGTGGCAGGTGTATAGGTGCTAGGACCTGTAGAGTACAACTGTGTGGAGTGAGTTCATTCTCTTATTCACTCTTACTGTACTGTCACAGTTTCATTTCTGTTGCTGTGATAAAAATACCCTGACAAAAAAATAACTTAAGAGAGGAATGTTTGATTTCAGCTCCAAATTCCAGGTTGTAGTCCATTATTGCAAGGATGCCGAGACAAGAATTTAAAGCAGACAGTTGCATCATAGATACTTTTAAGAGCAGACAGAGATGTAGGAATCATTTGCTTGTGCTCAGCTCAGTTTCTCAATTCTCACATAGCTCAGGATTGCCAGGGAATGGTGCTGCCCACAGTGGGCAAAATCTTCCCATATCAATTAACTTAATTAAGACAAACATTCACATGCCCATAGGCTAATGTGATCTTGACAGTTCCTCAAGACTCCATTCCAATGTAACTCTAGTTTGGTGTTCAGTTAAATGTTAACTTCACACTGTAGACTATTAAAATCATACATGTCTCTGGAAATTCAGCTTTACTGGCCAGGCTTGTCTAACAAGTAACTTAACCCTGCTGAGCCATTTTTCTGGCCTTCTCAGTCTTTTAAACAAACAAAACAGACTTGTTCCATTTTTAATTGTGTGTGTATGTATTATGTGTGTGCATCTATGTGCATCTGTGTGCACATGAATACCCCTGCTTGAATAGTAGCTCAGTTGATAAAGTGTTTGCTTAGCATATAAGATACCCTGGGTTTCACACTCAGGACATCAACAAATCTGAGGTAGTGAGGTAGTGTGCAGACATTCTGTGTGGTGGTTTGAACGAGAATAGTTCCATAGGCTCATATGTTTGACTGTTTGGTTCCCAGTTGGTTGAAATATTTGGGAAGGATTAGGAGGTAAGGTCTTGTAACTTGTGCTCACAAACACACTTGCACATGCATGCATAAAACACACATGTGCAGGTAGACACATGCAGACATGCACACATCACATACAAATGTCAACACACATGAAAATATTGATCATTAGTAATCAAAGACACACAGGTCTACAATACCGCACACCTATATACCTTTGTGAATGGGAAAATATTGGGGGAAGTATGCAGCTAAAATTTTCAAACACTGTTGACAGTCTAGTATTTATTTTTATTTATTTATTATTTGGGCTTCTGCATGCTTATGAGCGTGCTCAAGAATGTCTCTCTCTGTGTGTGTGTGTGTGTGTGTGTGTGTGTTATATGCATGTGTATATGTACACATGAACAGGTGCTAGAGAAGGCCATCAAGTGTCTTTCTCTGTGGCTTGTCACCTATTTATTCTTTTGAGATGAGTCTCTCCCTCAGCCTTCAGCTTGCTGATGTGGCTGAGCATGGCTGACCATTAAGCTCCTAGGATCTCCTAGACTCTGCTTTCCCAGTGTTGAGGTTACAGGTATTCACAGTCGTGGTCAGCTTCTCAGTGGGGTGTGGGAATTTGAACTCAGATCCTCATACTTGTACACCAGTGTGCTCACTTCTCAAGCCATATCTCTATCCCAGTTCTGGGGTTTCTTGCCTGAACCTGAATATACACAACAGTTCAACTTCCATTTACCCTGGAGAAACAGACAGATCTGCCTTAAGCCATACTTGTCAGTCTTGTTGATAGATGCTTTATTGGTGATAACCAAATGAAGACAGACCTGGAGTCTACCAATTAGAAGAACAGATTCAGAAAAGGCTACTGAGAGATGTAATGTCATAAATTATTCTTAAAAATAATACAAGCTGCATGGGGAAACAACCTTTTCTAAATCAGTACTTGTGGTATGGGTTTCTTTGTTTTTTTTTTTTTTTTTTTTTTTTTTTTTGGTATGGATAATAGAGCAGGAAAACCAATCTACTATAGAGACCTCTAAACAGACCTTTGCTAATGGGCTAGGATAGGAAAGCAAAGGAAGCATGCAGGTCCACTGTAGCTTCTATGATTCGCAGAAACATGAATTTGCTAAGTTATGGAGAATTAGGATTCGTTCGTTTAATGTTCTACAAATTTACGTCACATGGAGAAAGCAAGAAAAAATAAAGTACTCTAAGCGAATACTGAACTAAGTGAATTCATGCTCCATGCTGGGATGTTAGAGAAGAAGTATACCAAATGTCTGCAGCTCACTTTGAAACCTAGCCAGAAAGAAGATGGATTGGTGGCTGGCTGGAGACACAGATGAATGGGCAGACGTGAGATAAAGGAAGTGCAACAGAATGTTAATTGCAGAATTCTAAAGTGCTAAGAAAATGGGTGTTCCTGGTACAATTCTCTAACTTTTATGCAGGTTTGAAAAGGGTCATAAGATTTTTCAAAAAACAATATAATCAGCGGGGGGACTAAAAATAGCATACGGAGAAGAGAAAAAGGGTAGGTGAACTAAATCTTTATTTCTTATGTTAGGGTCAGTGCACATCATCTCAAGTGGAGTGCTTATGCAGGACCCTGTCACACAGGGCAAGGAAAAGAGAGGACATCCTGGTTCAAAGAGATGCTAGTCTCCCAGACAAAAGAGGGGCACATTGTGCTCACAGCCTTTCACAACAATAATCTTTACCTTTATTTTACTTTTTAAACCATATAATGTATTGCTTTGATATATATATAAAAAAATAAATCAAGAACACGAAGAAAATGTCTTGGGCCCCAGACACATTTCTTATCAAGGACCATTGGAGATCTCTGCCCAAAGCTTACCCTGCTCACTCTCTGGAGCTGGATTGATTGATGATGTTGAGAAATGTCACTGCAGGGAGGAATTCAGATCAGAACCACTTTTATCTCATGTCAAGAGTTTGAGCTTTCTGACTGTGTGGTATCTGCCAAGTGGAGTGCATAGCTGAAAGTACCCAGATGAATTTGGAAATGCGCTACTCCTGGAGAAGGAGAAGGAACCCAAGGATAGCCAAGTACACATTAGGTTTTAATCGATTTGCACCGTTCATCCCTTACTTCCAAAATGAGGCATCTGGACAGCACAGCAATTTGGGAGTTAGTGCTCTCTATAGAAAGAGATTTGCTCATCAAGCGGCATTGCCCTGGGTCCTTGCTTGATGGATTTGATGGGAATTGTCTGTGTGTACACTTGAGAGGCATCTATGCTGAACACATTGCTTCTTGTGACTGGTTCTGGGACACTAAAAGCTGTTCTGCCACTAGCTATGGAGTTTCCAGTGTTTGGTGCTTCGGGTTGAGGTTGCTACCTCCCACAGAGACCTGGAAATGAACCGGTGTAACAATGACCATTTATCCATCCATCCATCTGTATGTTTATCTAACAAGTGTTGATTAGATTCTTAATAAAGGCCTCATTGTGTAAGTTCAGAAAACTGTTAAAGGCCGACAAAAATCTCTGTCCTTGCGTAGTTTGCTTTCAGTATAATTTGGGGTTCAAATGCTACGAGAAAGGTTTTCAGGGTGCCTATGTTGAAGACAGACTGGAGGAGGGGATTTAAAAACAAAAACAAAACAAAACAAAAAACCCTATATTGTCTGTGTCCTTGCCAAGAGACTGATGCTGCGTTCCATGGGGTTGCTAGTTGCCAGGCTGCCACACTCAGGAGCTTGGTTTCCCTTGTCCGAGCACTGAGCAGGCGCACAGTGGCATCCACTGTTCGTCAGCAGCTGACAGCTAACAAGATACTGAAAGGAAAAAAAAAAAGGTCCATTAGCAGTACCCTCGCTAATGTCCTGCTCGTGAGTCTCTTTACTGGTCAGGTCACTGGCCTCCTTCCAAACCCTCTGCAACCTTCTTTACCCATAAGAAAACAAAATGTCTTCTATCTCAGAACAAGGTTGCTCTGCATCCATGGTCCCAACTTTTCTGCCTAGAATCCTACATCCTGAGACTCAGTTGCAAATGACCTGTGCTCGCAGAACAAAAAGCCACCATACTGGTTCCTGCTTTCTTGTGTTGTCCCTCCATGTCACATACTGACTCCTGTGTCTACTGCCAGGTCTCTACTGATCTACCTCCTCAGACTTTAGTTATATGTGAAAACAGATACTCACTTCATGGATCCCAGGCTTGGACTCTGAGAGCAGCTTTTTCCCAAATCCCTGCTTTCTTAAGTCCATCGCTTACCTTTTGGAAGGGTTTCCGGTGCTGTGCTAAAACATTGATGATTTACTTCAACTCAGAGAGGGAAGAATTCAGGACAAGAAATCACAAAGGGCAGGAAGGAACCTAGAAGCAGGAGCTGATGCAGATGCCTTGGAGAGGTGCTGCCTACTGACTTTTTCTTCATGGTCTGCTTAGGAACCCCAACAAAGGAGTGTCTCCAACCACACTGAGCTGAGCCCTCCCCAGTCAATCACTAAATAAGAAAATGCCCGACAGCCCAATCTTATGAAGAGATTTCCCCAATCATATGACTCTAGTCTGTATCAAGTCGACATAAAACCGAGCTGGCACAAACTTCCTAATGGGTTAGGCTTCGATAATCAAGCACAGTAGAGGTATTTCCAGAGATGTTTGCACACACCATGGCTCTGTATGCTATGAATGCTGCTTGAACAATCGTGCTAAGCCTTTCCCCAGCATCTGGTTGGCATCCTAAGAGCAAAGAACGAAATGGCAGTTACCCGGCAGTCATTGCTGGTTCTTCCACGTTGCCACTTGAGTGGAATGGTATCTCAAGCATAAGGTCTTGGTTTAGAACAAGGCAGGATTGGAGATGGGAGCCATCATTGGAGAGCCATCATCCTCCCATCTTCTCATACTGAGTGACTGAAGGAGAGTGGAGAGGGAGGAAGGTGGGTAGAAGTCTATCAGGGACAAAGCTCTAAAATTAGAGGGGGACTTGGATGCTCTGTCTGATGACTCTCTGTCCTCTTCCCTTGAGATGAGGGTCTCTCACTGAACCCCTCCAGCATCTCACTCTACTGAATGAATGGCCCGAAGAGCAAAGGCTCCTGTCGCCACTCACCACAGATAGGTTTCCAGATACGTGCATGGCTACACTTATCTGAGGACAGAATTTAGTTCCTTGAGCCTGTAAACAAGCACTCTTCTCCACTGAGCCATCCCCCCCCAGCCCCTGTCCTAGTGTTTCTTAATTACTATTAATCAATTAATAATTCTTAATAGGATGAATAACATGATGACTTAACATGAATTATTAATCAATACAAGATTGATATGCTGTGGGGGAGGGTGTCAACATCTAAACTAGAGTCGGCTAGCTCTGTCTTCCTGAAGCCAACTGTGTTGTTTAGAGTATAGAAGGAAATACAGGTAACATTGCTGGGAGCCTGTTTTGAGTAAGTGTAAGTATGGGCAGGGCAGGGCTACTCAGAAGAGAGTGTTGACTTGTTTTCTTTCTTTCTTTTTTTTTTTTTTCTTGATTCAAGAATGGATATCTCTGTCCACTGGGGAGCCCAAGGGGCAGGGGGAGGGTGAAGAAGTACAGACACATGTTCGTCCTTCACTTCCGCCCCTGTTTAGTCCTTCCGGGTTTTACTGAGGGGAAATACTTCTTGTTGGCCGCCAGAGAACCTTACAGAAGAATCGCAGGTGACTGATGAATTGTCTCCAGTACAAGCAACAATAACAGGCAAACAAAAAGTCGAAGATGGCAAGAACCTCTAATATGTGCATTCCTGTTTGTAGAAAGCTGAAGGTTTCAATCTGAACCTCATATCCCAGAGGCTTCATACAGCCCTATGCGGAAAGGGTTGAGATGGAGCTTCCAAAACACACTGGGTGGATTTGCTGTGATCAACTCATGATGTGCGCACAAATGTTCAACATATGAAGGGATATACAAGGGAATTTAAAGACATTATTACCAACAATGACCCTGGTTGTACCAGGAAAAGAAAATCACCTATCAGTTGTCAGTTTTAGATTTTTCCCTGAAATACATTATTCTTCTGTGTTGAAAGACATGTGGCTTCTTCCGAGGTTGAACAGGTAGAGGACATTTCAGAGGTGGCTGGTGGCGTTTCTGTCACTGCTATGGGAGAAGCCACCTGAAAGATGAGAACAGCCCAGTGAAGGCAGAGGAAAGACCCAGAGCCTGACTTCTTATGGCACCTGTGCCAGGCTTGAGCCAGCTGTTACTTTAGTGAGAAAAAAAATAACTCATCTACCTTTGAACCTCAGTCATAAAAGCCAATTTCCCCCTTTGCTTATTTAAGCCAATGTGAGTTTGGACGATATTATTTGCAACCCGAAGTGGCCTAATAGGTTTCTCGGAACAGCCTAGTGGGGAATACCTTCCAGGTCACTTCATTTCCTTTGACTTTGAGTGTTCTTATCTGTTAATGGAAAATAATAAACTTATCTGTATTTGTTTAATAGGATTGCTGTAAAACCCAGCTGAGATAATAGTTATTAAAGTTCTTTACAAAATGTGTGGGGAATTTTAAAACTTAGATTCCAGAGGTGCGTGTTTGTGCGCTTATGCGTGTGTGTGTTTGTGTAAATATGCAGTGTGTGAAGAGCAGTACTGTGGTGTACATGCATTCTGTATGTGTGATATTTGTCTGTCATGTACTTATGTGTAAGGGATATTTGTAGTGTAGCATGTGCACTTTCTATATGTTTATTGAGTATGTATGGTTTATGCAGAGTGTGTCTATGATGTGTTATTTGTGTGTGGTGTGGTGTCTGAAAGTTGTTTGTAGTATGATATAATTTATGTGTATGAAAATGTGGCACATGTGGTGTGTGTGTGTGTGTGTGTGTGTGTGTGTGTTTGCTGTGTAGTATGTATAATATTTGAGCATATCATGTGGGTGGTATGTGGGGCATATGTACTGTGTATGATGTTTCTGGTTTGTGTATGTGTTGAGTTCGTGTGTAGCACATTATAAGAGAGTGCACTGGGTGATGCGCTTATAGTTAATGAATGATGAACCTATGTTCTGACTTGTTTTCCAATTTTGGAAGCTAACCCACAAGGCATCTCATTGTTGTAACCTCACGGGGGAAAATAACCTCTCTTTTGGACTACAGCTGATTCTCCAAAAGCTGTGTGACTGGACATCTGCCTCTGCACGTGCTATTTTCCCGATCATCCCTTTTCTTAGCATTACGAACCTTCAACTGAACTTAGTGACCTCTTCCTGCTGCTGGCAGCACCTCCATCATTACTCAGCACAAAGGTAGCAAACAACCCATGGAGCAGATCCTTCCACTAACTTTTAGCTTCATTTAAGCCTGGTAGCTTGGTCAGAACCTAAGGGTTCTAAGAGGGCTTCTGCAGCCTCAGTGCTGGCTGGAACTTTGTAATTCATTTGAGGGCTAATGCCCTGACAATTGTCCTGCTGCTCTAAGAGTTGGCTTCCACGTTGTGCTTCCTACAGCTCTGGCAACTCACAACTGACAGGAAGAAGCATCCTTTTCTGCCACTCAAAGTCTCCCCTGACTCAAAAATGAAGTCTACAGATGCCACACTCAGGACCAGAGATGGTAGTCGTGACGTGTCCTGGGTTTATTTTAAAAAGATTAATTTAATATTCTGGATTCTTTGATCCACAATCTGATGCTTTGTAGATTGTTGGAGCTTGAGCTCTAGCAAGGAGCCACATCTCATTGGGGCGCATTCTTATTGCTGAGCCACAACTTGGTTCTCTCCACTGGTCCTTGCCACTAGCTCCTTCAGTGTATAGGATGTCTTCTTTTATGGCATAGTTTGTGAGGACATTCTCTCTTTCACATCATATCACCTTGCTGAGCACCATCTCAGTTCCCTCGAGCATCCCCACATACACAGTCTCCAAGCTATGTCAGGAAGCTTCCCTGAAGTTCCAAAAACTGGGGTGGGGGAGGGAATAACACTGTACCCAGCACAGAAACAAGTTGCATTCAAAGTCTGATCACCTTAGTCATTCCCATTTCTGTTAATGGTGTCACATTCACACAGCCTTCCCAATGCTGTTGCTGTCTTTTCTCTCTTGGCATGTCTGCTTCACCGGAGCCTTATTCTGACAAGCACCTGAAACATTAATTAGAACAACCAAGTCCCTAACCCTTTTCTCCCTTCCCTCTTCCTCCTTCTTTCTCTCTCTTTTTATCATTTCCTGTTCTGCTCATGTAGTATTCCAATCCGGTACATGCAATGCTCACACTTCCCTTCCATCCCTCATGTACATGCTAACTACAGCCCCAGAAAGAGACTTCTCCAGGATTCTTCTCCTGAAGAAACATCGTGGTCTCCATTCTTGGAATAATTGTTTTGATTCTCACCACTACTCTTGGATTGAGTTTCAAGAATTTAATAACAACGGGCAGCATGTCAGGAAGATGACCTGACTCTCACTATGTCTAGCAGATGTTAGCTGTAGGTACTGATGCTGTTGCTGTACATAGGAGCTTCTGATGTATATTGGGTCCACGTAAGTGAATAAATGACAGAGTGAACTGATTCATGGTGATTGGGAGAGCATCCACAAGTTCAAGGGGCTTTGGAGGAAACTGGTACCTTCTATCTGGTCCCTTCTTAGTTGAATGACTATTGTTACTGAAGGGCTTTTTATCTTCTGGGGACCTACATCTACTCAGTCCCGTTGCCTAAAGAGAACACAGACACCTATGAATATGGTTATATAGCAGTTTCCTTCCTATTAAAACTTCTGCTTCAGAAGGGAAGAGGAAATTCGTGAGCCTCAAGGGGTAAACAAAAGTCATGTGGTTGGGCAAATAGAAACTGAAGATTTTCCCGAGTACCTTCCCCAGCAATATGACATATAGGGCAATGGAACTGCCTGCCAACTGTGTCAGGATTACAGCAGTCATCAACTCTCAGCCATGTTTAAGTGGGCTTTGGGGTGGCACAGCTGCCTTTGAGTCACCCCTGCTTTGTGAAAGTAACCTCTCGCCCATATTCCTATAGTAATCCTAATGAAAGCATGTTGGCTCACTAAGTTAGATTTCAGTGTAGGCTTTGATTTGTCTAGTCGTGGGCTTCCCTTATGTAGCAAATAGGCATGTACGTTTTCTCTCCCTAAGAAATGTCTGCCACACAACATGTAACTTTCACAAAAGTAGATGGAACAAACTTGAGGCGCACGTCTTAATATTTGGTGACTTTCAGCCCGTCTTCACACTCCTTTGGATATCAGCCATCGTTTCTGTCTTTATTGGCAAGTTGGTTGTTGTAATGGTCCCTACCATGCTACTAAGTGAGAGTGTGGCATACCTGTATGCCAAAACTTCTCTGAGAATCAAACAAGGAGTGGGGTTAAACTGTTGGCAACAGGGAGCTCCAGATAGTTCACACATTCCAGTTTCTTCCTTCTCCTCTTAAGAAGTACAACACTACCAGGCCTGGAAGTTCAGATCTGTGATTGCAACTACCCTGGGTGCTGAGGCAGAAAAATTACCAGGGCCTGCTTGGGACATGGAGTAAGTACAATGAAAGCCTTGGCAACTTATGAAGAAATTGTCTTTTTAAAAAAGTCAAGAAAGCTAGGAGTAAATATAGATATAGATATAGATAGAGATATATCTACACACACACACACACACACACACACACACACACACACACACGCACACAAACCATGGGATATAGTGTTTGTCTAGCATATATAAGCCCTTAGGTTCAAAACCTTAGTATAAAGAAAAGTGAGAAGGAAGGGAAGGAAAGACAGAGGGGGGGGGGAGGGAGGGACGGAGGGAGGGAGGGAGGGAGGGAGGGAAGACAGAGAGAGGAAATGATAAATAATAACATACATTACATTAAAGTCTTTGTGAAGCCCTTGAGGTAGGGGGGGGGCAGCGACAAGCTAGGAGTTTGTAATTATAAAGAGAGAACAGTGAACAGTCTTTAGCCCCTGGCTGAACTAGTGTTCCATGGAACGCACACTCTAAAATCCTTATTAAATGGTCCCTTCAATATGCAAAGCATCAGCTTAGAAGCAAGTTGAATTTATGATAAGTGAGAGCATTTTGGATCATACAAGTCTTCAGTAAATGCCAGTTGGAGGCAAAAGGAACAGAAGCCCCTTCTGTAATTAGTACAGCCTTTACAACAGCTTGCACATATCTTTCTGAGAGTTGGAAAATTATAATGTTTGTGACAGGGTTGTGTGCATATCTGTTGTCAGAGTTAATAAAGCAACTGTTTAATTACTCATATTGGGCATAGCTGGAGCTGGTCTCACACATCCTTTCTTGCTCAGAGATGGCCAAATTCACTGGCATATGGGCAGAGCATAGATGGTGTTATGGTTTGATTTTAAAATGTTCCCCACTACCTTCTGTATCCAGGCAGGAACCCCAATGGAGCGATAGGGACACTAAACCACCCATAAAATTTTCCACCCCAAATTTATCTTGTGTACAAGAAATATAAGAATGGAGCAGAAACTGAAAGAGCAGTCAACCAATAACCAGCCTAACTCAAGACCCATCCCATAGGCAAGCACGAATTCCTAACACAATTAGTGATACTCTGCTATGCTTGCAGGCAGGAGTCTTGCATGTTTGTCCTCTAAGAGAGTCCACCTAGCAGCTGACACTGACAGAGGCAGACACCCACAGCCAAACAGTGGATGGATCTTGGGGACTCTTATGAAAGAATAAGAGGAAGGATCACAGCCCCAAGGGGATAGGAACGCTATAGGAAAATCAGTAGAGTCATATACTGGACCCTTGGAACTCTCAGAGACTGAACCATTAATCAAAGAGCATACATGGGCTAGACTTGGGCCTTCCCACACATATGTAGCAGGTGCACATCTTGATCTTTATGTGTGTTTCCAGAAACTGGAGCAGTGGCTATTCCAACAGCTATTGGCTGCACATGGAATATGTTCTTCTAGCTGGGCTGCCTCAGCTAGGGCTTGTCTGGGGGAGAATGGGCCCAGCCTTGCAGAGACTTGATGTGCAGGGGTTGAAGGGATACCCAGAGGAGGCCCCACCCTCTCAGAGGGAGCACGTGGGAAGGGATTGTGGTAGAGAGTGATCATGCCTTTGAACCACTTGGCCCCAAATAGTGACGCTGTTTGAGGAGGTTGGCATAAGTGAGTTTCATGGAACAAAAGCATTTAAGGGTAGAGACCAACTTGGCTTCCATCCCCTTTGTTTTCTGATCCTCTGAGATGTGAGCAAGTTATATTATATGGTCTTACTGCCATGGGTCATGCCTCTCCCAAACTGTGATGGAGTGTGTCCTTTAAACTGTGAGCCCCTTTTTCTCTGCCCAGGATTTCGATTAAAAAATTTAACAAAGGGAAAAAGAGCTGGGGTGGAGGGTAGAGGCTGTAAGGTCCAAAGACTTGTCTCACCCTAAGAAGTTAGGCACGCTCCATCAGAGAGTGTTTGTTGTGGTTGTTTTCAAAGAAGTTTGTTTTGGCATACAACTCAATTACTGATAGAAAGGAGTGCAGCTGAAAGTAAGAAATTAGGAGGGAAGTAGAACAGAGAAAAGATCTGTCCCAAAGACTTTGGTCAGATTTTGAGGCTAAAGAACAGCCGAGGGACGAAGCTTGGCAGGGCAGAAGGAAATCTAGGACCTTTGTCACTTGACAGGTAGACAAAGGCAAGTGGGGTGTAGAAGAGAGATGAATCTTTCTGTTGTATAACAAATACTAATAGGTGTCAGCTGAATATTCCTCCTCCATCTAAGTACTCTATGGCGTTCTATGATCTGAGACACAGAGTAGAGACGCCCAATGAGGCACTGCAGCCCTGGCTTCATGACACGGCTTTGTAAACAGTGCTCTCCTCCTCAGCACTAGTGTCTTCCTTGCATCCGGGCTTACTGGCAGGACAGGGATGATACAGTCTTTGGAGGGCAAGACTCAGAGCACAGTGCCAGGTCCTTTAAGTACTCATTTAAAATTGGAATAATTGAGAAAGTGCTCTCTCTCTTTCTGTGTGTATGTGTGTGTGTGTGTGTGTGTGTGTGTGTGTGTATGTGTGTGTGTGTGTATGTGTGTGTGTATGTGTGTGTGTGTGTGTGTATGTGTGTGTGTGTATGTGTGTGTGTATGTGTGTGCATGTGTATGTGTGTGTGTGATTGTTATTTTGTTGTTTTTGTTGGCACTGAGCATGAAGCTCAGGGACTTGCACATACTCAGCAAACTCAACAATGAGATGCACACTCAGAAGATTTGGAGTTTTCAGTAGCTACGGCTATAGATTTAGACACAGACACAGATGCACCATTTAACTGCTCAAATGTCTTTCACTAAAGAGGCCATTTTAGATCAGATGCTCCAAAGAGGCCATTTTAGATTGGGGATTACTGAGTATGGTGAACAGCTCATACCCATGAGCTATACAGGAGCCTACAGAGCAGAGGAATCTTCACATGAAAACTTGAATAATGCTATAGAAACTCAGACCTGATGACCTAAAATGGGGCCTCCGTACAGAGGGATGCAGTACATTGAGAAGTGTCTTTAACTGCTTATGAACTTAACATGATATAGAAACATCTTAGCTGCTAACTGCGGAGCTTGCTGGAGCACACGAAGAAGGGCTGGCTTGTCCTTCCCTCCCATAGCTTTACAGAGTTACCCCTCATGTGCAGGCCAACAGAATGAACTTGTATCTTTTCTGCACATACTTCGAACTAAATCGTTGGGGACTGACTGACTCCTTAGCTTCACAGAGCCTAGATATTTTGTTTAAAGAATTTGAGAAGACAATGCTGCCTTGGATGGGCCACGGGCAACAGCTGACCCCTCTTTCAAGCCAGGGTCCCTCTCCTGATATTTCTCCTTTGTAAATATGTTCAAGAGGTAACCCAGTGGCCTTGGTTGAAATGTTTTCAGAAGTTTTGTTAGTGGAGAAATTTCTTTGGAGACCTAAATTTCTATTTACCTTTTGTGACAGGGTTTAAAGGGGGGAAGAAAAATCTCATTATCTTCCTCTTCCACCGTCTCAGCAGCAGGATGGAGATATGTCAGTTCCCAAAAGAACTGGTGCTGGGTGTGCGCCAGGATATCTACTGAGCCTTTAACAAATACAGTCTTTAGCATGCAGTCACACTTGCCATCCCAGAGCCCTGAGATAAGACTATCTGTGACATGGCTGAATACAAAGAGACACGTTTAAAATGATTTCCTTCTCTAGAATTACACGGAACTCTGCTAAGTGGCTCATTCAGTTGAAATTGATAAGGAGATTCCTTGGAAAAAAAAAAGAGTGACTTCAAATTTAGTTTCTCAGAATTGAGGTTCTTTTGAGGAAAGCATCTAGAATCTGGGGCAATTATGGTTAGCAAGTACAGTCTACAGTAGGGTTCGTGTTTGCAGATCAGCAACAGACAAGAACCTTAGCTTTCTAGGATTACCGTGGCCTTTGGTGTCTAACGTTCATGCCTTGACTCTCTGTTGATTGGGTAAAAATGATAGCCTATATATTTATGTCAGCATATAAAAGTAAGCTCTGACAAGCCTTTATATTCTACCTGCTCTATCCATGGATTGGTTGTGAAAGGTCAAAGGTTGTGTTACAAGTTTTTCTAGTGTAGGAATATTTTCTTCTCATTTTTTTTTGTTTTTGCATAGATCGACAAAACAACTTGATGTATCAGCAAGTCTCATGAGACTTCCGTGTTAGCATCTTCACATAAGGGAGCTGGTTTGTAGTGGTCACCAAAATGGCATGCTTACCTCTTAACCTGGAATCTCAAGTAGGGAATCCTACTTAGCCAACTGCTCTTTACTGATATTACTAAGGTAAGAATGTCAAGCTACATGTGATGACTAATTTGAATGGTCAGCTTGACACTGGAGGAGGTAAGTATATTTGAAGAATTGCCCCCATCAATTCTTTGGGCAACTCTGTGGGGCATTCTTTGGATTCCTGATTGATGTAGAAGGTTGCAGCCCACACTAGGTAGTACCACCCTTAGGCAGGTTACCCTGGACTATATAAGAAATGTAGCTGAACTTGAGTCTTGAAACAAGCCAGTAAGCAGTGTTTCTCCATGACTTCTGCTTCAGTTCTTGCCTCCAGATTCCTGCCTCAAGTTCTTGCCATTAATTTCTCATGGACAGACTGTGTAACCTGCAAAATGAAAAATAAGTATTTCCTTTCGAAGCTGCTTTGGTCATGGTCACAGGAAACAGAAAATAAACCAGGACAGGAGTCGAAACTGAGAATTGGGATGTAAATGACTATATTCTCTTGTTTGGAGGATTATAGAAGGATTTTGGTACCTTGGACTACTGAGTGCTTAGCATTTAGCAGGCTGTTCTGTAGGAGCTGGGAAAGTAAATTTTCTGAAAGAAATGCAGACATGGAAGGTTGGCTTGTGGGGTTTCATAGGGAAACAAAGACTCTCCCCGGTCGCATGATTATTTTCATTTAAGATTCTATAGAATTGAAACCCTCTTACATGGACAATCAATGCTAGTTAGCTGGCACTGAAAAGTCAGTGTATGAATTACAAGAGACCACCATCATTGCACTTAAATCTTTTCAAAATATTTTCTCAGGGTCAACACCTAAAAGCAGTGATCGAGACAGAGAGACAGTTGTATCTTAAGGTGGCAGCATGACTTGGTAATGTGTCTTTCAGGTGGTATTGAATTTGAAGTCATGATGGGTTCATGGAGATGAGATAAGGCTTGGCACTATGCAGGATGGTTGTAAGATATGGCCAGAGAAGATATTGGTGAAAATAAAGCCTAGGTTACAATGAAGACCCTAAGGCTGAATGAGTCATAGAGAAAAGTGTATTGGGCTTAGCACTGTAAGAGATCAGGAAAGGCCACTGGGAAAATGAAGCCTCAGTTGCAATTGAGACCCCAGGATATTGGAGACACAAAGATGGTGGAAGGTCCACAATCAAAAATGGCAGATATGCAATATAGGTGACCTGAGCCCATGACACAAACTGCATGTGCCGCTGATGGCAGAACCAGGGAAGGAGAGATGCCCAAACTCTTTCGAGTCAGAAGATCATGATTTACTTCCTGATATCAGAGAGACATTGAGTTATACCATTGGCCTTTTGTATTGCTTAGGAGTTATTTCTTATGCTTAGGTTATTCTCCTTTGAAATAAATAATGTAACTTATTTTGCATTATACAGGAGCACACAGTTAAGCACTGTTTGGATTTTTTAAAGAGAGTTTGGAGTTTCAAGGTATTTGAATTTTTGAAGACTGTAGAACGTTTAAAGTTGTCCTAAATTTTAGATTGTCTTACTGACATGAGATTTTTGGGACAAGGTTAAGGTCATGGTTTACCAACTATGTGTTTGTGTATCAAGCTAAGGAAGGATGGGATTGTGAGAGCTAATCTTGCTTGTCAACTTTACATACCTGGAGGAGGAAACATATCCTAAGAGATGCTTCCATTAGACTGGCATGTGGGCATGGCCTGTGGGGCATTTTCTCAATAGCTAATTGTTGTAGGAGTGTCCAGTTCACTGTGAGTGGTAATCTCCTTGGACGCAAGTTACCTTATATAAGATCCCTAAGTAATACAAGCAAAGCAGTAGGAAGCGATCCTTCATGCTCTCGACTTCAGTTTCTGCCCCCAGGTTTGCCCTCCCTTCCCTTAATAAGGATTCTAACCTATAAGATACGGTAAATAATTTCCCCACCAAGTCACTTTTGATCATGCCATTTGTTACAGAAGCCAACCCAGAACACTAAGGTCTCTTGCTTCTCTGCACGTCCCTAAACCAGAGAATGTATCCTTCATGAGAGACACATAAACACAAGACAGAGAGATCAATCTAGAATGTCTCTAACTTACAAAACCTAACCAGCCCAGAGTCTTAGAGGGTATTACACATTCAAACCATAGCAATTGCTGGCTGAATGGACAGTACTCTGAAGAATCAGAGAACATCACGTCTGGAAGAAGTCCCATTCTATCCCCTGGTTCTATCCTAACATTCAGTGGTTGTCTTTCTCTCAGGAAGCTGGTATATTACTCCTTCTATATTGCCAAGGCCCTGTCTAAAAAGCTTTCAATATTTTACCCCAAGTCACATCTATACATAGTCTCATATCCTACTCTCACCTTGGCCCAACCATAGAAACTCTTCTCAACAGCCTTATCCTCATCTTCTTGTGCTTTTCACACATACAGTGAAAGTGATGAAGCATCCTTCAGAATTTCTATCACCTTGCCCCATCTCCCAGAGCTTCAGTTGGGTACCACTCTTCCAACTGCTCCCACTCTGTACTCTACACTACCTTGTCAACATTGCCCATAAAGCCGAACTCTCCAGAAGCCAAAAATGTCTACAGGGCCTGATTCTGGCCTTTTTCTTTAGATTTGCTTCCACTACCAGTTTCAGATCCAGTTCTGAAAATGCGTCCTCACCTTTCAGCCATGATGGCACCTGTCTGAAATCCACTTCTCTGTTTTGATGTTTCTCTGGAACCATAAGCCACAGTGATAGCTCATGACTGGTTTTGCCCCTGGTCACTGCAGCATTCAGTTAGCCTAGTAATCAAAGGTTGTGAGCAACTGCATGCTTAGTCTATGAGGATTATAGTCTATAGCTCCATGAGCCCTGCAAAGGTAGGATGTTCTAAAGTTAGATATACAGTTATAACAAATGTATATTCAAGAATGTTTGGGAGAACAATCACTGAATGCATAGCTGAGCTAAATTCTCCTTTTCTAGACTTTGTTTTTTCTCACATATAAAATTTAGGACTTAGATTAGACCAGTAATTCTGACACCTTTAAAAATTATTATAATATTTATTAGTTTTACAATATCTATCCATGTATGTATATATGTACTTATCTATCTATCTATCTATCTATCTATCTATCTATCTATCTATCCATCCATCCATCCATCCATCTATCCATCTATTCATCCATCCATCCATGTATCTATTTGTCTGGGACAGGGTCTTTCTGCCTCAAATAGATAATAGCCTTAAACTTACTGTATAGTCCAGACTGACCTCACACATACAAGCTTCTTGCCTCAGCTTTCAGAACACTGTCTTCTTAACCCAATTGCCAATATAAATAATAAGAAAGTAACAATAAATAAGTGAACAGTGGTCTTAATCATTCAAATTACTAAAAAAAAAAAAAAAAACTTCCATTTTTCTGTCTGCTAACCCCTTTATTCTTTCTGCTCCATTTTCTTACTTCTATTCTTCCCACAAGTCTTTTGACTCAAACTACACAAGTTTCCCATAGACTTGGGAAAGGATTGTTGTTGCAGGAAGGAGAAAGAAAGAAAAAGTCAGTTCTTACATTTGGAATTCAACTCATGCCATAGTGACCTTAGCCTGGGAAGCTGTCACTAGAGGCACAGTGGGAGGCAGACAGACAATACACTGAAGCCTGCAGGTGGGTAATAAAGGGTCCCTCTTGCAATGGCATCTGGGGTAGCGAATCCACAGGAGGGAAAAGGAGAGAAAGCAAAAGGAATGAGAGCCATACTTATTGCATGGGTAGGACTGGGGAAAGCAATGTTTCTTCCTTTAGTCTAGCTTAAAAACCCCCGCCTCCATCCCAGGAGAGCAATACATACATGACTTTAAGACCTCAGCAGTGCAGGTAAGAGTGGCCTCTAGACAACCACTGTTTTCTGAGAACAAAGTTGAGAAAGACTGTCAGTGAGGAGCTTAATAGAGGAATAAGAGAGCTGTTATGGCTAGGCATTCCTCCACTCTTAGGATTCACAGTACACGAAGACTCTGGAGGACAAAAACATGGGAGAAAAGCAGAAGAAATAAGACAACACAGTCCTAGAGAGACAATGACCCCTGCAGTTTCTGCCATATCCCTTAGAATAAAGAATTAACAAAGGCTACCATTTGGGGAATCAACTTGACAGTTTCTCAACTGCCATCTGATCATGCTATACTTAATGAAGTCTATAACCACACTCATGTTTATTGCAGTCCTGTTCACAACTGCCAAGACACAGGGACGTGAGGGTGACCTGGGTGAGGTACCTGTCCATCTATTGTTCACCAGGGTTTATTTGAGTGATGTAGCTGGCTACCTGAGTGTCACCTTCCTCCTTCACAATTCCTTGTGTGTTCGTCCAGAAGTTACCAAAGAGAATAACTTGCCCTGCTAGGGAATGATAGTTCTTTGGTCTTGGTTTTATGCATTGTATATGAGTTGTTGGGATCATCTATATATGTTTGATTCAACCATAAAGAATAATAGAATCGTTGTTTGCAAAACATGATATGGACTGGAAATTATTATGCTATACAAAATAGCTGATAGATACTGATAGATACTGTGTGTTTTCTCTTGTATGTGCGGTGTGTGTGTATGTGTGTGTGTGTGTGTGTGTGTGTGTGTGTGTGTGTGTATAACATGAAAATCAGACAAGATTACTTGAGAAGAATAAGGGGAACATTAAAGGGGAAGAAGGTGGGACAAACAGATCAAAAGAGCAATTGAGTATATGCAAATGTGGCCAGAGGGCACAATGTTTATATATGTGCATTATGTATGTGTATTACTTTCTTATTGCTGTGATAAAGCACTATGACCAAGGAGACTTAAAGAAAAAAACAGTTAAATTTGGACTATGATTCTACAGGGATAAGAGTCCATAGTGGTGGAAAGACAGGGTAGCAAGCAGGCACAGCGGCAGGAGCAAGAAGCAGGGAGCTCACATCCTTAACCACAAGCACAAAACTGAGAGAGTAAACTTGAAGTGATGGAGGTTTTTAAACTCACACACTTGCCTCCAGTGACATACTTTTCCAGGAAGACCACTCTTCTTAAATGTCCCCAGACGGCACCACCAACTAATGACAAGTGTTCCGATATCTGAGCCCATCGGAGACATTATCATTCACATCACTATAGTATGAAAATGTCAAAGTCAAGCCTATTTATTGTTTAACATGATAAATATACACTAATGGATTAATAATAAAGTTGAGGGTAAGTCTCAGGAGCTAAAGTAATATGGTCTCTACATCATCTGTTGTACCATCAGGGTGTCTCATTCTAAGCTAAACATCTGAGATGGGAAACTCATTGCAAATTACCAATGGGCCCCCAGCCCCAGGACCCTGCAGGTCTATGAAGTGCAAAGAGACCCTTCATGTTTTGTGTTTCTTTACTGGCACATGCCTCAGGATGGTGCAGAGGATGACATAAGGCTGGTGAGCTCATGATGGGTTTGGTGACATCAGAGTATGTAAAGATACACTAAGTTCTCTACACATAAACTTGAAACATAAACCTACATAGTAGAGAGACAAAAAGCCATGAAGTGGGTGAGCTTACTCTTGTAACTTGGTTCAGCTCTTATAGAGATGGGAAGCTGGGGCAGACACCAAGTCCAGTCATAAATGTAAAGCTGTATCCCTTCATGATGTAGAAGTTGTGGTCCATGAATTCGATGGCATCTCAGTTGGCTCAGGTGAGTTTGCTCATGGCTTCGGACTTCATTCAGAAAAGCAGAGGAGGAATTTCAGAAGAGTCATCACACTTGCTGGGTTCTTCTACTTGTCACTTAGCTTCTCTTTAGAATTTAGGACAAAGAAAAGTCCACAGGGCCTTGCAAATGCACCACTTAGAATGCAGAGGATATTTTATATCAACGATACTGTGCACAGCATCCCACTCCTCTGCCCATTTGGGTGACAAACCCTTATTGGTCTATTTGTCCTATTGTCTCCTGCTATGACTTGGATATGAAGTGTCCCATCACAGATTCATAGACTGAAAAGCAAATACCCTGGCACTCCTTTGAGAGGTATTGAAAACAATAGGTAGGTCCTAGCTGAAGTAAGAAGGTCACCAACAGAAATTCCTTGAAGTTATCTTGTCCCTATTGGCCAGGAAGCTAGCTAGCTTTTCCTGCATAGGTTACCACTACTGTGGCATTCTCCTTCGTCTTAGAACCAGAAACACAGAGGTGAACACATACTGGATTCTCTGGAACTGAGAGACAAACTAAATCTTTGCCCCTTGAGATGTTTATGCCAAGTATTTTGTCACAGATAAAAAATCTAACAGACACAGGTCCACATCTTGAGAGCCTAGCTCCTGGTCCAATTAGCCAGCTAGAAAAGAAGGGTGAGTTTCTTAGCTCTGCACTTGACTGCCTTTCTACAGTCACCGTAAGAACTGACGCCATCTTCCAATTGAATTGCTCCTCACTCACTCTATTTAATTGTTTGTTTTTTAATTTATGTGTACATATGTGTGCCTGTGTAAGTTCATGTGCATCACAGGCATGAGGTTTCCTTAGAAGTTGAGTCCTCAGGAACTGGAGTTTTGGCAGTTATGGCTACCTGATGCAGGTGTTTGGAATCAACCTGGGTTTTCTGTGAAGCAATACGTTCTCTTAACCATTGAGTAGTCTCTTCAGCCTTTAACCTGACAACTCCTTAGAGTTGCCAGAGATTCCAGTTCTGTTTGTCAGATGTTAACAGAGTGTTCGAGATGGAATGCACTTAAGCCTTTCAGATGAGTTAGCACGCATAAAGCAATCCAAAGTCAGAAAAAGTATTTCTCAAGGATCACCGATCATGCAAGATGGTAGAAATTGGAATATGAAAAGACCAAGTGCTCAGTGTCTCCGTTTGTGGAATGTAGCATGTAGAATTAAGGTAAGTGGCTTACTTTTAACAACTACTGATTAAACAATTTATTTGTCTAACAGCATAGAGATATCGTTAAGTTTAAGTCATGAGACATACTAATCAGCCAACCCATTATGGAGCCAGACTCTCAGCCAGAAGAAAGTTTTTGCACATTTTTGGGAGTTCAATCAAAAGAAGCATATGACCGAGAAAGCAGTGGGTGGTGTCTTTAAGGAGAAGACCAGGACCCTAATGAGTGTTAAGTCTTCATACTTCCCCTAGGATGTCCCCATTCTTGTCACTAAGTCTTCTAGGTACATAAAGACATGCAGACCACCCAGATGCCACTCCAGTGGACACCCAACACTTCAGAATGGGCCAGTTTCTCTGCTCCAAGTAAGGTCACATGAAGAGGACTGCTCAGATAGGCAGGCCCACTGCCACCATGAATTGTTTACCAGAGGTAATATTAATCAATGCCTCAAGACTTTCCCTGGGTCTGTCCAACACATGCTATATAAAAACCACTACTGTGCTGAAACAGGGCTAATGGAACATGGCTAATGGTTCAAAGTCAGACATCAGTTCACTGACGGCACTATTCAGATGCTACCTTTGTCAGATTGTCCAACTCAGCCAATGCAACCTCACATTCACAACCCAGCACATGTATCCAGCAGAGCTGTCTGGATCCTTTTCCTTTTAATGGTACAAAGAAGCTTAACCCAGCACAGGAATTATGATGAAGGGCCCACATGCACAGAGCATCCAACATCTGCTCCAGGGTCCACTGTGAGACTATCTAGAATAGTGGACATTCAGTCTAACTTAAGAGGGAGTTGGGAGGCTTAAGTAGCCAGATGACAAGGACATTCCATTAGAGGTTTAAGGGTTGAATCATAAAAGCTGGCATTTTATCTACTTAGACACCACAGTGACAAAGTTGAAAAGGGGAACTAACCATCTCTGAATGTGTTTGATGTGCTTCTTACAGCTTAGTTAGGACTCTAGCTTCTAACAAAATGTCTGGGTCCTCCTTCCAGGTCCTCCCTCTTGCTCCTTTAACTCCAGCTTTGATCAGGCATTTTCCTCCACTGCCTTTAATACACATATCTCTCCCCTATTAAGACCCTGTCATTCACTTCTGTCTTAGAACTTGTCTATGTCCCTTGCCTATGGTGGTCCTGGTTAACTCTCACAGCTATTATAGGTCTTTGAATGTCTCTGTCTCCAAGGAAAGATTCGTTCTAACTTGTTTGTATGCCTTCTGGTTAACATATGCCTCCAATATATTCCACAAAGGTAGGTGGAACTCACTATTAATGTTCGATTTCAAGACCTCTACTCCTTCCCACCTCACCATCTCTCTCTCTCTCTCTCTCTCTCTCTCTCTCTCTCTCTCTCTCTCTCTCTCTCTCTCTTCCCCCTTCTCTCTCCCCTCTCTCTCCTCCCTCTCTCTCTCCCCCCACTCTGTGAAATGGGCATCAGTAAGACAAATAGCACAGGATGGGTAGGGTTCAAACTAAGGTGATATGGAGGAGTGTAACCTATAGTGACTACTCATGGCTTGTTATTTTTTTGACTCAGCAGGAGAGCCCCAGCACATCACAGAGAGTAGAGAAGAGGCAAAGTTTGATGTGGTTGGATATTGGGTGGTTGGTGTTCTATGTCTATCTTTGCTCAGTCATGGCTTTTTGCAGTGGAGTCAAGTCATCATCTTGGGGGATGGGAGGCTACCCAGTTATCACAAAAGGAGTGAGCCAGTGAGCACTGCAGGCCAAGGCTGAGAGCACTTGTGGGACAGACTGCACAGCCCACTCCCTTCATGTTAGTGCTTGGCTGGTGGTGGGAGGAGCTGCTTCTAGTGCAACTGGCAAAGTGCCCTAAAACCATCTCTACAGAGTTAGAAAGAGCGGAGGCAGGC
Source organism: Micromys minutus (assembly GCF_963924665.1). Taxonomy (NCBI): domain Eukaryota; kingdom Metazoa; phylum Chordata; class Mammalia; order Rodentia; family Muridae; genus Micromys; species Micromys minutus. Next base: position 8,201,456 of record NC_137967.1, on the reverse strand, counting down.
AATGCTCCCTTACCACATCTAGGACTCTAACACTCTTCAGTCTGCTTTCTGGGGTCTTCTGCTTCCTGCCTCCACCTCCCCTGACACCTTGCCTTGGCCAACTCTGCACTTCATTAATTCCTTATCACATGTCGCTAAGCTCTACTCTAGGACTTTGCAAGGACAACTAATTAAAGTCAGAAGATTCTTAAAAAGGAAGAATTGACCTGAAACTCAGCCCTTTCTCTAAGCAGGATCAATCTGTAGATTCCTGGCCAAGAAGGGATATATTATTAAAAGAGAAAAGAAAAGAAAGAGCATGTTTAGCCAATCAGCAGTATGGATTTGTCATGCAGCTTCATTGAGCTGTTTATGAATCCTAATTGCACACCCTGGTTACCACCTAGGAAAAGCATGCTTGACAGAAAGGCACATGGGAATTACAGCTTGTTTGAGGAATTCGTCACTGTAGGGTAGAAAATATAGAGGGGGGGGGGAATCAAGAATACACCTACTACCTGGTCTTCAGTCACAGAGAAGTTTCCTGCTGCTAGGATGAGCAAGAATGCTAGCCTGCTTCCAGCCCCGGCATCAGCTAGTCAGGAATGCACACAAAGCTGGAAGAGATGTTCCCCGTCATGGATACATGGAGAAACTGGTCAGGACTGTGGTCCATTTGGAAGCATGACAATTCAAGGGCTCTGACATCATCCAACCTGCTGGACTGGCAAGGAGAGTGAGACCCTGAAAGACATGGCTTGCTCAGTCTGGATGGATCTACCTCACTGTATAACTACAATGGTAATTGAGGGTCAGTGCAGCTGCGGCAGGATGAGCAGTTGAGTCTCAGGAAAGCAGTCTCCACACTCCTCTTCCCGTCTAGACTGGTTTAGGTATCCATAGTTGAATCCCTTGGACAGAAACCTGGCAGCTTCTCAATCGCTTTTGCATGGAAAACAAAGAGAAAGAGATCTCCCCTGAGTTCAGAAGAAATACAAGGTGACAGGGAATAGGAGACCTGAACAGGAATAAGTGGCTCTCACTGGGCTGGCCATACCAGTGAGTGACTCTTAACTTCCCCCACATATTAGCTCATTCATTAAAAAAAAAAAAAAAAAAAAAAAAGAAGAAGAAGAAAGAAAAAAAGATCTCAGACTTAGGAAAGTCAAGGGTTTCTCCACGTCTCCACTCTCAAAACAATGGATGTAAAAAAAAAAAAAAAAAAAAAAAAAAAAGGAAAGAATAAAAATAAAAAAGCAAAAATTAATTTAATTCACAAATCCATTGAACCAAGGAGAGTAAGTAACTTGATTCTTTTTCTTTATAAAGATTTATGAGAAGTGTTAAGCCTTCAGGGGTCCTTCACCAAGATCTGGAGGAGACACTGATAATGGTCCAAAAGTGAAGGCTTTGGCCAGTGTGCATGGCAAAAGGGAATTCTTCATTATGCTAAAGAGGCACGCAGTGTGCGTGGGGAACTTCTGCAGGAAAGCTGTAGAACCTTCCTGACCGTTGGCTTTTCTCATCACTACAATGAGCGTAGAAATCTTGACCAACTACAGATGTGAGGAATCTTAGTTAGTTTATGCAACTTCCGGGAAATACGCCAAGCACCTTGGCTTCAATAACACTTGGTAAATGAGGCCCTTGATCACTGGGACTGTTTAGTGGTGTTTACTTATGAAGATGCTGCTGGAGTGGACTGCTAGTCCAATGTGACACTAAACTCATCATCTAGTCAGATAGCAAACTGGGGCCGCTGGTCCCTGGGAAAATTTTGGCAGACATTTCTGTTAGTCTCACTGTGGAGGGTATCTGATGGGTGGGTCCCAAGAATTTTCTTAAATATGATGCCCAGGAATCATCCTCAATCACAGCCAAGAACGATACAGCCCCTGATGTCAACAAGCATCAATCTGGGAAGCCCTGATGTGGGAGGATGGAAACACTACACACTGAAAGATCAGAGCTCTCTCACCCTGTGGATTCTTTTAAAAAAAGAACAAAACTCATCTTTAAAAAATACAGTCTTATAGTAAGGAACTCACAATTAAAATCCGCCACACAGATAGAATGATGTTTCCGTTTTAACACTCACCCTATCTTGGTTGTATATCTCAACGAATTTCTGGACATTTAGAATTCTGTTCATTTTAAAGTCATGACGCTTCACTTAGGATTCGATGCTTTCACTCGGTGGGATTTTTTTAAATAAATTTATCCTCTGACTTCTTAACATACCTTCTTCAACTACTGCCTTGAGCTGGACAGGACCTACATTCTAAAGGAAGTGAGGAGATTCCAATGATCAAGATAATGGGAGACCAATCCTGAATATAAGGACCCAAAGCTCTCCTATTATAGGACAACATGACCGCAGCCAAGTCTCTTCCCTCTCAAGTTCTCGACCGGAACCGACCCCCTTTGTTGAGGAGGTATACCTGAGAATATCTCAGTGCGCAGCTTTTCCTTTCTGAGCCTTGCTTTTGAGACTAGATGAACCCAAGCAGGAGGGGTAGAAGGGCGAGAGGAGGAGAGCTCCCAATAAATGAAAGAATAATGGAACATTGATCAGTTCTTTACCACAGCGGGGGAGCTGCCTTGCTGAGCCCAGAGCTGTCAGGCGGAGCTGCTCAAAAGCCTCGATAGATGGTCCCATTTAGCGTTCATCCTTAACTCTGCCTACGGGGTGGGGGGGGGTGGGGAAAGGCTCTACAGACATGGGTGTGGACCCAGCGATCTTGAGTTACTTGCCCCCATCCCGTCCTTCTACCAGAGCTAGCTGCAGACTCCAGCAAGTAGCTTGCTTTCTAAAAGGACACAGGGTTGGTTGGAGGAAGAGCATAAAGAAAAGGGGGATCCTTGGGAAATTTCTGCTGCTATTACCACTCGAAAACCTGGAGCGCAAGGCTAAGATGCCGTCGTGGATCTAGTGCAGGGCAGGGGTGCATGCTCTGACTTTTCCGCTTTCCAAATGCCTCCAACAGAGAAGGGTTCAGTCTAGTGGCACCCACTCCCCCCCACACCCCAGAGTTCTCTTGGAAGGTTTTTGCCTTTCTTTTTCCCCAAAGAAACAAATGGTTTTTCTTTCAACACGAGGGGCTGTGGATTCTTGTGAATGAGGGAGGCCTGAGTATTAAGTCATGAAGGCAAGAAGTTACCCATTATAAACCAGGTCCTCAGCTTCCAAGTGCAGGCATCAAGAGCATACCTGCCGGGAGGGGTTTCAAGGGCACAAATGAAGATGAAGGGTCAAAGTGTGACAGGAAGATTCAGCACAGCATGAAGCTGGCTGCTGAACCCAACAGAGGGGAACCCGGAGGGGAAGAGGTTTGATTCTTAACCTGCTTCAGGTATCAGAGTCACACACCCTATCTCCACAGGTCTGAAAGGGAAGAAACACAAGTGTGTGAGTTACATGACTCTAGAAATGCCATTTATGTTTTTCGCCACCTCTGCTGAGCATAAGATGGATGAGGAGAGGGATGAGACAGGGCAAAGCTCGACTCTTGGACCAAAGAAAGGAAAAGGAAAAGAGGCCACCATGGTGATGAGACCGACAGGAGAATGACAGGAAGCAGGGAATGATGGGTGAGAGTTGCAATGTCCACAGGGCAGATCGTGAAGTTACTGACACACGGAAATCCTGGGTCTCCCTGTGCACATCAGAGAAAACAGGCACTGGTGCTGCTTTGGGAACGGGGCTTGAGTTTAGGAGCTGCAAGGTCGAGCCAGACACAACCGAGTATTCTCACAGCAGCGTTATCCTTTAGGCTTCACAGAGTGAAAACATTCCTTTCTCTTCTTCACTGCTACAATACGCTTCCTGATTCAAACCCATAATGGGACGGACTTCTATTCTGTTGTTCTTTATTCTCACACGCTCACAAATTTACCAATACGCTGTTCCATCCAAGGAGTTCAAGGGAGATTAGACAGAGAATTCCAATTGCAACCCTGAATCTACATCGGCTTTTCCTTTCAACCAAAGCCTAGTTGGTATTCAGGAGAAACGTTGAGTTTAGTGTTTGACGTAATTTAATGGTGTGCGTTAATGATTGTAATTTCCCCCTGTAGTCAAGATACTAAGAAGATGCGTGCCTCATTTACATCACATAGGCTAGTAACCAGGGCAGACTTGCAAACTGGTGAAGAACCCGGGTCTGGGAGGACCGCCTGAGGGTGCACACAGCACTCTACAGTTTGGAAAGGTATGTGTTACGCTCTCGTGCTGATAATGCGACTATGTAGTTATTAATATTGACACCATTATATGGAAACCCCATTATATAAAATCAAACAGGGAAAAGGCTCGTGTCTGGGAGTGAAGAAACCCATTTTTTTTAAGTTTAATTAAAAAAATATATTACAAGTATTTTTACCAAAGCTCCATCAGCAAAACACACATGATTTGGGGGGGTTAGTTGGTTTTTGTGTTGTTTGTAATTTTTGCTTTTTCTTTTGCTTTTCTTCCTGGGACAGGGTTGAGAACTTTGAGCTTCCTGGGCACCCTGCTGCACCTTGTGAAGAAGAAAAATGTCTCAGTTTTGATGGTTTTTTTTTTTTTTCATCCCTGGGGAGGTCTGGCACTAAGAGGTTGGAGGTGGGGGGCTGGAGAACTGGGTCAGCAGTTCAGCGTGAACATGTTCAATTCTTAGCACCAACATAATATATCCACCTATAACTCTAGCTCCGAGGAGAGCCAATGCTTCTAGCCTCTGCGGGCACTTCTCTCGTGCGCACATACACATAATTAAACATAATAAACACACATAAACATAATTAAAAATAATAAAAATAAATTTTAAAAGAATTTCTGAGTTTGAACAAAAGTAATAACATTACAATGAGAGTGTCAATTTCCTAGCAAATCTATACCTTAGTATACTATTTTGTCCTAGAAAATTATTTTTGCTATGTTTGCCTTCTAATGAACATGTTTCCACAGGCACACATGCATGTATAAATTTTTGCACTTCTATGAGTCTATGTATTAATGAGGTATATTAGCATACCTTGTGAGCACTAATAGTTATGCATATGTGTGTGCCTGCACTTAAGTGGGTGCACATCTGTATGATCCTGTATGCATGTATGCACACATACACATAAGTTTGTAAATGTGTGGCTATGTATGCATGTTCATATTTATGCGAGTACATAAACTTTTGTATGTTGCCATGTGTATGAATGTGTCCATACATGTTTTCCTCTTCAGGTATATACATGAGTGCAAGTGAGAGTGCATATGTGTGAATTTCTGAATGTGCACATGTGTGCATGTCTGCATGCAAGCAAGCATGCATTGTGTTTACATGCTCAGGTTGTGCTTGCATGAGGTGTCTACATACATGTATGTGCAAGTGTATATGAGTTTGTATACGTGCATGCAAGTGGGAGCAATCATGTATGTGTTTGTGCATGTGTGCATTTGTTGACATTTATGGACATGTTAGTGTATGCATGCATGTGAGTGTACATATGGGTGGATATGTACTTCTGTGGGTATATGTATTCATGTGTGTCTTATGTTTAAGCATGTATGTATTTTCCCGTGCATACATGGATATATTTGTGTATTTGGGCTTAAATTTGTGTGGGTTAGTTTATCTATTAATAATGTATGTGTGACTGTGTGTATGCACAGTCTATATGTATACATGTTTATTCCTTCACAAGCATATGCTGTTGTCTATGTGTGCATATGTTTGCACATATGTATGCTTGCTGGCATATCTCTATATGTGTCCATGGGCACATGTGTACATATACACATACATACACATGACTTATACATATATAATGCAGGCAAATGACATGATTTGATAATGTATACATGTGTGTTTATGTGTAGATATGTAAACTTGTGCATGTGTGCGCATTTGTAATTATGTCCCGATTTATGTGTCAGAATATAAGTACTTTTCACACAAATAATGTGTGTTTGACCATATGTTTTTGTCTGAGCATGTATGAACACAATACTGCATGTGTCTTTGTATGTCTATATGTGCATTTTGTATTCATCTATGTGTATATGTATAATATTTTCTGTGATTTGTTTCAGTGTGAATGTATTTTTGCACACATGAGCATAAATGTGTACAGGTACATGTTTGGGTAGAGGTGTGCATGGACATGTATTTGTATGTTTGCACACGATTATATTCCAGTCTCTTCAGTGTGTATGTATGCATGCCTTTATACGTGTTGTTTTTGTGAAGGTTTGCAATAGTGTGTCTCTTTTTTCTCTGACTGTGCATGTATGTGTGATCATGTACTTGTATGGATATTTTCTATTTGCTTGTGTAAATGCATGTGGCTGTGTATTGGTTTATTCCTGATATATTTTGATGTGTACAAGTATATACATCCATTTGCATGTGTGCAAGTGCATGCCCATGGATATTTCTGTGAGTCCTTAAATGTGTGTTGATACATAGGTGTAGGGGGTCTGTACATAAATGTGTGTATGATCATGCATATGTATACATGTGCATATTTTCACTAATATGTAGATATATGTGCATTTGTTTATGCGTATGTACATGAATACATATATGTATTTGCCATGCATTGTATGATACATATTGGTAGATATGTTGGTGTTTGTGTCTTTGTATTTTTGAAGGTGTGTGTGACTATGTGCATTAGTGCTTTAGTTTATTGCATATATGTCCATTTATGGCTATGAATACATATTCATATACATACATATGTTCTTATGATTTCATATGTGTTCATGTTTACACAAGTGTTCATGCATTTATGTGCATCTCTGTGTGTATGGGTTTGTGAATTTACTTTGCAACTCTGTGTTTATTTGTATGGTTTTGAGCCTTGTGTGCATTCATGTGCATAAATGTGTGACTATTCCTGTTTGTTTCAATGTTCTTAGCCATATATGGCTTGACTGCATGCATGTACTACTCTTTGTATATGAATGCAGGCAAAGCCCTGCAGTTTGTGCATGGAGGTACTTTTTTCATTTATGTACATGTCTTGAATGTATGTGTGTGTGTGTGTGTGTGTGTATATATATATATATATATATATATATATATATATATATATATATATATATATGGTGTGCCTCTGAACATGTGTGTGTTTGTTATTGCAAGTATGTGAACATTAGTATTTCCATATTTATATGCATGTCTGTACAAATGTATCCGTGTCCACGAACATGTATATGCCTTGACATATAAATTGTTTCTGTGTGACTGTGCACGCATGTGTGAATAAATGTACAGGAGAATGCATACCTTTGTATATTTATAAGAGCATGTATCTATCTGGATGAATGAATGATAGTGAATGATAGCGTGTGTTCGTTTGTGTGTGTGTGTGTGCAAGTATGTTTTTATGGCTTGTGTGTGAGTGTGTATATACAAGTATACTTTTATGACCATTTGTTCCATTGTGCCAATATGCATTCTTGTGTATGAATGTTTCCTTGCATGGAACCCGTGTGTCCAAGTTTCCATGTAACTGTGTGTATATATATATGTGTATGTTGACATGTGACTTTGTGAATTATGAGAGTACTTTTGTGTGTATTTCTGAGTGGGTGGATGTGCAGAAGTGAGAATTTGCTTCTTTCTGTGTCTACCTCTGTACACTAGTCTGTGTATGTGTATGGCTGTTTTTATGTATGTTGTGGCGTGGATGTGTGCACTTGTTCATACATGATTTTTTTGTGGCCATTGTGTATGCATGTTCATCTGTGAGGACGTGAGGTTGGTGTGTATCTATGATTTTACATGTATGTGCATTTATAAGTACTTGTTTTTGTCTCTTTGCTTGTTTCAATTTGTATTTGTGAGATTGCCTGTTTGTGTGCCTTTGTGCTCCCACATTTGTATTGTGTATATATTTATATTTATGTTTGAAAGCATACCATGAGTGTGCATATGTTTAAGCATATGTGTACATATATCTGTGTGTGAATGTATGAATTTGCGTTTGTATCTTTGTGTATTTGTGTGGGTTCATGTGTTTCTTCATAGGCAGGTTCATTTTGCCAGCCTATCTATATTTCTGTCTCGCTGTACATATATGCATGCTCATGCTTTTGCATTGATGTGTGTGTACATATGTGTTTGTAAAAATGTTTGTTCATACATATATGTGTGCATAAGTCTGCATGCATTGATATGTGAGCATACCTACGTGTATGTATGAGCATATCTTTGTGTCTGTGTTTGCTATCATTTATGTGTTTATGTTCATGTTTCTGAACTTTTGTGTATTTGTGTGCTTGAGTGGATGTGTGTAAATATCTATGCATCATGTCTTTGTATGTGAGTGCACATGCCTATATGCTCATGTGTGTGTGTATATGTGTACGGTGCCTATGTGTTGCAAAGGTTTTTCTGTATGTATGAATCTCTGTGTGTATATGTGAACATTTGGAGGGGTTCTCCACTTCCTATTATATGTTTTCTTTTTGCAAAAAGAGCACACTGTGAATTATAGGCTTTTCAGTTTCTTATTTGACCTTCATTGCTGCACAGAACTGAACCTTGGACTGACTTCAGAGGGTCAGGAGGCTCTGTGCTTAAAGTATCATTCACCACCCCAGCCCTCTGCCTCCACAAACCACTAAATCGGAAGAGAGCAATTCCACTTCTGCGTGTGGTTACGAGGATACCAATTCTATAACCTGTTGGAGTCTCCCTCCAGGTAGACATTCAAATGTGATTGGATTGGATTCTAAAAATAAGAACAGGACCTGGTGGAATGTTTTAAGAATATTGTGTTAAAAGCCACCAGGTACTTAGATATTTTACAGTAATTTTCCGTCTCTGGCAACAGACCACATCCACCCAGTGACCATACAGCACAATACGGATAATGTTGTCTTTCCAAATGTCCTTCCTTTCCAAATGTGTGTTTTCAAAAGCATTCTGTGCCTTAAGTAGGTGTTTCTCATGGGCTTCGCTCTTTATTGTGGCCTCTCCAAAGCTGAATGCCAAATCTGCTGCCCGGTTTGCATAGCAATGAAGCCGAGAGAGCTGAGCACACTCCATTCGCTCCGTGGTACATGCTGACACACTGGAACATTTTCTTGGACCACACTTCTCTGGATTGGCTTTGTTCAGCAGAGCCTTTCGACCCGCAGCAGCCTGTGTGCTGTATAAAGAGCTGGCGGGCAGGTGATGGCACAGGGGTAGTAAACACTGAGTCTGTGTAAGGTATTGGCAGTGACTTGGGATGACTGCTCTCTGCTCCCCACAAAGGCAGAGGTGGGCCAGCATACAGTTTGCGCTAGACCCACAGCTCAGGTATGACAAGGTGACCTGGATAAAAGCCACGGACTTGAGTCCCTTCAGCATTCGGTGTGGTGATTCTTACTTCCTCCCAGGTGTAAGGGAAATTGCCATGAGAACAACTTTAAAGACTGGAGATAAATTTCAGTCCTTGGTTTCAGGAAGATGGGCACATCACACAAATTCAAGGTGTCTAATCTTCATCAACACCCCCATGCATGCCCTAGTATGTAAAATAAATAACGGAAAATTAAGAAAAACAAAAATCGCTAACGTTTGGCTTACTGGCACTTGCCTGCAATTTCAGCACTGAGTAGGAAGGCTGATGCAGGAGGATTGCTAGTTTAAAGGTAGCCTGATTTACACCGTGAGGTTGTCTCAAAACAAACAAAAATCTACTGGACTCTGAAAAATATGCTAGCCAGACAAAAATGGAGGTTAAAATATTCGGGAAGCTAACAAATGTAATCAAATATAGACTAAAAGCCAACATGGAAAGGTTAAAGAAAAACTTAAGAAGCCCTGGGAGGAGGGGAACTGGAGCAGTGGCACCCCAGTTCAGTGCAGGGGGTGCTCTCTGGTGAGGACCTGAACAACCTTATCCTGGAACTCACACCACCCTGGGACTCCAGCTCCAGGAGAATCAGGTGTCTGCTTCTGGCACATGCAGAGAGACACAGGCACATAAAATTGAAACTAAAGGTTCTGGAGAGAGGGGGTGGAGGGGGAGAGAAGTCAGCAGTTAAGAGCCTATATTGCTCTTCCAGTGTATAAGGGAATGTCAGAGTTGACACAGAACACATCAATACACCAAATTCTCAACATCCTGGAGGGATGGGGGGTGTGTGGAAGGGCTACCTCTGAATCAGACAAAGACAGGAAGAGGTGTCTTTGTCACTCTGTAGGAGTGACTTTTCGGGAGAAAAAGGGGAAGTCTGTGTTAGGATGAATCCTGATTGGACATATTAGCCAGTGTGGCCAAATCATGAATGTTGATAGTTGGTATTTAGAGTTTTAGTCAGGCATAAGGAAGTAAGGGAATAGATTTTGGGGGCTAGCTTTAGGAATGTAATCTAACAGTTTATCGAAAGAATTGTCTGCCATGCCCAGGCCTTTAGAGAGCCCTTTACCGAGGACCTGAGTTTGATTCCTGATCCCTATTGATACAGGGAGAGGAACAGGAGTCCTTGATGTGTCAGTGCCCTTCTGGTCCATTCTGTCTTCATTTCAACCTCACACAGGTGGACCTCTTCACCAGCCCACACATTTGTTCCTAAGCATGAGGGAATCAGCAAGAGACTAAGAAAAGGAGAAGGAAGTCAATCAGGGGGTTTCTCTTCACTAAAGTGCCCCCCAACTCCCCCATCCTGGGAACAAGCGACTGCACCCATGCTCTCCTTGAGTCTGAAGTGGTTATTGCGTCATATATGATTTTCCTAAGCCTTCTTCCCAATTTATAGTAATAGCTTTATTTCCTTGCCTCAATTATGTGATTCTGATGAATCGTTCATTTCAGTAGTGTACAGAATTTCAAAACTAGAAATTCATGCTCTCCTCAGTTACCAGGAAGATAAGAAGGAGATTTATATTTTATGTGTGATTACACAAGATTTATATTTTATGCGTGATTACACAAGTAGGTAACAGTATATCTAGAAATGGATTTATAATTGTAAGACATTTGTGGAGGAGAAGAGAGAGAACCAGGGAAAAACAATGACAGACTCTCTTCGATGCTAGACATGAAAAGCCTAGAATTTATTTAATAGGGAGTAATCAATAGCCAATACTAAAACTTTATATAATAGTTTCTACCAAGTGCTTCCACCAGAAAGTTATGGTTGAGGGACTGGAGAGAAGGCTCAGCAGTAAAGAATGCTCACTGCTCTGAGAGGACCCAGCTTCGGTTCCTAAAACCCACAGAGTCTCAGAATGATCCGTTACTCAGTTCCTAGGAATCAGGAACACCTGGTCTCCATCACCACACGCACCCGTGAGCACATGCCAACACATGATTAAAAATAATAAAAAAATAAATCTAAGGTTATGGTTAAATGAACAGATATTATTAATTTTTGGTAGTGGAGCAAGGGTTTGAACCTGGAGCCATTTTCATCCCAAGCAAGAACTCAACCATGTAGCTACCTCCAAGCCCTTGAGTTTTTTCAGGGAGACTCTCACTTTGCTGCCCTGCTTCCTCAAATTCAGGTTCAGCCCTGTCTCCAGGATTATAAGCAGGCAGCACCATGTCTGGCTTGCCGATGTAATCATAATCAGTGAAAATTACACCCGAAACAACATTCGGTTTTTTAGATATTCGCCTATCCACACTTCTCAAATAAATATCCTTTCTTACTAAATTATTCCAAAATGGTTATATCACCTCCCCAGGCTACAGCGACAGTGTTTAACTAAAAATGTATAAAGTAGCAGCTTTGTGCAGCCTGGAGTGAGGGTGCTGGAGATACCAGAAAACGCAGGCTGAGCTGATGGGTGCATAATAGGAAGGAACTCGAATCCAGAAGATTCTCAATCTCCAATCTTTGCAGGGCAGCTCTGCTAAGTATTTGATGGAAGATTCCGGAAGATGATACCAGCTTAACCACCTCCTACCCCAGGAGCCACAGGTCTCACTTCAGTGACATTCCTCCATCTCTACGCCAATGCCACCTTAGTCGAACAACTTCGTATCAATTCTATTTCAAGGTGGAGAGTGCACTGTTGTGGTCAGGTCTGAAGATGTACGCCTTTAATGCCAGTGCTCCAGAGGCGGTGGTATCTGATCTCTGAGTTCAAGACTAGTCTGATCTAAATAGTTCCAGGCCAGCCAGGGCTATACAGTAAGATCCTATTTGAGGGAGAAGCTGGAAGAAGCTGAGGAGGAGGGGGACCCTATAAGAAGACTAGCAGTCTCAACTCACCTGGACCGCGGAGATCTCTCAGACACTAAGCCACCCACCAGGCAGCACACACCAGTTGATATGAGGTCTCCGACATATATACAGCAAAAGACTGTGGGGTCTGGGCTCATACAGAGAAGATGCACCTAACCCTCAAGAGACTGGAGGCCTAAGTGAGTGGGATGGTCTGGTGGGGTGGAGGTAGGGGGTGGGGACATCCTCATGGAGACAGGGACAGTGGGAGGAGGTATGAGGGTGTGGAACAGTCCCTGGGAGGTGGATTGGGAGGGTTATAAAGTCTAGACTGTAAAAAGAGATTAAATAAACACACACACACACACACACACACACACACACACACCAAAGCCAAAACCAAATAAGTAAACAAAAAGGCAGGCAGTGTCATTTTGGGGCTAGAGAGATGGCTAAGAAAATATGATTTCTGTATGAGGCCCAGAGCCTAGTTTTCAGTGCCCCCATTAGGTGACTAACACCCCTCAGTACCCCCTCCTCCAGAGGATTTAATGGGCTCTTCTTGACTCCAAGGCTACACTGATTCAAGTGGCTCTACATACACACACACACACACACACACACACACACATACACACACACTTTTTAAAAATTATATTTAAAAACAAGGCAGTGCTTTTAGATTCAGAATTCAGGTGGAATCATTGTGTCTGCTTTCAGCACATTGTGTCCCTTTCACCACAGAAATACTCATTTTGAAAGGAAATTGTATGCTAATAAATAAGGGGGTTCTCCCTTTGAGCCACTAAATCTCAAGGGGAAAAAAGGCCCAAATTTCTACCTTCACAGCCTTACATTTGCACTCTGGCCTATTCCTGCCCATCTCTTCAGATCCAGGCTATGTCCCAACTTGAAGGGTATAGTCCAAAATCCATCTAAGTCCCCCGTTTTTATATTTCCCATTTCTTTACTTATTATCTAGTATACCCGGGTAAATTATTCATCCTAGCAAACTAATGTTTCCTTCTTGTTAGTTCATCCTTGTTTCCTGTCCTGCCCAAAAACTCAGAAAAAGAGGAAAGTATATTTTTTCTTTTGCAACAATCAACATCACTAGGATAAGTACTCAATGTATTCCCCAGAGAAAGTTCTTCAAATATTTCAGGGTTTGGGTATAGCTGTGTACCACAGGGGCTACGTCATGTGTGAGGATCTGGGCTTCATTGTGGGCACAGAAAAATAAGAGAGTCAATTCTAGAAATATGTTAATTCATCGCTGATAGTAACAGTGATAAGGAAATGCCCAGTAGTAGGAAATAGACTAGAATTGCCAATGCAGCCGAGGGCCACTCAGGTAAGGATACATTTCAGAGATGTTTCAAATGGGGCTGGAAATGTAGCTTGAGTTGGTAAAGTGCTTGCCTAGCATTCGTAACACTCTGGGATTGAAGTACACATATAGTGATGAGTACCTTTAATCCCAGCACTCAGGAGATTTTTGGCTGCACAGAAAATTCCAGGCTAGCCTGTCAGGAAAGAAAAGAAAAATGAATATACATTTGTTTTTCTGTGCCTGGCTTCTTATACTTAGAAATGTTTTCCTCGGGTTCCACAAATAATGGAATTCCTTTTATAGTGCTTTAGAAGATTCTCTTAAGAGAGCACATATATCTGTGTATGTTGTTTTTCTTTCAATTCATTCATCTGATGATAGGAACAGAATTGGAAAATAATTACTGGAAGCTACAGGAGGAAGAAACACACTGGTTGAAGGAGAAATTTCAGTCAAAGAGGAAGGAAACATTAAAAACCTATCATACAATTTGGTGATCATGTTAGTAGCAATACAGTATATATTATAGAATTAACAAAATATATTTTAATGTTTTCACTCTCCAAAATAAGTTGCAGTGACTGATGCTAATTATCTCAAATGAATCTTTCTACAATATTTGCACAGATCAAAACTCAAATTGTATCCCAATAAATACACCCAATTATTTGTCAGCTAAAAATAGAAATACCATAAGAAAACCTAAGACTGTGGAATTAACCTGTGTTAATTAGAAGTTTTAAAGCTTTTACTTTTTAATTGTGTGTGTGAGTGTGTGTGTGTGTGTGTGTGTGTGTGTGTGTGTATGTTCATGTTGTACAGTACGCAAAATGCCCAGAAGATAATGTGAGACTCCCCTAGAGCTAGAGTTTAGGTAGCCATTAGCCACCTAGCATAGGTGTTGGGAGCTGAACTCAGGTCCTCTGCATGAACAGTTCTTGATTGTAACCACTGAGTCATTTCTCTAGCCCTAAGAAAACGTTTCTTAAACATTTGTTCTAGTACCTGCTACCATGACCAAATGCCTGACAAGAGGCAATTTACGGAAGAAGGGGTCTATTTTGCCTCCTGTTTTGAGGACTCAATCTATTCAGTGATGGTTATAGTGGTAGGAGCTTGAAGCTGCTGTGCACATCACACCCTTAGTCAGGAGGTAGAAGGATGCTGGGAGAGTCAGGTTGTCCCTTCCTTTTAATTTGGACCAGGATCTCATCCTGTGGGATATTGCTATCCACAGTGGATCATTCTCCTCAGTTAAACCATTCTAAAAAACACTTTCATAAACATATCCAGAGGTGTGTCTTGATTCTAAATCAATTCAGGTTGCTAATGTAGACTAACCACCAAAGTACCTGTATGACTGCAGGGAAAATGTAAGCCCTGACCATTTCCCAGTGTTACTAATGAATTACTGTTCAAATATTTAGGTACAAAAATTGTACTTTGGCTTTCATTCTCAAAACAAGTCTTTTAAAACATTTTGCAAATACAAGCTGTAAGTAAGTTCTACTATAATTATAGGAATCTGAGAATTGCTTTCAAATCACCCAGAGTGGAATACAGGAAGGAAATTGGTATGGGGGTAAAATAAAACAGGCCCTTTGACAATTATTGATGAAGCCGAGAGATGAGATTTCATGGAGGTTTTCTATATTAGTCTCAGCTTCCCTAGATATTTAAAATTACATGTACAATGTTATAGAATTAATTAACTAATTAACCCATTACATTCCATGTAGGCATCTGCAAGACTCTCATCTCCAAGAATTGGGTAGCTGGTTATCTTAGGCCATGGTGGACTCCTTTCTGGACTGAGAATCCTCTCAGCACTGTGCCCTCAGAGATGTTGAATGAAGTCCTTTGTCAGATACAAAATGATACTATCATTCCCATTCACTGATCCTGCTATGCTAGAAGTGAAAAATGGTGACTGATAGGGAACTTAACCCAGAGCACATGACTCTAGTTCTATACTTTCTCTATTGCATCCTCTCCTCCTCTCTATCTTTGTCCCTCCCTCACTCCCCCGTTCACCATACTCTTCCTCTGTCTTTCAAATGGCCTTGAACTCAATGGCCTCCCTACTTCAGCCTCTCTATCATTGTTTCTCTAGCCAAGAGCCATCTACTGACTCCTATTGATATATTTCAAACTTGTAATATAATTAGAGATTTGGAATAAAATTCTACTTTTCTCAGACAAGAAGTTCATGCAGCAACAGCCTACCCAAGCTGGGACAAATTGGTACCATGTTTTAAGTATGTGGGTAAAAGGAAACAAAATCAAGAAAATAACACCCTGTGATATCCAGCCTCCAATTTCCTCCAGTTCAGAGGCAATCTGGGCTGGGAGAAAGAAACAGGGCTATGCAGGCCTTGGCTGATCCCATGAGGCTCATTGTCAAAGGATGGTAGTTGAGAGATGAAGACAGGGCATGGTAAGTTTGGCAGTAAGTCCCAGAAGTTTGGGAGTGAATGATAGAGTTCTTTCCAGACAACCTGAGCTGCAAGCAGATGAACAAGAAGAAAACACCACAGTCTGGGACCGTCTTGAGGGTGCCCACATGTTTGTCTCTAAACTGTGCCAAGAACAGCTGGGTAGGAGCAGTAGCCTACCCATCCTCCCTTTGAGCCCTCACCACATCTCCCTGTCATGAGGACTTTGGTTGCCAGCCAGCAGCCATGAGATACTTCTGTTTCTGGGTGTTCACTACTCCCTTACCCCCGGCCATCTTGGTGGGTAGTCAGTGGTAACTCTAATCTCTTCTTCATTACCCTCAGCAGTTCAGATTTCTACCATTTGACAAGAGAAAAGATATTTTCCAGCTACCTTCTTTTCCCCAAATTGAATGTTTCTTCCTTGAGGGAGAAAAAAGACTGGATAGACTCAAAAGTGAAAAAAACTTGCATGGTCTGGGATGTACAGAAAGTTAAAAAGTTCACAGGGCTCATGTGCAAGGAGTGTGGTTCCCATACACAATGGAACTGTGCTCATATGCAAAGAATTATGAAACTGTGAAGTTTTCTGAAAGAAAGACATACCTGAAAACTATTGTATGAAGTAAGATGACTTAGACTCAGAAAGACAAACGGTGCAGTGTCCATTCTCATGTGCATAAGATCCTAGCATTTAAGTGTGTGTGTGTGTGTGTGCGTGCGTGCGTGTGTGTGTGTGTGTGTGTGTGTGTGTGTGTTTATGTTGTGTATATAGGTATAAATACAGGCCAGGGGGCTAGAAAGGAAACCATAAATCATGAAAAGTGATGCTGAGGAAGGCAAAGTGCATAGGACCTATGTGACATGAAAGTGGAAAGGAGGTTATGGGATAGAAGGATGTAAGGGGGGAAGGGACAAGGAAGAAGAGAGCAACAGAAGAGGAGAACCAATGGCATTTTTTAATGGAAAATTCTGTAATGAAACCTAATACTTTACAATTAAAATTATAGAGAGGCAAATAGTAGATAGATAGATAGATAGATAGATAGATAGATAGATAGATGATAGATAGGTGATTGATAAATAGGCAGATAGATAGATGATAGATAGTAGATAGGCAGATAGATGATAGAGAGATGAATGAATAAATAGATAGATTGATTGATGATAAATAGATGATAGAAGATGATAGAGAGATGGATAGATTGATAGATGGTAGAAGATAGATATATAGATAATAGGTTATAGATGATAGAAGATTGATTGATTGATAGATGATAGATAGATGACAGATAGAAGATAGATAGATAATAGATGATAAATAGTAGATATAAGAAAGACTGATAAATATATAGATAGATAGATAGATAGATAGATAGATAGATAGATAGATGATAGATAGATGGATACATAGATAGGCAGGCAGAGAGACAGACAGACAGACAGATAGGCAGGCAGACAGACAGACAGACAGAAAGACAGATAGATAAGAGATAGATGACAGGTAGACCCGTGATGTCAGACTAATGGATGATAAGCATCCCTCTCCAGCCATCCTAGCCATCTGAGTTGAGCAGGGACCTCTGCAGATGCTGCTTTCTTTAGTCATTATCAGCTGGGGTACCCTCAGCAGTGATGCATGCTCCTGAAAATAACCTTTCGTATTAGGGACCCCAGTGTACTCACTGTTTCACTAGGCCAGATTTGGTGAAAAAAAACTTTTTCTATGACATATTGGGGTGAAGAAACATTTGTTCAAATTTCCCCAGGACATTTGACCTCTTTGGCCAGAACAACCTCTTTGTTCATTGACTCTGATATTTGGGCTCCCTCAAGATATTACTGTCACTGAGAGGGAGTGACATCTGTGGATGCTGAGGTCCCAGAAGTCCCTCATAGGCATCACATGTCTGAGTCTGTTTTTACTCCTTCACAGAAAGGAAGGGCATGTGAATAACAAACAACCCAGTTTCTCCAAAGCTGTAGTGGCTGACCCCAGGCTGGGGCTGAGAGACTCGGGCTTACCTATACTGGATGCTCAGCTCACTTATGCGACTGAAAATTGGACCCAGCAGGACCATTCCCCATCACTGTTCTCTCCTCAGTCATTCTTTAGTTCCATCCAAGGGTCAGTTTAGGGCATAATTAAAGTCAATTACTTTTTGAAAAGACCATTATGGATAATGATAGTAGGTCCCACTCACCCACTGATGCTGTAGAAATCACTGTCCTGTGAACCTTTGGGTTCTTATAGAGTCAAAGAGATGGGTTACTGGGTTTTGGCTCAATGGGAGAGTGCGTGCTGGGAGAAATACATTGTTCCACCCATTTTCAATATAGGGTTTGCTTAGAGTTTGTCAGGGTCTTGGACAAGCAGGAGGCACTGGGGCTTTCTCCTCTTTACCTCTAAGTGGCTACCGGTACCAGCTTGTGTCAGAATTCTGAAAGCCAGAGAGTTGGAGTTCGTCTGCTATGTGACTGATCCCAGGATCAGAAAACAGGCCTACGGTTTCAAGCCTTAGAGTATCCAGTGAATAAATCTCTATATCATCTTCTAGTAAAATCGAAATTTGGGAAGGGTATTAAGTCCCAGCCTCTGATGAGATGATTTTATAAGCTTCTGTCATGTGCCAGCTCAGCACCTATTTTCGGCTTTATGCTACGCTGCCATCCTGTTCAGCAGAGTGGTGTATTCAAAACTGCTTCATTCTCACAAACCTCTTGACTTTATTATCTTCTTTCAAACACTGTCTAGCACACACAAGGACCCGGGTTTGATCACCAGTACTAAAACCAAACCAAACCAGTCAATGGTTTACCTGTTCGTTCGTTTATTCTTTTATATTCTAGTGTATGTGGATGAAATTTGTTATGAGTCAGAGTATAGTGGTTGAAAGTCCATGGCTACAGGATAGTTTGACCCTTGCCTTCAGGAGATTTGCAGCTGGACCAGGGCACAGACGAGTCCAGTGGCTGGCTGTACCAGTAAATGGACTACCACAGACAGAAGCCCTTACTGGGAAATTCAGGCCAGTGCTCTACCACGGAGCCACACCTCCACATCATCACTGGGGAGTTTAAGCAGCTGATCAATCACTGAGATGCAGCCCTAACCCTTGGTTTTGAAACAGACTTGTTCTGTGCAGCACAGGTTGTTCTTGAAGTCACTGTTCTTTCAGCCTGGCTTCCAACCCTTAACCCTCTTGCTTGTGCCTTCTGAATGCTGGAATTATATGTCGAAGCACCAGACCTAGCCCTGGAACATTCTCTTGAAAACACCGACGAGTCATCCTGGCAGAGAAGGCAAGCAGCAGGCCAACTCAGAGCCACTGGCCATGCCATCTCTTCCTGTGGGTATGTGTGGATTGTCAGGGTCTGGAGTGAAAGTGTGCTGAACATTATTCCGGGTGGGTGCCATCTTCACACTTCAGTACGGAGTTACAAAACTAGGAATGAGGAAATGAGGGAAAACCAGACGATGACTTCACAATCACAGACCCTGGATGTCCAGAGAGACTCTCTTGTGCTCCACATTCACTGAATGGTGGTCAGTCTTGGTCCACGCTGGTCTACTCAGTAGCTGGGGCTCCCTGGGTCATGGTAGCTTTTAGGAAGGCAAGCTCCAGGCACTGCTGCCAACTGTCACCTCTTCACACTCATAGGACAAACCTCTCTTGACGTATTCTGACACTGTGGTGCTTCTATTACACAGACAAACCTCTCTTGGGAGTACTCTGTGGTGTGTGCAGAGGTTCAATTCTATGGGACCCACCCCCTTTGTACAGCTCAGGGCACAGAGGTCAGTTACCACATCTAGCACAATTCCCACAGTCAGAGGCATGGCTGACTCACATAGGACTTGAGCCATCAAGGGAAAGGGAATGGACAAAATGGAGTAGATGAAGGTTTGCCCTTTTCCTTAGAGAGTCAAGAAGTTGTACTTCTCAGGAATCCAACCAGCTTGATAACATTTCTCCTCTTCTTCCTCGCTGAACTACTCTGGAATATTTCCTGTTTCTCAATGAGATCTAGGTTCCCACATAGTCAAGAGACTTTCAACTCTCTGCTCAGGGCTCTATCTCTCCTCTCGACACTAGGAAACCTCCTCTTGTGTGCTGGGGCAACTCAGGAAAGTAGGAGACAGAGCCCAGGTAAGATGCACCCTCTCCCACTGTTCTTCATCAGCAGTTCCTAAACTATAGTGGAAAGTGGGAAAGAAACCTTGTTTCTGGGAAGACCAAAGCTAACTGGAGATTAGCCGATCATTCTGAAAACTCAGTATATATGTGGCAGAAAGAGCAAACATGAAAATGGCTTGAGAGGTGTGTGGCAATCTCTCAAAGATGTCTATTATTTTGAATTCAAACTAAAATTTAATTTAAAGAACAGAACATAACAATCCGCCACCGTGTGTCAGAGAGGGTACCAAGATGTGCACGCATTTTATCTCATTTAATCATTATGACTGTATTGTAAGGTTTGACTTATAAAGCTTTACTTAATGGTGATTGAGTAACAAGAATCAGAGAGGTTGAGTAACTTGACCACTGTTACAAAGTTAAAACATAGTGGAGATTCTCTCTCTCTCTCTCTCTCTCTCTCTCTCTCTCTCTCTCTCTCTCTCTCTCTCTGTCTCTCTCTGTCTCTCTCTGTCTCTCTCTCTGTCTCTCTCTCTCTCTATATATATATATATATATACATATATACATATATATATATGTATATATATATGTATATGTGTGTGTGTGTATATATATATATATATATTTCCCCCTAGACAGTGTCTCACTGTGTAGCCTTTGGCTGGCCTGGAACTCAAAGGTTCATTTGCCTCTATATCCCTAGTGCTGGGTTTTAAGATTCACCAAGTCTTTGAGCTAGGTAGCCTGGCTGTGGGCTGTCACCTTTAACCTAAGCACCACATACGGGCACTCTGTCAACAGATAAACACCATCTCCTAGCAGAAACAAGCACTACCAAGATGTTAAGCTTGGTCCTAGGGCTGTACCAGGGATGGAAATTGAGTTTTCTTACTTGTCCCTTCCATGACTTGGGACCAGAACTCCAAGTCAAGTGTCCACACTTATGTCCTTAAGAAACTACATTCTATCCCCTTGGAAACTGCAATCCTTCCGATTCCTCCATGAGAGTCCTCAAGTTCCATCTAGTGTTTGGCTGTGGGTGTCTGCATCTGTCTGAGTCAGCTGCTGGGTGGAGTCTCTCAGAGAACAGCCATGCAAGACTTCCTGTCTGCAGGTATAACACGGTATCATAACAGAGTGTCAGAGATTGGTGCTTGCCCATGGGGTGGGTCTCAAGTTGGGCTGGTTATCTGTTGGCCACTCCCTCAATTTGTGCTCCATCCCCAATTTCTTGTACATGGGATAAATTTGTAGTTTTTATATTGTTTTGTTTTTTTAAGACAGGGTTTTTCTATGTAGCCCTGGCTGTCCTAGAACTCTCTATGTAGCCCTGGCTGTCCTAGAACTCTGTAGACCAGGACGGCCTCAGATTTATTGAGATCAGGCAGTCTGTGCCCACCAAGTGCTGGAAATAAAGTTGTGTGCCACCACAGCGTGGCCACCAGCAGTTCCTTGTCAGTGAGATGCAGACATGAGGCTCTCCCTAAGAGGGAGGCTCTCCCTCAGCAAAGCCCATGCATCGCATCAGATGGAAGATGACAGCCTCCAGCCAGGACAGACTTTCCATGGCTAATTTCCCACCTCTGTTGTTGCTTATTAACATGGGACTCTGTGTAGAAATTAGGTTCTCAGTGAGAGAGCCCACTTATAATTTACGAACTTTTGCCATACAACATTCGCACAACAATTACATAAAGATTAATTAGCAAATTCCCGAAACAGTAGTAAACAGCAAAGTAGTTTAATTAAAACCATTATCTCCAAATCTGAACGTTAATAACAGTTGTAGCCCAGAGAGGATTACAGACATGCAGGCTTAGGGTGGCAGCAAGGGAGAATGTTCCTCCGTCCTAGCATCCAGCCTGCCAAAGCTAGGTGTCTGCTGTTCTGGCTGATTCCTCCTGAGGACTCTCTGGCCATTGTCCTTGGGGTGTGGGGAGCAAGCGGGACAGGGGTGTCCAGTCTCTTTGAGGAGCTTCTGTGGCTGTGGCTTTTGGAGACCAGAGCAGATAAGCCTGTTAACAATTGCCTGCCTCCAACAAAAGGCCTTTCATCTTCAAAAGAGGCAGCAGGTAGTTCAAACAATAAGACTTTCTAGAGGGGAAGTCATGAAATCTGGAATTATGGGAAAACACCAGCAACAATGGCTCTTGTCTTTTGGAAAATAGTGTTAAATTTACTCTGAGTTCAGACCTCTTATCTTGAACTGTGAATTAAAGATCTCATCTCGCAAAGGAGCCAGTGAGAAGGTAATTTAATAGCAGCGACTGTTCAGTGAACATACACTGCCCGCTCCCATGCTGTTCCAGGAGCCTTGAAGAGAGTCCATCTTTATCCCTACGCTGAAGGAACTGAGTAGCCTGTGAGAGGTCTTCTCTATCTCTTTGAGGCCCTTCTGCTCTCTTTACATACTCACAGATGCCCCTTTGGTGGTCGGACAATTAAACACTTGACCCACTGACTTGGGAGACTGATCAGTGTGAGTCCAGCATGAATCATTATAGAGACTGGACTGATGGCTTCCTCCAAAGTGCTCTGAATGGATGAATCCAGACTCAGCTCAGACAGTTGGTGGCTCTGTGACTCCGCCCTGCTAGGAGGAGTCAGACTAACAGGAAGATGCACCACACAGACATATGCACCCTGCAGAGTCTAGAGAGTGCAGGGAGCCTTCCTCAGTTCCTCTCCTCTGCATCTTATGAAACTTAATTAACCTGCCCCTGCTCTCTCACGTTCCACTATGTCTGATGTTTCCACGCTAGTTTTTGAGACAGGGTTCCTCACTGAGCCTGCATTTTAGGCTAAGCAAGCTGGCCAGGGGGCTCCTGGCATATTCCTGTCTCCATCCGGCAATGCTAAGGTAACAGGCGTGCACCGTCATACCCTGTTTTTCTGTGAGTGCGAGGGATTTGAACTCAGGCCACCTTGCTTTCATAGCAGCTGCTCTTACCCACTGAGCCATCTCCCCAGCCTCCTGTCCCTAGCTGCAGCCCTCATTTAAGCGTGTTGTCTGGGAAACCACCTCTGACTAGCCCATTCACTCCACCCCATCCTGCATAAGCAATCGGGACCCTGAATATTTATTTGCTCTCTCCTAACAGGGGGGCCCTGCCCTGCACAGCAGAGGCAGACTGTCTGCCTGCAGCCTGGCTCTTTATTCTGCTGCACTCCAGAAATTATGCAAATCACAGCTATTAGTGTAACAGCTTCTGCAGATTTCAGAAGGAAAAGGGGGGGGGAACGCAACCACAAAAAAAAAAAAAAAAAAAAAAAATCCCTGTGCTTGGTTAAAAGACCATGAATTTCCCCATTCTCTCCTTGTTTGCTCTTGTCAATATGATATTTAGGCACCAGAGGCCTGCTTTTTTTTTTTCCCAGTCAGATGAATAACTATAAAAGAGACATCAGTCAGTCATTAGAAACCTTTGCAACTGCAGTTGGGAAAGTGGAAAGCCCAGCTAGGACCGAGGTGGAGGGCAGGACACAGGGGAAGACATAGACCTTACTTAGGTCCCGAAATAGGGATACACTGTGGAGGGCCTGGGGTTGGGAATGGCTGGTGTGGATATGAAAGAAGAGGGGTCCAGACCTTCTTCAGAGGCTCAGCCATCCTTCCATATGCCACGTTCCTCCTGCTCTTTCATGCTACCTCCGACACTAGAAGTATAGAAGGCTTAAACTGTATAAATCCTCCTCCCTCTGCCTCTGCCCCACACAGTCACAGACCTGGTGCCCAAGGACAGCAAAATAGAAACCATTGTACCTCTTGTAAGCACTGTGGCTTTCCATGCCTGAAAGGAAGAGGTGTGTCTGTGACCCTTGGCCTTCAGAAAGACTGGAGCTTCACTCGTTTGAGATCACCCCGCCGGGAAGAAGCAGTTATGAAGGCTGGGATTCCTTCCCCCATCTCTCTGCTCTCCTCACAAGAGATGCCTGTCAGCAAAGGGAGTGGAGTCAGCAATGCCCCCAATCTGGTTGCCTCCTGAAACACAGAGAAAGAGTTAGAGGCTCCCACAGGCTTCCAGACAGGACCCCGTGGAAGAGGCCTGGCTGTCTTCCCATTGGCCCACTTATAGAATTCTATGCAGCTCATTCTCCTGGTTCTGATGTGGGCTCTGCAAGTCATGGCTTGGTCCAGTTTCACAGACACCACCTCAAGGGGCAGCCCAGAGTGTGAGATTCACACTCTGAGGGATGGATCTCAGATTGGAGAGCATGCATGGGGAGGCACTATGGGTCTCCACATGCCCCTGGAATTCATGTTGTTCATATCATACCTGAGTCCTGTGGTCCACACAAATGATTGTCTTAGTATGTTACTGGTTGTTTTTCATTCTACATCCTTTATTGTTCTCGTTTGCAATCTCTGTCCAATATGCAAACCATGCCCAAAATGTTATCCAAGGCTCTGGTACTGGAGACCTCAACCAAGAGAGACGGAGAAGGCTGGAAGTAAAGCCTACACCAAATGCCATGCGCAAAACAAAATCCTGGTGCAGCAGACACTTCAATATAAAACGCCAAAGCTTGAAATGCTCAGAAATGTGTATTTATGATCTTGGAATATAGAAGGGTTTCCTGAATCAATCATGGAATTGCTAGTCACTGAAATTTGACTATTATTATTGTATTATTATTAAGAACTTCAGCTGGAGAGCTGAATCCAAGTTTGGTTCTGATCATCCAAAATATAGTCAGCCATTATAATTCCAGTCTCAGGGAATTTGGTATCCTCTTCTGGCCTTTGACACATACACACACACACACACACACACACACACACACACACACACAAACACTCACACACTTTAAAATAATCAAAGAAATGTCAAAAAAATCTAGAACAGAAACTGAGCCCAAGAGTCCTGGGATCCATTTCCTAGTGTCACTCAAATAATAAATAAATCAAACAAGAAAAAGACCACTATTTAAGGTAGACCAAGATAGTCAACTAACTTAGACCCCTGCGGGGGTCTCAGAGACAGAACCACCAACAAAAGAGCATACACAAGCTGGACCTAGGTCTCCTGAACATATGTAACAGATGTGCATTTCAGTCTTCATGTGGGTCCCCATGAACTCACTGAGGTGGGGACTATCTCAAAAGGTGTTGCCCATCTGTGGAATACATTCTGTCTTAGTCAGGGTTTCTATTCCTGCACCAACATCAGGACCAAGAAGCAAGTTGGGGAGGAAAGGATTTATTCAGCTTACACTTCCACATCACTGTTCATCACCAAAGGAAGTCAGGACTGGAACCCAAGCAGGTCAGGAAGCAGGAGCTGATGCAGAAGCCATGGAGGGATGTTACTTACTGACTTGCTTTCCCCTGGCTTTCTCAGCTTGCTTTCTTATAGAACCCAGGTCTACCAGCCCAGGGATGGCTCCACCCACAATGGGCTGGGCCCTCCCCCCTTGATCACTAGTAGAGAAAATGTCTTACAGCTGGGTCTCATGGAGGCATTTCCCCAACTGAGGCTCCTTTCTCTGTGATAACTCCAGCTTGTTTCAAGTTGACACAAAACCAGCCAGTACACATTCCCTTAACTATACTGCCTTGTCTGGCCTCAGTGGCAGAGGATGAACCTAGCCCTGCAGTGACTTGGTGTGCCAGTGTGGAGGGACACCCAGGGGAAGAAGGGAAGGGAAAAGGAGGGTGGGGGAAAGAAAGGAGGGACTGTGCTGGTGGGGAACTAGGGGTGGGGACAGCAATAGGAATGTAAAGTCAATAGTTTAAAAAAAATTAAAGAATATTTTACATAACTCTTAGTTGTCCTAGCTTGCTTTTGTGTTACTATAATAAAACACTTCGACTAAAAGAAACTGAGAGAGAAAAGGGTTGGTTTGTCTTAAACTTCCAGGTTTAAACTTCAACTTCCTTATTGAAGGACATCAGGGGAGGAACTCAAGCAGTTTCCTGGAGGGACAACCATGAATGAAGGGTGCTTACTGGCTCTATGTCTCCTGCCCAGATGGTTTTCTTATGCAGCCCAGACCCACCTGTCTGCAGATCAATCATCAATCAAGACAATTCCTCACAGACTTAGCCGCCTGCCAATCTGCTCTCGAAAATTCTTCATATGAGCTTCTCTCCTACCTGGGTAACTATGTACTGTATCAGATTGGCAATAACCAGGACAGGAATTGGTATGTGGTGGCACACACTTATAATTCCAGCTTCTCTAGAGTGAGACGGGGGCGTTACATGAATCTCGGAGTTGGAAGTCAGCCTGGGTAACATAGTGAGATTCTTCCTTCGTTTTGTTTTGTTTTTCTGAAACAAATTTTCACATAGCCCAGGCTATCCTCAAATGGATTTTGTAGCTGAGGTTGACCTTGAATTCCTGACCTGCCTGCCTTTACCTCATAGGAGCTGTGTTTGCAAGAATGTGTCCCCATGCCCAGTGAGACAAAATATCTTAAGAATTATAAATAAGGGGGAAGGAATAATTTTAAATATAGGTCACTGAAGACATAGAAGTAGCAATAAATAAATGAAAAGACTCTCAACCAAATTATTAGAAAAATGCAAATGAAGACTAAATGTGACTAGCAAGGAAGAAAATAAAACCTAGCCGGTGAATCAAAGCCCAAACGCCCCACAGGGCCAGAACCAGCTTTAGGCACCAGCTTCCACCCAATCATGTGAAGTTTCCTATGAACACTGTAGGTGTAATGGCTGATCTGTAATGACACCTTCAATGATAAAGAGATGCTTAAAACATTAGAAAAGCACACGCCTAGGCATGCCTGTGTGATTTGAGCATGTTTAGATAAAAGGTGCTATCACTTAACTAATGTATGTCTGTAAGCCTGTTTCCAGGGGTAATTAGATCATGGGGGCTCTGACCTCCTGAATGATAACCATTCCCTCACTGTTACATTTAAAGTTTAAACAGGCCATGAATCTCTGTCCTTAGGAGGCTGTATCTTGCTCAACTTCTTCCTGTGATTGCTCTTTGTTCTGTAACCATGATGCAACTTTCTGGGTCATGCTCTTCCCACGAGGATGGGCCAAAACCTCAGAAACCCTGCACAAAATAAATTGTTCATCTTTCAGGTTGTTTACATTGAATATGTTTGTTGTGTGGATGAATAAAACCAACACGTGGATGCCATGATCAGCACAGATTGCTATGTGAAATGAAATAACAGGAGCAAAGCACTTAGTGTTGGAATTCTGTAAACCCCACCCCTCAGTTACCTAGCAACAGCCAGGTATGCTCCGCCCCGGTGACCTGACACTATAAAAGGGGCTGCTTGCCCCCTCCTCTCTCTCTTGCTCTTGCTCTCTTGCCCTCCAACCCCTATCCCTCCTCTTCTCCTTCCCTCCCCCCACCTCGCTCCAAGTGCTCATGGCCGGCCTCTTCTCCTCTACTTCTCTATTCCTCTCTCTCTCTCTCTCTCTCTCTCTCTCTCTCTCTCCCTGCCTCTACTACCCTTTTAACTCTCCCATGACTTGAATAGACTCTATTCTGTACTGTACTGTGGTGTGACTGGTCCCTCAGGGGAAGGGATTCCCAACATGGGTCCCCAAGAGGCATCTCCCTTGCTCCCAGGCCTCGCCGCACCTCCGTGGGCCATATCCCCCCACTCTCTTCATCCTTTTCCCAACACGTAGGGCCATGTTCTACAAACAGCAGATCTCAAAGGCTAGTCTCTAAACAGTCCCAGGCAATTCAGAGATCACATAACTGATGCTTAGCAGGACTCCATTTTAGCAGGTCTTTATTTGGTGAAATTCAAAATATCTTCTAGGAATACTGACCTGACCTACATGGGCAGGAATGGTTTCCTCGAGCAGTAGATCTGTTTTCCACAGCATCAGCTATGTTAGCTGAGTGCAAGCCCATGTAACCAAAGATATCTAGAAATATGTGCAGTGGTTAATGAAGAGTGGCGTTAGAGACTATAGAAATGAACTTGGGAGAAGCCCAGGATTCCAGATGTTATATCTTTACCACTGTGCTCACAAAGGGTGGGGTGCTCCAGGGCCTGTGGACCTAGCAAGGTGACTAGGCAGTCTAAATATGGTGGACCTTAGTGTGGTTGTCTTCAGAGACTGGCACATGGAAGGCACACTCAAGAAGACCTCTGGTAACCTCTTAAGGAGTAAGAAAAGTCAAGACATATTCCTGGACCCAACAGTGCCAAGAACTGTGTATTACACGGCTCCCTTGTTACAAGCTCCTTGACTAGCACCAGGAGACTGCCCTCTAGTGCATCCTGGGTTAGACGGAGGCTCTCATGAAGCCTTAAGCCTGTGCTAAGCAGGCTCCACAGGCCAGATATTGTACTCAACTGTGAATGCTCCCCAGTTCAATGCAAAATGCAGAAGAGAAGGGGATCAGAGCTAAGGTAGGGGGCTCTTAAGTTATGGCACCTCTGAAAGACACCTCAAGGTCAAGTTCTCAGCATGGAGGAGATTTATATGCCCCAGAGAGACAAAGAACAGGGGATAAGAGACAGGGGATAGAGGCAGAGGACGGAGAAGTGGAAAGGAACAATAGAGATGGGGAAGGGCTATTGTCCCTGGACGGACAAAGCGGTGCTTCTGGATAGACAGGAGATAGATGTAGCCCATCAATAAATGGCAGCTTATAAGGGAAAAAGAAGGAACTCCGTGTTAGCATAAGGTGCTTAATTTTGATTGGACAGGCTAATTAAGATGGCCAAAAATGGGACTTTTAATTGCTGAACTTCAATATTTGGATAGCTAGACCTCTGTGGTTAGCCTTAGAAGGAAGAAGTGGCCAACTGAGCGCCTTTGTGGCTATAGCTTTAAGAATGATCTGATAGGTTTTTAGCAAGAAAAAGGCATTGGGGAAAGGGCAAGGCCTGCCAGACTTTCCATGGTAGGCTCCCTTCAATTAAGCCTTAAGATGAAATGAAGTCATGTTTGGAAAGGTCCATTTGAAACCCATGTAAAATTGTTTCTGATCTTAGATACAAAGAGGCTTATAAGAACAGATATTGTCAGCATGTGTGACTTCAGCCTTTGGAAGTCAGAGACAAATGGATCTCTGTGAGTTGGAAGCCAGCCTGGTCTACATGGTGAGTTCCAGACTAGCCAGGGTTGTATAGAGAGACTCTGTCTCTAACAAAAGAAAAACAAAAACAAGTGTTCTTACTGAAAAGCAAAACAAGAAAATGTGTGTGTGTGTGTGTGTGTGTGTGTGTGTGTGTGTGTGTGTGTGATGTAAAAGTACATTCAAGTGTGTCTTTGGTTGAAGGTGGCAGCCCAGGTATGAAGTTTGAAACAGATTATGAAATAGTTACTAGAGAAACAAGATGCCTCTAGAAATAACAGTCCTAACCACCTTAGTTATTATTTGGCAATTACTACTGCCCCAAAAGCTTCACCCGTATCAGATTCATTCACTCTTTCTAACAACCCTATCGGCTAAGTTCTATGTTTAAAATGGTTTGAGTTCCACAGGGATGAAGAGACAGACATGAAGTATTTATCGAATGTCACATGCTCAGAAGTGTGCAGAGTTGAGATATGAACCCTAACAGTCTGTCTCCAGAGACTATTACCAAAGTCTCAGTCACCTAAGCTCAGAGCCCTTGGGACAGGGGAAACATTGGGAGTATGCAGACATTAATTCTGGTCATACTGACCAGTATTCACCAACATCACAACCATTCAACTGAGTGTGCAAAACATGTGTACACACTGCACCTTGGCTGGGTCTTCCTGCACTGGGGAAGTGACAAGAAACAGATGCTGCCTGGGAAGTCTTTGGATAGGACTCGCCATGTGGATCCAGTCCCTAGATGACTCTAGAAATCTCCTGAGAATAGAACTAACCCTGACTCCCAGGCCTTAGTCTCTGGAGCCTAGTGCAATTTTACTCCTCAGAGGCTCCAGGCCTCCGAGGTTAAGATAATTGAAAGAGATCGTGAATGTCTGAGCAGCCACGGTTCCGGGCATTTGTTCTGGCTGCTTTGGGGTAATCCCCAAGGAGACTCACAAGCCCCTTGGGAAGTGAGTTTCAGGGGACACAGTAATCAAGGGAGACCCTGAGAAGAGGGATGCAAGAGCGGTGCATACAACGCTGAGAAGGACTTGAGGAGAAACAGCATGCTCAATTCTTTATCCAGACTGTTTGGGCTCTGCTGAGCACACACTACGCTCTGAAGGTAAGAAAAACACAGCTTTAAAATCAGCACACCTCGGTCTTTAAGAGAACCTTCGTTCAGTTCCTGGTACCCACGTCAGGTGGCGTCAAGCAACTCCAGTCCCCGAGGAGCCAATTCCTTTGGTCTTTTAAAGTACCTGCATGTACCACAAACACACACACACACACACACACACACACACACACACAAATACATAGTAGGAAGTGGAGTCGACACTCCAAGTTCTTGTTCCACAGTAGAGAAAGGGACATGGATAGACCCAGGGACATGGTCTACTGAACA
The DNA here is from genome assembly GCF_963924665.1 of Micromys minutus. Lineage (NCBI taxonomy): Eukaryota > Metazoa > Chordata > Mammalia > Rodentia > Muridae > Micromys > Micromys minutus. The sequence continues at coordinate 8,170,991 of NC_137967.1, read as the reverse complement.
GTAAATTCTTTTATGCTGTTCAAAGAAACATCACAAGTATATCCCACATACCTAGATAGCCTATACTTCCAAGAAACCATAATATCACTCTGGTTATAGTAGGCAACAGATGAGTTCCCAAGTGTAAAAAAAAATCCCCGTGGTTAGCTCTCTGAGCTGAGCTTTAGTCTGGGGGTTTATCTTCACGTATCGAGGCACATGGTATTAGACCAGATCCACTCTCCCTTTTCAATGTCTGCCACAGCATTGCCAAGCATGCTTCATATCATTTTTATTCTATTCCAGATCACCATGGAGAAAGTTCAAGCAAATTCAAAAGGTAGGTGGCGGACATCTGTGTGTGTATTGGAAATGAGGCCAAGTTGCATTTTTTTTCTTTTTTTCTTTTTCTTTTTACTGCTAGAATTTGAATTCTATGGCATAGTAAAATGCTGGATCAGAATTGAGGTGTCCTGTAGCCTGAAAAATTCTATGAGCCTTCCTCTTGAAAAATCTCTAAAGGAAGGAAATAAGGAGTACTATGAGGTAATATTCTGGTTGAGCATTTTAACTCTAGGAAGCAAGAAAAGCCAGGGAGAAGATCCTGCTCACTGGGGTCTGGGGTGTCAAGGACAACACCGCAGAGTGAGACTTGAAGAGGGTGAAAGAACTTAATGCAGTAAGTATTCTGTCTCAACTGCAATGAAGAATTTGGAGAGAAAATTATCTGAGGCCCATTACAGTTTGAATATGGAATGCTTACTCATAGGCTTATACACAGAACACTTGTTTCCTAACACATCACTGCTGTTTTGGAAGATTCTGGAACCTTTGGAGTGGAGGAAGTGGATCATGGTGTCAGTCATCAGCCCCATTCTGCACCTTTGCTTCCTTCCTTCCATTCAGTGAAGAATCTCCCTTACCACAAGCCCAGAATCGGTGACTTAGGGCTAAACCCTCTAAAGTCATGACCCAGTGTAAATAGCTCCCATCAGACATTCTGTTACAGCAACAGGAAAGCTACTCCATGAAGCCAGATGGCTCTGTAGTCTGAGGAGGTCTGAGAGAAATGGCCTGTCCCTAAAATAAATTGGTACAGATTTTCTTTTTCCTGAAATGAGTCACATCAGTGAAAGTACAGTGCAATATGTTTTGAAGAAGAGGAGGAAGAGGAAGAAGAATGAGAAGGAGAAGGGGAAAGAGAAGAAGGAGAAGGAAAAGAGGAGAGGGAGAAAGAAAAGAGGATGAGGAAAAAGAAGAAGGAGAAGGAGAAGGGGAGAAGGAGAAGAAGAAGAAAAGAAGAAGAAGGAGGAGGAGGGGAAGAAGAAGGAGAAGGAGAAGGGGAGAAGGAGAAGAAGAAGAAAAGAAGAAGAAGGAGGAGGAGGAGGAGGGGAAGAAGAAGGAGAAGGGGAGAAGGAGAAGAAGAAGAAAAGAAGAAGAAGGAGGAGGAGGAGGAGGGGAAGAAGAAGGAGAAAGAGAAGGGGAGAAGGAGAAGAAGAAGAAAAGAAGAAGGAGGAGGAGGAGGAGGAGGAGGGGAAGAAGAAGAAAAGAAGAAGGAGGAGGAGGAGGAGAAGGGGAAGAAGAAGGAGAATAAGGGGAAACTTCAGCCATCAAGGCCAAGTTCAAACCCAGTGTATGTTCACTAAATGAATACATGGATGAACTGGCTGTCACATGATGCCCAGGCATATTAGTGCTGACTCCTCAGCTGCACTTTTTTTTTTTTTCTGGAAGCCCTCCTGCCATGTGTGCTTTTGATTGTCAACTTTATAGGCTTGAGAAACAGCTAGCAGAAAGTGAAACATAGTATTGGATGTGCCGGTGAGGGTGTTTCCAGTGATCATGATGGCTCTCAGCTGACCGATAGAAACTGTTTGTTGGTGGATTTAATGTTTCAAAGGGTTATTGAGAAGTAGTTTGTCTGGGAAAGATGAAGTGTGGTAGAGGAAATTGGTCACCCAGAGACAGGATGCCTTCCCAGGAGACACCACCACTCCCTTATATGCTCTCTTATATTTGCCAAGAGCTCAGCAGCTCTTGCCCACCAGGCCCGACTCATCACAATTTTCTGCCTCACCACAGGCTCAGAAACAATATATTGTGCTGAGCAGGCTCTGTCACCACTAAAACCATAAGTCAAAATAAATACCTCCTCCCTTAAGTTGCCTTTTTTCCCCCTGTATTTTGTCACCACAACAAAGACTGAAACACCTCCTTTTCTCTCGGTGACATGTTTTGGTTGAAGTCTGTCTTTCTTTTTTATGGTCTTATCCAGCTGTGCAGCCTGTGGACCACAAAACTGGCTAGCATGTTCCGATATCTCTATAAAGAAATGACAGTGGTACTCATATGGTAGCATAACTAGCATCTGTTGAACGGGATGTGATACCCACACTATAGGAGAAAAATCATGTTTGGTTATTGAAACTGGAACTGGGCTAATGACGTCATGGGTCTCAGATGAAAACCGACCACTGCTTCTTTACTAGATGGCCGTACATTCCTAACTACATTAAAATGTATCCCTATATCTAGAAACAAGGGTAGCCCTCACCCTTCTCGAAAGAAGCTGCTCTTTAAAGCAAGTGAGAAGCATTAGAGAAAACCACAAGTGGACCCAGGGCAGAGATCAATGAATGGTGGGGAGCCTGGTTCAGATGGATCTGTCTATAATACAACTCTTACAGCTCAGGCTAACCTCAGAAAGAAAAAAAAAAATGGCTACAAGATGAGAAGAGCCAGAGGCCCCGGAAGACTGCTGTGAGAATGTGTCTTTTAGAAATGGAGGCCTAAACAAGATCCAAAGAATGACAGTATCAAGACAAACGAATCTGGAAGAGGGAACGATCTCATAGGGTCCCGCTCTTAGACAAAGAACTACAGACAACCAATGACTGCAGGGATCGGGAGAATGATATCTCCCGGGAGAAATCCCTCTAAATAGTTATCTAATACAAAGTAACCATCCCTGAAATCGTACACATATAAACAACAAACACAGACTCAGCAGGTTATACTTCTATAGTTTGCAGCTGTCCCTCTCCTTCTCCTTCTTCTTTCTCTATCTCCATCTCTCTCAGCTTCTCTGTCTCTCATTGTGTTATAACACTAATCAAAATATATTTTTTTAAAAAAGTGTATACCCACCTCTCTCTCAAATATATGCATGTGAGTGTAGTACTTGAAGAGGCCAGAAGAGGGAGCCAGATTTCCTTGCGCTAGAATTAAGGCAGTTTGAGTCACTGATGTAAGTCCTAGGAACCAAACTTGGGTCCTTTAAAATAGCAGAAACTTTAACCATTGGTCCCTCTCTCTAACCCCTATTGTGGTGTCTCAATGCTCACTTCCAGGATAACTCTCTCTTCACTTCTAGGCTTGTCAATGTTTTCCTTAAACGTTGCCCCAGAGCTCCTTTGTCTTACCACTTCCGGTTCCTGGCTAACCCTCAGTCCTGAGTCTTTGTATATGCCGTCTTCACCATTTGTGGGGTTAAAAATGGTTCCAGAATGGGTTCTCACAATATAGTCTAGGTGTCACTTCTCATTTGCCTAAGATCGTTCTTATGGGAACTCAGCATCCCCCTGCCTCAACCACTCAAGTGCTAGGATTACAGGCACGGACGTGCATTAGGCTTTTTTCTTATTCTTCAAGCAGTTTCACATCATTTGTGACCAGCACAACTGCCTGCCTTCTGAAACAACACTTAAGCTCAGTAAGAACAGAGTCTCTGTTCTGTCACAGCGATACTCATGTTGCTAGAACAGTGCTCCTTCAAAAGTCCCTATCATTCCAGCTGCTGAGGGAGTGAAGAAGATTAAACCCCATACATGTCTGTTAAGTAAATGGTAAATAGGGTGTGACTTCACTTTTATACAGCCATAACCAAATTCACTCTGTGTTTAATATCCCGAAATGGAAGGATGTTCAGCAACTCTTACTGGGTGCACTGTTGCGAATGTTGCTTTTAAATTCCATTTCATAAACCAGATAGCTGAAGGGACTCAAAGGAAATCGATGTATATATGTACAGTAGATATACTGGGTGTTCGCTTGTTTGTCTATTTTGCAAGGAGGATATCTCACTATGTAGCATACTCTCTGTAAACTCCTGATCTTCCTTCAGTAGCCTTCCTCCCAAGTGTTCACAGTACAGGTGTGGGTTACCATTCCCAGCTCAATAACATTTTCCGACATGCTATATTTACTTGACTTTGTAAAATAGCACTGGGGAAGGTGCCGAGGTTGGAGGCATGCATTTTTTTTCATCCAAGTGTTCAGAAAGCAGAAGAAGGCGGATGTCTGTGAGTTCAAAACCAGCCTGGTCTATATAGTATTCTAAGACAGACAAGTCTATATAGAAAGTACCTGTCTCCAAAGTGGGGAAAAACTAAAATAAAGAAGAGAGAAATGGGGGGGAGTGGAAGAAAGGTTTAGAAAGCTAAAAAGTTCTTCTCTTTATATAAAACTGACTCAGAAGGTTAGGCTAAAAACAAAGAAACATAGAAGTAACATTGAAATCTTACTAATCAGAAACAAAGGTCTATTGAGCTGAAGAAAATCAATCAAGTTGGTTGAAATGAACGGTGTTGTTGAGATTAAGGAAGTAGGGAAAGGCTACTCCCTGGGTTTAGGGTTTGAAGTGTGAGTCCTCCAGGCTCTTGCTCCCCATGTGCCTTTGATTAAAGGGGCTGTGGTTGGCTCAGTGCCTGTCAGAATGGTCATAGGAAGGTACTGCCATGACTACAGGCATTTGGGCCAAATGATATTTCAGAACCCCAGTGGCAGCAAGATTGCTGGTGCACAGCCCTAGAGGAGGACACCAGGAACAGAAGTCTGCATGCTCTCAGATGTCCCTGCGATGCGGAGGGAGGCAGGTTCATTACTATTGAGAACAGGGGTAGAACTGTGGCCTAGGGCAGTGTTGGCTGCATGGGGCATACACATAGAACTGAGACAAAGACAAGGCAGGCGCTCAAGGAAAGTAGGCCAGAAACAGTAAGTGAACAAGAAGCTTACAAATACGGGAGGGAAAACATCAGCGTTCTTCGCGAACTCTGAGACCTGACCCACAGAATAAATCAATAACATTAAAAAAAAAAAAGAAAGAAAGAAAGAAAGAAAACTTCTGTAACTCTGCTTATGAAGAACGGAGGGATAAAGAAAAAATTAGAATTGAGAAAAAAGTTCATAACTTATGCTGATAAAGTAATTATGATTAGGAGATAATATTATGCACAGTTATAGGCTAATGAGTTCCATCAACATGTAAAAATACAGTGCTGAAAATAATAAATTAGAAAAATCTGATCCAGGGGAAGCAACATCCTGAAATGGACTGGGAGTCCTGGAAGAGACAGAAGAGTATTTGTCCATATACTACTGGGCTTGGAAGGTCATGCATAATTATTATGGGTGGACAGACAGAGGACGTGGTCGGACAGGGGACGTGAACGGACGGGGGAGGTGGATGGGCGGAGGGCATGGTCGAACGAAGGGCGTGGACGGATGGAGGGCGTGGTCGAACGGAGGGCGTGGACGGACGCAGGGTGTGTTCGGACAGAGGGCGTGGTTGGACAGGGGACGTGAACGGACTACAGAATGCCTTCTGAACTTCAGAAACCACACAAGTTCCATCCTATAGAAAGGATAACAAGATAGACGAAAGTGGAAGCCACTCAACTTGTCAATTCTATTAATAAAATTTGTCCCCCAAAAGCATAAGAAATAGATCTTTCAGCACTTATAAAAATATAGTTGAGCAGAGAATATATTTTAATATACGGGCAAAACAGGAAATCGCTGGTGGGGGCTGGGGAAATAGAATTGGGGGAAAGGCTAAGAGCACTTGCTGCTTTTGAAGACTTCCTAGGTCCCACTCCTACCACCACATGAAGGCTCAAATCCACGTATAACTCAAATTCCAGGGGATCCATTTGCTTCTTCTGGCTTCCAAAGGCACTGCACACGTGTGGTGTACATGTACACGTGTGGTGCACAGGCACACATTCAGACAAGCACTCGTACATATAAAATACACAAGTCTAAGGAGAACGAATTGGGGTAATACGAACCTGTGTAGTTCTGTTTCACCATGATTACAACAGCCAGAAATCTCAGGTCGTGAATTTGGAAATAGTGAGCCAATGCCTTTGTAAAGTAATACTGGAAGGATAAATTTCATAACACATTAGGAACGCTCCAATTGTTGTAAAAATAGTACATGGTTATACTAGAAAAAAAAAAAAGACAGTGATAGAGATAATTACTAAGAAACACAAATAAGAAATAAGCACAGAAGGTGGAGAAATTTCCAAGCTCACCACAAGGCGAGGAATTGAGGAATTGCAAGTTAGAATCTGTATGTTGTATTTTTTTTTTTTTTTTTTTTTTTTTTTTTTTTTTTTTTTTTTTTTGCTAAAACCGTGATGGATTCTCCGCCATGGGCAGAACTGGGCATGGGTATGATAATGGAAAATGAAATTGAGGTGATGTTTTAGAGAAATGATATGTCATATTTAGAAAGAGTTTTCAGTATGTGAGGAATGCCTTTGACCTAGTAGTTCTGCAAGTAAAGAAATGTTCAAAGGTGGACGGAAAATATCGTCTCTCTGGTACGTCATTTAGACTTTCTTCTAACTCAACTCCGGGGCCCAGCACATGCTCTCACAGACCCAGTCTTGTTGGAAAAGCATGATCTCAAACTCTCGGCAAGTAACACAGAAGCAAACCAAAGGTAGCCAGAGGAGGCAGGACTTATTTGTAAAAACGGTGTTTCACAACCTAAACTGGGTCAGCACGCGTACCGGAGCAGAGAGCTCATATAGTTTTTATAACAGTGAAGAAGGGGGATTGTCACCTGTCCATCTCCCATGATTGCCCAATTTATAACTGACATCTGAAAGAGGTGAAAGGAAGGGCAAGCTTTTTCTGGTCATCCTGTTTTGGGACTATAGCATGCCTCTTGTGAAACAAAAGTTGTACCAGGTGGGGAGATACGTGCAGCCATATTACAAAGTGGAAAAGACTGAAACTCTTGAATTCATGTAGATGCCCCTACAGCCTTTTTCCGCAGTTGTCTGAGATCAAGCTTAGGTTCCTACGCTTTCAGACCAAGCATGCCGGTGACTAACCCATATTTCCATCTCCTGCAGCGGCATTTTAAAGACTGTCTATGTTCTCTGATAGTCCCAAGCTCTCTCTTGAACTCTGTACCTGAATGTCAACCCCTCCTCTGGGTATCTACCTTTTTTATATGTTTAGTAAACATATCCACCTTCCCACATCAGTCAATGACATCACCATGTATCAAAGACTCCTAGGCCACTATTAGGTTATTTCGCTTTTCTTCTCCAGCTACCAGGGAGAGCCATCCATTCCTGCCTTGTCTGGGACTGCCAGCACCTGACACATGGGCTCACTCTGGAAGCATCTCTCACTCATCCCCCCCTTCCTTCCTGCCTTCTATTCTCTTTCCTTCCCTCTCTGCTTCTTCTCCAGCGGGCCCCGAAGACTGACCTTGTTATTATCTGTCTTCGACTGCTTTGCTTATTGCAAAGCACAGAAATCCAGCTTCCAATGCACCTAAAAAGTCTCAGGCCTTTATATTGACCCACAAGATTTCATGGAGGCCCAAGAGCGGCTCTGCTAAGTTGGAGCAACTATTTTCTACCCAGCCTTCCTTGGGCTGTTTTTGCAGCTGCCCTGCTTCCCAGCATCCTCTGGTTCCCACCTTAGTCCACCATTACTGCCCAGAACAATCCTCTTAGATTTCCCAGGGTTCCATCTACTCTGAGAATGCATTCCTACCCTTAATATCCGACTTTTCTGCATTAGCCTCAATTCATCTTCTTCCAGTGCCTTTCCTCATTTTATTTTCCTTCATAATGTTGGCAGTAGCCTAAAGTTATTACATTTGTTCCGGACAGGCTGAGCTCTGCAAGGACAGGGGACAATTCCCACCACCTCCATTCTGAGCTCCACATCTCTGACACAGAGTAGACAGCAAATACCAGCTGAGTGACATGCACAGAAACGAAAAGTGAAAACTACTTTCTTGTCTAAAATAGCACAATTATCTTTCAAAACTTCAGTAAAATCATAGCGAACATTCAAGACCATGCCCTCCCCCCCTTTTTGCAGTGGGAAGCTTAAAGAAGAGGACAAATTTCCCTGTTATACAATAATATAATAGTAAAAAAAAGGAAAGCATGAAATGACACAGTTTGGAGATTTATTTTCTGAAAAATTATCCTGCTCAGTATTAAAAAACGTCTGCATCGGAAAAAGAAAACGAAACAGAACAGAGGCTCTCCCATGGCCATGTCACGTGACTTGGCCTAGTGCCGACCATCCAGAGGTCTGCCTGACGTCATGGCACACAGTGCAAGTGGTGGAAGACATCCAGAGACCTGCCCAGTGCGGCATGGTCTGGAAGAGATTCTAGAGGCCTCCCCGACTCCATGTCACTCTGAAGTGTGGGTGAGAGAAGAATGCCCAGAATCCTGCCTGTCGCCATGTGGGCCACTTGCAGCAGAAGCCACAACCATGTGCAAGTAGGCGGGCAGACAGACAGGCGGGAGAGAGGCGGGACTGTTGGCGCATTAGGAAAAGAGGAAGAGCCTGTCAGGAGTGGCCTGCTCTGCCACCTGAGGCCATGGGGAAGTCCGGTCCCATGCTGCCGCGCAGGGCCATGTCTAGGTTCATGATTGTGTAGCAGCAACAATCTGACTTGATGCCTGTGGTTCAGATTACCACTAAAGATCATGTGGACGTCCATAGTCTGGGCTGTCTCCTGGGAACATAAACATGTCTAAGATCTGTGCCGAGCTGATTCTGACCCCTACTGGCTGAGGCACTCTGGAGAGCTGGCTCGATCTCTCACTGGCCGCAGTGGGCCCTGCCCTTAGCTTCAGCAGCACAGTAGAGCTGGTTCTGTTGTCCAAGGCTCAGATGAGCCAATGCAAGCGTCTAAGAGCTGGCCCAGCCCCTCACCAGCTGCAGCGTTGGGCAAGCTAGCCAGGGAAGTGCTGAAGAGCTTCCACTGGTGGTGTGGATACAAGAGATCTGGGAGACTGACCAATCAGCTACCAGCCAAGCCTTGGGGCTTCGACTTGGCCCGCCCCCAAATCTACCTCATCGATGAGCTGCTGCAGCATCTGAAAGAGTCACTCCTACAGATCCAAAACGACAGGGTCTGTATAACACAGGACACCAACAGGAGTCTGGTGAGAATCCAGGGTCGATACTGTAGCAGAAGTCAGGGGTCTCTAACCAGGTCAATGACTCATTGCAATGAACATTTGCAAGTAAAGAGTACACTGTGGGACACACCTTGACACACTGCAGCTTCCACAATGAGATGTTTTTCCTGGCTTGTTTTATAAAGTTATGTGAAAATGATTTTTAAAATGTGGTTCTATTGTAATAAAAAGGATGCCTTGGATTTTTATTTATACTTTAAGACTTAGTCTTAATGAGAGAAATGTATACTAACATTACACACACACACACACACACACACACACACACACACATACACATATATACATGCACATATATTCAATTAATAAATATACACACATACATATGGATGCTCATTTACATACATATGTACACTGGTACATATTAAGAAAGAATTTTTGCCTACTCACTAGCAGGAAGAGAGGTGGGTGAAAGGACCACTCTGGAATAAGTGATGGATAAGCTTTGACGAAGAGATGGAGGGTGGTGGACCAGGAAGCCTCTTACTTGGAGCTTGCAGGAGGGGGCCCTTCAGTCTTCCTAATAGAGATCTCAGATCTTCAGACTTGATTGCATCTTCAAATCCCTAAATACAGCTGTGGATACATACCATACTGGGATGTTTATCAAATATTTAAGTGGTAGAAGGAGAAAGCAGAGTTATTCTAGCTGCAATCAGAGGCAATTCAGAAAGAACCCGGAGTACAGGCAGCTCGGGCAAGCCTGTGTGCGCTCCCCAGTTTGAGTCTGTGACCTCAGGCTCTTCCCAAGAAGCATCCCTGCAACATTGTTTCATCTGCTCTGCACATCTGGCAACAGGTGCTGAGGCTTGAGCAGAACTCCTTTAGTTACAAGTTATCATGAGCTTAAGCCCGGAAACTGAACCACAGTTTATGCTAGGTTAGGTGGATATTTTTAGAAGGAAAGGGGGCTGGAAAAGAGAAGGAAGAGGAGGATAAGGAAGGAGGAAAGAAATGAGAAGGAAAAGAGAAAAACAGAAGAGGGGAAAGGTGGATGAAAAGAACAAATAGGGGATGGAGCAGAGATGGGAGAGAAGACATTGGGAGGGGCAGAGAGAGGAAAGAAAGAGATGGGTAGTTGGGGAATAGAGGTTTGGTCTTGGAACACTGGACTGCAGAGAGACAGAACCCTAAAAGCTGTCCCTATGTTGTTCCTGAATAAACCAAAATGATTTTCCTAGGGTTGGACAGGGTTCTAAACAAGGATTGCACTCCTGAGGTGTGGGCGGAGTCCCAGAACTGCTGACTTCCGCCTGGATCATAAGAGTCTCAGGGTACATGAGGGTGGTCAGACGAAGCTCTGCAGTTTGCACATCTTACTAAATAAATATGGTAGTCCATGATTTGACCAAGTTTCTCCATGAGGGCTTAGCTCCCAGAACCAAAGGGAGTCACTCTCTCTCTGAACACCACACTCAACTTAAAGCTTCCAGGAAGGAGTTTGATCTCAAAACAGATGACCTTTTCTGAAAATAAGAGAATCCTAGGAGCTGGAGAGATGGATGGTTGAGCAGCTAAGGGCACTTGCTGCTCTTGCAGAGGACCAGGGTTCAGTTTCTAGCACTCATATAGCAGCTAACAAAGGTTTGGAACTCCACTTGTAGGGAATTGTAGGCCCCTTCTCAGACACTACATGCACGCATGTACATACAGACAGACAAAGCACCAATACTCACAAACCTTCTATGAAAAGAGACTTTGTACCTTGCTCGAGCCAAAGTAATGGGAAGTCCTCTCAGCTTTAACTCTTAGGAAAAATGAGAGCGTGAAGCAACTTCATATTAACCAATTACCTTGACTGCCTATTGTTCCAGTTTCATGTTCCTACCTTATAAAACCCACTGTTCTACATCTGCCCCGTGGGAGTTCTCATTCTATCCTTGAGAAGAGTGGCTGCCCTGATCTATGAATCTCTAATAATAACCAATTATGGCCTAATAAACTTGCAATTTTGTCTTTCGGTAAACTCTTTTTGAGAGCAAGGTGGGAAGGAGGCAAGCTAAAGACAGACAATGAGAAAGAAGGGGAGAGTCTGAAGAGGGACGGACGGAGGGAGGGACAGGGAGATGGGGGCAGAGTGACCAAACAAACTATCACATAATACCCAAGGCCTCCCTCGACAGTCAAAGAGACACTGAGGATGGGAGAAGGTTTCTCTTGGGTGTACATCACAGCCACACCCACCATTACACATTGGGATCCTGTGACCTGATGTGTGATGTCTTCTCCAACCCTATCATGCACATGCGTTCTGAAGGCAGAGAAGACAAATCCGTATGAAGTATCTGGGTAAGGCAGAGCGAGCAATAGCTGCCCCAGAAGCCCAGGCGTACAGAGGGAGTATAGATAGCCAAGTCCACTGAGACATTCTTGGGAGGTTGATGAAGCACCCTCCTTTGCACATCTATAGAGGCATTTCCAAAGATGTTTGTCATGAGAGGGAAATGGTGTGGGCGCTTATGGAACAAGGGGATTGGCTGGGTGTCATATGGAGTAAGAATAGGAAAGGAGGAAGCCAGACAGAGCACACAACCCCCACCCCACCTAAGCCAGAGTATCTGCTTCTGCTGCCAAGGCCTGAGGAAGTCCTAGTCCAGCTTCATGAGCCTTTTGATACAGACACATACCAGCATCTCTCCTGGGAGCTTCCAGGCCTTCAGCCTTAGGGCTGGGACTACAGCACAGGTTCCTTAATTCTGCAGCGTTCGGTTCCTTCAACCTAACAGCTGCTGCATTCTCTGTCTCTCCAGCTTACAGATGGATGCCAATGGTGGAAACCACTCAAATAAATCCCTGTGTAATCATATAGTCAAGGTTCTGTTCCCTTAGAGGATGTTGAGTAACAGAGATACACCAGGAACAGATCTAGACTGTTTCCCACAGAGTCAAAGGGACAATAGGAGTGGGGCTTGAGGGAGGTGAAAGGTCACTGCCTAATGGCAGAATAAACAGTTACAGTTTGAATAAAAGGAAGAGAGGTTTTTGTTTTTGTTTTTGTTTGTTTTTTCTTTTCTTTTCTTTTTCAGGTTTTCTTATTTTATATACGTATATGGGTGTTTTACATGTATGTATGGATGTATGCTACATGTGTGCCTAGTATCTCTGCGGTCTGGGAATAGGAATCAGAGCTAAACTGGAATTGAAGGCACTGTGAGCCATCTATAGATGCTGGAATTGAACCAGGCAGAAGAGCAGCCAGTGCCCTTAAGCACCGAACCATCATCTCTCCGGGCCCTGAGAAAAGGATTTCCCTTTTTCTCCAAAGTGTGCCATAGCAGCATCTGCTTTCACAGATCCACATAAGCTTAAGACCTGGGTGGCTGAGCTGTGCTTTCTGATAGACATTTTAAGTCCAGCTCTGCAGAGGCAGAGGCAGTCAGATCCCTTGGGAGTTCAAGGCCAGCCTTGTCTATGTAAAGGCCAGGGCTGTATAAAGACCATGTCTTTAAAAAGGCAACAGACACGGGTGGTTCTTTGTGCAGACACCTAAGTTTTTGTAATCCCCAATGCCAAACCAGCTTTGGAGAGCACCCAAACAGTTGGGCTTGCTCTTTGATGAAGCACTAACAGAAGAAAAGGAGCTGCCCAATAGTCTGTTGAGAAACAGGATTCATGAATATGCATAGTGTACTTTTACTAGAGACAATTGTTCCAAATGTTACTGGAGCAGAGCAGACTTGTGGGACAAAGATCATCAAAGCCCCCCTTTTCTCTCTGCAGAAAGGTTCCGGAAAGTGAAGGGTTCTCCCTGGGATGTTTTCCTAGTTCAAAATTGACTCAAGGGGCTTCTCTCACACTTGGTCAGAGTAACAAATTGAGCTCAGAAGTAAGTACAAGCCAACTTTCTAAGGCATTCCTGAAGGCCCACAGGCAATGTGGCTCCCATACCAGAGGCTCAGAAAGCTTACAGGAGATGCTAGCTCACTGTGCATTCGGGACCTCTGAGAAAGATGGTCTCTTATCACAGAATCTCCAAGCAGTGGTAAGTAACAAGGCAAGGGACTTTACTTCTGACTGTATCATATCCTTCCCTTGGGGTGTCTAATCCTCTCAGGAGAGATGATTTTTCTCTCTGTGTAACAGTTGAGGTGTGGCCAAGACAGGTTAGCTGCTTTTTAAGAAAGATATCCTGGCAATGAGAAGAGCTAAGTTAGGCGTGTTGGGTTGGGCATAGGTTATTCTACAGACCATCCAAACACACCACTTGTTCCCCAGGAGAGACCCTGGCCATGGCAATACCATCCTGTTAACCTGACCCTCACACAGGCTCCACAGGGCCGTCAAAGGAGAGAGATGGGTGGCCAAGCATTATGTAAGAAGGGGAGATGTGCTCAGACAGTGACCTGTGTTCTGAAGTCTGGGGGAAATGCTGGACAGGCTGGCTGTCAGGTTCTCATGCTGAATAGAAAGTAGCTTCCTTTGAAGGGCTGGGTAGAAACAGAGGCTGCTGGAAGCAGCAACCCAGTTTCTTCCTGCTTTTGAAGGGGTCAGAGATAGATGGCTGGTCAGGACATCTGGGACCATTGAGTTTTATAGGCCAAGGAATAATTCCTTTCACCACCATTGTATACAGATCCAACATCTTGAACTGGGGCACCAAAAGCCCCTCAGATAACTGACCAGCAAGACAGAAACACAATACAGCCTCCACACAGAGTGGGAGGCACCATCACAAGTCTGTTTCACGAGCCCCCACTTCATCTAAGAAGGCTTGGCTCCACCCCCTCCAAACAGGACGAAGGGTAGAAAGAACATTAACATTAACATTAACCATAACATCAGTGCATAAAACCGGGAAAAGAAAGAAGAGGATGCAAACATTCCTTGAAAAAGATGCAATGTATCCCTTCACCTATGAGCAACACACAGGGCCAATCAGCCTGAGTCCCCAGATGCAGCAAGAAATGCCAGAGCCTTACTGATATAGATGAGGATGCTTGCAGCTAACCATCCGACTGAGCATGAGGACCACAATGGAGGAGCTAGAGAAAGGACTGAAGGAGCTGGAGGTGTTTGTAACACCATGGGAAGAACAATATCAACCAACTACCCCCACACACTCCAAAGCTCCCAGGGGCTAAAAATCAACCAATGAGCACACATGGAGAGACCCATGGCTCCAGTTGCATATGTAGCAGAGGGTGACATTGTCTGGCATCAATAGGAGGAGAAGCTTCTGGTCCTGTGAAGGCTCATTTCCCCAGTGTAGGGGAATGCCAGGGGAATCAGGTGGGATTGGATAGGCGGGAGTGGGAGCATCTTCATGAGAGCAAGTGGAGAGGGAAGAGGGATGGGGGGAAAGGGGATAACACTTGAAATGTAAACACATAACATATCCAATTAAAGGAAGATTTTTAAAAAAGAAAAAGAAACTACAACACACCACCAGAATTTTTTTGGTGAGTTTCTCTTTATAGAGTCCAGAATAATGCAGCTCAACCACACAATGCAATGTGGATAAATACATGCGTTATTAGCAAAGAATCCTTCACACGTCCTTTGACATGCTTGCTTTAGCAGAAAGAACACTGTCTCTCCTGTGTCTACTTCAGTTAAATGTCCCTCCAGGAGTCTGCCTTAGACTTTCACCTGAGACCACTTCAGGAAAATACTCCTTCACATGTTTGCCCCAGCAAAGCATCACCTAACCGACTTTCCAAAGAATGCTTAATTTTCCATTTCAAAACCTCTTCATCATAAACTTTATGATGTTCAAGTCATGTTCATGACAGAATCTAGGAAACTGGACAAAGGTCTTTCACACAGAGACAAAGCCTGATGATTTTTTGTCATCTGCACATAAAGTTCCTTCCATAGTTTTAAAATGGGGTGCAGGACCTTTCCTTGTTCTTGTAGACTTATCTCAGGGTGATCCGGTAGTCCTGACAGACCACATATCCCACCATGACAACCAGACTTGTCGGCTCAAGGCTACGTGAAGGATGGTGCAGAATCAGCACCTTTAGGTCAGCCAGGATCTTGTTAGCACAGATTCTAACTCCTTAGAGCACAGTGCTGGGTTTTCTCTACCCTCCTGACAATCAGCTGAGTGATGCGTAAGTTACCGGCTCAGGCTGAACCGCTTGCTTAGATGATTGAGCGACTGCTACTTGCCTCCTCAGCGCGATTCTCTCCTTAAAATTGAGACCCCTGTCTCCCCTCTTTCTTGGAGCAAAGATAGGAGTGAATAAGTACACAGAGAAACCTACAGTTTTGGAGTGGTGTGTGCTTTAGAGTTAGTGAAAACGGGCAGAGGGTTGGAGCAGGGCTATGATGCCAGTGTTGAGAAATGTTGGCCTGACTCGGTGGCTAATTATGATTTTCAAACTGATTAGACTGAGAGACACTTGGGAGGTTCTCAAAGTATACATCTGGGTATGTCTGTGAGGAAATTTCCAGAGACAATCAGACTCTGAGGCTCAATCCATGGATGGATTTTAAAATGTAAATACAATCAGAGCTAGAGAGGTGGCTTAGAGGTTAAGAGTGAGCCCTGTTCTTGCAGAGGAGCAGAGTTCAGTTTCCAACATCGAACTTCCTACAATTCTAGCTCTAGGAAAGATCTGACACCTTTGGCCTCCACAGGCATGAGCACACACACACACACACACACACACACACACACACACACACACACATTAAAATCATACAAATAAATTATTTAAAAACCTTGTATAGACTATTGAGATGTGATGGAACTATGTAAGACAGATCTAGATGAAGACAGTGGGTCCTTGTCTTCGGAAGCCCACGGTCCCCTCTGTGGCAGTACATTCTCTCCACAATGAACTGCACTTCTGAAACCACATGTTTCATGGTTATGGTTTCAGACCACGAGAAAGCATAACTCATTCCTTCCTTTAAGCCGTTTTCTTCGGTACTTTATCACAGCAACAAAAAAGACGTAACTCATTGGCTGATATGAGAGTAATGCCCTGAAGTAGAAACTGAGAGAGGAAAACAAAACCTGTAGAGAGAAAGACAAGGAAAAGAATAAGGAAATGTTACTGGTTGAGAAAGGGAGGGGGAGAGGTTCTAGGAGAACTGGATGAATTGTGGGGAGATTCACTAGAATAAAAAAAAAATATTGGTGAAATCTGTCCAGACTTCAGATTTGTATTTGTTGTTCTGTTTCAAGGTTAATGTTTTCATAAATGCTCTTTGGTTATATAAAATGTTGACATGTGAAGAAACTGGGTGAATGCTATGAAAGAACTTTCTCTAGTCTTTTTGGTAACCCTTCAGTAACTTTAGAATTATCTCAATATTAAAAATATTAACTGTCAAAAAATTTTAAAAAGGGAACAGGAGGAAAAAAATTATATAAATGGGGACATTTGTATTTGCTGTTCCATGGGGTTTGTGTGAGATAGAAGAACAGATACAAAGGCTGAGTTCTCTCTACATATGAGCTGTGTGCATATGTGCCTCCTAAACACAAGGCAATAATTTGGTCTGTTGTCCCACAGAAAGAACAGAAAAAAGAAAAAAGAAAAAGAAAAACAATTTGGCCTTGTGATAAGAACCCAGGGTCTGAACCAGACTGCAGAGGCCTTCCTGGTCTGACACAGCAGCAATTCAGAGTAATTTTCCCTGGCTAAATTGAGGTTCCATTCTTGTATAGGACAGGAGGCTATGATACCTCTGTTATTTTTCCCTCTGCCCTCAGTTTCTGCATAAATCTGGAAATCAGGGTCGGAAATAGACTGGGGAATTCAGTCACTGGCTTTGTGTTTTCCCCTGTCATCGCCAGGGTAGAAACCATAGCTGGATTAAGCCTAAGAGTGAAACTACCAGCCCTTTCAGGGTAGATACCACAGAAAGCAGAGAGAGGTTGGCTCCGAGTTCTACTCCTTGTCTTTCTCTTCCATGGTACATCTGGATGATAGAACCAAGAACCTTCCTTAGAGCTGAAAGCTAACTGGAATGAAAGGCTGCTGCTTCTGAGATACAAGGTTTCCTACACAATGTGCAGGGTCCACGAGAGGTGACCCCCCAGCCCAGAGGGTCTGAGAAATGCCAGGGTCCAGCCCATTAACACCAGGAAGCTTTGACACCTGGAGAATAGTGACCTGTGAGAGCCTCTCGTCAGGAGGACGCAGAATCATCATTGTGACAAACTGGCCTGCCATCTGCCTACGCCATATGGTTCAGGAAGAAAATATGTGATCTCTCTTTCCAGCCTCGTCATTTCTAACTGCAGGCACAGGACAGGTGACAGCAGCAGCTGGTTGATTCCGGAAGAGTCATGTGGAAAGAAGGCTTGGGAGTATGTGGCTGGAAAAAGGTGACAGGTGAGCATCTCAGACTGTTGATAGTCAGACAACCTTTCTGGAACCACAAAGCCAATGACATCTACGGAACATGGATTTACCCATGGGAAGAGCTTTCCTGGATCTGAAATTTGAATCTGACATTTAAAGTTTTCTGTGTCTAAGGGTGAATCATATGAGAGTTCCTAAATTCTTGAACCGGAAGAGGGAAAAGGAAGCTACGTGCTGTGTTAGTCAGAAATGTATTCGTACCAGAGAGGGACAAGTATGGAGAAGGGGTTATTTTGGCTCTCTATCTTCAAATTTTCAGTTTAAGCTTTTGGTGTGGTTGTTTATATTGAGAGCTAGGAACATGTGGTAGAAGCTGCTTACCTCATGGCATCCAGAAAGGGGAGAATAAAAAAAAAAAAGGAAGGAATGGAGATAAGATCCACCCTGCAAATGTACATACCCAGTGACCCTCCTCCTACCCCGTGATAGCCCTTCCTTTGTAAAATATGAATAGATTAATCCATTGATTCAGTCAACACCCACCATAGTTAGATTCTGTTAACTAACACAAGCCTGGACCTATGGGAGAAGAGAGACTCTCAACTAAGGGATCTCCTTCATCAGAGTGACCTCCAAGAATGTCTATAGAGCATTTTCTTGATAAATGTTCAATGTTTGGGATGCCGATTCACTGTGGCTGGCGATGCCCCTGAGCAGTAGAAGAAACCAGGCTGAGGAAGCCACAATTGAGCAAGCCAGTAAGTAGCATTCTCTGTGGCCTCTGCTTTAGTTCCTACCTCCAGGTTTTTTGTTTTTTTTTTGTTGGTTTTTTTTTTTTTTTTTTGTTTTGTTTTTGTTTTTTTTATCTCCTGCCCTGGCTTCCCTCTACAATGATGATGATGTGGAAGTGTAGGCCAAACAAACTCCTTCTTCCTCTTACTCCTCTTAGTTACTTTGGGCCATTGGTTTTTTATTTTATTTATTTATTTATTTATTTATTTATTTATTTATTTATTTATTTATTTATTTTACAGCAGCAGAAAAGCGTGTCCAGTCATTTCTCAATACCTTCGGTGACTGAGCCTATTGCGGGACAGGCATCTTAGGCTCTAGCACTCCTAACCAAGCATGAGGGTGAAGATTTAGTCATCAGGCAGATTTCAGTAGGAAAGCTAACTTAAAAGGCACTAGAGAAACAATGGGAAGCACATAGAGTAGACTTGCTGCCAATCTCCATGCCCTGACCAAACATTAAGAGGCTGTAGCTTTTTAAATGCGTGGCGAATTCTGGAAGGTGGACTTTCCGGAAGACACAACCCACCCTCAATTACACAGCTCCCTGTTTGACTATTTCCCTCCTGAATTGCAGTTCCACTGGAAAGAGTGTGTCCCAAGCCCAGCTGAAAGAAAAATGGGCCCAGAATTTCTTTTAAAAGAACAAGGGCGTAAGTTCCATTTTTTTATTGGCTTGGGTAGCATAGGGGCATGGAAGCCTGGTGGAACTCCTCATGGGGGCTGAGGGGAGCAAGTCTTAGCAGAAGGAAATTCTGACAATATTTCAAACCTCTGGATCCACTGCACCAAAAGACAAGGCCAATTCTGGAGAGAGTTTTGGTTTCCATTCCCTATACTGAGCAGAACTGGGCACCAAGGGTGATCATCTCTGGGTAGAAATGTTCTATAGGTGCTCTATAAATTCTTTCTCCTGGTCACATTTCAGAAAAAGCCATGAACACATATTAGATTTTAAACAGGGCTGCTGAGATCCAGACTGTCATGCCCTTTAATACCTAGGACACACTTACCTAGCTCTGGTCTGCAGGAATCCTGCTGTACCAGAGCCCACCTAACTTAGGTAACCCTCACACCTGTTTGTTTGGAATTTCTTTGACACCATGGCACTCTACAGACCGGGCGAACTGGATTCCCCAAGACATGGGAGAGGCAATTTCTAGACATAGCAAGTAAACAGTCTTTCCCAAGCATTCCAATGGATCTCCAACCTTCTCCCCTAGTCTTTGCATTTATCAAGTACTCACAGAGATGCTACATGCTTGCCTGCTAAACTCTTCTCTGCATATATTCCCTGGTATACAAAGACCACTGGCATCATATATTGAGCCAATGTGACATCTAAATGCCTCTTCTTTCCCATGGGAAAAAAAGGCATCCTGCAGCTAAGGATCTTACTTTTGTTCCCGTTGCCTCCTATGTGGCCTTGCATGGGAGGTCTCCCCATAGGTGGAAGAAGTAGCAAAGGACTTGCTTTCACTGGCAAATCTCTACTGATCTACTGACCTTGTCATGCATGAATAATAAGAAAACCCAGGACTGGAGAGATGGCTCAACCTTCCAGAGGCTGGCCTTCTAGAGCCTTCCAGATGGCTGCTCTTCCAGAGGCCTCTTGTTTAACACTGGTGCCTACATGCATGTGAATAAAACCTCCCTATAACTCCAGCCCCGTTATTTTTGATGCCCTCTTCTGTCTTTTGTATGAACGAATTGCGAAAATATGCATGTGGGTAAAACATGCACACATAGGTACTAAAATAAGTCTTTATTTCACCTCATAAAAATTGTCAAAAATTTTCAAAAATCTAAAACTTAAAACATGAAAGAAAAAAAAATTTTAAAGGAAAACCAGCACTTTGAAATACTATGGCTGTCTACTAAGACCTTCCCTGAGATCAGTATACTACACAGACCCATCACTGGCATACAGCTTTATGACTGGCTACGGGTTCTTGGTATTTTAAACTACTTTTTATATAATTTATTTTTATGGATTGTGTATGTATGAATGTCTGTAGCTGTGTATACTTTGTGTTGATGCATGCTTTGTGTCAATGAGGGCCAGTGGAGGATGTCAAATCCCTTGGTGTTGGAGTTACAGGTTATTGTGAGTTTCTCTGTATTTTCTGAGAGCCAAACCTTGGTAATCTGTAACTGTATTTAGCTGTCGCACTTTCTTTCTACCAGCAAAGACTATTATTCTTTCGATGCCTGACATGGAAGGGATAGCGTTGGCTTATCCAGGATTATTTTATATTTTTCCCACTGTGTAATGTTGAGAGAAAATTGGCGTTTAATCAATGAGTACTGATTGCTTCACGGAGCAGACTAATAAGGTCGCACAGAACCTATATAACATTGCTTAAAAGGGCCTAAAAGCTCTTAGAACAAGATTTGTAGGACGCTTATCTTAGATCTCACGGGGGTCTGTCTTAGGCTGCAAGCTCTGAGAAGTGGACCCTAAAACAAGAATTCCCTTGCCAAGTGATATATTCAGGAGGAAACCCTAGGAATCCCAGAGAGAAAATGGGGATGTGAGGTAGAAGAAAATGAAGTTAAACCACTGTGATCAGAAGCAAATGGAAGGCAATACAGGGCAGAAATCCCCAAGCAAACCCATCAGAACCACACGCAAGGATTGCTGGAATAGAACTGGCGCTTTTGGCACAGGGGTATCCCAAGAAATATTGCCACTGCTGAGCCCAAGACCATATAAGGAAAACACCATCACTGATGTACTTAAAATACCTCAGCATTGTTCCCTCCCTTCCCAAGGAGAAAAATTTGTTCTTCATCAGCTCCTAGGAGTAGCAATTCTCTAGGAGTGACTGGGTTCCCTCTGGTTGCACTGGATCTACCCCAAAAGCTTTCTGGGCTCCAAGCTTACAAATAGCATTTTACAGTGGGGTTTCTCTGTTTGCTTGCTTGCTTGATTGGTTTTTTTGCCTTCATAATCATGTGAGCTAATGTCTCATGACAAGTATTGGTTATAATTTGGACATGAAGTACCTCTAATAAACCATATGTTAATCACTTGTTCCCTAGCCTGTGGCATTATCTGGCTGTTTAGGAGACAGGGAGTAGGGGGAGGAAGTTAGGTCTTTGAAAATGTACATATGAAGGCTGTACTAGGATATCAAACCCTTCCTTCTCTCTCTCTCTCTTTACTTTCTCTGCCAATGCAGCAAATATATTTCCCCTGCCACATACTCCCATTATAATGTTCAGCCTTTCTATGGGTCCAAAAGCAGTAGGGGAAAAATTACCATGGACTCAAACAGTGCCTCACATACATTGTCACAGTGATGCAAAGTTAGTCAGCACATTCTAGTACCCTAGTACTTCTGTTCCTTTGGAGAATGCTGTCTAATACTGATTTCTGTACCAGAATGGCTCTAGAGGAAATGACTTTGAGGGAGTGTTTCATGGAATGATTCCAGGGTTTCTTGGATTTGCTATCTCACATGATTGGATTTAAAGACCTAATGGTTCTATTTCCAGCAGTAAAGCTAGTGCCTGAGTCTGTGGCATGACTATTTATAGACACATGCAAAGCTTCTCCATTGGATCCTTCTCATCAGCTGGTTTTTAAAAAGCAAAGAGCTAAATCACTCTGTACATGACACTTGAGTACTTTCAGAAATAACACAATATAAGCATATTATTTGTTGGCTGTTCCCCGTGTTGTTGGAGCAACATTATGAAAGAAAATGATGCACTTGTGGGATTTGAATTTCGAAGTTAAACATCTAAGTTTAGGAGTGACCTTAAGAAGATCTGTCTTCAGGATAGACATTACTAGACACCAAAGAGAATCTCTTCCCCTGATGATCTGAATCACACTGCAAATTAAACTCCCAGCTCGAAAGGGATAAAGTGAAGGCACTGATTAGCTCCTATAAATTGGGATAAAAAGATTTAGACATCCCCAATAAATTTGGGAAGATTTAGATTCCATATTCTGAGAGCTCTTTTTTTTCCTAATGGAAGAATGCCTGAAATGCTCAATGAAAGGTGGACACTCTATCCTTACAGGGAGAAAACAATCTTTTTTCCAAGCCCAGGGCTAAACCCCCTTCCTCTTTTGCCATCTCTCTCTCTCTCTCTCTCTCTCTCTCTCTCTCTCTCTCTCTCTCTCTCTCTCGGGATATTAATATCAGTTAAAGAAAAGTTTATTGCCTCTCCTCAAGCAGATATTGATATAAGACCATACCGATGCCCCTTGAGTATTCACCCTTACAACCCCCCTGTGCATTCAGAGCTGTAGTAAGGTTCAAGTCTCCAAGTCTCTGAAGGGGAAACACAAAGTGTTAACCATTGTCTTTTGCTTTCCTACTACTATGAAGAGATACCATAACCAAGAGAACATAAAAGAAAGCATTTAACTGGGAGCTTGCCTAGAATGTCAAAGTATGAGTTCATGACTAACATAAAGTGTGTGTGTGTGTGTGTGTGAGAGAGAGAGAGAGAGAGAGAGAGAGAGAGAGAGAGAGAGAGAGAGAGAGAGAGGAGGGAGGGAGGGAGGAAAAGGGAGGGAGGGAGTGAGGGAAGAGAGAGAGAGAGAGAGAGAGAGAGAGAGAGAGAGAGAGAGAGAGAGAGAGAGAGAGATTTGGCCTTCCAATGGCTTTAGGAAATTCAAAGCCTACCCTCAGTAGCAACATCTCCTCCAACCAGGTTCCTTCCTAAAATTTATCTCAAAATAGTACTACTGTGTAAAGTTTAAGCATTCAAATATATGAACATATGGAGTGAATCACAGTCAATCTGCCATACCCATGATACTGCACCCAGCATTACAAAGAAATACTTCATTTTTCTACCATACAAAAGCAGAAATATTGGACCAGGCTATAATGAATAATGGGGCCTCTCTAATTATTTAATGGTGATGCTTGAGAAACTAGAAATGAATGAGGCCCATTCTGAACAAGGTAAAGATTCAGTCTCCCTTCTCTTAATACAAAGGAAGAGATTCAAAATTATGCAGATGTTCAAGTGGAGGTTTGTAATGTAAGATCTACTGACCTGTAGTAGGAATGGCCAGAGACATTCTTTTTTAACCAGGATCACCACTATTTTGAGAAATAACCTAATAGGTTGCCCAGCATCCTTATGACCAATCTTTCCTGTAAGCAAGTCATCATGGTGAGGACACGTTCAACTGAGAAACCTAAATGAAGTGGGAACACTTTCATCATTGAGTAATGGAATCCAAGTAAGTAGTGGCAGTTGACCACCAAAGGCAAACGTGATGGTTAGTTTCAGCTGAGAGTTTAAAGCAATCTAGTATCAGTTGGAAAGAGAGTTTTCATGGGGAACTGAAGTGGAAACTTCTGATTCCTTTGCAAAGCCAGTTATGTCAAATGATTTTTTGTTGGAACACAAAGGTTAAAGCAATCACATGAAAGGACACATGATGCTTAGATGGAATATAAATATGACCCCACAGACAGTGAGACCTCAAGCATGGGTTTGCCTTACTCCTCCTCATTAGTGTTTGCTTATGACACTCATGTATTGGTTTCCCTTACATTGTGTTGCTGAGCTTTACTTGTGATGACTTCATAGAGATAACCTCAACAAAGAATCCATCATGGGGTTCCTTCAGCCTCTTGGCAAGCCTCATGATTTCTTCACAATTAAACTTCTCTTGATGATTTGAGTGTGGTATCTGCTGAGTGGGCAGGACTGAAGCTGCTGATTCATGTGTGGTGGCTACCCAGTGGACTGAATTATAGTTGTTGATTCATGTGTGGTGTTTGCTAGTGGACTGATCTGAGAAACAAAAAGACTGGAATCACCCCTTAAGAATTATTTCTGAACAGGACCACTTCCCCCCCATGTCATAATAACATTTCTTTTCCAAAACCTCTAGTGGGTAGTAGGCTAGAGGGAAGGTTGAATCCTCATTAAAGTAGGTTGAGAAAAACATATACCTACAAAAACTGTGTTGATTGTCCCATAGGAATATCTACATGGGTTGTCTTAATTATAGTAAATGATTCAGAGGGACCCTGTGTAAAAGCAGGTAATACCATTTCCAACATTTGGGTCCTGGCTTATCTAAGAGAGAAGAAAATGTAAGCATGTATTAATTATCGGTTCATACTTTTGAGACTTATTTACTTTTAGTCAGTGTTTACTTTTAGTGAGTGCTTGCCTTCACATTTGTTTATGCACTGTGTGCATTGTATGGAGACCATAAGAGGGTGCTGGGTCCCCTCAAACTGGAGTTATATAAGATTGTGAACCATTATATGCATATAGGGAATTAATTGATCTTGGGTCTTCAAAACAGCCATACTTTCAACTGCTAAGCCATCTCTTCATGACCCACATTTCTTGCTATCAGGGCATTTTACCACCACACCAGAACTGGAACTGAGAACAATGAGAGAGGTTCAGTTACTTTAGTGAAAGCTCAATTAAAGCAGTAGTCAGAATGGCCCATGGCAAGCAAGCAGAACTACAATGTTGACTCATTCATCATGATGTTCCTAGAAATGAGATACCTATTCCTGCCCACCTGGATCAAGTGCACAAACCATAAACATGGAGTCACTGTTCCACATCCCTACATCTGAGCCAGTAGGTAGTCTCAGAACTCCCAGCAAAAAGAAAAGTCTATGTTTCTTGGAGGAAGAACCCTGGTATCAGTACAGGAAAATTGCTTTATTCCTCTTTCCTTCCTTCCCTAAATGCATCTATATGTTAATGTATTAGAGAAAATGAAAACTGAGGGAAGGAAGGAAGAAAGAAAGAAAGAGAAAACCGTTTAAGAAGCTAGCGGTTGAAGATATAGCTTGGCAATGCAAAGCACAAACAGCTCTTCTAGAGAATCAGAGTTTTGTTCTCAGCATCCATGTAAGACACCTGAAACTCCAGCCCACACTCAAACACACACACACACACACACACACACACACACACACACACACACACACACGTGAGCATGATTGCGTGCAAGTAGTAAAGGAAAACGTAAGAACAATTTCAAAATTTAAAGATGACTACCCCAAGTACTCTAGACATAGAATCTTAACTGAAGTTGCTTCTGACAGATTGGAAACATCCCTTTTGTCCTCCTCTTAAAGTAGGGTCTTACAATAGTCAGGTCAGCAGTAGAGACTCTGATCTATCTTATAGTGGACCCAGGTTGTCCTCTTAGCTCGTGTTGTGGTTATTTTCCCAACTTCAGAATACATAATTAGAAAAGGGCTTCCTAACATCTAGCGGAATCTTTCCATTTGTTCCCTGACCTGTAGAGATCATAGTGAGAAGGGGAAAAGAATCACTCAACTTATTTCTGCCTGGGTGAATAGTAAATTGGAAGCAATACTGCATTCCTGAAGGGATTACAGAGATTAGTGGCATCCACAAGAACTTGAAACATGCAAGAGTGTTGATCCCATCATGTGCCCATTCAGTAATTTTATCTGACCTCTGCAGAAGACAGATGAATCTCACCATACAACAGAGGATTATCATAAATTTATCCAAGCAGTGACTTCAGTTGTAGCTGCTATATCAGATATGGTTTCATTCCTGGAGCAAATAAACATGTTTCCAAGGGCTCAGATTGCAGCTATTGATTTAGTAAATTGTCTTTGCTTCATCCTTGGACACAAGGCCCGCTCAGCTAGAAAGGCCAGTAACCCACCTCCACTGTCTCCTTCCAGGGCACATTAACTCTGAAACCCTGTGTCATGATTGTTCCAAGGAATCTTGGTCACCTTCCACTGGGCCATGACCTTGATCGTCTCATTTCAATCACACTCCCTGCACACAAAGTGACAGCTAGTCCTGATTTACTGGCAAGACATTTACATATTTAAGGATGGGAAATAGTTCAGCAAAATTGAAGGGTTTTCTCCTTCAATGAAATCCCTAAGGGATTCAGAGAGGTTTGATATCTTTTTCTTTTTTGACAAGGTTCCACTATGTAGATCAAGCTATAGCCTACAGCTCACTGTGTAGACCAGGCTGGCCAAAGATTCACAAAGATCTGTTTGCCTCTATCTTCTGTGTGCTAAGATTAAAAATGTGTGCTCCCGTGTCCAATTATGGTACTGTTTTCCCTAAGGTAAAAGCTATACCTGGCTCATCCTACATCCAAAACTGACAGATACCAAGTGGGTGTCTTTGGATTCTGGAGGACACATACTTATCTACTCTGTGTTGTTCTGATCTACACACTTTTGCTTTGGTTGGATAGGTTTGGCTATTGAGGCCCAAGATATAAATAAACTCAAGGCATTGCATAAGTGACATTAGCACTCTATCAAGGAAGCCATATTCCCAGGTCTTTCCAGAGATGCAGTCTTGCTAAATTGTCCAGAGCAGCCTTGAACTTATTCTGCTGTCCAAGCAGAACAGGAAACTTGTATCCTTCAGTCCCAGCCCATAGTGGCTGGAATTATAGTTGTGTGTCACTAGGCCAAACTAAGCTGCTACACTCCAGTTGGACTGAGAACAAGCAAAGGCTTTGTGACAAGACTGGGCCATTTAGCATATTGCTCGATAATCTAATCCATGTATGTGTTGGTGACATATGTGAACTATGAGAGGTATTGGTAAGCCTTCCTGTATTGACTGAAGTTCATATCTTTAGACTATAGACGATCCCTTGCTAGCATTCATAGACAACTGCTCCCTTCCTGAGAAGCCCTCGGCTTGCTAATAAGCCTTAGAGGTGGAAAACCTGGCCTGCTACCTAGTTGCCTTGTTACGTAACCAAAGCCTCAAAACTTTTATTAACCACTAAGCCATACAGCAGAGTATGAGCGGCAATATTTAAGTTTCAAATTAAAGTGGTATGTGTGTGATTGGTCCCAAGTGTCCCAGAAAACACAATACATCACAGAGAGAAATGGATGATGGCCCCAAATTTCCATTTTTTGCTGAATTGTCTTTCCTAGTCTGCACCTATGGGAATTTCCTTACTGTCAGTGAACAGAGTAAGAAAAGACTTAGAGCTCATCTAAAATGACTCTATACAATGAACACATACAGTATGCAGAATAAGACAACTATGAGCCCAAAAGGCTGATCTCTGGAAGAAGAAATGCTTCTATCATGAGACATCAAGTTTCCATTGAACTGAAATCTATGATTGTCACCTGGTCTTTCCGGAATTTCATGAAGTCTGAATCAGGAGGATGTTGGGATGATTGACCCAGTTTGCTGGGCAGGAACTGGACTACTCCCTGACAATGAAAAGTGTACCTGAAATACTGGCAGCTTCCTACGGTATTTGTTAGTAATGATTGTGTACCATGATTAAGATAAATGGGGGAAAAAGTGATCCAAGCAGGGGCCCGACCCTTTGGGGATAAAACAAAGAACTGTTTGCCAAGATTTTGCTGAAGGTTTCAGGAATACAGATAGAGTGGGTGATAGAAGAAATTCGCCATGCGTACAAGTTCTGATCACATGATCAGTTCAGGAAATGAGAAGTACAGTAATAATTCGTTTTTTCTTCTTTCTTACATGGGCATGTTTGCATATGTATACATTGACTTTCTATCAGTACGCAAATCCTGCAGTCTAAATATTGTGGCTTTTAAAATCCAGGCTAGTCTAGAAGAAGAATTGGTATCTCATGTGCAGGGATAATGGATGGTTCTAGGTTGAATTAGTGACTTCAATGCCTGTGGTTAAAGGTTAATTATCCAGCTAGTTTAAAAAGAGGTCTATACCACTGACTGCTCCTCTAGAGGACCTGGGCTCAGTTCCCAGCCTCCACATGATGACTAATAACTGTCCTTAACTCCAGGTCCAGGGGAATCTGACATCCTTGTCCAGCCTCCACATGCACCGCAGAAAACAGTGCACAAAACATATGTGGAGGCAAAACACCCATACACATAAAATAAAAATACACAAATCTTTTAAAAAGAAAGAAGAGAAGGGGTGTGGATTGCTGTCTAAACTCAGGCGAGGGCAAGAGCCTGATTGGGCAGTGGAAAAAGGAAGGCAGGCTGACAGTTTTAGAGAAGGACAGAGAGAGACAGAGAGACAGAGAAGAGACAGGGATGAGAGAAGATGGAGGAAGAAGACAAACTGGATCCATGTGTCTTGAAATAGCCACAGGTAGCTATGAATATATCATAGAAGAACAATAAAATAATATAGGGAAATTTGCCCCATCTAGGAGTACAGATTGTGTTTATATCAACTGAGTTTTGAGTTCTTTGAGTGAGCATTTTGGGGGTTGAGAATTCACTGATATAAATCTGAATGATCAATTACAAGCCTCTAGAGTTTTGGTTTTACTGGGTTATGTGGATTTTATGACAGCTAGCTACAGGAGGTGGATGACTGGGAAGATATGAGAGGTTTGGAGACAGGCTAATCAAAACAGGGAAGACCATGGCTTGCAGCTCCCAATGGATAAAGGGGGACCATGTACTGTTGAGTAGCTGACATTAGCATGGATTGTTTTTGAATTATTCACACAACAGAGGAGGAGGAGTCTGTGCATGCTAAGCTGAAAAGGG
Source organism: Micromys minutus (assembly GCF_963924665.1). Classification (NCBI taxonomy): domain Eukaryota; kingdom Metazoa; phylum Chordata; class Mammalia; order Rodentia; family Muridae; genus Micromys; species Micromys minutus. The sequence continues at coordinate 8,142,197 of NC_137967.1, read as the reverse complement.
CTGGGTTTTAGTGCTTAATTTTGTTTGCCAGCTTGTTGGTGCTAAGAATGCCTCCAATGGAGCCAATACCCCTGGTTGCTGGGAAAGTCATTGTTTCTGATCATTTCTTGAAGTCGTTTTCATGGGCAGTTAGCATTTGAACTAAGGGGAACAGTTTGTCATTATCAGTATGCTGGACATCATCCTAGCTATGTGGTGTCCAAATGAGAAAAAACAAATAGGAAAGAGTAAATGTGTTTGGTACTGAGTTAAGCCATCGTTTCTTCCACCCCTCCTTTGGGACAAAGGGAAATCCCAGCCCTTTGACTTTCAGCTAGAATTTGGTCTTCTACCATGGAAGCTTTTGTGTCCAAGGTTTTTGATTCGAACTTCACCCATGGCTTTCCTAAGCCTTCTGCTTATAGGGTAAAGGACTCCAGCTTCCATTATTTTTGTGGGAAATCTCTTAAACTGACTCCTGGACCCCAGGCTCTCTTATCCGCTACTAGTTTTATTTCTCTGGAGAACTTGGCCTTCCTCTTCAAAACATTATTTCAGCACAATATAATCTCAAACAAAATGCACGTGGTCAGAAGTGCCCCCAGTGTTCATTCTTTCCTGGAAAGTCAGAGTTCATTAGCAAAGTCAGGGTTCTCAGAAGTCTCGGGATAAAGTCATCTATTGAACTCAATGTTTCTGAATTTGACTTGAACTCTTTTCAAAGGAGACACTTTGGGAGTTGCTTTTTTACAGCCAAGTTTGGCAACAAGACCCACAGGCCAAATGTGACCTGCTGCCTCTTGGCATAAATAAACTTTGATTGGAACACAGCCATGTCCATTAGTTTATGGGCTGCCTGGAGCTGTTTTTGCACTAAGACACTCAAGCTCAGTTGTTGTCATAGAGAATATATGGCTCAGAAAAGCTAAGACATTCAGAATCTGGCCCTCGGCAGGAAAGGTTTACAGACCCCTGCTCCAGGATAATGTCTTCCTGTTCTTCAGATGCAGAGACACAGAGTGGGAAAGAGTATTATTGGCTGGGGTTACAGAACAGATAGTGGCTCTGCAGGGAGCCCAGAACACCATGTTTCTAATGCCACACCCTTCCCAGAATCCCGTTCTACTTACATGGCCCAGCTTCAGTTCTTCTATTCTTCTGGCCCCTTGAGGAGAAACCTAAAAAAGTATATTGTCTGGTGTTCTAAGGGCAGATACAAATGAACAAGAGGGTGGTCAGGGTGAATGAATGAGTTTGTGCTGGGTATTATCAACTTGACTTCAATTAGAGTCATCTGGGAAGAGGGATCATCAATTGAAAAACTGCCTCCATCAGACAGGCCTATCAGCAAGTCTTTGAGAAAGTTTTCTTGATTAAGTATTAATATAGGAGGGCCCAGCGTACTGTGGATAGTACGTAAAAGTGTTCTGGATTATAAAAGAAAGCATACCATTAGGGCTGGAGAGGTGGCTCAGCAGTTAAAAGCATGAGCAACTATTCCAAAGGACCTGAATTCAGTTCTCATATCACATGACTTACAATTACTTTGGACCCTATTTCCAGGGCATCCATACCCTCTTCTAATATCTGTGGGCATTACACAAACATGCATATACCCACCCAGAGACACACAAAGATATGTAGTTCAAATTAAATAAATCTTTTGAAAGAAGGGGACCCATCCCCTCTCCCCCTACCCCAAGAAGAGCTAAATCTGACCTACTTGGCTGCCCTCTGGGCCTAGATCCAGTGCTTTAAGTCAGTGAACCCCAACACCTACTCTATCAATGAGCTTCAAGTCCAAGAGGAGTCTGTGCTTCAGAACCCAGTCTGGGAGCATGAAGATGTAAACCTGAAGCATGACTGTAATCAGAGATGTCTCAGAGATGGTCTAGGATTTATGAAGGTTCAGAGACCACAGGCCTTGAGCCAGATCAATGACTGGTGGTAATAAGTATTTGCATGTAGAGCTGTGTGGCCAATAAGAGTACTGAATGTTATGCTACAGTTTCTGATGCCACCATCACTAACAGATGGAAGGGTGAGAAGAAATAATGCATGGACCTTGCAATGTAGATGGCCTATGCTGCCATCTTAGCCATGTTGATAGCTGGGTCTATGGTCCTGCTGCTCCCCGGGGCCATGTTGTTGTCTGTGGCCCATGTTACCACCAAAGGTCATGAGGGTGCCCATGGTCTGTACTGCCACCTGAATCCATGCTGGTGTCTGTGTTGATGTCCAGATGGATATTCACGGTCTGTGCCACCACATGAGGACATGTTGATGCTTGTGGGCCATCGTGCCACTGGAGGCCATGAAGATCTGTGTAGTCTTGCAACCACCCGAGGCCATGACTAGGTCTGGGGATCTGCTGCAGTCAGAGACCATGTTGATGTTGATGGGTTCATGTTCCGACTGAAAGCTATGTGAATACCCATGATGTCTGCTGCTACCTGAAACCATGCTGGTGTCTATGGTCCATGTAGCCACTGGAAACCATGCTGAAATCCATGGCACGTGCTGACACCACAGGCCAGGTAGATGTTCATGGTATGCTGTTGCCAGATACTATGTGGAAGTGTGTGATCTGTGCTCCTGCTGACTGTAAAGTACAAAGAAGCAATGTCTTCAGTGCTATTGATGACTATGGATGCGCAGTCAAGAGAGAGACATAAAGGCTTCTGTGGCAACTCCTACCCCAACAACCCCTGAAAACTATAACAGCTTAGACAGGAAGTCATTGAAGAGAACTCTTAAAAATGGTGATAAGGATACTGAAGTGTAGCCCTTCACGACGTAGGACTACTGGTAGGGATAAGGATTGGGAAGGATTCACAGTTTTTAAGGGACTGTCCACTGGGAGTTTGACCATTCTCCAGTGACTATATGAGCAACACAAATAGACTTGGTCCCTCCCCCTTTTTTGGAGAGGGGGGCACAAGAGTGAGAGAAGGGAATCTGAGAGAATTGAAAAGTAAGGGTAATTGGGATGATTATGTAAAATCTCCAAATAATCAATAAAATATGATTTAAGAAAGACATCAAGCATGGTAACACATTCTTTTAATCCCAATACTTAGAATGCAGAATAAGGAGAAATCCCTGAGTTTGGGGCTAGCTTGATTTACATAATGAGTTCCAGAATATTCAGGACTACATAGAAAGACCCTGTCTCAAAAAACAAACAAACAAACAACAAAAACTATATAAAACAACAAACAAAAGCCAAAATAAATAAAACAAAGACAGTCAGACACACACACAAAGAGAGAGAGAGACAGATAGACAGAGACAAAGACAGAGAGACAGAGAGACAGAGAGGCAGAGTGACAGAGTGAGTGAGATGACCAAGCCATCAGTAGCCAGTAAGCACTGTTCCTCTATGGTTTATGCTTCCGTATGCTTCAGTTCCTGCCCTCACGTTCCTGTCTTGAACTTTTGTTCTGACTTCCTTCAGTGATGCACATTGATAGAGAAATGGAAGCCAAATAAGTCCTTTTCTCCTCAAGCTGCTCCTGGTGTTTTGCCACAGCAAAATGAAGCAAATTAAGAAAGATCTGAAAACTAAAATACATGTTAAAGAGCCCGGTGGTTGGCCTCCTAAAGGCCTCAGGAGAAGCTTCTGAAGCAGGCAAAAAGGAAAGTCAAGAAACTGAAGGTGGTATTTTACTCTGAGTAGCGTCTAGAGGGAAACAGAGCACTTTTGAGGCAGAGAAGTGATCAGAAGTCAGAGACTAATAGGATGTCATTGGTCACAATTAAGAATTTTAGACCACATCCCAAGTTAAGTAAAAACAATTCCCAGGTTGCCTGATCTGATTTATGTGCAGATCCTCTTAGGAAATTCTGCTCTCAAAGATGATGTTACAACAAAGGCACATGACTGGGTGTGGCAGATTTGTTAAACATGCACACATGTGCAGCAAAAATGAAGTGATGAATTCCTGTGTCCAAGATTCCCAGGTCAATTCTCGTTTTCATCCATTGCCTTGGTATTGATTACTCTGAGTGTTCTTTTCCACTCCCAACAGTGTCTCCATTTGAATGATAAATTGTAAGGTCACACTAATTATACCCCTTGCTTCCATGTAATTTAAACCTTGGCTCATGAGGTCCATTACTCTTGGGTCGATGGCTTATTCTACCTTGAAATATAAATCCCTTACAATTAATAGAAACTGTCACATGTTTATGTCTTCATTCCTCCCTTCTGCACTATCTGTCCCCAAGGACAAGATGCAGGTGTTTATCACTCATTTATACAAAGATCATTTCTGACATTTAACCTGAAATACTACATTGCCTTCAGCCAGGTCTTCACTGTTTGTGAATTATGCCAATGGCCTTCAAAAAAATCCTGATGGATGTGTGGAGAGTGGTTTCTCTCTTGGGGCCAATGAGTGGCCATGATTTCATAGTCACTGTATGTCAGAAATAGAACTCCAAATCATTGGGCCTCATTTCTTGATACAGCATCTGGCTGACTTCTTGGGCAGGGTGCTGGTAACCAGACAAAGGGGAATCACAGTGACATTCCCTGTGTGAACTTTGGGATTATACAATGAATAATCATAGCTCTTGGTATAGTAGGTGATTGGGAGTGGCCAGGGTTGTTGACAGCGAAGAGATTTTTATGGCTGTTTCCTAATATATGTCAGATTAGATGTAATACCCTGTAAAGTCAGAGCTGACCCATCTCCCTGGAGGCATTCAGAGCTGGCACACAGAGCCAAGACAGTGTTGCACACATCCAAGACCAATTTGTCAGTGATGCTCATAAGACAGTTCTCTGAACATCAGCCCCCAGGAAAGTGCACACAGATGATCCAGAAGTACTAAGACGTCAGATCATGGTAGGAGCTTGCAAGTCATGACCAGGACTTTATACTACATTCCAAGTGCGGTGGGGGAAAGTCCAAAGACAGTATCTTGGAAATTCGGGGGTGTTTTGACTCCTCTCCAGATATATTTCTAGTGCCAAGGACCATGATTTTCAGGGACAGGAACATGGAGTTTGCAGATGCTTCTAGACATGGCTAAACATGGGCACATCAGAGCAGTGTCTGCAAAGCCTAAATTTTCAGCTCATATTGGAGACACTTGGGCAACTTGGGACAGATCATCAGGTGAGCTGAACTGGAGGAAATGAGTTTCAAATAATGTGAAGGGTCATGGATTGGTTCCTGTCAACCAGAGATGGCTGGCCATTTGGGGTAGCTTCCATGAGGACAGACAAAAACTCAAGCAGGTGTTTAGACTATGTGGGCCATTCTCAGTATTACCTGCACCATAACTACCACTCGCCTAACACAGGGTACCTGATACACTAAGGAGAATGAATAGGATACCAACTTCTAACTTTCCTTCTAGAAAATGCTTCTTCTAGCCTAGGACATCTGCTTTGGTGTATCCTAGTATAAATCAATAATTACTTAATGAGTAAACTGAATTGAGAAAGCCTTGGGAAATTGCTATTCCAGCCACCCCTGTTCTCAACATGAGATGCTTATTAATGCCAGTGGGAGGTGAACATAGAATCACAGAATTTCTTTTCAATAATTAATTTTTAATGTGTGTTCTTTTATTATGGAAAGTTTGAATTTTGAATGTCTTGAAATTAAAGACAGTAATGTAATCACTCATTCTCAACAATTACAATTTAATGCCTTATATTTTCTAAATGTCTTTTTTATAATTTTTTTTCTTTATGTATGATGTGTGGGGTATGTGTGCAAGAGTGCCAGTACTCAAGAATACCAGAAGAGGGCATCTAATTCCCTAGACCTGGAGTTGATGTGGGAACCAAACTCTGGTCCTCTAGAGGAATATTATGTACTTTTAAACACTGAGTCATCTTTTAAGCCCCTACCTTATATATTTCTAAGGCAAATTTACCAATATAATATTAAGGAAGGATGGCAAGACCGAGAAAATGTCGTGGCATTGAACAAAAAAGGAACCTCTTTTCTGGGAATCTGATCAAAGCCTCTCAGCTGACAAGAATGACAGCAGAACCAGATGGAAAGGTGGCTGATACTGCGTTGACAGTCCTTTCTAAACAGACATTTTGTGGTAAAGTAGCAATGACCCAAACTTAAGGTCTGAATGTCTATGACCATGAGTAGGCGTGTTCATTCTTTCCCCAGACATGCCTAAGAATCTATAAAACAAAAAACAAACAAACAAACAAAAACATGAGTTTTGTTTAGAGAGAGAACATCCTCACATGTCTGTATCTCTGAAGATTAGACTTCTGCTTTATCCGTTCTAATCCTGTCATGTGCTCCTCAAGGGCCACTCAGAGGTAGCTCATTAGCTACCCTTTAAAACATTAACTTCAGACTCCACCAAAATCCTATACATGACTATTAGATAGATAGATAGATAGATAGATAGATAGATAGATAGATAGATAGATAGATAGATAGATAGGTAGGTAGGTAGGTAGATAGATAGATAGATAGGTAGGTAGATAGATAACACAAACCACTGAGCTATGACTCTCTTAAGCATCTTACACCATGGTATCTATGTGTCTCACCTTTTTTCTAACCTGCACACTTAAGCCCATATTGAAATCTCTTTTAATCAGATCTCTAATTCCATTTCACAATCTCAAATAGTTTTCAGTATAAAAGCCACAAACTCTGGCTTAGCCTGAGGGTAGAACCCTAAAACTTTAAGAATTCCTCAGGCTGCTGAAGGTGGCAGTGTAGAGCTCTGTCCCTGTGTCTCTTCCCTGATGGCCAAGTCATTTACTCACAAATATATTCTGTGAGTGCTCCAGCTATCCTTGATGCATGGCGTACGTACATGGTGATCCAAAGAGGCCATCAAAGACTTGGATATATGGTCCCCAGCAAGAACCTGAGCTCAGAATTTCAGTGCTTGCTCTTTTTCCCTATCTGTAGCATAAAGGGCAGAGGGAGAGGAGGAAGTGCTTTGAGCACTATGGGAACCAACACTGACGTGGGAGGTATCATGCTAAGAACATGATCATGGGAAAGGCTGTGAGCATCTCCTGGGCCACTTGGGTGACAGACTTGGAGGAGAACAGCATCAATAACCAAGAAGCTGGGATCAACTCTAGACTTAGCTAGTCCTCCTGCCAAACCTGTGTCTGTTCATAGGAACAGCTTACAAACATCAGCTAAGGCTGACTTGTGGGTGATACCTGTGGCAGCTGCAAAAAAGGACAAAATGTGGCTGCCAAAGAAACAAGGGACTCCCAATTTCCAGGTAAGAAAGACAAGCCTTGGAGGGAAAAAAAGAAAACCTTTCAGCTACTGGTCAAGTCTAATCCTGGGATTCCTTCCCTCCCTCCTCATCCTGTCTTCCTAGCTAATGCTTATGTCCTAGAATGGAAAGCCTCACTCCGGGTAAAAAGCATTTCTGTATGACTGGTTTGCCGGTCAGCTTGGTTTGGGTTTCATAGAAGCCAATTCTGGGAACACTCTGTCAGTTCTTTCTTGTGTTCAGCTTGAGGGAGCAAGATGAAAGCTACAAGCTGAGATATGCAAATGAGCACTTGGACAGTCAGACAAGTTAGCTCTTTTTTCCCCCAAAGAAAGGCATTCTCCTTTTTGCTCAACTGTTGCAAGAAAAGGAAAGATTTTCTTTTATTTTCTTTCTCCCCAGACAACCAACCCCAGAAACGGAAGTATTTATGGAAAAGGCACTTTTCCATATTGACAAATATTAACAAAATAAGAACAATGCTGACAAAAACAAAACAAAACAAAACAAAACAAAAAAAAAAAAAAAAAAAAAAAAAAACAAAAACCCATGACTCATACCTCATCCTTCCAAGAGAAAGGAAAAAGGAAACCCCCATCTCTAAAATGCACCTATTATTTTTATTTATTTATTTATTTATTTATTTATTTATTTATTTATTTAGGTCCACCTTTCTTTCACATAGAACCAAGCCTTAATTAAGGTACAGCATGCTCTCTGGAGGGCATACCATAGTTGTGAAAAAGAAAGTGAGCAGAAGTCTCTTCTATAAGATAGAAAGGAAATTGCGGTTTAAGTCTATGGTTTAGACATCCAGCAAACCCTGTGCTATGTCCTACGCATGGGTATGAGATCAAGACTGTCTATGTCCTTTCCTAGTCCTATGGAGTCCTGCCCTCTAGAAAGACTTGCAGAGTAGCTGTAAGACACAGCTGGGAAGAAGGCAGGAAAGGGAGAAAAGGGTGGGGTGGCATCAAGGCACATGACATACCTTCAGAGAGAGGTTTGGCACTAGTAATCAGCTTCCTCTAACCAGTCCCTGTCTCCCATTTCCTGTACCTCTAATCATGCCAGTGGATTGAGCCATTATTTAGATCCCAGTCATCGGGATCCAGCTGAGACCGGATGTAAAGACAGACATTTCAGGAGATGTGGAAAAGGAATAGATGGAGTCCTTCGTCTGCAAGTCTGGCTGAAATCCCACCAGCTGAATGTCAAGACCACACCTGGCTGTCAGGATGGCCAAGTGGTCTGAGGTGTTAAAATCAGGTTCAAGAGTGCCAACACAACTAGCATAATTTGCTGTGAGGTGGCTGACACAGAGGTAGTTCTTCTTTCAGATAGAACTGTTTCCCATAAAAATGTTAACATAGCCATGACTGAGGCCAACGAAAGTCTCTCCTTTTTTGTTTCTAGAATTGATACTGAATAGGGGTCCAGAAATGGATTCATTCCTTCTGCAGACTTAAAAGTCAGAAGAAGTTTGAAAGTCAAACAAAGGCAAAGTTTATTCGAGGAAGACAGTTTTATTAGACTTTAAGATACAAACCCTTGGGAAGCCAAACTGTAAATCTCAGTTACTACCCAGAGAAGGAAAATGGAGAAGAGAGAAGAGAAGAGCAGAGCAGAGAAGAGAAGAGAAGAGAAGAGAAGAGAAGAGAAGAGAAGAGAAGAGAAGAGAAGAGAAGAGAAGAGAAGAGAAGAGAGGAAAAGTCATGCAGTAAGTTAAGCTGGCCTGGAGGTTAGCCCCATGGCAGATATCAAGCATGAGGAAGGAGATGGGATAGGCCTTTAAAGAAAGAGTGAGAAAGCTGGCCAACATTTGAAAGAATAATGGGGGAGGGAGAAAGAAAGGAAGGAAGGAAGGAGGGATAGAGGGAGGGAGGGAAGGAGGGAGGAAAGACAGATACATCTGAAACCCAGGGCTAATTATAAGAACTGCACAAGTGATCAGGATTCTGGAAAAAAATACATTATCTCATTAAAGGTATAATTATCCCACCTAACTCTTTAGCTTGGGTTAATGAAATACTGACTTCTTAGGGATTGACCATCCCAACTAGACTGATAAAAAAATTCTGTCTTTAAGGTCTTGACAATAACTCAGCATTAGCAGGGAGCCTTGTCTCTGGCCCTGCACACTGCTGACACAAATATTTCCCCCAAAGCTTTTGTGCACAACGAGTTGGGAATATTTAAGCCCCCCCTGAAAGGACTCAATTTGTGTCACTCCAACTTTCAAGAAGCAGGCTGGATACACGGTCCACAGTCAATCTGCACCCTCCAAACTTCATCTCTGTAATGCTTCTCCAGTCTTCGTATGCCCATCTCACCACACCAGAGGACCCTTAAATTCTTATGGCTCAGGCAGCAACAATCTCCTCCTATTGTACTCATCTTCCTGCTCCTGATAATCTTGCAATTAAGGGCAGGGCTGGAGGAATTGGATTTGAACACAGCGATAAGGCCTGCCAGGCCTCAGCACTATCTCCTTTTGTTTTCAATCATCCTGACATAGCAGAGGCAGCCAGGGAATGATGTGTATGCTAATGATGCCCACGGAGTGAGGCCAAGAGAACAGCTCTCACCATAGCCGTGGTCGAGCCTCCCACCACTGCCTGTAACTGGGTCACTATTTTTAGTTGAAACTTCTAGTCAAAAAAAATGTCAGATTGGAAATGACTCTGGGTTTAGTTGAGAAGGAACTAGGGGAGGGGTTTTCTGTCTCATCTCTTAGCAGCTTGCCCTGGGAACTAGAAAAGGCCCTTTCTCAGTTAAGGCCATAGGATTGCCTACCGAAATAACTGACATTCTGTGGATTAAAGACTAGAAATACCCAAGGGGGCAGAGAGCAGGCCGGTGAAGCCAACAGTTCTGCTGTGAAGTTCTTACCTGCATCTGTCTTCTAAGTTCTATACAAGGTCTGATGCCCTTGGTGACTGGATAAGAAAATGGAAATGCCTGGTAGGTTCATCTCTACAGTTAGATTCTAAAGCCAGGACACGTAGCAAGCATCCCTTTCAGTATGAGTTTTAGAAGAGACACCCACCATCTTCCCCTCCAAACAACCACTGCTCTTCTGTTAGACACCAAAGGTATCTTATTTTTCAGGAAAGAATGAGAACATGGCATCTTAGAAGTTTTTTTTTTTCCCTAAGGGGCTAGAGATGTCCCAGCAGCAAAGAATACCACTTGGTCTTGCAGCGGACCCAGGTCCCAGCATTCACATGGAAACTCACAGCCATCTGTAACTCCATTTGAAGAGAATTTTATGCCCTCTTTGGGAACTATATGGACACGGTAAGCATACATACACACCAGCAAATGCTTGGACATACAAAATAAAACTTAATCTTTAAGAGGAAAACTTTGTCCTAGATCTGGCTAGATAAGAGCTAGATAGAACACTTACTTAACATAGGTAAAGGCTAAGAATTCATCTCCATAGTTCCAGAAAAATAATAGCTCCCAAGATAGAAACCTCACCAAAAGCTTTGGTCAAAATGACAACATGTGTTCTGTACTTCATCTTAATTCTATCCTTTAATGGGGATGTTCTAGGTAGCGAAAAGAATGTATGTCACCCTTGGCTGGTCTCACCCTCATCCATCTTACCCAATGAAACAGGACCATTTCCTGAATAGAGGAAGAACTTAACAAAAAAACATGTACAAAGATATAATAGAAAAGTATGTACTGTGATATGGGTAAATTATATAGTAATATGGAATCGGTTTATATAGGTGGAAACTTAACCAAATCTGTTCTCTCAAGAGGGATCTGCCCTGGTAGGACTGTGGTCCTAGGAAAGGAGAGAAGGTCAGAGGAGGAGGCTGTGGTGAGCAGAGCCTCTCCTTTTACAGAGAACTGCGTGGGAATCTGCTTGAATCAGTACTAGCTAGGAATATGACTTCAGGGTATGGCAAATAACATGATTAAACATATTGCTCACTAAGGAAGGGGACTTAGTTGAGCTTACTCACCCCCAAACCCCGAGAGAACCACAATTAGGGTAGAGAATGGGATCCTCAAGTGATGGGAGCGGTTTCATATGTTTGACTCCTTAGGCCACTTTCTTCCCCTTTCCTCCCTCTTCCCATGTACATGACCATCTGTGCAAGGGCACAAAAGAAGAAACCCAACAACCAACTGCTGGGGGACACATGTGGGAGGGTTGCCTATGTTCACTGAGCGCCTACTGTGATCCACAGCAGCTCTAATCCACTGCACACGCGGTGCTTTGGTCAAATGCACACAACAGGGATAGATTTTGTCACTCCATCAACAAAGATCCAGGCCCGTCCAAAAGGCACAGCTGGACTTTGAAAGCAGTATAGCAGAGTAAGGGTCCTTATACTTCTCACTGTCCCCATTGGGGACAAAACCCTTGTTCTGCCCCAAGAGATCAAGGTTTTGTACTCAGAGGTAATTTGTGGGATTTATAGTATGGGCCTCATAGCAGCACACAGAGAAGGTGTACTCATAGCAATAGAGACTCTAGAGAGCTTTCCTTGTGTATGTGTGTGTATGTGTGTGTCTCTGTGTGTGTGTGTGTCTGTGTGTGTGCCTGTGTGTGTTTATATGTGTCTGTATGTCTGTGTGTGTGTCTGTGTGTGTGTCTTTGTGTGTCTGTGTATCTGTGTGTCTGTCTATGTGTGTGTCTGTGTATCTGTGTGTCTGTGTGTGTCTATGTGTGTGTCTGTGTGTGTGTCTGTGTGTGTCTGTGTGTGTCTATGTGTGTGTCTGTGTGTGTCTGTTTGTCTCTGTGTGTGTCTGTGTGTGTCTGTGTGTGTCTGTGTGTCTGTGTGTGTCTCTGTGTGTGTGTTCAACCTTAGATGCTGTTCCTCTTGAACATCAACCTTGTTATTTTAAGACAGGACCTTTCACTGACCTGGAACTTGTCAAGCAGGCTAAGCTCGCTGTCTAGAGAGCCCCACCAATCAGCTAGACTTTACCTACCCAGCAATGGGATTACAAGCATCATCTGGTATACCACGCCCTGTTTCTTTTGAAGGTGGGTTCTGAGGACTCAACTTGGGTCTCCATGCTTGTAGGGCAAACTCTGTACCATACCAGATAAGCTATTTTCCCAATCCTTCTACATGAGTTTTCACTTCAGTTCTTACAGTATTTCCAACAGAGCCATAACACAAACTCTAGCTTAGCTTTTCAACTGTGGAAACTCTGGCCTCTGACAGCCACAGGAAGAATGACCTGGGACTCCACCCAAAATCTCCCTGGTCCACACTTCTTTCATTGTATAGCAATGGGATTAAATCTCTGCCATTCATCATCTTATCCTAGGACACCTCCCATCCCTGTACTCCCTTTGGACTATTTGTTATTTCTTATCAGCCTAACTGCTACCCAGCTTTTCAGTGATTCTCCATCTCCTTATACTTCCACTGACATCATCTTATTCTCACGGCATTCACATCCACACTGTTTATTGAACCCCATCACCCACAACCCTAATCTTGGTATGTCCTTTCCCTGTGTTAGAGTCTACACCCAATAGCCATGGTAAATTCTGGAGCCAGCCTTGTCTTTAGTCTTGTTCTATATCACTGATGTAATGTCAACACAGTCAACGTTTCAGACACTCTGTCCACTTGCATGGATGAGACTGAAAGAATCTCACAGTTGGACCTTCTGCTTCCTATTGTGAATTTTGAGTGTATTCTATACCCAGCAGGCAGACAGGTTTGGTGCAGTCTTTGGAATAAATTTGGGTATGTACCTGAATAGAAATTCCATGGTATTCCCCTCTAGAGTGTCAAAGAACCAGCTTTACCCCCATTGAAATGCAGATTCCCAGACCCAGAGTCAATCCTCAAAACCAAGATGGGAATTGTCAATAACAAAAGGTCAGGTGGTGTTTCTGCACACACAATGCTGAGTCCCCAGATGAGTGAGACAAGTTCCTAAAAGACCTGCAGTGGGACTGCCCTTCTTCCCCATAGCCCCTGAACAGAACCAGGATCTGAGCTCAGGTGGGAGCAGGTCAGGTGCCATCACAAGATCTGTCTTGATCACTGCTTAGATGTGGTACCCTAAGTCATGGGTTGCTTCTGCAGAACTAGGGTTATACAATGACATAAGCCATGTTATGCAGACATCTGCCTGGCAGGGTTGTTGTGAGGATAAGTGCTTTACAGTTTACTGCTAAATATTTCACAAAGGGGAGTGTTATGATAATTGTCGATGCCTTTTCCTGAAAATATTAGTTATTTTCTGCCTGATGGTTTTCCTTAACTTGCAGGCCAGGCAGAGTTCTCTGTGGAAAGTCTCTGATTGTTAAATAACACGATTCCTCCATTCACTCACTGACCCTCCTTTTCTTACACATGCACCCACAAACACAGATACTAAGCGTATATATATATATATATATATATATATATATATATATATATATGCTTCTATTGTACCTGTTAAGGATAATTAAGAAATGAAAGGTAGTAGTCAGCCACTGATAATCAAATTTGTAGTCATGTTAGACACTAATTTAGTTAATTGCAGAAATAAAGTTTTATTTTGGCACCTGTATATATTTTCAAAGTAAAGCAGAAAAATAGCTAGAAACAAGCAACATTTGCCTGTTTAAAAACACCTCAGATAGGTGGTCCTCAAACATTTCGGATATTGGCAGAATATGGCATCTCAGATGTTTTAATAATAAAAGACTTTTCTGACAGGCACACACACTGACACACACTCAACATATAAATGTACACCAAGTTTCATTTTTGACACTGCTTCTTCCCACCTTTAATGCTATTTCCTGTTTTACAGTTCTAGCCACAAAGGATGTATATTTTAAAGTACTGGGGAATTAGCATGTGCTAAGCAAACCCTCCCCCTGAGCTTCAGGCCCTCACTGATGAATTCTAAGCAATCACTGTACCTTTGAGCTACATTCACACTCACCACCCTCCTTTGAGACAGGGACCACTTATGTTGTTTGTTCAGGGTCTAGTTAAGTTGTTCATGTCTCCTTGGTATCCTCTATCTTCCTGCTTCATCTTCCAGGACTCTGAGATTACAGACCTATATGGCCAGGCCTAACCTCAAGGAATCCTTCTGTCTTTTCTGTAGAGAAATGTTGATCAAGAGAATATACGTTCTAACCTGGATGGAGACCTAAATTTCCATTTGTCCAAGGCCAGTCACATGAGCAAGGGACTGTCTATAGGGAGGTAGACTTACTTTAAGCCATGCTAAAGAGATATATGAAATTAGTCCTTACTGAAATCCTGTACATTTTTTTCTCAGAATCCCTGTTCTTAGCTTGCTCAGCAGCCTAAGACTGCTTTTCTTCTTTCTACTTACTTCTCAACTATGCTTTCCTTAACACCTTGGGCTTCCCCAACATTGGATGTTTCCTTACTCTTTGTCTGAAGTGCCCCTCAGCTTGCCTGCCATGTATCCAACCTCAATGGCAGACACAATGGGAAGGTCACAACTCTGTTGGCCAAAAGACTGAGTCCAAGGTTAGGTCTACACTGGTTTCCAACTGCAGGTCTCTCTTTCCCTTACAGAGGGTAGGTTGTGACTCTCTACCTAAAACTGACCTCCTTCTTAGAGACCCAACTCCCCTTGAGTCCCTGCCATTCTGCTGTCTGTCTCTTTGTCTGACCATGGCTTTAATAGATCTAATATATTTCTTACCCCCAAGGACAATTTGCTTCAGTGTACCCCCATTGAACACCAGTGTGGTAGTTATAGTGAGAATGGCCTTCACAGAATCATATGTTGTAATACATAGTTGCCAATTGGTAGATGGATTAGGAGACGTAGCCTTGTTGGACAAGGTGTGTCACTGGGGAGTTTCAAAGACTCATGCTATTCCCAGTGTGCTCCTTCTTAGTCTCTTGCATTCAGTTCAAGATGTGAGCTCTTGGGCTGGAGAGTGACTGCTCTTCCAGAGGTCCCGAGTTCAAATCCCAGCAGCCACATGGTGGCTCACTACCATCTATAATGGGATCTGATGCCCTCTTCTGGTATGTCTGAAGACAGCTACAGTGTGCTACTCATATCCATAAAATAAATAATTCTAAAAGAAGAAAGGAAGGAAGGAAGGAAGGAAGGAAGGAAGGAAGGAAGAAAGAGTTATAAAAAAAAGATGTGGGCTGTCGATATTCCTTCACTTTGTCAAAACGGACTCTAACTCTCTGAACCGGAAAGCACAATTAAACTTTTTGTTTTTATATATAAGTTGCTTTGGGATGGTGTTTTGTCACAGCAGTAGAATAGTCACTTAGATGAGCAGACCAGATACCTTTCCTTTATAAGCAAAGAGTCATTGTCATCGAGCCAGGCCTCTCTCTGCCTCAGTTTCTTCACAGAAAGCTAGAAGCCTCTCTTTCCCAGATGTAGGTGAGGATTAACTGGGTCTTTGAGGAACCAAGCACTGCGCCCGATGCGGTGTGCAATTTAACAGTGGTAGAAATGTCTGATGGTCTTCTGTACCAAGCTTTTTATCTGTTTCACAAAGCATTGTAAGGCAGATGGTATTGCCGGGCCTGTTCATGAGAATGGGAAAACAGAATTCTCAACAGAAAATGTCCTCTGCTGCTAAGGTAGCCTGGGATATAGATTCTAGAAGTCAGCTCTGATTCCAGAGCCACATTCTCCATCTCCATCACTGTGGGAATCACCTCAGAGATACAAAGGGAAGGTCACAACTCTGCTGACCAAAAGTCTAAGCCCAAGGCTAGGTCCATACTGGTTTCCAACTTCAGGCCTCTCCTTCCCTTACAGAGGGTGGGTCATCTTCTCTAGGCAATTTTTGGGTAACCACCCCCCCTCAGTGTTTCAGTGCTTTCTACAAACATCGCTTTGTGTAAAAGCACTAGTCACATGAGATCCTACCCCCAGCATCTCATGTCACAAGCTCTAGATTAGCATTTCCCCTCTACAGCACCTAACCTCCAAGTAGAGTAACAGTCTGAGGAGTTCTGAAAATTAGAATTTTAGTATATGAACATGGTAGAATGGAGGGACACACATTCTGACCCACAACAAAGAGTTCAGTGCTTTCGAATCACTTGTTGCAAGTCCCATGATCCAGCCCACCCCAGTGGTCCTTCCTTCTTCATTTTGGGCTGAGTATGCAGTCCCGTGTACCTATAAAGACTGGGGTCAGCAGAGCAAGGCCACAGGCAGTAACCTGAAGGTGAGTTTTCGGCAGGAGTGAACCCGGCACCAGTGAGATATTTTCATGCTCCTAGTGAATGAAGTGGGTTTTAAATGACTTTTGCAAAACACGTTCATATCTTACGAAGGCCTGTGGGCTTGTTTTAATCACTTCTCAAAGCTACGCTAGATATTCACAGCTCAGGATACTCAGTTTAGCCTAATAAAAAAAAGTAATTACATCATATTAAAGATAATTTGATTGTTACCGAGACGATAATTGAGTTGAAATGCTTATTGTAACAGACACATCAGATTGGCAAGGAAGAAGCTGGGCTTAAATACAAACAGTGTTGATAGTGGAGTTAAAAGATTGTCGATGCCGTTAATCCAATTGTAATTATTTTTCTCAACATAAATTCCCGAGTAGCAAGGCACAATTATATCTACAAACAGTCATAAGAAAATAATTCCTTCACACTTCCACCTGAAGCAACAGTCCATAAAACCCTGATGATGTTTGTCCTGAGAAGCACAGCTCTTCCCAGTTCCAATAGACAGCAAATGCCAGCTCCTGGGCACTAAGTTCTCCCTGGGCAGCCTTGTGTGACAACATTCTTTGCAGAGGAATAACACATCCTTGCTTCTCAGCTTGTCAACCTACTCACCCTGCCAGCCATTAGCCTCACATTCATCAACATGGCTCCTTCCTGCCTTTTTGTCCCCAGAAGGACTCACAGCCTTCTGTAAAAATGAAGATTTCATAGTCTACCACATCAAACCTTTTGTGTGTGTGTGGGGGGGGGACATATTATCTTTTTCTGGCAACCCCTAAAACCAATTGTTCCATGGGCCAAAACTGTTGAGCTATTGTCCTAGGTTGTTTTACATTGCTTTGATAAAACACTGACCAAAAGTTGATTGTAGAGGAAAGGGGTTTATTACATCATACAGCTTACATCTTTCATCATTGAGGAAAGCCAAGCTAGGAGCCCAAGGTAGGAATGTGGAAGTCGAAACAGAAGCAGAGACCATGTAGAGATGCTTCTTACTGGCTTGTTCACATGGCTGGTTCAACCTGTGTTCTTATGGACCCCAGGAACATTTGCCCACTGGTAGCTTCACCTATACTAGCCCAGAGCCTCCTAAGTCAATCTTCAATCAAGAAAATGTTCCCACAGATTTCCCTACAAGCCAATCTTATGGAAGCACTTTCCCAATTGAGGTTCCTCTCTCCAGATATTTGTAGCTTGTGCCAAGTTGACAAGGAAAGCTAAGGAGCTCAGGGATAGAGGAACTTTACCCTTCAGCATTTGGGGCTGTCCCGAATTCTTGCTACACCTGTTTCTCTTGTCTTTTGTTCTGGGCTTCTGTCTCCCTCTTTCCCACCTCCTCAACCAACAATCCCATCTGCCTCTCACCGATCATCTACAGAGATACTGGGCTAGCACCAAAATGGACAGGGACCTTAACAGAATGTTGGCTTTAGAACTCCAAAGCCTCATGGACACCTGTGACACTTGGGAAAACCAGGCTAAGGAATGAATGTTCATCAAGGTTCTTAGGGATGCCTCCAGTCCAAAATCCTCTATTAGAGTCCCTAGTTTCATCACCAGAGGTCTGACCAGGAGAGGTTTCTAAGAAGGTCTGATATCTATCTACAAAATTATAGTATCTTGCCCAAATCTCCCCATCCTTATATATAGACAGGCACATTGTAGCTCTGTGTCTTTGGAAGTATACAAGAGGTGTGCTCATGGTTACCAAAGTGAGCAAACTCTGCTGTTGTTACTCATGGGAGGCTCCATGGTATAGAATAAGGAAGCATCTCTGCTCATAGCATGGAAATCTGATAGATTAGTTCTGTTCTCCTTTAGGAGGAGACTCCTGAGCCCTAGAAGAGCCAAGCTAAGGGTCCCTCAGTGAAGGTTTTATAGGATGGAATGTATTATGTTGATGACATCTGGGATCCAGGTCAGCAATGAAGGGACATGAGAGGCCATACCTCGGAACTGCAATCTGACTCTACCTTTATACAAGAAGCTTAATCTTTATATGATAGTCTTACATTGGCACATCGGAAACTTCACTGTGCTTTAATAATTGCCTGAAAATGCTATCAGTTACTGCTCGCTCCATTTCCAGAATTTTCTGGCCAGACAGGATCTGTGTTCTGACACTACTCTAAGGATAACTTTGTAAAGGACAAGGCTTGGCTCCTGTCCTTAACGTCACCTTCTTTCTAGAAAGGAACCCAATTTCAGGAATGCAATACACTCTATACTTGTGTGCCTTAAGGACAAATGGCCCCACCAGCTCCTCTATTTTACCCATCAACCTGCTTCTTTCTTTGTATAATTTCTGCTTGAGGAATGGGAAGGAAATGAAAGGGTTTTTAAGCTTATTTAAAGAAGGAGAAGAGCTTTGTACAAATTTATCTTGTACCTGTCACCTGTGGGCCATGGTACCCCTGGAACAACAGGAATTTTCCCAGTGAAGTATTGGCCTTATCACTGGGGTCAACAAAGGCTTTATGATGGATGTAAGAGCCAATCCTAAGATGGAGGTTTGGAAGCAAAGCAATAAGAAAATAATATTCCCAAGGTATAAGCTATAGCATCCTTTTTAGAAAAGAAGCAAACCATACAAAGTCCCTATGGTGCGGAGTCTGCCATTTTCCTTGTAGGTGTGGGATCCCAGTCACTGGTCTTAGAGAAGAGAAGCCGCATAGAAGACCAGAGGAGAAGGGCATGGGACAACTGGAGGAAGAAAGAGGTTCTGCTTGAATGCTGTCTCTCTAAAGTAATGAGCAGCAAACATAGAGGGCATGGGAAAATGGTGCAGAGAGAAGAAAGTGGAATGAGGTGTCTGCGGGCCTAATAGGAAGCCTGAAGACACAGCTGTGATTCAGTAATGAGAGTCATTCAGAAGATACAGGGTAATTTGCACCTAATTTCTCATGAACACCTTCACTCTGTTCTGCAGACAGGTAACAAGGAAAGGGGAGGAGGGTGAGCGTGAGGAGGAGTATGGCAAAGAAGAGGAGGAAGAGGAGAAGAAATTTTAACTGAAGTTGCACTATCTAGAAAATAAAATACTGGAAATCTAGCTTTTGAGTTCACACTTCTTGCCTGGCACCCTCACTGGATTATTATTTAGACCATGTACAAAATTATTACCAGCCCAGGGCCCCCAAGACTGAGTTTTCAGCACAAAAAGAAAAAAAAAAGATTTATTTGCTCCAGATTGATAAAGAGAATGGGCTAAGAGACAAAGACTAGGAAGAAGGGGAGGGGACAAGGGAGAAGGGACGGGAGTATTTGCCCTAGGTATGGGGCTGGTCGACTAAGGACTGCCTCTGGATAGGGAGAAGGTAAATGTAGATCACAGGCAAGTGGCAGTTTATAAAGGCAAAAAATGGGAAACCTTATGCTAAAATGAGGCCTTTAATTTTAATTGCACATGTCAATCAGGTGGGCTGAAGGAGGCTTTTGATTGCTGGATTTTAATACTTTGATAGTTGGACCTTGGCAGTCAGCCTCTGGAGGAGGAAGTGGACAATTAAGGGAATAGACCTTGGTATCTAGCTTCAGGAATCTGAATGTTTTGTAGCATTGCAGAAAGAATCAGGGTGAAGGACAAGGCCTACCGGAGCCATGCTCACCCTGTTCCAGCTTGCTAGGGTCCTTCAGTCACTGGCCAGAGAAGTCTACAGAGCCCCAGTTGGCTGGGTCCAACTGAGGAAAACAGAGATGCCAAGTGGCATTATTATGATTTCAAAGTTGTACTGTTTCCTCCAGAAATGATGAGGAAGCAGACAGGGACTGGACAAGTTGAATGGGCCCAGCCTAGGATAGTGTTCAACAGATAGGACGCTCTATGGATATAAAAGGACCACTGAACAGACCTGTGCTTTATTTGATCTCTAACATCATGGCACTGGAAAAGTGGGGTGGACAAAGACTCTCTTAAAGCTTTCCCAGATGGGGATACTGTCCAGGAGAGGATGCCAGTGCTAAGCAAGAATAATTAAGCCTTGTTCTGAGAACCAGCAAATATTTACAAGAGCATTTCCTTTTCCTGTTGTGCCTCAAGATGCGTTCAGTAATGCTCGTTTTATGGTAACATCTACAGTTCATTTGCAAATAAGATTATTATGCAGACAGTACTGTAGCAGAGGAGGGTGGGCTCACAGTCCAATATGATTGACTGACCTTGAGGGAATGTGGTCACGTGAAGACTGAAAGAGGTAGGAGAGGATGTGAGGATAGAGGCAGAGGCTCCAGGTAGGAAGTCATAAGGAAAAGACTGCCAGTGACTCCCAGAAACTGGGAAAGAATTCTGCAGAAAGTGGCTGGCTTAACAGTTCCACTTATAAGGAATACTGTCCTGCCAGAGCCATTTGAATACACATCTGTTTGTGTTGTTTTAGCTGGGTATGTGGTGCTCAAAAAGCTTTTCATGTTAGTGCTAGGAAACTCCCACAGAGGTGTAGAGGAAGGTGTGTCTGGGGTTGGTATAGCACGATCAGGGACAGGGGCACTTTCTTTACTGCTCCACAACATCAGCAGCCGTCTCCCTGAGCTTTGTTCTCCCATGTCACCTTGGGCACCAGACCAATAGCCAGGAGTGACATATATGAAGGAAGGCTCTGTGGGGGCTGCACAGAGGCTAGGTGTTTGCCTGACCCCATCCCAGCTGAAAGCTGGCTGCCCCTGCCATCCTCCTAAGGCCTCATTCCCAGTAAGGAGAATGGAAGGATATTTAAGTAATTAGAATAAATCAGACAGATGTTCCTTTCGGTGTGTTTGCGATTACTTTATAATTAACTAATGGACTTCATAGCAGTCACTTTTATGCGCATCTAATGGCTACATAATGATGTCGCTTGTTCTGTGGCTACATTATAGCAGAGATGGAGGGTGATGAACTTTGGGTCTATATCCTGTCACCTTACAATTAAGAGTCACATCCTGACCAGCAGGGGGCTTGGGCATTTGATGCCTCTCCAGTATTCCTTTACTCTGGAAAACCTAATGCCCCACTGAGATGAATCTCATGGCCACTAGGGAGGCTTTACTTTGCTAAGCATGGGGTGTGAATTCCCACATACTTTAGTTTTTAACTGCCCTGCAGAGGAAGAGTGAAAAACAGCTTAACAGTCAGAGCTACAGTCAATGAGTAGCAGACATGAGCATCCTAATTTCTTTTAACACCCTTCTCCTGAGAACTGTGCCAGGTACGGCAGCAGGAATTTGGGGGTTAACAGTCTCAGTTCTACCCACCTGCCCCTCTCTGGCCCCCAGGAGGCTGGAGGAAGGTTACCCACTGCAGTCTCTTACTGCAGATAGAAGATGAGTCAAGGCATTAAGGCAGGGCTCACAACATTGACTTTGTAATGAGGCTATGCTGATGTTTTCTGATGTTTCTCTGGTAGGCTTCCTCAGTTTCCCAAACTCTGGTACTCTACTATACTGTGAAAGGGAGCCAGGAGAACCATGGTGATGCTCTCTTATCTTCCTCCTGCCTGCCACCCCCAACTCATGAGGCAATGTGTGCCCCATCCATCCATCCATCCATCCATCCATCCATCCATCTACACACCCATCCATCCATCCATCCATCCATCCATCCATCCAACCATCCATCAGTCTACACACCCACCCATCCATCCATCCATCCATCCATCCATCCACCCACCCACCCACCCACTCACCCACCCACCCGCCCACCCACCCACCCATCCATCCACCCACCCACCCACCCACTCACCCACCCACCCACCCATCCACCCACCCACCCACCCACCCATCCATCCATCCACCCACCCACCCATCCATCCATCCATCCATCCATCTACTCACCCATCAAAGAATATTTATACTGCAACTTCAAGATGTGGAGGTTTTCAAATGAAATCAGTGTCCTTGTAGTGACCCATTCAGCCCAGTTGTATGTTGGAAGTTTGGGCATTGCAGGCTTGAGTCCTCCTGCTGCTCCCTTCTTTACCTGTCATCTGGTTGTCAGATAAAGGAGCAATTTTCAGATGCTTTCCCTATTCGGGATTCATATCCAGAGGGGCCAAAGTCAAATGACCTGGGTTCAAACCTCAGCTCTCTCCCCAGTAAGCTCATTGACCTCAGTGAGTTTATTCTCCCTTACCAGTTGTAGAAGAAGAAAGACAACAAAGAAACTTACTTCTCAGGGCCTTTTTATTTACTCAACAAATATTTGAGTACTGTTCTACCAGACACACTCAGGATATAAATCAATGAATGCATCAAAGGCCGCCGCTCTCACTGAGGAAGGGAGAACACTACAGACAGAGGTGACCAGGGTTAAGGAGAAAATCGAAACAGAGCAGAGGCCTGGAAAAGGCCCTTGTGCCCACTCATGGGAAGAATTGCTACCATATAGAAGAGCATGCTGGGTACCACCTGAAGTGCACTCAGATAACACAACTGACACCAAAGATGCTGGAGCAAAAGGCAGAAAAAAAAGATGAGGGTCCTGAGTACTTCCTTTGAATCCTCAGACACAGTCAGGCCTGAAGGGGCATCTTCCTTCTTCCTCCTCAGCTTTCCTCACTCTCCTTCAGCCAAAGTGTCTATCAGATATCTGATGAGAACAAGTCAGGAGGGTGGTCAAAATATGTGTGATGGCTGGAGAGATGGCTCTTGCTTTTGCAGAGGACCCCAGTTTTGTTCCAATATCCCACCATTGTCTGGAAATCCAGCCTCAGGTGATCCAGCTCCTTTTTCCAGCCTCCATGTGCACCCGTGGGTCAATCCCACACACAGACACATGATTTAAAATAAGGAACAGGAAGCATAGGTCCAAATCTACGAGAATGTTCTGCTCTTCCAGAGGAACCAGCACCCTCACGGAATGGATGGCTCACACAATCTAAAACTCTAGTTCCAGGGGATGTGATGCCTTCCTCTGACCTCTTCAGGCACTAGGCACACAGTACGAGAATGTTCTGCTCTTCCAGAGGAACCAGCACCCTCACGGAATGAATGGCTCACACAATCTAAAACTCTAGTTCCAGGGGATGTGATGCCTTCCTTTGACCTCTTCAGGCACTAGGCACACACATACATGCAAGCAAAATACTCAAGCACAAAATCTAAGTAAATCTAATTTTTCTTGATATAAAATATCATTTAAAAAATCCTTTTTGTCTATGTTTCTTTCTTATTAAAGAAAAAAGACATCTTTTTATATGGCCTCAACTCTCCAGGTGATATGCATGTAGGTCAGAGATCAGTCAGGTTTAAAATCTGAGTGCCTAGTGTTTGTCTCTAGAAAGGCAGGGCTGAGAGAGCCCAGTCCAGATTCATTGATGAGTCAGCTGCTCATCCGGAGAGCACTTTGCCTGCCACCTTAAAACTGTGGGTTTCTTTATTAATTACTCCTTTGAGTATGAACCCCACATCTTTTGTTAAAATTATGAAACCAACTTGTCACCTGACAATGGAAGTGGATTGTTACAATGGCCACCTCCATAGCGTTTTAACAATCCTTCATATGTCCTCTGAGCACCACATTCATGCCTGTGACTGACTGTTCAGCAGGCACAGAGATCAGGGCTTGGTGATTAATGGAGCCTCTGCCAGCTTCCACAGCCAGAGGCAGGCTGCGAGAGGGAAGCAGAGCCTACCTCTATCAAGAATAGATTATTAATAATTTCATTCCCTTCTAATCAGCTGTGATCATTAATCTATTGTGAGTCTCACATCCTACAAACCTGAGGCCCTGACTCAAGGAAATGCAGTCCACTGGAGCCCCGAGGAGCCTCTGTTACACTACGCAGGTATTGCCAATTCCCAGATCAAATTAAAAGCAGAGGAAAAACCTTCTGTGGGGTTGAGAACTTTTAAGGCAAACATACCTTTGTCTGAGAAAACTGGATTTCACAGTATCTTCTGACTTCAGAATCTGAGGACCAGATTGA
Source organism: Micromys minutus (assembly GCF_963924665.1). Taxonomy (NCBI): domain Eukaryota; kingdom Metazoa; phylum Chordata; class Mammalia; order Rodentia; family Muridae; genus Micromys; species Micromys minutus. The sequence continues at coordinate 8,117,887 of NC_137967.1, read as the reverse complement.
TCCTTTTATAAGCTATGGGTATGGCCGGTGAACATGTTTTCTTCTATGTTCTTGGGGCTTAGATATTCCAAAAGAAGTTTATGTGATGAGAAAGGAAAACACTCAGAGGCAGTTGGGATAAAATGTTTGTTTTTTTTTTTTTTCCAAAGAGCAGGAAAGAACAGTCAAGGAACCCCAGAGCATATCTTCAGATTCTCACTCTAAGAAGAAGAAAAGAAAGTCTAGAGGGTGGTGTGCATATATTAAATGGGGAACTAGAAGAATCACACAGACCATGCCTGGAGCCTGACTTACAGCCAACATACAGGTCATATCTCAAAACACATCCAGTGTCCAGTTCTACGGTGTCTTCCAATAGTAGTCATCATGGTCCATAGGGAGTCAGAGCCAAAAGAACAGCAAAGATGGAGGTCTAGGGCGATGAGAGAAAATAACTAGGTATGGGGGAGAAAGAAGGGTTGGAGACGATTGACAAGGTATCCAAATTTGGTTTCTGTTGCTTTGGTTAAAAGCCCTGATCACAAATAACCTGAGGAAGAAAGGATTGATGACATGTTTTAGGTTAAAATCCAACATAAAAGGAAGTCAGGGCAGGAACTCAAGCAGAAATCTGGAGACAGGAACTAAAGCAGAGACCATGTAGGAATGCTGTGTCCTGACTTGGTTGCTGAGGCTTGCTCAACCTGTTTTCTAGCCCAGGACCACTTGCCCAGAGGTAGTGTCAGCAGGGTATATCCTCTCTCATCAACTAGTAATCAAGGAATTATCCGCATCAAAGTTCCTATAGGTCAGTCTTATAAAGGCATTCTCTCAGTTGAAGTCTCCTCAATACAGATGACAGTACATTTCGTCAAGTTGGCCAAAGCACCAAAAAGCACAGAAACTGGGGGGTGAGGAGGCAGGGTTGGAGGACTGAGAATTCCTTACCAAGGAAGACTTTGCCTGGTAATTTCATAGGAGCATTGGGAAGTGCAGATCTCTGAAGGGACCAGGTGCACTGGATTCAGGGTACCTAGGTAAATGCCCGGAACTCACTTCCTGTTAGCAGCCTCCAACTCAAGCAGGACAACCAACTACAAGGGGTAATAATGGGACCACATATACAAGTCAGGCCACTAGAACACCTCTAGGTGCAGCACCACTACCAGCAGATGACCTTCTGTCCCAGAAGATACTCCCTGTGGGGTTGGATGGGCAAGAAGCCTGGGACAGCTCAAATGACAGCTGAACCCCAGACACTTCTGATTGAACGGAGGGCAAACAGGCCCTGCCTTTGTTCCTGGTAATCTAAATTGAATCTAAGGAGAGAAAGATTGCAGGACAGACGTGAAAAGCCAGCTGCATTTCAGTGACTCTGATCAGAATAGAAATGATGGGAGAGGCTTCCAGGAGGATGGCCGGGGCTGTGCATATAGTTATCTCCTTTGTGGAGATGAACAAGTAGATGTGACTTTAGAATCCCGAAACCTGAAACTCTAGCCACGGGGCAAGCCCACTAAGGATGAAAGTGGGAATCACATTTCTGTCTATCCATTGTCTAGAAACCTAGGCCTCTTAGGACCAGAAGTATCTGCTTGCTGAATTTGCCTGATCATGCACATTTACATAGTACACGGACAGACCAAAGAAACATAGCAATGCACTCTAGATGTGGACTGATAGGTTTTATGGGCTTATTTATAAGGAGAAGGGATGGTTCCCAGGCAACTGCAGCACCAATATTTGTACCTCAGCATGAATAACTCAAAAAAAAAAAAAAAAGGTGTGGCTTGGGTCCTGCTCCATCTGCCTTCCCATTCTTACGGACCCAAAACCCCACAGGATAACACGCATCTCAACGGAGGGAAGTGGGCAAGAAGCAGCTGGCTCTCAGGTGAGGGTCATCATCTCCCATTATCCTGAGAGAGAATGTTAATAGGCCGGTCTCCTGCTCTCTTGATCACAGCTGTTCTGAGTCAAGATGGTGATGGTCTTGTTATACCCTGAAGACAGTTCCATGACAGTATCCTTCACAGGGGCAGCACCCTCACACCGATCACGTGTGCCTCCAGCCAGGCAGACCAGGGACGTTACTATGGGTCCTAGGCAGTAAAGATCTACCTGTTGCTAATGCCGAGGATGCCAGAGATGGGTCAGTAGTTTGAAAGCAGACAGTTCAATTTTAGCTCTGTCAGCTGTAAAGCCTTAGCTCACTTCTTGGCCATTACACCCAGAAAAATTCCTAATTCTAGGATCTCATGGTCTCTAGGGAACAGTCCAAAAATTTCCCCAAAAGCTAACCAACTTTTTTCTAAGACTATGTAGAAAGGTACACACACACACACACACACACACACACACACACACACACACACAGTGGGACTGAGGAGAAACAAAGAGCCTTATCTTCCCTGGAAATTAAGCAATATTCATTCAGTCTATAGAAAAGTAGTCCTTTTTTTTTTTTCCTATGTTAATCTAAATTAAATCTGCAAATGGAATGAGAGTCTCCCGTGACAAGAAGCCAACCTCATCAAGTGGCCTGCCCAGCACTCAGGTGTGAGTGAGTACTTTGGGTGAGCAGGAGTCTTAATGAAATAATACCATGAATTTTGGGCATGAATGTCAGAATCTGAGAGGGGCATATTTAAGATATGTTTTTCCTGTTTATTTTTAATTTGTGTATATGTACACACACATGTACCTGTGTGTGTGTGTGTGTGTGTGTGTGTGTGTGTGTGTGTGTGTGTGTGTATACAGATACACTTGTACAGTTGGCAGAAAGAGGACATCAGATCCCTTGGAGCTGGGTTTGCATTTGATTGTGAACTCCCCAGTGTGGATGAGGGAGGTTGGGTACAGAATTCAGATCCTATGTAAGAACAGCTCACTGCTCTTTACTGTTGAACCATCTCTTCAACCTCAAATGACATATAGTCATGACAGAAAATGTGAAGAGTGTTGTGTCTCTACCCCATCCCTACCTAACACTCTCTGCCTAGTGAATCTACCACTAGACAAGCAGAAGCCAGAAGCACCATGGCTACATTTTAGATGTGAATGTAGGTTTGCGAAGTCATGTGGCCCAAGGTAAGGTGTTTGGAATCCTTACCAGGAGCCTCACTTCTTAATCTTCTTGACTTGGAGCATCCTTGTTTTCAGCTAGAAAATATGGGAGGCTCATACTAACCACCTAGCCGCAGAGGACTCAGTGTGCCTAACAAGATAATCTGCCTGGTCCTCTAGAGGGGGGGCATCCAGAATGTGAGGTACTAGGTAGTGGAAGTGGATCTGGGTAACTGAAAGAAATCAGCTGTTCAAACGCACCATAACCTGCTTTTAGGACTGGCAAATGATACACAAGACCACTATCTAAATATAGATTTCTTATGTACAATTAATTGTATAAACTTTATCGAATTTTTTTAAGTCTTGGGGGTGGGGGACAGTAGCATGTGCAGGTGACTGCTGGTACTCATGGAGATCAGAGGCATCAGATGTCTGGACCTGGAGTTACAGACAACTGTGAAACATCTGGCCTGGCTGCTGAGAACCAAACTGAGGTCCTCTGCAAGAGCAGTACATTCTCTTAACCAATGAGTCCCCATTTTAATAAGTATCTCCTGTGCAACATTGTAGACATGCTTATGCTCAAAGTAAACATGGTATCTATTCAGTATAAAAAGTTAATTGTGCCTTTCATAGTTACTCTCCTATTGTGCCAGAACATCATAACCATAGCAACTTATAAGATAAAGAGTTTAATTCTGGGCTCACATGTCCAAATGGTTAGAGTCTGAGATTATCGTGATGAGGAACATGGCAACTGGCATGGAGGCATGGTGCTGGGGCAGTCACTGAGAGTTTAAATCTATTTTCCAAGTATGAGGTAGAGACAGCTAACTGAAAATGTCATGGAGTTTTGAAATGCTAAAGTCCTGGCCCAGTGACACACCTTCTCCATCCAATCAGGGCTCACCTTCTAATTCTCCTTAAACAGATCCAGGTTCTAGTGACCAAATATTCAAATCACCACAGAGCCTGTGTGATTTTAGGATGACCATAGGCTGATGAGTGGCCTCTTGGGAGTAAAATCTAGGGAGCTACAATTCCACTGTGTTTCCCGCTTGCAAGATGAGATTGCTATTTTTTCATTAATTTACTTAACCATTGCATTCAAGCCACCACTTTGTAAGTAAACCCTTAGTAGGTACTTTTCTGTTTCTGTGATAAAACGCCATGACCAAGGCAACTTGTGGAAGGAAGAGTTTATTTGTGCTTCCAGTTGCAGAGGGCTGAGTCCATCACAGTGAGGATGCATGGTAGCAAGAAGCAGGCATGGTAGCAGAAGATGGAATCTAAGAGCACACATGCTCAAATGCAAGTGTGAAGCACAGAGAGGCAACTGGGTATGGGATTAGACTATATACACTCAAAGCCCATTCCAGTGACATACTGTCTCCAGAAGGCCACACCTCCTAAACTTCCCTAAACAGAGCTACTAACAGGGGACTAAATGTTCAAATATTCACATCTGTAGGGCATATCATATCCAAACCACAATGAGCCACAAATAGAATCCCATCTTTCTCAAAGTCTTCCTTCTGAGTCTTCCCTGAGATTATTTTTCAAAGGTACAGCTGCACCCCAGTGACCACAGTTGTCTCTACAGGGCTGGCTCACTCCTAAGCAAAGTTAGGAGTCATGATTTCTTGGCTTAGGTTCCATTTCTGCTGGGCATAATGCTTGTAAGTCTCAGCACCCTTGTCTATATACTGGAATTGTTAATTCTTTCATTATTTGTCCCAAAGCTAGCCAGGAAAGTAAGAAACTTGGCAAAAATGTTCACTGGATTGTAAGGTAGTTTATATCAGTGTCAAAGTATTCATTGGTAAGATCATTGATTTATACTGAGCAGGAAGGCTGTGTTTTGTGTCTTTTTTCTCTTTGAGAGTAATCCCATCTGCAAATAGGGTGTCCTTTCAAGATGTTGTGTCTTTCTGGTACTCCAGTGTTGGTGCAGGCACTGGGAGAAGGGGTTCTATCAGAAGCATGGCAACTCTACCCTAGCTATTTCCAGATAGATTTCCACAACTTGATGACTACCATTCTATCCATACTGCAAGCAGGCAGCACAGCAGTGCACCATAGATCCCAGCACCTTTTCTCATTAGTTTCTAAAAGGAATAAAACACAAAGGATGGAGGTGTCCCAAGCAGGTGTAATTTAGACTAGTTTGTTGGTCTATCTATTAAAGGTATCAATAGATTTAGAGCAAAGATGTACTATATTCTCTAGTTTTAACAGTGAACTCAGTAATTGATTCCTTGACCTCCAATGCATATGTCATATCTTTTGTTTTGGCTGTTCAATGATAGGCAGATGCCTACTAGAACCTAATAATCTAGGCTGCCCATCAATCTCTACACCCCACTCCACTCTTCTGAGGACACAACCAGAGTTCAGTCAAGGTATCTATGTAGGCACTGGGAGCCAATCAGCCCTGTTGGAGGTGGTGACAGCTATAGTCACCACAATGGAACATCAATGACCTTACAGCTAAAGTTGACTCACAATAACTCTTCCTGAATTAGATCTTATGATTGCTGAGCCTTGACTTTCATTTAAATCCAATGATTAGATTTCCATCAGCAGAAGCATTTAGACCTTCATAACATCCAACTGCACCACAGGAGATATTGCTGCTGCCACTCCCTTAGCTACCTACCCTAACTCTCAGTGGAGCTTACATGTCTACCTCATCTTCCCCACCTAGCCAGTTTCCCTGCAAGGTCACAGAATGTCTCTTTCTTGCATAATTGGTCATGCCTGTCAGACTGAGCTAAGATATAGGAAGCATAGATGATGTGGACCCAATTAAAAAGGAAGAAGAAGAAGCAGATGCCTTGGGAACTGGGTGTTGTCATATCGACTGTCATTTACAACATGGCAATGCCAAATGCTAACCTCATAGACCACAGTCTGGAAGAGCCATGGTGTCTCATCACCTGCTTCTCCATTCATTGACAATCTTCTCCAGGCCTCACTGCTCCCCTGCTGATTACTCATCAAGGACATCACAAGGACAGTTTTAACTTTTAGAAGGTATATAAAATGGTGCCCCTTCCAGGAAAAGTTCTTAGTGGCCACACCCACGTAGATAGGTCTTTAAGCCACAGGTAACATCTTAGCCCTACTAGGACTTGATTGATCTTGACCCATGCTCACCCATGATGAAGGGGATTAGGTGCCCCAGGACCTTCAAGAAGAATTCTAGTAACTGAGCAATGAGGAGCTCTTCCACAACTGAATTGGGGTCAGAGACACTGGAGTTCTGGCTTGGACCCAGATCGGTGTCAATCAACACTACCTCTTTTCCTACTTTCATTGTCCATATCTGCATAAGCAGACAGTGAGATGTTTTAGCAGGCTTCTCCACATATTTGCTTAAGGACATGAAGAACACTTCTAGTGACTGGGTACTGATTACACAAGTGAAGCAAATCTTTTCTACTCCAAAGTGAATGCCCCATCACACCAGGATCTGATTTTAAATAGGGAAGATGTTCTGTTAACATCTTCCCACTGAAAGGGTATCACTTCCTTTCTTCTCCTTCTGCCCAGGGTGGCAGGAAGAGAAGAGCTATCCATTTAAAAATCAAACAGATGAAGAAAACCAAACCAAATAATAATAATGGTTATTTTCCACAAACCAAAACAAATAAGGGATGCACCTGTACTAATTCAATTATCGATCTATGTGCTGGTGATGGCAGGAAGAAAAGAAAAGTGCTGAGAAAGATTGGGCTTTTTCTCTGTCTGATCATCTTCTAGATATCACAGTGATCCTCTCTTGCCTCTGGAATTGGGTCTAGACTGGACTTTCTTCCTTCGGTCTCCTGTTTCTCAGGAATTTAGGTTCAAAATGATACCTTTGGTCTTTGGGTCTTCAACTTGCTCAGTACAAGTTTTGAATTTCTCATCCTCCAATATCACAGAACATCTTCCTCTCTAACTCTCTTTTCTGTATCTGTCTCATCTCTCTGTCTTTTCTCATTTGTCTAGCTCTATTTTAAAATATATCTGCACTATTTCTACCTATCTCTAACTTCTGTCTGATTCGGTCTTTTGTACCTCTGCATCTCTCTCCTCTTGGTTCTATTTCCCTAGAGAACCAAGCCTAAAGTTGTTTTCGAGGTAATCACCACACCCCAGAACAAATGGTTACAGCACTTCCATGGCCCATAACGGATTTCCTAGTGCTTCTTTTCACAAAGATTCCAATATTCTGATGATCCTGTGTCCAAATTTCACAGTGTGCTGCTGAGCTTATCTTATGCTGGGAGTTTATTAAAACAAGCAAGCAAACAAACAAAAAACTGAAATGCCATACTCAGCTCACATACCATATTCTCCAATGGCCTTAATAGTCACACAACAGGCAAAGATTCTACAGGTAGTCGACAGACGGTGGATTAAAGACAAGGCCTTCTGGGAGCAGTTTTGAGGTTTGTGTTTATTGTAAGAGAATGAAGTTCTGGAAAGATGCTTCTCTATTTAAAAAAAAAAAAAAAAAAAAAAAAAAAAAAAGATGAGTGGCTGTGAGCTTGCAGGAGGAGCCCAGGAGGGAGTGCCAAGAGTTTTGTTTTGTTTTGTTTAAATTGGTGTCACATAAAAATAACAAAGACTCCTGATGGCCCTTAGCAGAATTTTGCAAATTACGCAAAATGAATCAATTCTTACTGCATCTTTATTATCTTTTTTTTCATCTTTCTTTCTCTTCTATCCTATTTTCTCTTCTTTCTCTTTCTATTCTTTAAGTTAGGAGAGTGAAAGTCATGGTTTTGTAGGAGTAAGTTTGATTATTTGTGCTGAACAGAGAAGCCAACATTCTCCCAACAAAGCAACCCAAGTTCTTGGCTCCTCACCTGACAGAGCCTGGCTTCAGGCACTCTGAGAGTATGGTTTTCCACACTGTCTAACTTGAGAATTTGGGTTAGTCATCTGGAAAGCTATCATTTTGGCATCACATCATTTTATAGGAGAGAGCAGAGCCCCAGAATTTTCTAGGAACCAGAGTGGCTCCCCCTAACACTATTCTTGGAAAACATTGGTGTTAGAATCATTGTACAACCCTGTTTCTCCCTAAGACAATAAGTTGTCCACTAGACAGGGACATGGGTAGGCAGACCTTCTTACATGCCTTGGCCAAGCCATCTTCCTAAGGGCATTCTGGAAGGTATCATATGTAAGTCAGACAATGTGCACAACTCAGGAACAAAGTCTGTAGACTCTTCTTTGTCTGAAAACATTGTAATAGCACTGTACTCAGTTGAGTACAGTTGTGATTTTATGATGCTAAGTCTCTGCATAAATCTTGGGGAATCTTTGTCACAACTTAAAGTTCCTCTTGTGCAAACTCAAAGAGGTTTGGGAGGTGTTTGCTAAAAGGTGTTCTTTGGGGTGAAGAGAGCAGGGTTAGACAAAGAAGGTTTAGGCTGGGATGCAGACCACCAGAGATGTTCTACATTAGAGCAAGGGTCTGAAGCCTTTACCTTTTGTTTGATTAACTGTGTCATCAGTGCTGAAAGAGGTAGGTCTACTTGGTAAAATGGTCTTCAACAAAGAGAATTCTCAGAGAACAATGAGGGCTGTTGTCTTCTGATATTTCTTTCAATAGTTTGGGAATAAGTCCTTTGAGGTTGGGAAGAGCTAGAGGCTGTATAATACAGTGACCCCCTCATCTTCCCTAGGCCACTGACAGCATGTGAGGAGCACTCTGTAGCAATGATCACATCTGAGTCTTTAGCTAAACATTAAAGATAAACTATATTGTTTGAACTTTTGAGGGAAGAACGGGAGAGGATATCACTGGCTGAGGAAGGCAGAGTGGGTGCTTTAATAACAAGCATTGCTTTGCCCAAGCTGCCTTTTAAAGTATTTATTTTATTTTAAATGTACCTAATAGCTGCACAGACAGTCTTTCCAGTCCCCCAATTAGCCTGTGTGAGAATCACCCATTCACTTCCTATTTCACCCTCATTCCTACCAAGACATTAGTGGACACACTTAGCATTGGACATGTGCCAAGAGTTACAACCCTCAAAAAAAAAAAAAAAAAAAAAAAAAAAAAAAGAAGCCTCATTCTCCAAAATCTAATTCCATCCACCAGGAGCAAAGAGCTACTGGGTCGGTGGAGAATACAGACGTCAGGCAAGTGATCTGAGACAAGTTCCTCTTTGCTATCTGCATTGGTCATAGAGAGCTGCAGCACTTGACTGTGGGACCTGAAGCTAGAGAGTTATGATGTACATAGGAAAGACTCAGGACACAGCATCACTTTGGGCTATCAGGAAACTGAGGTACCATATAGCTTTGGAAGAAAGTTTCTTTCTGATGTCAGTGTGAGCCATGAAGGGCCCCAGCACTTGACTGTGGAACCTGAAGCTGGAGAGTTTTAATATACATAGGAAGGACTCAGGGCTCACAATCATTTTGGGCTACAAGGAAGCAGAGGTACCATAAGGCAGTCGAAGAAATCAGTTCTTGGCAGAAATGATGAGGGTCAAACAGAAGAGTCTGGGTACTTGTCTTGGGGTTACTATTGCTAAATCCTTAGTTCAGGTTGAAATCATGGTGACCAAAAGCAAGTTAAGGAGGAAAGGGCTTACTTGGCTTACACTTTCCCCTCATAGTCAATCACTAGAAGTGAGGATAGAACTCAAGCAAGGCTGAAATCTGAAGGCAGAGCCTGATGCAGAGGCCATGTCAGTATGCTGCTTACTGGCTGGCTCTATAAAGCTTGCTGAGCCTGCTTTCTTATAGACCAGGGATGGCACCACCCACACAGACCTGGATCCACTAAAATCAATTAATAATCAAGAAAATGTCCTACAGCTAGATCTTATGAAAGCATATTCTCAGTTGAGGTTCCCTCTATTCAGGTATTTCTATCTTGTGTCATGGTGACATAAAACCAGCCAGCACAGTCACCCCAAGAAGAAGGCTAGAAGGCTTGATTCTCTAGGGGACTTGCTCTTTCCTGAGCCAGTCAGCATGGGAAGTAGCAGTTTCTTCTAAACTCAAAAGCCCCAACTATTTGGGGTTGTAGACTCTAAAGAGCAGTTCTACTAGGGTCTGTAAAAAGCAAACCATGTGTTTTCCCTGCTGTATAAGCGGTCTCATGGAGGAAGCCAATATTTCCTACTCACCTAGGAAGCCCACTACTGTCTTTAGACTCAGCCTCACAGCTACTGGGATGAACCTTGATCCTCTGGGGTGGGACAAGTTCTGTGTAGAGAGGGCAGGCCCCTCCTATTTTGTGCTTTGGTTTCTGCCTAGCTCAATAAAACTCTTGTTCATGCCTGGCACTACTCCTTACAGGGAAGCCAAAGCTTATGGGCCTGGTTTGCCATTCATTTCTATGAAGTCACTGGAGACCATACTTCTGTGGCCCTGTAGTCACAGTCCAGTCCTGTGGGAGTTACAGGACTTTGACTACGAAGGTATTGCAAATGTCTCATCACCCCAACTAGGGCACCAGAAAATAAAAAGGACAATACTACTCAAGTCTAGTATGGTGAACCCAAAAGTTTATTGGATTTACTTAAGAAGACACAGTGGTGACTCAAAGGCAATAAATCATGGAAGCAGCCACCACATCTTTGATGATCATTCATGATATCCCTATAACTATAGCTCAATTTGTTGACAACTTTACTAAGGAGTTCCCCTTTTGCTAGTCATGGTTTGCCTCTTTTATAAAACTTTGAGGCTTGTAAGTCTTGTAGCCTTTTGTTTCTAGACTCTCCCCTTTCCTTCTCCAGGAGGAAATGTTTCAATGTGGAGGAAGTGGCTAGATAAAATTAGAGCACATTGATCAATAGTTCTTACTGTGAAGGCTAAAGGAGTGGGGACCAGCAATATACATTTATCTTACATAGGTCTAAAGGCTGAATGTTCTAAATGACTCCCAGAAGCTAGAATCAAAGGGCCTGTGGAATATGCCACCTTGTAGGCTCTGGACCAGAACCAGTTCCTCGTCTAATCTAGATTCTAGAAGCCGCCTACATTTCCAGCTTCTGAAAGCGGATGGTTTCAGCTCTGGGCTTTTCATCCCTCTTCCCATCTCTGCCTCTGGCCTAGGATCTTTCTAATTGTTGGACTTAGTAGATAATCTCCTGTCTCAGGTCTCAGCCATAGGACAGACTTATTTTTGCTTTCAGAGAGAACACATGGCAGGTTCTAGAGATAAGAAGGTGGGTCTCTTAGGGAACATTTATTTAGAGACACATCATGACTTTGCCTGTCTCTGAGTGCAATTAAGTGACAGTTTAGTCCTTCAGGAGCACAGCAGGACCTAACACAGATTGGTCCTCAAGAAGTATAGGATGATGTGGTCTCTGAAAGAACTCCCAGAGAAAGCATGGCAACTTCCAGGTAGGCATGGCAACCATGAGGCCACAGACTCTTTCTTCCTCCAAACAATCCCTCTTTCCTTTACCCTTCAAAATTCTGCCTCCCACAGGAGAAGCTATACAGCCATGAATTTCTTTGCAAGCCCTTCTACCCATAAAGGCAAAAACATGTGCTTAAGCTCTGGCCAAGGGGTCTTGAGGAATTGCTGAGGACTTTATTCTTCTTTGATTAACAATGAAGGGAGAACTGGAACTCCCCACTTCCCCCTGCTTGTAAATATTTACACTAGTGTGAGGACAAGATGATGAGATTGATCACGGATGAGATGTTCACTACTCTGGGGATCATGGGTAATCCTAGGGGCTTCTGGGCTTTGAGAAACCCTTAGAATACCTTGATTTTGTATTAATTATTATAATATAAAGTTAAGTGAGAGCTGTGTGTAATCATGTTATTAGGGAAATGGAACCAAGAGGATGGTGAATTTGCAGCCAGCCTGGGTCATGTTACAAGACCCTGTCTTGACATGCCACATCTCCCCGAAAAAACAAATTACATTGTTTAAGCTACTACAAGCCTGAAGGCCTTCCCATGCTATCAAATAATTCCTCAACAGAGCAAGGAAGAAGGAGTGCTTTAGCAACAATGGTAGCACGAGGCTCCCCATCTCAAGATTTATGCAAGATCAATAAAAGGTTGGTATGTATGTGCTAACATCCCCAGGCGGCTATGACAAATTATCACAGACCAGTGGCTTAAAACAGCACTCTGTCTCAGTCTTCAGGCCAAGTTAGTTTCACTCTTAGGAAGAATCTGCCCCACCTCTTTCGACTTTCTAAGATACTTAAGGATTCTTTGTCATGTAGCAATATCTCTGTGTCTGTCTTCACACCTTGTGGCATCACTGAACTTAGATCCATTCTAAGCCCCCCAGTAACCTCATGCTAACTTCACCACACATTCAAAGACCCCATTTCTGAATCCAATCACATTTGTCGGTTCTGGGTGGAAAGAAATGGGGGACACGACTCAACCACACAAACACAGATCATTATTTCAAGGCTACTGAGCAGGCAAGCTGCAGATGTTTACATCACTCAAAGATGAGTTTGCAGGGATCTGAGGTCCTTGCACTGGCCTGTGAAGTCAGACTCTTCACTGTTCAGCAATCAGGCTCCGTTTGTGTTGTGTGTCAAGTGAGTGTGCTTTCAAGACTAACGAAGACATGGAAATGCCAGTGAGCGTCTGGAATCATAATTTCTGCTCTGGCACACACGGGAAAAGCAAACTACCAAAGGAACAGGGCCCTGAGGCATCAGCAGAGGAGGTAATGGCAGTCTAGGTACAAGAGGGTCTCTGCTGAGTGTCAGTCTCAATGAGCCAGTGTAGATTCTCATGTGCTGGGTTGAGTGTGGAACAACATGAGTCTTTCTCCTTGCTCCCAGCTGTAGAAGAAACAGGGAAGATGGGGATGCTAGTGCAGTAGGAGCCCTAGGAAACAGAGCTTCTCTGAGTTCCCTAGCAATAAAGATAGTCTATACCACAGCAGAACTAAAGTCATTATGCCTTAAGGCTGCAACTTAAAGGTCTTCAGTCTTCGCTCATACAATCCAACAGTGGATTAGGAAATGCACTAGGCAGACCTTCTTGGACCACTCTGGGCTGGGTACTGGTCAGAGACCTGAGAAGAGTGAAAAGAGCCTACCAGCCACAGCAGGTCATATGCCCGTTACCTAGTAAAGACAGGCTCATTTCACAGAATAAAAATACAAGAAAGAGACAGGAATAGGTCAAGCCCACCAACTCAGCCCAGACAGAGCCAGGACTGGGCTGGCACCTTGACATATTGCCTGCCCTCCTCTCCAGGCTGTGTACCCTCTGAAGGAAAACCTCCTGAGTAATTGTAGAAAGTCTCTAGATAATAATAGTTTCCTAAGTTCGTCTGCTATGAGGAAATACTCCCGGGGATAGTTGTTCATCTGTGTCTAAAGGTACCTAGGTTTAGCAAACTGTACTTTATGAAGTCTGAGAAGGCGTTTCCTGAGAAGATTGGCATATGGGTGGTACCACCCACTAGACTGGAGTTGAAGATTAAAAGTTGAAGGAAAAGGCAGCTTGCGTGTACAAGTTACACTCTTGATGAGTCTGAAAATCTAGAATCACCTAGTACTTGAATTAACTAAGGCAGGAACACCCATGCTAAAGATGAACAGAAATATGTGGCGGCTACAAAGCTGTTCTCCTCAGCTTCAAATCTGCTGAAGTCCATTGCTGAGCTTGTGAGACAGAGGTTGTTCACAGGAGTGCCTGTGATAAGGGAGATTCTCACCCAGCCTTCTTATTTTAAGTGGATACGTCTGACCTCCAGAGGAGCCTGACATTTAAGACAAAGCTCCCAGAGCAGTGGTCCATCCATTCCCTGACTATTCTTGACACAACTCACTTTCCAGGGAGCTAAAAATAGCAAACCAGAGACCAAGGTGTGAACGGTGTGTTGTGTGCAGTTTCTTTATCCTATCTGTGACCAAGTGTGTGTCAGGGGAGCATAGTGACCACACTTGGAATCCCAGTGGTCAAAGGCTGAGGCAGGAGGATTATGACTTCCAGGCTAATCTGGACTATATAGCAAGCCATCTTTCCTAGCTCCCACCTCTGAAGCCCACAGATCATCGGGGTGGCTAGAGGTAGGTAGCTAGGGAAATGGGCCTCTACTGACTACCTTGGTTTATTATCTTGATGAATATGAATAATCCAGAAGGACATGGCAGAAAAGAAGGCATACTGTCAAGCTTGCTTGCTACTAATCCTACACACACTAATATGGAGCAAGCACTGACTTACACAGTCAGTTTACAAGAACACACAAAGAGTCCTCTGGAGCCTACCTCCCCTGAGCCTTTGATTAAGTGTTTTGTGACAGATAACAACAGTAAGCTAAAAGGAAAACAGGTCAGAGACAGGAAGCAGGAGATTGGTGGTAGTATCTATGGTGACCTTATGTGACCTGCACAAGGCCATGTGACCAGTTAGGAAGGCTGGATAATCCCAAGAGATCAGAATGGTATGTGAGATATCTTGGTAAAGAAGAGAGGGGAGGATGGTCCATCCCAGGGTCAGTACTTTGAGCTTAAGAGCAAGTGAAATAGGGTAAGTATAAAGATCTGAGAAGGTCCTGGGGCTAGAAAGCAAGGCTAGGGAAGTGTGCCATGCTGCTCCAAGTGAGCAGTTCTGCAAACATGGGCTCCAGTGGAAAGCCACAGACAGGGTGGATTTCACTGCAAGGGTTTGCTGGTTAGATACTATTTTTTCCTGTCAACTTGAGAGAACATAAACTAGAATCAACTGGGAAGAGGGACCATTGAGGTGGCTCGGGGATGCCTCGATCAGATTGGCCTATACTATGCTGATGCTTCTGGGTTGTATAAGAAAGCAGACCAAGAGAGATACAAGGAGCAAGTCAATTAGCAGTGTTCCAGAATAGCTGTTGAATCAGTTCCTGCCTCCAGTTTCTCCTCTGATTTCCCCTCGTGAGGAGTACAAGCTAGAAACCGAAATGAGCCTTGCTCTCCCCAAGTTGCTTTTGGTCAGTGCTTTATCGTAATGATAAAGAAAGAGACTAGGATACATGGTGTCTGTGCTCCCACACCCATCACTGGGCTTTACAGAAACAGGGCCACATGAGCCTGGAGGCCGTGTCAGTGGTCCAGGAGACAGGGCACTGGGTATCTCATAGTGAACTAATGGGGAGCCCTGGGCCGAACCCACAACTACGACCAGGTATTGTGGCTGCCATGTCCTTACTACATTGACTATTGTCTCTACCCACAAAGGCATGCTGACGCCAGGCTTTCCAGCAGTGTATTCATAAAGAAAGGGGTATACTTCTGAGTCTGCAGGGTGGGGCATTAAAAGGGAGGAGCCACTCCTACAATGGAACTTTCCACCCTGCCTACGGATGGCTGGGAGTGAGGAAAGGACACACACACACCGTTTGCAACCTAGAAGCTCAGTGTGTTTCTTTGATACCTTAGCACATGGAGTGAGGTTATGTTTGGCCAACTGTTCTATGGACCCAAGCCTACAATGCACATTGACTCAAGACTCCACTCACTGAGAGCTTCCTCTGTTCGCTGTACTTTCCCAACCTTCAGCCTGGAGCTCCCGGCAAGGGTCTGTGCCCTATATTGAGCTACAGAGGACCACTGTTGTTGGGATTTTGTAAACCCCATCCCCCAGTTACCTAGCAACAGCCAGGTATGCTCCACCCCTTAGTTACCTGGCAATAGCCAGGTATGTTCTGCCCCAGTGACCTGACACTATAAAAGGGGCTGCTTGCCCCCTCCTCTCTCTCTTGTTCTCTTGCTCTCTTGCAGCCTTGCTCTCCCCCCTTCCCCCTCTCCTATTCCCCCTCCCTTCCCCCCATCTTCCACCATGTGTTCATGGCCAGCTTCTACTCCTCTTCCTCTCTCTCTCTCTCTCTCTCTCTCTCTCTCTCTCTCTCTCTCTCTGTCTCTCTCTCTCTCTTCCTCTACTACACTCTTAACGCCCCCATGACCTGAGTAAACTCTATTCTGTACTATACTGTCATGTGGCTGGTCCCTCAGGGGGAAGGGATTCCCAACATAGGCCCCCAAGAGGCATCTCCCTTGCCCGCAGACCCCACTGTACCTCTATGGGCCATACCCCCTCCCCCACTCTCTTTATCCTTTTTCTAACATTGGTGCAGAAATCCCGGACATCATCTTTTAACAACATTGGTGTTGTGTGAGGAGATTAGACTTCCTCAGGACCAGTTATCCCTTTTTCCTAACAACTGTTCCCCAGGACCCTGAGGGGAAAGTTTCAACATTACACCTTAGTCCAAGCAGACAACGCCATGTCTACAGTTCCAGCATGAACTGCAAACCAAGCTGGAAGATAGATTTCTGCAAGGTGCTATTGGAAGTAACGATGCTAGCGGCAGCCGGAGCCACAGGCTGCAAACCCGCACAACTTGAAAATGTTAATTGGTTGGCGTGTCATAATTTTCACACACATGTAAATAAGGATAATGAATTTTACTCCGCACAGATGATTTAAATTGTAAAACAATCAAATGACTTTTCAGGTAATACTTTGGGGCCCAAATCAAATAAAAATTTTAAGTCATTATAACTTTGGAGAAAAAAAAAGAAACTAATTTGAATATGCGATTTAAATCCATTAAACAGTCTTCACAACTTTAAATGGTGATAATAGAAAACAGAAAAGCTCGAGAGTGGTTACGATTAATTAAGAGTGAACGCATCAGGGAGACGAAAATTACAGTGCCATAATTTCAGAATGCAAATGAGGTCAAAAACTTTAAATTAATGCTCACCTATACAAACACGGCCTCCATAAAGGAGAAATATTTTATTACAAAGATTCTTATAAGTACCGAATTCTGCACTTCTGGTTATTTAAGTAGTAACGAATTGATAAGCCACAACCTGTTGTCGGTTAATTACAACACTTGTATGGCTGCTAACAGTTAAGTGGGGAGCTATTTAGAAATCTTGATCCACAAAGTACTCTGGCTTGATTTGTAGTATTTCACTGGGCAGTCTCCTACTTCATGAAATCCTCCACAACGATGGTCAGAAATAGTCCTTGGGCTTCCACAGTTATAGAGATGGCTAGGAGTGCCTGTTATGGAAGCCAGCCCTCTTGTTCTGCTGGGCGATCTCTAACCAATGGGTGAGATAAATATACAATGAGCCACCATAAATATACAATGCTCCTTGGCTCTGAGATGGAAAAAGAAAAGTATAACACCACTGCACAGCACAGAGTCAAGAGAAATCTAGAACCTGTACTTTAAAATTGCACCCCCTCGGCCCCCAGCAGCCAGGTCCCCTGTGGGGAAGAAAGGTGTTTCTTCCGTAAACCTTTTATGGAGGAAGTTGGGAAGCCAGGCAAAGATTTAGCTCCTGCCAAAGTCTGAAGCCTGGCCTCAGGCTGATCCTACCTGGACCACCTGCGGAGGCAAAGAGAATTCTCTAATTGCTTTCCTTTCTCCCTTCAGTCAGTTCTTTCCTGGCTGTGAGCCAACACCCAGAAGGTGAGAACTGTCAGCCCAGGGCAATGTTCCAGAGAGTAGAGTCTCTAGCAGTCACCTGGCAGGACTCTGGGATCAGAAATCAGTTTAACAAAGGAGGCCCAAGGAGCGCCACCAGCCTCCACTACAGCTGTGACTCTGTGATGCCTTTTCCCTTTCCCTTTCTATCCCTGGAGACTCTTCCCTAAAAACCTGGTGGCATGATGAAGCCCCATCTCATATTTAGCTAGAGCACCCTAAAATAAGAAACTAGATAGGGTGGACAGCCTCAGGCTTCCCTTATCTTAGAAGCTTCTCATAATGGACCTCCTATCAAAGATATGCTCATCCTGGAAATCTTCCTCAGCGGAATCAAACTGCTGCCCTTTCTTTATCTGAGAACTTTGTCATACACACAGGCACAAGCTCAAGTGCACACACACACACACACACACACACACACACACACACACACAATGCTTCCTGATACATAGAAATGAGTTTTAGTCACAGACAGTTGGGACATCCTCCTCTGACCCACTGATGCCCTGAAAAGACACCCAGGAAAACCATATTCTAGTCTTTTAAAAATTAAGTTATTTAATTTAAATTTAACTTAAAATTGAGTTATTTTATACCCTAATCACAGTTTCTCCTCCCTCCTCTCCTCCTAGTCTCTACCTTCCTCTCCTCCATTTTCTCCATCCACCGCTCCACTCCTTCTCTTCAGAAAAGGGGAGGCTTCCCCTAAATATCAATTAGCCTTGGGATATCAAGTTGCAGTAAGACTAGACACATCTTCTATTTCTACTAGACCAGGCAGGCCAGTAAGGGAAAGGAATCCAAGGTAAGCAGCATTGTCAAGAGACAACGCCTGTTCCTGCTTTAAGAGTCCCACATGAAGACACAGGTACATAAATGTTACCTATGTGCAGAGGGCCTAGATCATCTAATGCATGCTCTCTGGTTATCAGGTTAGACTATAAGTCCCAATGGGTCCAGGTTAGTCGATTCTGTAGGGCTTTCTTGTGGTGCCCTTCTCCTCTGGCTCCTTTAATCCTTCCTCTTCCACAAGATACTCTGCTTTATGGTTGGCTGTGAATCTCTGCATCAGTTTTCATCAGTATCTGGGTAAAGCTTCTTCGATGACAGTTATGATAGCTTCCTGTCTGCAAGTATAGCAGAATGTCAGTAATAGTGTAGTTCTTGAGGCTTTAACTAGAGAAATGAGACAGCAAAAGGACATAAATGGGATAATGATTGGAAAGGAAGACATCTAAGTATTACTATTAACAGATGATAGGGCAGTATACATAAGTGACCCCAAACATTCTACAAGGGAACTTCTAGTATAAACACCTTCAGCAAAGTGGCTAGACACAAATTTAATCTAACAGAATCAGTAACCCTCTTATATATAGTGATAAACAGGCTAAGAAAGAAATTAGGAAAACAATACACTTCACAATAGCCACATATAATATAAAATATCTAGGTGTAACTCTAAGCAAGTTAAAGTAATAACAAGAACTTCAAATCTTGGAAGAAAGAAGATGAAGAAGATATAAGAAGTTCACAGAGTGGATTAACATAGTAGAAATGGCCAGCCTACCAAAAGCAACCTACAGATTCACTGTAATACCCATCAAAATCCCAACACAATTGTTTACAGACCTTAAAAGAGCAATACTCAACTTTATATGGACAAACAAACAAACAAACAAAAACCCCCAAATAGCTAAAGCAATCCTGTCCAATAAAGGATCTTCCACAGTTATTATCATCCTTGATTTCAAGCTGTACTAGAGAGAAATACTAATAAAAAATACATTGTACTGACATAAGGAACAGACAATGCAATCCAGTCAAAGAACCAGAAGTAAATTCACACACATATGGACATTTAGTGTTTGACAAGAAACCAAAACTCCACGATGGACAGAAGAACACATCTTTAACAAATCATGCTAGTCTGCTTGTAGAAGAATGCAAATAGATCCATATCCATCGCCCCGCACAAAACTTAAGTTCAAGTGAATCAAACATCTCAACATAAAAACAGATGCAGTAAATCGTATAGAATATGCTGTGGGGAATAGTGCGAAAGCATTGGCCCAGGAGACAAATTCTTGAACATTAATTACACAGGCTCTAAGACCAACAATTAAAAAAATGGGACCTCATGAAACCGGAAAGCTTCTATAAGACAAAGGACACTGGCAAAAAGCCAAAATGGCAGCCAACACAATGGGAAAGGATCTTCACCAACTCCATATGCGACATAGGGCTGAAATCCAAAATATATAAAGAGCTAAAGAAGTTAGTCGCCAACAAATCAAATAACCAAATTTTAAAAAATGGGATACAGATTTAATCAGAGAATTCTCAACAGGGAAATCACTAAGAGAAGCACTTAAAGAAATGTTTAACATCTTTATCCATCATGGAAATCCAAAGCATCTACTATTGTTGAGCTCTGTGATGTAACGTAGAATTTCGAATTTAGAGTCTTGAGCATACCCTTGGACTTGGAGTCCTAGTGACAATGTGACCTTGATAGAGTCCCTTTTCTTTCCTTGATCTCTGTTGTCCCTTCTGTAATGTCAGATCATTTGTGGTATGTGCTCCCTACAACAGCGTCTAAGAATGTTCTCCAAGGCTCTGTGACTAATTCCTATAATAACAAAATAACACTATTTTCAGTAATATGTATGAAACTAGAAATCATGTTAAGCAAAATAAACTAGAATCATAAAGGTTAATATTAGATGTTTTTTCTTATATGTGAAATCTAGAATGTATGTGTATATGTATAATGTATATACACACACAAACACACACACACACACAAAGAGAGAGATAGAGAGAGAGAGACAGAGAGACAGAGAGAGAGAGAGAGTCCTCTCCTATATTAACTATGCTTTCTACTTCAAAATAGATGCTCAAGACTCTGAATTCTGAAGCTTGGCATTTCTCACAAGTCGGATCTTCACTCTCTTACCAGCCCTACTTCTATTGTAAGAACAATGGCACTGGAGCCCAAACTTGGTCTACAGACCCCGGAGTTGGGACCACATCATGGGACTCCGCTGTCTGTTACATTAACTCTCCTGTTTTACTTGGGAACATGACCATCACTCATTGCTTCATATCCACACAGATGAGCCAAGGTCAATTATCCATCCTTCTCTAGGGGTCAGGTTCTCATATGTAGGAAGAGTCTGGAGTTGAAGAATCTAGGTTTAAATTGTACTTAGTCCTTGTACAATCTGCTTACTTGACCTCTCTGGGCCTCAGTTTCTGCATGTGTTCACCAGGAATGATTGTTATGTTTTATGTATGTATGTATATATGTATATGTGTATGTATGTATGTATGTGTATATACATATATATATATGCACATATATACCACATGCATACAAATGCCTTTTGAAGCCAGAGACATCAGATGTCCTACAACTGAAGTTAAAGACCATTGTGAGACACCTGCTGTTGAAAGGAGAAATGGAGCCCTGGCCCTCTGCAAGAGCTCTGTTAACTAGCGAACCATCTTTCCAGCCCTTGGACTGGGTTTAAGTACAATTATGTCGCAGATACCAAAGATTTGACTCATATTTCTCTAGATCTTCTTAGTATTTCTTCATCTACCTCCCAGACTAGAACCTATATCGTTATATTGAAAAGCCAACTTCAGATGTCTAGATCCTGTATTGTGTTCCATTGAAGTAAAAGGAGCCCAAGATGCCTGGAAAGCCACATTCCTCCCCCATCTACCATTCTGACCACCAGAGCCTGCCACCATGGGCTGAGTGTAGAGATGGGTTTGAACACAGGTTCCTCTTGATTTCATTTGAGCAGCTCTGTCATCTAAAACACTCTTCACAGTCACCCTTTGAAGATCTTAACTTGAGGCTGCCTCCGTGCTTACCAGCTTCTCAGCTCTACTCCCCACTTTCCTACTGGATGTTCTGGAGATAAGGCCCTATTCAATCACCCTCACAAACTGTCATCTTGGGACCCATGAAACCCAATCAAAGGCATGCCTGCCTACTGATTAGCAGAGTGCCCTAGGCAGCAGCGGTGCTCAAACAGAGATGATGACTAGTACTGTGGAGCTTGCCTGGCAACTGCTAGCACTCCATTAAGGGAAGCAGTACATAAAATCCCTTATAGCCACAGAGGCATGGCCACCCCCACCTCACCCAGGCTCTCTTCCTGGTGTTCAGAATGAACATGGCTAAAGACAGTGGACTTGATCCTCCTGGAAGTTGTCTCTGAGAGTACCATGGAAACCTCGTCACAAGGCCAACTGCAAGACCATAACCCCAGCTACCTTGCAACCTGTCCCTAAACACAGAATGCATACCCCATGACTGCTCTACACACGTACCCAGAATCCCCCCTGTCTGGTCCATACAAGGGCTCATTGAAGGGCTCAGCTATCACATTTATTTCTCTTTATGGTCCAATGGCATATAGGAAGAATGTGCAGGACATGGTGGGGATGGGGTTTGGCAGGGAAATGGGCAAAAAGTTAGGGACGATAGGAAGTCGGGAGCAAAGAAGATACTCCTGGGGCTTGGGAGAGTCAGATGGCCTTTGTTATATATGCCCTGAAATCCTAATGCCTAGCTGGGTGCAGGTGTCAGGTAGGTGGCAAGAAGCTAACTAGCTGGCTGTGCCCTTCCTGAGACCGTGGGGAAGTCGCACTGGCTCTGAAATTATGTGAGTAAGAATGTCACCAACCAGACAAAAGACAGCCGTGTGTATGTATATATATGTATATATGTATACGCACACACAAACACTCATAACTACAATCCTTTTATAGGTCAGAACATAGACTTCTATGGCCTGATACGAAATCTTGGTAGGATGTTTTGTCAGCCCAAGACCTAAGCAAAAACAAAACATGCATAATTCTGCAAGGAGGAGAAGGACTCCTCACTTCCTGTCCTTGGTGGGGTACAGAAAGGCTGTGGTATCTTGGGACGCTTCTCTCTCCTCCCATAATCCACAGGAAGACTTTTTGCTTTCACACATTAATGAACTCTATCCCCAAGGCTGTCACTTCCTGAGCTCCCAAGGCCCAGTAGGCTAACTCCAAGGCTGTAGCTCATTCTATAACCAAGCTTGGTTCAGGTTGATAGCTTTTTCTGAACTCTGGTGCCAAATGCCTAGGAAGCTTCTAAGAGGGACATTCGCAGAGATGTTCCCCTAATCCCTCAGGGGAGGTGAAGGCATCTTTGTTCTCTAACCACCATCCCCATAACCCATTAATCCATCTACCCACACACTTACCCCCTACCCACCCATCTATCCATCCACCCAACCATCCACTAACCTATCCACCCTCCAATCCATTGTTTGTATCTTTAATTTTTGTTTTCAAACCCTCTTTTAAATGATTGTTTTTAAATGCTTTAACCTTTCTTGTAGCCCATCAATCACCAGAGACAGTGGAAAAGAAAGGATACAGGGTAGAAGGGGAGGAGTTGACCTGTTTAGAAAGGTTCTTCGGAGTATCTCCCATCTGCTTTGACTGGAAATCCGGGGTTCAGTTCACAGGTTAACAGGCAGTGGCAGCTTGATCTACTCACAAACACTTGATGGATACACCAGTAGTTCAGTTTGGTAGAGTTGGGAGAGCAAGCAGGAAGGAACCAGGAGAGGTTCTTGGCTGTGCCTACCTCAGGGAAGGGAAGATCAGCAAAGACTCAAGACCCACAAGCTATTCTAAACGCCCATCACCTCCCTCAGTAGTTTGTAAATGCTCTTCCTCAGCTGTTGAGTGGCTGAGTGAAACGGTGCTGCCCAATGTCTAGGTAGGAAAGAAAAGGGACTTTCAGCATGAGACAAGCTCTCTGGGAGAAAAGTTAGACATGGGGAATTCGCTGCCAGTGGGACACAGAGTTGGTTGGATGTATGGGACTGAGAGAGAGAGATAAAGAACTAGCCACATGGTGGGTCATGGGCTAAGATAACAAGATTAAGTTAGATGACCCAGCTGGGAGGTAGTCCAAGCTAAAGGCCTATGCTATAATAAAAGTAACTTTTTGGGTTATTATTTACCACCAGTAGGTTCATAAAAGTCCTGCAATATTCAGTGCCGAATATGGGGCAGGAATCCAAGCTTAGGACACAAGAGTCAGCCTAGGGGCCTGAGAAAAGATCTGGACACAGGAACTGAATGTGGTTTTCTAGCAACCGTGGTTTCTCAGGCAGCTCTGAGCCATGACTATGCACCAAGCCTGTGGCCTAGCACTTGAGTGGGGCCATGAGCAAGTGGGTGGCAGAAACCACAGAGAAGATGAGAGCCAGAGCCCCGTGCTCAGCCTGGTGCTTCTGACAGACATCGGGGGTGGGATGGAAAAGCAGGGCTTCTGGGCTGAGAGAGGATCTCTGGGAGAAGAGTGGGAACAGAGGAGGGCGGGATTCGTCAGTGAGACTCAGAGGTGACTGGATATGAATATGTATGTACAGAGAGGGGTAAAGATCTGGCCGCTTGGTGGGACCTCATACCAGGTTTAGATGAGCTAGCTGAGAGTCTGCCCAGCTTTAGGACTAAGTGTCAATAAATATAAGTCCCCGAGTCATTATTTAGCAGCTGTCAGATCCAGAAAGCCCCAATATGATTTAGGGTCACCATACTTGCAGTGCCAAAGCATGGTTCAGCACCATAGCTACCAATGACCCCTCTGGCTCATCTCTCTGCCCCTTCTGTAATTTACTTATAACCCAAAATTACCTCTAGAGTCTGAATGTCTTCGTCTCAATTGGATTCATCTAACTAGTCCCGAATACAGCATTCTTTACATCACCTTGGGATCTGGCAAGAAGCATGCCACCACCCAAATGGTTTGGCTGAGCAGACTCCAGTTCCAGATGTTTTCAGCGATGGAGACATGGATAATTAAGTAAGCCACTGGATGGTCAGCTCTAGTAAAGGTGGCCATGATGGAAAAACATTAGCTGTCCAAAACTTTAGGGGATAAGGGAAGGAAAGAGTGTCTGATGGGTAAGAAACACAGATGGGTCACCGCTCTGTGGAACAGAAGTATAAAGGCCCAGATGAGAAATTCCCTGAGCTTTCTTTCCTGAGGTATGCTGGGGTGGGACTGGGGTGGGAGTGAGGTATTCTGGGGTGGGAGTGAGGTATTCTGGGATGGGAGTGAGGTATTCTGGGGATGGGAGTGAGGTATTCTGGGATGGGAGTGAGGTATGCTGTGGTGGGAGTGAGGTATTCTGGGATGGGAGTGAGGTATGCTGGGATGGGAGTGAGGTATGCTGGGGTGGGAGTCAGGTATTCTGGGGTGGGAGTCAGGTATTCTGGGGATGGGAGTGAGGTATTCTGGGATGGGAGTGAGGTATTCTGGGATGGGAGTGAGGTATGCTGGGATGGGAGTGAGGTATGCTGGGATGGGAGTGAGGTATGCTGGGATGGGAGTGAGGTATCCTGGGATGGGAGTGAGGTATGCTGGGGTGGGAGTGAGGTATGCTGGGGTAGGAGAGATGCACACTGAGGTGGGAGGATTTCACATTTACTTTCAGAATCCCGGTCTCCTCATCTGTAAAATTAGAATCTACAGAAATAGGCGGGGCTAAGGGTCAGGCATCCACAGCATGCAGCACGTAATGACTGGATCATATAGGCCTACTCCTGGAAGCGTTTGTGGTTCCCTTAAGCAGTGTTCCTTGGCTCCATGACAGATGCACCCTTGAGGGCATCCCAGCCCCAGTCTGTCCTCTGCAAGCTTCCATTCCTCAGTGCACTTCCTGAGACACTCTCCTCAGGAATCCCTTCCATAGTTTCAGTGATATCTGCTCCAAAGAACCACTGTATTCACGTGTTTTAAAGACTTTATGCCCTGGAGTCACAGGGTGGCTCCTGTCCTTCTAGAAAGTCAGGACGAATCTTCACTTCCTGAAAGCAGGAGAGTGACTGTCAAAAGCAAAAGCAAGAGAACAAAACCAAAACTCTCGCTGTCGATTCATTGCTGCACATTAAATGGAAAAGATAGTCAAAGTGCCAGAGCTACCAAACCTAATCTTTAAGAATAAATAGACGGAAATTAGCTCTGCGACTTAAGATCTTCACTGCTGTGCTGGTGAATTCTGCCTACTATATCGGAAGCTGATCAGATCGGTTTTCTAAGATCCCGTCAGAAAGCAGAAGCGGGTGGGACATCTTCCAGCTCATTTTTATAAGAATGGCATTTCCCTGATAACAGAATTATAAAACAGCATTTCAAGGAAGGAAGTTGCAGATTTCTCATGAGGAAAGGCATCGTTAACACAGTTTCAAAAAGCAATCTAGCAATATATTTTAAATGATAATAAAACATGTCTAGGATATTGGGACATAATAAGTTACAGGTACATATTTGGTGTAAAGACACTGTAGAAAACATGGCTATGGAACTTGAAATAAGCCAATAAGGCCATCCATAGGTACAGAAGTAAAGAATACCAGAAGAAAACCACTGAAAGTAACAAAGGCCTATGCAACCAGCACACATGTGAGCCTGTGCCCACTCACCCCCACACACACCAAACACACACAAACACCACATATACACTACCACACACACATACTACACACATCAAACACACAAGCACAACATACACACTACCACACATACTACACACACCAAACACACACATACAACCACACACACACACCAAACACACAAACACTACATACACACTACCACACACCAAACACACACACACATACCCACACGCACATACCACACACACCAAACACAACCACAAACACACTACCATATACACATATGACACATACCAAACACCACACACACACTATTATTATACAATATACCACACATACCAAACACACACAAATACCACACACACACACACACACACACACACACACACACACACTGCTAAGCAACACTACAGAAGGAAAGAACAGATAAAATGTCTAAGATAGTTGCTATTTTTCTATTTCTGGGGCTGGAACTCAGGTCCTTGCACATGTGAAGTAGGTGCTCTCCTGTGAGCCATTCCCTGGATCCTACTGAAGGTTTCTAGGCAGGTACTTTACCATCAAAACACATCCCTGCTCGTCACCGGAAGATTCCAGGCAGGGGCTCTACCACAGAGCTATAACTCCAGCACTCTCTTGATGTTTTATTGAACTCACTTTGTAGCCCAGACTGACCTTGAACTCTGGTCCTCCTACCTAAGTCTACCAAGTAGTTATTATCACAGGCTCTGCCACTGGGCCTAGCTTCTGAGACTGTTTTTATGTATCATTTTCTTCTGTGGTGTGCTGGCGTGTACAATACACCCCGTCATTATGGAAATCATGCCTAGTTACCTTCAAGGTTGAATTTCTTTGTTGGAAGACTGACTAGTGAAGAGAGAGAAAACAGAAAGAATCATAAACCTTCTCGTCTGTTTTCAGAAGTCAGTTTTTTTTTTTTTATTATCTCTCATTTTGATTCCAGCAATTACTGTGACTTAAGTGATTATACTTTTTCCCAGATGGAAGGTTTCTAGAATTAAAATTTCAGCGTAAAATCTTGCTAGCAAAATTGTTTAACGTAAGTTCTCTTGCTTCTGGCCCAGGCTGTAAACCGGCAACAGGACAACAAAACGAAACAAAACTTAACTAATGAAAAACAGACCTTTCAATGTCTGCCTGAAGATCTAGAGAATGGGTGCACCCTTGCCTGGGATCCTGGAGAGGTAGATGCGCAGATGGAGAAAATCACAAGGTGCTGGGCCAGAATGTAAGAAGGAACACCTTTGAATAGCCTCTGTCAGGAACAGAACATTTGCCATTGACCCATTGTTGAGAGCTCAGTTCAGACAAGTCAACACGCTCTGAGGGTCCGACATTTGTTTTAGCTTTATCCCCACAACATCCTCCTAGGTCTTGATAGTTAATACCAGAGTCACATCTCTGGTGCTTCTGGCTTTGAGAGGTTTTAAAAGGTGAGTTTTGAACTACACATGAACACCCTAACAAATTCTGCTTCCCATTGATTTTATTTTCTCCAGAACCAACCTTGGAAAATTAAGCGTGTTGGTGCATGCCTATAATTCCAACCCTTAACAGGCAGAGGGAAGAAAAGCTCAAGTTGAAGACCAGCCTGGAGTACTGAACAAAACCCTGTCTCAAGAAAACAGGGAAAAGGGTCCAGGGTTAGAGAGATGGCTCAGTGGTTAAGTCCACTGACTATTCTTGCAGCAGACCTAGGTTTGAATCCTAGCATCAACATGGTAGATTACAGACATCTGCAACTCCGTTCCAGAGGCTGTGATGTGTTCTAGATTTCACAAAAACAAGGCACACACAGTTTTACATTCACTGGTGACGGGAAAACATGGATGCACATGAATGAAAATGTTAAATAAATGAGAAATAAGGAAGAAAGAAAAGGGGGAAGGGAGGAAGAAGGAAGGGGGAGGGTCATGAGCCCCATATAGGAAAAGGGAAATACCGTACTCCTATCCCTTTAACAGCTCACAAAAAGGACAAGGAACATGTCTGGTCCTAACAGAACTCTCCTAGACCCCTGCAGCCTGATGGGTGGAGAAAACTTGGGAAGAGTTGATCAATGCAGTCTTTTAACACAGCTTCAGTAAAGAGGAGGAAATATACCCTTAGACAAAGAAGGCCCTTTATCATCTATGCAATTATGATATATTATTGTAAAAATGTAAGATAAATTACAACCTTACCAATGAACAGAAATCACACAATGTCTCTTTGGGGATCATGAGAGAATTAAGCTAGAAATCAATGACATAAAAGGGTTAACCTCCCCCTCCCAATAGTTAGAGATCTAACAACACATTGCAAGCAACACAGGGGCCAATAAAGAAATCTCAAGAGAAATTAAAACTATTTTGGACCAGAGAAAAAATAAAAATGCACTTTATTTTATGAAATTTGTGAGACGTAGCAAAAGCAGTGTTTAGAGGAAATTTATACCACTGAAGACAAGTACTAAAAAAAAAAGTTAAAAATCTGTTCACAATGATTTAAAATGTTCACCTTAGGGATCAAGGAAACAGGACAAAATTAAATCTAAAGCAAAGGAAAAAAAATTAAAAATGAGAGCAGAAATAATAAAAACAAAAAACAGAAAATAATGAAATAATGTAGAAAGAAATTCATTTAAACCAAAGCTTGAATTTATTTTTGTTTGATTTAAAGAATATTCTTTTTGTTTGTTTTTGTTCTTTTAGGCCAGGTGTCTTGGCCCAAGATTTCCTTCAACTTGCCATGTAAGTAAAACTGATTTTGAATTCCTAACCCTCTGGGTTCTACCTCCCAGGAAGGTGTTGTGGGATTACAGTGTCTGTAGAAGCCAGAAGGGAATGATAGATTGCTAGGACTGGAATTACAGGCAATTTTAAGTCACTTGTCATAGATTCTGGAAACTGAATTTGGGTCTTTTGATGAACAGAAAGTGTTCTTAACCACTGAGCCATTCCTAAAGGGTGGATTATTTTTCAAATGTAGATAAATTGAAAAACATCAAACTCAGCTAACTGGCAAGGAGAGCTAAGTCTCTAATTTCTAACATCAGAAAGGAGTAAGAAGGCAGTATTGCAGGCCTCATAATACAACCAAGATGATAAAGACTGTGCACAACTCCATGCCTATAGTTCTGATAACAGAAATTAACTGAACCTCAAAAACCAAACTGTATCCAAATTTACACATGAAAAAAGTAGAGTATTTGAATATGTTGGATCTATTTAAAAATTAGTGTCATAATTAATCTTCTGACACATAATTAATTTTCTACATGTCTTATTGACAAATGCTGTGTCTGTGAAATCTACAGAAAATGTAGACTTTTAGAATTTCTTTCAGCATATCAAAGCTGGGGGGAAAAAGCCATTTTAACTCATTCTCTCTGGTTACCATGAGTTAACACCACACTGGGTAAAGATCTAGCAAAGAAAGAGAAAATTTCAGTCTAGTATATCTCATGAACATAATAAGGAAATCTGCAACAATTTGATTAAAAACTTTACAAAAAGAATTATATACATGACCATGCACAGTTTAAATCTAAATATGCTACAGTTTTGACAATCAAAAGTATAATCCAGCACACCCAATGCAATATTTTTTTAAAAGCACACAATCTTATCAGCAGATTTAGAAAATGCAATGATGGCATGTAATGCCCATTTGTGGTTAAAAAATATTAGCTAATTGGGAATAGAAGGTAATGCCCTCAGCCTCATAAAGAACATTTGCAAAGAATCAACGAGATACTAGAAGATGTTTCTAAAATCAGGAGAAACAGGATTTTCTTCCTTCAGTACCTTCATACTAGAAGACTTCACTAAAGCAATACGTTAACTTTTTAAAAAGAAATGTGCAGACTGGGCAGGAAGAACTAAATCGCTCTCTAGTTGTAGATAAAATGTTGTTTCTAGAAAAAAATTAAAAAGAGCTGAGTAAAACTCATGGAAACTTTAAGAGATCATATCTCAGCATGAAGACACAAGCTAATGTGTGTTAAACCAACAGGGTTTTTAATATGCGAACAAGGAAATGTAAGAAGTTGAGATTTCAAATGTGACAGAGGCTAGAAAGATGGCTCAGCAGGAAAGAGGAGGCATTGTGTTTGCAGAGCACCCAAGTTCTGTTTTTAGTACTGTTTTATTTTTGTTTGTCTGTATTTCCCTGGACACCACAGAGAGTTCAGAAAAAAGATTCCTATAAACAGCAAACTAATCTTTGGTGAATAAAATGTGGCCAAGATAATGTTTTCAACCCGTGGTACTAGAATACATCCTCAGGCAAAGAGTGTAAAAAAGGAAGATGAGCCGACCCACAGACCTTCATTCTTCAGAAAAACTAGATTACAGACCTGACTATAAAATGCAAAACCATAAAGCTCGAAGATTAAATGTGAAAGATATCAATGAACTTGGATCTGGCGATTAATTTCTAGAAAAACAACTAATCAATGAAAGAGGATATGCTGGACTTCATGGAAGTAAAGAGCCACTTCTCTGTAAGATGTGGCAGAGAGGGAGAAACAGCCACAGCTTACATTCCTTGGGAGAAAATACTCACAAAAAAATAAAAATAAAAAAATAAAATGGAACTGAACAACCATGATGCCAAGGACTTTTAAAGCTCACTAAGAAAACTATAACTCATAAATCTCTTGAGCAGATAGATCATCCACAAAGACATACAAAGACTTGAACTAATCGGATAAAAATGCTATGTATGGCAAGAATTGAAAAATAGCCTGACATACGTACATCTACTAAATAAATAACAAGCAGTAACAAATGCTAGTAAGGATATGGGACAGCGGTGACACTCGGATCCTTGTTGGTGGAACACAAAATGGAACAGCCACTTTCCTCCCTCCTCCAATTTACTCCCTCTATCCCTCTCTCCCCTCCCTCCTCCAGCCCTCCCTCTCTTCCTTCTGTTCTTTCCTTTTTCCTTCCTTGCTTTCTTGCTAAACTCAATGCATGTTTACTGTGTGGACCAGTAATTATCTTCCTTGGTACTTACCCAAACGAGGCAAATATTCATACTGACTCAAAACCTTTGCACAAATATTTCCAGCTACCAAGACTTGAAGGGAACCATTATGACTTTCAGTATGTAAACGGAGACATAAAATATGGTGAGTCCACACCATGGAATATCACTCAGTGTTTGCCAAAAGGAAATGTAGTGGGAAAGCCCCATGACATAGACCAAGGCAATGGTTTGTGTTGTACAGGACCCAAAAATGCAGGCATAGAAATCATAATTCAAGCTGGTAAGATGGCCCCATAGGTAAGAAAAGTGACTACCACAGCTTGTCCTCTGATACACACGACATTGGCACACCAATGTCCCCCAAATCAAGATATAAATGCAAAAAAAAAATTCAAAATTAGAAAAATAAGATCAAATCAAGACAAAAAGCTCCTGATCAGTAGAGACAACTTCTGGGAAAGATATATTTAGAAACCATACATCTTTTCTAATAGCATGGCAATTCAGAAAAATTAGTTGCTATTTCTGTCTTTCATATGTTCTAGGGTGTACAAGTATTCACTTCTTACGTCTCCAAAATAATCTCAAAATTTATGGCATTTTAGATTTGGTGATATATGATGGTTCTTTGGCATCCATGTTGTCTTTTAAAAATTAACATTCATTATGGCATTTTTGAACAAAATGTGTTTTAATATTTCTTCTTCCCTCCATATCCCTAAACACTTGCTACCACTGATATTTTCTAGTAACTCCCACACAGTTCAAGGTATATATAGATTTGATTAGATATCAAGAAAGCAACAAATTATTAAAGATGGAGAAAGGTCAAATAGAAACTTCCCAGATGAACATATACAACTGGAAAGCAGGTGCATGTAAGATATTCCCCATATCTAAACCATCATGAAAATGAAAATTAAACTCACAATGCTATATAACTTAATTCTTGAGAGGATAGCATTATCAGTAAGAAAAATGTGTTTGGAATATACTCTAGTTTACTTCCCATTTCTGTACTAAAAACTCTGACCCAAAACAACTCAGGGTAGAAAAGGGTTTATTTGGCTTATACATTTCATCACAGTCCATCACTGAGGGAAGTCAAGGAAGGAAGCCAAGCAGGACAGGAACCTGGAGTGGGAACTGAAGAAGAGGCCATGGGGAAAAATGGCTTACTGATAATTCATGATAATTACATGATAATTCATGCCCTTTTCTGCTTTCTTTTCTACACAACCTAAAATCACTTTTTAGTGGGCAGAGTCATACCAAGTACAGTGTGCTGGGCTCTTCCATATCAATCATTAATCAAGAAAACACCCCAAAGATTTACCCACAGGTCAATCTGATGGAGGCATTTCTCTGTTGACATTTTTTGGTCCAGCAAGACTTAGCTTGTATCAAGTTGATAAAACATTGACCAGGAGAGGAAGATACAGAATAAAGGGATACTTGTATGATATTGGCAGGAATGAAAATTAATACAGTCACTGTGGAAAGCAGAGGGAAAGTTCCTTTAAAAATTAAAAATAGAATTATTATACAATGCAGCAACCTCACATCTAGATATATAAAGGAACTGAAATCAATATCTCAAAGAGACATTTACACTCCCACGTTCCCTGAAACATTGACACCAGTAAAATAATAGCCTTGTATCCATCAATGAATGGAAAGACTTTTTAACAATTGTAACAACATGAACTACCTAGAGAACATGTTTAGAATATAAAGCAGGCAGTGAAGATAGGTAACTGTGGTGTGTCACGTGTGCATCATAAAGAAGTCAAATCCCAAGAAGCAGAATATGACAGTAGTTTGTATAAGCCAGAGGTGTGACATAATGGAGCCAAGATGCTGATGAAAAGTGTACACGAAGCTCCAACAAGGCGTAGATAATAATCATAGGATGTGCTATATGGCACGGTGAGACT
The DNA here is from genome assembly GCF_963924665.1 of Micromys minutus. Taxonomy (NCBI): domain Eukaryota; kingdom Metazoa; phylum Chordata; class Mammalia; order Rodentia; family Muridae; genus Micromys; species Micromys minutus. The sequence goes on along the minus strand of NC_137967.1, from coordinate 8,084,983 downwards.
ACAATCAACAGTAATAGAGTGTGTATGTGAAAACAGCTGAGGACAAAGAGCTTCTCTGTTTCTACCACGGGGGTGGAGGGAGGTGATGGATATCACATAGTATAAATGCATAGTGAGATATCTCAGGTAGTGTAAATATCTTGTTACTCATCAACTATAACTCTCTGTTAAAAAAAAAAAGAAAAAGAAAAACAGAGATCTATGGAAACACCACACACACACACACACACACACACACACACACACACACACACACACACCCAAAGAAAACAAAACAAAACAAAAACCATGGAGACTGTTGGAATGTCTGCGCTGTGTAAATGAAAACTGTCTGGAAGGGCTGAGGTCCGTAGTTACCGTGAGCAAACTGTGTAGCCAAGGGATTACTGGCGGCAAGAAAAGATGCTGAGTAAGCATCAGATAAGTTCTAATTCATTTTCTTTTGCTACATATTTTCTTTACTGCCCCCTTTCCAGTCACCCCCCTCCCACAATCCTTCTCCTATCCCCTCCCCTTCTCCTCTGAGGAGAGGTGGGAGCTCCCCTCAGTAAACAGATGATTTTCTTTAAGGAAATGTATCCTATACCTTACTATAATGATGGGGTGCATTTGTCCAAATTCATGGAAATAGTTGGACTAGGACTTGAGGTGACAATGACATATCAGTATGGGTCCTATGATTGTAACAAACACCCCTCTGGCGTAAGATTCTGACGATGAAGCAGGTTGAGTATATGGAGGCACCAAGTTAAGGAGACATTGTGCTTAATTTTTGCTGTAATGGAAAACTGTTGTAAAACACAAAAACCATTTGAAAAGGCATGTTGTAAAGCAAATTGACTAAAGTCTCCCAAATGAAGAGAGTGTAAGGAAGAAGCTGCTTCCAGATCTACTGGCCGTGTCTAATACACTATGGATACACAGGAAGCTGCTGGGCAACTTCTTAATGCGTTCATTGCCCATCATATGCCAGAGTAGGTATCCCAAGGAGATACAAATGCACACTTATAAGAAGCTACCTTGTGAAAACTTACTTGAAAGATTTCAGATTTCCATCAAATGGCATCAATAGGCATTTAATTGTTTTGCTATTACACAGGGTAGCCCTGGCTGGCCCAGAACTCACTATATAAAAGAAAATGGCTTCAAACTCAAACTCATAAGGATCCACCTGCTTTGTCTGAGGAGCATTAAAGGATGCATCACTAACACCCCTTGCTGGACAGGATGATATCTAAGGATAGCGGGATTCACCTCAGCAAGCATAAAGGAAATTACCACCTAAATATATGGTATGAATCCCAAAACCATGTTGAGTGAACTATGTGCTCTGTTGCTCCATTTTTTTTGTATGTTATCTTAAGGGAGTATAAAAAAATAGAGGAGAGACATATTAAGAAAGTTCACAAGGAACATTTTGATGCCTTCTGTCATAGTACATGTGTGTCAAAATACTCTTGACCAATATGTCAATTGTGTGTCCCCCTTCTGATTTTATGTTTATTAACTATATAAAGTGGTTTGTTTCATTTTGACATTTTCATACATGGACACTATGTCCTTTGATGGAATTTATCTTCTTGTCTCCTGTTTCTACAGGGAGCAGAGGAAGATATGAGTGAGTGAAGTTCTGAATAAAAATGTATTGTTGGCATGGGAAGAGCCATGCTAAGGAAACTGATGTCTTGGACCCACTGGGGATTGACAAAGCTGTTCATCATATGGATAAGGCTTGGACAAACAAAGTTTCCCTCAGAAGCCAACTAAAAGTGTTTATGCAGGATTGACCAGGTTTAAAAAGAATACAAACTACAGCTTCATCCTTCCAGGTGCATATATCCTGATACTGTTGCTTGCAAACACCCCCTACCCAGACTGCTGAGGCCCTTCTCCTGGGCTGTCCATAATAATCACACTGAGGTTCTGATTGGGGGTGGGGGAGTAGGTGATATTCCATCAGAATGTACAAACACCACCTGACTTCAGCTTTTCTTGTCTGTATGTCTATCTTCTCTCTAGTCCCTCAACATCCCTAACCAGTGATTTAGGCCTTAAGCCATGTAGGATGTGGTATACTTTCTTTGGCTGGCTTTCCTCCCTACAAATAGCCCCCTTTTCTTCTTCTTCTTCTTCTTCTTCTTCTTCTTCTTCTTCTTCTTCTTCTTCTTCTTCTTCTTCTTCTTCTTCTTCTTCTTCTTCTTCTCCCTTTCTCCTTCTTCCCCTCCCTCCCTCCCTTCATCCCCCCTCTCTCTCTCTCATATATACACACACATGCACACACACTTCTTTTTCTGCCCTCTCCCCCATGTTATTTTAGATTCTCAGCACATCGTTATTTATTGTAGTCAAGTTATAGAATCAACATGTGTATCTATCAATGTATGAATAAAGAACTTGTATTTAGATACTAGGGAGTACTATTCAGCCATATAAAGAAATCAGTAAATTATTTATAAAAGAATGGATGGAAGTAGAGCATGCTTAACAAAATAAGTCAGATGCAGAAAGGTAATGGTCATGCTTTCTTCCCTATGCCAATATTTTCAAATGATATATTTTCTGGTAGTTACTGTTTCACAGCCAAACAGACCATCCCCCGAGGCCAGTCTCTTGACCATCAGAGCACAGGTAACAAAAAAGGTAATGTTGGGGGGGGGGTTCAGTGCTGTACTAGTCACTTTTTTGCACTGTCAAAATGTTTGTCAAGAAGCAATCTAAAGAAGGAAGAGTCTGTCTTGAATTGCAGTTCAAAGGTATGTGCTCTGTATGGTACATAAGGCTCGGCAGCAGGAGCCATGTTATATCACAACCACAGTCAGGAAGTATAGAATGAACAGGAAGTATGGCAAGAAAAACCTCAAGGCCCCCAATGACCACTTCCTCGAACAAGGTTCTGCCCCCTAAAGGCTCCACAAATATCTAGGTACCACATGTTCAAATACATGCACCTATTGGGAGCAGTTCACATTCAAACCATGGCAGATGCTGATTAGAAACAGGCTGAGAGAAAAACATTCCTAAGACATCAAGTTCTGCAGCTCAGAAGCCAGGATCGCAGGGTTGCTGTCTGTGTTCTGCCTTAGGATCCACCTGCTGAGTGATGTGTCTCCCACCCCCATGTGCCAGACACCAGCAGAGGCTGCACCAAAGCCTGTGTGCCAAGATGTAGCAGGAATAGAACAGAGTGCCCAAGTCAGAGTCCCCACAACATTTTGCCACTGCAGACAGTGAAGCATGCAACTCCAGTCTATGCTGAGGCTGAGTTCTTCAAAGTGATTGAAAGCTTTGCCTTCAGAATCGATGGGACAGTGACAACTCTTGATGGCACGGGATAATGACACACAAAGGATATGGCACCATCCGTCTTTTCAGTGTTGGCAGAAGCTGTGCCTGCCGCAGGAACAGCACGAGGTTGTAGTGACAGTCAGTCATTCCCCTCTTCGCTCACCCCAATGGTGGGCTACCTGCCAACCCATTGTTGTGTCCACTCAGAGGTCACAACTGGTGGTGTTTTGCTGATATCATTTGTTCAACTCAATAGATCACCCACAATCATGAGTCCTGCTAAGGGTTCCCTGTAAAACTCTGAATGTTTGGCTTTCCTTACAGAATGCTAATAATGGTGACATTTATAATATATTCGAAATATGTTCCATACATTAGTGAAATATGAAATACGTCATTTTGTTGGTTGTCCCTCTTTCTCAAAACCACATCAACCAGATTATCTTTCAGAAATAACTTGCCAGAGGCAGGATTTACTTTGCCTTAGGTCTTCAGTAGATTTAGTTTCCATTGCTTGGCCCCATATGCTTGGGCTGAGCATCCTGGCTGTTAGAATGTGGAGTAGAAGGCAGCTCTTCACTATTGGCCAACCAGAAAACTGAGAACAAGAAAGTCCAGGGATAATAATCCCCGAAGGACCTGCCCAGATGACCATAATCTCTCCACATAGGGCTACCACATGGACACCAACTATTCATGGGTTATCATAGGCTGATAGGTCATTCCATACCCAGACTCTAGAATTTCTAATTAAAGAACATGTATAATGTTCTGTGTGCCACCTAACTCCCTCATGCAGGACTCACCAGCATCAAGAAGGGGCTGGGCTCTCAGACAACTTTTACCATCTCCAGTTGCCCATAGATCCTAACCAGTCCATTTACCCTTTACTAGTTTTTAAACCCAAAGTTCAAGATTTTCTTTCGATTGCAGCCATTTGACCTTTTTAACTTTCGAGAGTGTAAGAGGACATTTCCCACTGGCAATAAAACATTTCATATAAATTGCAAAATTTAAGCTACAGAGCTATTACGACCTGAGTGCCTCACAGTGTTCCCTGGTACTTCCAGCAACAGGCCACGACCTTGAAGCCGCCCATTCCTCACTGGGTTTTTGTTTTTTTTTTTGAATAAAGTTTCCAACACATACACACACACACACACACACACACACACACACCACATGGAGTTTCTCAGGTTGATATTTTCCACACACATCCCATATCAACAGTTGTCAGCGCTGTTGGAGAGGTTACAGGACTTCACACAAAATGAAGGGAATCCACATATGTCTACAATAAGCACATAATAATCATCTAAGCAGAGATTGTGAACCTTTCAAGTTCACAATCCAGGGTGTTGAAACCACCTTCCTGAGATCACACCCAGTGGAAAGGGTAAAATCTAAGTAGTACAGTGTTCTCCCTCAGACAGTTGACACCACAAAGTACTTTGTGACATTTCTTTGCCCTTCCTCTTATAGATACGAGAGAACCTACCATTGCTGGGCTTTTCTGGATCCCACTTGAGATTTAATAATCAAAACATAGAGACATCTATACAGTTTAACCTGTAGAATTTTTTTCCGAGATAACTGCCCAGTTAACCTGGAACTTGACCATTACATCTTTACCATATGGCTTTCTCACTTTACCTCTCTACTTCATGCCTGTCTATTTTCTGTCTCCTGCCTCTGTGTGTCTCTCTGACTGCTCATTCTACCGTTTCTTTCTCTCCCCAGCTCCAGACACTAGATCTTTATTTAACAAAAGCCACATTGATTTCTCATATAAAAAGACTATAAGAATAGTAGGAGGCGTTCCTCGGCTACTTGCTATAAACTGATCGTCAGCAGGGCCACACACAATCTATATTAACAGCAGGGCTATACCCTGGCCATATTTTAGTGTTGCCTTTTGGCTAAATTGAGGGCAATGTGACCTGTGACCTGCCCCTAGGCAGCTTGCTATTTTTCTTTTTTTGGATGTAAGTGACAAACATTTACTTGTAGAAAGCAGGTACTGGCCCATTGAAATGACAATATCAAATGTCCTGCCAGCACTTGGTGCTGAGAGTGCAATTAATAATTGAAAATGCACATACTTGATAAAATATTTGTGAATCATCCCAACACCCACCTTTCCTTGAGGTACACTGTATCTTTTCCGTCCACATGGAGAGGTCAGAAGCACTGGCAAGCTCTCTATTTGATTTGAGGCATCTAGATTCACTGTGTCCTTGCTAAGAGTCAGATATTAGAGGAAACACTAAGACACCATGTGTTCAGAGCACTGCATGGTCTTCACATAGCTTGAGGTTAGAAGTGTCACAGTCAACAAGTACGTCTTACACAATTAAGGCCTTCCACGTACAGAATTATTTTCCTGTTCAATTTTTTGAGACCTGCAGACTGAACGATACCTACAAAAGACAAATGTTGAGAACCTTCTTTCTGGGAACCATGTTCAAGACTTTATACTTTCTAACTTCCTACCCTATGGTCTGGGTTTCAAATGAAAAATTCCTGAGCAAGGAACCATGGGGCTTATAGCAAGATGCAGAGGGTTGATTTGGTCTTTTCTGATTGACAGGCAAACTCACACTAGTGAGGTTGGCATTCTTAGTATATTACCCTGCCTAAAAGCTTTTCTGCTCAATATCTCCTCTTACCTTATTGACTATTCACAGGATAGTCATTTAACATATTTTACTAAAACCATTTCCCCATGATAAAGGGAAGATCTTTGTCAATTCATATACACCCACTTTCTCTGGACTAGAGTGGCACCTCATAGACAGATCATATCCCTTTCGTAGAAAAGTAGGGATGAAAGTCAAAGATGAACTTTCCTAGTTAGCTATTACTTCTGAGTAGGCTCTCAAGCTGACACAAAAATCACAGGGCTGCACACCTACATCATATACCCAACAGTGACAGCTTAGGTTGTCCTTGCAGTGTGGGTGACAGGGAAACAATATCCAGACAGTCAAGAGAGGGAAGGTTACAGGCATGTGAACCATATGTTTTCAAAGCAGTTATGTGTTTGCACATGAAGGGATCTGATTAGCCATGGGATCCAACCTGCTTAACCATGCTTGCAAGAAAGAGAAAACAAGTGGCCTTGAGAGCTGAAGACTTGGCTTCATGGTCAAAGACTTGCTGCTCTTTCAGAAGACACAGATTCAGCTCCTAACACCCAGATGGTAGCTCACAGTTATCTGCAACTCCAGTTCCAGAGGATCGGATGGCCACTTCTGACCTCCACCGGTATCAGGCATTCAGGTACCATATATCTTTATCTCTATCTCTATCTCTATGGAATATATATAATATTATAAAAATATATAAAATATTCATACATATAAAATAGTAAACTAATATCAGAAATACCAGAGATCAGTTGACCACGATCCTACTGTTTCCTCATCTTCTCTATTTATAGGTTGTGCTCATAAAAGTTCTCCCATACCTTGCCACTGGCCTATGTGAAACAGGCTTTCATAACGTGACTAAATTCTCTCTGTTGACTGCTTTACTAGTAGAAAGCTGTCAAGAAACTAAAACCTTTACAAACAGAAGCTGTGAATGTGTATGTGAACACGTTGGTTCCAAGTGAGATTGAAGAGTAAAAGGTTGTCAAAGGGCACTGATTCCTTGCCCTAGGGATTTCCTCTGCCGCTCTCAGGAAATCCCACCCAGGAAATCTCACTTTCTTGAGATTTGAGTTCCCAAAATACCACAGAAGGTCCGGATGACCTCTGTGGAATGTTCCAATGCCCTAGGTGTGCCTGGGGGTGTACTGATAAAAAAAATGTATGATTCTTCCCCTTATGAATTTCCTCATTCCCCCTGTCCTCCCCCTCCTTTGTGATTTTTGCCTTTATAAGCCTGTTACAAGTTCAGGCCAGGGTCGAACTCCTCTACCCCTGCGTGGTGTATGAGTCTCGACCCCAGCATGCTGGCCTGAGATCTCACTCTTTCACTTTCAATAAACTTCCTCATGCGATTGCAGCAAGTCTGGTCTTGGTGCCTCGCTGGGTGCGTGCCTCTCCTGAGATTTGAGTGAGGGTCTCCCTTCGGAGGTCTTTCAAGATGTCTCTTGAGATCTGTCTCTGAGACACACACACCTCCATAGTATCAGGTGCTGGAAAACAACAGCAATTACTAGTATACAAATTAGAAGCTTCTTCCCCAAAGCAGCACAGTTCTTCCTCACTCAGGAAACCACATATGTCAAATTCTAGGCCTCCAGATTCTATACCTTCAATGAGTCCAAGCTGGCTGCATGGCCCAGGATTGGCCTCTCCAAGGCTCTAGCTACAAGGAGTTTGTAGTAATTTGAATTTGAATGTCCCAATAGGCTTATAGATTTGAATGTGCCATCCCCCAGGGAGTGGTGCTATTTGAAAGAATTAGGAGTTGTGGTCTCTTTTGATGAACTGTGTCACTGGAAGTGGGCTTTGGGGGTATCAGAAGCCTATACTAAGCCTTTCTCTCCTCTAGGAGATCAGGATGTAGCTCTCAGCTACTTCTCTCCCACCATTATTAGCACCTGTGTACCACCTTGCTTCCCACCTGAAATTGTAAGCAACCACCAATTAAATGTTTTCTCTTATAATAGTTGGCATGGTCATGGTGTCTCTTCACAGCAATAGAACACCAACTAAGACGGTGCTTGAAATTCAACTCTGTGCAGAATGAACGTGTTCTGCTGAGGGCTCAACTTTGCACCAACTATGGCGGACACACAAAGTTCCTTTGAGTGTCAATAAAACCTTTGGTTGATAAAGGGACACTAGGCTAATGGTAAATATGATTCTAGTTTTATTTCCTTGCTGGTTACTTTCAGCAGCATAAAAAGACTGCTGACTTTATCTAATTGTTCCATGAATATATCTTAAAATTTTGATTTTCTAATCATTTCTCTTCTCGGGTGTTGTGTACCACATATATGCAGTGCCTCTGGAAATCAGAAGAAGTCACTAGATTCCCTAAAACTGGAGTTACAGGTGCTTGGTAGCCTCTGTGTGGATGCTAGGAACCAAACCCAGATCCTCTGCAAGAGCAGAGAGTGCTCTTGACCACTGAGGCACATCTGCAGCATTTTAAATCAGTCCTTTGTCAAGTGCCTTTTCAGTTAGGATCTCTGTTCATTTTCTCTGTCTTGTCACCCAGTATAACTTTGTCAGCTCCAAGTTTATTAACAGTTTTTACAGATTTGAACAACCATTCTGTGTCCTGTACAGCTCTCGTCAACTTCACAGAAATCTCCCTCTGGTGTATATATTTTGGCTTCTTGTTTCCTCCCTTCCTCCTCCTCCTTTTCCTTTGCCCTTTCTTCCTTCTTCCCTTCCTCCCTGCCCCTCTCCTCCCCAGTCTGTAAGTTTTGAGATAGGCCCTCACGACACACCTGTTGGCCTTGAATTTAAACAATCTGTCTGCCATTGTCTTCCAAAAACTACTGTAGGTAGTTCCACAGATAAAACCCTCTTTTATGCAAGTCCGAGAACCACAGTCTGATCCCTTGTATCTGTGTGAAGGTAGAAGGAAATAACAAACTCCACAAAGTTGGTCATCTGACATGTGCCCCATGGCATTCAATGTGCACATCATGCATACATATAACAGTAATAATATACAAATGTAAAGCTTGCAATTTCTTTCTAGCCAAAGTTTTACAATAACACGAAGAAGAACCTGTATGGAGAAAAAGCCTTCCTTTAATAGGAAAGAAGATGAAGACAGACCAATTCTAAAGTAAGGAGGGCTGTTTCATTATTATTAACTGTACAGGGCCCACAGTATCAGTATGCTATGGTTCTTCCATGATAAATTATCAGCTAGCCATGACACCTGTGCCCCTAAACTAGATGCCCCCTGCTTTTAAGAGAACATGTGAATGCTCCATATATTATCATTCCAAATTATTTCTTTGTTCCTTCAATTGATGAATTTGGCCATAGTAAGTAAGGAAAGGTTTATAGGCCAAAGGTGACAGAGCAAGAAAACATCATTCTGGCAGGTTCATTTAGAAAAGCAGGGCATCATGTTTTTTTTTGTACTTTATGGATAATGCCCACTTATAAAGGAGTACATATCATACTTGTCTTTCCGATTCTGGGTTATCTTGGTCAGAATGATATCCCAAAGTTTCATCCATTTGCCTGAAAAATTCATGATGTCTTTGTTTTTAATAGCTCAATAGTATTCCATTGTATAGACGTATCATAGTTTCTTTATGCATTCTCCAGTTGAAGGACATCTAGGTTGTTACCAGTTTCAGGCTATTAAGAATGGATCAGATATGAACATAGTTGAGCAAGTGTCCCTGTGGTGTAGTGGAGCATCTTTTGGGTATGAGCAAAGGAGTGGTATAGCTGGTCTGGAGATGGAACTATCCCCAATTTTCTGAGAAGCCACAAACTTGATTTCCAAAGTAGTTGTAAGTTTGCACTCCCATCAGAATGAAGATGTGTTCCCCTTTCTCTACATCCTTGCCAGAATATGCTTTATCACTTGAGGTTTTGATCTTAGCCATTCTGACAAGTATAAGATGGAATCTCGGGTCATTTTGATTAAGGACATTGACTATTTCTTTAAGTATGTCTTGGTCTTTCAAGATCCTTTGTTGAGAATTCATCAGCTCTATACCCCATTTTAATTGGGTTATTTGGATTGTTAGAATCTAATTTCTTGAGTTCTTTATGAGTTTTGGATACTAGTCTTCTGTCAGATGCAAAGTGGGTGACAACCCTTTTCCCAGTCTGTAGGTTGGCACTTAGTCCTATTGACAGAGTCCTTTGCCTTATAGAAGCTTTTCAGTTCCTTGAGGTCTTACTTATAACTTATTTGGCCTTAGAGCCCAAGCTACTGATATTCTGTTCTGGAAGTTATCTCCTGTATCAATTCAAGGGTATTCCCCCTTTCATGTTCTATTAGATTTAGTGTATCTGGTTTTATGTTGAAGTGTTTGATCCACTTGGACTTGAGTTTTGGGTAGGGTCATAGGTATGGATCTATTTGCATTATTATACATGCCAACAACAGTTAGGTCAGGACCATTGTTGAACATGCTTTCTTCTTTTATATTGTATGGTTTGGTCTTCTTTGTCAAAAACCAGAATCTGAATAATAAGGGGGTCCCAAAGAGAGAATGTGTGGCTGTCACTCAGAAGGGGAACTATATTGCCATCAGAAGTGGATGGAGAGGGAAAACTGGGTAGGAGAGAAGATGAGGAGGGGAAAGTGTGTGAGACTGGAAATGGGGGGGGGATCTCTGGTGACTAACTGGAGCCCTAGGATGGGGCGGCTATGTGAGTGTCCCTAGCTTTTATTCCTACCAAAGAGGGGTATAGAGACCGAGATCACCACCCCTGTAGCCGGGAAGGACTTCCAGAAAAAGGAAGGGGGCATCAATCCATCCACAAAATGTCCAACTCAAAAATTGTCTTGCCTACCGATATGCAGGGATAAAGATGGAGTAGAGACCGAGGGAACAGCCAACCAATGACTGCCCAACTTGAGACCCATCCCATGTGAGGAAGCCAGTTTCTGACCTTATTAATGGTGCTCACTATGCTTGTAGACAGGAACTGTCTCCTGAGAAGCTTTATCCAGCAGCACATGGGACCAGATGCCCCAGGTTGGGGTGGTACACAGGGGCAAATCCCACATCTCTGAGGAGAAGGGGGAGGTTATGGGAGTAGGGATTTGTAAGGATGGGACTAGGAAGAAAGGAGGGAGGGGGGTTGTGATTGGAATATAAAGTGAACTTTTAAAAAGTCACTTATAATAACTAATTGAACACAAAACTTCATGAAACTGATTCCATGCTGGAACGTGGAATTTGGGGTGCCCTAAATCTGTGTTCCTGAGCCATGGTTAACCATCAAAATGAACTATGTCTTATTTCTGTGGAGGAGAACAAGAAGCATGGTATCAGACTGTGACTGCCCCAAAGACACAACTCCATCCACCTCTAAATAACCCCTGCTCAACTTCAAAGCCTCCTTCTAGTTCCAAGGTTGGGAGTGACAGGACCAGCACTCTCCCTTGCAAGGTCCCTGGCTAACTGGGGAATTCATCTTCTAGTCTATTTCCCCAGCTCAGTTTCCTAGGATGCTTTGTCACTTCTGCAGCACCAGGGATGTGCCAGGCTCTGCCTCCTGTCTGCTCCTTTTGGCAGGAATTAAGTATGCACAGCTACAGATGTGTGCGGGAAGATATCATCCACGCCTTGACAAAGAACCAAAATTATTCCTATAATTTATCATCTCAGCCATCTTGAATGCTAACGAGAAGACTCGTTGATTAGAATTGTCAAGAAGCATTTGCACCCATGTCCTCGGCAGAAGGCTGCTACTGCCAGATGCTGCCATCCATACAGCAGCAGCAGAGACTGTTTTCACAGCCTCTGGGGCCTTAAAGGCGCAAATGCAATAAAGCCAGCATCTCATCTTTTCTCCTTTGCTTTGAAGACTGGTTTACCAAGAGGCTTTCAAAGTTTGTTTTTCAGTAAAGGAATAGAGCCTATGGTGCCTGCCCTTCTTTTCCAGATTCCCAGGAGAGCCCTAATACTGACCTGCCCTGTGTCATACGTTTAACCCATCTATCTGCCCAGCAGCAGAGGCCAGGCCCTGGTGCTCTTCTGCCCAGGAAGAAATGCACAGGGAGTGTGTGAGCTGCAAGCCGTGTCACCCCAACTTGAACTTAAATGTGACTTTTCCTGGCTTGCTGGAACTTAGCTCAGAGGGAATGTCACATTGTAAAATCTCATTAACAGATGGAGTGGCAGCTTTGGAGACTGAAGGTTTTCCTCACCCCAGTGCTGTAAAAGGGCAAAGCACCAAGAACATACTAAAACACACCCCCCTTTGCTCCCTTCCTCCAGAGAAGACTTCATTTTCTAGTTCTCCTCTTAACCCGAGAGCTTTAGTTCATGTTCTATTAATGTCTCAGTACAACAGATTGAGAGAATGATAAAGAAAATGTATTTATTTAGATCCATGGTTCTGGTCCAAAGCTCACACCATTTTGGGACACCATAGAGCACCATGTGGTGAGAGATTTGCAGAGCAAGAGCACACATCCCAACCTATTGTTAGAGTGGGTGACCCATTAGCCCATCAGTCCTCAGTGGAACGGATTAATGAATGCAGAAGGGCCTCTTAAAGTTTATACCCAGTTCCGCTGCTTAATATATTATAATGGGCATTAAATTTCAACAAGAGTTTTGGAGGAAGTAAACCATATTCAAATCATAGCATACCCCTGGGGACAATATAAGTGCTTTTTTAGAAAAAGGAGAGAGCTTTCTTCTTCACCATTCTGTGGGCTGCCCAAGCCAGCTATAAATCTACCCCCAACACTAATTTTTAATCCATAAAGATGAGTAGAATTCTTTGATGTAGCATTTTGTCACCATATTCAATGTTTATAAATTAATCTTTAAGTTGTTGTATTGATTGTAAAATGCATTAAGCAAAAAAAAAAAAAAAAAAAAAAAAATCCATCTAATTATCCTCAGGCTAAAGGCTCAGTTAGATCTCCCACCAAGAGTGGGGGAGGGTGTGGTCAGAGTGATCTGATGCTGAATTCTGCTCTGGAAATCTCTCTGGGTACCAGTCATTGGCAACCAAATAGGAACTGGACATAGGGTGACTTGGGTAAGCTCCCCAAAAAGCTGGTTTGTGAAATGGTCTATGATCTTTTGAGGGGCTACATAGACCCGAACATTCTTATAAGAAATGGAGTCTCCTTGGAGGTTGGTATCTTTTTTACTAGGTAAAGAAACTGTTTTCCCCTTGATTTTACCCATCAGAAAGACACCTTACAAGACTGTCTGGCTTCAAACATCTTCTTCCACACATTATGTGCCCTGGGTGTGGCCACTGTCCAGTGGGGAGGCTGGGTCTGGGAGTGAGAGCAAGAGACAAAAGGCTCAATTTCTTTCTTCCTGTTTTGTTAATATTTATCTGTGTGGGTGGGTGTTATATGTGAATATATGTCTGTATACAATCACATGCCTGTACTCACAAAGGCCAGAAGACGGCATTGGACACCCTGGGACTGAGATTATGGATAGTTGTAAACCACCCTGTGGGTAATGGGAATCAAACCCCAGTTCTTTGGAAGAGCTACCAGTGTTATTAACTACTGAGCTATTTCTGTAGTTTCCAAAATCAATTTAATATTTCTCTTTCCCATGTGTACAGTAAGCAAATAGAACGACAGCCTTATAACAGTATCCTTCAAAGCTGATGTCAGACTTGTTGGCTCACCCTAAGACAGACCAGTTTTTCTATGGCCTGTCTAAGGTTACAGACTGAAGTTGAACCAACATTTCAGTTTGCAGAAAGAACAGCACCTACCAATTTAAGGATGCAATGGAAATTTGTCTTCTGGGAAAAAAAATGCTTCAAATTTCATATCTGTACAGGAAATGGATGGGAAAACAAAATCAAATGTATTAATGGGTTTGTGAAGTCCACTGATGATCCTTATCCAAGGAAAGGCCAGATAAGATAGTTTTTCTTTTTAAATTATTGTTATTAAAAATATTCTTCTCTCATATAATATATCAGAACCACAGTTTCCCTTTCCTCCTTTCAGCTCCCTTCAGGTCCCCTCTTCTCCAGATCCATCAGATTCCCAGATCATCAGAAAAGAGTAGGAATCCAAGAGACAAAACAAGATACAGTAGCACAAGGCAAAAGCCCGCACATTGAGGCTGGACAAGGACATCCAGTAGGAGGAGGAAATGGGTTCCAAGAACAGACCAAAGAGTCAGAGATATACCTACACCCACTGTTAGGAGTGCCACAGAAATACCAAGTTAACTGCCATAACCTATTTGCAGAAGACCTGGTGAAAACCCACGCAGGCCCTGTGTCTGTCACTTCTGTCTCTGTGAGCCCATATGAGACCTACGTAGTTGATTCAGTGGGCCATGTTGTCTTGTGTGCTCCATACTCTCTGACTCACACATTCATCCCCTTCCCTTCCAAGGATGGGAAGGATCTGATGGAAACCTCTAGTTTAGATTCTGTTTCTGGATAAGACTATTTCTTTTATGTGTATAAACTTCTCATCAATGGATGCCATAAAATGAATGAAAGAAAAAAAAAAAAACCCAGAAAACCAATGGCTGAAAATGAAATAGGTGCATGTACAATTTACAGCGGATTTGTATACAATAAAAATAAAGAACTCTTTTTATAATGAGCAAGTAATGGGACAACAAAGTTATCCGCATGTAACACAAGCATCCAGGTTCAATAAAACATAAAACAATAATTATCTACAAACACAAAAACTGCTTTCAAAGATGGGAAGTTAAATACAATTAAAGATAAGTTTTCTTTCCCTTTTCTTTTATTTTAATAAAAGAAGGTGTTTATTTGGAGTTTATAGTCAGAACGTTTGAGTGCATGACTGTCATAGTGGAGAACATGGCCCTGGGACAGTAGCTAAGAGCTCAGATCTTGAGACCCAACAGCCATGAGGCAGCTTAACTGAGAATGGCAATCAGGGAGGTCTTTTAAAACCTCCAAGCACATCCCAGTGACAAACCTCCTCCAACAAGGCCATACTTCCTACCTGGGAACCAAGTATGGATGGCATATGGGGACCATTCTCACTCAAATGACCCTGATGTTACTCCTAGCTACTAGACACCCAACGGGTCATAAAAAGTGCAAGTTTCTAGAAACATTTTGTCAGCAGTGTCGCTGTCACACAAATGAAAGAATGCCCGGATCTGGCTTGTGACCACACTTGTAACTGCACTAAGGAGGAAGCAGATGGGGACGATGTGGAAAGACAGTCACTCACAGAGCTGGGTGGAAGCAGAAACAGCATGGCCATTTCAGGAAATAACGGTCTCTGAAAGAGTTAAACACAGGACTTTCTGTGTGATTTGTCCAGTCAACTCCAAAGTGCCCACCCTGGGAGAGCGGAAGCATGAAACTAGGACTCCCATGATTCCTAAGACTGAAAAACTGGTAACAGGGTTTCTTTTCAAAAGATCTGTTATTGTACTGAATAGCTACTAATGTAAAATTTGACATATCCAAGGACAGATGAGTATGCAACTTATAGATAGAGTGGTTAGACAGTGTACACGTACAGCTATACTGGAAAAACCAGTCATTACTACCCAAGAAGGCAAAAGGATGCACTTCGCTTTCTAACACAGTAGGTATACTATTTTTTTGGTGCTGTTCATTCGTTCATTGAGAGTTTCCGATAACATAGTTTGATCATATTCATCATCCTCCAACTCATCCCTTATCCACACTGCCTTGACCATCACCCAACTTTCTCTTTAATTCTTCAAGACTAATTTTGCTGCCCAAATATTTTTGGATGTACAGTGATACTCTACTGGAGTATGGTTGTCTCACCACGGACTACCCTCTTAGAGAAAACTATCTCTCCCTCTCCCAGTAGTTACCACTTACAGCTCTCTCTATGGTTTAGGATGATATTGTGTGTCCAGCTCCTCTCTTCTTGCTGGATATGTTCCAGCTTGAGTTCACACGGGTTTTTGTGCATGTTGATGCAACCTGTTAGTTCACATGTGCAGCTGCTCAGCCATGTCTAGAAAATAATGTCTCATACTGTACCATTTTTGCACCCACCTCTTCTTGAACATTCCCTGAATATTGGGGATCAGGTTATAGTAAGTGTATTCCCTTCAGGACCAAGCATGACACATTCTCTCGTTCTGTGATTCTTTGCTAGTTGTAGGTCACTGTGTGAATCACAGTCTGCTGAAATTCCACGTTTTGGCACATACTATGGAGAAGATGTCACAAATGGTATTGTTCCCCACATTCTAGAACAAGTTCTGGAAGTCTTTGAATATTACAAGTAAAGCAGACTAGTGCCATTTAACATGTAGAGAAAGAAACATCAGTCCCATACCATGATGACTCAGTACGCACTCCACATGACCACTTGGGGCCTTTCCAGCACAGCCCTACATACTGACCCAATCCTGCACTCTAACACTTTGTAGTACACCTAAATATTAAAAAGGCTCAGGGTAACTGTTTTTATATCTTTAATAGATTATATTTTTTTCAGGAACATTGCCTTTTAAATTAAAGAGAGAATGTGAATTCTATTGTTATTGCTGTTACTGCTGTCTGGATCCTTACTGGGAATTCACCAACATTTCAAGAAATCAGATCTTGAGAATTGTGTATGTGTGTGTTATTCATATTACTAACCCAAATTCTTCTATTGATCTGATTACCATAATTGTACATATAAGCTTTATTATACAACATTTTTATTCTGGTTCCTGATACAATTATCCCCCAAAATTTAATCATTTCTAAAAGTTTCCTTTATTAGAAATTACTTTTTTTATGAAACATGGTCTCACTAGGCCACCTTGGATGGCCTAGAACTCACTATGTAGATAGTTATACTCAGATATTTTTGCTACCAGTGTGCACCACCATACCATATGACTTTTATCTGTCTTCTATCACATTCAAAGCTGCATTCATTTCTTTAAGTTCTAGCTAAGCACATTACAACATAGTATCTAAGTTCTTTTTTTTTTCAAAGTAGGGAAAATGACTTCTATTCACAGTTCTCCAAAGAAAGAGAACTGGTATACTAGGTTATACCTTTAAAGGCACTTCATTAGAATGTCTTACTGACTGCTGTCTGGAAGGTCCAACAGTGACTGTCTCCCGATGAAAGACCAAGGATTCATTGTTGTTTAGCCCTTAAGACTGGATGTGTCAACCCCCTTAGTGATGAAGTTCCAAGGATTTCTAAAAGCTACTGGTCTGGTCTTCAGTCTGTGTTGGAATAGTGTAGATGTAGATTCTAACACTGGTGAAGGAATGAATGTTTCAGCCCCAGGATAGATAAACTTGCCAGCAAGAGTGAGGGAAAGCAGGCAAAGCCAACTTTTCCCATGACATTTTATGGGGCCTGCGACCAGAATGTGGACCAGATTTAAGATTCATCCCAAATCAAATGATCCCATCAAGAAAATTCTTCACACATATCCCAGGCTTCTTGGGTTTTAGTTGGTTTCTGAAGTAGTCAAATTGACAACCAAGCTGGGCATCACAGTGGCATTATAGAATGTTGGTCATTAATACTTTAGCTGATGTTAATACCCACCCCTACTCCCATAAATGTGCATATGCCCACCATAATCGATGCACAAAAGGGATCATGGTGGCATGACCCATTAAATGCAATCAATTTTTAAAAACCCCAAATCTTCTATAAGTGGCAATAGAAACATAGGTATTGCTGCATAGCATTGGATTCTGCAAACCAGAAAGCAGACCAAGTAGCTACATTTGTATGGTTAGAGACTATATAAAAATATTTTATAGTGTAACTTTACCTATTACAAACACAGAAGCATATATAACAGAAACCTTTACATTTCAAAGATGGGTATGATTAATTTAATTTGAACTATATAATTCCATAGAATTATAATGAAAATTAAGCCATGGTGAACATTACATGTCTAAGTTAAGGTTATTTTGGGGTCTACCTTTCAGGATTAGTGAAGAAGAGAACTTGTTCAAGTTTGATTCTCGGTTGCTGTGGTGCACAATATGACTAAAATCAACTGGGGATGGAAGGTTTTCTTTGGCTATGGGTTAAAGTGCATCTGTAAGGGAAGCCAAGGCAGGAATTCAAAGTAGGAACCAGGAGGCAGCAATTAAAGCAGAAACCATGGGGGTTATTGCTCACCAGCTTGCTCCACAGGGCTTGATCAGCCTGCTTTCTTGTACAATCCAAAATTAGGTGTGTGACACCAACTGAGTGGGTTGAGTCTTCTCCAACTAGCAATGAAGAAAATGCCCTCAGAGACATGCCTATAGCATGTCTAATCTATCTATCTAATGGAGGAAATTCCCTACTTGAGATTCTCTTGTGTATTGTCAGCTAAAGTTAACTATGACAGGGATAAAGCTTATAGAGGAGCATGGAATGATGTTCTATTCCAACCAGCCCATCGGTTTGTAGACTCTGTTTTTCTTATTTCTAATTGTAAATATAAACATTTTAAAATAGAACTCATTCCATAGTTTCAAGACTTTTAAAGAATAGAACAATAATCCTCACAGATTTATTTCTTTTTATAAATCCTTTATGAGCTTGACAGAGAACTAGAAAGCAAAACAAATCAAATGGCTAGGACTCTTCTGAGTCACCAAGTCCTGGAGATTGTTCATATGTCCAGGGAGAACATGCTGATGCTGATTTTATAATAAAGCTCTGCATCCTTACAGCCTTCCCCCATATGGTCCAAGCCCCAGGATTACACAGCAAGAGGGATTCTTGGAGAATTCAAATCAAACAGATGAGAAGAGAACATAGCTGTCTTGGACAGGATATATCACTGAATTTCCTGCCTCTCACGGATGGACTCTGCTTCTTCAGAGAGGAAAAGAAGGACAGTGCACTACAGAAGTTCCAACTTCCACTGCAGCCTCTGTGAGTAGGGCTACTCGAGTACCTCGACTTCCAGAGAAGTCAAATGCTTTTAGAAGCTCTATCAACCTGCCAGGTGACAGAACTGAGACAAAGCTTGTAGGATGGGTTTTATGTCAAGTCAACACAACAAGACTCATCTGAAAGGAGGAAACCACAATCGAGAAAATGTCCCCATAAAATTGGGCTGCAGACAAGCCTGTAGGACATTTTCTTAATTAGTGATTGATGTGGAAGGCCCTGACCACTGTGTATGGGAGATCTCTGCTAGTGGTACTAGGGTCTAAAGGCTACTGAGTAAGCCATGAGGAGAAAGCCAGTAGAGATACCCAGGGCTTCTGCTTCAGCACCTGCCTCCAGGTTCCTGCCATGTTTGAGTTCCTGCCCTAATTGCCTTGGATGATGACTAGTGATGTGGAAGTGTTCGTAAAATAAACCCCTTTCTACAAGTTGGTTTTGGTCATGGTATTTCATCACAGCAATGTAAACACAAGGTTTACAGAACATGGAGTATTTATTTTTTGGGAAGTTTAAACAAAACAAGGAATGGATACTAGGCCCTCATAATAAAAAGAAGTAACGAGAGCATTGTACACAGACCTTCCCCATGCTGGGTTATAGTACACTACAGGACAACAAGACAATTCTCACATCCCATCTGTGTTTTACTCTCCAGAGTACAACTAGCACTTTAGCAGCTGGGGCAGTATCTCCAAGACATTGATACTCATTATCATGGCTGGTAAGTGAAAAAAAGCTAAGTAAAACAGAGATCCATTAAAGAAAAGTAACTGGATTAGAAACAAGTGTGCAAGTGTGGGCAAACCAAACAATGAGCTCATCCTGGTTAACAGTGGATAGAGAAGGTTTTATGATAGAAGTGGGACCTAAGAGGCCTGAAGGTATTTCATGAGTGAAGAGAGAGGACTAGGCAGGGGTACATCACAGCATGGAAACAAAGTCGGTGAGAAGACACTAAGCACGTGAGGTTCAGAAGGGTTCAGAAGCTGCTAAGGGTATCAACTGTCTTAGGGTTTTTAGTCCTGTGGTGAAACATCAGGACTAAAGGCAAGCTGATAGAAAGGGAAGTGGGTTTGGCTTATGCTTCTTTCTCACCATTCGTCATCCATTCAAGACAAGAACTCAAAACAGGGCAGGAACTGGAGGCAGGAGTGGAGGCAGAGATGATTGACAGGCGGGTGCTGCTTACTAGTTTGCTCCTCATGGCTTTCTCAGCCTGCTTTCTTATAGCATCCAGGACTGGCAGCACTCACACTGAGCTAGGACCCTCCCCTATCACTAATTAAGAAAATGCACTTTGGACTTCTCTACACTGATCTTATAAAGCCTGGTTCTCAGTTGGAGTTCTTCCCCTCTCAAATGACTCTTGTTTGTTTCAATTTAATCTAAAATTAGCCAGCACATCAACCAAAACCATGTCATGGGAGCCTTAACTTTCCTACCATTCTGTGGATTGAACCCTGGGTGTAATAGTCAGGCAAGGGCTTGTATCAGGCGATTCCCTGTCCTATCTCTGGCACCAGCTAAGATTTCCACCTAAAAAGACTGCTGAATTTCTACAATTTGATGTACTGGGACTTCTCCCAAGTCCACAACACTGCTTAAGCTATTCCCAAAGAAATGTCCAAATTTAGGAAAATCTACAATCTGGAAAGACACCTTTGCTCAGTACTTTGGCCACGTCTTGAGAAGACCATTTGTCCCTTTTGACACACCCTGAGGGGATTAAAGACCTGATTGGCTTGTAGGTAATACTCCAGTGCCACAGCAGTTGGGTTTCAGAGGAACCACCACAGGATTAATCCCAGATTTCCCATCATGCTACCCAGCTCCCAAAACACCGGTTTTCTATTTTCCTTGTCTACTTATCTGATCTCCCTCTCCAAATCCTGGACTCTCCCTCCATCCCGCCATGTGGCAAGACTTGACCACATCTAAGGAAAGGATTTGAAATGGTCATTCATTAGATTGAACCAATAATGACAAGGGTAAAAAGAGAAGGGTAGCAGGCAGAAATCTTCAGTGTATGTGAATAGAATGGGGAAGCTGTTGGGACGAGACAAAAGAGATGCATGGAGATGTTAGAGAAACAGCGGCACAAAGAGAAGATACAGACAAAGTGAGATGAAGGAGAGAAAAAAAATAGTCAGAGAGTGGGACTGTGGATAGACAAACTAATGAAAGAAGGGGAGAAAGACACACACACACACACACACACACACAGAGAGAGAGAGAGAGAGAGAGAGAGAGAGAGAGAGAGAGAGAGAGAGAGAGAGAGAGACAGAGAGAGAGAGAGAATGACAGAAGTGTGTCCCTTAGGGAAGTCACTACAATGAAACCTAGTTCTACCTGTTTGGTGTTCTACTCTAGCCCTTAATGCTCTTAGTCCTTAAGGGGACTCCCTTTCTTCCACCTTCTGACTACTGCCGGACATCCTTCATCTCTGTCCCACATCGGCAGCCACAGTGGTGTAAAGGCAGCATTTCCTCAGCTCCGAAGGTGACAAAGCATTACAGGCAAGGTGATGAACAGCTCTCCAGGCCCTCACACCTGTGACAACACCTTACAGCCACATGAATTATTAACATCTTACCCAACACAGGCACATTTACATGGGGCATATATTAATTTGGTCTCATGAATATTAATGTTTCATCTGGAAAGAGACATGCGAGGACAGAACAGCAAATAGGAAATGGGGGGGGGGGGGTGTACAGGGCCTGGCATGAGGCAGGCCTGCTAGAAATTTAAGTGGTCCAGGAGGTGAATTGCTGAGGAGGTGTTAATTGTTACTGTTCTCCAGTAATTACTTGTCTTTCCTTCTTCTCTGTTCCCACATATTGTCTTCATCCTGGGCAAGGGACTTACGCTCCACTTCCTCTATAAACTATAGGTAGTTCAGAAAGATACTTTGGACATTTGATGATGTAATGTATTGCATATACTCACCCCAGGCCAGGCACATATATGTGTCCCATGGACATTGGATTTTGCAGGAGTCTGTTGGTGTCCAGACTCTACGATTCTGAGTATTTTCTGTAAGTTTTAACTGCCCTGCTTTACAGTTCCTCATTTCCGGGAAAGTCTCCCAGATCCCTAACAGCTGGCCTGCAAGGATGCTCAGGGGAGATTCTTTATGGAAAGAGATAGGAGGACAGTGGGGAGCTCCCTACAGAGGGAAAAACAAAGCCATGGCACATGAATATGAAAGTCTGGCCACATGACAGGTCTCTGGTTTGATGCTGTTTCATGTGATCTTGATAAAATACTGAACTGTGGGGGAAGGGAGCTTTTAACCCTGAGATCAATTTGACAAGTCAAGAGTATGACTGTAAAATCTAATAATAAAATCTCAGGGCCTTGTCCATTGCATGGCTTTTTACATTTTCCACAGTTCAAGTTTTATTATATTCTACTAAAGTATTGGCCCAGGCCTGATGAGAAATACAAAGAAGGGTTGTGTTTGTCAGACTTCATCAGTGTGACAAAAGGCTATGCTACCCAAGGGAGGCAAAGGATTATTTTGGCTCTAGGTTTCAGAGATTTCAGCCCATGTCATTTGGCCTATGCTGAAGCTCCAAGCCTAGGACTGAAAGCAAAGCTTCTCCACTCATGAGGACAGGCAGCAGAGAAGCCTGGAACAAGCTACAGCCCCAACAGCATTACTCCTGTGACCTTCTTCCTCCAGCTAAGCCCCAGCTCCTGCCTACTATCACAATGACAACATCAGATTATGTATTCATCTACAGATTAATCCACTGATAAAGTCAGAGCTCTAGTGGTCCAGTCAGTTCCCCCAAAAGCCTACGATCTGGCCAACCACACTTTTAATGAGCCTTGTGCATGGATACTGCCTGCCCAAATTACGACATCGCTTCCTTCCGCCTGACAAAAAGTGGGAAACATCAATCTAGGTAAAGCCTCAGAAGGACGCACACCTGAGTCCAAACTCGTTCTCAACCCCATTTTGTCCAGGAAAAAAAGAAAATCCCCCTATGGCCATGAAGTAAAGCAAACTGTCCCCACCTGCTGCTAATATATCAAGAACTAACTCAACCCACGGCTATGTTTCAGACAGGACATTTCAAGCAATGTCCCTCACTCGGGCTGAGAGCCCAGTGCTCTTTAATCCCTGTAATGGCAATGGCATGTTCCTGCATCCAAGTGATACACTGCAGAGGGACTGAGCCATGGCATCTGGTGGCTCCCAACCTTCACTGTGCGAGGCTGGCAGTCCAACTCCCTGTAGGTCATTAACGTGGATCAGCTACTAATGGAATTGCAGAGCTGGCTTTGTCCCCTGGCACCATTTTTAACTCATTTCGGATTCTAAATTCTCCAAACACGTTTTGATTTGTTTGTGTGGACATAAATAAACCCTTTGGTGCCATTTTCATGATGTTCCTCAGGCGCTTCAGAGAAACAAACAAACTACTTTTGTGTTGCTGTAGTTGCCGTGAGCGAGACTGGGCTGAAGGTCGCTTATTTCCCTCACGGTCTGCGGCAGCACCTCCACAGGTGCTGATGTCAAATGCCATCAACTGAGGCAGTGAGCACTTTTCTGCAGAACTGCAGAGCTGCTGGGCACCCTCATCTCATCTCTATCTAAAGAACACATCAAACCAGCAGCCATAGTAGACTAAATGCCTATTTGTTCAGTCACTGAAGAGGATACACTGTGATGACCACTGTGAAGAAACTATCAACACCAACAAAATGGGGCGTCTGGGCCAATCCCAGAGACTGAAAAATAAATGTAAACACATGAGAACCTGCGATCTACACAGCGGTGTCCCGCAGAGTAACCTACCTTACAGGCACAGTGTTTTGCTTGGTTGACACACATTTGAAAATGGAAAGAAAAAATGCACATAAAAGTCTAAACTTCAAGGTTCTCAATATGGGGCATAACTGGCAATTGCATAACTAGGTTGATCTGGGCTTGGTCTATGAAACCCTTATTCTGACTCTGATTCTAGACTGAAAAGCAGAGGCTGTGAACATCGTCAGCACAAACGAAGCCTGCATGAGTGGTTCAGAGGGTATCCAGAGCGAGCTAGGCCGGTAGAACCAGATGTCCTGGAGGAGATGTGCTTTGCAGAGACTACAGCCTGGAAGTCTTTTGTTCCTGATCGAGCAGTACTAGGCACACAGGAACACAATGGCTATGCCTCTGTTTTGGCTTCCAAACCCTCCCCCAACCCATACACTACTCACCCATCACAAGTAGGTTTAGGACATGTATTGTCAGATCTGTCATGGGCAAGCAGGAGAGGCAGCAGGCCTTCCACTAAAGCTCAAGAACCACCCAGGGCAAGCTATCTGTATGTTACCAGAAGCAAGGAAAGAATTAGAGTACAGTTGCCTACAGTTGAGTTCTCCCTTCAAGATGCAGAGCTGCTTGGCTGGGGCAACTGGAAGTTCCAATAACCTCCTGCTTGTGACAATAGCCTCTAAAAGGGTCAAGAGTGATCCTCCTGGTTATCATCCCACAGTGTAAGCCTTGCCTCTTGGATGCATCTGGGTACCTATGACCCACTTCCAACAAACTGAGCCTGTCCAGGTGATAACATAATCTCACTTCTGCAATAATCACCAAAAGTAGACTTCCATTTTGTTGTTACATTGCTTTTTATTTATTTATTTTTTCTTGACTAAAATACTTTAGTGACGTAACTGGAGAAGCCTTGAGAACGGCCTTCAGCTATCAACTCTCTGGGAATACCAGCCCGATGTCTCTCAAGGAAATTAACTCGTCAACATCCTTCCCTGGTGAGACCTTGAGCTGACACTTTGAGGTAACTTTGTTCATAGTTCCCGGGCAGAAGATCCAGATAAAGCCTGTCCAGATTTCTGGCCCAATAGCTGCTATGAGATAGCAAATGTGTGTTGTTTGAAAGTTGCCCATTATGTGGTGGCTTGCTTCGCAGCGGTAGATAATGAAAACCTACACACTTGGATGTATGTCTTTTGTTAAAGGATGACAGGTCACTTATAAATACCTTCACCAGGCAAGATATGGACTGAAAACCCATCTAGAGAGGCTCAGTGTACTGACATTGCTCAGAAGGTAGTAAAGACGGAAGAAATGACGGGTGGATGCAAAAGTAGCAGATGCCAGAAGCCACAGCTGTCTCCTTGCCAGCAGCAGTGGCTTCCATACATGAGCAATCCCCTGCATTACTGGAATCTGGAACCTGATTCTCCTCTTGGCCGGGTCCCCAGCACAGAGTGGGCGTGGTCTCAATATGTTCTCCATTTCCTTGTGTACCTCCTGAGTTCTCAGTTTACAGAGGACCTGATCCAGACCTGGCATAAAAGTGGGAGAATCCAGCTAGTGGTAAGGAAGGTTTCCAGCTGGCAGAGGAGAGGCCCATGGACCAAGAAGAACCAGGCTTGAATGCAAGGGAGGGAGTGATTCACTCGGAGGATACCAGGTGGCTCTTTATGTCAAAAATGTCTATGTACCAAATGCCATGATTAGTGTAATAGCTCCCCATTTTTTTTTCTGGTATAATCATGGCCTGAATCTTCCTTTGGAGTGTGAATTCCCCCTGGATGAAGAAGCCATTTTGATTCATTGCATTTGCTTGAATGTGATTATCTGATTGGCTACATCTAACCTGACTGTTCCGTTTGGGGCCAAGAGATAGTTCACCTGATAAAGTGCTTGTCATTCGAGCACGGAGGATCCGAGTTCAGCTAATGTCAAAAAGCCAGGCACTTCTAGTCTCAGCAGGAGGGAGATGGAAGTTGTTAGAGCCCTGGGACTCATGGTCCAGCCAGTCTAGCCTGAATTCCAGACCAATATGTTGTTTGTTCTCAAAAAAGAAAGGTGTGTCGCACCTGAGGGATGGTTTGGTCTCTGACCTCCACATGCATAATTAACATATATGCATGTATAGCCATGCCCACAAACACATACTAAGACATTAGGAAGCAATCCCATAGTTTACTGATCTGTTGGGTCTGAAAGCAGCAGGGCATGGATGCTGATAAACTTTACCCTGCTCCTGGGCCAATAGCAATCATCCAAGAAGCTGAGTTGGTTGAAAGGCTTTTAGCTTTGCTTTGAATGTGTTCATTTGGAAGGAGCTGAGGGGGAATCTCTAATGGAGACGGCTGGCTAGAGGGACTTGAGGATGCAGGTCTACCTACAAACACATTTGGACATGTTTGGTACATGCAAGGTCATGGGAGTAGGGTAGAGTACAGAGCTGGGATCAGTAGATGGGTATGTTCAAGCCCCTTATCCTCCAGTTTCCCCTCAGGAAATGTATTATGAAGATATGATCAACAATCAATGGGAGGGAGAACGTGGCAAGCCAGAGGAGAACAGGGGCAGAGTTATTTGTCTTTGTGAAAATTATAAGTAACCCATTCTCCCTCCAAGAGAGAAAAGCCCAATTGTGTTGTAAAGCTTGGAACACTCTAAGGTCAAAATTACGGGAGTACATCACAGTGTGGAGCTGTTCAATTGTGAGAGGAGTGAACCAGCTTCAGAGATGTAAAGTAGGCTATCATTTCTGCATAGCTGTGTGCAAAAGGTCCCCTAAAACACTCTAAAAGGCCACATGCTGAAATGTTATCTAGGACGGTGTTTGAGTGGACTTTAAAGATATGAGGATGTTTTGCTAGGTTATGCACACATGTGCATGTGTGCTCTGCTCAAAGCTTCCCTTTTGTTTCAGAGACGCCCCTGTCTCAGGTCTGAGAACTGCTCTTTTGATGTCTTCCTTCCTGCTGAATCCCCCTAGAAAGCCTTCTGTCCTCATCTAACCCTTTCTTTTGCTTCTAGCCCACCCTACCTGATACCATTCAGCAGCATTAGGTCCCAGGCATTAACAGAGCAGTTCCATGCCTGTTTCCCTCTTCCATTTGTTGTTTTCAGACCTGCTCTAAGAACTCAGCATAATGGGCTACCCACACCTACTCAGAAGTTCATGAAACCCTTGCCTTTTAGAGGAATAAACCATGTGTCTGACTGTGTGACAAAATCGAGATCAGCTCTTTAAAGCACATAACTGGTGGGCTGCCCTTTCTCCCTTTCCTTCCAGCAGCCCTAAGAGCTATACCTCCTTGGGACACTTGTGAAGAGCAACTGAAGCCAGGCACAAGGACAGCCTGTACAACTACACTGGCTGTTTTTCTTGTGATGGAAACCAGGGCCTTTTCTGAACTTTAACAGCATCAAATTAGAGTTCAAAAATAGCTGACGGTATTCTGTGGCTTAATGGTCCCAGTATCCTTCCAGAAGCTTCCTAATCTTTCAAGCTAAAGACCTGCTAAGATACAGACTCGACCCATGGCCACTAGCTACAAGCACTATCTATAAATTATCTCAATTTCTCTTCTACTGTATAGGTGATATTTAGAATAAGCTCAATGACAGTCTTATTGGCTTCCAAAGTACCTAATAAAAGTTCTTTCACCTTGGACCAAGGATCACATTCTTCTAGTAGTTCAGGGGCTTCACAGAACAGCTGTTGAGCTTGAGATGCTGGCCCAGATTATATATGGTCTAGATTTAAAATCTAACCTGCAAAGGTACTACAGTATATTTTAAAATTGAGTTTACACCAACACTTAAAAATAATAAACATTTCACTGAAAAATAATTTAGAAATTTCTCCTGAACAGATAGAGGATTCGAACAGAGTCCTTTGATGTTTGTCACAATTATCATTTTTGTATGTGTAGTCTCTGTGAGTTTATGTGTATCATATGTGTGCAGTATGCTCAGAGGCCAGAAGAGGGTATCAGGTCCCCTAGAACAGGAGTCACAAGAAGTGAGCTGCCTAATGTGTTTTCTTGGAGCTGAAGCCAGGTCCTCTACAAAATCAGCAAGAACTCTTAACTGCTGAGCCATTTCCCCAACTTGGCACTTACAGACAAAGCATTTGTTCTTAACCTTTGTGCAAATGTTGATGTTTCAACCGATCCCTCACAAATACCACATGTTAAGATACTTGTCCCAAGGTGGTGGCTAATCTGATATAACTAGGTGGTGAAGGTGTGAGACTTTCCTGCTAGGATTAATGTCCTCAGCAGGGCTACCACACAGACATTCTCCAATGTGAGGACACAGGACCAGCACTCTGCAAACTAAAGGAGGCTTGTTTCCCCCCAAAATGACCAAACTAACCTTGGAATTCCATTCTCTAGTGCCATGGGAGAAAATGTGTTATTTATAAGCTGCCCCTTGTGGTACTGTAATATAGCATCTGTAACTAATGAACTGACTCCATATACCCTGGCCTGTCTCCATCCCAGATGATGCCATGTGGCTTTGAGAAGCATCACAGTAACCACTGACCTCCCTCACCCCCTTATGCTCTGAGGGAATGGAAAGGAAAAGCGAGTTCTTCCGTTCCTTCCTCTCTACTGGAGATCTGGCAAGTCACTAGCAGTAGCAATTGGCAGACTTCCTGGAGCTCGATGCTTGTGCTCCTGGAACTGAGCAGACAGGTACAAGAGGCCATGCAATGAAATAAATTCTTTTTCATCATGAGGGTACCATTCACCACCCTTGCCTTAGAGCAATGAACTTGGTGTGTGGGGGAGGGGGAGGGGAAAGAAGGTAGCAGTGAATGTGGCAGTGAAGTAACAAGAGCCTAGACTGTGCCTAACAGCTGCTTTACTTGAGAGAGTTGAGAGTTCCTGCTACTGCTTGAATACTTTCCCGGAATCCGGGTTGGAAACTTAATCCCGGACCATGTCAAAAAGAGAGGCTCTTAAGGAGTCAATAGGTAGTGGCAACTCTGCTTTCGTGAAAGAATTCGTGCCCTTATTGTGGAAGTGGGTTCCCGACAGAAGAGTTCTGTATGATCTTGCTGGCTTAGAGTTTAAGAAGGATCAGCCCATCATGACAGGAGCTTGAGACAGTGGCTTTACATATAATGGCTGGACCAGGAATCAGAAAATGGAGCAGGAATTTGGACTGCTTCTACCAGTGATCCACTTTCTCTAGTCAGCACATCCACAATTCCCCCAACACAGCATGACTAGCTTGGGGCCAGATGCTCAAACACCTATGAGGCATTTAAATTGAATCTGGAACAGATAGGATTAGCCCAGTCTTTTGTATATGTACATGCATGCATGTATGCATGTGTGTATATACAACACACACACACACACACACACACACACACACACACACACACACTGGCTTCTATCACTGCGGTGAATGGTGCATCAGTAAAGCCTTTGCCCCACTGGGCCACTCAAGCTTTGACTTCCCTCCTCCCAAATCTTTAAGAAATAAAATTCTGTTCTTTGTAACTTACCAAGTCTGTTGTAACCTGTTATAGCAATATGAGCAGACAAAGCAAGAATTTCAGCAGGACGCAAATACTGAAGACATTTACCTAGACCAACAGTTAGATGACAGTCACTTTTTTACTATAATCCACCCAAAACAATTGGGATCTTTTGGTGAAGATTCCAGTAGCAGTTCTGAAATAAGAGCATTATCTTTTGGGGTTCTGGCCAATTCTGAGGTACAAATGTCATTTGATGGGCTTTAGTCTATAGAGAAATATACCTTGTCCAAAGGTAAAGACAATCTTTGAGCCTCTCATAAGAAGCCAGAATTATTGTTGAGAGCCCAGGAACCCAAAGCCAGATCAATATAAAAATTGCATATCTTGTATATAGAACATGCCCTGTACAAGATCAAAGTTGGGCCAGCTCAGTCAGAAAACAACTTGGCTTACAGACACAAGGACTTCCATTTCGAGTCCAGCGGCTATCTAAAATAGCTTGGCCTGGTGCACCACTGAACTCCAGCAACTGAGTCAAAGAGATCCCCGAGGATCAGTAGCCAGCTGATCTAGCTAGAGAAGGGTGTTCCAGGAAGAAACCCTGTATAAAAAATAAGGTGAACAGCCCCCTGAAAAATGAGATCCAAGGTTGGCCCCTGGCCTTCGCACCTAATGGGCAACACACACACACACACACACACACACACACAGTATGAAATGGTATTTATCCTCTCATTTACCCCCTTGATGCCCACTAACATCCTCACAGAGAGCCTTGCTTCACTGTCTATTAGCTGATATAGCCTAAGATAATACAGAGTAATAAGAATGTACAATAGAAATTGAAACCTTTAAAGGGAACAATGTTCAGTTCTAAGAGAAGAGAAATTCAAGTATGACAAGTCCCTCCCTAAAAGCATGCATCCAGGCCCCCTCTGAGTATTTCCAAGTTATCTGTTGAACAGGCAAGGCCTGGGGGTATACACCAGTGACCCCAGCACTCAGGAGACAAGGAGACTGAAAGACGTGAGCCCAGCCTGAGTTACAAAATAAGACCGTGTATTATAATGGAGAAAGAGAGAGAGAGACAGAGGCAGAGGTGGGGGGATCAAGTACATAAAATTTTCCCCTCCACATTTTATCTGGAAGGGTCTCTTGTCTCCAGATAAATTCTGTCCACAGCTGTCTGAGAACTTGCAATGCCAGCAGTGAACATGGGCATTCCCTTGAGATGTCTAGTCATTGTCACTGTAGAACAGGCCCCGGGCTCCAGCTCTATTATGTCTGGCCCATTCATTCTGCACCTGGCTTCTGTAGACATGAGGATTTTCTGTCTGAACTGAAACAGCCCTCGGCTGATTCCAAAACACCAGCCCTGGAAAGCATCCCAAAGGACCAGAGCTGGACCAACTCTTGGACTTGTTCCTTTATGCCGCATCCCAAGTGCTATGTCATCCCATCATAGGCACAGCCTCTGCTCATCTCCGGCCTTTAGTTAATTCTCGGAACCTAGTCCACTCCTGAGAATTTGTTTCCCTCTCTTGATGTCTTGATTCATATGAACTACTGATGGTGAAAGAGGAGGAAACTCTTCTCAAAGAGCTGTTCAAATCTCCTGGGCCTTTTCTCTAAGCTTCTAGGCCCATCTATTGCCATGAGTAGTGATAACTTGTAAGCTCCTTTGCCTTGAGCTGGAGACCCCCAGTAAATCAGAAGTCTCCCAGACAAGATGATGAAGAGGTAGAGTCCTAGCTGAGGTTTGGCTGATTGACTCTGTACATCAACTTACCTAAGAGGTGACCAGATAGCTCCTAAAACATCATTTCTGTGCGTAGCTATTCAGGGTATTCGATATATCAGCAAACTTTCTTGTCACTGGCAAAACAGCTGGCAGAAACAACTCGGGGAACTGACAGTGTGAAGAGTTAGATTCTAT
Organism: Micromys minutus; assembly: GCF_963924665.1. Taxonomy (NCBI): domain Eukaryota; kingdom Metazoa; phylum Chordata; class Mammalia; order Rodentia; family Muridae; genus Micromys; species Micromys minutus. Next base: position 8,053,990 of record NC_137967.1, on the reverse strand, counting down.
TATTGTAGAGAAGCCATGGGGCTTGGATGCCTGTGGCTGAGGCTCCTCACAACTCAGATCAGGAAGCAGTGAGCTCAGGTCAGAAGCAGAAGCAGACAATTCACTCTTGCAACCCAATTCTGCTAACCAGACCAGAGTCCCATAGATTCCTTCTGAATCTATTACCTTCCAAAACAGTTCTGGCAACTGGGGATCAAACATTTAGACCACAGTATAGTGGCTGTATGTGTGGATATTTATCATCAAAACTACAACATTCTCTGTAAAGACTAGTGTATCAGTGGATGGACGGAGGACAAAACATCTATCCTCACCAGTATGGGCTTTGTGGATTACTCCACTGAGAACCTGGATTCGTTTAAAAAACAAAGGAAGGGTAAATTCTACCTTTCCCCAGCTCGGAATACCAGAATCCCTGCTTCCTGGGCCTTAAGCCTTACACCAGGGTCCACTTTGGTCCCCAGTCCATTGATTTTTCATACGGGACATTTTATCATTGACTCCCTTGGTCTTTGGCTTCTAGACTCTGACTAAATTATATCATATTTTATATTTATATTTTGGCTCTCCAGCTTGCAAGTCTGTTATTATGGGATTTCTCAACCTTATATAACCAGAGTAAGCCAATTCTCATAAGAAATCTCCTCTTGAATATATACACACACATACATACACACACACACACACACACACACACACACACACACACATACACAATCCATATATGTATCTGTTTATTCTATTATGATCTTATTTCTATAAGAACTGGAATAATACAGAAAGATCCAGTGGAAAAGCAAACTAGGTTTTAAAAGAATCATTTGGTCTGGACTGCTTATAACGCCGAACACCCCATGGTACAAGACAGGGGTAATCAGATCTACTTCAAATCGTCACCGAGAACACTGAATAAGGTAACATCTGTAAAACACTTAGCACTCAATGCAACATCTGCATCTCGCTGTTGCCGTTGTTATTTTTATATCAGTCAAGATTCTTTAATTGCAAGCAGCAGAAATCAACTCTGGCTAACTCAAGCTAAAGTGGAGTTTAATGGGGAGATATTAGAGAACTCATCAAATCAAAGGAACATCAGATGAATAGGCATGTAAGAAACAAGAGCAGAGGCTACTCCAGGGAGCCAGGCCTGCAGAGCTGCCTGGCAACTTATCAACTCTAAGCATTTCACTCATCCTTGCCTCTGTCCACTAGAGAGCCCAAGCTCCTAGGCAAAACCCCCCAGGGATAGCTTTTGTTACGTGCTGTCTTTTATCTAGTGCAGTGAGGATGGTAAGGTTCCCTTGCTAACAACCCCAGCCAGCCTGCATATAGTAGAACAGAGACAGCTTGTTAAAGGAAAAGAGGGAACTTATACCAGAGGAGGGCACAGATGTGGTACAAAATCCAAATATGCCCACTGCAAGCCTGGCTCCCTCTTTGGAGGAGCTTGTGTTTCTCAGTTCTTGGTTGGCCAGATGTTACAAGCAAAGAGGCTGCTTAAGATCAGTATCTTTCTTGCCCATCTTATCCGTCCTCAAGCACCTAGACCCTGCTTCAGCAGGACCCGCTGTGTTGCGGTCTTTCAGGAACAGACACATTTGGGCCCAATGGCAACACACATCCTGTAGTCGTTTAACACCTGCTTTACTTTTATAATGCTATTAAAAAGTTTTATCCTAAATATTTGAGGTGTGATTCTATGCTCTCATGCATATGCTAATGTGAATTTCACACCTGTTGGCCTCCTGGCTCCTTTGCTGGTGAAATCCGAAATGACACCTTTATGGAAAATGGTAAAATTCTTATTACAGACTAATGAATGGAGTGCACATGCTCCAGCTGTGGCGGCCTGTCATTCCCCTGCCTTCCCATAGGAACTCAGTGCGAGGTAATTGGGAGAACGTGAATGCTGCCTCATGGATTAATTCTGAGAAAGACAATAAGTACGGCAGTAAAATGCTCACACACACCTGAAATGTGTTTTTGTTTCTTGTCCTAATTACACTAATAAATTAATAGTATTTGTTTTCGTTCGCTGTAAATATCTTTCTAAATATATTTCCTCTGATTTTAAATGAAGAAAATATTCCTGATGAGGACCAGCGCCAGCATCCCACCCGAATTGAGGAGCAAGAAGAGCTGTCTGCTCATGGCTCAGTAGCAGCCTCAGGTGGATTATTCTCATTGCCTGGGCCCATTCCTCTCAGTCCAGAAGAATGCATTTAAATTCACACTGGTTTGGGTCTTGTACATTTTTTGTCCTCAAGTTAATTACTGCGGTCTCATCCACATAGGGCTCCTTATAGGTTAGCATAGAACAATGTCAAGTGATCACACTCATGATTTTAAAGAAATTGCGACGAGGTGGATGTTTGCCAGTGTAGTGGCTAGCCCATAGCAGTTGCCTGATATGTGTCACGATATGTCAAGGAATCTCTCCCAGCAGGAAGCTATTCGTCACCATAGGTTGGCGGTTGAGAGCTTCCTTCTGCCCACCACTGCCCACCATCGTTTTAGCAAAAGCTCCTTTGCTACACTTACTGGAAACTGTCTCAGAGACAGGCATTTGTGGGTAGAATTATTTGTACTAACTTGCCCATCTACCCAGACCTTAGTGTGTCTTCAGTTACAAGAAGAAGATGTGGGGCCAGCAAGATGGTTCAGCATGTAAAGGTGCTTGTCATCAAGTGTATCAACGTGACCTCTATATTGTGATAGAGAAGAACCATGTCCTGCGAGTTGTCCTGTGATTTACACATGCGCACTATTGCATGTGCTGTGTGTCACTATTCCTGGAGAGATTCGAGCAGACACCTGCTCATTCCAGATAGGGACTCAATAGAAGACCAACACAAGGATACCACCCGAGTCTTAACTTGATGAACTAATTAGTTTTATTGGGATTACTCACAAGAATTTGGATGAGGAGTGACTTGCAGGAGCAGAAACATGTCAATGTGAGCTCCATCACCAAATGTCCTCTCCAGCAAAGGTGATGTCTCATGAAGCCTGAAAACACACGGTACAACCTAGGGGCAGCTCAACATGTAGAAGAATACCAGGTAGCTAAGGTGGTCTGAGCTTCTTGCAGGCAGCTTGTCTGTTCTGTCCTTTCGAGACAATTTGAAGGGTCTGAATGTTATCTGTGTAGTCCTTGCTCCTTACGTGCTTGGGAGCAATATGTCTACTGAACTGATGAGTTTCAGGGATTTCTTGGAGCTGTTGAATTGTTTGCTTAATGAGCTTCCCTGAAAGGTGGAATGTTTCATATTACCTCTAACATTTTGTATAATAAGGAGACTCCAAACAAAATGAACAGTTTTAATTGTGGAGAAAACTGCTACACAGTACAATACACATACATACACACACAGAGAGAGAGAGAGAGACAGAGAGAGAGAGAGAGAGAGAGAGAGAGAGAGAGAGAGAGAGAGAGAGAGAGAGAGAGAGAGAAGGTGGGGGTAGTGGGGAAAGAGAGAGACTGTAAAGTATGTAGTGTCAAACCAAATCATCTTGAGAGCCCATCCAGTCTTTCACATTGTGACACTGTAAGTTTTTTCTGTATAAGTCAGATATAAGTGAGAAAATGTTCATTGTAAAGACTGTCAAAAAGTTTTTCCCTCCTCTCGTCAAAGTTTCTGCCTATCTGTGGAGCTGTACCTGTATCCAGCTTGCAACCTATACCATGTCCTATGCCCCTACCAGCTCTGACACCACACCCCTTTCTGGATTTGTGGTCACATCACAACTGATAGCAAACTGGGCTCCAACTTGAGAGATTCTGGCTGAGAACACTTGGTAATTAAGGGTGTTGATCTCCCACTCCTGGGTGGTGAAGAAGCGGCAATGTGAAAAGGTCGTGGTGTAGGATACCCTTCCTTGCATCCACCTTAGAGCCTATCTGGCACATGCTATGGGCATGGTGTACCCTCTACCCCAGAGGTGGAGCTTCAAGCTAAGGGTGATGACAGGTTCCTCTGCCTTCCCTGTATATCAGTTTCCTCTAATTTCTAAGCCAGGGACAATGGTTCTTCATAATTTTTATCTAATACAGAAATGAACATATTCAGTTTTCATGATCAGGCCAAGAGCCAAGTGAATGCAAAGTGGTGGCAAGCTTAATAGATATTTTCTGAAGATACAGCCAACTGCAGAGGGTGTGAGCTGGAATTTAGGGTGAGCATCTTCCAGGGTTCCCTTGTCTCTCAGCAGGCTCAGCCCAAGCCCTAAAGACTCTCCAGAAAGGTCTCTTGTAGCAGATCATAGATATTTCAGAATTCCATGTCAGGAAGCAAACACACTACCCAGTCTTATGCTTGCTAAACCCATGTCATGTGTGGCTGAGATAGTGTTGACTTTGGACCACTGTGTGACAGTCAAAACCATCTTCTCCAGTGTAAGTGTTGCTGAATGACTTTGCTTCTTTGTTCTTTTCTGTGCCACTGGGTCTGTATGTGTCTGTATGCCTGTCTGTCTGTCCCCCCTCTCCTCTATCCTACACTCTTCCCTTCCTATTACTCTCTCTCCCTGCCTCCTCTTTTAATGGAGGAATAGACCTCTTCCTGCAAGGGACTCACTATCTTGCTGCCTATGTGGAAGTTACCTGCAGAGGACATATGATGGGGTGTAGAGAGATGTCTCTCCTCTTGATATTAGAACTTATTCTCTTATATCTCTTGCAGATAACTCTATTAACTAGATAAGTTCCCCAGGATAGACTCAAGTACACTTATGTGAAAACCTGACTGCCATTCCCTAATCACTGCTTACTCCAAAGCTAGCCTGTCAAAACTAGACCAGTAGATTTTCAGTCCCTATGCCCACTCAGTTGCTCTACCCACATTAAATACTGAGTCTCCTCTTCTCTGGTGTCTTCATGGCCCCAGGTAGGATATAATTCAACAACCTGTTGGGGCTAAAGTCTGCCTTATTATTTTTTTAGTTCTTCCTAAGTGTCTAACATCTTATCATAAAAGACAACCTATGATACTTTCCCTGGGATGAACCACAAGCAGGTCCTCAGAAAGAGCATTAGATTTGAACAGTTGGCCGAGAATGCTCACACATATGTGTCAGTTCTCCAGAAAATTCTAGACAGTGGAAGGAAAAATTTCTTCCAGTTCTATCGGAGGAAGCAGCTTTCAAAATCCTCCCTTTATGATAATCTAGACTCCTCTGTGTCCCCAGCATCATCCTCACATCCTAAACCAATCTACGATCCCGTGATCTCTGGTCCTGCTAAGCAGTACCAGGGAAAGCTTGTCAAGGAGACAAAACCTATCAGCAACCCAGAAAATCTCTGACCATGCCCCTGGAGGATTTCTCAGGGACTGTCCTTGTACAGGCTTCTCTGGAGATGGGCGTTCCTCAGCTATTCTAGCCACATCCTCTGTAAAGAACACAGGATATGTAGAAATGTTACCTACCTTAGCACAGCCGACCCAGAACAAACCATTTTCCTCCACTTGATTTACCACAGGTGCCCTCCTAAAATGGTGTCAATTAATTATTGGGGCTGAATGCTGATAGCTGCCTGGTAGCTAAACATTCACCCTGGATTTGAGAACCAGTAAGCAGAGAAACTGCCCAATGCAGGTGCAGACGATTGGGGATTTGGGGTGCTGCAGTATTGGGCCTCATGGCCAAAAGTCATCTCCCCAACAAGAAAGCAGAAAATTGAAATAACCACAGACTCCAGCCTATAGAATGTTACTCAAGGCTCCAGTTCAGCCACTCTAGAAGCGCAAAGGACAGGTACTTGCCTAGCATTCCTTCTTGTTCCAGTTCTTCTCCACTAGGGGGCTTTTAAAAGGTATGATTAATCACTGGAGTAGGGAGAGAATACATAGAAAAACACATTGAGGTTAGGGACGGAGGACACAGACCTGTGGAACCATGGAAACAGGAGAGGCAGTGGTCAGGAAAGTCACAGTGCGTCTTCTACAGCCCTTAGGAGACCCGGCCCTACACCTCATTTAATTCGAGAAGGCGTGGGTGCGAGAGATGCCGTTCCTTCTCACCTCACCAGCTGCAGTAACCAGGAGAGCTGGCCCTGGGTTCACAAGAGCTGGAGAGCTAGCCCTGTCTCCTCACTAGCTGGAGCACTGGAGAAAGTGGGCCCTGCATCTTGCCAGGACAACAGGCCAACAGGCCCTGACAAAGGCACGTGTGAGGCACTCTGAAGGTATGAGAGTTGGGGAGCTGTCCCAGCCTCTCACAAGCTATAGCCCTTGGGAGAGTGGGTCCCATACCTTGACTGGTCAGCACAGTGGAACTGGCTCTGGACTTATAATAGCTGTGGGTAAGCCAGCCCAAAGGGATGAGATCAGAATTGCTGAACCTGCCTCCTGCTGATTGTGGCATTGGATTGATCTAGCCAGAGCAGTCCTGGAGAGCTTGCCTTGGTAGTTTGAGATAAAGGACAGCGAGAGCACGGACCAGCTCAGCTACCACCTAGGCCTAGATCCAGAGCTCTGAATCGGCCTATCCCAAAACCTATATCATGGGGGAACAGTGGGGGCAAGCGGAAGGGCCAGTCCAGCAGGCTGCAGGATCTTTATGACACAGAGCAAAAATAAGTAGGAGTCCTAATGAGGATCCAGTCACTGATGGTGTAACAGAAGCCAGAGGTCTCAACCCCAACCAAAAACTCACTGCAACGAACATTTGCAAGTAAATGTGGGTAGACAGAGATATACACTGTGGGACTCACTGTGATATAACCGTTTCCATGAGATGTTTTCTATGCTTTGGGGTTTGTTGTTGTTGTGGTGGTGGTGGTGGTGGTAGAGGTGTGTTTTATTTTTGGGGGGGTTTCAGGGACAAAGGATGGATATGAGGGGACAGAAAGAGGAGCAGGACTAGGGTGCAGGATGTGCAGTTCACGAAGAATTCATAAAAAGTTTAAAAATAAAAACTAGAAAGCCTGCTGTCTGACAGGTCCCAAGGGCGTCTAGACACTGTGGGATAGACAGGGAACTCCCATGTGTAGAGAGGGAAGAGGCAGGCCCCAGAGTCATGGAACAAGAGAATCCTAGAACCTGGGGGATGGGTGGTCAGAGATGTTGCCAGAGGGTGAGTCCAGCATCTCCTAGAAAGCATCTTGATGCCATGGCACAGGAAGGATGGACTTGTGTTCTGATTCCCCCCTGTTCTGTAACTCAGCGATCACCTCCCATTCTCGAGCTCCTTTTGCCTGCCTACTCTATGGAACAGATCCAATAGAATGAATACATATTACAATGGAATTTATTAAACCAGGTTACATGTAATATATTCTGGGTAGTCCAGCTATCTCACACCGGAGTAGCTGCTTTGTCCACAAAGCTGGGGAATTCCAATCTGACTCCAAGGGCCCAGAGAGATCCACTAGAGAGCCATTGGTTTTCCAGCTCCTGTTGGAAGGTCTTAGAGATGGATTCTGATGTCAGTGAACAGTGGTAACTGCAGAGGGGGTGGGCTCACACACAAATGGGGATCGCTCTACATCTAGGCAACCGCCTGAAGTCACCATTCACTTGTAGAGTGGGTTTTCCTGTTTCAGATAACCTAATCAAGAAAACCCCTTACTCGTGTGCACAGAGCTTTATCTTTCAGTTGAGCACCGATCCTGTCACATTAACCATCATAAGGGCTGGCTTTGGGCACTCCCTGAGCCAATTAGTTAGAAAGCCAATTAGAGGTGCCTAGGAGGAAATTTAGTGAGGCCCATGACCTTAGTGGTGAACTCAGGCTTCATATAATTTACTTCAATGGCAATCTCTATCTACATTTAAGTGTAAGAACTGGTTTCTAGCTTTTCTTTGAAACAGGAAACCCAGCCACCAAAGCCCCCTGGGGACAGGGAGTGCCCCCAGCTCACATTGCCATCTGAGCCTCCCCTCAGTAGGCTGCCTCTTATCGTCCCCTATTCATCTGCTTGAAGAGTCTCAATGTCAAGGAGCCTAAGGACAGAGCTCAGGGCTGTTCCACGTGTGAGAAAGAGAACCAGCAGTGGGGCATCACTTCAGACCAGCTAGGGGTGGCCTTAGTACTGGCTTCCTGCAGCTAGACTGAGGAGCTGGAGGCCTTCCAGGCAAAGGAATGACAGGGGCTGTTCTGTCTAGTTTTATGTCAACTTAACACAAGGTAGAGGAACCAGAGAGGAGAGAGCCTCAACAGAGAAAATGCCTCCATAAGAGAGGGATGCAGGCAAGTCTGTGGAACATTTTCTTAATTGGTGATTTATGGGGAGGGCTCAGGCTATTGTGGGTGGGGCTACCTTTGGGCTGATAGTTCTGGCTTCTATAAGAAAGCAGGCTAAACAAGACATGACGAACAAGCCAGTAAGAAGCCCTCCTCATGGCTTCTGCATCAGCTCCTGCCTCTAGTTTGTGCCTCGTTCAAGTGCCTGTCCTGGCTTCCTTCAATGATGACCAATGCTGTGCAATTGTAAACAAAATAAACCCTTTCCTCCCCTAAGTTACTTTCGCCGTGCAATAACACCAAGACAGAAGCTAAAAACCAGAGGGGAACGAAAAGGAATTTGATACGTATAAGTAAAGTGGATGTTCAATCTGGTAATTGAGAGATCCTGAGATCCTGGGACACATTTCAGCATGTCATAGATAACCTCTTGATATGCTCAGAGATCTTCTGCCCTGAAAAGAAGTTTGGAACAAAAGCAGTGCCTTTACAACAACTTACAGATGTTCCCTCCTAACTGAACAGCCTTGGCTCATACCCTGGTTCAACGTCAAGGAGAAAGACTCACCATTTGCCCTTGATGATGGCAGTCTATGCTGAGAGGCGTGGGCATGGTTGGCAATTTAGAAGGGCTCATATTATACTATATATTCTACTGTTCATGTGGAAGAGCATCGTGACCAATTACAAACAAGCATCTCGGTGTCCTATAGTCAAGACAATTGAAGAGCCACTGTGAACTTTACCCACCCCCTACTCCCTCCTTCTTCTTGCCCAGAGTTAGAACATTCTATCTCTGCCAGGGAGTCCCAGCCAATTGCTGGCCAGCAGGACCACCCCAGTGACAGATACATTCATATGTCTGCAATCCCCCAAAGCCTTGTGCATTACTTAGTTTTAGTCCCTGCAGCCACAGCTGGACCTGTGTGATCTCCAGGGTTTTGTCCAAAGCAACACATTCCAGAGCTGAATTACAGGATCAGAAGTGCTTGGGAAATTGGTGCTTTAAAACAACGACGCTGAGATAAAATTTAATGGTGGGAGAAATACGGTATTTTGAAAACCCGAGAATAAACATGCCGCACAGCCTGGATATTAAGTCATGCAGGGCTGCTAGTGAAAGGCACCCTATCATGGAAGAAGTCTAATATTTTTTAATAGTCTTGTAAATTTCCCTTATGAAATGAGGGCCCTGTAAACAATTCTCCATTTTTTGAGTATTTATGGAGTGCTGCTGAAGTTATTAAATGTGAATGATTTTCATTGATAACTTTGTTCTGCTGGAGCTGCTAGCTGGCTGGGGGTGGGGGGTGGTGGTGACAGTGTATATCCTTCTAGAGGTCAAGTGTGTAATGTTGCTGATGACATTTTATCTCTCAGTTGAGGGTCATAGGAGCCAGTGTACACTTATCTTCATGTTTAGTATGTTTTTCACAACTGCAATGAAACACCCAACACAGACTACTTAGGAAGTAAAGAGGTTTATTTACCTCACACTTTGGAAGTTCAGAGTGTAAGTGGTGGGGTTTTGACTCAAGGACCATGGTGGAAGCCAGACAATAATATGTGTAGAGAAAGCAAGCAAGTGCAGCTTTTCTTTTTTGTTTTTTGGGTTTTTTTTTGTTGTTGTTTGTTTGTTTGTTTGTTTGTTTGTTTGTAATTCTTTGTTTTGGGATTTTTTTGCTTTGTTTTGTTTTGTTGTTGCTCTTGCTTTGTTTTGAGACAAAGTCTCACCATATATCAATGACTGGGCTAGAAATCAAGGCATATGCTAGGCTGGTAGACCAGGCTTTGGTTGAACTCGCAGAGATTCATATGATCTCTGCCGCCTGAATGCTTCAAATTTAGGCGGGTAGCACCACACCACCCCCATCAACCACACCCTGAGTGGAGCAGAAAAAGAGGATATTTGAATATATGCTTACTAATTTTATAATGTCTCTCAAATTTCCTAAGAGTCCTGTGATAGCTATCAAAAATTCACACACAAATTAACTTCCAACTAACCTTCCAAGAGGCCCCACCTCCGAAAAATTGCCACCACTGCCCATAGGCACCATTCTGAAGATGAAGTTCGGAGTGTATGTCACTTAATATATATAGTCACGGTCCAAATCAAAGTACATGGAAGTGTGGAAGGAAATGGGATGGCAGGCCTAGTGTTTCAGGTTTAACTTTCTGAGTAGATAACAAGAAACAAATATTCTTGCATTCTATTTGTATATTGGCATAAGTTACCTTTGCTGAGGGGCAGGAAATGCACAGGGACTTGGGAACTGTGAGTTAATGTTGGTTGTCAACTTGGTTGTCCATCAGGAATTACCTAAAACCCAAACTACTGAACACTCCTGGGAAGGATTGATTGATTGATTGATTGATTGATTTTGGTCAGATAATTTGAAGTAAGAAGACCAATCCTAAATCTGAGCCACACTTTCCAATGGCAGCCCACATGGAAGGACATGGAAGAACAAAGGGGTCTTTTTGCCTTCTTGCCTTCATTCCCATCCGAAAGTCCATCTATCCCGTTGCTGTGGCATTCCTTCTCTAGAAATCCAGTGTCGACTAAAGACTGATGGTCTTCGGTCTAGGAATCCTCTGGGACTCTGGCACCAGACTGGAACTCTTGAGACATCCAGTCTCATGGAATGAGCAATCTCCATATTCTCAACCTTTCTGTCATGTCCATCATGAGACAGGCATTGTCAGACTACCAGGAGCACTACTAGAAGAGCCCAGCCAAGGAAAACTGTAGGATGACATGTGTCTTTACCCAAGGTTAAGGAAACACCACAGGAGACTCTGAACAGTGAATAGTCTACCAAATCATACACACACACACACACACACACACACACACAAACACTATATATATATATATAATATATAATGTGTATTGTATATTATCTACTATATTATGTATTATGTACTATGTACTATATGTTGTATGTTGCATGTTACATGCTTCATACTGCATGTTGTATGTTGCTTGTTTTTTGCATGTTGTATGTTATATATTATGCATTATATGTTATATATTCATTCTATCAGTTATGTTTCTTTAGAGAGCGCTGACTAATACAGGAATATAGCAAGAAACAAAGGGGAAGAGATATAAAGAGAGATTGACTTTTGTGGTTTTTTTTTTTTATAACTTATGGCCTAAAGAAAGTCAGAGATATTAATTAAAAGATCACATACCACTGGGAGCTCTTAAGAGGAAGCTCTAACTCGGTCCTGTCTTGAAGGTCAAGAAAGTCTCTAGCATGAATTTCTTGAGCTGACAGCCATAAGAAGAACAAAACTAGAAGTCAACTGGAGTGTGGATGGAAAGAAAAGAATTATGGAAGCAGGAACAACCTGCATAATGTCCATGCTGGGTAGGACGAGCAAGGTCTATGAGGAACTGAGAAAACAAATGCTATGGGGGTTGAGGTGGGAGAGCAGAAGAGCCCAGCCAAGGAAAACTGTAGGATGACATGTGTCTTTACCCAAGGTTAAGGAAACACCACGGGAGACTCTGAACAGTGTAGCATCTATGGGTCAACTGGAAAGGAGGCTGCTATGTGACTGTGATGGTGACAAGTATAGGAGGAGGAGCAGGACCACTGGAGTACTACTCTCTGAATTGGAAGTAATGAAAAAGTCTCAAGTCAGCAGGATGTAGGCAATTTTTGGACTATTTGGCTTTATGGTGTCAATCAGAGAGTGGGCTGAGATGCAGATGTGGGGCACACAGGAAAGGTCTGAGGTTTAATGGAAGTACATAAAGCCATCAGAGTGTGGATGGTAATTAAAACTGTAGGCATGTCTGCAGTTTTATTCAGAGATGGTATAATGGAAAGACATGGATGGAACTCTGCAAAGTCCATTGTTTAATTAACAGCTCTCTGTCCAAATTGTGGGCTACAGGCATACAGAGCTTTTCAGAGGCTGATGCCCAGGCTCTACCTCAAGCAACTGTGGTTTTTATAAATGACGTTGTCTGGGGTGTGACCTGGGGGTCTACATTTTCAAGTGGATCCCAGGTGGTTCTAGTGCATGGCACGGAAAACCATCATAGATGAGGAGAGGAGACCACACTGTAAATGAGACAAAATCATCAGCTAGAAAGACCAGCCACAGGAAGGAAGAGTGAGTGTCGTTGAGGTTGAGGAAGGTCAAAGTCAGTGATGTCAAAGTTGAAGGTGTCACTGTGTTTAGTTTGGTTTCTGTTGCTGTGATAAAAATACTCTGATCAATAACAAGTTGGGGAAAGAAGAGCTAATTTCACCTTCGAGTTGGCAGTCTATCATTGGGGGAAGTCAGAGCAGACACTAAAAGCTATAAAGCAAGAACAAAGGTACAAAACACAAAGAAACCCTATTTACGGTTTGCTCTTTGGTTTACTCTTTTATCACTCAGGTCTATCTGTTTCTAGATGGTCCTGCCCCCAAAGGATGAACCCTTCTACATAAATTAGCAGCTAATATGATGCTTGTAGGATAGGGCCACAGGCCAATCTGATGAAAGTAAACTTTTGGTTGAGTTTCCCCCTCTCCAGAAGACTCTAGGTTTGTGTCAAGTTGATGGCAGGAACCAACTATAAAACACTATATCTAGCAACATGGAAGTCATTACTTCCTTCAGTGGTTTTACAAATATTCACTGACAGTACTTTTCCTTGCTGTCTCCTGAGCAAAGATATGTCCCTCTTCAATGCTTAGGTTTTCTGAAAATGACACAGGCAGGGCCAGCAGCAGGACTCCTGGTGAACTGAGGCGAGGATAATGAAAAGCTGATGGCTACCCTCTGTGAGTGTTGGGGCAACCTCCATGGATTACAGTTTGTTCATATCTATCAAGACTCGAGATGCTTGGCCCATGCATACCAAGTATCCACTTCTAAGGATAATGACATATCAAGAAAGCTATTCATTAAAATACTTTTGACGATAGCTGGTTATAAAGTGTCAATGCCCATCCGAACATTTCACAGCTACAGTGAACCCAGACTTCTGTCATATACTGTCAGGTTTCCAGCAAATGGCAGTGAACAGAAAGAACAGCGGTATAGCAGATCATGACTCTAGGCTTCATTGAATCTGCTTCTTCACACCCATTTGCATGGAAATCTATTTTCCCTACAAGGACCACCAAAATAGGAGACATGGATTACTACCTGGGACAGAAGCTGGCCTCTGGTGATTGGAAGTTGGAGATCAAGGAAAGGAGAACTCTCACCAAATGAACTGTCTGTTAATTATTTGAATTTCACACCAGTGGAAACTTTGGAAACTGAAACTGATGGGAAAATAAACGAGAATGGGGAGAGGAAAGCTGGACTACAGGATGGAAAGAAAGACCCTTTAGAAACCACACCTACCATGCTATAGTCTTTAAAATTCACACAGGTGTGTTGACTTACTTCATTCATTGTTTTAAGTCAATAAATTCTCAAGAACTAGATATGCTGTTTAGAACTGAGGCTGGGAGGCTATATCCATCAATGTCAAAGATACAATAGGAGATTATGTCTCATTCCTGAAGACTATATAATTTCCAAGAACTGGACTCAAGTTCTGAGACTGCTTTAAAAATAAACTGCTGGGAGAAGAACCAGGCATGGGTTTGAATCTCATTAAATCCATGATCTACCGGCAGCCATTGGTGGGGTGTTTCATCTTTCTTTACCTAAGTTTCCTGTCTGTGCCATGAGGCTGGGAAAGCCCAGCTTTCCACGTGTCCTGTAACCTAAGGAATAAATGAACTCTTGCATACACTTCCATCCAGGGTGACAACTGTGGTGCCCAGTTCTTTGCCTTAGTGCTTCTGAAAGTATGAAGAAATCTTATAATGAATACACACACACACACACACACACACAGAGAGAGAGAGAGAGAGAGAGAGAGAGAGACCTAGAGAGAGATCCACCCCAGTGACCTACTTCTGACAGGCAATCCTCTCCTTCAGAAGATATGAAAGCCTCCTGAAATAGCATCGTCAGCTGGGGAACAGGTGTTCAAACCATGAGCCTGGGGTGGGGACATCTCAGAGCCAAACTGTAAAAACACCTTCCCAAGAGAACTGACAATATCCACATACTACAGGTCAAGAACCAAGTGACTTTCCAAACCTCAATCCTTACCACGTGCCAAGAGAAAACAGATGACTTCCGCAGCAAGGCCCAAGCTCACATACACAGAAAGGCTTGGCTTCATTCCTGAGAAGACTGTTGAGAAAGAGAATTGGAGGAGAAATGGATGGGTATGATATTAGAAAAGGAACTGTTGGGGGTGTCTATGGACAGTTAGGAAAGGATGGGACTGTGATGTATGCATGTATAAAATTGTTGGGGCTGGAGAGATGTCTCAGCAGTTAAAGCATTTGCTGTTCTCACACAGGACCTAGCTCCTAGTTTTAGCACTCATGTGGTAACCCTCAACCATCTGTAGCTCCAGCTGCAGGGCATCTGATACACTTTCCTGACCTCTTTGAGCACCAAACACATGTAGTGTGAATGCACATAAACTCACATAGGCACACACACACACACACACACACACACACACACACACACACACACACAATAATGTATAAATAAACCTTTTAAAGAGAATATATTATATATATATATATGTTTCAAATTTTCAAACAATAAATAAGATTCAAAAGGAAGGAAAGATGATGAAAGGAAGAATAAAAGAAAGAAAACAAAAAAGAAAGAAAGGAAGGAAGAAAAAAGAGAAGAAAAAAAATGGAAAAAATAGAAGGCAGGAGGAGGGAAGGTGGGAGAGAGGAAAGGAAGAAAGGGAGGAAGGAAGGAAGGAAGGAAGGAAGGAAGGGAGGGAGGAAGGAAGGAAGGAAAAGACAGAGACAGACTTGAGGTGCTGCAGCTGGCCATCAATCTGGAGGGCCAATCCTTGGGCTCCCTGACCAGGCTTGCAAGAACACAGTAGCTCACCATTCTCCTTCAGGTCTGCGGTGCTGTTAGCAAGTGATCAAGGCTGTAAAGCATGACCTTTATAGCATCATGAAAGCAGCTTTGTTCATTTAATCTTCTCTGAAGGTACCATTAATGATTTATTGATTTTTCCTTTTAGATAAAATCATAAAATTTCTTTGTACAACAGAGATTTGAGCCCATGCCTCTCCCCTGCCCATACACCCACGTTCTTGCTGACATACAAGAAATAGGAGGGAAAATCCTAGTGTCAGTGCCAAAAGCCCAGAGAGTAGAAGGGTCCCAGGATGACAAGACCAAAGAATTTTGGTGATCAATGAACTAAAGAAGCCGGCTACTGTGAGGCCCTGCCTGCACTAAGAGTCTGTGTCTATGTCAGTGGCATGAGACATGTTCTGGCATGTTCTGACAAACTTTTGCAAAGCCTCTGTAGGACCAAGAGGAATGCAGGTGGTGAGAGAAAGAATTGGTCAGAGTTACTTTGATGTCACACAAGTATTCACTTCTGCAAAGCAGCCCCTTATTGCGCAAAGTATGGGTCCGGTGACAGTTATTGCAATCTGATCATCTTCAAGCCATCCAGTGGCATTGCAGAAGCAGTGGGGAAGAGGCCTCATACATTTTCCTCTTCTTGTTCTCAACAGTGGATCAAGAGAGATCAGAAGTTCACTCAGACTCCTGTTTTTCTGTCCAGTCTTGGTGGGAGGAATCCTTAGGCAGGAGAACAAAGGCACCACAAATAAAGATTTACTTCAACATAATAAAGGTTATATGTGAAAAGCCGACAGCCAGTGGTATAATCTGTGGGGGAAAGTGAAAAGTCTACCCCCCCCAGCATTCTCTCCAAGATAACGACCCCCACTCTAGCCATATCTGTTCAGTATGGTACTGGAAACCAAAGCAAGTAGAAAGAAAAGTCATACAAATTAAAGAAGGTCAATATATCTCTTTTTGCTGATAACTTGATGACATGCATAAAAAAAGGATGTACACTGTTCATGTACATTCACAGAGACACAGACACACATGTGCAAAGTATGCACACACAGTTAGAAATAATAAATGCATGCAGTAAAGTTTCAGGATATACTGCTCTTCCAGAAGTCCCAGAGCCCATATCAGACAGTTCATACTGCCTGTGACTTTAGTATCAGGAGATCTGAAGCCTTTGGACTCAGGTGACATGCATACTCACGGTGCTCATAAACTTAGGCAGGGTATACACATACTTTTAAAATTTAATTTAAGTTTTAAGGTCTAAAATTTTACAAAAACAAGTAGCATAATGATGAATAAACACAATCCAGAAGTGAATGAAGACATTCCATCTATAACCATAAAAGTAACACGACTAATTCAGAATAGACATAACTAACAAATACACTGAAAATTGTATGATGTTACTAAATAAAACTTTTTAAAAACACAAATTCATGAGACAGTACCCTGAATTAATACACTGAGGGAATTCCTATTTTAAAAATATCCCTATTGTGCTGGTTACTTTTTCTCATCTTGATAGAAACTAGTCACCTGGGAGAAGGGAACCTCAACGGAGGATTTGCCTCCATTACATTGTCCTATAAGTAAGTCCAGGAGGGTATTTTCTTCATTAATGATTGATGTGGGAGGGCTCAGCCCATTGTAGGTAGTGCTATTCTTGGGCTGGTGGTTCTGAGCCTTGAGTTCTTGCCCTGACTTCCCTCAGTGATGCACGATGAGATAGACATGTAAGCTGAAATAGCCCTCTCTTCCTCCAAGGTGGTTTATCTCTGTTTCATTACAGCAACAGAAAGCAAAATAGAACACCTATTATCCAAAATAATCTACAGAGTCAAAGAAATCCTAGCAACATCCCAATGGTATCCTGTCCTGAATAGAAAACACAATTACAATTCTGAACCACAGAGGGTCAAATCTTGGGCATAAGGAACAAATTGAAACACCACAGTTCCTCATTTGGGGATACCTCAACACTGTGGTGTGGGAGAGACAAGAGCATGCCATGCAGACCGTAGGGAGCCCTCACATCATCCTGACAACTCATCTCTGACAAAGCTACCAGGAACAGCTTCAAGTAGGAAGAAGAGCCCCCTTTAATAACCTATTGGGAAGACCAGATATTCACACTGAAGAGTGGAATCCACATCCCGAACTCAAAGTAGATTCAAAAGCTAAAATATATGGCCTGAAACTACAAAACTTCTGAATGAAAACACAAAGAAAAATCTTCTGGACACACTAGTCTGAGCAAAAGTACAGGCACCAAGCGTAGAGCTCGGCACGCTGGTGACTAGACATTGAAGTTTCTGCAGGGCACCGCAAGCACTCAGCAGCAAGAATACAATCCACCACAAATCAGGAGATACTGCAAAGTAGCCACCTGCATCCAGTAAGTGGTCAACACCCAAAAATTACAACAAACTCAGAGAAATCAATACCCCAAAACTAATGATAACCCTTTATAAATGAAGCAGAAGGCAAGAATAGAAACCATCTGTAGGATTAAATAACCATCCTACCTAACGAAAGATTCTGAATACCTCTAGTTAGGGAATCACCTTGGGCTTGTGTGATGCCCTCTGGGGACATGTACAAGCATCATAGAGGTGACAGCAGCATAACTTTGAATGGGCCCAGCTCTTCACCTGTAGACCAGAGTATCGCTGCAGGAACAGCATGAGAAAATGTGAGATGGCAGAATAAAGCTTTTGAGACAAGTGAGCCATTTGTCCCAAGAGGTCTGCGAATCGCTCAGGTATAAAATCCCTCTCTAACATAAAAAGTGTGGCTTTGTGATTTACATCTGAAAGCCGGAGTTCCCTCACTAGGTTTCCTAAGTAACAATTAAATGAATGTTAAATCCACTCATCAAACAAGCATCTACCTGCAGTAGCTAGAATTAAGATGCTGACACAATCTACCGAGGATGCTGAGGTAAAGCTTGGATTGTGGCACAGTCTCAGGAGCTTCCCCTCACCCCCCCCCATCACACACACACACACACCAACCAGGGTTATAACCACAATGAAGAGGTATTGGGTTTTGTCTGGAAGAACCAAGAGCCAGGGAAAAGAAATCTCCAGGAACTGAGTGCCTTAGAGGAGAATGACTCAGAAAGAGGGCCAGGCATGGACGGGGTAGGGAGGGATCTGTTTGGGGAGCTAGTGCGTTATTACAAGCAAAAGATGAGAAGCTCGGGGTAGCAGGGAAAAGAGGACACATGACAGCAGGGCCAGTACACGTATGACATTCATATGTACCCAGAGGTGTCATGCAGGCAAACCTGCCATCAAGTTTTACAACCACGGAGAACTTAGAACCATGCAGAAGTACAAGTATTCTTTGTGTGCGTGCAAGTGTGTGTGTGTGTGTGTGTGTGTGTGTGTGTATGTGTGTGTGTAAAGAAAAGCACAGGAGGGCATCAAAAGAACCAGCCAAAAGAGGCATAGCTCACTGAGACTGAATGGAATATGAAGCCGGTGTTGTTCATCAATAAGCTCGTGGCCTGCTGGGACAAGGACATGAAAAGGACATAGGACAAACAGTCCCTGGGGAGGAATGTGGACAGTGGTAGTACTCCAAGGTTGAGGAGCAGATGGTGGTAGAAGCACAGGGGGCCAGTAGGGGTACAGAGGGGGGTGGAGGATCAGGAATAAACTCAGAAGAGAGGAGAAGGTTTCTTCCCTGCTCCCTCTCAAGCTCCGGCTCCAACCTTCCCCAGCAGAGGTATACCTAGTACAGAGATGTGTACATTTTAAATTAGGTTCCCAATGACTAGAAGTACAGTGCAGAGCTACACAGCGAGGTACGCCTAAGGAAGATGCAGGCATGAAAGCATCTGATACATACATACTGTGACCTACCACCTCAACCTCACTCCAGGACCCACCTGGTACCCTGAGACTAGACCTGGAAGGTGGTGTTAACAACAGAACCTGGCCAGCACCCATTACAGAAAGGAGGAAGTCCAGAGGAGCAAAGCTCCTGCCAAGTCTTTCCACTGCAGTTGGGCTTAGCAGCGCAGGTTTAGAAGATGGCTCTTCTCAGTCAAGCAAGAGAATATGTATTGATTGAAATTGACAAGACTACGCATTACAGCAGCCGTGAACCAGGGTCTTATCCTCGTAGGCTCCCTAGGAAAGTTGTTCTCTCATCTTGCAGAGCTGAGACAAGAGTCTCACTTCCCAGTGTGTATCAGGGTCATCCCTTGAGCATCAATAGGCAGAAGAAACCCCTGCTCCTGATTGGCTCTGGAATCTTGCATGGGAAATGGACAAGGCTGGCACAGTACAGGTAGGAGGAAGGGAGGCTTGCCATCTGTGCCTCCATGGTTATCAGAAAACATGGAGTTTAGGTGTAGAGCAACTGTGAGTTACTAAGTAAAGTGGGCATTTCTAGGGACACACTATTCCATCATAATGTGCCTTCCAAGCGCACCTTCTTTATTTTAAGCTAAAATTTGGCATGCAAGCTGAGCATGTGAAGTGGTGTTTCTGCCTGTCATATTGGCCTTTTAGAGGGGTGTCTATGTCTTCTTAGATTATGGACTTAAATTGAGCATGCTAAGGTGCCAGGATGCTCCTGGCACTTCAATTTAGGGAGGCACTTTCTTACATGCATATGTATAGATAGATTTTTCTTAGTAAAATGCCCAGGATTCTTGTGGTCCAGGAGCAATCTCACAGCTGCAGGACTAAGACCTGACTACATACTTATTCTTGCATGGTTCCTTTAGTTTTCTCCTTAACTGCAAACCCACTGCGCAGTTGCCTAGCCTGCAGGGTGCTTGGCTTAGTCCTCAAGAACCCTCCCTCTTCCTGTTCCTCTAAGGTCTGAGCAGACCAGACATCCATGGGAACTCCTCTCTCACTTCCTGGTCAGGACAGGACACCTCCAACAGGTTGAGAAGTATGAACCTCTACCGCTCCTTTCCTGGGTTTCTCCTTAGCCACTGACCACTCTTGCTCAGTTCTGTGTTCAGAGGGAACTGGGCTCACTCAGAGTCCACAGGACACCACCATCAACTGATTATATTACTAGTGAGCATCCAGACACTTTGGAATGGCATATTTTACCCTATGCTGTGTATTGGAACTCTTTCTAGGTCTCTGGGACAGCATGGCTGCCCAGGCTTGTTCTGCTACAGAGATGCTGTTCTTTTCCCCTCTGTGAACCATGGCTCTATCTCTTCCAGGGTTCGGTGTTTGTTCCAGTATAATGCTCCTTCCACAGCCCTTCTATTTCTTGTCCATATACCAAATCTGGTTATCTGTCCTAGAGGCTTTACTAGACTTACAATTACTACCATTGTTCTACAAGGTCTCCCTTCTCTGAACCTTGGCCATCTCTGGAGTCCACTTGATTCTTCTTTCTCCTCCCATGTCTCTGTTAGCTACACTGTTCAGTTATTCAGTTCTGAAAGACCTTGGGCATCCCCCTGGTCTTGGAGAAAGATGCTACGAGGACCACACCCAGTCCAGTAGAAAGGTAGTTTGAGAAGAGTTTGCTAGATGTGTGGTTTGCGCCTCCTCTTGAACAGGAAACAAATACTTCTGTAGAGACAAGATCATAGGGAAGGTACAGAGCTTGGTATCCAGTGTTCCCCAGGGTGATGGTGCAGAGCAGGGTGAAGGCCAGCACTGCAGCATTAATAATGGATGTCCTGCTGCCAGGAGGTTGGCTGTCATCAGTGTGTGTGCTCCACAGAAGTCCAATTAGGGCTGAATTATAGTAATCAATAGAGCAGCAGGCCTCAGATCTAAACACAGAAAGCAGCCCCTTCCACAGAGGGGATTTATGAAGGAGATGTGTGCCATAATTAGGCAATGAGTCTGCAGGCTGAACGCTCTCCCAGGTCTTCTACAACATCTTTGAGAGGGAAACTTCCATGCTGACACTCAACTAGCTCTGTGTAAACCAGGGTGCTCAGGCCTTTCAGAAGGAGAAAGGTGGAGGAGGTATCTATTCCAGAGAAGACCCCTACAGCAGGAGGAGGGTGGCTCTCAGTATCTGGCTGGTGATAGGCTACAGGCTTATCACTCTGTTTCACAAGGTTCTTGTGAAATACCTGTTCCTAAGGTAGTTTGTGGTGCTTCAGTAAATGCACACGGTGTCTGGTAAGGGAACTCCAGGTACCGTTCTTGTCCACACAGCTGCAGATGTATTACGTTGGTCTTTCTATCCCCATTTCTTGAGTACACTGCCTTCTCTTGTTGGCTTGTAAAATACAAGGAAAAGCCCTACCACCACCACCATGCAGCCTCCAGGCTTATTTTGATTATGGAAGCTTCTACTTTCCCAGAACTCTTGTGTAGTATTCTCCTAGCTGATCCAATTGAAAGCAAGCCTACTCCTCACACTGGAATACAATGCAGCTCTTGAAGTCTGTTCCATATATACACCATACATGCTCTGAATCCCAGAAGAGGAGGCCCTCACACTAGCCTAGTCTGCTCGGATCCACATCTTGGTCTCTGTTTTGGTTTATATGGTGAATATCCACCAGTAGCACCACCCTGGTTACCAGGGCTTTATAGTGATTTCTAGGATGTCCTTATTCCATAGTTTGGTTGAGAGTCCACTAAATGGCCACGTGTTTAGTGTTTGTCTCCAACATGAGGCTGCTGAGAGGTGGGTAGAACCATCAGAAGAAGTCTAGTGAGAAGCCCTTAAATTAGCAGAAGTGAAACTTTTAAAAGAATAATAGAACCCTAGCCTTTTCATTTGCCTTCTGGATGTGAGGAGACAGTTTGCTACACCATGTACATTACCAATTATATATATTGGAGAGACCCCAAACAGTAAATATGACTGACTCTGTAATAGAGCTCCCAAAACTTTGAGCCCAAACTAAATTTTTCTCCTTAATAATGAGGGATCTCTGGTATTTTCTTTTGTAGTAACAGAAAAGAAAAAAAAACACAATCTTTGTATTTCTATTTTCTCTTTGCAGGATTTTATGCTTATTTTCAGTCAAAATAACCATAGGAACTTCCGGTGCCTATAAAGTTAGAGTGTGAAGAGAGATTGGATGATGAAGAATAGATAGAAAGATGGCAGGATGAGTTGGTATGTGTCATGGTTTGAATATGCTTGGCCCAAGGACTGGCATTATTTGCAGATGTGATCTTTTTAGAGCAGGTATATCACTATGGGTGTGGGCTTTAAGACTGTCATCTTAGCTGCCTGGAAGTCAGTCTTCCACTAGCAGCCTTCAGATAAAGATGTTGAACTCTTGGCTCTACCTGCCCCATGCCTGCTTAGATGCTGGTGATGATGTAATAGAATAGGGGGGGCATGTTCCAGCTCGTACAAGCAACCGAACTCAGCATCTTTGGTCATGTGGTTCTGTCTTTAGAGTCCAGAATAGAAGGGACTACTTGGACAGTTGATGCTGGTTAGTTGGAGTGAAGAAATTCATGGCAATTAAGAAGAGACAGGCATTACTGAGGTGAAATCTTCTGACAGCAGAAAGAAGCTGTGTTTCAGAGATAGCCAAGGTTGTACCTGGTACTGCAGCTGTACTTAATAATATATAAATGTCACCCAGGTGGAACTGGTTTTGAAGGCATGAAGGAGTCATGAAGAACAGCTGAGGCTAGATAGTTTGAGAGGCCAGGGAAGGCCATTGGTGAAGGTGCAGCCCCAGTAGCAATTGATGGCCAAGGGATCAAAGTGGTAATGCGGAAGATTTTAGGCCTGACACCATGAAGCAAGCCAATCAGATGCTATTAGTAAAGCTTAGTTGCTGCAGAATACTTCCGAGTATCAGAGATGCCAGTACCATGGGATGATCAGCAAGAACAGCAGTAGTAGTGGAGTGAATCAACCTGAGCTTAGAGCGCTACAGAGGACAGAGGTGGAGAAGTGATGCCAGCCCTTGGAGAAGCCCAGAAGATCATGTCTAGATTCAAGACATTGAAACAGGAAGCTGTTAACATTGAAATTGCCTTGGAGATCCCAAGATGTTCAAGATGTCAGAGCTATGGGCTATCTGCTGAGGAAAGTTACTAATCGGGAGTGGAACCAGCCCAGAAGAAAGAAGTTTGTTGCAGTCAATAAGGATGAAAATGAAGTTGGTGATCTGGAAGCTAGATCTCCACGTCAGACATGGAGATGCAGAGTTTAGACTTTATTCAGCTGGTTTCCTGTCTTGCTTTGGGGATTACAGTTAAGTGATTGGATGAATCTCAGAAAAGGCCTTGAACTTTTGACTTTTAACATTGTTGAGGTTGCCATAGACTATGGAGACTTTGGAAGTTGGACTAAATGTATTTTGCATTATGATATTTTTAGGTATGGCTCCTACAGACTTATGTGTTTGAAAAAGCCTGTGGGGGCTAGGGAGTGGAATGTCATTGTTTGAATAGGCTTGGCCCAGGAAGTGGCACTATTAGGAGGTGTGGGCTTGTTGGGATAGGTGTGTCACCGTGCGTGTGGGCTATAAAACCCTCATCCTACTTGCCTGGAAGTCAGTCTCCTACTAGCAGCCAACAAATGAAAATGTTGAACTCCATCTGTACCATGTCTGCCTGGGTGGTGTCAAGCTCTCCACTTGAGGATTATGAACTGAACCTCTGAGCCTGTAAGCCAACCCCAATTAAATGTTGTCCTTATAAGAGTTGCCTTGGTCATGGTGTCTGCTCACATCAATAAAACCCTAACTAAGACAGTAGGCCACCCAATGGATAGATGATGGTGGCAGGGGGTGAGTAGATAGGTGGGTTATTGGATATGTGCGTGGGGAAATTGATAAACTGATAGGTACATGTTGGGTGGATGGAGGAGTAGATTTGTAGATAGGTGAATTCATGGATGGTTTGGTAGGTAGATGAGTAAATGAATATATGAAGGTAGGTAGATACATGGACAGATGAGTAGATGTACAGGCACATAGATGCATAGATGAGCTATGGATTGGTAGATGGTGAATGAATGAACTGAATGGTGGGTAGAAAAATTGATAGAAAGGTAGATATGTGGTCAAATGAGCGTCTGGGATGATGAAACAGTTGTATGTGTAGAAGAATAGATGGATGGAGAGACAAATTAGTGAAAATGCTGTTGAAATATGGATGACTAGAGAGTTAGATAAACATGCAAGTGGAATTATCTTTAGGTATATTACAGGTTTCTGTAAAGATTTGCATTATTTATATTAAAATATCAATAATAATAATAGTAGTAGTAGTAGTAGTAGTAGTAACAACAATACATTTAAGTCTCTAACTTCTCAAAATTATTAAGTATATATACATGACCATAATGAAAGCACTCTTGAAATTCTTGACTTCTAGAAGCAGTAGCAGGAGAGCAACTGTAAGTTCTAGGCCATTCTGGGCTACAGAGTGAGATCAGCCTAACACACACACGAACACACATGCACACACACACACACACACACACACACACACACATACACACACACACACACACACACACACACATATACTCCCCACACAATCCATTTGTTCTTGTCAGTCAGAATCTAGTGATGTAGTAAGAAGAGGAGTTACAAGCCCATCCAGTGCATCAGTGGCTAAGGGCTCAGTTACAAGACAGTTACCATGTAGACACACAGCATGTAGATCCTCAAATGAGTTGCTAAACACCATCAAGATTGGAATAGCATCCCTTCTCCCAGAGACAGTGCCCAAAGAAACACACAGAATACATGCTAACTTTTTACATTCAGGACCCTTCATAATCTCCTCTGTCATGTGGATATACAGTCCGTATTAAGTAGAGCTCTTATTTTTAAAAGGTGCTAAGAAGATAAGGGCAATAGGACCTGCTAGGAGAGAACGGAGTTGGGAGAAAAGTGTAAGCTGAAACTCACCATCTCTCCCTAGTCTTTGTCAGGACCACCCCTGGCAGAGCAGCACAATCAGAGAACCTTCTCCTTGTGCTTCCTGAGTATCAGCAGCCAGGACAGAAGGAATCCCACTTCCCTGGGCTCTAAGTCAGTGTCTTTCCAAGCTACCTCTGATCTTGCTCTCCTGGCCTGAGTTCTTTGTGATCTGCTGTCTGCTGTGCAGCCACTGAGATCTTTGTCTAGATATTTTCCTAAGAGCACAAGCTCTACCTGACACATCCCCATGACAACAGAAACAGACATTGGCCATGGCCATATATAAAAATGAAACTCTGATCTTCAGTGTGCAGTCATTAGCCTGGGAACTGACACCATACCTATAGCAGTGATTTTGGAAATTAGATCACCTTCTACAGCAATCAATCTGAAATGCTAAACAATGGCCCTTGAAAGAACCAACCAACAGCTCCACCTCTAGTGGCTTCCCCCGGTTTCTGTCTCCACTTCCAACTGAGAACTGGGCAGAATTCTAAATCCCATCCTGTACATCATATAAGATGTCACACTTCTCCCTCGGCCCATTTATAGCTTTCCCCATCAATGACTTCCAGTTTGAGCAGCCACTAAACTACTTCCCCTCTCCTCTTCCCACCTTTGAGTTTCTGCCATGTCCTAAAAACAATAGTTCATTCAGTTGCTGGAGTTAGCCCTAAACAAAGAGCCAATAAATATTTTTGTTGGGAAATCATTGTCCAATACCATAGACAGGATGGATCACTCACCACCCTTTTCCTCATCTATCTATCCTCCCTGCAAAAGGATTTGTAGTTTCCTCAGTAGACACTTCAGGGTCTGGCCAGCCAGAGACAAAAGCTAGGGTACAACCTCTTACTAGGGATACATACTATTGAGGGTGGCGTAATATTCCCCACAATAGAGTTAACCTGGTGGTGCCTGTAGGAATGTAGAACAAAGAAACGATGGTAACAAGCAAGATGTTGGAAGGACCCAGGAGTGGTGTGAGTGGCATGTGACCTGGGCTTGTGCAGGTGAATCTGGAAGCAGGAAAATGGGATGTATACATACAAGGTATCTTCATTCCCAACACAAAAGAGTGAAATCAAGTCATCTTGCAGAACAATGGAAGAAACTGTGGGGCATCCTAACTTAACTGCATCAAGACGGGCTCAGAAGGACAAATGTCGCATTTTCTCTCATGTGCAGAATCTAGATTTCAAAAAGAATATGGCCTCAGGGCACAGTAGTAGAAACAGAAGCAGGTAGAGATCTCTGTGAGTTCAAAGCTACCTTAGTCTACATAGTGAATTGCATGGCTACATAGTGATGCTTTCAAAAAGAAAAGAAAAGGGGGGCATGAAAGTAGAAAGATAGAAAGGAAGATACTGAGTGCTAGCGGGGGGGCAGGGGGATAGAGTATGATGGTGCAGTAAACGTGATTAAAATACATTAGACACAGTTGGGTGTTGGCACATTCCTTTAATCCCAGCACTTGGGAGGCAGAGGCAGGCAGATCTCTGTAAGACCAGCCTGGCTTACAGAACAATTTCTAGGACAGCCAAAGATACACAGAGAAACCCTGTCTCAAACAACCAAAAAAAAAAATTAAGCACATATACGATGACAATGGCAAGATCAAACCTATGATTTTTATCAGGAATCCATGCTAATAAAGGGAGAAAGTCTTGATTGGTGTTTTTATTCTAGGGAAGAAACCATGACCGAAAACATCTTGGTGAGAGAAGGGTTTGTTTCAGTTGACAGCTTGGTCCATCATGCAGGGAATCCTCAGCTGCTGGAACTGCCGGCAAGAACCTAGAAGCAGGAATCTAGAAGCAGGAACCTAGAATCAGGAACCTAGAAGCAGAGACTGTGGAGGAAGAAGTGTTGCCAACTGGCTTGCTCCCGGTAACTTGCTCAGCCTGCTTTCTTCTACACACCAAGACCCCATCTCACTACCACTCACAATGGACTAGACCCTTCCCTATCAATCGCAAATCAAGAAAATGCCACCACAGATTTGCCTGTGGGCCCATCGCACGGAAACGATTTGTCAGTTACTGTTCCCTCTTCACAACAAACTCTAGCTTGCATCAAGCTGACATAAAACTGGTCAATATAGGGGTAAAGGGAGGAAATTTCAGTACTTCAAAATGAGGAAAGAAGGGGGGAGGGGAGGTAAAAGAAACGAAAGAAGAAAGGGGAATTGGGAGCCTATGGAAGATGCACAGAAGGCAGGCCAGACAAATCAGAAGGAACATGGAGAAGTGGGAAGATTCTAGAAGGTCTCGGCCATTTGTGCCTCAGAGCTGTTGTACCTCTCTGCAGGGCCTAAAATGCTGATAGTTTAAAAGTGTTTCCCAATAAATAGATTAAAAAGGCTTAAACCTCTGTTTCCTCTTGCTCTGTAGTCATAAAGCTATAAACACTCCTGGGATGGCCGGGGTTTGAATAGGCACATTTTTTGCAGTGTGTCTTATATATCTGAACTATGGCTCATAAATCAAATTTGGTTCTTTTTTTCTGGGAAGTAAATTATTTATCCAAGCAGAGCACAGGGCAATAGAAGAAACATGGAGAAGAGACTATTTGGGGTTATCATTTGTGTTTCCTAAGATGAGGCTGCATCCAGAGTGGGAGTTCCTGCCTAGCCAATGCCGGAATCTTTTTTAATTTAGTGTGCTCTCTGTGGGTAGCCATAGAATTCAGAAATTGCCTTTATATTGAAGATTCACTCATGGAATTCAAAGCAGGGTTTTGCTTTGGGTGCAGTAGGATCCTTTATGGTTGCTGACTGAAGCAACGCGCAGCAATGAGCATCCTCAGCGAGGTGTTCCAAAGTTTGTCTTTGGAGCCCAGGAAGCCTGTGATGAGCTCATCTCAGGTCCTCTGCTTAATGTAATGTCCAAGTCCCATTCTATTCCCAACATACACTCTGCTCCTAGCAACTTCAGTCCCCACCTAAGCAGATAGGATAACCCCGTCTTTCCCACAGGATATTTACAAGATGGAAAGTGATTATATGTAGCCCAGAACAAGCCATCGGAGCAAAGATAGTCAACCAACAATGTCCAAGACAACAGAGCCCACAATGAAGATAACATAAGCCGTTTCTTTGGTTAGGCCCCATGGAAGACCTGTAAAAGATCACCAGTGGATTTGATGTCAGCCAAGTATCTTAAGAAGACAGACACAAGGTCACCTCATTGTTTTACCCTGCCATAGGCGTCAGGGTTCACACAACTACATGTGGGGTACAATGTGCCGTAGGCTGAATCAAGTAGAAACCTCTTCTTGCTCTCTTGTTCACCATCACTGAAGGCAGCAGAGGAATCTTATTTCCCATGTGAGTAATAAAACATCTAGCTGGTAAGATTTGCTTTAAGAATCCAGGAAATATTATGGCTGACTCCAGAAACAGAACTATATATTTTCCATATATACTATGGGATGGTCCCTGGGGTTACCATGGTCCCAGCTCCCATGACTTGCAGTCAAGAATTGTTTTTCTCTGATTTTTATGCATAGGGGAGAAGAAGTTACGGCAAACAATTCTGGTTAACCTGAGATGGAGCAAGAAAGGACTCCGGCTAGTGCCATGAAAGAGATGACCAACATCTCAACCTTACCTTCTGGCCTCCAGAACTGGATGACAACATTTTAAGCCACCATTTGGCCTTTTGTACAGCATCCCAAAATTTACATGGGAGAGGAGGTCATGTGGATTCTGCAGAAGCAAACATTGGTCACAGGGCTGCTTCATCTCCAGATACTTAAAAGTTCTCTGTCCCACCTGCCCCATGAGAGCTCCATGCAGAGTCATTACCCAAAATGCTAATGACCTTGAAACCCAAGCCAGTCCATATTATTTATTAATCTATATTCTTCTGATGGAAAGGGAGAGTCGTGCCTTCAAACTGGACACTGAGAGATTTTTTTATACTGATAGGATAAAAATATTTGGCTGAGCCAAGTTGACTCCAAACTTAAGCTAAAAGCATCCATTCCCTGAGGATGGCAGTTTATTGAGTTTTCAGGGGCTGAAACAACAAGTCTCAGTGTGTTTGTGTCTACCATCATAGTGGGCCCAGGTGTCAGCTGCAGCCACATCCTCAGAACCCAGCCACACACAAATGTCGATGCCAGCACCAAGAGAATGTATTCATTAGGGTTTCTATTCTTGTTCTAAAACTCTCTGATCAAAAGCAGCTTGGGGGAACAGGTTTCATTCAGCTTACAACTCAGATGTATTCGAGTCACTCTCAGGGAAAGAACTGATAGAAAGACCATGGAGGTACACTGTTTACTGGCTTGCTACTCAGATTTCTCAGTGTCTTTTCCTATTTAACCCAGGACAAACTGGCCAGGAGTGGCACAGCCACAGTGAACTGGGCCTTCCCACAACATGTATTAATCAAATCAATATCCCCACAGACTTGCCTATAAGCCAGTCCAATCAGCCATCTTTTCCATGAAAATCTTCTCCTCCCAGATATATTGAGGCTCGTGTCAAGCCAAAAAAGATGGAGGCATACTGTGCCTACTACTAAAGCAATATTGATGGCCTAATTCTTAGACCTGATCTCATTTAGAAATGAGGTAATCAAGTTCAAAATATAGGCCTTTAGGATGTCCCTCCTAATCCAAGCTGGCCGTCCTCCTCATGAAAGGGGTTAGGGGTGTTAAAAGCGCAAGATGTACATCAGAGAGAGGAGAGAGTGTGAAGACACAGGAAGGGCACAGCCAAATGATGAGGGAGATGGAAACCAAAGTTTGCTAGCAACCACCAGAAGCTAAAAGGGATGAGGAAAGACTCACCCAGCGCTGCCAGAACAACACCCAAACATGTGGTTTTAGATTCTGACCTCTAGCACTGTGAAACAATGAGGTCCCTTCATTTTAAGGTGTATGGCCATTTCTTCTAATGACCCCAGGAAGTTGGCACAGGGCATCATAGCTTTGGCTTTCTAAGGTTGATTCCAAGACCGGGATCCAGTCACAGGGAGAGCAGTGGGTGGCCTGAGGTTCCAGGAAATGCTAATGACGGAGCGGTAGAAAGCAAGGTAGGGATGGAAGGTAGCCAGCAAGGGTGCTTCCTCCGGAGAAAGGCCACTTCAGAATACTGAGCAAGATTCATCTGGGGAAACTCTAGTCTAGGTGAACACATGCCAACAGAGAGTCCTGAACTGTGAAGTGGTTCTGATGCCTCTACACTAACTCCCAGGATCACATAGTGCGATCTACAGGGAAAGTTCTAGAAACCCTGAAGGAGGAAGCCTTCCTGGCAAGAGCCAAGTGAAGAGATACTATGTTCTTCCCTTTGCTATCAGACCTTTGAGACAATGTATCCTAAGGAAGTGAAATACATCCCCCACCCTCATTCTAATCCTCCCCACCCCTACCAATGCACACACCCCTCCTCCCGACTGCCCCCCAACTGTTCCTCCTCCCACTTCAGAGAAGAAGAGAAAAAGGCTGAAGCCCGATGCCAGCCAGAGGAGAAACCTGTCTCCCAGAAGGAGGTTTCACACAGTTCTGACAATTTGTCAAACTACCTTGTAGGCAGTGGCTCCCTATCTCCAGGATTTATGAGTCATCTGCCTCGCAGAGGCAGTGATGTGACAGGACAGTGATAGTCAGGACCACATGATGCTCAGGCTCACCTTGTTCCTTCTGTTTCAGCCTAAGCCTCATGTCAGGACCCCCAAGATGAGGTTAGGAAGACGGTCTATTTGTTTCTCTTCTCCATGTGGCCAGAGTGTGTAAACTTCCTGTCTTTGCTTCAAAGCGTTGTCTGTTTAATTGGTTCGTTGAGGAAACGTGGCCAGGTTTAGCTTGTCAGAGCTGTTGAGGCCCAGGTTTTCCTTCTAGCAAATCTGGTACCAGGGCCACTGGCCGAGGTTCTCCATTTCTTCTTCTCTCTTGGTTCTTGCCGTAACTCTGTTTTCCTTCTGAGTAACTCTCCTAAAGTCATCTCGCATCATGGGACTGGCTGATGGATAAATATTATAATGGGGGATCTCACATGACAGATCACCCCCAAATGAGGGCCACTGTCTGT
The DNA here is from genome assembly GCF_963924665.1 of Micromys minutus. Taxonomy (NCBI): domain Eukaryota; kingdom Metazoa; phylum Chordata; class Mammalia; order Rodentia; family Muridae; genus Micromys; species Micromys minutus. Next base: position 8,022,968 of record NC_137967.1, on the reverse strand, counting down.
GATGGTGAGACTTCACACCAGAACAGAAGAAGTAGTCTCGTGGAAGTGGGCTGCTTCCCAGAACTGATCTCAGCAATGACAACACCTCTAAAGACCCTCAGTGCATCATCCTGAGATGAGGAGCACCCAGAATGCCATGGACCTGCTTCCCTGGCAAACCTTTCACTTGGTTTTGTACTTCTTTAAAGCTAAAGCTTGTGTCAATATTCAGAAGGCAGATTTGAGGGTCGTTGAACCTACCTGCTTTTCCCAATATGGCCACATTGATTAAATCTCCATTTCTTGTCTGTCATCCTCCTGTTTAGTAGTGGTGAATGCCTGCCTGCCTGAGCTGCATCTGTGGAAACTCCAATAACTAGGACTTCAGGCTAAGACTCCACTAATACCTGGGACAAAGCCATCAGACACAACGGAGGACCTGGCAAGGCAGAAAGCTGTCAGTCCAGCATCAGGACATGGTGACATGAATGGTCCATATTTGTGAGAAGGGATAAAAATAGGAAGAAGGCAAGGCTGGAGTCCCTACTGGGCTATGTAGGCAGTAGGAAAGTAATAAGGATTTTAGTAGAGGAATGACCAGACTGTAGCTTAGCTCTTAGAAAAGGCTGTTTATCATAGTCAGGATTAATATCGGCCATAGTATGTTTTATAACTGGCCACTGTGACCAAAGCAATTTGTGCAGGAAATACTTTGTTTAGCTTACACTTCCACATCTTTGTTCACCATTGGAGGAATTCAGAACAGAGACTCGAGCAGGGCAGAAACCAGGAGGTAGGAGCTGATGCAGAAATGGGGCTTAGTGGCATGTTCCCCATAGTTTTCTCAGCCTGCTTTCTTATAGAACCCAGGACAAGCAGCTCAGGGGTAATCTCAGCAAAATTAGCTCTGTTCCCCCACTTTAGTTACTAAGAAAAATGCCCCACAGACTAACCCAGAGCCCAGATTTATAGAGGCATATTTTCCACTGAGGCCCTCACCTCTCAAATGACTCTAGCTTGTGTCTAGTTGTTCAACAACTAACTCTCCATCAGAGTGTGATGGATGGTGTATGGGAGAAGGGAAAGTGGAGAGGAGAAAACTGCTAACTGCGATCCAGGAATGGGGATGGTGGGGGTTTAAATGACATGACAAGGGCAAAGGAGAAGGGTGGTGGGATATGTGTGTGTGGGTCTGCGATCCTAGACTGGGGAAGACAGCCTCCGGGATCTCAGGAAAGAGACAGCACACTGTGAGATCCCCTGGCAGATGAAGGCTGGCCTCAAGATTCCTGGGTTGAATAGATTCAGAGAACAAGACAACCCACCCTGCCCCTCGTTCTCCTTGTCAGTCCAAATTCCAGGCCCATTGAAAATATTAAGCCACTGGGAATTAGGCAGATGAATTCTCCAAAGTTCTCCCGGTTGTCATTTTATCTGGGGCAAATGTATTTGGAAGCCACAGGGTTCCCATAGTCCTCAGGGATTGGAAGCTGGGAGTCCATTTGCCAGACTACAGCCTGCACTCCAGACTGCTTCAGAAGAGCGGGTCCTCGGCACAGTCTCATAAATAAGTGAATAAACTAAATAATGCATCCCAGACTAATGTGGTTCTCATTTCCTCAGATACGGTACAAAAGCAAATTGCTCCGTAGAAGACCCTCAAAAGAAAACAGGAGTGAACGTGTCTCCCATTAATGGCAGATATACCAGAGAAACATGGCAGGGGCTATGCAGGGCCATAGCTGCCTCGCGCTCTTCAGCTTCCTGACTTCCATGCACCGAGCTTCACTGCCTTTATGTCTTTCTCCATGGGACTGTGAACAATAGGACCCTATTGATTGAGTCCATTCAGTTCCCATGTTAGCAATGGGCGGGGGAAGCTCTGGGGATAGCATGGTTCTTCGAAGCATTTCTGGGAGAAATCCAGACCTGGACTTAACGGGCTTGGGGTAAAAGACGGACATTGTGTGAAAATCTTTCTTGTCACTTTGACCTGATCAAGGAGAACCTAAGTAGCTAAGAAAGTGTCCTTTCCAGTGCATCTGTGAGGGCATTTCTAGGTAAAATTACATCCCCACTCCCAACCAAGTAACACCCTAACTAGGAAAGCATCCCAGAGAGCTCTTAAAAGGGGTGATGGAGATGCTGAAGTGTTGCTTTCCACAACAGAAATCTTCTGGCAGGGGACGGGAATGTGGGGATGGAAGGAAAAGAGTTTTATTTAAGGAGCAGGCTACTGAAAGTTAGACCACATTCAGTGTGTGTATACATGAAACAAATTGGACTGTGTGGTTTTTTTTTTTCCTTTGTTTTTGTTGTTTTGCTAAGAGCGGAGGTCACAAGGGCTAGGGGAGCAGACAAGGAGTAAGTGGGAAGCAAGTGTGATTGAGGCATATGATGTGAAGTTCCTAAAGAATCAATACCAATTTGTATTGGAAAAAATTAACCAATGGAAAAGACGGTTCTTAAATATGGTTGGCATTTGCCAATGAGCTTCCAGAACAGGGGCTACTAGCATGGTCTCTGTCTGTGTATGTATCTGTCTATCATCTATCTATCTATTTATCTATCTATCTATCTATCTATCATCTATCTATTTATCTATCCATCCATCCATCCATCCATCCATCCATCCATCCATCCGTCTGTCTGTCTGTCTGTCTGTCTGTCTGTCTATCTATCTATCTATCTACCTACCTATCTATCCATGCATGCATCCATCCATCCATCTATCTTATCTATCTGTCTGTCTATCCGTCTACCTATCTACCTATTTACTTATCTATCTACTTACCTATCTACCTAATCTCTGTCTCACTCCTTGTCTCTGTCTTTCTCCCTGTCTGTCTCTGACTGTCTCTCCCTTTCTGCCTCTGTCTGCCTGTCTCCTCCCTCTTTCTTCCTCTCCCTATCTATCTCTGTGTCTCTTTCCAGTTTCTCCCTCTTTCTGCTTTCTGTCTTTCTCGATGAGAGTGCTTTCTTCTGCCACACCCTACCCACCTTAATGGACCAAAACATCTGTAACCATGAGCCAAAATTAAACCAAACCTAAGTGTTACTTCTGTAAGATGTTGGCTCACAACAATGAGGCCGTCTAAGTTACACAGCCACCTTGAGGTAAGCTATGAGGAACAACCCCCAAGAAGGAATGCCTCAGTGCTGGATGCAAATGAGCTGGAGAACAGCCCCCACGCTAGCTAGCAGTCTATGGCTGCTGCTGTCATACAGGAAGGAACTCCAGGCACTTAGGCTTCCTCTTTGGCTCCTGTCCTTCCGTTGTCACTTCTCCTTGGGAGAAGATGAATCAGCACTCATACACTCATTCATCATTATATTACATGCCATTCTGTATCCTGTCAAAGAATCCGAGAAAACACAGTGAACAGGGTTGAGGCGGGGGGGATTGGAGACAGCAGTGGGCAGTTGCTAAACATGCTGCCAGGTGATCAAGTAAATGCTGAAATAACACTGAGCTTGGCAGAGAACGCAGAACGCAGCTGGTTAAGTGATGTCACTGGGCTCAGTGGTGCAGGACCAAGCCATAAATGGAAATCAAATCCTGCAGAGGAAAGAGGCACCAAGGATGCCAGCTCCCAGATCCTTAGCAACTCTCCTGCTTGATTTTTACAGGTTCTCCCTCAAAGATTATCAGGGACCAAATAGCCTGTGATCTGCCAAACACTTGGAATGGGCTCTGGTCTGACTTCCAGCCGCATCCTTGGACCACACATAGTACAGTGTAGTGCTGCCGTTTCAACACTGGACTCACCATCTCAGAGAAAGCCTATCTAGTCTTCGTCCTGGGTTGTTTTATTTGTGCTGATGGATGGAGGGGAACCCAGTAGCATACTTTGATTTTCTCTGGAGAAGCTCTTCTAATAATGTTATAGCATTATCACCTGTAGTTGGGATAGCAACCCTCTAAAGTAGGTGTTAACATTATCTCTGCTTCCCAAGTGCCGTATCAATCCACAGAGGTCAGGGAAGTGAGACATGGGGCCTGGTTCCCAGATCAGCAGCATCTGCATGGCTGGAGACATGACAGGATGCCAATCCTGTGTCACTTGTGGCTGCTTTCCTATTGCAGTCACAACTGACCAGTGTTGATCAGGACTACATGGCTCATAAGCCCCAAAGTATTTCCTCTCTGGTCCTTTATAGTAGTCTCTGAACCATGGCTTACATCCCAAAGATCGGCCTCAGTCCTAGCACAGGTCTGGGGAAGCTGCAGTTTTTCACCACGGCTTACTCTGGCTTAGGCTGCAGAGTGCTCCTCACTGGGAACTTTGCCAATGTTGTGCTGGCAAAGGGACAGGAGACACAACAGGCCATGTGCCCCCGCTTTCAGCTGCTGGTTGCTTCTGGCCACACACACTCAATTTCTTCCTTTCTCATGATTCACCCACTGTCTGTCCTTTACCCACAGGGTGGACTAGATATGCACAGCACTGGGCTACAAGGCCAGCTACACTGGCCTTCCATTCTCCATTAACTGAAGAGCCAATGTGCCACAGTGTACCAGTAACAAGACAACCCCTAAAACACTCCCAGGAGAGCAGATGAAGCCAACCCCATGTATTTCTCTCTTATAGCTCTGTCCTGAGGGGGACCTTCAGTTCTTTATCTCCATGGCCACCTATAATGAAGATCACTCAGTACCTCTGCCCAATCTCAGTTCCTTAAGATGCTTCCTGACTAGACAAGACTGAATGTTTGTTCCAATTGAAGTAGGAAGTATGGGATTTTCCTCCCTTCCAAGTTCAACCTGAAATGTAATGGTTGCTGAGGCAGAAATAGAAGATGGAAATTTCCAGAGCTGAGAGATGGCCAAAGAGTATGACCCTCATGAGTTAATTCTACCATCGTAGAGTGGAGTAGTGGCAAATTCTCATTTCTACCATCTCCAGCTTACAATCTTTGGCTTCCCACCCAGTCTTGATACAATACAGGGCCCTTCCCTACTTCTTCGCCATGCTCCTGGATTTCATCACCTCTGGGCCATGAAAGAAATGAGCCTCTATTCTTACGCATTCCACAGACCCAGGCATTCTGTTGCAGTAGAAGAAAATGGATCAAGACAGGGTTGAGCCCTGCTTCTGATCTCTAACCACCTTGGCGTATCTTTCTCAGCGGCAGATTCTTCTGAGAGAACTCTCTTGAAGCACTTGCTCTTTGGTTCCAGGCACATTCAGGTAGCTGTGTGAAAACCCGTAGCATCCTCTCCTCTGTGATGATTTGTGTGTGGTCTTGTCACCTCAGGCCTCGACGGGAGAGTCATCCCCAGTCCATTGTCTGTGAGCCTTACTGGGGAAACTGAGGCACGGAGAAAACACGGACGTTTCAGCCAGTCTGGCTAACTTGATTTGACTCTAGCTCATGGCTCATGTTGCCTCTGTGCATCACTCAAAACCTCCAGCATTCTGGGTGAAATAATTTCAGAGCCTCATACGCAATGTTCGTAGGCTCTAACAAAGTGAACGGCATGTCTTCTTGGAGCTGCACAGTTCTGAGCATAGAATGCCCTACACCCCAGCACTGGAAGCCTTGAGTAAAACCTAGTGTGGACGCCAGCGGACAAGCTGTGTCCCTAATTGTGAGTATCTCGTTGCACGTTTTTCTTTTGTACGTACACGTCGAGCACAAAGGGCTTCACCTTTCCATCCCCGCAGGTACACAGAATGTGATCCCACCTTCGTTCTGTTACTCTTCCTGCTCACTTCCACTCTCCCTTTACCTCTATGCTCAGGGCTGCCCGTTTGGCTTAATGTCCTCCTTTTCTCCTGCTTCCATTGATGAGAGAAAAGAAACAACCGTTGTTAGCTTGTCCGTGATGTCTAGGAGCTGTAGAGATGGGTTGGCGGGAAAGAGTCTGAATTTAGGTCCTTGCACCAACATGGGGCAGCTCACAATGGCTTGTGCCTCCAGCTCCAGGGGACCTCATCCCCTCTGATGGCATCCGAGGAAACTGAGGCACCTACCCACCCTTTCCACAGATGCAGTAATAAATAATGAAAATTTTTTTTTTTTTAAACTAAGGGACTGGAGAGATGGCTCATCTATTAAAAGCATTAACTGTCTGCCAAAAAAAGCAGAAAAAAAAAGAAAACAAACAAAACTGGGTTCCAATCCCAGAAAACACACACACACACACACAAACATATACACACACAAAGAATACATATTTTTAAAATTTTCCAATTCCACCCATTTTCCTGTACACGGCAGATTCTCCCTTTTTCTTATGGTCAAGTGGAAATGAACTACATTACATACCTGTATGAATGGATATTTTCTTGTCTTTATCTATCCATCCATCAATGGACACATAGGATGAATTCGTGTCTTTGCCTATTGTAAACTGTACAGATGTCTCTTCAGTATGGCAACTTTGATTCCTTCAGCTAAAATGACTGAGGGGATGTTTGAAGCAGCTCCTTAGTGATTTCTATGATGGCCGCCCTGTTTCCAATCCTAACAGCAGTGAATGGGGTTCCCCTCACCTCCCACCCTCACAGGCATTTTTGTTGTTGGATTTTGGATTTATGGCTTATGTACTTCATTTAATGAACATGAGTATTCTTGCAAGCACGTGTCTACGGCATGTGCCCACCTACAGAGAACACCCCAAAAAGGCTTCAGATCCATAGAACTGGGATCACTGATGGTTGTGAACTACCATGTGTGTGCTGGGAACAGGTCCTCTGCAAGCGCAACAAGTCCTCTGAAATGATGACACATCTCTCCTGGCCCTGTTCTTGACAGTCAGTGTGAGTGTGGTAACACGGAATTCCAATGTGGTTTTTATATGCATTTCTCTGATGGCTACGGAGGAGGAACATTTTCTCGTGGATCTATTGGCCATTTGTATTTCTTTCAAAGCGACTCTGTTTAATGTTTCCAAGAAAGCAAATCTTTGGTTCCTGCCACTCCCAGCACCAGGGAGAATGGACCCCACCTTCTTCCTCTTCCCCCCTCTGAGGCCTGTGGCTTTTCTCTTTAATCCCTCACATCTGCCTATTGTGTTTCTTCATAGCCTCTCTCTCACATTCCTCTCACACTCTCTGGATCATTAGCATCCCTGTAAAGTGTGAGCTGTGCGTTTCTTAAATACACAGGGCCCCAGGTCTCCATGGACCCAGCAGGTGATTAGTAGTGAGGAGGACCCTGGGGAATGCATGTTCTAACAAGGGCACCAACCCTCTGCAGCAGAGATTGTGGTGCAGACTACCTCCTTTTCACTCCTTCGGAAGCATCCTTCTGATTCATTCTCTAATTTCCACCTGGTAGGGGATGAATACCATTCGCTGAGAAAGTAACAAGTTCTCCTGAAGATGCTTGGGAGCATGTGAAAAGTACTTCATTAATTCTCACCCTGCTCCTTGGAGATGGCGTCGTGATGGCTATAATTATCCCACGATTACCCGGAGGGAGTGAAGTGTTCTTAGAGAACAAACTTAAGCAACAGGGGCAAAGTGACTGCCAAGCAGCCCCCAGAAAGTCTGCAGAGGCGCCTAGGTCGCAGAAGAAAGAAGGAAAGCCAACGGGAAAATAGAGCCAACTAAAGTTGTCACGGACCTAGAGACATTGTAGTGCGCCAGCAAGCTTTAGAAAACATTGAGTTATTTGCTGTTATCTTCTAATCAGGTGGCTTGCAGATAAAATTCCCAACCAGTGGGTCCTCCTGGAGCGCCTAAAGCAATAAGCTTGCAGAGCTGAATGAGTCCCAAATCCCTGATTACTTACTTTGTCCGGGCTCTGCTGGCAGACAGACATCAGAAAGTCCAGTCCAGTCTGTGGGTCATACTGCTGTCCTGGGTGAACACGAGGACAGGACTGACATTTATTCTCTACAGAATGGTGCATCAGACTTGTGGGCCTGTGCTGTGGACAGCTGTCTGACATGGTCATGAAAGTGCTTTAGGATTTTTTTTTTTTAGACCCATGATCTTCAGTAATCCCGTCTACATATCACTACAGAGGGGGCAATGCTTTGAATGTTTTATCACAACTTGAGGGAATACATCACTTTAGGCTTCCCTAAAGCCTCAGCGCCCCCACTGTGTTGCCAAGTCAAATAAAGGGGAACCACATTTGAAAGCTAAGCAGTGGCTGCCCAGAAGAAAAACTGTGATGCATTTAAACGAAGCGGACTTCTAAGAGACAGTGAGCAGTATCAGAGTGAGTTTATCACTAACAAAGCTGTCATATGCTTGGAGCTTTTTCTTTTTTCTTTTTTCATGGCGCTTTAAGATTAAGTTAACATTAATTTAGCATTAAAGCTGGAATTTAATAAAGTCTGACAAAGAAATCAAGCCTTTAAACAATATATCTAACGCCCCGTGTTAATTCGCAAAGCGAGGGAAAAATAATTACATTCGAGCATAGAACAAAATGTTTTCTCTTAAGTTCCCAAATACACAAAAGAAGGATCTAGCAACATATAGGTCTTTCAGTAAGCAGAAACGCAACAACACTGAAAGTGCCATTCCTCAACTCAGAACCAACCAAAAGGTGCAGACAATTCCCAGACAACTACAGAATCACATCTGTAGCAATGCACTAATGAGCTTTTCCTCACCGTGACCAACAGTTTGAGCGATAAAGAAACAGAGATGTATTTTGTCTCCGCACTTCAGAGCCTGAACCCATGACCAGCTAGTTTTATCACTTTGTGTTTGAAGTGGGGAAGGGTATAATAGTAGCAGGTGTGAGCAAGAAAAGTCTGCTTACGCAATGGTGGCCAGGAAACAGAGAGTAGCAAGAGAGGGCAGGTAAAGATATACATATCTAAGTCATTCCAGTGCTCTATTTTTATCAATGAGACCCTACTTCCAAAAGTCATTCAAATTTTGAATATATAGGTGGGGTTCTATATGAACTAATCATATCCAGAAACACCCTGACAGGCACACCCAGAGTTATGCTTTATTAATCCCCTTGATCAGACTCTTAGTCTAACCGAGTCAGCAGTCAAATCAATACAGGTGTATCTTGATGGTCTCTAGGAATCAGGAAAAACCCAGAGCTACCTCTTCCATGATCCAACGGAACAACCGCTCCCTGGACTAGTCGTAAGGAACTGTCCACACACAGTGTTTCATTTCTCAGAGCACACAGCTTTGGCGGCCTCAAGACTGGCAACACAGAGCTTCCCCAACACAGGAGTACCTGTGGTGATTTGAGTGAGAATGGTCCTTTTCATAAGATCTTAAGTTTGAATGCTTGACCCCTGCCCTGTTGGTAGAATTATTTGGGTAGGATTTGGAAATATGACCTTGTTGGAGGTGTGTCACTGGGGGATGGGCTTTGAGAATTTAAAAGTCCACACCATCCCCAGGCCTCTCTCTGCCTGGTGAATGTGGATCAGACATAGTTTTCAACTACTGCCCAAGCACCATGCCTGCCTACCTGCTGACAAAGTATGATTTAAAAATCAAGACACAGAAAGAATATTAGAGGCTCTTACTGGACTTTTCAACCTCACATGCCACGATGTTCCCTGGGATGACCCACAAGGCCCTTCTTACAAATCTTGTAAAACATGCAAATCAACATTGCTAGTAAATGCCAATGTGTTTTACAAGGCCTAAAACTATGTTTTCTAGAAGGCTGTAGTAGTTTAAGAATGAACGCCATAGGCACATACAGTTGGTGGAATTGTTTGGGAAGGATTGAGAGGTATGGCCTTGTTGGAGAACATGTTTCACTAGGGACAGGCTTAGAGGTTTCAAAAGTCAATGCCATTCCTAGTGAGCTCTCCCTCTCCCTCTAACTCAAAGAACAGGATACTAGCTATTAGTTACTGGTCAGTGCCATGACTGCCTGACTTCTGCTACTTTCCCCAGCGTGATGATTATCTACTCTCCTACTCAAGTTCTTTGCTTCATGAGTCTTAGTCTCCCTCTCATAAAAGTATCCTGCACATCTTCTTTTTACTATTTATTTTAATTTTTAATTGTGTGTGTATATATATACATTCAAATGTGCACAGGGTCACTCATGAGCCCCAAATTAAATGCTCTCTTTTATCTATTGCTTTGGTCATGGTTTGTCTTTACAGCAGGAGAAAAATAACTAAGACAAAGTCCTACCAACATAAGTAACATCCAAAGACCTGATCCTACAACCAATGAATTTATTGTTACTACTATGTAATCTATAACAGGACTTTCTCAGACATACCAGCAATATAAATAAAGACACAGAGGTTTTCTAATAGTTGAAATCTTAGGCCTTTTAGCTAGGGCAGTCTCCCAGCCAGTTGTCATGCTTAACCCGACTAATCCTGGTATCATGTCCTGCACATGGCTAGCTCCACCTCTCTGCTCTACTCTGATCTGTCTATTCACCTCCCTGTGCACCTGCAAATCTCCCATGTCTCATTTCTCCTCCCAGCTATTGGTGATCAGCTCCTTTTTAGATCCAATTAGATCCAATTCTAAATTGCCTCTAGCTTACTGAGCAAGGATGAATATTTACAAAATATGGGGCTGATGATGGGTCATAGAAATATCTACCAAAATCCTGCCAGCATTTAGCTCTCTGCTGGCACAGAATTAGCAATTGAATCTACAAAGACACACCTTCACACAGCAGTGATCAATTTGCTATTGTAAATGACAATGAGAGAGATTAACTAACTTCAGCTTTCTCTTTATTTTTGTTGTTTTGGTTTTGGTTTGTAAGATTCTTTTACTACATAATTTGTATAAAAGTCTACATATTTCCCTGAGCAAATGTCAGCATGCTTAAAGGTCTTGGCTGTGTAGGACCACATTCTTAAAAATGGTTGTTCTAATGTCCAAACTATGTCTGAAGCTGTAAAGATAAAATTTGAAGGCTTACACTTTCTAAGTAATGTCAATGAAGATAAAAGGCAGCACAGACATAACCAATAAGTAATCCTGTCAAGGAAAACAGATTTTCTCTCAAACCCTCTGAGACATATTTGTCAAGAGAGTCACGACGGAGGCACAGATGCTAGAGTATACTCAGAAGAAGACTTAGGTGCACTATCTAAACTACCCTGAGTTAAACCAGGGCCACAACTTAGTATCACAGAGATTGGGTATCATTTGAAATGGCTCAATATATTTTCAGTCTATAAGACCAGTCAGTGGTAAATCAGCTATGTTGTTTTTTTCATTACTGAGGGAAAGCACTTGTTAGAAGCAACTCAAGAGTGAAATTATTTTGGCTTCTGGTTTCAGGGGCTTCAATCTATACTCCTTGATTCTATTGATTCTGGACACACAATAAGGCAGAACATCATGGAAGTGGGAGCATATGGGACTCATGGCAGACAGTAAGTGAAGAAAAAAAAAGAATAAAACAACTGGAGACCAGGTACAAGTAACCTTCCAGCAATATACTACTTCCATCGGCCTCACCTCTTTACGTTTCTAATACCTCCACTTGGAAACCATCTGTTCAACTCATGACTCTGTTGGGGAGAATTAACTGAGAAATTATACCAGAGAAATAATTAAGTATTTCTTGATTAGCTCCCCAATTTCATAGAATTCTTCCTCCTACAGTGAAACTCCTTTAAGACTCAGAATGTAAAGATCATGAAATGGCTCCATGGTTAAGAGCGAGTACTGCTCTTAAGGATGACACAAAATCATCCCGGCACCTATGTCTGCTGGGTCACAACTGTGTGTAACTTCAGCTTCAAGAAATCTAATACCCTATGCTAGCTCTTAATGACACTGTATTCAAGTATATAGACACACACTTAATTAAAAATAAAATAAATGTTTAATAAAGAGAAAATTCCTAGGTTAGTCTTAAAAAAAGGTAATTAAGACTCAGGAAGTAAACAACTCAAAACCTTCAGGAAGTCCCTGAAAATGAGCAATCTCAATAGTTTCCTACCTCCCCAAACTTATAAGCAATAAGAAATGCTAAAATACTTTCAGGCTAGCTGAAGCTATCTGGAAGAGGATTAGACAAACCAAGCTGCATGGTATGCTGTGCTTCCTGAAAATCATGCAGTACTGGTTGTCATGATCACTCATCACTCATGCTGGGGTAGAATTTTGGTGATGCACCTATCGTTCAGTCATTTTTGCTCCTGTAACAAACCCTTCATCCAAATTCCAGTAACTTCAATAAAATTCCTTAGTGGTTTCTTTATGTTGGACTATGACTGGCTCCTCATTTAGGGTCAATAGACATTTGGTCATGTCTTCCCAGGGATAGTAGGGCATGTTTTGAGAAAAACTTGATGTATCCATGATTGTTGTTGTCATATGTCAGTTACATGCCCATGTGTGATATCCTTATGCACTGGTGTTTACACAGAAATCTATTTGACATCAAGAAGTGGCTCAGTCCACCATTCAGTCCTTCCCTCATCTCTCAAAAGCATAAGGTCACACACTTAATATTAAATCAACTTTGCATGTAGGCTATGAAACATGATTTTCAAGGACCTCCAAGTGGTAGTAAAAAGACATAGCCACTATGTTGAACCTCAGGAATCATTACCAGTGATCAAGGAAGACATTTTCTCTGATTCAAAATGGACATCAAAGAGGCCATTATATGGCTGTTTCATCCTTTTTCCCACCCACAGGGAATAAGACTCAAAGACACAGAAATGCATTTTTAAATAAACAAATGCAGCCATTGAGGGAACTTCCCTTAGTGAGACTGGTTTTAATTGGAACTATATTCTTAAATGAGGCCCTAACCTTGAGAGGTAAGGTGCTTTTATGATATCTGGTACATGTGGAGAACGCAGTACATACTTGATATAATATTATAATCATAGCCTCATTTTTTTACTTGCCCATCCTATAATACTTGGATAAAGAAAAGCATAATGGGATCTTGAGAAAAGGTGCAAGAAGTATGGTTTTGTATCTATATCCTGAGGCAGGAGGTCACCATTTCTCTGAACATGATACTTTCCTCATTGACGAGGTACCCAGGAAGATTTATGAGCACTGCAGTGGTATGACCAGAATGGATGACACCTAGTTTGATCACAGTGGACCCTGAAGATCTTCCCACACTAGGATAGCGACCTGGCATATCCTTTCTGGGATGACTTCTAGGGCCCCTGACACTATCGAGCAAGGACAGCCATTCCCAGTTGTGTTATGCAGATAAGGGTAGAAGGTTCCTCTTAGTACCTTCAGTACAGTTTTTGTGTTTCCACTGCTAGCCTGAGCTGCCTTCGCCTTCATCTTATTTCCTGTGAGTGTGAAGATAAGTGAAACAGCCACATAATGGCCTCCTTTATGCCATAACAACTAACCAGAAGTTCACAGATATGTGTCACAGTCTCGACTCACCTCTCACCTGTCATAGGTGACAGCTGGATGACAGGACACAGCTGTCAATGTGGGTAGCTGACATGCACTGGATCTACGTATATGTTGAACATAGTTGGGTAAGTCTCTGTCTCTTTCCCTTATTTGATGGGATTTCTCTAAGGGCAATGTTGTGGCTAACTTTAAATCTATTGTTTGTAAAGGTACCCAAATGGACTTTAACTTTCCAGAAATAGGGTCAGATCCAAGCTGTCACTTCTGTTGAAATATGCATGCCACTTAATCATAATACTGTTTGTGATATGACTAACAGGCTATCAGAGTGCAGCTCCAGTCTTTACTTCACTGACATGTCTCCCATAGAGGCTGTGCTTGTGACAAGAGACCATTTATCTAGCAGAGTACAGCATTATTTGATCCTCTGAACCCCAGGTCCTCAAAACTGCACAGCAAGCAGTCAACTACTGAGTCATATCTCAAGCGTCTCACTTCTGGGTATGCCTGTGAAGGCATTTTTAGTTATATACTAAGGGCTCTGAGCTAAGCACTTAATGATGAACTCATACATAGTAAGACAGCATTGATGGTAGGAATAGAGATAGCTGGAGGAGGAAGGTAACCGATTGTGTATTTAGACTACATTTTTCTATGTATGCTATTTTCTGTTTCCTGGCTGCCAGGATGTATGCTGACTACCATGTCCTCCCTACCAAGGTGAGCTGCCGTCCATGAAAACATTGGCTCATATAAATAATTCTTTCCCATAATCTTTCTCAGGTATTTTGGTGACAGTGACACAAAAGTAGCTGGTATAACATCCAATAGGAAGAGGGGTTAACTGGCATACAATTCTAGAGGGGAGACATGAGATGGAGTTGTCAATTTGGAAATGTAGTCAACAGAAGAGAAATGCTTCATTCTTAGTGATAAAGAAAACAAGAAGGAAACAGGAAAGAATGAAGACTCAGTGAAGAGTCATCACCCCGATTCCCTGGACTTCGAAGGGGGTGAAGGTGGTTATTCTAAGGTTGTTTTATGAGGAATTTAGAAATGGTCATAATTTAACAGGATGGAATTAGCCAGATTGATTTGTACAGCCATAATCTCATTTGGTAACTAAGCTAAAGTCATATCTTTACATTGGTATAGAATTTATTTGTTACAAAAAAAAAAAAATGAAGTACAGGGTTTATACCCAGTGCTTCTATTGATGCCTTTGCAAACTTCTGAGTTGATTAAACATAGGAATTAGGGGCCAAATAACACATTTATGGCTCCTAGTTCACCGATAGGCTATTTTTAACAATATTCTCATCAGAAATAGCTGAGAATAGTTAATGGACAATAGTACAGATAACCTTACATAGATAGATGATTTTTTTTAAAAAATGTCAGAAATACATACATTATGACATTTAGCGCCATTTATCTTTTGTTGAGACATATCTGCTCCTAACAGTTTCCTGATTTAATAAAGAAATTGAACATTTCTACTTCCAGGTGAGATATACTCTGTGACTAGGGAGCCACTGGGCAGAAACTGCCTATTTCATCTACAGACAAATACTGTCCAAAAAGGAACACATTGTGTAATAGTTGACTGATAATTTTCGCCAAGCCAGAATTATCAGCCCTTCAAGATTTCTACATTTCAAAAGTCTGTCAATGATCCTGGGCCAGAAGGCTGAAGACTTGCTCTCACATGTTGCTAATAGGGGACTGTGCTAGTAGAGATTTGTCTCTATAAACTGTCTCAGCTCTGGAAGCCGTACTAGGCTTCCTATGTTTATAGATATTTGGCCACTCTCACATTTCTGATGGAGTTGAAGACTAATTTAGTTTTATAGCCTACACAAGCTAATTAACTTTGAGAAAACATAGTGATTTAGATGATTTTCAAATGGAAATCATTGTACACAGCTTACATTTGAGAGAAAAGTTTTTTGTTTTGTTTTGTTTTTTTTTTAAGTAAACGGAAACATGATATGTAGGTTGATGTCATTCAATACATGATTGGTCAGTGGAGAGTAGGGCAGGGACAAAGTTTTGGTAAGGTGGGAGAGAAGGAGAAAACAGGAAATTTGAGGAAGAGCAACAAAGAAGATGTAAATGTTTCTCTCGGCATGTCTCTATCTGGATACAGGCTGTTATAAATATTTTATAAGGAATGGAATTGTACAGGATGATTTGAATTATCTAGGTAGGCAATTATATCATACCAATTGGATTAGAGGATTTTGGTGTTTTTCTGGTGTGGCAACATAATTGAATTCAAAAGAGGGTGTAGTGGGAGAATGCACAAAGCCTGCCATGGAGTTGGGATGTGTGTGTGTGTGTGTGTGTGTGTGTGTGTGTGTGTGTAAGGTATGGCAACAGTCTCCCAAGGAAAAGTGAGTGAAAACAACACACTGGAGCGGCCATCGACCACAAAGGCAGGTGAAGTGAACCTCCTGGGTCAAAGAAAGCCAGAGTCTGTGAGTCTGTGGTGCCTCTGAGATAGATACCTCACAGTGCCATGTGCCCTACTGGTGCTGGCACTAGCACATGATAAAAGGTTGCCGATTTTTGTTTTTACGTGCCAAAAATACACAGTCAGACTACAAGAATACGACTTGGCTTTCTAGAAGTCACATGGAGGAAGAATGGAGGATGGGAGGAGCCTTCAAGTATTGGAAATATTTTTAAGTTGTTCTAAGCTCAAAATAAATAAGTAAATAAAAGCGAAGAGAAAAGGGTGATAGGCAATCGAATGGTCATTGTGGGTGTCATTTTCGGGTTCCGTGTGGCTATGAAAACAAGAAATAGAGGCATAACAGAGTTTTGTAGAATGTAGCTCTTTCCTGCCTGTACTCTGGACCACTTGGTGCTTGACCCTACCTTCCCTTGGGGGTTGGAGATGAGATGGCATGGAGTTAATGGCACAGATTACAGGAACAAGTGAGAATTGTGCAGCAAGACCCTATGAACACTGATGCGCTAGTTCGATAAGCCATTGGGCTGCCCTTTATCTCCTCCACCCACATCCCATTGGTGTGAAGCAAGCATCTCTTTCAAGTGCAAGTTCCATATTGGCTGGCATTGTGTAAATCAGCAATCCTTGGTCTCTCAGGCAGTTTTCAATTAGGTTCTCCTGCAGAACTTTTCTTTGTGGCTGCAGGCCCTGCATTTATAGAGAGGTTGTCCTGTCTTAGATTGTCCTGTCTTCCAAGATCTTACCCATCATCGACTACCAGTACCTCAAAGAGACTTCACCCCAGTGGCATGTCACACAAGGGGGAGATGAGGAACAGCCTACATGGTGGTCTCCTGGATGTCTGCCATCTGAGAATTGATCACTTTTTTAGGCAAACTGCAATTGGTATTTTTGAAAGCCATCAGAATCTGAAGGGTCACCCTACTTATAGAGCACTGTCTGGAAATATGCTGTGCAAACCGTTTAAACAAAAATAATGATACGTATTACAATTTCTCCCATCATTGAGTAGGTGGCTATCCATGAGGGGTCAAACAGCCTCTTAATACTGTCCCACACTTTTCCCAAGAACCCAGCATTTAGGGAAAGAACAGATACCCTGGTTGCATGTGGTTGGCTATGTTTTCCTTTAACAGCACAGACTAATTAAGGAATTAGTCTGACCAGGTACCTTCAAGATATTGAGCCAACTGTTGTTGGGTTTTAGTGGCCTTATGTACCTGTGAGGGGTTAGGCAGATTGAGTGAAACCAGAGGTCTCAGGCCAACAGAGATATGACCCTAACAAGGACGACCTCTTCTTTCAGTGTAAGGGTTGTAAATGAGTCTTGGCCATCAGAGTGATGGCATGAAAGTGGGTGGCATTTAACACAGGCATCCAAATGGCTGCCGGTTCCCTCAGCAGGATGGCTGTTGTTGAATATCTTATCCAGCAGGTGATCGGGAGACACTTTTCTTTAAAGCAGTTAAAGCTGTCTCTGATCATAGAATTATTAGTGACCAGAAATAAAAAGGGAGGTCGGACACAAACTGGAGTGGCTTTCTAGCTAACCTAGCTGCCAATGGTCACATTCATGGAGGTCTCTCCAGTTCACATTTTCGCTGACAAGCTTATATGGAAATAGGTCCCATTGAAGAGGCCACTATCTTTAAGGAGAGTAAGGGGTTGTAAATCAAGACAAGTTGGGGACACATAAATCCTAATGGCTCATAATGGGGTCATATTAGAAACTGAATGGGATTCCTCTCAACATACAGTAATATTAGAAGCATTGTGTGAGGTAAACTTCCACATGCCAAGTGTGAGGTTAGATGACAATATCAGGTAGTCCCTGGAGAACTTACACCAACTGTTGGCTGGCAGTGCTCCCAAGGGATAGGAAGTCCCATAAAAATGGGTACTTGTGGCACACTTGGACATCGAGGCAGGGGTGGACATGACATGCTTGGGGAATCCTTTGGGGATCTGTAATCAGTAAGGGGAACATGAAGTCCCATGCCTAACATGGAGCTATAGGTTAGATTACTATGAAAGTCCCCTGTGGTTATATTGTGTAGTTGGATAAAGGGCTGTTAAAGGAGATATCGGTAGTATAGCAGAGAATTTTCTCTGTGGGCCAGGTATCTACTAATAGTCGCAGTAGTAACAAAGTCCATGAAGGGCAAACTCAAACTCTCATTGGAAAAGAAAAGACCAGGTAGACTGGCAATAGGATGGGAATGGGGAGCAGAAATACCAAAGCCACCAGCCTTCCCAGGCTGAAAAAGTTTAATAAACACAGTATGCACATTACATCTCCCAGTCCTGGTCTCCTTCTGGCTCCTTTGTCACCCTCTGGTTCATGGTTGGGTGAACATCTCTCACGGGCACCCATATTGATACACTTCTATCCTGGGGGAAACACAAGTATAACTGTGCCTGCTTGCCAGAAGCAGAGAGGGCAGTTACCACTGAGAGTTGTCGGGTCCCTCCATCTAACCGATGGGAGAGAAGTGTCCCTCAGCAAAAATGCCCAGTGTGTGTAAGCAGGACTCATCCCTTTCTCATCGAAGGCAAATTCACATAAAATAAGACCTCCTCCAATTATAAGGGTGGATTTCTCTTAGATTCAGGGTTCGGGGCTTCGGGAGGTGACCCGAGCAAGTGCTTCCTTCAAGGAGCAATTTGCTCTTTCCATGATTGCTTGCCCTTGAGGATTATAGGGTATCCCAAAGGAGTGACTGATCCTCCATGAGGGTAGGAAAGCACTGAAATGTTGAGATGAGTAAGCAGATTCATTGTCAGTCTTGAGTGCCCAAGACACTCCCAGCATTGTTGATTGCAGGACCTCAATAGCATAAAAGGCCTTTCCACCTGCCATGGCTACCACATATATGCAGGCCGAGTAAGTATCTACCACAACAGGTACATCCCTAAGATTACCCAAGGATGGGTTTGATTCCCGAGCATCCAGAGGAAAACTCACAACCATCTATCTGAAACTTCAGTACCAGACAAATGCAACGCCCTCTTCTGGCTTCTATGGGCACTGCAAGTATGTGATAGGCATGTATTCAGCCAAGACACGTATACACATTAAAGAGGAAGGTAAAGGAAGAGGGAGAGACAGAGCAAAGGAGGGAAAG
Source organism: Micromys minutus (assembly GCF_963924665.1). Classification (NCBI taxonomy): domain Eukaryota; kingdom Metazoa; phylum Chordata; class Mammalia; order Rodentia; family Muridae; genus Micromys; species Micromys minutus. Next base: position 8,004,108 of record NC_137967.1, on the reverse strand, counting down.
CAGTATAACTCAAACATTGGTGAGAATAAATCATAAAAAATGTTTTGCACAGTTCTTTAGACTAGTTATAATGAGTGAAGATGACTGACATTTGCCTATTCATGTGACAGATGTGCTTTGTTTATTTTTACATGATGGTTTAAGTCTTGCCTGTGTATTTGATATTACAGCACATAAGGCATCATCGGTGTTTTTCAGAATTAAGTTTTTGATTTTTCTAGTCATTAATGCAAAAACAATGCTTAATATAAATGTACAGCATAAAATGGCAGAATTATGTTTAGGTTGTTCTAGAAATTGTTGGAAATATTGTCCTTATCGTGAGCCGAAACTTACATTACAACTTTTGATGACACTCAAGTCAGTAATTCAACTATTAGATTTTAAATATCGAATGTGAGAACAGAATCCAATCTAATGATATACTAACATGATATTTACATGCTGAGGAGGCGTAGTAAAACAATATTAAAAGTCCCTCTTTCTATAATTAAACTATTACGTTTCTAGGAGACCAGAAAGGTTTGTGTACACAGTAAAATACACTGCACTTTTTTTTTTTAATACATGAAACCTGAGATCTGAGCTAAGGCATCTCAGGGAGTGTTTATTGACATTAAGTACAATGACAGCAGGTAAAATGCATGTTAAGTGTTTGGAACCATGATAGCAGGAGGTGCGGGTGCAATGGGCAGGACTGGGCAAACACTGCGGATTAATTATGCATTTGATTTTGAGTTAAGCGTCAGTTGGTGCTCACTCCGAAGAAATCTACTGTTGCTAAATGGGCTCATTTAGTTACACAACTCCATAAAGGGGTTACAGACCATGGTAAGGAAACCATTGGGTGTCACCCAGAGGAGAAAGGGAAAAGAGGATCTGGGAAGAATTGTGGGAGGGGGTGACCGAGAAGGGGGGCATGTAAATTTACATAGGAATGTAAAGTGAATAAGGAAAAAAAAACATAAATAAAATTTAAATTTAAAAAGGAAGAAGAAGCCAGGTGTGCTGTCTGACTTTCTCATCAACTTGACACAAGCTAGAGTCATCTGGGAGAAAGAAATTTCAACTGAGAAAATGCCTCCATCAGATTAGCCTGTAGGCAAGCCTGAATTAACATATAGCATCTACAGGTAGGGAGCAGAAAATGAACAGGAAGTGGGATGGGGTATAAAGCTTTAAAGACCTCTAGTGAGTCACTTTCTCCAAGGCTCCCCCTTATAAAGGTCCTAGAACCCTGTAAATAACCCCACTCACTGGAATGGAGAGTCAGGCACATTAGCCGACGGGGAACAGTCTACCTTCAAACCACAATAATGTTCTAGATCATTTTCTCAGTTCAGCCTATTCTGTTCTGTGCCAGTATTTGTATTTTTGCGTTCTGAAATACTCTTGTGAATAAACCCAGCTCATTCTGTACTCCCCCATCGATTACATGTATTATAATCTTTTCTATCTCTTGAAGTGTATTAAACACATATCTTGCATCATGCGTGTTTAAGAATTCCATTGTCTGGCACATTTTCAGGATAAGTATTTCTTCTGACTCCTATACCTCACCCCTTTTTACATGTGGGAGTATGTGTTCATTTTATCACTCTGCATTTCTTGAACTTTTGGGAATTATTTCACACTTAGTTGGAAACCAAGGTCCACAAAGAGGATTTGAATTGGTTTAAGCCATGTGCCTGGGGGTGCTGCTAACAGAATCAATTTAGATTAAATTTTTGAAGAAGTATTTTTAATCTGTGCTTTGATTTTGAGCTATGGACCTGTATAAAGGGTTGTTTATGGCTATATATTTTAAGGATTTTACTTTTTATTTTTATTTAACATGTGGTGTGTGTGTGTGTGTGTGTGTGTGTGTGTGTGTGTGTGTGTGTGTGTGTGTGTGTGTATGTACAGTGCCCATGGTGGCCAAGAGAGAATCTCAGATCCCCTAGAAATGGAATTACACATGATTTCAAGCCACTGTGTTTGGGTACTAGGAACCCAGGCCATATTCCCCTCAGACCAGTAAGCACTGAGCCATCTCTCCATCTCTCCAGCGTGTACTCAATCCACAGGTTGGAATGGACATTCTTTCTCCCAGATTTCTTTTAAGATGGTTTATAATGTAGGCTAGTGGGTTTGTTTTTCATTTATGTTGAGTATGGTCCTTTGAGCTATCATAGTTAAGTGGAAGCAAGAAGAAACCACGAAAAAGCATTGCTAGACGCTTTTTAAAAATAGGCTATATATACACCACATGCCCTACAAAACCACAAACTGTAACATTCAAGGTCACCCAATTTGGCAAGCAGGAGAAAGAGAGTGGTAAATACTGTGTGCTCCTGGGTTCCCAGAAGATGAAAACAAATTCTCTCATTGCTTCTGGGTTTCCTGATTTTCCTTAGAGTTTAACCTATGATGACTCCCCACTGACTTGCCACTGAGTGATGTATTTTCCAATATGTTATACAGCCAGCATTTCAACAGACTGATTTGACAGAATCCTGAGGCTTGTTCTGATGAAACTGGAACTCTTGACACTTTCTTTATACAACAATAGTATTATATCAAGTCTCGCTACCACTGAATGCCTGTTTCAAACTCTGCACTGGCCCATGGAAAACCCTACAGTGTTAATCAGGCTTGTAAGCCCTGCATCTACAAATCTCTCCAGCTGCATTCCTATCCATCATCTCCCATACGCCATCTTTTTGCCAGACTTGGATGAAATGACTCTCAATCATCAGATCCGAAGCCCTATGGCCTTTTCCCCATTAGGTTTTCAAACACTATTTCCCATTTATTCCTCTTAACCCTCTGTTACTGTGATAAAATACTTGGCAAAGCTACTGGGAAGAAGGACTTGCTTTGACAGCATAGGTGCTCACATCATGGCAGACAGGAAGCAAACTTTCTCTGTAGGCCCTGGCCTGGGGGATGGTTAGAGTTGCTCTGCTTTCTTTTAGTTCGTGATCTGGAGTACGCAGGGATGTCACCGAGAAGTCCAGATACGTCTCAGTCTTACAAAGAGGACAATGAAAATGGACCATCATAGTTTCTTTTCTCTATCCGTAACCTATTACCTCTTCTAAACTCTCATGTACAGGGTTAGCTTTAAATATCATTCTTCTCCTCCTCTCCCCGAAGCAGGGATCTCTGTTGTAAGTGATAAGATACTCTCATCCATGGTGGAACAGAAAGCTCTACAGGAAGACAAACCAAAAGCCATTTGCAAAGATACAAAGCTCTGTTAACTTTCCTTTACTTTATTACTTAGTAGATTTATTTTAACGAAGTTCTATTAATTCTTCCAGAATTTCATACAATTTGAACACATTCAGCCCCCTACTGCTCTTACAGTCACTCTCTTCATCCCCCAATTCCTTCCCATCCAACTGTGAGAATTCCAGTTTTGTGTTCCTATCAAGTCTAGTTTGTGTTACCCTGCTGGCCTTAGGAATGGGGCCTACTCTGACATGTGCTCTCCCAAGGATTGCATCTTTAAATAAAGCCAACTATGGCTCAGTGATTAAAAGTCTGAAATCTTGCAGAGGATTTCAGTTGTCAGAATACATGTGGCAGCTCATAACTAGTTGTAACTCTCACTTAACTCAAAGAGATTCTTGCCCCAGAGAGAAATGGGGAAGAAGGTGTTTACCAGAGGGTGAAGTTGTGGGTAAGATGGGATCTCTCTGGGTTCTGATCTCCTACCCACCTTGAAAGCATAAACTTGCCATAAGTGGAAGGCTTGCAGAGGTACAGAGAGACAAGCTATACACACACACAGGCATACACACAGGCACACACACAGGTGTACACTCACAGACACATATACTCACACACACAGACACAGACACACACACAAGCACACACACACACAAAAACACACAGACACACAGATAATGACTGAACTCACAGTCTTATAGTGGGGATGGCTTTTGTCCTACTAAATGAGGATGGTACTTTTCAGCCCTAGCTTCCTGCTTTGTAGGGTTAATTGCTTTTCTGAGATTCTTAACTTTCCAAGAAAAGTTAAGAGGTCTAGATATCTTTAACACCAACTCAAAATACTTTCAAAAGACTGTTGTTGTTGTTGTTTGTTAGCTTCATAATTTATCTGATGAAATGTAGTCACGTTCATTTCCGTCCTAGTTAGCTTCATCAACCTATATGAGAGGAGAACCTCAACTAGATCACATTGGCTTGTGTGCACATCTGTAAGGTGTTATCTTTATTCTCTCCCCCAGGACAAGTCACACAACAAATCAAGCTTTGATACACAAAACCAGCTCATCCAGGCTCCATCTCTAGTGACCTCACAGAGGAATCCTTTTGTTGTGGACATCCTTTCTCTCTTATCCACAAGTTAGTCTAGGAAAACAGTCATATGGAGTTTCTCTAACAGGACCCAGAGCCTCATAGCCTAAACCTCGCCATAAGAGAGAGAAGGCTTGCAATGACACAGAGAAGGGAGACAGAACAGTAGAAACATGAATACAAGGAGCTACTTTTTTCAAAAATAGAGCTACCACACATTAATGGGCCTGCAAACTCCAGGGAGAGGACCATTTAAAACCGAGGCAACACTATGTGCTCATAGTCAACCTTCACCAATCCAGTGCATGCCCTTGAACTGGAGGCGGTGCCTTTGACATCTGTTTACAAATGAGGCAACTGGAGTTGCCCAAAACATTCATCTCCTTTACTACTTCCTTCAGTATGTATAATATTAGCAAAATGTGCCAATGGCTGGTAAATCATCTTTAATTCCTTTGGAACTCATTGTAATAATGTGAACCATGATGGATTCCTGTGGTATTTAAAGAAGTGGATTGTCAATTAGCTTTTATGAGATACATCACAGTCATCAGCCTTGCATCAGACCTCCTTTTCCAAAGAAGCAAGTTATTAAAATGTACAATAATTTGCTTTTATTATAATCTATCTAAAAGCCAAAGCTAGTCTCCAAAATAATTTAAAGTTTTAAGTTGCGATCTAAGAGACCTTTTCTTCAAAACGACTGGATAATGTAGCGTCGCCATTCTTGGTTAATTATTTTTGCAGAGTGTGAATTTCAGTTAATCGTTTCCTGCAAGGACCAAATAACATAGGTGCTTCCTAATAGCCTCTCCGGGAATAACTACTGTCCTTTCAGAAGCTAATTAATCAAGCTATGCTCATAAAAACTTAAGTAACTACCCACCAGGGTGACAGTCCCCTGAGGCCTCCTTGCTCCTGGAAATCACTTGCCCATGGTGTTGACCTTGGCAGAGAGAAAGGCAACGAGTCAGCCTGAGTTGGTGCAGTATCCACCAGGGACCATGCTTAGTGTGGTCATTGTCTCAGGACAACCTGGAACTTTTAAACCTTGTCTTTACTGCTGGTGCCCTTCACAACTTAACAGCGACTCAAGGAAGCAACAGTAGATGGGTTTCTATGAAAACATGTAAAGACCAGGGAAAGCCCAATTCTCTTTCTGGATTTGTTAAGCCACCATGAGTTTAATCATCAACTGTCAAAATGTTGATGAAGTCAAAGCACAGAAATGGGATTTTGCTGTGTTTTAGCAATGTATGGCCCCAGTGTGTCAACATACAAACCCAAGTTCACACCTGAATAGACTGTCTGTGGCTCTGCCCTCAGTAGTTGCACTCTCAAAGTTACCTTGGTGAAACACAACTCACAGAAACCCGCCTTTCTTCACAGTAACCTGAAATTCCCTTAGAAAAAGACAGCAACGACAAACAAAACAAAGCCCTCATTTCTGGGCCTGTACCACCTTGCCTGATGATGGACTCATATTTACTGAATGAGATCACGAGTGCAAGATAATAATGATAAAACAAAGATACTTGATGAACATATTCTAAAACTGGGTCACAAACTGGATGCTTCCCAGGTGTCTCCTATCCCTCTAACAGTCAACCTTACAAAGGAAGCAGGAAGTCATGTACTTTCCATTTCAATGATGAGGGAAGGGCGGCAGAGGGTAGAGGAGCAGGTCAACCAATAATTTGCTTGCTACACAATCAGGAGAACCAGAGTTTACATCCCCAGCACCAGGAGATGTAAAATGACAGGCACAGTGGAGCACCCCTGTAATCCCAGCACTGGGGAGGCAGGAACAGAAGACTTCTAGAGCTTGTTGCCACCCAGTTTAGTCAATCTGTGAACTCCAGATCCAGTGAAAGACTGTCTCAAAAATGAAGGTAGAAAACACCCAACATTTATCTCTGACCTACACACACACACACACACACACACACACACACACACACACACACACACAAAGAGACTGCTCCATCCCAAACTAACTCAAGAGAAAGGGACACAGTGTGTCCTAAAGTTCTGGAAGCCTTCCTGGATGTTGTGATCCATGAAGTGGTTTTAGAAGCACAGGTACATTTGAACCATGATACCAAAGGAAAGCCCTGCAGAAGGCAGAAGCTCTTCGTCACCTCATAACTGCTGCCGAAACCTGAGGGGGAAAAACAAAAAAACATCAGTTTTGATTTGACCTCAGGGTTTCAGAGGTTCTAGTCCATGAGTATTTTTTTCCTCCAATAATTCTGAGCTTGCGATGGGACAGAGCCACACAAGGTGGATAGAGAGTCTCACCGCAGTGACCAAGAAGAAAAGAAAGAGTGGGACAATAGGTAGATACACACATTCAATGATATGCCCACAGTGACCTATTTGTCTGGTCTCCATGTCCTATGGTTTCACACCTCCAAAGGGTGCCGTTATAGGAACAACCAAACCTTGAACACATCAACTTCTGAAAAAAAAAAAAAAAAAAAAAAAAAACTCTTAAAATGCAAACCATCAGAGCCAGAATTGCACAGTGGGTGGATTGCAAAGATCTATTCTAGCATTTCTGTGATTGGCCTGCCAGGACTCAAGCAACTCCACTGCAATCTGCTAAGCCATTAACTTAAGAGCATAATTGGTGCGGAGAATGATTTTCATCTCCACGCATGCACATGTGCACACATACAAACACACACACACACACACACACACACACACACACACACATACTCATTCATGACACGGAAGAGAAATAGCTAAGAGTTGACAACCTCTGGCCAGAGGCAATCTCGCTCTGTTGGGGCTGATTTAAGCCAACATGTATCTGCAATTCTTCCTGATTGACACTCCATAGTGATTGTGCTGGGCTTGTCTTTTTCAATTTTCTTCCAGCTACGTTTGGAGTTATTGATCAGTGAGAGAGAGGGGAGGAACAGTCAAGGGTGGGACTACTAGGAAAATGTGCAAATGGAGCAGGTACTGTGGTCAGGGTACGTTAGTCTGTTTGTTTTCACAACCACAATCTATTTTTCCCGATGCACAAGAAAGAGCCTGATAGGAGGCTGAACCCATGTGTATTCCATGAACTAAAGAAAGAAGTAAGTCTAAGGGAGGGGGTGGAGGTAAGCCCCTCTGAACCATGATGTGCCCCACTCCGTTCCCTAAGACTGGATTGAGAAGCCAGCAGTGAAATTATTTATTGAAAATGCCTTTCTTTAGGAATCAGCTGAGGACCAGTTACCGGAAATATATGCAAGTTTTTAAAGTCTACATTCAAGGTTTAATACCTTTTTGCCTATGAGAAATGTCCTACCTGGCCTCTCTTTGTCTCTTTGGGAGATTAAATGGTAGCTATATAGTTGGGCTGCAATTTACTTGGCTCTGAAGAAGCCATTATCATTGAAATTCAAGACCCTTGATCTAAGGTGTCTTAGAGGACTATAGTATGCTATATACTATCTGTTAGAGAGCAGAATACAATGTGAAATTAGGCCTTGTAAAGTTACAGGAGGAAACCTTGTATGAAACAAAATATAGTTGTCATAACAACTGATTTGCATGGGCTATATGTTATCCCAGACACCTGTGGTGTGGGATGCCCATCAAGGGAATAGCTGCTGCATTCCAGACTGCAGCAGGCAGGGTATTTTCATCTGTTACAGAAATGGATTTTGTTTCTAGATGAGTGAACAATGCAGAGATGTGGCTGAAAGAGAGGCAGCAACCTCAGTCGGAGAGGAGCTTGGACAGTGAAAACCAAACAGATATCCCGGAAACAAAGAGCCTCCAGGCGAGAAGCATTCATCCCATTGTTTCTCAAGAATAAGGAGAAGACTTTGTAAAGTCATCCTGAATCAAATGCAGATCAGAAGGATTCTGAACAGGAAGGAAAACCAGAGAAATTGACATAGCCTCAGCTGTCAACTGGATATATTCCAAAATTACCTGGGAAGAAGGACTATTAATTGAGGAATTTCCTCCATTAAGTTGACCAGTAGGCGCATCTATAAGACATATTCTTGATTGTTAATCAATATAAGAGGGCTCAATGTGCCACAAGTGGTAGCATCCCTAGTCAGGTGGTCCTGAGCTGTATGAGAAAGATAACTGAATGCAAGTAAGGAGGCAAGTCAGTAAGCAGGGTTCTTTTGTGGTCTCTGTTCCAGTTCCTGCCTCCAGCTTTGCTTCTGAGTTCCTACTTTGACTTCCCTTAACAGTAGACTGTGACCTAAAAGATGGAATATACTCTTTCCTCCCTGCATTAGTTTTGATCCTATTTACCACAGCAACAGAAATCAAACTAGGACAAAAAAAAAAAAAAAAAAAAAAAGACCAAAAAAGTAAAGGGGGGCAGGGGAGGCTGCCTTGGCCTTGTTTGATAATTATTGTCACACAATTATTGACAATGTATTTCTTAATACTTTGTCAGAGGATTATCACAAACCATTAAAGCATCCTGATTAATTATTTTTACAACAATCACGAGGATCTCACTCAGGATCTGGTCTTTGTGCATCGAATCACTTAACAATCTACTATGCACTCCGTACCAATTATGGCCTGAAAATCAGGCCAGTTCACCTAGGGTACTACACAACAAACCTTCTGAAGAGGTTTTTATAGAGATCTTTAGTCTGGAGCCCTCCTACAATATTTCTGTTTCAAAATTTCTTAGAGGGCAGGTGTTTTTCAGAGAGCATTCCAAGGGGTTCTTAGATACATGAAAGTCTTTAAATTGCTGCCATATTAGACTTCAAAGCCATCCGGAGTCCCTGCAATCATGAAGCATGCAGTATAAATGGGAACTCCTGCCAATGATTAGCAAACAGGCACTAGAACAGCCTGACAATTACAGTTTGGAAAGTCCTCCAGGAAAACTTTCTTCACATAAATTTCTCCTGCTGCTAAGTAGGCTGTGAGCATTACCAGTAATGGTGTCTAGTTTCAGTCTTTACTGTCTATGTACCTACTCTTCCCCCAAATGAAGTTTCCTGAGAATGGGGTATACGTTGTGTTCATTTGCCTAGTTCATAAATGCATGAATGAATAGTTTATGAATGGGAAAAAAAGGAGCCACAAAAGCACAGTTCTTGGGACAATCTTCCCAAGGTGGAAAAGAACCATTACAGAAAACAAGATTTTCATCAGCCACTGATAAAGAGGAAAGGGCATAAATAAGTCAGTGACATGTGCATAGACAGGAAGCGGAGTGAGGCACAGGCTTGTGTCCAAATGTACTAAGTCCTCAGAGCCACAGTGAAGTTTGAAACATCCCAGTTAAAAATCCAGTGAAAGCTGAATAAATATGTAAAATGAGAATAAATTTGAGAAATGCATCTGAAACTTTTACTGAAAGAAGGCACTCCTAATAAAAAATAATGCAGTCATGTGTAAATGAAGATATTACTATCTATGGAATAGATGACATCACATTTTTAACATGACAATTTCCTGCAAATTTGTCTATAGTATCAGTGCAATCTCAAATAAGCTTTAGAAGACTATTCGGGAGTTCAACAAAAGCAGAGCTGATTTTACATCCATTTTAAAATGCAAGGGGCCAAGAATAACTAATCTTGAAGATTCAAAAAGGTGAGAGGATATTTCAGACCTGACTTTAAAGCCTATATAATGATATTTATTATTATTTATATATTTATATATCTAATATGTATATTTATATATTATAACACTTATAATATAAAATTATTACTATAAAGTAATATTTAAGAAAATATACATTTGACAAAATAATGATCACATAGAATATATAGAAAATAACTGAAAAACCCAGAAAAGATCAATACATGTATCAAACAATCTAAAAGCAATTAAATGGGAAAATAAAATGCCTTCAACAAGTTTTATAATGTAAATAACATATAAATAATTCATATATTTTTTCACTTTATCAGCACAAATTAATCAAAAATAAATATTAGTCTTAAAACAAATGTAATAATAATTATAATGAAAGAGCAGAGGAAAGCGTCTATGACCCTGGTGTGAAAAAGATTCTTAAAAGGACACAAAAATTTACATTTAATAATGAAATGACAAAAGAGACATGATTTTTTAAAAGATGAAAACTACTAAGAGTTATGTCTTAAATGCGCTACAAATGGTCACTAGACACAACAAAAATATTACACTATTAGTTATGGAAATAAAAATCAAAATTGCAGTGAGCTACTACTACACAGACATTAGAATATCTAAAATGAAAAAAAAAGATGGATGCCTAATTCAGGTGAGGACAGAATCATCAGAACTCACATGTGTGGCTAGGAGAAGTATAAATGATAGAATTGTTTTAGATACCATTTATGGAGTTTCATTTTTAAACTTATTAATTTTATTTATATGACTACACTGTAGCTGTCTTCAGACACACCAGAAGAGGGCATCAGATCCCATTACAGATGGTTGTGAGCCACCATGTGGTTGCTGGGAATTGAACTCAGGACCTCTGGAAGAGCAGTCAATATGCTTAACCACTGAATCATCCCTCCAGCTTTTGTTATATATTTTAATTTTTTATTGGATATATTTACATTTTAAATGTTATCCCCTTTCTTGGATTCCCCTCCATTAATGTCCTTTTCCATCTCCCCTCCCTCTGCTTCTATGAGGGTGTGTTGAGAGCCGTTTGTGCCCCACCCAAAGATGGCGCCGGCTTCCCACTGATGACTCAGCAAACAGAGCTGTTGCCCAGCATGAGAGACGTAGTGCACATGTACCACAGACATCACAGCCCACTCTCGGGGCATGCTAATGAGTTACTGGAGGGTGCACCAATCAGGTATCAACAGGAGTCTCCTGGGTATATATAAGCAGTGCATTTTCCTTCCACGTGGTCCTCTGCTCAGAGTATTGTACAATAAAGGTTGTTCGCAGAAGAATCCTGTTGTTGCACACCATTCCTGCTGGCAGGATGTGGGGCGCTCGACAAGGATGCCCCCAACCCACCCACCCCCTCCTGCTTCCTAGCCCTGACATTTCCCTACACTGGGGCATTAAGCCTTGGCAGGATCAAGGGCTTCTCTTCTCATTGACACCCAGCAAGGCTATCCTCTACTACATATGTAGCTGGAGCCATGGGTCCATCCATTTGTACTCTTTGGGTAGAGTTTCTTAGAGTTTGCCATATGTCCATGATTCAGAAAGACCATAGTGAAGCATTAATTCAAGGGAAATGAAGTAATATGTCATAAAGTTCCTTGCAACAAATTTCTTAAGAATGTCATTCATAACAATGTGAACTGAAAACACCTATAGGTTATTCATAATGGAGTTTGGAGTAAGATGAACTTATCCCCCAAAAATGTCCATGTTGCTAAATCACTGAAGTATTTTATTGGGTAAGAAAAGCCAGATACACTTACAAAAAAAATGTTTACAGTGTGGTCCTATTTATGTGAGATTCTAGAACAGGTTAAGTTACTAATTATAAAGAAAACTGAGTGAGTAATATTTTTTTCTGGAGAGAAGGCATGGTTGGGTCTAAAATGGCAGTTTCTTTTTTGCTGGGAATCATCCTTATCTGTAGTTAGGAGTCATCCTTGGTTAAAAGTCTGTACCACAGAGAAAGCCCCACTGTAGCTACATAGAGAAGAAAAGGCAGAAAAGAAGATGAAGGTAAAACCCATTTTGAAATTACCATTTATGTCTGAAATTTGTACAAACAGCTGCAAGTACCACAAAAACTTAAAGAGAAGAAATATATTTGGCAGATGAAATGCAATGAGTTCTCAAAGGCTCTACTTATAAAATACCTGGAAGTCTCTGAGTAGGGGCAGAGATTTGAAAAGAAAAGCAGACGGTCTGTCCAAATAAACGCATGGAACTTTCTGACTGTGTCAGCAACTTCATAGTCCACTCCTACCAGGAGCAGTCAGTAATGAGATTATACAACTGTCCCCACAAATTGCTCAAAAGCTTATCTCTTGTCCGGTTTAGGTCCTTAGGTTGCATGAGCCCACCTCAGAAAGGGAACACAGGAAACAATGATGTCCCTGAAGAATGTCCATCCACTTGGGAATGGAGGTGGAGCTCGGTTGCAGACTGGGTGAAGAATGGGAAGTCTAACCCTCATCAGTGCCGAGCTCTGCTCAGTCCAGAAAATTACAGGACAGTGATTGCAGTTCACCAAGGAAAGTGTACCAAGGCAGCTGTGGACCTGAGGACTGATGAGTTTCACTTAAGTTTGTTCTTCCTTTTCACGTCTGGGTGATGTAATAAGAACATCTCATTTAGGCCCTTGACTTATATGCTAATGAGAACTATTCCTGTTCTGGGTGAAAAAGAACCAACTCCAGTTGGCTTAGGGGAGACAGGCATGGTGGATCATGACTGTAATCCCAACACTTGAGAAAACTAAACTGGAAAATTATAGCAAATTCCAAACCAGCCAAGGCTACAAAGTGAGAGATACTTTCTCAAAATAAAATAATAATTTTTTTTTTTTAAAAAAAAATTGAAGTTGACTTGGGGAGCTGGAAAGATGGCTCAGTGGTTAAGAGCATTTACTCTTCCTTCAGAAGACCTGAATTTGACTCCCAACATCCTCTGGGACAGCTCACTAACTTCCTGTCACTCTAGTTCCAAAGAGTCTGATGCTGTCTTCTGGGCTCTTAACTCATCTGCAGTTCTCTCTCTTACCCTCTCCCCCCCCCCTCTCATGCACATACACACACACACACACACACATACACACACACACACACACACACACACACACACACACACACACCCCTTTAGTCTCAGTACTCAGGAGGTAAAGGCAGATAGGTCTCAATGAATCTGAAGCCAGCCTGGTCTATGATCTACCTGAGAGTTCAAGGCCAAGGATACATAGTAAATCTCTATCCAAGTTCTCTTGCCCACTGAATCATCTCTCTAACTCCATTTTTAAATAAATCTAAGTATCTGAGTTCAATGGGAATTGGGAGTAATTGCTCAGCATGCAAGCAGGAAGATCATGCTTAATCCCCAGTAGAAGGAAAAACAGGAAGAAAAGAAAGATGGAAAGAAAGTGGAAGGAAAAGCACCAGAAAACAACCAAAAGCAATGATTGTCTACTGGAGATATGGAGGAAGGAGAAAAACCAAGCAAGAATAACATGATTTGTTTTTCTCAAGGGTTCTAAAGTATGTAGACCGCAGGGCATTCAGAAGAAGTCAGCCGCATCCTGCCTGAGATGAGGGGTCAGACTTGTGTCGAGTACAGCTGTCAGAACACAGTTAAATGTTACCTGGGCAGCGGACTCGGAATGTGGAAGCACCTTCAGCCAAGGTCCTCATATCTCTATTCAGTTAACTTAGAAATCTTGAACTAAAACCTCCATGTGTATGTAAGAGTGTGCCCATCAACCAGATAACAGCCACTGAAGGTTTGAAACAGCTAAGCAGAGTGGTATTCATGGACGGAGTCTGACTTTCAAGTCTTATTAAGTCATAAGAGTTTGCACAATACTTAAAGCTATCCAATTCAAACTTTATGAGGACCAAGGCATAGGAACAAGAAAAAAATATATATATAATGTATATGTGTGTGTATACATATATATATATATATATGTAATGTATATATGTGTGTGTAGATATGCCTTAGGGGAAACCCAGACTGTTGGGATAATCAGTTGCTGGAATCCAAGCAATGGAGTTATTGGGACAAGATGATTGAGAAGTTGAGGTAAGCCTGGGCATGTAGGTAATTTGAGACTAGCCTGGGATCCATAACTCAATTCCATAAACAAACCAAAGGCCAGAAATAAACAACCTTAGTCATGGAGCATCTCCTTATATGTACCCTTGGAAACTGGGGAGGGGGAGAGAGAGAGAGGCGGAGACAGAAAGAGGAAGGGAGGAAGAGGGGAAGAGAGGAAGGATAAGGAGGAGAAGTGAAGAGGGAACAAATGAAAAGAAACAAGAATTTGTGACCCAGTTCATTTATAGACTACTCACCTGGCATGTGTAAAGTCCTGGGTTCGATCCCCAGCACCATGGAGCAAAGAGAGCATAACACTAAGTCTCCATGAAACAAACGTCATTCTCCATTGTATTAGTTACTTTTCTGGTTGCTATGACAACCTATACCCTACGAAAACATGTCTTTAAAAGGAAGAGTTTCTTTCAATTCATGGCCTAAGAGAACAGACTACCAAATCAGCCAGTGGCAGTGGTGATGTGTGCTATTAATCCCAGCATCTGTGGGAGATGAATCTCTTGAGTTTGAGGCCAGCCTGGTCTACAGAGCAAGTTCTCATATAGCCAGAGCTACACAGAGAAACTCTGTTTTGAATAAACAAAAACAACAACAAAAAATGTACAGACTACTGTTGTTAGGACTGTGAGGTAGTTACATTGCATTTGCACTAAGGATTAGGAGGATGAATATTGTCACCAGTTGCATAGTTTATAAGCAAAAAAAATGCTTTCATTGTGGTTGTAGAAACTAGGAAGTTTGCTATCAGAGTTTTAGCAGGTTCTGCATCTAGTGAGAGTCCACTTCGTTTTATAGATGCCCTATCAATATCTTCTTATAGGAAATATGGGCAGGCAAGTCCTCTGAAAACTATTTTTTATAAGAATGCTAATCCTATTCATTAGGTTCTACCTTCATAACCTAACACTTTCTCATCCCCAAAGTTGACAATTTAACAAATTTCCATCCTCAAATGTCATCAGACTGGGATTAGATTTTAACATATCAGTTTTGGAATGCATAAATATTCCACCTACAACACCATGGAGGTAAAGTTTCTATCATGACTCTTCATATCCATTCCTCTTCTTTTGAACAGAGTCTCATGTATCCCCAACTGTCTTTGAACTCACTATAGAGTTGAGGGTGGCTGTGAACTAAGAGAACCAATTCAAATAGGCTTAATGGCCAACAGAAAAAAAAAAAGAGAAAGCCAGTAAACTTGAAGACAAAACAACAGAAATTATTTAGGACTACAGAAGCTAATAAAGAAGGAAAATATTTTATAGAGTCTCACCAAGCCAAAAGACAATTGCTAGATGTTTTAAGATATGCTGCTTTATTCAGAATGACTATGCTGTCACAAAGCATTATGACCAAAAGCAAGCTGGGGAGTTTTTGGCTTATCCTTACATAGTATAGTCCAACACTGCAGGAAGGTGGGGCAGAAGCTCAACTAGGGAAGAAATTTGGAATCAGTAGCTGATGCAAAAATCCCTTGAGGAGTGCTGCCTACTTGCTTGCTCCCCTTGGCTTGCTCAGCCATTTTCTTATAGACCCTAAAACCACCAGCCCAGGGATGGTACTAGGTCCTCTCCCATTAATCACTAATTAAGAAAATGCCCTATAGACTTGCCTACAGACTGATCTTAAAGAGGAATTTTACAACTGAGACTCACTTCTCTCAGACCCTAGTTAATGTCAAGTTGCCATAAAACTAGTCAGACACATGCGACTTAGGGTATATGAAAGGCTAGATTATAAGAGTAATAGCTGTTTTTCTAAATTGGCTGGAAAAACAACAACAGCAATTTCTAAATCCCATAAACTCAGGAGCTCTTAAGAACGGTAAGGACAAAGAGAACCACCTTTGGACATATCATGCTCAAACTCTTGAAAACCAAAGAGAAAATCTTTAAACCAAACTTCTCCTCTGAGATGACGGAGAGCACAGGAAGACTGAATCAATACTCTAAAGATAATGAAAGGAAACCTCTATGCTGAGGTCTATACCTGGCAAAAATATCCATCAAAAACAATCATGAAATAAAGAGATTTGTAGATTGGCGAAGGGGTAAAATGTCACTACTAAACAATAAATGCTGAGGAGAACTGAAAGCAGATGGAAATTGAGATCTGCCAAAAGGGACTATAAGCATATAGGCAAACATAAAAGCGTTTTTATTTTATTGTTTAAAAATGCAACCACATGAGCAAATAGATCTGAAGGTATCATGTGAGAGATACTCATTCACACATGCACAGAGTTTTCTACTGATACTACATTTTATAAATAGATTTGTCTACTTAGTGTTGCTTGGACAGAGCTTTCATGGGGACACAACTCTTTGGAAATGTGTTTGGAAATCTTGAAAAAAAAAAGTATGGAAAAGGCTGCTTAGGGATAGAGTAACAGAGTGCACTTCCAGGGGATCTGGGTTTAGTCCCCAGCACCCACATCAGACAGTTCATTACCATCTGTGACTCTAGTTCCAGAACATCCCTTACCTTCTATGCCCCACCTGCAGTGGGCAACACACACACACACACACACACACACACACACACACACACACAAATAAATTCTTCTGTTCAAAGAAGTAATTTAAGTAATTGAAGGATGATTTGAGTCCTGGGTGTAGGAGTCATAATCTCCCTAAGACAATATAATGAGAAGAGAACAGAAAACATGTATAATGTGAGCCTCAGTCAGCAGAAGCCTATATAACTATGTAACATAGATGGTGTCAAACTCAGTGCTAACTCCATAGACAAGGGCCTGAGAATGGAATAAATCACAAAGACTGAGCCAAGATACTTTCCTTCGGAAGTCTGCAGTATGGAGTACAAGGGATTACTCAACAATCAGCACAGACTGATAGCAACTTTGTGCTAGGTACACTTTGGAGGTGAAGACAGAAAGTCACCGTAATCCAATTCCCAGAGAATTGTGGGGGTGATAGAAGCAAAAATGACTCCATTAGTCCAACAGAATGTTAGTGTTAGTAGAAAGAAAACTTGCAATAGAGAATGAGAAGTGGACGCTTGCTACGAGGAAAGTATACACTGCATGCTTTTATGTGTCAAGTCAGTCACCACCCATGACAGGCCCCCGAGGAAAACTGCCCGCATCCATATCGTTATCACTGAAGAAACAGAGGTCTCAGTCTCAGCAGGGCTCGAGTGATGCTGCTGGAATGGAAACAGTGCTTGATTCTGAGGTCCAGCGGTCAACAATTGCAACCAGGTTCTTGAGTGTGCAGAGTAAGGAATGGGCTCTGAAGATGTCGCCTGCTGCTTCCCAGGGAGTCGAGCACACCTCCATGAAGAAGGTGCATCAAACATCTGGTATTCACTCAGACAAACTGGCATTCTCTACAGAAAAGACTAAGACTTCAGGAGCACCAAAGCATCCAAATCAAGTGTGTCTTATTGATCAGAACCAGTGGCTACGGTGGGCTCATCGATGGACAGCGCAAAGTCTCAGCATCCCTGTTTGATCTCCTTTAGGGGTCCCTATTAGACAAGATCCCAAAAGAATGCCTTGTTCAGCGTGACCTGGAGCCAGGAAGGTCCTGAGGAAGCCTACAGTAATAGATAATAATGCAAAGATCCGCCATTTTGGTTGAGTGGAGCCACTGCGAATAAAAACGCTGTGAGAACAGGAGATTTATGGGATTTAAATAAATGTATCCAATGCAGGCCTGGGTTGCCAAGGTCCCCCCCCACCCTGCCCCAAGCATGAAGAAGGGTCACCAGGAAAGCAAACTGGCAGAGCCTAGACCCTCTTGATGCCTGTTCTGAGCACATTAGCATGAAGCCATCATGGTAATTTCCGGCTACAAGGCAGCCACCCAAGACTCTCCATATTCCATATCAGCTAAGCATCAAGTCTCATCTGTATCGGTACATTTAAAGCAAACAAAAAGGATGCCAGCTTCTTCCCATGAGTGTGCCTGTCCCTCCCTATACCCTCCCTTCAGCCCTTAGCTCTGTGGCCACAGCCTCCAAAGGGATTTGTTGACTTTTAATTCTTTGACCGATTGCTCACACCTGCTTGCTTCTACATCAGATTTATAAAGTGATCCCAATCTCTTGTTTCAACTATTCCTGCACTTTCTCATTGTACACAGGGTAGAGTCTCCGAAATTACCTGCAAGGATATTGGTCATCTTCGTCTTTCTGCCCGCCTGCCCTCCCATTGTTTCTCCGTGCCCATGAGAAACCACTCATGCCACCTGTAAGTTCCCTGTGCATCTGCTTTCCACTGCTGCGATAAACATTCATGACCAAAATAATGCAACTTGGGGGAAAAACAGGGCTTATTTCATCTTGCAGTCCATAATGAAGACAATTCAGGGGAGTAACTCATGGAGAGTGTCTGGAGGCAGGAACAAAATCTGAAAGTTTTCTTCTGAGCTCAGCTTCAGCTACTTTTTTAACAGCCCAGGCTCACCTGCTTAGGGATGGTGCTGCCTGTGCTGGGCTGGGCTTCCCATATCAATGGATAGTGGTCAAGACAATCCCTTACAGCTATTCTTTTCTGGGAAATTACTCAACTGATGTTCCTTTGTCCCAGCTGCATCAAGTTAATAACAAAAATGAACCAATACACCCCCTTCTTCAGCCAAGCAGACATTTTTTAAAAATTTTCACATCTTCTCGCAACTAGTAGTGGACACCATTGTAGCCCATGAGTGATATGAAAATATCACCGGAAGCCATGAGCTCCTAAAATCAGTTAGGGAGAGTATTGCTGTGAGTCTGGAATGGAGAACCATGGAAGACAGCAGCTTTTTACAAATGTTTGAACCAAGTAAGGAATGTGTCTAAACTGTGTTGGATATCAGGAGTGAGATTCTGAGCCATGACCCTTTCAGAACTCCCACCCTCTGATGGTTTCATTAGGAATGATTCCATAGGCTCATGGATTTGAATATTAGGTCACCACAGAATGGCATTATTTGAAAGGATGAGGTATGGCCTGGTTGGAGGAAGTGTGCCACTGGGGGTAGGCCTTGAGGTTTTAAGAGGGCCATTCCAAGTCCAGACTCTCGCTGCTTGCAGATCAGGATGTAGAACTCTCAGCTCTTTCTCCAGTACCATGTCTGCCCGCAAGCTACTATGCTCCCTGTCATAATGATAATGAGCAAAACCTCGAAGACTGTAAAACCAGCCCCAGAGTAAATGGTTTGTTTTTTGTTTTGTTTTTTTATAAGAGTTGCCATGGTTGTGGTGTCTCTTCACACCAATAAAGTCGATAAGAACATGACAAAAACATACCCTGAGAAGACAATAGCACGTTAATAACGTGATCTCACCAGGGAGACATCAAAGAAAACCAAATGCTTAGGGTACCAAAGGTACTTTCATGAAAAGGAGGTCCTTGATAAAAGTGAGCAAGTGGATATTTTTCTTTATTCTTTGATGTCTGAAAGCCTTTCAAATGCCAGTGGTCAGTGGGACTGTCTAAGAGAGCTCACACTTGCACCATTCTGTTCCTTCCTTGATACAACCCTTTGCCTTGTAGAGGATGTGTCTTTGGATGGCATTTCACAAAATACACCCTGAAAAAAAAATGTGCTTATAGATCGTCAGTGTACCAGATCCCAGCAGACCAATTATAGAAAGAAGTCCAATGGGGCAAAAGCTGACTGGTGATTTCAAGACAGGTTGTCATGGAGAGTGCTATCTAAGCAGCATCCTGCATGCTTCCCATAACAAAGGCTCATACTGTAATGATTTGTGTGCTCTGCCCTATGGACCTGAAACGCTGGGGAGGGGGTTCATACAGGGAGAGCAAACAGGCACCTCTGCCTGGGACAGCGAAGGATGGATCTTTTGAACAAGGCAAGTAGCTTAAGCTTCTATTTTCTCTCACAGATTTCTTTAATAAGACACGATAATCATACATCCATTCCTATATCCACTTACATGGAATGGCTATGAGGTGTCCTACCTCACCTGGGAAAAAAGAGATGGAAGTTTAGGGTGAATTTAGAGCAGACCAGATACCAATCCCTGAAAATATGTAAGCTCCATATATTCCCATACCTTCCAAGTCCAGGCTACCCCATGAGAGCCACGGCCACCGTCTTGCTTTTCAAGTGCTGGGTGGGAAGTAACGGGCTTTAAATCTTCAAGCATCCCAGGGCCTGGAATGGGCAGATGAGGTGACTGTAGACTGTCACATCAGCTAGAGAAAAATTAATGACAGGGATCATTGTCACTGAGGGGCTGACCTGTTGAAATAATTGAAAGGAGAGGCAGATGCTGGGAAGGCAGAAGTGAGAAGAAGGGTTGAAGATAAATAGTCCTGGCAGCTACAGCCTTTAATGACCTCAGCTCAGGGATGTGACGATGACAGAAGCTCACAGCAGAAAAGGCTGGTGATTTACACAACGCATGCCAGGAGGGCCCCGGCTGATGGCGGAGATGTGATCATAAACCTGGGTGGACTATCTATCAGGGCAGGATACGGTCTTCTCAACTTGAATGTAAGAGGAGAATGCGCGGTCATGGGCGGTAGACCTTCTCCAGACGACCTTCACCAGATCTACCTGATGGCTACCACTGCATTAGCCTTGGGTCAGACAAGCTGAGGATGGCGAGGGAAGTTAGGGAGTGGCCCTGTGATGGTTTGCCTATTGAAGGCCACCAATAGGTCCATGTGTTTGAATGCTTAGTCCCTAGACTGTGCCAGCTATGGAAACTCCGGAGGCAAGAAGCCAAGCTAGGAGAGCACCTCTGGTTCCAGTGTGAGCTCTCTCTGCTTTCTGATCCATCAAGCTGTGAGTCGCCTCTGTCACATACCCCTGCCCCCCATGCACTGACCTGCTCCCACTGCCATATGGACTGTTATCTCTAGAAAACAAAAGCCAAAATTGAAGCATTTCTTCTTTGAATTCGTTTCTGTTGGGTCTTTTGCGACAGCAAGCAGGAAAGTAAATCGCGCAGGCGTGCACTGAAACCAAAGGGTCTCTAGTCAAAGGCAAGTGCTGCTGGCTGTTTGCATTTGTTAAGCTATGACCTCGCAGTGGTCATAGGCAGGGCAAACTTCTTCCCTCCAAGATTATCCCTGTGAAACCAGAACCTAGGACCTCTTCTTGAGCTCAGACTCACCAAGAGCACGTGAAGTCCTATCTACAAGGTCCAAGAAATGAGCGTTAAAGCGTGCAAGCCTATGGGAGCATCTTACACGGAAACTATAGTAGTTAGCAAAGGAAGAACTGCTCCTAGCTCTCGGTTCGAGGCACCAGCAGAGAAAAGGCTGAAACCCCGGAGAATATCCAGACTCAAGGTCTCTGGAAGAGCGGCTGTCAAAGAGACTTGTGGTAGTTTGAATGAAATATGTTCCCGACACTTCCATGTATTTAAGCTTGGTCCCCTGTTGTTCACACTGTTTGCGGAGGTTATAAAACTTTTAGGTCAAGCCGCACTGGCAGAAGGCTGTCATTGGGGAGGCACATTGAGGTTTTACAGCCTCACCTCGCTTTCTGCTCCAGAGTGTGAATGAGACGCGATCCATCTGCTTCTTATTCCTGCCACGAATGTATGATTTCCTTGTCCTAGTGGGATCCTCCTTCTGGAGCCACAGGCCAATATAAAGTCTCTCTCCCTTAAGCTTCTTTTGGTCGTGGTATTTTATTGTAGTAACGGAGCAGTAACTAATACAAGAGCCTCAAATCATCAAACTTGCCTCTACTTCTACCTCACCAGCAGAAGGCATCTCTGTTGGAGAAAAATCAGTTCAGATTGTGCAGGTCCCAAGCCTTTCTAGGAGTCCATGGCAGGGGCTTCTGCTCCCAGACTGAGGACCAGATTAACCTGTGTAGTCCAAAGGGTGATGGACTTCTTTGTGATAGGTTCTACTCAAATAACATCTCAGAACAGAGTTAGTTAATGACCTAGAAAGTTCCTTTAATCCATCTAACCTCGATTAAGGACTTTATGTAGTCATAAAAGGACAAAGACTAGGTCCAGAGCAAAAAACACTCCTCAGACATTCACTGAAAGATGTTGCTGGAGCCATATGGGACATGTCTCTTAGAACTTGGGGTCAGTGAGTTTCAGAGACATTTAAATTTTTAAATTGCAAGATTTTTGTTGTTGTTTATATCTATGTGCACATGCACATTTGCTGAAGGTCAACAGGCAACTTTCAAAAAATTGTTTTTTTTCTTTCCACCAAGTGAATTCTGGAAATTGAATTTACTAAAGGTGCTTGGTGGCCAGCACCTTTACCCAACGATCCACCTTACCCATCCTCAAAAGCTCTTTAGAATCTTTCTCATCTATAAGAGGAGGAGAGTCTATGGGTTTTATTTTTTAATCTTACTTCAAAATGTGGTCACTTTGAATACTTTTAAAATCATTATCTCATATTAATCTGATGAGAATTTCATTTAATACATTTTGATCATAGTGATCCTTTACCCCCATTTTATTCCAGATCTACCTAACTTTCTACCATTCAAATTTGTATTGTCTCTTTCTCTGTGTCTTCCAATTTCTTTGTCTGTCTCTGTGTCTCTGTGAGTGTCTGTCTCTGTCTCTTTCTGTCTCTCTGTCTCCCTCTCTCTCTCTCTCTCTCTGTGTCTCTCTCTCTCTCTCTCTCTCTCTCTCTCTCTCTCTCTCTCTCTCTCTCTCTTTCTTCTCCTCTTTCTCTTTAATAAACCTGATGTTACCTCTCCTAGAAGCTATTAAATGCCAATAGCTCATCAGCACTAAGGGTGTGGTGAGGGGTCTACCTACCTCCTCCATGTTAGGATTTTAGATTTTTTCTTTCTACTGGCGTGAGCTTACACAGGTCTTGTGCATGTTTTCAAAATCACCATGAATTCATGTGTGCATCTTGAAGTCATCCACCACTACTGGCTCTTAACTTCCTTGAAAACTATAGTTTCTTTGTGGTGCTGGACCTCGAATATAGGTCCTTCACTGTGCAAGGCAAAATACAACCGCTAAGATATAGCTTCAAACCCCAATTTATAGTTTAGAGGGTTAGATACTGTAGCTATATTGACCTGGTTTTAACCTCCAGATTGGGAGATAGGGGGAAGAGCATATAGTCACATTAGCCTTCACTAGTGTTGAGTGTTGTGACAGCCAAATCTCCAAGCTTTGTCCTCTGATCTCTACAGTAGGAGTGAAGCTAGAGTTACTAACTCCTGTTCCAGTGTTCTGTGCTCAACACAGCTCAGTTACATTTTCCTCCATTTTGTTTCTGTTTCATATTTTACCCCCAATGGCCAGTCAGTAATTTTCCATCATATATAGATTCTGCGGAGAACATTTGGAAGTTTATTGTTGCTCTTATCTGGCAGAACATTACAACTTAGCCTCCCTACTCCTCCACCCCATCCCCTACCCCCAACACACACATTAGGTAAAGGTCGTGCCCCTTCCATTTGTCATCTATACACGAGACACTGAGCTTTGGGCATAACGGGAATAGTTGGACCCAGTCCCAGAACTTGTGTGCGGTGATTGGCCAAGCGTTTGTATCTACTCTGGATGGTTTTCCTTGCTCCTTTGCAGCTCTGTTGGGTAGACTGCAGATGCCAAAGTTTCACATATGGATCATCCCAAACACTTGCTTTCCAAGGAATCCGGAACACCCAAAATGTTTTTCTCAGCTCAGAGTTGGCTCTCAGCCCAGACCTTGCATTCTTTTGCTGTAGGTTTTCTGCAAGCAGAGATGTTATTCTAAGGAAACCTCTGTTGTTCATTCCTCTCCACTCCTGCCCTGTGCCTATAAAAAGGATTTAATGGTTGGCATCTTGGGGACACGCTAGCTCTCCATAGCCAAATGGCATCCCCTGCGGTGCTTGACCAGAGGAACACTACCACATAAGGAGATTCACAGCATCCACATATCTATTTCCTGTGAGATAAATATCTCTTGGAAATCTCTCCCGTATAATCTAGACCTAAGTCACTAGTGGGTCCTTTTGCTGTGTCATGAAAATATGTCCAAAAGTGATCACAGCACCTACCCATCTAGTACACTGAGATGGACGGCTTTTTGAAGATGTATACAGTGGTGTATTCTCTACCATAGGACAGTAGCTGCCCCTCCCACCCCTCAGGTGTCTTCTTCAGAGCATGACTGGCAGGCCAGACCTCCAAGCTAGAATCAGGTAAACCCATTCCCTGGATAAGTATACAGTGTAAGGCTATGGACCTTCTCACATTGGGAACCACACACTCTGCCTCCTCAACTGGCACCACAATCTCTCAACAGGGCTTCAGAGATATCACAAGGTGTATCCATAAGGTGGCTTAGATATAACCACATCCCCTTCCTGCTAGTATCAGATGGGGGAGAGACGTTTTACTGTCAGGACTCTGAACTTCCCCAAGACACTCTTTGCTTGAATGTAATGGTTTAAAGATACACTCTCCCTCTTGTTTACTGAAAGATGAAAAGTGCCCTGCTGGCATGCCTTGATGGGAAAACAAGGCCAGTGTCAAAAATGGGAAGACCAATGACCCAGGAACAACAACAAAAACAAAACAAAACAGAATGGGGACCACGTCACCTAAGTCCCTGGGTGCATAGGTCATGCCTAGTGGTCTCTCTTTGTCATTTTGTAAGCCAAATATCCGCACCCCCTCCACACACACTTAAGTAACTTATAGCTGCCTCTAGCTTATGGCATTGGTGACTTTTCTTGTTGTGACAAGATACCTGAAAGAAACATGGTAAAGAGAGAAAGGTTACTTCTGGCTTCAGAGAGGATACCACCCCTGGCTTACTGGGAGATGTGGCAGATGTGTTCATTAGCAGAGGCCACACCAGGGAGAGTTCCTTTAGTGCGGCAGCCAGACTGGGAAGAATTAAACAGGGCCAGTTGCAGACATCAGTCAGACCGGACTATAACCCTGAAGGACCAATGCCAGTAACCCTCATCCAACAGCCAGGTGTGTGATCCTAAGGTATATACAACCTACCAAAACACTTCTACCTCCTGGCGACCAAGAGTTCAGGTATGTGCACTGAGTGTTATTTCACGCTCAAATCAGAGCGTTGGTGTTATGTCTAATAATAAGCATTTAAAGTGTTTTTCACAATCTTGAAACTCTTTCAAGTCTCCATTACAGGGCCTATCCCTACAAAGCCATCCCCATTTGGGAGACTGCTGATTACTAGTCACTGGGTCTTTATGTAGCTAATGGGTGTTCATACCTAAGATAGGTATCTCTTTACCTCTACGCAGCCTGCTCTGGAGAGTACATGGCACTGTCACCTGCCAATAATCCCTTTCTCATGTCTTTCCTACTCCTCTACATGAGGTCAGCTAACACACTCTGAGAACGATTTTGCACCTCTTTCCCTCCAGGGGCCTCTAAATCAAAGTCTGTTCTCATGTCCCACTAAATCAATATTCTCTTCTCAAGGCTAAATTTCTAATTATTTATGCACCTGGTACACAATCATTCCTTATTTAAAACCAAATCAATAAATGGGTAGTGGGTCCCTAAAGGAAGACTAATGAATAGAAATCCTGGTTTTGTTTCACAGAATGCTGATAGTTTCAGAAACTTCCATGTGCCTCTGATTTGTGTCCTGGGTTCTCAGTTGGTGACTTCCAAAGCATCGGGCATAGCATTGGTATAAAAGATAATGACAGAAAGCAGGCTATAGTGGCCCAGGCTTATAATCCCAACACACAGGATGCAGAGGCAGGGGGATGGAAACCTGAAAACATAATCTTAGAGGTTAGGGTTGGGGACGTAGTTGGGTGGGTAGAGCATGTGTCTAGAATTCTCAAGGTCATGGGTCCAATCCCCAAAAGATGGGAGAAGGATGGGAACGGGATAGAGGGAACTTTAGATGGATTGTCTGGCCATGCCCTTAGGTTCTACCACAGGCTCTGGCCCGTAGGGTTGTCTGTCAGTCAAGCTATTTGGTAATAAATGAGCAAGAAGGGTTAGTCTCTTATTACTTCCTTTTTTACTTGGCCGAAAGGTTCTTACTAAACTTTGTCTCAGTTTTACATGTCATAAGAGCCCCTAAGCAAAATAAGAACCTTGAGGAATAGGCTTCAATATTAACATGCTTTCAGGATACTCTTCCTTTATATTCTCCGTTTAAAAATAGATTTTGTGTGTGTGTGTGTGTGTGTGTGTGTGTGTGTGTGTGTGTAAGGGGGCAGTGTGAGCATGGAGTCTTGTACTACAACTTGTGAAAGCTAGTTCTTGCCATGTGGGCTCTAGGATCAGGTGATAGGTCACCAGACTTGCCAGTAAGTTCCTTTATCCCAAGAGCTATCTTGACAGCTTCCTTCTTTTTAAGTAAATCTTCATGATACTAACTGACCAGGCCCAGGGCATTCTTGTTTGCAGTTTCAGTCTTGTAAATGATTTTGAGCTAAGCATGGCCAAACATGTCTGCATTTTTTATTTTCTTTTTAAATTATGACCTTAAACTGAGCATAGTTGGGAACTGTCCCACTTCTACAGCACTTTTCGCTATGAGTATAGATAAGTTCCCAAGTAAAAACACCACACCTATGTTTGAGGAGGTCATTGCTTTGGTTATAAATACAGTGTCTCTGTAGCTGATTCAGGTTTCATTTTTCTCCACTCTTATATTTTCCAGTTCCAGCACTTGCCAATACGCTGTCATTGGTACTTACAGTCACCTGTGTGATGTCCCCAGTGCCCAGTTCACCCAGCAAGGTACCAACTTCTGCAGATTGCCTAGGGTCTGAAACACTGGGTCTTCCCACCTAGTTTCCCACAAACATTGAGCTAATTATACATGGTAAAGTGAGGACAAGGATGCTAAAGTAGAGTTCTGCCTAATTTGAGCAATCCAAAAGAGACCAGGGATAATTAAAATTCAAGTCAGATGCACAAAGCCTCATGGAGTCAGGAAGCAGAGAGGGCTGATGGAAGCTGTTGTCTGCTATCAGCCTATATCCGAGAAGGACACAGGCTTCTCCTCAAAATCTCTATCTGAGATTGCTCAAACGAGAAGGGACAGTGGCAGCAGCACAAGGTCTTGGGATCACCACTAATTAGCCGTGAATCTGAATCCCAAATAAGCCACCACAGCATCTGAGCCCCGAGGTCTCAGGTCTTAAACAAGAATGCTGGGTGTAGTTGTAAATTAAAATGAATCTTGTTCGGTCAACCCAACTTGATTGTGTCACTTAACTGCTAGGGTATAGCCCGACGTGTCTCTGAGAATTTGTGTGTGTGTGTGTGTGTGTGTGTGTGTGTGTGTGTGTGTGTGTATCTGTTGGGGGAGGAAAGAATTTCCCAAAACAATCATACCATGGATTCACAGATGTTATGAGTGGATGATGGCTAGCGTAATTCTAGTGGATAGGATCAACTCTACTAATGTGGAGGTAGGAAGATGGCATTATGTGGAAATGGGGAAAGGAAGAAAGTCGAACCAAGGCAGAAGTGACTAACTGGAGTGTGTCTTTCTAGGCAGCATCTTGCATAAGTCTTTTGGAATGGAAATATGCAGCAAAAGCCAAGAAATCACAGACAGGGTCCCTGAAACTCTTGGCTCAAGTTCGTATTTCCTTCCTTATGTTGTATCAGACATTGGTCTGGCAAACTATTACAGTGGGGTAAGAAGTCATCTCATCTTCTGGTTCTCTGTCAGCAATCCAGCCTGTCGAGGTGAATGGCCTGGTCCTCAAAGGAAAAGTCTATGAATGAGCAAATAGAATTAATATCCTGCTGGGATCATTTTCTCTTGTCATCAGAAATAAAATACCAGGCGGTGATATGGGGGACTTAGTGAGAAGGTGAATCCAAGATCTGATCTCCTACACTCACATAAAAAAACAAAAGCAAACAAACAAACAAACAAACAAAAACCAGCAGGGCGTATTGACACACGGATGAAATCCCAGCTCCGAGAAGCAGAATGGGCCTTGGGCCTTGCCTAGCCAGCCATTAGCTGATTGGGAATATAGCCTTGTGGCAATGTTTGGTATTCAAAGATCATTATGCTTAATCTATACACACCAAGAAAGCTGACTGTTTCCATGTTACATTCTGTCTTACATGTACTTTATGCTTATGGTAACTAGAGGGATTTCAGTGCATGCTATCAAACCTCTAAAAAAAATTAAGTACTGACAAAAATATATTCATATGGTGTTATGCCAAAATGCCTTTAAAAATTTCCATGTATCCCTCTTCTTTTTAAATAAAGTCGTAAGAGAAAAAAAAATGAATGAAATGAGAGAAATAGAGGAAGACATGGACTTGTAATCTCCATGTTAACACATGTGTTAACACAGACATATAACACTTACACACACACACACACAACACACACACACGGGTATACACACTCACATACACACACCAAACATGCCATATATTCAACATAGGACCACACACACAGTCACTGGCACACACAAAAGCACACCAACCACACTGATCTCACAAACACACACCGCCACACACTGATAGAGAAAGGAGACAGAAATGAAGGGAAAGAGAGACAAACACGGAGAAGAGATAGTATCAGGAACTTCTCAGAACAAAGAATAGCAGCTGTAGCTCTCTCTTCATGTTGCCACCAGATTTGAGACTTCCCAGATGGATAAGATCTTTACTGATGGTCCCCTCAGAATTAATGTGGTTCTAATGGTCACCAAAACATCATTATTATGCTAAGTAGTCTGTAACAAGAGAGGGAAATTAACACAGTTTCTTTATGCCCACACTCCCTGCTAGTCCAATCTGCTGAGGGAATTTGCCTATCAGCTAACTTGATAGCTGGTTTGAAACAGCAACAGGAATATACAGTGAAGAACCATTGAAAGTCAAGTAAGGGGTTGAGTGGGCAAGGGCCATGAAGGGACATACTCCCAGCTTCTGTTTGTCATTCCTTACTGTTTATGTGCATGTGTGTGCATGAATGCATCATGGTGCAAATGTAGAAGACACCAAGCAACCAACTTTGGGGAGGAAGTTCTCTCATTCTACTGAAGGATTCCAGAATGAAATTTGGGTTTTCTATCAGGCTCAGAGGGCAAGTGCATTTGCCTGCTGAGACATCTGGCAGCTCATGTTGGAAGAGTTTTGAAGCCAGAATATGCCCTTGTGATTTGCCCTCTTCTGACTTCCTCAGGAGCCAGGCGTACATGTGGTACACAGACATTCATGCAGGTGCAACACCAATACGCATACAATAAATGAATAAAAATATAAATTTATTTTTTACCAAGAAATAAAAGCACACATATAAGTGAAAGTGTATAACATAAGTCCAAAAATTAGGAATGCTTATCTTTGTGTAGTATTCTGATGATTTTTTTAACCACAGTTTTAACTTTATTTTAATCACAGTTACAGATGTGAACAAGGCTATAAATTTCAAGAGAATTTTTATCAGTGGTTATATTTATGGTTTCCTTTTCTGAGCTATAATTTCCTTGTCACGATGAAATGAAGCCATTATATATTTCCAATGATAAAAGAAAATGAAATTTCTAATAATTACAATATTTTAGAACACTGATTATTGAGTTAAGTTCCAGGGGGGAAAATTATGCAATTTTATTTGGCAGCTTTTGCTTTTTTGTGTGTCTTTTTATGTTTTCCTTTCTTGTATGTTTTGTGGGCTTTCAAGATTGTCTTTGCTATTATTTTTGTACTGAGAAAATACCTCAGAGCTAAGTGTGGCACATGCCTATAATCCCATTCTCTTAGAGGCAAAAGAGGGGTTTTAGGTTTGAGACCAGCCTACCTCCACAATGAAATCCTGTCTCATAACAAAACACAGCAAAGAAAAAAAACCATTTAAATAAAATAGCATTTTCCCCAACGTAGCTACACTTTTATCTCCTCAATAACTATCATTTCCTGCACCTGAGAACAATTTCATTATCAAGCAAAGAAAAATATTAGATCTTAAACGATCTTTCCTCCACTCGCAAGTCAATCAAAGATAAATTCCCCAGCCCTTGTTTCTTGAGTTCAAAAAAAAAAAAAAAAAAAGAAAAAAAAAAAAAAAAAAGAAAGAAAGAAAGAAAGAAAACTGCCCAGAGGTACAGTAACTACATTCTGCATCTGCATCTTCTGGCTTTCCTGTTGAGACTTTTCATTTTCGTATTATCCTGCCTTCCCTTTGTTTCTCTATCTTCCTATGAGAAGCACGAACCAGACAGCATCAGCCATTATGCTGTTTGTTTATTTGTTTTGTTTCCTGTCGACTCCCCTGCGTTCTCATCTCACTCCTGAAAGCCACACTTGCTTCTCACAGGTACTAAGTTCTTCCTGCTCTCTCAGCTCAGCAGGCAATGACTCCCATCCCCACCCCGAGAAACAACCGTGTCATGAGTCCCTTAAATAATAAGGTTGCCACAGGCTTGCACTGAGTACTACCTGCACGTAGGGCAGAAGAGACCACACTGACTGTAGAAATGTGTCTCATTCTTGTACCATAATTTCAGCATCTGCACTTTTCCACTTCCCTTTGGCTCTCCGATTCCTCCCTTCTCACATTGTAATCTACCCATCAAACTATCTGCTATCATTTTCTTTCTTGTAATGTCAAGGTGATTTCTGACCTTCAGGAGAGTAGATGTCTCAAAGAAAGTGTGGGTTTCCCTGTGGGTGGATGTTAAGGTGATATATGATTGGGCAGTGGAGAGGTAGGCGGGGAAACGGAAAAAAGGAATAGGAAAACGGAAGAGGCGGAGATTGAGAGGGGGAGTCAGGGGAGGAACGAAGGAAGAGGTTGGTGTGTATGTTTCGGCGTATCTCTTCATAAATAAGGTTGTAATGAATGTTTTATAAGGGATAGAATTGTACAAGATCATCTGACTTATAAAGGTTGGCAAATTATGTTCTGCCTGTTGGAGCAGAGTAGGTTGGTGTGTTCTTTGATGTGAATATTTGATTGAGTTCAGAGGGTGTAGTGGCAGAACGCATAAAGCCTGCCACAGAGTTGGGTTGTGTGTGTCTAAGGCCTGGCAACAGCGTGCCAAGGGGAAGGGAATGAAAGCAGCATGCCCGGGGCGGTCTTGTCCACCCAGGATGGAGGCAGCAGGGATAGTAGGGTGAACTGCACCTGAGCTCTTAGAGGCGGCACTTCTATCTCATAGAAGATAGAAGTTAGAGATACCAGTAGTGCCAGATGGGCCCTCGGGAGCTGGCAAAGTGCGGGAGAAAAGGCTGAACCAACATTTTAATATTTACTGCAACATTTACCCACTCCACAACAACAAAAGCGTAGGGCTTGTTCTGTTTTACTTCTATGAGGCCAGCTTACCAGTCATGTGACCACTCTATACATCCCACATATAAGCATAACACCGCCATGCATGCGTGCATGCATACATACATACACACATGATTATATTATTTGGATCTGAAAACTGAATTTACAACCTTCTTTTAGGATAATGGATAGACATAGAATGTGTAATATTAAGTGAGATCACATAATCTTAGAAACATATAAACCACACGTCTCTCTCATCTGCAGATCTTAACCTATATACCTATATCTATGTCTATATCTAATCTATACCTGTATAGATATGTATATTTGCATATATAAATATATATAAATAAGTATATATATACATATACATATGTGTGTCTCTATTTGTATCTGGGAGTACACACACACATAAATGAATATTTAGGTACAGTATAACATGTAGAATGGAGAACAAAAATGGTAAGTGTTAGGTAATGAGGAAGACATGAATGCAGGTTAAAAGGCACTTGAATCATGAAAGAGACTATAAAGTTGATTGTTTTTCCAGTTCTAATCCTGCCATGATTTTTTGTTTTATTTTGTTTGCTTGCTTTGTTTTTCAGACAGGGTTTCTCTGTGTCATAGTTCTGATTGTCCTGAAAATAGACTGGGCTGGCCTCAAACTCATAGAGAGCTGATTACCTCTGCCTCCCAAGTGTAGGGATTAAAGGCATATACCACCATGCCCTGGATTTCTTTCTTTCTTGTGGTGGATAAATGGCATAAAGATGTAATCGGCAGTCAAAGTATAAAACCCTAAATGAAGCACCACGGCTTCTGAATGGCCATTCTAATCACACAGATGTTTGCTGAGATGTATAGATTTTGGAATAAAGCAAGTGTCTGCTTGAGTGGTTGAGTTCATGTAGCCATATTATGATTTTATTTCTGAGTTCATTACAGTAGAGTGCTCTTTTTATATTTCAGAACCTATCTCACCAAACATAAAAGAAAAATGAAAATGTTCCATTTTGTGTGTTTGTTGTACATGGTACTTTGTCATGTAAGGACATTTCTATACAGTAGGATAATTAGTATGCTGAGCATATCACCCCCTTACCCCGAGACCATCCTCTTCCTCACTTCTCTCTAGATAGTTGCATTTCTACTTTCTTGTCACATATACACATCATTTTATGTACCTATATAAAATCTAGTAACCAGGAATGACAAAAAAATATAAACTCGTCTTTGGGGAACTGGCTTGATTCACTAAATACAATTATTTTCAGCTGTACCCATTTTCCTGGGAAATAACATAGCTTTGTTCATTTATGAAAAATGTTTCCACTCTATGTACGTAGAACATTCAGTTTTATTATTGGCCTTATGTTGATGGACATTTAGATTTGTCTCACACCTTAGCCAAACATCAGTATTGCAGCAACCAGAACTGATGTGCAAGCATCTTTGTGATATGCTGATTGATTTGGAATCCTTTGGGAGTGGTATGGCTGGGTCATATATTCGATCTAATTCATTTCCTGAGCACTTTACTGACTTACATGGAGATTGGCACAATTTACATTTCTGCCAGTAGCATGCTAGAGTTCCCCCTTTCTACATCCTTGACTTTGTGTCTAAATCTTTATTTTAAAATTATGTATTCAGATAGAGTCCCAAATATCAGAGGCTGGCTTCAAACTTGTTAAACAACTGAGGGTAACCCGGAAGACCTGATTCTCCTACTGGGATTTACAAGACTGTGCCACCATGTTTGCCTGGTTTACATGACTTTGGGTATCAAACCCAGAACCTCTTTCATGCAAAGTGGGCGTTTCCTTGATGATTAAGGACGGTTGAATACTTTTAAAAACATCTTCTTACTCATTTGTATTTCTTCTCCTGAGAACTTTTTGTTTACTTCCATAACCGAATTTTTAATTGTTTTTCTTTCTCAGTGTTTAGAATTTTTGGTTGTTTGGTTGGTTGTCGTTGCTTTTCATTTGTTTGGTTGGTTTCATTTTGCTTTTTTGTTTTGTTGTTTTCTACTTTGTTGTATGTTTGAGAAACTAATCCTCTATCAGATATATAGCTGGCAATTTTTTTTTTTTTTTACTTGCTCTGTAGGCTGTCTCTTTAGTCTATTAACAATTTCCCTTTCAATACAGAAGCTTTATAATTCCATGAGGTCCCATTTGTTGATCATTGGTCCAATTTCTTGAGAGCCAGGGTTTTTTTCAGGAAGTCCTGACCTAAACCTATATCTTGAAGTACATCCCGTACTCTTTCTTTTATGAGTTTCAGGTAACCTTGAGATCTCAGGTCTACTTTGAGTTGATTTGTGAACACTGGTACAGGGGCTCTAGTTTCACTCTTCTTCGTAAAGAAATCCAGTTTTCCCAGCACCGTGCTTTAGAGATCTTTGTCCCAATAGATCTTTGTCATTTGTAGGCCATTTGTCATTTCATATATTGTCAGTGTGTATGGACTTACACGTGAGTCCTCAAGTCTATTCCCCTGATCAATGTGTATGTTTTTGTGCCAGTATGGAGCTTGTTTTTACAATTAGGACTCAATAGTGTAACTTGAAGTTGGGAATTCTTTTGGCTCAAGATTGTGTCAGCCCTCTGGAGTTTTCTGTGCTTTCATATAAATCATAAGTCTAGTTTTTTTTTTCCCTAAGAATGACAGTCATTTAACATTGTTAACTTTATAGTGCAAAATAAATCAAGCTATGATCCCCAAAAATAATTTTAAAAGCTTACACAGAAAATATTATTGCCTGATGCTTATGATCTTTAAGATAAATGTGTCAAAAGAGTTTTATGTCATTTTAAAACACACAGTGAACACCATCTAATAGCAAGGCCACTGTTCCTCCTGTCTCAGAGAACGGTCCCCCTGCTTCTTTAGAATATACAAGCAGCTCAGTGTCCACAGTCACAGCAGTTAGCAGGGATGTGGTTCTGAGGAGTCGACAGAACTCCTATAATCAAGAACACACTCATTTTAAGAGGTTAACGAACATAATATTAAAAGATCAGATTATGAACTACTGGAACAAAAACACATCAACCCCTTTTTTAAAAAATGCTCATTATTCTTTTGAGCAAAGGTTACAAGAGCAGTGGCCATCAGTCTTGGCCCATCTTGTCTGTAAACAGTTGTAGAGGAAGGCTGGCACAGTGCCAGAAACGTGCAACTCCAAGAGAGGACACAGAGTCTCTTTTGGTGAGCATAGAGAGTTGAGTCTGGGTGACCAAAGCCAGCACACCCTGTTAACCTCGAAAGAGGTGACATCAAAGCAGTGCAGAAGTGACAAGCATGCCTTCTGCATGGAGGCTGGAGGGGGAAGGCTGTTACCCAGGACTAGCAGCCCTTAATGCCCTACCTGTTTCCTTCTCAGATAGACCAGCCCTAGCAAGTGGATTTGTCAACCTAGTCCTTTCTACAACGTAGCAGAGCAAACCACTCAACAATGATGATGAAAAGAGGAAGTCCCACATCATACGCCCTATGCCCCAAGCCAAGTGCCTTCTCAGAAGGGTGGGACTTAGGGAAGATGCCACTTTCTGTCAGTGTGAAAAGGAAGATTTTCATGATTAAAAACCTATGAGCTTCGATGTCAGGAAATTACTATTGTTGACACGTATCCTGAGAGTTCAGGAAGTTGAGTCTTTATTTTGAGATCTGGATCTCTGATGAAACTGTAGAGACATTCACATGGGTCAAATTAGTTGATTATATAAACAAAACTCCAGGGTTATGGGACATTCTGATCATGAAGCATTCCTTATGGAGTCTTGCTGGTCTACAGTCTTGGGAGAAGGGAAACCCTGTTCTCAAAATTGGCTGCTTGAGCTGAGCAAGCTGCTATAATCAAAAGGCACCCAGCCCTTCAGTTAAATGCAGTTTTAAAAAGCCTTAAGAGCTGGGTGTGGTGATGTAAACCTTTGTAATTTCAGCTGAGGCTGGAATGGAAATCTTAAAGCCAGCATGGACAATTTATAGAGATTCCATCTCAAATTTAAAATTTGACAGACAGTTATCTAGCATGTATAAAGCAAGAGGTTCAAGCCCCAGTGGGGGTTGTGCCTTCCATGAACAAGGCATGTATTTCTGTGAAAGCATCAAAGGCCTAAGGTTGAACTCTGTAAATGGCCAGAAGGCAAGTCTTAAGTCTTGTTCTAGGCACAGTTTGGGGCCTGAACACTTAAGTCCACTCAATAGGTCTGGCTAGAAATGGCAGCTTTCAGAGACAAAAGGAAGTAACGTCTCCCACAGATGGAGATGTGACACTCCCCAAAACTCTAAATGACCATTACTTTGTTACATGAACATCCTTTACTATGGCATTTATCAGCCTGATGGATTGCTGATTTAAAGAGAAACTGGTGGGGTTCAAGAGATGGCTCAGTGGGTAAGAGCACTTGCTGTTCTTGCAGAGGACCCAGGTTCAATTCCTAAAACCCACACAGTAACTTCACAGTTTCAGAGGATCCAACCAACACCCTCCTTGGGGACTGCATCCATGTGATACACATACATGTCGTGGAAACCCTCACATGCTTTTGGCACGGGGTGGGGGGAAGGAGCATCTCTTCTGATACAAGGTCTATGTATGTAGGCCTGCCTATCCTATGACACACTAAATGGGCCAGGATAGCCTTGAACTCCCAGAGATCCACTTGGCCTTTGACTTTCTGAGTATTAGGATTAAAGGTGTGGCCCAACATAATCAAAATTTTAAAAAGTCTCTAAGAGAAATAGAGTGGACAGATGGTTTTGTCACCCGAATATGTTTCATTACTTCTCAAAGCCTAAGGCCTCCAAGCCAGGGCCTTCGCTACAGAAGCTACTCTGTAAATGCTAAAGCTACTCTGTAATAACCACTACATTTCTAGTCCGCTGCATTCCTCATAGGGCCAAGCTGCAAAGAGTGCATTATAGAAAGGTTCTAGAACTTCGGTTCTAGATGTGTGAATGAGGGAACCAGGCACACATTTGTACTCGCTGACATGCAGGCTCACGGTCGACGGGCATCTTCTTTTGCTCAGAAGCACTGGATTCTCGTTCTTCTCAGGCTGTGGAACCAGAACAGACACCAGGTTTAAACAGCCTGGGCAAGCTAGGACTGTGCAGGAAGGGTTGAGTGGCCCTTGTGGCGGAGCATGGCAATGCATGTTCTCAAAGGGCTGTGCTCACCGAAGAGGTCCACGCTGTCTGCTTCTGTCAGAGGCAACAGTGACAACAGCAGGCCCACCTTGGTGCTTCATAGCACGGCACACCACGAATGCTGTGTGTGCACCGTTCGCCACATGCTAAACAACCAAAAGTTAAAGACCTCTGCTTCAGGGCGGTCTTTTCATATTTTTAGCTACGTACAGCGGCTTCTGTTCGGAAGCTCAGGGCCATGGACTGTTCCTTACACCGTCACAGAACTCCAACCTGCTACTTACAAATCTGTTCAGAATACGCAGCCATAATTAATTAGTCTTCCCAAACCAAGACTAAACCAAAGAAAATGGAAACAAGCCAGACTTCAGGAGTTCGGGACAGAATTGTCCGGCGTGTAACTTCCTCTGTTGTCCAAAGAAGATCAAGTTGGTGGCAAAGCCACTGTCCTATGGACCAGCCACAGCGAGACCTTGCCAAGCCTAACTGTCTCATGTAGACCCATCAGCGGGCTCACTGTCTCTGGGGAGCACGACTGTTGGCTTCCAGTTCAAACAAGGCAGTGAGGAGAAGGAAGAGCCTTTCTGGGTTAAATTCGCTCTACTGGGTGCTCCCGCCATTGTTCCTAGCTCACAATCTTCAAGAACTCTAACGTCAGCTATTCTGATAACATGACTACGGCGAGGTACTCCGAATGGACAGGGACCACCAAGGCATGGGAAGCCAGTCACCAGCAGCTCAATGTGACTTGAATGTGACAGAGCGCTTACCACTTCAAAGGGGACTGACAGGCAGAAAGAGGTATTGTCATTGGAGTTCTGAGGGTCAAAGACTTTAACATGCGTGAAGGGGGAAAGCCCCTTGCTCCCGTTCACCTTGCCTTCCCATTGGCCACTGATAGTCATCCTTGTGACTTTCACAGTGTCACCAACTTTTATCTCCAGTGTTTGGGCCTGAAAATCAAATAGTCCAAAGACACTACTTGCTACCAACCGCCCAGGATGTCTGTCAGCTCGTAAGTTTAGTTTTTCAGGATGAAAGGCACAGATCACTGGCTAAAATAAATCTTTTTTTACTGGTCGTATTATTTTAAAATATTTATTTATTTTTATTTAACCTGTTTGGATATTTCGCTTGCATATATATGTCTCTGTGCTACATGTTTGGACTTCTGCCATGAACAAAAGTGGGTGTTAGATTCCCTGAAATTGGAGTTTCAGATGGTTGTAAGTTACTGTGTGTGGATGCTGGGCACCAAACCTGGGTCCGCTGTAAAAGCATCTCTCCAGCCCCATTAAATATTTTTTAAATATTAATTTTTAATTTCTGTAAACTTTCATTTGATTGGGATTGCATTAAATTTTTAGATTGTTTTTTAACAATGGGGTTATTTTTACAATGTTTATCTTAGCAATCTTTATGCATCGAAAGTCTTTCCATCTTCTGGTACATTCTTCAAGTTTTTTCCTCTCCATGTTTTTAGTTTTTATTATACATCATTCACATTCTTTGTTAAGTTTATCCCAAGGGTTTTTTTTTTTTGGCAATTGTGAATGATTTTCCTATTTTCTTTCTTAGTCTGTTTCTTTTTGGTACATAGGAAGGCTACTGATTTGAGTATTTAATTTTGTAACCTGGTATTTTTTTTGCTGAAATATTTATTCTGCAACTGATTTTAAAGGTT
Organism: Micromys minutus; assembly: GCF_963924665.1. Classification (NCBI taxonomy): domain Eukaryota; kingdom Metazoa; phylum Chordata; class Mammalia; order Rodentia; family Muridae; genus Micromys; species Micromys minutus. The sequence continues at coordinate 7,966,045 of NC_137967.1, read as the reverse complement.
CGGTCATGATCAAAGTATTCTCCACTCTTCTTAAATTTTAAATTATTTTAAGTACGTGGGTGTCCTACCTGCACGAAGGTCTGTGCATGAAACACACGCCTGGTGCCTGGAGAAGCCAGACAAGGGCATCAGAAGCCTCTCGAACTGAAGTTAAGGATGATTGAGAGCTGTGGTTCCAAGTTCTGTCTGGCCTCCAGGGTGTGTGGACTCTGCTCAGGCAGATGAAACACGCAGCGTTAGACTGCATTTTACCTTACTCTGCCATTGGATGGTGGGCTTACAGGAAGCACGGATGGCTCAGGGGCTCGAGAACAATGCAGCCTAAGATGAGGACCCCCAGCCCAGGTGAGAAACGGTACGGGCTGAGGCCAAAGAGTCAGAGCTTCCCAAACTCCCAGACATCCAGAGGCTCCTGGAAACTACTAGAATTCAGGGATGGAGGCGGTACTTGGGTCTGCGATGAGACCAGGCCGGAGACACAGGAAACTCCAGCCTAGTTCAGGGGCTGAGTGTCCAGGAGCACAGAAGGTACTTCTGCAGGAAACTTAGGCAGAGGCTCTGTACTAAGAGGGCTTCTGCCCACACCCCACCGTGGTTCTTGATAAGAGAGACAGTTCTTGGTTCCAAACTATTTATTGATTTTTTTTTCATCCTGGAGAATACCACTTCTTCAGGGTGGGCCAGAGATTAAATACCTTTTGCAGAAAAAAATACCTAGGAAGGGAAGCTTATTGGCTAAACCCCAGGGCCCGTCTAGACACTTCATTAGCACAGAGAATTCTGTATTCTGTGTTACATGAGCAGTGGTCATGTTCTTTATGTGGGGGAGTTGTGGGCATGTGTTCCAGGCCAGGAAACTGGCTGGGAGTAAGTTAAACACCTACCAATGTCAAGTATGGGGTGTTGGGATTTCTAAATGCACCAGCCTTACCAAGTTTCCTGGCATGGCCCATTGCCCCACAGTGATCCACCATGTAAATCAAACCTGGGTCCTTTGGTACTGCAGCCGGTGCCCTTAACTGCTGGATATCTCTCCAGTCCCAACGCTTTTTCATCTCTTAAGCCACATACACAATCCCCAAACATGGCCCTTATTCCTTTAGAATTCATCTTAAGCGTGATGAAACCTGGAGTCCCGTGTTTATTATCGTCTACTTGGGTCCTGGGATCCGTCAACCCCATTTATTAAAGAAATTTCTTTCCATTGATCCGAGTCGACTTTTCATTGTGTTGAGTTCTCATATGGCCTGAGATCAAGTTCTTTACTAATTTTGTTCCACTCCTGGACCTTTCCAAGGCCATAGCCATATTAATTGGACTGCGGTGACTATGTGGTGTCTCCTATCTGAAGCAAATCTTGACTGATTTGGCTGCTATGTAAACTTTGCAATTGTTTTATCCTAAATAAAACCAATCAGCTTTTAAATGGAGTATTGATTCTAATTGGAAGTTTATTTAAAATAAACATTCGCTTGGAAAGAGGCTCTACAATGACAGCAAATATTCTCTCGGTCTGTTTAGATCTTAATTTACTTTTTCAGATAAATCCTTATGCTATTTTTGTTGTTGATGTTATTTTTGTTGTTGTTGTTTTATGGTTTGCACTTTTGGTGATCACAGTCATTCTCAAGATGAATGTTTATGTTTAGGTGTCTACTGTGTATCAGAACAAAGAATAGCAACATAAATCACAATCTCCCCTCAGGAGTAGGTGACATATTGGCTTAAATCCATTCATTGCTATCGTAACAGAATATCGGACTGAGTGATTATAAGCAATCTTTAGCTCAAACAAGTCCAGATTCTGAAGGGTTCGAAAACCTGCATGATGCTGGCATTTGACAGTAACATGGAGGAAGGACCTGAGGGAAACGGAGAGGAAACTATTAATACTCCACCAGGGGTCCACACCCTGGTCCCCGCCCCATTTATATTAGGGGGAGGCTAATTCCAGGATGTTTGCCTTTTAAAAATATTATTCCTGTGTGTGTGTGTGTGTGTGTGTGTGTGTGTGTGTGACTGTATGATGGTATTTATGAAAACTGGATCCTCTGGAGTTAGAGCTCTAGGTAGTTATAAGCTGACTGATGTGGATACTAGGAACTAAAACTCTCACTCTGTGATAGAACAGTAAATGCTCTCAACTGCTAAGCAATCTCTTCAGCCACTTAATTTAATTCTAGTGTTTAATTAGGTCATTTAGTCTTGGAGATATATGTATATATGTGTATATATGCATGTATGTGTATGTGGATATGTATATATGTGTATATGTATATATGTGTGTATGCATATATGTATATGTATATATGTGTATATGTGTATATATGCATGTATGTATATATGTGTATGCATGTGTGTATGTGTATATGTATATATGCATATATGTATATATGTATGTATGTGCATGTGTGTATATATACACAAATATATATATATATATATATATATATATATATATATGGTTTTCTTCTCCTACTTACATAGGATTAAATACTAGCAGTGGTAAAAGGCAGCACTAGCAGCAAGTCCTGACCTTGAAGTTGTTATTGGCTTTAGGTAAGCAGGCTTTCCATACTTAATGATATTCTTCCCTTATTTTATGTCCATACTTATGTAATATTTATATGAATATTCTTCTTTATTGATTTCCTAAACAGTGCTGATATCACAACCCTTCCAGCCCTAGAATCAACTCAAAATTTAAAATTATTAATTTATTTTAGAGGCTCTACCTGATACTTGCTGGAGAACTAGAAAGCAGAAGCCAGAGAGCCCAGAGGCCTAGGATAAAACCAATCACAACTGACAAAAAAAAAGGGTGGAGGGGCAGTGAAGTGACACCTAATGATATTCTGCTATACTCAACTTATTATTTGGCAGGGGCTATTTATTTTATTTTTAAATTAATTGATTAATTTACTTTATATCCAAATTGCAGCTTGCCCTCTCTCCTCTCCAATGTATTATTTTTAATCTACATATTTAAGATTTTTTTCTAACAGACCAGGTAACCTGCCCATAGACCTTCTGTGCTCTGTGTTCTTCTAGACCAAATCCCTAAGGCTCCTTCCTACTGCTGCAACCGAACACCAGCTACAACCTCCCTTCCCTTCTGTTCATGTCTTTGTAAACTCCACAAACCACTCCCTCCTATCATTCTTCCCCTTACTTATCACTCTGTCTCTGTCCCAACTTAACCACAGATCACATTTGCCACACAACCAGGCGAAACGCCTTTAGACCTTCTTCACTCTCTGTTTCCCTAGACCTTGGTCTCTTCAATAACACAGCAACAGATCAAAAGCTATGGCCTCCTTTTCCCTCCAGCTCTTAACTCCTGTGGATCCCAGAGGCCATCTCCTCCTGACCTTCTTCCCCCTCTATGTCACTACATCCCAATCTCTGTGAACACATCAGCCCAGCACACTAGTAAAACAGGCAACACAGCCATCCACACTCTGAAAATCCAAAGAGAAAAAAACCAACCAAACAACCAAACAAACAAGGAACAAAACTCCCACCCACTAAAGATAAACCCAGTAATAAGCATCTATACCTCTAGTCACCCTAACCTAAATATCTAAATACCAGCTTAACACAATTAATAACACAATAACAGTCAGGACACTACGTCTGCACTAGAACCCAGATATTCTACCACAGCAGGGTCTGAATATTACAAGCACAAGAAAGAGACCTTTAAAACACTATATGATAATGATAAAGGTCCTGAAAGAGGGAATTAATAAATCCCTTAAAGAAATCCAGACAAATACAAACAATTGAAGGAAATAAATAAACCCCGTAAAGAAAGTTGCATTAATACTTTAATTAACCAGAATAATTAATTAATAATCATTAATTATTATTAATTAAAAGTAATTAATCAGAATACCGAGTAGAACTGAACACCAAATAGATTCAACGAGGAAAAAAGTCCTTTTATCATACACTAATCAAAATACCAAACACACATAACAAAGACAATTAAAAGCTGGAAGGGAAAAAGACCAAATAACATATAAAGGCAGACCTATGAGAATTATAGTTGACTTCTCCGTGGGTTCTCTAAAAGTCAGAAGGGTGTAGAGACAGATGGGCTGCGTACTCTAAGAGATCATATAAGCTAGCCCAGACTACTATGCCCGGCAAAATTTTCAGTCACTATAAATAGAGAACATAAGATATTCCATGGTAAATTCTAATTTAAAAAATATTTATCTACATATCCAGCACTAAAACAGGTGCTAGAAGGAAAATTCCAACCTAGGAATTTTAACAACATATATGAAGTCCAGGAAATAAATAATCTCACATCAGCAAAATTAAAAGAAGGAACCCGTCTCTCTCACACACACCACCACCACCACCACCACCAACAACAACATAACAGAAATCAATAATCTTTGGCTGTTGATATTTCTCAATATCAATAGTCTCAATATCCCAATAAAAAGACAGACTAAGAAAATGGATGGGAAAATAGGATCCAACCTTCTTCAGCATCCAAGATATATACCTCAAAATACATATTTTACCTAAGGGTAAAATGTTGGAAAGAATTACTCCAATCAAAGTGAGCTAAAAAGCAAGCTGATGTAGCCATTTTAATATCGAACAAAATACCTTCAAACCAAAACATACCAAGACTCTTCATTTTTGTAAAAGAAACACTACTGCAGTTTAAATCACATATTGGCCCTTACACACTGTTAAGGGACTATAATATGCCACTCTCACCAATGGACAAGTTATTCAGACAAAAACTAAACAGAAATACTGGATCTAACAGATGTAATGGCCCTAACAGATATTTACAGAACATTTCATGCAAACACAAAAGAATCTACCTACTTCTCAACAATTCGAGAAACTTTCTCCAAAACTTATCACGTACTGAGACACAAAGCAATTCTCAAGAGAAACAAGGAAACTGAAATAACTCTTTGCTTTCTATCACGCCACCAAAAATTAAAGCTAGATGTTAACAACAGAAACAATAGAAAGCTTACAAACTCATGGAAAGTGAACAACTCTCTACCCAATGAAAAATGGATCAAGATAAAAAGGGGAAAAAGCTTAGACGTTCCAGAATTCAATGCAAATTAATACACAGCATACCCAAAGTTACAGACACAAAGAAAATGGTGCTAAGAGTGCCTGCGGGAAGAGGGACTGGGGGTGTCTCATGCTTTCAACTTAACAATATACATGAAAACTATAGAACAAAAAGTAACTAGTGGACCCAAGAGGAGTAGATATCAAGCAATAATCAAACTGAGGGCTGACATCAATAAAACAGAAACCAAGAGAAAAATATGAAGAGTCAATGAAAGAAAGAGTTGGTTCTTTGAGAAAATCAAGAAAGTAGACAAACCCTTATCCACACTAACTCAAAGGCAGAAAAAGACTATCCAAAGTAACAAAATCAGAACTCAAAAGAGGGACATAACAGCAGACACTGAGGAAATTCAGAGAATCATAAAGACATGCTTTAAAAACACACACTATGGAAATTGCAAAACCTAAAACAAATTTTTATGTGGTACCACTTATCATAAATTAATATCAAATAAACTATTTAAATAGACTTAAAACTCCAAATGAAATATAAACAGTCATTAAAAGCCTCCCAACCCAATAAGCCCAAGGCCAAATGGTGTTAGTGTAGAATTCTACCAGACTTTGAGAGTTAACACCAATAACCCTCAAATTATTCCACAAAATAGAATTTATATTCAATTCATTTTATGATTCCTCAGTTAAACTGATACTGAAACCACATAAAGATCCAATAAAGAAAGAGAATTACAGACCAGGTTCCCTTATGAACATAAATGCAAAAATACTTCATATGGAAACACACACACACACACGAGATAACTAAAAATAAAATAAAATAATTGCTGGAGATATTTTCCCTGATTTCAAGTTGTACTACAGAGCTATAGTAATAAAAAGGACATGGTATTGGCAAAAAAAAAAAAAAGACACATTGATCAATGGAATCAAACTGAAGACCCATAAATCCACACACATATACCTGATATTTGATAAAGAAGCAGAAATATGCACATAGGATAAAAAAGACATCATCTATACAAATGGTGCTTTTTAAACTGGATATCTACATGTGGAAGGATCCAAACAGATAAATAGATACATAGTTAATCATCCTGCACAAATCAATCTCAAGTTCAAGTGGATCAAGGACCTGAACATAAAACCACATACAATAAACTTGATAGAAAAGAAGATGGAGAAGAACCTTGAATGCATTGGCATAGGAGAAAACTTTCTGAGGAGAAAACTTTCTGAAGAGAAAGCCAGTAGCATGGATACTAAGATCAACAATTAATAAATGGGACTTCATGACACTGAGAAACTTCTGTAAGGCAAAGGACATTGTCAGTTGAACAAGGAAGCAACCTACAGAATGGAAAAAGATGTTTATCAATTCCACAACTGACAAAGGACTAATATCCAAAATATGGAAAGAACTAGAGAAACTAGATATCGAAATCAGATGATCCAGTTTAAAATGGTATACAAATCTAAACAGGTAACTCTCAATCCAGGAATTTCAAGTGGCTGAGAAACATTAAAGAAAGAACCTAAATGTTCCTCAATAGAAGAATGAATAAGCGAAATGTGGCACATTTATACAATGAAATATTACTCAGCTGGAATTTAACACAGTTGTTAAAAGAAATGAAATTTGTAGGCAAATGGATGTACTAGAAAAATCATCTGGAGTGAGTTAAACTAATGGTATATGTTAACCTTTAAGTGGATATTAGCCAAGCTACAATTCATAGACATAGTGAGGTTAGGTAAAGAGGAGAGGGATGGGGGAGACACATGTATGTCCATGGGATGGGGAAATAGAGTAGATTTTGGAAGGTGGACTGGGGGCACTGTACGTGGAGATGGAAATATTTGGGATCACAAGGCAGAGGGAGAGGAAATGGGGGGAGAGAGGGCAGAGACAGATGGCTGGAATTGGGGGACATTTGCGGAGGCAATGTGGAAAATGAGTAATAGAAATTTCCTGAAACTTTGAAGATGACCCTAGGGAAGATTCTAAGTAAGGGGGATGGGAGTCTTTACTGTCTATCTCTTACAGTCAGGCAAGGGTTCCATTGTCAGGACAGGATTACATTGTGTTGTGCTGTTGGCCGAGGGTGTCAGTCCTGTGGAGATCTCCAAACAACCCAGGCCAATGTTAGGGCAGAAGTTTGCTCTCCATAAACTGAAATTGGGCCCCACACAGGTCACTGAGCATGGCCAGGTCAAGTTGGAGCCTTTCCTCTACATTGTAGTCTCTTAGGTGTGGGAAGGCATACTGCAGGCAACCAAAAAAGTGGTCATAAGACCTTTGACCAGCAACCTGTACTGCCTGCAGGTGTGTTGGGGCTGTGGTGGTGCAGAAATTGTGGGAGTAGCCAAACAATGTTTGATTTAACTTGAGGCCCAATCCCTGAGAGAAAGTCCATGCCTGACTCTGCCTAGAAGGCCAGGAACCAAATTGCATGGCCCAGAGAGCTAGGGTAGAACTGAACACACTTGGCCTATATTTTTTTCTTTTACCACTTTTTAAAACGAATGTTCATTTATTCAGTAGGAGATGGGTGGGGTACTCCCATGTCAAGTTTCCATGTTACATCTGCAATAAATTCATTGAGTGAATCATAGGGCTTACATCCCCTAATCACCTCCCCAAAGATGTAGGGTTTTGCTGATTCAAAGTGTGGTCCATCAGTGAGTAGCATTCGCACTAAGTAGGGATTAATTCAAAATGCATAATTCTAGCTGTGACCTTGTCTGAATCAAAACAAAACAAATTAAAAACAGAAAACACGCCATCAACATGCCCAGATGCCCTGTGTTTGCAGGAGGGCTGGAGCCACTTCTTTTAAAGGTTATATAGAACTTGAAATCGAGCCATCCAGCCATACAGTTTGTATTTAATTCCTCCTTAATTTTCCCATCCTTAACTTGATTCCCATGGAGTGGTGCTGTCTAGGTACTGTTGTTCTCTTCCATCATGGAGATGACGGGCTCTTTCTTCATCTAACATACTTATTATTAGAGTCATAGATGTTTTATCTTCCTGAATTCTTCAAAGAACCCACGTTTGGAGTCAACTTGTATGAACCCTTCAAAGTTTAAAGAGCAAGGAAGGGAAACTTGCAACTGCAGCATCAAAACATATGCAAACTGAAGTCCCAGGGACCAAGGCTCTGGGTCTAATAACTAATGAATTGGTTTGCAAGCTTCCACCTTAGCTGCTCCTTTGAGTGGTTCAGTACTTTCTGAAGGCACTGTATTGCCTCTGTAATGAATACCTGTGTTGCTTCACAGTGCATGCTAATACCCATGATCTCACTTGAGGCTTAAATTTTAAGTGACTCACAGACAAACCTCAATCAAGGAAAAATTGGTCCCTGGCCTTGTTTTTTTTTTCTACTGAGGACATATAAAATTCTCAGAGTCCTCTCAAAACAGCCAAGCCAAGATCAGGGAAGAAAATAATTGTGGCATAGCTGAGCACCCTTTTTGTAACCAGAGTGACAAAAACTAAAACGTTAGTCATATGCAGATGCCCAATGTGAAATGTTCAGATACTCATCCTAAGCACACTAGTTTTGTGCCTTCTCCAAGGTTTTATTTGCCCTTTTAAAGATGTTTGAAAAACATATCCATTATATGTCCAGATGTCTTCCCTTTTGCAAATATTCTAATCAGAAAGGATTTCAAAAGCCACATGACTGTAGCTTTGCACTCAAATTGACCCGGGATTGGGATAATTGTATATAATATAATTTTTATTTTGGAGTTTTCAGCTCACTGATGGGCCAGCCTCGTGTTCACCATTTTTGTAGGGTTATTACAAAGACACCCTTCACAGAGTTAATTTGAATCTTGTGTTGCAGACCAGAGATTTTCGATCTATAACAGTCTATTTTATAAGCATTCACAGAAGCAAATGCTTGCATTGTGGTCTTTTGTGGTATATTTAGGTCTCTTTTAAGTATCTGGGCTCAAAACCATCTTAGCCTCATATTCCTGGCAGCTCTTTGCTGAGCGCATTCTTAGCTTCCAATAAGTAGTGCTGAGTATTGCAAAGAGGATGTGATCCTGTGTCCTACCTCTGAGAATTAGCCGGTTACTGCTGGACAGTGTTTCCCCCTCTAATCAAAATGTTCCTCTCTTAAACCCCATGGTGGAGGCAGGGCATGAATAAGAGGGATGAGACAACAGAAGAAGTGAGGGGATGTTCATTGCATTTGAAAGTTTCAAAAATAAAACACAGGAGAATGGAGCTTTTGACACTGAAATCTTCCACAGGCAGAAGATGTTCAGTATAAAGCAAACACGAAGTGAGAAGCAGTCTTTTTAAGATCTAAGATCTTGGATTCATTACTGCTCGTTTTCTCTCTCTTCTTTTCTTCTTCTTCGGGGAATGAAATCTAACTCTAAGTCCTGAATATCCTGTAATACATATTCTTTGACTTAAAGTCCTAGAAAAATAAGACAACAGTTTAATAATTGTTCTGTTCTTTCCTTTTTGTTTGAATATTAAACCTGGCATTTACAAGCCCTACCTCAAAATGTTTCTTTTAAATACTGATACTCTGAATTCACATTTATCCCCAGTGTGGTAACAGCTATGTGTCTACCAGAGTTCAGCATCCAGAACAAAACCACCAAATACAAGCCTCCGAAACTGGTACAGGAGTGTCTGCAGCAAACAGTTAATGTGTGTGCTGGGCCATGGATTATCTGGAAAGTAGGAATTTATTTGGGTTGATAAGAAAAAAAAATGCAATGAAATTCAAATGGCCTGAAAATGTGGAAAATAAGATTCAGTATGGGGGGGAGGGGGGATGAGGAACACTGCTTGGCATTCAGATAAATAGTGTGCTCCCAGTGTTTAGGGAAATTCATGTACCAATAGCACATTTTGACCCCCAACCATAAACACCACAGATCAATGTCCTTTGAACAGCACCAAGATTTCACAAAGGTATGTTCAGCAAGAGTCAAAGTCAATTTGGTGTTTTCTCTAAAACTCAACATCCAAGTTTTTCACAAAACACAACTCATGTCAGGACGGTGGCAAGGTTTGCAATAAAAGCAGATCAGGTGTCAGAGAGATAACTTGTCAGACTTCTTATGGCATTTGGCCCCTAGCAGCTAAGGTCTCCATAAAGCAAAGAAGCTGACCTGAGGGTTTTTCAAGATGGCTCAGTGGTTAAGAGTACTAGCTGCTTTTTCAAACAACCTGGGTTCAATATCCAGTAATCACATAGTGGCTAACAACTATTTCTAACTCCAGTTCCAGGGGATCAAATAACCTCTTTTCCAGGCATATAGGAAGACAAAACACCCATATACATAATATAAACACTTAAAAAATCTGAACCTGGCATCCTTTATCCACTTAGCAAAATGATATTGTCACAACTCTCTCCTCAAAACTTCCTACACAGGGGATTCAACAGCATCTCATGAAACTCAAGATGAAACTAAAGACAATTGCCCCACAAGAAACCTTAATTCCAGTTCAAATGAGCTGTCATGGGAACTTTCTATGTCTTCAGTGGCCATGTAGACTCAAATGGAGCTGGAAAGAAATTATCTGTTCATTTGAGGGTGCACCGTGGTATATGGTATATGCTTTTAGTGCTTAAAGCTATGTCTCTCAATGAATATTTTCTTCTTGCTCAGCCTCTGCACCAAACACCGAATGCACTCTCTGTCACTGGGACTTAAAATATCAAATAATATTTTCATGCCCCTGTGGTTGACATCTATTTGCATGTGAGGGCAAGATAAGGCAAGACCTGCAACTGGACAGTAAAACAGTAAGGCAGGTACAAATATTTTGAGAGTCCAGAGAGATAGGAGAAGAGAGAGGAAGAGAAGATAGATACAGGAGAAGAAGCATGTGGCTTTAAATAGCCACATGGAGTTATGAATATCTTATAAAGGATGGATTATTACAGGACAATTTATCTTATCTAGGTGGTCAGTTTGTATCGATATCAATTGCCTCTGAGTTTATTGTGTGGACGTTTTGTAGAGTGAGGATTTACCGATACAAATCTGATTGATAAATTACAAGCCTCGAGCGTTTTGATTTTGTTGGGTTACTGGAAATTGTCACTATAACCACAGGTAGTGGATGCTGGGAATGGGAGCAGAGTCTGCAGCAGAGCTACGAGAGGGCGGCTGTTGTGTGGGGCTAGCCATGGAGGCAGAGAGACTTCTGGGGACAGAGAATAGCAGAAGGTAGTGTGGCATGTTGTCTGGAACCATTCGCCCTTTTCTAATATTTACCACTTACATGTCCCTAGTTACCACACTTGCTAATTTTACTAAGAGTAACAGAAATTTGGTGCTTTTTTTAGGATACAAATTTCCAGATAATTACAATAAAACCTAGAATTATGCTGTTCTTCTTCCTCTAGATAGAACCCACTTAATTTAGTTTCCAGTTTCACACGTGGACAAGATAACAAGGAAGGATTCAGCACATATAGTATAGCCCAGCTCTAGACACCCAAGCCAAATCTAGAAAACATAGCTGTGATGCTCATGAAACAAGGCCCATTTAGGTAAAATCTGTAAGATAGCAGGGGCAGTAACAGACCTTGGGTACCCAATCAAGCTGAGTGAGACTCTATCAGAATGTCTTTTTCAGACATCTTTACTTGGCTTAAGTCATGTTGTAGGCCCTTCAACTGGGACACTTCAACTACGTGTCAGTTTTCTTCTTGGTTTTATGGTGGTCACGAGTTTTGGCACTCCGAATGAGAGCTTTATTCTTGCCTTCTGAAATACTGGACAACTTGATTTTTCCATTCATCAAGGCCAACAGGTCAGCAAAAGCACTCTCGCTGGAAAATGGGAGATGCCATTTGTGGCAGCATACCTGATGCCTGCACAGATAGCATTTGCAGTTACTAAGCAGAGGCTGTCTCTAGCCTGCCTGCTATCTTCAGAAGTCTATGCTATCTCAAATACCATGGTAGTCAGAGGGAGCTAGACAGTGCTGTGGGATGATAAACAGAGGCAGGGACTGTAAGACAAGCAGAAGCCAATCAATCACTTAGGCAAGTGATCTGAAAGGAGTGTACATCAGGAAAGACACACACACACACACACACACACACACATACACACATGCACAATATTTAGTGGTTTTAGAGGGAACCAAATTCGGAGGTCCCATATGAACAAAACTTACCAAAATGAAATCAAATCAACCACATAGCACAATAGTATGAAATCATAAAGTAACATTTGTAAATTGAGTGCCCCCTGGTTTGCTGAACATGAAATATTCAGAATATGTAACATTCTTATTTTATCGAGTAAACGGGACAAATAACCCGGCAAACGGCAATAGTTCAAGCTTCCAGAATCAACAACAAACAAACAACTAAGACACATCATCTAACTTCTCAGAGTCCTTGGATTAGCGGGGGTCTCAACTAGATTTATTATTATTGTATTAAGGCCTGCTCATGTACTGTTTTGAAAGAACTGATTAAGATGAATAAAATATTAATTACAAATAATTAAAAATTCTTTTAAAAAGATCTTTATTTGTATTTGTGTGTTTGTGTTTATGTGTGTTTGTGTGTGTGTGTGTGTTTATGTTATGTTAGGAAAGGTTCCCTTTTTATAAAAATTATGCTGAAAGTTCTTTAGTTTTAGAAAGCACATTGTCTCAAAAAGAAAGATTCCAGAAAATATACTACATTCTAATGAGGGTCAATTTTGCTCAGGTCTTCAAGGTTGCCTGGTCCTCATCTTCTTCTTCAGCAGTCAGAATTAAATGCAAAGTATCTGCTTTCCACATGACTTTTCAAGGTCAATAATTTTATGGAAACTACTAATAGTCACAGGCAAAGACAAAAATCTTTAGAAGGGACTGTGTATTTTCATAAATAAGCCTATCATTTCAGGAGGGGACCAGGACATAGTCACAACTACAGCTTTGAGAATCAAACTGCCATTGCAATGTCTATCATCCTACCTACAAAATGCCAACCTAACAGAGGAGACTGACCTCTGAACTCAAGTATGAGTTACTTCCCTATGGCACCTTCCGGAATAACCTGAAGAGATACGTTTATACAACGTGGTTCACAGTAGACATTCAGAACTCTTATCCTTTATCAGAGCACAGGCTCATTAAGAGCACTCAAAAGGATGCCATTCTCATGCAGAGATTTTGTGACAAACAAAAAAGATAGTCCCCTACAATTCTCTGTGTAGTAGTTCACTCCATTGGGCTACATCGCCAAGAAGGTTTCAGGAAATTACCAGGGTACAAAAATCATTCTTTGAGTAATTTGCAGCAACTATACCAAGCAAAGGCACCACATTTAGTTATAAGTCTTAAAACTGGTTATAGAAATATCACATAGGAATAGAGAAAGGTTGAGCTGTTTCTGGTCTGGTTTAGGTGAGATGATAAGTCTTGGGAATCTCTGTGCAAGAGATGCTCCTGAAAAGGATGCTTACTCTGAGGGAAGTTCTCTGCTGGTCGCCAAGGACACTGCCACTCCTGAGTTTCCCCTAGAGGGCTTTTTAAGTTTCAAGCTCAGCAAATGATTAGGGGGGGGAAAAACTGTATTTTGACTTGTTCTAAACTATTTGCCTGGTTTGGAAAATATTTTTACGAGGACACCAAGTCACTAATTTTTCTAAGGAACCTTTCAGCTGTTTGACAAATGTCAGAGACAATTTTTATTATTACTTTTCCTTCACTTTCTGCTTCCTCGTTTTTCCCCCCCTCTTATGATACCAAGAACAGATGTGGGATGGGTTAGGGTACTCTACTTATTTCCTGAACAGCTTCTTTCCAAAACCTACTGATGTTTTTTGGCAAGCATTCATTCACAGAAATATCTAGCATCAACTGAGACTAGGAGATATAGAAAAACAAGGCTATGTCCCACCCGCTTAAGTTGAAGGTCAGAGAAGTTATCAATTGAAAACAAACAAACCAAAAAAACAGTAGAAAATATTCGACACCACAGAGACATAGAGGAATCAACAGGATCATCATGTTACTGCCTTTATCCTAAATTAATGTGGGGTGGTTTGGTAAAGGCCTGGGTATGAAAACTGAGTGTGAGGATTTCAAAACGTCGGAGGAAAGCCATGATCGGTGGTACTTGCTTGTGATCCCAGCACTGGAGAAGCTGAGGCAGAAGGATCATGAATTTGGGGTCAGCTCTGGCTACTTGAGAGACCTTGCCTCAGAAGAAAGAAGAAGGGGAAGAAGTAGGGAGGGAAAGAGGAGAGGAGGATAGAAGTAGGGTTGGATGAATAAAGAGTAAAATCTTGCCTATGGAGGCAGTTTTGACTAACACATAGAACAGTCACAAACTCGGCGGTGAGTGGAGCCACACAGTCTCCATACACAGAAAGTACAGTGAGGCCAGTGACATGGTGGGGTGTCCCTAACTAATTGTGTAGAAAACAGAGCCTGGGGCTGCTTTCCTTATTGCAGAAGACACCAGAAATCTGACAGGCACACACACAAACACACACACACACACACACACACACACACACACGTTATACCAGTAATGTTATCCTTTCGTTAGTCATTTACAGATAATACAGAAAAGAAGACATATTACTTCTATTTAAGATTTACTTTTACTGCATGTGTAAAAGTATTACCTACATACACAGGTGCATCACATGTGGGGAATGCCCATAGGGGGCCAGAAGAGGGAACCTGAGCTGGGTTACCTGCACCCACATTGAATAAATAGTTCTAGATGTCTGTAACTGCATCTCCAGAGGGACTGATGCCCTTTTCTGGCTTCCAGCTTCTAAAGGCACATGCATGCATGTACATGACACATGCACTCATGCACTAGCATACTGTCTCCATGTTGCTACTTTATTCTCCAATACAGTGTGTAGGGAAAATGTTAGGTACCTAACTACAGCCTCCTGGGATGGTGCCATCCTATGAAATCCCTGAATCTCAATTGTGCATGGCATTTTCTTACCCATGCAGAACACCATTGACCCTGGGGACTAAATGAGATGCTGAAACCCTTTGGCCAGAATCCTAAAAACACTGTTCACCTCTACCCTGGAACTGCCCCGGGGCCATCCCTGTTGTTTTGTTTGGGGAAAGGATGAATGGAATGAGGAGAATAACTTCCCAAGTGTGAATTACACTTCCTCTTCTGTGCATGTAATGACTTTTCATTCTCTACCAATGACCATGTGCATTTATTCTGTAATCATCATGATAGCCTTATAACATTTAGTTCCAAGGTGAGGAAAAATGTTTAGAAACTTCCCAAAAGTATGCAATAGCATCTCTGACAAACTTTATGGAATCAGGAGGCCAGTCTTGAACTTAAATCATAAGTTGTTGCTATGGATATGGGGTCATTCAAAGACTCACCACTCTGATCATGAGTATATTTAGCCAAGAAGAGGCTTTTAAATTCAGGTACTGATATTGGTACCTGGTGCCAGGGACTACATCCTGAGATCTAGGATATTCATGGCACAGCAGGTAGCCACATTAGCTTGGGGCTTACCAATGAAAAACCCACAATATTACATGTATTCTATCTACTTGTAGACAAGGACTTATTTTAGGATTCATGACTTGCAGTTGTCTTAGTGATTGTATTTTGTGCAAAATAAAGAAGCTAGGTTACAAAGGCAGAAATAATGCTTAGCCTTGAAAGTACAGCAGTTGAATTTTATAAGATCAGTCGATTTTAAGAATCATCTTCAACATCTTTGGGGATCTTGGGGAAAAAGAAAGTGGGCTACTAGCATACAGCTTAAATGAGCTAGGAGTTTACATGCTAGAGGCATTTTTTTGTTTGTTTGTTTGTCTCTCAAGCATGTGGCAAGTTTACACTTTAAACACAGAGTTAGCTATCACAGAGTAGTGAAGCTTGAGGGAGGTGAGAGAGATCATGGTTCACGCAGAGGATCCTGAGATCCTACCCTTAGCATTTCCCCGACCTTCCACAGGCTAGAAGCCAATCACCCAGACACCAAAGCTGGGAACATGCCCTTCTCTTTCACTCCTCACCCGCTCACCACAGAACTGTGGAGTCCCCTCAGGTCAGGCTAATGGGCATCTAGATGACTCTGAGCACAGTGGGGGTCATTTCACATGCAGAGACTGCAACACATCTACCACCCCACAAGACAAAACCAACCTGAGGAGCACAAACAGGACCATATGGACCCGCTCCAGGGCAACACATGCCCAGCCAGAAACCTCAGATGCAAAGAGGCACAGGACTCGTGACATCACAAAAAAAGTAACTTGGGAGAGTCACTGCTTTGAGGAAAGGCTATGAACTCACAATAGAGAATAGGGATAGGGACAGGGGTTGGGGGAGGGGCCAAAATGGGCAGGTTCATGGTCAAGACAGGATCAGAGGGGCGGGGCCAGGGAGAGTGGTTGGCCAAGAAAAATGTAGGGCTAGGAGGGAATTTGAGTCTAGGATGGGAAAGGCTTATCTGAGTGGAGGCTTGATTACCAGCCTGAGAATAACATAGGCAGGAAGAGATACATTGTGGGCAAGAATCTTTAAGTTAGAGACTAAAGTTCATCAATGGAGACATAAGAAAAGAATCATAACAATTTATTTTTTATCTTTTTATTCTTTTAAAGTATTTATTTATTTTATGTGTGTATGTGGGTGCCCAAGGGTGTATATGTACAGGACATAAGTACAGGAACCCACAGAGGTCAGAAGAGGCATCGGGTCTTCCAGAACTCAAGTTATAGATGGTTGTGAGCCACCATATGGGTGCTAGAAACTGAACTCAAGTTCTCCGCAAGGGCAGCCAAGTACTAATAACCTGTGAGCCTTCTCTCCAGCCTACATTATAGCAATTTAAGTAGGGATAATGATAGTCCCAAAGCTCGTTTTTCATTAGGTAATAGCCATAATGGGCTTGCTATGATTTTGACCATTGGTTTATAACAGCACAGGACAAAAGCCTGTATACAAAGCTTGCTGATAAACATGGCTTCTGACTAAGGATATATCATGTATTGGGTTGTGTGGTTTCCGGCATGGCTCATTTGTAATCTAAGGTCCCGATGGAGACTTTAGCTATCGTAATAAACCATTGACTAGTTGGGTTAATCTTCAATCCTGGGCTTATGTGGATGGTCAGCAAGTGTGCAGTAATCACCCAGTCTATGGTCTGAAGCAGTCGGTTCCCTCAAGTGAGATTCTATAGGGTGCAAAAGTTAATCTCTAAATAACTTTTGTCACATGACACAAGAGTTAACTTTTAGTGTCTATTTTGGTGCTGATTATGCCAAAAAGACAGTGCCAGTTTGGGGCCAATATAGCCATAATCTCTCTGGGATTTGCTAAATCTCTTGGTGGGGGTGGGGGGGCTTGAAATTGAAATTGAAGTTATCATCAGACAAGTGTATGCAGATGTAATAATATCATGTACTTTTCAAAAATATGCATTTAACATCCATACCGATATTCTACTCTCTGCTGCCCTGGGATAGGCTGCTGTTGTTCTTCATAAAGTGAGCTTAAAGTGAGTGGATTCGTGTGTCCTGAAGAGCCGAGGGGATGACCGAACTACAGAATGGTATATGGAGGAAGGTAACTCAGACCCAGAAAGGTCAGCATTGCATGTTCTCTCAGTTGTGACTTCTAGCTCCAAATCTTCAACTCTGAGTGTATAACCTTGAGTAACAGAAACCCAGGAAGTAAAAGGAAGCAGTGAGGCAGGCAGAGATGATGAGCTAGAGCGAAGGAGACAGTAGGATTGGGATCTCACATGAGGGGCGAATGAGAAAACAGCCACCTGCCCCTTTAATTGGAAAGGGAAGAAGGAAGACAGTACAGAAGGAAAGCAGGGGGGGGGATAAATGACACTAAGGGTGTTTATAACCCATATAGGATCATTATTTTATATTTACCTAAAATAACTATATATGTATATATATATACATATATGTGTATATATATATATATATATATATATATATATATATATACATATATGTATATATATGATTTCAAATGAAGTTATGTCACTTGGGGTGATATTGCTCTCCCCAAAAACCATAGGTCATCTAACAAAAACTCTATCACCAGATAAGAAGACTTCTTTCAGATCGTTAGGGGAATCCAAGAAACTGCCCCCCCCAAAATATATATATATATATGGCTATAACTGTTGCCTTTGATTGATTCACAGAAGTTGAAAGCAAGTCCCTCTTGCTCAAGTCACCACCAGGAACATGGCTGCCTAAACAAGATCTGAACCAATAACAACATCAGTTTACAAGCCAACATCGATGGGAGGAATCACATAGTAACCCCAGATGAAGAGCTAAGGCAATAAAAGACTATAGAGAAGGAGAATTTGGCTTCCAGGGGGATGAGTTCCCTAATTGGTTACTCAATACTTGGTGGTCAGCTACTAAACATCAACATAATGAAAAGCCACACTCAATAGAATCAGCACGTTGTATTTATACATTTATCGATTTACATATAAATAAGAAACAACAGAAAAATTTTAAAAAGAGGCCATGAGTTTGAAAGCAGAAATAGGAGAGGATAGAGGAAGGAGAGGGAGGGAAGAAATGATGTAGTAATATTTTAATTTAAAATACAATTATAAAGCATAATAAAACTATCCTTTTGATAAGTTATTTTTGTACTTGGTATAATTGTCTTCATGTTATAATGTTCTTTAATGTATTTCAATAAAGAAGAAAGGCCTTATTTTACTGTGTGGTACAATTAAGTATATCTACAAACAAATAAAAGCAAAATTCTATCCAGGGAACTTAAAAAATATAAAGGAAGTTTAAACAACAATTCTATCAGTTTAATAATGTTACATTTAGGAATTTTTGCTGAAATAATGAGATGTTGACTGTGATTTTAAATCTAGTTTTATTATTGAATTACGTTTTGCTTTTGGATTTGTTTCAGATGGATCCAGGGGTGAGTGAGTGGGGTAGGGATAGGAGGACTGTTTGGCGGAGCTAGGTGCTGCGCCCCCTAGGGTTCACCACACTAGTGTGTTTCCTTTTTGTTTCCTTGCATTCGCTGTCATTGAATTCATGATCTATACATGATAACAGATATTTATAATAAATACTATATGTCATGTTCTGCTCTGGAACCTGCTTCTCTTCTTCCCTTTTGTGTCTCTGCTGCTGCCTATATTTCTAAAGACATAAAACTATATATATATATATATATATCACTGAAAGACATTATGTTAATTTCAAAATAATGAGTTAATTTAAATTTAAGATAAATATGAATGCAAACACGCAGACAGGCGGTGGGACTGTGATGTGATCCCTGTGGAAGCCACTGCTTGTCCTCTGTGAGGACCTGTGACCTGTACAACTTTCTGAAACTCTGTGCCTCCCTTTCCTCCTCTGTAAGCCTCAGGCAGTAACAATGGTGCACACCTTACAGCATTACTGGGAGAAGAACATAAAGATAAATTACCTACACCTAGACACATTCCTGATAGGTGAAAACACCTATTTGACTAGGTTCTAGTCCAGTGTCATAGCAGAAAGAGTTAGTGCTGGGGAGTACCTGTCCTGTAGTGGGGAAGGAGATAGCTGTCTAGGACCTGCAGGCATCCTGCCTGGTACCTTACCTCCCTCTGCAAGGGTTTGCTTGTTTTTCTCCCCCCCCCCCCCCGGAATGGATTCTTCTCTCATCCAAACCAACATCTTCCCTCCTTCAACTCTTCCTTCTTCTGACCATTCTCCCCTTCGCCCTGAATCCATTCCTTCTACTTTTTCTCTTAAGAAAAGTGCAGAGGTAGTTGCCTACACTGCTTTGGCTCCTGGCAGGTTGCACACGTGCACTCTCTTGGGAGCAATCTGGATTCATGAGTGAAACACACACACACATTCCAGTTAATTTTTGATCTGCCATGACTAGCTCAAAGGCAGGGCACTCCAAAACCTTCCCCTAGTAACAGATGCTTTCGTCTGGTACTCAAGAGACTCCTAAACCTTCCCCTGCTACCCCAGGCCCAATCAGGAATGTGGCCAGGACCCACTTACCTGGTTTATTACATGGCCAGTTGACTTTCTCTCCTGCAGCTTTTCTGTACCATCCTTCTTTCCAGAGCCATGTCGAATCCCTGTTTTCCTTTCTCCTAGTTCCTAGCTCTACTGGCTGGTTGTTTTGTCAACACAAGCTGGAGTTATCACAGAGAAAGCAGCCTCAGTTGAGGAAATGCCTCTATGAGATCCAGCTGTAAGGCATTTTCTCAACTAGTGATCAAGGGAAGAGGGCCCAGCCCACTGTGGGTGGTACCATCCCTAGGCTGGGTTATAAGAAAGAAGGCTAAGCAAGCCAAGGGAAGCAAGCAAGTAACATCCCTCCATGGCCTCTGCATCAGCTCCTGCTTCCTGACCTGCTTGAGTTCCAGTCCTGACTTTATTTGGAGATGAACAGCAATGTGGAAGTTTAAACTGAATAAACCCTTTCTTCCCCAACTTGCTTCTTGGTCATGATGTTTTGTGCAGGAATAAAAACCCTGACTAAGACACTAGCCCAGGCAAATCTAACGGTCTTGCCTCAGTCTGTCTGCCCAACTTTTGCCTGCTGGCTCTTTGTTGATCAGTCAAAAATGAATTGGGGAAAAGGATCTTCAGTGTTTGGACATGCAGATTCCTGATTTTCAGGGTTGGATTAATTTAAAGCAGTGGAACCAATCCCCAACAGAAAAGAGCAGGACAGAACAAAATACAATACAACAAGGCCAAAGCCCTCATACTGAGGCTGGACAAGGCAACCCAATAGGGGGAAAAGCATCCCATGAGCAGGCAAAAGAGTGAGAGATACATCAGCTTCTACAGTTAGGACTGTCACAAGAATACCAAGCTAACAACCATACTATGTGGGCCAGTTCGGCTTCTGCCTTGGTGACATTCAGGCACTACTGTGTACCACCATCATGAAAAGAATGAAGCTTCTCTGGGGGTGAATGGGCTCTCAGGAACTCAGTTGTCTTGAGTATCAGAGGGGATGTTGGGGGGTAGAAGGAGAAAAGCCTTCTCCAAGATAGTTTTCAATGTTAAATCTCTCTTTATTGTGGGTAATAAAGAACTATATAAATTTTGGGGGGTGTAAAGGTGCATTATGGGTTGGTACTAAGGTGCTGGAAATGCTTCATTTGCATGAGGAGGAATCTCAGGCATTTGCTGGACATCCTCATAGGAAGAGAGGAAGTTGAACCTGTCATTTGGCTACTGGGCTATGTAACTACCTCAATGATGGTGGAGGCGGGGGTTGTAGAGATATATGTGATGTGGAACATGCAGACCCAGAACAATAAGTAAATGACCCTTACTCCTGGGGGGTCTCAGGATGAGATTTTGGGGGTCTGTGCACATCTTGATCTAACCTTTACTCCAGGCCTGTTCTTCCTGGTTGAACTTTGGCTACTATAACATATATGCAGAGGACCTGGTTCAAACACATGCAGGTCCTGCATTTACCATTTCATTCTCTGTGAGACCTGCTTAGTTGATTCAGTCAGCCCTGTTCTCCTGGTACCTTTCATCCCATCTGACTCCTGCAATCTTTCTTCTCCTTCTTCCTCAGGGTTCTAAAATCTCTGAGGGGAGGTACTTGATGGAAGGGACTTTGATAGAGACTTCCAGTTTAGACTCTCTCCCTGCAGAGTGTTTTCTGTAAGTCTCTGCACCAGTTTTCAATCTGCTGACAGAGGAAATATTCTGTTGGTGAATCTCGGTTCTGTATTTCCTGTTCCAGTTTCTAAGTTTTTCTTTTCCAGAATTCCCTCAGTTTGTGTGTGTGTGGGTTTCTTTCTTTTTCTTTTCTTTTTTTTTAAACAGTTCTTATTTCTATTTTTAGGTCTTGAACAGTTTTGTCGCCTTCAGCTGTTTGTGAATCTCCTGTAATTTTAAAATGGGATTTATTCATTTTCTCTTTAAGGACCTCTATTACCTGCATCTAGTTAGGTTTAAGGGTTTTGTTTGTTTGTTTTTTGTTTGTTTTTTTGCTTTGGGTTTTTTTTTTTTGTTTTCTTTGTTGTTTTTTGGTTTTGGTTTTTTGTTTTGTTTTGTTGGTTTTTTCATGTGTGTGTGTGTGTGTGTGTGTGTGTGTGTGTGTGTGTGCATGTTCGCGCTGGTGAAATATCCGTGCATGGGTGGAATATTCAAGACCTGTTGGGGTAGGAAAGCTGGGATATTATTTTCTTAGATTGGAATTTGACATTTGAGTTTGGGGAGATTATATGTCTAAGTACTGATTACTGGACTGGGTGAGAGAGTTTGTTTGTTTTGTTTTGTTTGTTAGTTGGTTAGTTTCTATTGTCTCTTTGGATTTTCAGGCTGTATTTGCTATTTTACTGGTCGGCTAGGCTGGTGTAGTCACAAGAATCCTCACTGCTGTTGAGGGCTGGGAGAAAGGGAGGTCATGATGAGATGGTCCGAGGGATCAACAGGAGCTGTAGACAGCTTGGAGGGGAAGCCAGAACTGACGTTCTGTTGCAGTGCTAGGGGTGACCCGCCCAGGTGCCTGGGGCAAGAGACACAGAGGAAAAGACACACAGGAAGTCTACCTAATCCTTTGCTAGGTGTCATCTGTGGTTGAGAATTGCTGTCTGCCCCAGTTGGGGGTTGAGACAGAGCAATGGAATCAGATGGTAAGGGCAGCAGAGGCGTGGCCTCGGTGGTTACTAGCTTTTAAAAGAAGAGTCAGTGGTAGTGTCTTAGTTTCCTTTTACCTTGAAAGCTAAGGATTCAGACAACCAGACTGCCAATTTTGTACACTGGCTTTGCATCTTGCTATCTGCACAGCTGAGCAACCTTTGGGTTTCAGATTGGAGGACTGAAAGTATCAACACGTGTAAAGCACCTACCTCTGCATTTGTTGTGCTACAAAAAAAAAAAAAAAAAAAAAAAAAAAAAAAAAAAAAAAAAAAAAAACCTTAATAAATATTTATTGTAAATTTTGTACAATAAGAGGCAAAAAGAGACATAGGCCTGGTAACATAATGGCTTGGCAAGCCACTCACTAGTCTAGAAGCCTCTGAGGAAAAGTATATTTATGAAGAAGGCAAAAAGGAGGAAGGAGCAGGAGAATTTCTGTAAATCAATGATGATCTATTTAAATCAGAAGCCAGAGTTCACAGACAGGAGGTCCAACGTTCCTCCTCTCGGGTCCTTATAGGCATGTGTACAATTGTCCCACCGGATGTTTTAAATTCAGAATTAGTTTCCAGCATTTACAAAATATGATATCAACTCATAGATATGGCATGTGGCTGTGGCAGATAAGCAGGCCCTGCACTGCTAGTGGTTTGTCAACTTGACATGGCCTTCTGGGAAAACAGAAGCTCAACTGAGAAAGCACTTTCATCACCTGGTGTGTAGGCAGCATGTGGGGAGGAACATTTTCTCGATTAATGACGACTGTGAAAAGACTCAGCCCATTCTGGGTGGTACTGCCCCTGGGTAGGTGGTGTTGCGTTCCATAAATGAGCAGAGCTGTCAAAAACTGGAGAGGAAGCCAGAAGAAAGTATTCCTTCAGGAGCTCTATTTTCATTCCTTCCTCCAGGTTCCTGCTTTGGTTTCCTGCCTTGAGTTCCCTTTCAGAAAAGTTAGGGGTCTTGCTGGAGTGTATTTTCTCTGGCAGTTCAAGAACTGAAAAGCTATCTCTGACTCTCTTAACCTCTCTTGGGATTCTTTTTTCTCTTACTGGGTTCCCTCACCCAGCTTCAGCATGAGGGCATCTGTCTTGTGTTAGTGTATTTTTCTTCATCCTGTTTGGAGGGCTGCTTTTTTTTTTTCTAAAGAGGAAAAGAGAAGGGAGTGGATCTGGGGAAGGGGAGGGAAGGTTCAGGGACGTGGTGTGGGTGATTTAGGGGGAGTGGAGGGAAGAGACTCTGTGGTTGGGATGTACTGTATAAAAAAACATTCTATTTTCAATTAACAAAACCAAAAGGCAGAAACAATCTGAAGTATAACAAGTAGCAGCAGAGAGATCTGCAGCACCTCACACAGGATGCACAGAAGGTGGTGTTGAAAACAGGTACCCAGCAGGCACAGAGACAAAGCAGACCTAGACCTTTTTGAATCCATCCAATGGTAGAAGGCCTGCCGGTGGGAGACAAAAGCCTACAAGGTCCTTGTTTTAAGATGTTAGGCTTTCCTTTGTCTCAAAAGAGAGAGTGAGGAAGAAGCTGGCCATACTGGAAACTCACATTTTGATTTAGCAATGGCCTCTCTCCCTCTCTGTCTGCCTAGCATAGTCTAAGTCTTGGTCTTTTGACTTCAGGATGGACTATAAGCTATAAATTGAAAAGGGCACTTCCCTCTTTGAGTTACTTTTAATCATAGTGTGTATCACAGCAGTAGACAGCAAACTAAGACTGGCCTCCCTTCAAGTGCCCATCCTAGGCCCTGGAACCTGAGACCTTGTCGGTCCTTACTTCTGTGGCAAAGAGGCCCTGTAGACATGATTAAGAGCTTGAGACAGAAGATCACCCTGAATTGTCCTATAAGCCTATGTATCATAAAGTTGTCACAAAAAAGAAAGCAAAGAGGAGAAAGATGCTAAGCTGTAGGCTTTAAACCTGGTTGGAAGGACAATGAGATGGCTCAGCAGAAAATAATAAAAACTCTTGACACCAAGCCTGGAGACTTGAGTTCAATCCCCGAGACCCACATGACAGAGAGAACAAATCCCTGGCAGTTATCCTCTGACCTAGATGCAAATAAATCAACATAACTTTAAAAGATGAGCATTTGGAGGAAGAGGTTCTATACTATGGAATGTAAACACTAGGTCTAAAAGGTTAGAAACAATGGCTCCACTCCAGCAGCCAGCAGAAGCCCAGCCCTGCAGACACATCTTGGGTTTTGACTACCACAACCATAAATGATAACCTTGTTCTGTTCCAACCATAGCCTGTCCTATAGCAGTGGTATGAAACTAACATGCATTGGCTTTTTCTCCAAAACTAGGAGATCTGGTCACACTAAGCCTGGGTCCTCACCCAAAAAATGTCAAGGGACTATATCAGTCAAGGAAGATGTTTGCTTGCAGGTCTAATTCTTTTCCCACTGTGGCCATTTTACACAGTCATTCCTGCCTTCCCACTGAGGCTTCTGAATGTGGGCCCTCAGGCTTCTATTGTTCTTGGAGAAAGCTTGACATACTTCCCAAAATAGGAAAATGCCAACGGACAATGGACTGTCTTGGTCCCAATATTGTAAAGTGTATTCTGACAAGCCTCCATCTAGCTGATGTGTGTGGGTAGAGCAATGAGTTCCATGGGCATGGCTAGGATTCTCTACTGCTTGTTCCCTTATTGGTAACTTGGCATCTCATGTCTGTGGGCCTGGATAATGTTCAAACCCTGTGAGGCCCACCCTAGGAGATATTCATCCTTAGCCATTTTCATGTCACCTTGAGCCTACACAGAATGGCAACTGCCTCCCTGTGATGGGGCCCCGTGCCTGTCTCCTGTTTCCACACCATTACCCAGGGAAATGCCTGGCTTCCCGTCTCCGGTCTCCGGCTACGTGACAGCTTCAGCTTCCCCCACTCGGCCCACGTCCCTCGCTTGAGCAGTGAGACGTGAAGACTGACAGCCGCTTGAGAACTGCACAGACTGTTCCCAATTTGAGCCATTTAAAATGCACCTCTGTTCCATGAGCTCCGTTTCTGCAACTCCGCACCCCTACCTCTTTGAAATACGGTAACCCTAGGGAGGAGAAGGAATTATCCAGGGAGGAGGAGTTCAGACGTGCTAATATTTTAATCACCCCTTCCTTTAACGCATTAGGCACATTCATTAAGTATGATTAATTTGTGGGCTTTGTTGAAAATCATATCAGTTCCCCCTATCAGCGACACATCCATCTCTTGCCAAGCAACTAGAGCAGTGCCACCACAAACTCCCCCCCCCCTTTAACACCTAAATTGTATTATGTGTCCCCTGAAAAACTGTCCAATAAATTGAGCTCATTTGCACAGAACACTTGCTAAGAGCCTGGGCTCCTGAGTCGGGCTGCATCTCCTTGAGGCAAACTCTATCACCTGCTGCTGCACAGGTCACTTGGGTACATCACTGAAACCCCAGTTTCTTCATTTGGAAACAGGGAATTCTTTCATTCAATAGGCTCGTGTATAGTGACATTTTAGGCAACATATGCGCCTATTCCCGGAGACAAATCAAAATATACCATGGCAAATGGATGTAGCATTGGCCTTGTATTCTAGCTGAGAAAGGAGAGTGGTGAAAATACATAATATACCATATGATATATATTTTATATATATGTCCTGTAGAGACTCCACCCCCCCCCCAAAAAAAACCAAAACAAACCAAAAAAACAGGGTACAGGCAAGGAATTCCTGGGTTGGCATAAGGTGATGTCACCTAAAGGGAACTAAAAAGATCACCCAACTTCCAACCATTTCTTGGTTTTCATAGAAGTCTATGGCCCAGGAGAAATTTACAGCATGCGTTTGTTTATTGAGTGAATGCTAAGCAGCCTTAGGGCGACAGATCATAGCTATAGGCTAGAAACATGTGCTGACTCCCTAGCATTAAGAAAGAGGTACTTACTAAACCTACCCCTCTGTGAGGTTAGAGACTGGCAGTCAAGTCACGAGTAGAGGAAGTACTATAATTTAAAAAAAAAAAAAAAGACTGTTGATCCATCTCAAAGGCTTACCCAGCCCCAGTCATACCCCTTCAATTCAATTCTGCTACCCTGGGAATCAAATCTCAAGGTGTGTTTCAAACCATAGTTACTACAGCACTGAAGCATGAGAAAGAAAAGCAAAAAAGGTGCCTATAACCACCCAGGAGCTACGCAGGATCCACTCACACAGCCACAAGCCACCATTTCCTGTCATAACGATGCCTGGGTAACACAAGTAGAAATTAAATTCAACCATGACTCACCAAGGCTGGCTGCTGGGATCAGCAGTTTCTATGCTATTTGTAGCTATTTCAAAGGTGATAGACTCGGGAGAAGCAGATTGCAAAGTCTTTAGTGTATAATTCATTGTTCTAGGTAATAATAAAGACAGCACCCATGTATGTAGCCAAAGGTCCCCTCATCCTGGTATCCTATGAACAGTTTGCTAAGCATCCCAAGAATAAACCATGTGTGATGAATATGAACGTTAAGATGCAAGCTTAAAGAACCACTCGAGTTCATCCACATACCGACTCTGTAATCCCTGTCGCCTATTTTTCCTGAGAATCTTCTTTCACACACACACACACACACACACACACACACACACACACACACAAACCGATTTCGGTATGGCGTGTAGCACTTTGTAACAGAATGCAATGTTCAACTTAGATCATCCTGAAACAAGCCTAAACCAGATGCAACTTGCCTTCTTAGTTGAGGCCACAATCATTAAACTAGGTATCTTATAACAAGGTGTGCTAATTAATCAATTATCTGGTTACCAGGGAACGTATAGCCGCAATCGATACAATTGCCTATAAGCTCTGAAGTTGAAAATTTCACACTAAAATATAACTGAACGGTATTAAGGATTGGTTGTTCTAATTACGAGGAATGATTAATTGATCATTCAGGAAGTATTGATCTACAACTTATTTAATTCTTTGCAATTAAATTTGTCCAATTTCACTCTGACTAACTGATGGTTTTACCTTCTGATGTCAGAGCTAGAGGGATGGAGACTGTGAAAGGCAAGAGGCTGGAGTGGGTCTGGGGACTCTGCACATAAGCTGAAGCTTCCCATCCCACCACCCTAGACCTCTGATAGTCCTCCAAAGTTGGTCGAGGTCCTACAAAGCTCTGTATCCTCCATCCACACTCCTGTCTTTTCCTTCTCCTGGATCAGTTTTCTCGTGTTCAAAGGGTGCTTACAAGATGTTTAGAGCAGACAAGGAGAGGGACATTCCATGCGGCCTCTGGAGATGCTGGTGTGTGTCAATGAGTTATTTGTCATCCCGTCTTTCCCTCCTCTGCACTCCTGGAGGATGATGGTCTCATCCAGGCTGTTGCGTTCCCCTCTATTTTCTCCACTAAATCAGCTCCCTGGGGTTGGGATCGACTCTTGTACCCTTTTGTTTCCTCCACACCAGTATTGCTATGCCTACGGTGCTGAGAGAATAGGTAAGAGCCTTCTTATTAATCCACAGTGGATACTTTACACATACTGACAAGCCCACTGGTTGAAAGAACATCAGCAAATGCTATGCTGCCTCTTGGGTTCCTAAGGTAATGGATATATTGTAGCCAGTGAATATTCTGGTGGGAGGTGGGACCTGACACCCAGGGAAGGCAATAGCACCAGGGCTGTGTGATGGGGTGGGGCAGACAGCAAGAAAGACATCACAGGGCTTGGAAGAAGGCAGGGGTGGCACTGCCACCAATTCACATGTAGGGAACAGTTGGGACACTGAGCACTGGGCAGATGTCTCTAGTGGAGACATTTAGTCCTTTGTGAGCTACTGCGTAGAGAAGTGTGGTCCTGAATGACCTGGAAAATGGAGTCAGTCTTGGGAAATCTCTTTCAGGAAACCAAGAAGGAACATCTAAAGTTGTAGGGGCCAGGTTTCACTGTCCTTCTCTGATAAACCCAGAGGCAACTTCTCCTAAAGCTTTCTTTGTTTCATGATGAGGCCAAATACCCAACCATACATGAGCTTATGTGCTTGTGGAATGACAACTAAGATCCAAGAGGACATGGCTGACTTACTGGTGACACAGGCTACAAAGCGGTCTGGACTTTGACCGAGGTAGATGGAGCCTGGAGATAGCAGTTGTTCTTAGAGCCCTGTCTTACTTGGAGATGAGAGCCACTCTCCAGCTGTCTTAGGAAGCCCCATAGATTCTTTAGATGATCAAAGATAAAGTTTTACAATTTTCATTCCCAGCTTAAAGTCCTTGACCCAGCCATTCCCGTCGTAAGGGTGGGTTTGACACAATTCACCAGACAGGTGTATGGAAATAAACATTCATAAATGTTCATCACATCAGTGGCTAGCACTGGGGAAAATGTCTACCATGTAGAGATTGTTAGATGTTAGTGTGATCATAAGATGCCTTTGTCATTTTAAATCCTACCATAGAATGCCATGTTCAATGAGGTTTCTGATGTTTCTTACATTTTATTTATAGGCACTTGCACAAATGTATAAGCAAATGTGTGTGTGATACAACACATGTGTAGAAGTCCGGGGACAACTTGGAGTGAGGTCCCTCCCTCCACAACGCAGGTCCCAGGGATCCAGCCCAGGTCAGCAGGCTTAGTGTCAAAGGTCTTTCCCTGCTGAACCATTTCCCTTGCTCGGTTTTGCTTGAGGTAGAGCCTTGTTATAGTTCAGGGTGGACCAAAATGTGAGCACCTTCTGCCTCCACCTACCATATTCGGTCATTACTGGCATGCACCTCCACACCAGTTAGTCAAGTACATCTTTCTGTGTGTGTGTGTGTGTGTGATGTCTGTCTCCACAAACTAAATGGTGTATTGAAGTGCACATAAAATGTTCACAATGATTATCTTTGCACAGTAACACAATCAACACTTTCTTCTATGTACTTTTCTATGCTAGTCGACATATTTAAGATTAATAATTGTTCTTCAAATTGAGATACAAGTAAATAAATAGTTCTTCCTTTTAGATATGACTAAAAAGAGCCAGGTGTACTTGTTTCTAATTTGACACTGTAAAAAAAAAATTAAGAAGGAGGGTGGCTATAGAGACAGCTCAGTAGTTGAGAGCACTGTCTGATCTTCCAGGAAACCTGGGTTTGATTCTCAGAAACCGTGTGGTAATACACAGCACGTGTCCCAGAAGATCTGATGTCCTTGATCTGCCATTGTGAGCACTGCATGCACACGGTGTGTATGAATATACATTCAGGCAAAACACCAAAATATATCAAGTAAAAATAAATATTTTTTTAAATAGGAAGAAATGGGTCTCTGTACAAAGGACCCATAATTCAGAAAAAAAAAAAAAAAAAAAAAAAAACAACAACAACAAAAAAAAACAAAAAACAAAAAAGTCACTTAGGATTCTAGCTGAGCCCTGTTGCCCTGCTGAACATTTAGTTCTTGGTCACTGTGCCCTCATGTCCCTGGGCACATTTTGTTCTCCTGACATGCCAAACTCAGCCCAGCCTCAGGGCCCAAGCATCAGCTCTCTCTCTCTGCTAATCTGAACATCACACCATTGGGCTGCTTTTGTTACCAGGTTCTTAGGTGACATTCTAGCCCTCCTCGGAGCCTCCTGTGGACAACTTAAACTGTTATTCTCCCTCTCCACAACCCTTCTCTCTCTCTCTCTCTCTCTCTCTCTCTCTCTCTCTCTCTCTCTCTCTCTCAATTGCCTCTGATCTTTTCTTCCTTTGCTGAGTTCATCACCATCTGAGTCAATGATCCTTTGTTTGTCTTCAGTCTTTTGGGCAACAACCATGAGATCTGGGTAGTGTGCTGCAGCAAGATTAGCACTGTAAAGATCCTAAGGGTGACTCTGATCCACCCCACCAACTCGAAAGACAATGCTGGACTGTTTGAATGTGAGAAACGCTGTTGGAGCTCTGTTCACCACATCAAGTGAATAATGATTAAATGGCTTCTGAGGCTCAGAGCTGGAGAGGGCTATTTTGGAAAACAAAGGTCCTAGACAACCCAGCTGAGAGAGGAATCCCTCACCCCTCTTTGGGGGTGGGCCAGGATCACATCACCCCCACATGGATGGCATTAACAGCCAGGTTTGGAGAGCAAGGTTTCCTAATAATGCCCTACCCAGGTGGGGAGTGAGAATCTGTTAATTCATTCCATAAAGCTATTTTTAAACACAGGGTAGGTGGAGATAGCCCATACCCACTCACTCACTGCACAGTGGACTTGCAGTTTTAATGGCCAAGTTATCAAGGGTAGGAGTTTCCATTGAAAGCATCTACACCAGAACATTATCCTCGGAACCTGCATAACCATTGTTACTTCGTCTTCTCCGAACGGCTGCTTTTCTAAACGTTCAGCCTGCTCTCTGTGTGTCTTTTAGCATGAGTTATGAGGCAATTTGCATGAACGTGAATGACGTGTTAGCAATTCAATAGCATTATGGATTAATTAACTACAATGCACCATAACAAATTGGAACAAGGCAACCAGGCTTTCCATCTCTCATTTACAGCCACTCGTGCTGTGCTCCACCTTCTTGGAGAGTAAGCATGGGGCACACTCGGTTCTCAAAAAGGTTAATTATCCAAGGCAGGTTTATGCCACTTTCTTTCCCATCTTTGATGTGTGCATCTACAGATGGGAGAAAATTGATCAGTCGGATTCCCTCCTAGCTCTCATTGTCCTAAAAGTGTGTGATCACTGAACAACCAGGTAAACAAGTCAGACAGGACTTCACCAGAATCCTACAACACCAACAGAGTTCACCAGCAGAGGTTTGACCAAATCTGACCCACAACCATGATTTCTTCAACTGCCTTAAGTGTTAAAAAAATAGTATTTGTCATCAAATATCTTAATACCATACATATATGGATGTATATATCATATATAGATATACTAGATATCATATATATAAATACTATATATGTGTGTGTATACACACACACATACATGTGTGCGTATGTGTGTGTGTGTTAGATTTCAGTTTTATCTCAATGTTCTGGTTTCCATTCTTCATATCCCACAAAGGCCCACATACTGATCCTTGGTGCTCACCTGTGGTGCTTTGAGAAGAGCGGATTTTTAGGGAAGTAAGGATGAGTATAAATCAGTTTGTTGAGTTCACCTTAAAGGGTCGATTCCAACCTAGCCCCTTCCAGACTCCTGGAGGCTAACCCCTTCATTTGCTGTCCTTTCCTGACATAATCTTCTGAACTGTCAAAGGGCTCATGAGCCCCAAGATTATGTATGGAACTAGACAAAACTTTCTTCCATTTAAGACAATTTCAGTGGTTTGAATGAGAAATGCCCCTCATACACTCCAGTGTCTGAACACTTGCTTCCTAGTTGGTGGTGCTGTTCAGGAAAGTTCAGGTTGTGCAGTCTTGAGAGGAGCAGGAATGAGAGGTGGGACTTTGAGAGTAAAAGCCTTATGCAGTTTCTAGTCCCTGCCTAGCTCTGCTTCTTCCTTGCATTTGATGAGGTGAGCTTGCAACTTTCTGCTCATACTCCTAAGCCTCCCAACATAATGAACTCTTATCTCTCTGGTACCGGTAGCTAAAATAAATTCTCTCTTCTTTAAGTTGCCTTCGACAATGGTATTTTTCATAGCATTAGAAAAATAGCCCAATATATTAAATCCCACTCTTGAGAAACAAGAGTCTAAGGCGGCACCAGCCACACCAGGAGTTAGCAAGTGGGGACTTTTCTTCACACAATCACTCAGCTTTACACCTTCCTCATGGTCACTGCCATTCCCTGTCTCACTGGATGTTAACACAGGAGGTATCTGCACCAATGTGGGACCAGACAGTAGACCAAGCTCTGGAACATTCGGGGAAAGCAGAACTCTAGTACCTTCTCCATCAGCCACGGACAACAGTGTTGGTAAGCAGTGAGGAAAATGGGTCCTCTGAGGAAGTGAATGGGCGCATGTGCCTGGAGTTGGCAATGAAACTGTTCACATTGGCTAAACAGCAAGAACTTGTTAAGGCTTAAATATAAAATGTCTCCACAGGCTCATGTGTTAACTGCTTGGTTGCCAATATATAGTACCATTTTAGAAGGTTCTGGAAACTTTAAGAGGTGGAACCTAGCAAAAGAAGTAACTGGTCACTGGGCGCAGATCCTTAAGAGCTATATTGTGTCACTGTCTTTCCTTGAATTCCCTCAATTTCCTGTCTGCCATGCACTGAGCAACATCTTTGTCCTCTATACACTTCTGCCATTGTGATGTTCTTCTTCACTGAGAATTAGCAGGGACCAAACTGTAGCCTGAAACCATTCTGTTAAAATGTTACATTGTTGCAATGTTCCATTGTTACGATGTTGCAGTGCTGTACTGTCACAATGTCGCAATGTTATATTGTTACAATGTTGCATTGTTGCACTGTTGCAATGTTATATTGTTACAATATTACAGTGACAGATGTCTGACTATCCCTAGCAGGGAGGGGACAGAATGCTATGTTTCTCTGGGCTTTTCATGAAGAGACATGAATAACAATCTATTTAAGCCAATTATAGCACTGACTACAGACCAACAAGATGAAGACTATTTCACTCAAGCCTAACTTAGTGATGCAGTAAATGTGTTAAGGTTGCTTTTTTGAGTATGGGTTACTCAAAGACAGATGAATTGCCAAAAAGCCCACCTCAACCCAGCACTGGTGCATGCCAGAGCTCTATGCCTGACTTTAGGAGAGATTTCTCTTCCACAACTCTTATAGGCTCTATCGCATTGAAGAGGGACCTTGTGAGTCTTGCGACTTTTCAAGGGGGTCCTGAGACTTGTAAATTCTGTACACTTCCTGAGCTGTATAAGACTTGAGTATTTCCTAGACTGTAATGTGCTTCCTTTTTGGGAGGGGGCAATGTTTCTGGTGGAAGGAACCAGAGTATACAATCAGGGGGTATAGAAAGAGCTAGAACATGTGTTAAGGATTGTTTGGAGGTACAAGGATAGAAATCCAATTGGTTCTGAATGAGGACAGACTCACGCACACCACCATACACACGGATGTCAGAAGGCAACTTGTGGGTGTCAGTTCTTTCCTTTGACCCTGTGGGTCCTAGAAGTCCAGCTCAGGTCGTCAGCAGTGGTGATAAGTGACCTAACCCCCTGGAGCATCTCAGTTGCCCAAGCAGATAGATTTTGATAGATGACACCTGGTAAACTCAGTGAGTTAATTTGGGGCTAAAACACCTTGCTTGTATTAGCCTAAATTACTCTAAGAGCAGAGTCTGGATAGACATTTGTATGTAAACTTCAATGCAAGCCCAGGAAGTTACATTAGAGGACAATGGGATAAAATGAGATAAAAAAGGAGTCAACCCTCAGGTACATTGAGTGTGTCACTGTATGGTGGAGAATGGACATACTCCAACCGGAGCCTTCTGAAAATGTTTCCTTATTGTGGTCAGGACCCTCTTTGTGGAGGCTAAAGCACTATCTTCACACTCCTACCCTCACAGGTTAAGAGCAGCCTTGCAGACACTAATGACAGAATGTGTTTCATGTGTAACTGCTGGGCACAACCCTCCCTGGTTTGTACTACAGGGTTAGAGGCAGAAGCCAGGGACACCGCTGTGGAGGCTTTGCCTTACTGTGTCCATACAACGCCCATCAGAGCCGGTGGCTGGGACAAGATGCCTGTGAGCCCAGGCCTAGTATAGTAACGGTGCCCTGAAAACCACTCACTGTCCAGGCAGTATAGCTTTTACCTCTAGTCCTGATGTTGCCAGCCTCCTCTGCTGCCTGTGGCTGTTTCCATCCCCTCCCCTCCTCTCCAGTGTCATCAGCCTCTCCCAAGGGTTGGTAACCTCATCATATATATGTGTGTGCGTGTGTGTATGTATATATGTGTGTGTATGTGTGTGTATGTATATATTTGTGTATATTTATGTGTGTATATATATGTGTATATATGTGTGTGTATATTCATATATGTGTGTGTGTGTATATATGTGTATGTATATATATGTATATATACACGTGTGTATGTGTATATATATATGTGTTTATATATATGTGTGTATGTATGTGTTTGTATATTTATATATGTGTATGTATATATATGTGTATATATGTGTGTGTATATATATGTATGTGTATGTATGTGTGTGTATATTTATATATGTGTATGCATATATATGTATATGTGTGTGTGTATATATATGTGTATATATGTGTGTGTATTTATATATGTGTGTATGTGTGTATGTGTGTGTGTATATATATGGTAACTGCTTGTGAATTTCATCAGCTCCCTGAAGGCAGTCTTTCTTTATCAAGGCCGCTGTCTTTTGTCACTGTGCAGTATCTAAGCATTCCTTCTGCTTGTCTACCATGCTCTGAAAAGCCTTTGATCAAGTACACCTGACTGGGGGGGGTGGAAGTGGGGGGACCCATACTGAAACTGCCCAGCAGTCTAGTCCCACTTCCACCCTCCTCCAGTGAGTTTGGCTCTCTTCCGTGCCCACAGGCAGAGATCTTGGTGAATGGGCCCAGCCTGTCAGAATCAATTGCTGTGGATCCAGCAACCGTGTCACTTATAATTTGTGTTGGCTCTCCTCCTTCATATTTGAATGGCTCCATATTTAACATAAATGGGAGCTTCGTCATCTTTAGAATTGTAAAAGCTGCAGATGATGCCGGACTTGAATTTACTCAAAAGCTCCTTGGCGTAGTTTGGACAGCCCAATCCACACCCAATTCCATGGGGAGGACCATGGAGGGTGCTGATGGAGGGCTGTAATGGGAGATTGTCAGTCAAGATGGAGATAGTGTCGAGTGGCAAGGTGGGGATAAAGACTCAGAAGAAGCAGCATCCTGGAAGCCTACACAGAGATGAGATTGTATACAAAGCTCACGGGAAGACAGCAATGGGATGAAAGGGCTCAAAACATGCTTCTGGCCACATCTCTGGCCACAAGCTCATATTGCAGTATTGCAGTATCTTGTTGTGTCTGCCCACTATTCAGGGGATGCTCTCCCCAGGATGAGGCTTCTTTTGTCTTGCTTGGACCGCACTGACACACAGCAGGTGCTTGCAGACACTGTGTAATAAGTAACAGTGAAAGCAGTACCAGAGCAAGGAGCCTGCGTCAGGAACCCCTGCAGGATGACACAGGCTTCTGTGCACAGGAGGTGCTACCTGTCCCCACTGCATGCTTAAAGAACACAAGGTCCTTTGAACTGGGATTCCTTATCCCTTCTGATTTCTGAATTTCAGAGCTTGGGTCAAAGTTTTGGGAAGGAACTGAAGGACAAGCAGGCAGATGTTTCAAAACTAGATGTTGTGTGTTTTACTGCTAAATTATCCTACGGTCCACTCAAAGACTTATTCCAGGATATCAAGATGTGGAACCTCAGATCCTGGAGTCTCTTGTGCAACATGATGACATAGTATTTGCAACTAACCTTAGTGGATGCCCCTGGGTACTTTCATCATTTCGAAGTGACTTCCAACACCTACCGTATCCCAGATACTGTATAGATGGCAGCTATATTGTGTTGTTTATGGAATAAAGACAATTACATTGTGCAATTTGAGTCCAAATACATTATTTAAATTCTCCTGGCTTTCTGACATATTGTTTTGTTTGCTTGTTCATTTTGCTTTTGAGACAGAATAGGATTACATACAGCACAGGCTGATCTTCAATTAGCTATTTTGCTGAGGGTGACCAAAATTTAACTCCTGATCCTCCTGATTCCCATCTCCCAAGGGCCGGAATCACTGGTGAACACAATCACACCACATCTGACTAAAAAGTATTCTTGATATGTGCCATGGTTCATGTCCATTGCCACCTTGACTGGACTTAGAATCACCTAGGACATTGGTAGGGTACACATCTCTGGCTGGTCTATGAACAGCAAGGAGGGTGGAAGATTCACCCAGGATGTGAGTGGCACTGTCACACAAACTAGGGGCCCAGATGGAAAAAGAAGAGAAAAAAGAAAGTTAGTAGAGTATCAACATCTCCTTTTCTCTACTTCATATTCATGGAGAATGGAAGGACAGGTTCCTCACATACTGTTACTAGGATGCATTGCTTAAGTAACCAAACCAAGTGGCCATGAACAGAATTCCTGATACCCTTTACAATGAAAGTGACACTTTTCTTTCAAGGTTGCTATAAATGTCATTATCCTTTCTAGACACTCATGCTGGATCTATCAGGACCGAGGGCTGGGTGTGTCATTGAGGGAAATGTCTGCACGGATTGTCCTAGTGACAAGGGTTCTCCATTATCAACTTAGGGTCACACCACCAAGGATAGATGAAGACATCCCTTTGGTACCTCACAGTGTCCTGGAGTTTTTTCAAGGTCATGGCATGTCATACAGCCAGTGACCTGAGACAGATGGAGTTCTAGTGCAGATGGGAAGGTGGCTTGTGCAGAGTAGCCAGAGGCGGGGTACTGGATATACTGACATGAATGTGTCTCTAAGTAGTAGCAGAGCAAAGAAGCCAGGCTGGTGTTGCCCCAGGTGGAGAACTTGAAACCTATTCCACAAGCTCCATCAGAAGCAGAGTGCCCTGGCATTCTGGGAAACTTGCATTCAGTCTTGCTCAGTCTCGGCAGAGTGCCCTGGCATTCTGGGAAACTTGCATTCATTCTTGCTCAGTCTCGGCTGACACAACCTTTGAGTTCTTCCCAGAAAGGGTCCTTCTCACAGAGTTTCTCCCTAAACTTGAACACTGTCTTTCTGTTTTGAACCCACCATCTTTGTTCCTTCCCTCCTGTCTCCCTGGGATACACTGTTTCTTCTATCACCATCACCTCAAACCTTGTCCTGCTTTTTTCCTGGTCCTCTCCCATAACCCTCTCAGAGACTGAGTAATCATCAATAGAAAACAACAACAACAACAAAATACAGGCCCCCTTATCCAAAAGGAGAGGCTGGCTTACTTATAATATCCTTCCAGAAGGTAAGAGACCCTTTGACAGCAACATCTCCCTGGCCATCAGAGATGGAGAAGCGACTGACGCTCACTAATAACCAGGTACTGCTTTAAATATTGATCCTCTGTAAAAAGTACTGTGATATAGGTCCCAACTTCACCGTAGAAGCAAGGGGAAATGGGTATATGCCTATCCCAAGGCCATAGTCAGTGGCTAAGCTGGGAGGTAAACTCAGCCTAGTTGTAGACTCCCCTCTACTATGTCCACAATGGTATGGTTTTCAAACCACTCATCCCAGAGTTAATCTGCATAGATTATAATGGAACAAACACCCATTTGTTTGGAGCTGTAAAGATGGGGCATGGCCATCCGACTCCCTGTGGTGGTGACGACACTTGTTCTCAGACAGATCAAGAGATTTTCTGGGACTCACATGACTATATAGACATCTGAGTCTGTCCCGGAGAGCACAGCCTACCCAAGCGACCATTTTGAAAGGAGAAATTAGGGTCAGGTATGTTCTGTATTAGTTTGTGAAAACATCGAAGACTCCCTATTGTTTTCAGGTGACTCACTCCGTCTGATTAAATAAGGTTCTTGATGTCTTTGGGCCCATATAGTCCCTGGTCCCTTCATATGCTCTTGGGTTCTGGGATGCTTGGGTCACCTGCTTTTGATAACTAATAGAGACTTGTCCAGCTCTTTTCTGTGTTTTTTCCTTTGTTGTACTGCTGTTACTAAATATTGAATTTTTTTTAAAATAGAAATCTGTTTCTCACAGATGAAGACACTTGGAAAATAACATCAAGGGACCAACAGGTGCAACTGGCCAGTAGGAACTGCTGTACGTTTCCAGGTCTTTTGTCACTGCATCATTTGTAGGGAAGGATGCAGAGGTTGAAGGACATCAGGGCATGGCATCCCTCCATCATCACCAAAACTCAGACCTGTTACTGCTGCTTTGAGAATCACACTTCAGTTCAGTATGAAGGAGCAAAAGCACTCACACTAGAGAAGCTACCAATGTGCATTTCCCATTCTTTTTTTAAAAAATCAACTTTTTAATAAGCTGGCTTGGAAGTTGCAATAAAGGCCAGGTTGACTTCTAACTCATCTTCCTCCTGACTCACTGGCTGTGACGTCTAGTTTTTGTTGTCAACTTGACTATATCTGGAATTAACTGCAACACACACCTGTGAGAGGCATTTTTTTCCATTGAGTTATTTGAACTGGAATGTGCCACTTTTAATATGGACCTTTTGAGGTAGAAAGATTCACCTTTAATCTGGGCCACCCCTTCTGCTGACAGCCTATATAAAGGATGCAAGAAGGAAGCCATCTTTCTCTTTGCTGCTTGCTCTTGCTGGCAAGTCCAGACCTTTCACGGAATTGCAGCCTACTCTTTTGGGATTCCAACATATACTGAAGATCAGTTGAGATATTCAGTTTCATACACTTAACAGCTACTGGATTCTTAGACCTTCGTAGACATCTATTATTTGACAAGCTTGACAACAGCCTATAGGCCATGCCAACAACTTCCCTTTCTGTATGTAGAGATTCATTCCATCAGTTGTGTTTCTCTAGAAAACTCTGACTAATACATCATCCACATGCTATTATGGGCATGCCCCTTATACCCAGATGGTTTTTGTTTTCTGGTGCTAGAGGCAGAGCCTTGTGCTTGCTAGCCAAATGCTCAACGCTGTAACTATCCCAACAAGTCCCATTTTACCTTCTTTCAAAGCTTATTGAACAGGATGAATGGGTTGTGTTCAGTCCATTCACAGACTCCAGTCCATGTAGTTCAGAGATTTCCTAACAGCACAGTGAAGTACATTGGCTTCTTGCTCTCAAACCTGAGTGAACAGCACAGTGATCTCAGGGGACTGAAAAGAAATTCAGGAGCACTGACTGAGTCCAAAAGGTAGACCTACGGCCCTATCACATGTGACTGCGATGTAAATTAGACAAAGTAATTTAAGCAAATGGCTTTTCTAAAATATGGAAAAACATTTCAAACAAGACCAAACTTGGACAATGTGTGCCTTTAACGGGTTTTTAAAATTTGTGACTTTGTGACCAGAGGTCATTTTACAAACACCTTGTGAGTAGCTGCCACAAGATAAGCATTCCAGAGGGCAGATTTCTACTCAGAGAATGTAGAGAGGCAAATCATGGGAGCATTCCTGATTGACAGTTAAGTGTATTCAAGGGAGTCTCAAGGACACTGAACAGCGAAAGAGGCACAGATTGGAGGGAAATGTGGTTATAGAAAAAGATAACTGCTCATGTAAAAACACTGTGAATTTGATGTTTTTAAATCAAGTGTCCACTCCAACTGGTCATGAAAGAGAAGAACCAAGAGAATTTAAGATTCAGAGCCACAGAGGATAAGGCCTACAGATGGCTAGAGTTGAAAATTGCAAGGAAGAGGGATGTCCGGGAAAAATTAAACCACAGAAATAGGTAGCTCTGTCCTGTTCAAATCACTGATTTACCAACAAAGTATAGAGGGATACAAGAAAAGCCCACAGTATGAGAACAATACTATCATGAAGAAGAAAACTGAACAGGGGCTTACTCTGTATACAGGTGCTACACGAGGAAGTTAAAATTTGCAACTTGAACTCACAAACCTATACTAACTATAACACCCACAGACACCCACAGACACACACACACACACACATACACACACACACACACACACACACACCACATCAAACACAACAGAATTTAAATTCACTGAAGTCTATACTGTCCACTTTTCCACTCAATATTACCAAGCCTAGAAAAAAAAAGGGGAAAAAAGCAGTTATAAGAAACTAGCCATATTTTGACAGATTTCCAGCAGAACTAGACTTTAAGAAATGCAAACAGTTAAAATAGGTGCTTGAAAAATAAGATATAAATGAATTAGTAAACTAGAAATATCAGCAGAACTCATAGGATGAGTACATAGATATATAAGTATATATATATATATTTGCTTTGTATATATATATATATGTATATATATATATAAGTATATATGTGTGTATATATGTATATGTATATATATTTGCTTTGTATATATATGTATATATAAGTACAATATGTGTATATATACGTATATGTATATATATATTTGCTTTGTATATATGTATATATGTAAGTATATATATGTGTATATATGTATATGTATATATATATATATTTGCTTTGTCCTTGAGGCTGGCTGACTCAGCTATTGGAGGAGCCCCACAATAGCTGTTCTTCACTGGAGAAAACGAGAACCCAGTAGTTGCTTTGTCCATAGGACTGGGTGTTTCAGCAGTTCCAGTCTAGTGCAGAACTTTGCAGGTTCCTAGAGATTTCCAGACCTCAGTACAAGATGTGTGGGAGAACTGATCATTAAAATCTAAGTCTATCATTGACAGGTAGCCTTCTGAGGCTAGGTGTGTAATGGAGGACTCCGTGTGTTAGCTGAATTTCTCCTTCTTTGGCCTTGTCCAGGAAGTTCTAAGCCTCCATACTGGCCTCTACCTGAGGAATGAATGTCCCATAGCCTCAATAAATTATAGGGACAATTTCTTTTCTTCCAACAAAACTTGTCCAGCTAGTACCCCAAATTCCTCAAGTGCTACTCCATGTTAATCAGGCATTTTAGGTACCCTAACTCCCAGCCCATATTCTTTGCCCATCTTAAATTTTCCTACCCTCCGTCCCCCCAAATTTTATAATCCTTTAAGCACCTTAAGTAAACATGATCTGCCTACTGACTGAGGGTCCTGGTGCGGTTTACTCGAAGTACATACTCACGGGGCTTCCGAACTCCCTGTTCAATGTCTCTTTGCCCTTGTGGATTTTATTGGCTGATAATCCATGAGATTGGGGAGACCCACAATGATGGAAGTCAGTAAACACTGCTCTAGTACCAGTGAAGGAATCAGCAACAGCAGCAAGCAAAGAAACGAATGCAACAGCAAGAAGTGAGCCAATCAAATGAGAGATAAATCTGTCTACTATGCCCTGCTTTCTCTGTGTTGTTAGCAGAAAGCCAACTACATTTGGGATGGCCTTCTCCACATCAATTAAAACACTCAGGACAATTCTTTAAGTGAGGCTTCTATTCAAGTGATTTTAAGTTGTGGCATTAAAATTGACATTAAAAAGCATCATCACTGGAGCTGGAAAGATGCTAAGAGCTTTGGCTGTTCTTCTAGAGAACCTGAGTTAGGTTCCCAGCGCCTACCTGATAGTCCACAACAGACTATAACACCAGTTCAGATGCTATAACTCTTTGGGCCTCTTTAGGCCCTGCACATGTGTGGTGGATAGACACAGGGGAAGGTAATAAACATATAAAATAAAAATAAAATACACTTTCAAAAAATAATAAGGGGCTTGAGAGATGGCTCATTGATTAAGAGCTCTGACTGCTCTTTCAGAGGTCCCGACACATGGAGGCTCACAACCATCTGTCATGGGACTGGATGCTCTCTTCTGTTGTGTCTGAAGACAGCTATAGTGTACTCATATGCATAAAAGAAACAAAACATTCTAAATAGTAATAATAATAAAACCGCTATCAGGGGTAGTGGTGTACACCTTTAATTCCAGCACTTGGAAGGCAGATATATCTGTAAGTTCAAAGTTGGGCTTGTTTACATATTGAGTTCCAGGACATCCAGGGCTCTGTAGAAAGACTCTTGTCACAACAACAACAATGGAAATGCTGATATCGCAGATTATTTTTAAAACCATCACAGTGCAACAGAGTACCTCAAACACACACTTGAAAAATGGGTAAAATTAAAATAAGAGGCATAAAGCCAGCTTTGTGAGACAGCGCGATTCACCCTCTTAAATAAATAAAAATGATAGAAGAGAAAACATTGAAAATGTGGGTTCCCTGAAAAACATCACCAATGCTGCTAACCTACTTGGTACATTTTACAACACTGCACCAAACTGTATAGTATAGAATCTTTCCCACTAAAAGTAGATGTTAACCCGCTAGATCATGCATTTTACCAGAAAGCGAAGGATGATCGATTCCAGAAGAATGAACCCTTCCAGAGAATGTGCGTGGACTAGAGAGAACACAGATCAGGAATCCTTAGGGAAAAAAAGTGCCCTCCTGCAGTTTAACCAGTAATCGAGGAGGTAAGAAGTTAAAAAAAAATGTTTTATATTTTTCCTGTGTCTACTGCCCTGTGTCTACTCTGATAAGCAAGTGGCCTTCCATTCTCACCTCCTACTTCCTGCCAGAACATTATTCTGCACTCTCAGTAGGAATTGGTAAAAGAGATGCTTTGGGTCATGAACCAGAAAAGCCCAGGCTACAGTTAGCTCCCAGCTCTCCTTCCTTGTAATGGGCTGACCTCACATTTGCCATTCGGCCAGGTGGCAGGAGAGTCTCCTCCTTCAGCTGCACAACCCAAGGAAGCAGAGCTCAGTTTTCTCAGTAGACCTTTCAGAACTGTGGCTGTAATTGGAGAGCCTAGGTCCCATGACAGAGGAGCTGCTGCACCCTCCGTAGAGATGCTCTTAGAGTTAGGTGAGTGTTTCGCAAAGTAACCCTAACATTTGGAAGACACCGTGTGGTGAAGGTTCTCCTACACTGTACCTCACCCCTAGCTCACACCTCCTGTCCTTCTAGATGGTGGATACTTGGAGTATAAGAGTGTTCGTAATTGGTAAATACAAGCTTGTGAGGACACACATACACACACACACACACACACACACACACACAGCCTTGGTTTTATAACAAATGTGGTTTCCTTTATATTCTTCTTTAAAGGATTAGCTCTTTTGTTCATTTACTTTTGTTTTTGTCTATTGGTTCATTGGTGGGGTTTTGTTATTATTTTATTTTGTCTTGCTTTGGTTTGCCGGTTAGATTTTAAGGTTTTGTTTGGTTTGGACTTTTGGCCGCGAGGTCTTGATATGTAGCTCAGGTTAGCTTAAGGCCATGATTGGTCTGGAACTTGCTGTGTAACCTGGGCTAGCCTGGAAATTAAAAACCTCCTTATCACTTATCCAAGTACTGGGATTACCCACATACACTACTCCTGCACACTTCTCTTCTAAAAGCACAAATACTTAAGACAAGTGATTGGAGGATTGGGCTTTCTTTTTTGACAGAGACACCATTGGTATGGAG
Organism: Micromys minutus; assembly: GCF_963924665.1. Lineage (NCBI taxonomy): Eukaryota > Metazoa > Chordata > Mammalia > Rodentia > Muridae > Micromys > Micromys minutus. The sequence continues at coordinate 7,922,247 of NC_137967.1, read as the reverse complement.
GACCAGTGTTTAAGGTGGAAATCCATATCCACAGGTAGGCTGTCAGCTAGAAAATGTTTGCCAAATCTCCTCTGTGACCCTTAAAATAGACATGAGCTCCTGCCATGGCTTCATACATCAAGGGCAAGCACTGCACTGACATGGGGAACATTTGAGATCACGTGTGCTATTGAGGCCAGAACACAACTACCAACTTGACCAGGATCAAACTTAAATCTCTGTTTATTCTGGAGCAAAATATGAGCAAAAGACAGAGATTTAGGCTACTCAAAAAAAAAAAAAAAAAAAAAAAAAAAACCCCATGCTCCAATTGGTAATAGTTTAATGATGTTTTTAGGGTAACATAAAAAAAAAGACACAGATCGAGGCCCTTTTTAAATACATGGGTAAATATAACTAAAGCCAAGTGGGGGAATCTCTGCTATGAGCCTCAGGCACTGCCTTTGGTATTCTCGGTCTTTCCATAAGTGGGAGCCTGTGTCTGTGCACTCAGGAGGATTAGCCTAATGGTCACAAAGCTGTCAGACCCAGACGGGGCTCAGAGGACAGTGATGAATGCCAGTGAGGAAGACTAGGGATTGGCCGGAAATAATTTGGCTCTAGACTTGCAATATTACAAACTGTCCCCAACCATTGAAATGTTAATCAGCCTTTGGGAAAGCATTAGTGAAAGGCACAGCTTCTTTCTGAGAACATTCTAAAGCTAGTCCATGTGGTTTTAGATGGGGGAGAACTCAGTTGTTGATGCAACAGCCACACATGGTGCTTACAATGCAAATAATAGCCTTACCTCTCCAGAGGGTGATGCCTTTACCTGGTCCATCTCTGGGCTTGAGTACTAAACAAACATGATCAGTGGAGCAGGGAACCAAACTAAGGGACAGAGGCAATTAAAAGCAAATCAGGCATCTTAGAAAAAGTCATTTGCAGAAACAGTTGTGACCACAGCATGAGAGATAGAGGAAATACATTAAAGCCAAGATTAATTTAATAAACGTCTACCCTCATTCCTCTTTTTAAAAAAAGTGAGAATACCATGAAATACTTCATTAGGCAGAGTCTCAGCAGGAAAAATTGAGAACTTTTTCAAAGAAGACTTTGTCAATTAGAGGAGAAAAAAAGAAAAAAGAGGGAACAGATGAAGGGACAGAGAGATAGACACAGTCAGACATACAGATGCCCAGTCTGAATGTGCACCTTTAAATTATTCTAGACTCAATTCGCCATCTCCTGCTCTTGGCACTGGAATTGCCTTTGCCAAGTTTGTAGCTTGGATATGAAGTATCCTGAAGGTTGACCCAGAGGAGGGACTGCTGGGAAATGATTGGGTCATGAGTTCTGATCTCATTCATGATGTCATCACCATATGGGCTGTTAGGAGGTGCAATTGGACACTGAGTCATAGCTGAAGGTCACTAAGGCACACCTTGTGCCAAGTCTTTTTCAGTGCCTTTCCCGTGCTTCCTGGCTATCAGGAGTTTGTCTCTATTACACACTTCCACCATGAGATTTCTGCTTCACCACAGAAGTAAAAAGCAATGAAGTCAAACAATAATGGACTGAGACCTCTAAAAACATAAGCCAAAATAATCTTTACTCGGAGAAGTTGATGGGGCATTTTTATCACAGTGTCAGGAAGTTGACTATTGTATCTGGTCAGCAGACATGCTCCTGAGGAAGGAGAGCATCTAGTCTCTCCAACCATCTAGATTTGCCTGGGTGGTAGAGATCAGGGAGTATCCCAAAACATAAGGCAATTCAGGCAATTGGTGTCTGATTATAAAGACCCAGAATCCCTTTTTATTTACTTCTTAAACCCAACTTTTTCTTCAGGTCACCTCATCTTTTTCCAGAACTCTACCTGCAGCCACATTGAAAGCTTGAATGTCCTCAATAGATCCAGAGGTCAAGGGATACCCCTGGAACTGGAGCAACAGATGGTTGAAAGTCATAATGTTGAGACTGTAAATTACACAACTTGGTTTCCTGAAAGAGTGGCAAGTGTTTCTAACCACTGAGATATCTCTTTGTTCATTTAACTAATTAATCCTCTGTCCATTTAACTTATTCCCCCATTTTTTCTCTTACTTCATAGACATTACTCTTGTTTTTATATGTATTTTAGACATACCATTTTTAATTTTAGTACTAAATTAATAGCTGAGTAATTCATGTATTTAATGAGTTTTGCCAACATTGTTTGTATAACTTTTAACATGTATTGTCCGACTCTTTAGGGATTTTTTTTCACAACCATTTTTCTGTATTTACAATTATCTTAGAATAAATTTCCAGTCATGGAAGCTGAAGAGTCGGAGCAGGGATTGGATGGATAAATTTAACAGCTAAACATTTAGGAGGCTCACTGAAAATTTAATTTCAAATTATTTGTTGTTATCTGAGATTCCGTTTGAATTGAGAGCCCAGAACTCCTAGGAATATCTTCTTAATCATTTTATACTTGTATGTAGTTGCTTTGGCAAGAATGAGAGAGGATGAGAAGACATTATCTGGCTTTTTATTTGGTATGTGTTGTTTTAAGTGCTTCGTGCATTTGTGTGTTAACCCCCCGACAGACCTGTGAAGGAAGAAATTGCTTTTAGCCCTGCCTCACAGATGACAAAGTAGAGATGGGTGGGGTTAAAGTAAAATGGTGAAGGCTTACACAAACCAGCATCAAGAGAGCTAGACTTTAACTCACTGTCCTGGTTTTGTTTCTATTGCCATGATAAAATGCCCTGACCAAAAGCAGCTTTTAGGAAGAGAGTTTATTTGGGTTCCAATTCCATGTTACAGACCACCACGGGGCAAAGGAGAGTCATGGCAGAATTGTAATATAGTGGTCAAAATCTGAGAGAAATAAGTGCTTTCATACTACTTGCTTGCCCGCCCACCTGCCTATTTGCCTACCTGCCTTCCTGCCTTCCTGCCTGCTTGCTTGCTTGCTTGCTTGTACACGCTTAGCTTTTTCTTTGTCTATCCAAGAACCATTTTCTAGGCAATGGTGACACCTACATTTCGGTGGAACTTCTCAAATCAATTAACTAAATTAAGGTAATTCTCTACTATAGGCAGGCTGGGAAACTAATCCAGTGTGGACTCTCCCTCATTGATATTCTCTTTTTATGTGAGTCCATGTTGTAACTGGTTGATAAATAAAACTAGTCACAATACTTACTGGGCCTCACAGACACAGTGACCACAAGAGGCTAAAGAACAAGATGGCAGGATTATCTACATGTGGCATCTGGCTTGGTCTACTTTAAAATTCAACTGGGCAGCATTTCCCATTCCCATAGACCCCAAAACCTTCTCCACACATGGGAAAGCACAGATCATTTTGTGGGAAACTGCAGATGAATTTGTCTTGCCCATACCAGAGTCAGTTTTGACTGCTCACTTGGACTCCTCTCTGTTTCTCACTTAGGTCTTCATTCTCATCTTTCCACTGAGAGTATTCTGTGACTCACTAGCTCCCCGCTTCACATTTTTGCCCATTTTACTAAAATGGGGGGATCTTTGCCCCTTTTACTACAGTGGGGGGGCATGTTTATGAGCTTTTCATTTCTGTGGCACATATATGAAGAAACTAACTGGAATGGAGGGACCATTTATTTGGGCCAACCCATTACTTTTGGGCTGGAGAATGCCCTAAAGAGTATGTGATGAAAAGTGATCCCCTCCAGTGAATAAGAAACTCGGAAAGAGTCAGCAGAGAGACCCAAAGGACATGCACCAGCCATCCCCTTTCTCCTTTAGGCCAGACCTCTGAAAATTTATAAAACTTCTCTGGAATGCCACCAAATTAAAAATCTGCCCATGGGGTAAGTTGGGGCTCTCATGTTCCAAATATTTTCCCAAGGTCCCATCTCTGAACACCAAACCTTTTGGGGAAATACTTCACATCAAAACCTGAACTGAAAACACATGGGGGCGGGGTTGGCTCTGCTTGGATCTTCACAGCTTCTCTACCACTTAGACCTGCTTTATATAATGGAGATTCCAAGGAGATATTTTCTCACTCATCTACTCTACTTTAAAATAGCCATCAGTTCAGAGTCTTGTTTTTTTTTTTCCTTTTTTTAATGCTCCCCCACTTCTCTTCCCAGCATACTTGCCACCCCCCAGAAGTTAGGAGTGGATAACAAGACAGTGTCCCTGAAAAATGGCTGGTCACTCTCTGCTCAGCCAGAGGGCAGGAAGAACATTCAGTCAACATCCTTGAGTCTACAGGAGTGGCCTGACTTATGGAGCCAAGAAAAGTTTTTAAGTGACCTGGAGATTGCATGTGTCACTGAGTGGATGCTGCCAGACAGACAGACAGTCACCCAGTACAGAAGGGCTGGCCTTGGGGTGGGGGAGATCCTCTTCCATTAGAATGTGGAGGACACAGTTCAGGCTTGGCTCCAAAAGTTGTTAAAATTCTCACACTTTCTTCCCTGTGCTTATCAAGACCTCCTTGTGGTTAATTCCAAAATAACCCCATGAAGTATCAGTCTGGAACTGTCCTTTGGACTTTGGGATGCTTCCCAGCCATTGCTGTGGCTGTTTCTAATTTCTAAGTATGATTCACCATGGCCTGCTTTGAAATGATTCACAAAATAAAACTTTAAGGTTTTTAAAACTGCTCATAAAAAATGAATCAATCAGCACCAGGCTGAAATAATTAGCTCCCTTTGCTAGGAGAAAAAAAAAAAAAAAAAAAAAAAAAAAAAAAAAAAAAAAAACACCAACAACAAATCCGTGTTTCTTAATTATTGTACCGATTGGGTGAAAGGTTTTTAAATACAACAAAAAGGCCTCTGAAGGCTCTGTCCTTCTACCTGCCTATAGGGAAAAGAATCTAATTAAAACAAAGAAAATACGTTAATATTTAATGGTGTGATCTCCCCCACATTCTTTTTACTATTTCACCCTGTGACAGTTACCAAAATCCCATAAAAGCCACCCAGGTGAAGAACAGACTCCCTAAGGGGATTTCCTCAGGTCAGCATTGGCCTCCCACCTCAATGCCCAGCAAGCCTCACAGCCACAGGTCCCTGTTTGGGGTCAGTCTTGAATGGGGCCCTTTAGTTAGAATCTTAGACATATAGGCAAAGTACAATGGCGTCTCAACCAGTTGTGCATGATTCTGAATTACTGTGCGTGAACACTTAGCAGAGTGCTCAGCACATAGCTAAAGCACCGAGTCCACCTCACTCATAGTCTTTTGGCTTTCACAGGCTCAGACACCCCACACAGGGTATGGAGGCGTGAGGTTTTAAGAAGACACACAGTGGATGGTGAGTTTCCTGCTCAGGATCCTTGTTGGAAGTATGTAGCTCTTCTGCATCTATTTTCATGCTTCTCTGAGCAAAGAAGAGATCCCCTACCTGCAAGGGATCTTTTCTGCAATCAATCTTTTCTGATTCTAAGAAACTGAAAGTCCAAATAAACTAGGACTGCCATGACAATTTAATTGATGGCACATATAAGGGGGAAATGGGGACTTCATGCACAGCTTGATCCAGGATCAGGTTCACACCCGAACAGGCTTCTTCTCTCAAGCAGCCACCATTTTCCCGGTTCCTGGAGCCCAACTCCCACCCCACCCCCACCTAAGCTCATTTGGAGTAAACCCCATGCTCTTGCGCAAGCCTCCCTGAAAACCATGACATCACATTCAAGTAGAATATGCCACCTGATCATTCCTGTGTCCTGGGAGGGGTAGGCAGAAGGGTAGGAGGGTTATTGACTCCGAGTGCCTGTGCAGGGGGTTGTCTGGAAGGATGGAGAGGTGGGTAGCTAGCTCAGTAGCATTTTTATCCACTGCCAACATAAGCTTCTATCCTGAAGGTCAGTAAAGTATGGCTTTAGCAGGGTCAAGGAGAGATGGAGGTTCTAGGGCCCATACCAGCCTTCCTGTGAACATTGTCTGAACTACTCGGTAGTAAATGCCAGCAAAGCTTCCAGATGACATTCAGGTTCTTAACATCATTGAAAAAAAATCAGTCCTCAATCCAAGAAGCCCAACACACTCTACACTGATCTGTCTTCTCAGTTAGCCACCGAACCTTCTGGCTCCTTTCTGTCAGTGTGCCCAGATACTGGGGCCATTGAGCTAACAGGAACTCTTCGATTTAAAAAAAGTCAGGCCATAGTTAGCTCCTCCTTGGAACTGAGCTGAATTCCAAGAAAGAAGGTGCTTCTTACATCTGAGATTTGGTGGGCAATAGACCTGAAGGTAGAAGACCCTATGGGCTTTCACCAGCCTTACACCCACCGCCTCAGGTAAGTCAATGTAAGACTAGACCAAGTATCAGCTTCCTGCCTCAGATCAAGGCTAGGCCAAGTTCCATTCTTTACCCACAGTTCTCAGAAAGAGCAGGAACATTCTTGAAAAGCTGCAGAATGTACTGTCAGAGAGTCACCTCACTCTCTGGTCCCAGATAGAGTTTGGAAGCGTGTCTTATGCTTGCTAGCCAATAGATTCAAAGGTCAATATGCTTAGCGAATAAGTTTAAACTGTAACCTTGCAGATGTAACCTGTACTGCTATAAAGTATAAAACCTGCTTGTTATAGCCATTCTGGGTCCCCTTCCATCACTCTCCATGAGGGGATGTTTGAGGGTAGACCCGGATGCACCAGAAAATAAACCTCTTGCATTTGCATCAAACTGTTCTTGTGTCTCACTTGGGGAAAGGGGTACTCACAGTAGTTAAGACTCACTTCGAGTCTTACAAAGGTACCTGTCAGTGGCCACTTTCTAGCAAGTGAAGCTGCAATAAAACCCAACTGAATGTCCAGTGTTGGGTGTCTAGGGAAAGGTATGCTGCCTCAGGCTGTGCCTCTGAACCTGAACTGAAGACGCTAAGAATCAGGAAGCTGGGTGTCCAGTGGACAAATAGTCTCTCCAGTTGCCAACCTAGACAAAGCATCAACACATTTCATTACAGTTAAATTCTACCTACACTCTCTCTACATTACAGACTTCCCCGCACATAGATCTCGGTCCTGAATCTACTGGAAGCTATCCTATATATGAGGATACCGTGGGTGTCCCTGCAGAGCACAGCTATAGACCTTTTCAACCAGAATCCATTTCCCTGTTGTGGGAGAAGTAGAAAACACGGTGATAGAATGAAGACACCACCACACAGTCTAGGTCTCCTTCTCCTCCAAGCACCATGAACCTGTTCTGCCATGATGTGTCCTTTGCCCTTGTATCAGACCCAAACTCAGTCATTCTTCTTTATTGCTATTTGTTTTTGAGCAGGGTCTTTCCTCATAGTCCAGGCTTCACTTGAACCCATGTTCCTCCTGCGCTACCTTCCCAACTGCTGGGATTGCAGTGTGTGCCACCTACTATGTGCAACTCCCACTCATTTTCCCTGAATTGGTATACCCACCCACTGTGTGCAACTCCTATTCTTCCCCCCATGGATTGCCACATCTGCCTCTCTCCTGTGTTTCCACTAGCCACGTGTCTTGCTGAATGTTCCCATTGGCTTCCTTGTTCACAGGGGGCAACTCAAGCCTTTCAGAATCCTATAAGACATTTAGTGACGCTTTCTCTCTCTCTCACTCTCTGGGACTTTGTCTCAACTAGGCTTCTGTTCAACCACTCACAAGTTGCCATCTAGGCCATCATATTGGGACAGTGATGCCACACTATCTCTAGCCCCAAAGAGGACAGAGCCTACCACAGGGTTGGGATCCAAAGGACAGGTTAATGACACAGGCCTGGAAACAGGCTGAGCTACCTGAGCTTACATTTATAAGCAGTTAAAGGCGGCTATTTGCGAAGCCCTGCAGCCTCCATTGGAGAACTGAATTGGGATACAGCACAGCAGAGGGAGGGGATGGTTTTATTTTACAGTTTATTTAATTCACTCTTCCTGCCGGCACTGGTTTAATTCATCTGCGCAGCTAAAGGCGGAAGGACAGAATTGAAATATTAACCTCGGAGGCAGCGCTAGAGCAGATAGTGGAGTTCTGCCTGAGAGTGTGAGCAAGAGATGAAAGGCAAAGAGGAGGCTTCCATGGGAGAATTAGAGGGGGATAATAGAAGCCTTCGCTCTAATGGTTCATTTTCTTTCTCTTTAGTCCAGAGTGATAAAAGCAAATAAATTTGTGTTTAGAATCACAGACACAGTACAAGGATGTTATATAATGATATTATCTTCCTGGCCAAACTTTGTTAGAAGTTCTAATGTCGAAAGCATACAAAGTGGATTAAAATATCACAGTCGAGCAGTAGAGCCTGTCAAGATGACAGAATATTATTAAACCTGTGTATTTATCCCCTAATTTTCATCTCCACAGGAAAACCCAGCATGGTGCAGTTTCTACACAAAGCCATCAGCTGAGGGTGGTCTAGCATGGGAGGGGGCAGCTGGGCAGAGCCTGAGAAATAGACTTACCAGCTAGCCTCCTGCTTGGGCAGAGTCCCACCTAAGCATTTAAATAAACAGAAAGGTGGCCCACTGCCTGGGTGACATTTAGCTGGCACTCCCCTCTGCTTAAGATGGGAAGGAATGGAGAAGACTCCAAAGAAGAGGCAGGTGGAAGGCTGAGGTCGGACTGACACAAGAGAGGCTGGTCTTCAGGGTGGATGAGTTTCTTGTCCTCAGAGCCTCCTGTCTCACTGAGCTGACACCAGCAGCCACCACAGGGATGTGTGTTCTCTGTACCCTGCTGAACAACGTGGTTTTACACCCATGCTCTTTATGAATCGTAAAGCTCTCTCTCAAAGAAGGGAATGATTACATTTTGCAGCTAAGAAAACTGAGGCACTGTAGCCATACAAGTTGCTCAGGTCATGTGAAGCACACAAGGTTAACATGTGACAGGGCTACCCAGTCCCGTGGATTCTACAGGTAAGCAAAGTGTGTCACTGTCATGGTAAGAAGAGCCAAAGTGGTGGGGACACCAATTCAGAATACCCCTACGCAGAGTAGTCAGGATACCAAGCTGATGCTGAGCCTCAGATGTGGAAGGAGCTCTGACAGGTATGTACTTGTACATAACAGCTGCAGAAAGTTGAACAGGTGTGTGTGTGTGTGTGTGTGTGTGTGTGTGTGTGTGTGTGTGTGTGTGTGTGTGTGTACAGGGAGGACCAAGCAAGACAGGAGACCTAGCTTTTGTGCTGTTTGCATTGATCATTCTTTGAGTGGACTTAAAATAACATGAGAAATAGCTTAACTAGAAGGGTCAGGGGAGTCAGGAGAGCCATCTCTCATCCGTCACACTATAGTCTGGGGACCTGCCTCTCTCCTGGAAAAGCATCTCCTTAGAACTCTTCACTGAAGTGTGAGTGCCTGTTCCTTCCTCTTCCAGGATTCCCCTCCAGCTCCACCTCCTCCAAACAGCCTTCCCTAGCCACTCTCAGTTCAACCCTTCTACTTCAGATCTCCAGTGAACAGGGGTTCAGTGCCTCAGGCCAGACCTATCCCCTCACTGTCATCAAGCCAGCTCTTAAGGCTGGACCACACACCGTGGAAGACATTAAAAGAAAAAGCCTCTTAAGGTTAAAATATTTTTATACATGGAACCCAGAACTCTGGTACAATGAGGGCCTCAGAGCACCTGGGAGACAGACTGAGATATGGAGGGAGCCTGTAGGCATGGTGAAGGCTGGGGGCCACTTGGTGAGGATGTACTAAAGGGTAGGAGGGCTTAGGGGACAGACTGAGAACTAGCGAAGTCAAACTGAGGGCCGGGAGGTATATGCTAATGGCTGGACAGGGTCTACTGAGGGCTGGGGATGGGGTGTGTTGAGGGCTGGAGGGTGTGGTGGGGATGTGCTGAGGTCTTGGATGGCTTTAGGGGGCTGCTGAAGACTAAAAAGGCCTGGAGGTCATGCTAGGGACTAGAGGGCCTTTTGAAGGCATTTTGAGAGCTAGAGGGCTTGGGATGTGTGGTTAGGACTAGAGAGAGCTTGTGGGATATGCCAAAGGTAGAGAGGGCCTGGGCGGGCACACTGAGGTTTTAGTGGGCATAGATAGCACACCATATTCAGGACTGGAAAGGATGTTGAGGGCTGGGCTGTAGAGTCTGCTTAGGAAGACCCAGGGTCAGAGGCACTATCTTTACACTCCGGAGGACTACAATTTTACACAAACAAGTTTTTCATGAAAATTAATCATTAGAAGAAGAACATAAATCATAACGAATGCCGGAGGTGTTTAGATGTAGGTCCCTATTGAGATTTTTTTTTTTGTCTCAAGTATGGTGCCAGCAGTGGTCACAGACACACTTTCTGTAACACCCTGCCCTGTCAGGCCCCAGAGCACTGCTGAGGCTCAGCTCTCCCAGTATTCCTCCAGGCCTGCAACCTCTTTAGCTTTGGAACCACTCATGCCTGTGGAGGAACCTGTAATGCCCAGTGACCTCTGTGAAGGAGAGAAGTGACAAGCCAGCAAACGTTTCCTGGCTGTCAATGTGCTGCTGTCCCCTAGCCCAGTGCCTGTGAAGCCTGGGGCCAGCTTAGTTGGGCTCACCTATGCAGGCTTGTCTGCATTGAAAACCTATCTGTATGACCTCAGCACTCTGGTGTGGCAGGCACTGAGGCAGAAGGATCACAAGCTCCAGGCTAGCCCAGGTTCTAGAGTAAGACTTTCTATCAGAGTCCAAGGGCGAGGTGTGCCAATAAGGTAGGTGTTCTGAAAATGGCTCCTAGACTCTAAAAATAATGGAACTTTCTCTACTCCTCACAGCCAAAGTTAATAATAGACCTTGAGGTCACTTAAGAATGCCCCCCCTACTGTACCCTTTGCCTGTTTGTCTAACCTGCTTTTAAGTGACAGTGTAACAATCAACCTTGCTTGCTGTGGATTTTCCATGTAATCGTCTTTTACCGCCTATACTCATGCATAGCTTTGATCTTAAGTTATGTATTCTTCCAGGTCCCTGACCCAGAATAATTCATGTATATCATTTGCTGAGAGCAGCAAATATAGAAGTTGAAAGCAATTTCCTAAAATCTACCATAAAGGTTGACAGCATCCATTTATGATTCTTGGCTGATAAACAATGATCTTTGTTGTCTGGGGCAGTTAAAATCACTTGCAGCCATCTACTTAATCCCTTGTAGAACTCTTGTTAAAGATTTCTGTGAACAATCTCATTCCTTCTCCCCATGTGATTGCTATTTTATTCAATAAATACACAGTGAGGCCTTTTGTTAGGTACACACACACACAGATACACACATACAAACACCATAGAAGAGGGGGTGGGCACAGATTCACAAGAGCCTTCTGGTGTGTGTAGATTCCCAATCTTGAGAGAAACAGGGACAGAAGACATTGAGAACATGAAGTAGAAAATTCAAATCTGGACATATTATTGGTTAAATGACTCCAAGAGGAAACAGTTTTATTTCCTTTCATATTGCAACACTGATACATTATTCCTAACTTGGAGTTGATCACTAATGCATTATTATCCTCTCTGCTAGGTGTGCTATTGTACTCGCCTAGAATGTACAAGGTTATAGGTTTGAACCCTAGCACAATAAAAGGGGAGATGGTGCTAAATGCAGGAGTGAATGGCTTAGTTTTTCTGTAAAGATAGAGCCAAATGGAGGTGCCTTCCATGTGCTCTGTGAAGAAAGTATCAGAGGCCCAGAGAGATGGCTCAGCAGTTAAAAGCACTTGCTGCTCTTTAAGAGGACCTGAGTTTGGTTTCCAGCAACTACACTGGAGGCTCACAACAGCCTCTAACTCTAGTTCCAAGGTAATCCAATGTCCTTTTATGGCCACCTTAGGACTGTGTTCATGAGGTACACATACATTCAGGTAGATAGATAAATAGACAGACAGACAGACAGACAGATGGATGGATGGATAGATGGATGGGTGGGTGGGTGGGTGGGTGGGTGGGTGGGTGGGTGGTTGGGTGGATGGATGGATGGATAAATGGATGGATGGGTGGATGGTTGTTTCAGTGAGTGGATGGATGGATAGATAGATCCAGGAATATTTAATATCAAAGCCAGGTAAAGATATTTGGGAAGTGAAATAATTCTCTTAAAGGCACCAGAGTGAGTAAAAGAAATATACCAACCATTGAAAAGTATGTCCAACCATTATAATTGTCATGAGTACACATACATATTGCACAGTCGCTGGCGTGTGTTATGATTTCTCAAAATATCAACCATCCATGCAGCTTGTAACTTAATGGCATGATTAGATATGCAGGCAATAGAAATGAGGGTGAACATGAATGCTTCCATGTGAACGAGGCTGGGGAGAGGGAGATTGGCTGCAAAAGCACATGCTGATATTTTAGAAGTGATGGAAACATACTCTGTCCCTGTTGACGGGGACATAGATTTGTTAACACTTACCAAAATGCACCATAAGGTTAATTTTCTATTTGAAAAATATATAAAAAATGAGACTGCCTAGTTTGAATCAAAATTTAATGTTGAACTAAGAAGACCCACTTTAATACAGCATCCTAGTTGCTCCCAGAGGAAGGCCAAGCTTGGCAATAGATCTAGCTTTTGGAAAAGATTGCTTAGCTGATATCATATTCTCCAGCTCACTCTGACCAGCATCTTTTTCCACTTCCCCAGATCTGTCCCCATAGGTGTTCCCTGATTGTGCTGCTATTTCTGTATCATAAAGCTAATTTTCTATTTGAAAAATATATCGAAAATTAAACTTTCTACTTTGAATCAAAATTTCATGTTAAGCTGAGGTGCAGAAGACACTGACTCACTCTTGGTTAAGTGACTCAAAGAAGAAGTATTTTTATTTCTGTCACTCCACCAGCAAAGATGACTGCCTTTCCTCAGCACAGCCTCCTCTGCCTGCTTCATCTGCAGTAACCCCACACCCCAAACCCTCTCTTTCACACCGTATCTCTGCTATATGGTACTGATCATCCTATGGAATATCTCAAATGTTGCATTACTCTCAGATTCTCTCTTGCCATGGTTTACAATGTCCCCAAGTTGTCTACTGCAGTTGACTGCCAACCAAGATGGTACTGTATTATTCAGGGCTCTTTAAAGGAATAGACTGCTATAACAAATGTGTGTGTGTGTGTGTGTATTTGTGTGGGTGTATTTGTGTGTCTATGTGTATCTCTGTGTGTGTGTCCATGTATGTATCTGTGTATGTGTCTGTGTGTATTTATTTAGGGGTATTTACTAGAGTGGCTTTCAACCACTATCTCCCAATAGAACTACCAAGGAGCCAATAGTTGCTTAGTCTACAAGAATGGGTATCTCAAAAGTTACAATCTGATGCCAAAGTCCCAGATGATTTCTAAAGAGCTGCTTGTCTTCAGTGTATCTGGGAATCCTGAAGAAGTAGGTTTTAACACCAACGAAGGATTGCCTCAGCAACAGGATAGATGAACTTACCAGTGAGAGTGATCAAGCAGGCAAAAAGTACAAGTTTTCTTCTTCCACTTGGGCTAGAAGCACAGAGTCTGGCCCATGTTTACACTCAGTCCTCCTCCTTCAAACGGTACAGATTTAAGGTAGGTCTTCCCACTTCAAAAGAAATTCCTCACATCAATGCTCAACTGCTTGGGATTTAGTTGATTCCAAATATAGACAGATATACAATCAAAATTAGCCACCACCAGTGCCTGGGGTAGTAAGTGCTCAAAATTATGCCTGAATAAATAACCTTATTCAGGGCCAGCAAGATGGTTCAGTGGGTAAAGATACTTTCTGCCAAACATGAGAGCCCGAATTTGATCCTCATGACCAGGAGAAAAAGGAAAGGATTAACTCCCTTGAGTTGTCCTTTAATCACTACAACCCTCCTATGCACAAGCACACAAATAAAGTAATTAATAGATAATGTGTAAATAGATTAATCAACAAATAAATAGAATGACCTGATAGAAGTTTACACACACACACACACACACACACACACACACACACATGAACAATTAAAATAACACTCTAACAGAGGCATAGCAAGGTAATAAAAACAAAAGTTTCACCACCAACTCAGGATTAAAACTTCAGAAAAGGTTTGATAAGTTCTAATGCGGGTCAACAGACAAGGTTGGAAACCCAGGGCTTCATTTCACCTGTTCCACCCACAACTTTTGGTTTTCCAAAGAGAAAAACTATTAGCTCATTTGAGTATGTCTGTCAAGTCAGTGAGCTGCCATCTTGTTTCTCCAGGAGTCACTGTGGAAATGTTCATTTTCCTGGGCCCTTCTATACCTGTGACCCATCCTTCTGGACACCTAACCCTTTCTCCATCAAGCTAGTGGTGGAAGGGGGGATTAATAGTGATAGCTGTGTTGTCCAGTAGGAGACTTGTGGGCAAACGGTGAGATCAAACCTAGACTCTAGGACACCATCATGGCAGACTATTCCTAGGCTCTATCATGTCCTCAACCTAGAATTACCTTTGACAGTAGCCCTCCTCTTCATTTTACTTTGGTTTTGCTTTTCTTCGGGCGGGCTCGAAGGACTTCCATTTGCCACAAGAAAAACTGTGACCAACCAAACCTGTACTGCTGTGATAAGAGAAACTGCTGAAGAATCTGGATATGGCACTTTTTATGTGCATATTGCTTTCCAAGTACAAAAAGAAGTCTTCTTGTAGTTTTCCCCAAATAAAACTTTTTATTTTTTAATCATTAAAAATTTGAATCTTATACAGATTCCTGGACTGGTGATTGATACCTATCAACTCATTAGACCTTAGCACCTGTCTTGTCCCTAGAAGCTTTTTTAGAACCTCTGTCTCCCTCATGGAATGCTGAAAACTCCCTTGGGTCAGACCTGGGCTCCTGTGGCAGTTTTCCTATGTTGCCAAGCTTTTGTACCATCAGCCACAATGTGGCCTAGAATCATCCCACTGAGTTCGCTTTCCAAAGCTGAACAGCTTGTGTCATGGCTTCTGTTGTTTTCCTGGTTTGATGGACCAGGAAATTGAGCTTAGTAGAGCACCAGGATATGATTATGGCAAATGTTAGTAAAATCAGCACGGAATGAAAAGTTCCTACTCATGGAAGAAACATAAGCAACTATGGTGGACACATGAACTTCTACTGTGGACAGAAGTTTTGACCACAGAACATATTTTATACAGGACATATCCAATCAATCAAAGATAGGTAGTTTTGTCCTGAATGTCCTTAGGAAGCAGCTTGAATTCTCTATGTATTTATTTTTATGTGTGTGTATGTATGTGCACCTTATGGTTGCAGGTACCTGCACAGGCCAGAAGAGGGTATCAACCACTGAATTGGAGTTACAGATAGTTGTATGTTACTTGACATGGGTACTGGGGATATAACTCTGGTAATCTGGAAGAACAACACATGCTCTTAAATGCTGAGCCATCAACCCAATCCTATCTGGAATCTTCTAAATGAGACTCATGGACAATCAGCAGGACTGACTTCAAAACTGTGACTCTCAAGACCGTGGAATGCAAGTTGGGTTTCACGAGTCTTTAGCATTTTCTCAGGGTGTCTCATACTGAACAAGGTAGTGTTCCTTTACAACCACCCAGGCTCTCCTATCCTCTACTGCCTTCTTGACTACCTTATAACTATCTCATAAGATGCTTATTCCTTCCCATTCTCTGTGACATTACTGAATGAAAGGCTAGAAGTAAAATGCTTACAAGAGCTCAGGCATGCTGGGCAGGCCATGCTGACCCCTTTCCTGGCCATTTCTAGCTGTCCATTCTAGACTTCTATGTTGTCTCTTTTGCTCCCGGTATGACCTCTTTCATAGGTCCTTTCATGAGGCCTTGAAGCCTTCAGATTTTCTAACCAAAGCCGAGGCTGTCCACAGGGCTGCTAATGAAAGTACAGGTGACTGCGTCTTAGGTTGCCTCGGCTAGGCCTCGAAGCAGTAGGGCCCTGAAGACTCCACTGCCCCATGCCTGCTCAGCAGTAATTTGAGCTGTGACACCATTTTCAAAGTTGTCACCACCCCAGGCCACAGTAGAACCTTTCTTCAAGGAATAGGAACAGTCGCTATTTAATTTCTCTCCTCCACTTCTCAAGAGCTGAGTTCCTAAGTTCAAAGGCATCTGTCATGGTGAGTGATGGATTGTGTTTCGAAGCAGGTTGGCAGCAGGCAGGAATTGGATTCAGAAACAACCATCTGGCTTTTGCAACTGTGTGCTCTTTGCCCTGCTCAGCATCATGCTCTCGGCCACAGAAACCTAGTGGCCAAAGGAGTGAAACTTACTTCTGTGATAGGCCTCCTGTGTGCTGGAGAAGCAGTGGGTACCTGAGACCAGGGCTCCTATCCTGAGATGCTCATGTAGAAAATCAGGCTGAGGGTTGGGGTGTGCTTGATAATCTACTACATGCTAGGAGTTGAAAAGATGGGCTGATATGGATAAAGCTTCCATATCCCACAGTACCCCTTCACTCACTGTTTCTCAACCTCTTTGGGTCCCTGATCCCCGTTTACCTGAGCCATGACAGCCTTGTTCATATGGTAAAATGAGCAGTTCTCCATCCCTAAAATCACATTCAGGGTCACTTCTGAGCAATCCCCCACTAACTGCAAATGCTGGCAATATTAGAGATTTGATCTTCCATCTCATAATTCATTCCTTTACCCACAGATTGAAAAAAAAAGAATACTCAGACCTTAGGTGATCACAGCATCCTTACAGTGTTCATTTCAGTAGCCATGACTTTAATACACACACTAACAAGGACCTTATTTGCATGTGTTCTACCCTGAGCACTTGGGGGTAGGGTGGGCTTTGCATTGATCCAGAGGCTTGGTAACTAAGCATTATAGTATATATGTGGGACCAGGAGCTTGGTTCTTGGGTTGTAGTTTCCATCAGATGAGTAAACTGAGATGAAACCAGTCCAGCACCTGCTCTTCCAGCACACCTTGGGGGGCAATGGGTTTTCTGACTGTTCAGCACAAAGCTGAAGAGAAGACAGTTCACCAGCGGTAAGAAGCAAAGACCACACACATAGTCAACAAGTCAAGCCACTGATTATCCTGTTTCCAGAAACACTTTTGTGTGACAAACTCCAGAAGTTGCAGATATGAGTTCTGAACATTAGAAACTTGGAGAAACAAAGAGCTGCCTTGACCCATTCCTCCAGATAAAGAACATTACAAACAAGCAAAAACAGAGAGATTCTGTACCCTCTAGGAATTCACATCTAGGTAATCAAAGAAGGAATCTATTTGAGAAAGAGTTAAACATATACGCACACACATATGAACTAAGTTGTGTGTGTATGTGTGTGTGTGTGTGTGTGTGGTGGTAATACGGGTGTTGAGTGTGAGTACATCTAACAGAGACAACATGTGACCTCATCCACTCTGAATACATACACGGTCTCATTAGTTAACATTTATGAGGTGTCTGTTGTTTGACAGACACTATTCTCAGTACTTCTAAGTAGGTTTCTTCCTTTAATTTTCACAACATATTAATGTATGCAAAACACTTTATAATGGCTCAGGAATGAGAAATAGGAGCAGTACCCAGTATCCCTGTGCTTCTATCCAGTTTCTATCTAACCAGTTCCAGGTTAGTAAATGTGGAAATAGAAAGAGAAAGAGGAGAGTGGAGGGGAGAAGAGGTGGGGGAAGGACGGACAGATAAAGGAAGAAAATAGAAATTGACTTTTCCTTTCCTTGTTATTTCAAAGCTATCTAAAATGAGGTGTGTGTGTGTGTGTGTGTGTGTGTGTGTGTGTGTGTGTGTGTGTGTGAAAGAGAGAGAGAGAGAGAGAGAGAGACAGAGAGACAGAGAGAGAGAGAGAGAGAGAGAGAGAGAGAGAGAGGGAGAGAGGTGGGGAAGATGGGTCATAACTCACTCATTTTTCCAAGTTTCTAGTGCTGGATACTGCAGTGGTCACTCACAGAGCTGCTTAGTTAATCGTCTTCATTTGCCTGAGCACCCAGATCAGCACACAGAAGGATGTAAAACTCTACATTTTCCCCCGCAGAGTGTCACAGAGTGAAACAGAGAGGAAGATGAATCTCAAGACACAGGAAACAATTTAAAACTAATCCCAATAGACACTCCATGGCTGGAACTCACTTTGCCCAGAGATGGTATAAAGAACCGGAATGCACTCTCTAAGCCATGGACAAGCTGAAAATACTGTGCATATGGACACACCAGCAAGGAGAAGATGCTGTGGGCATGCTGAACAAAGGCTGCTCCTTTACGGATGCTCTGCTTCTGTGCTGTGAGGGAAGTGTATGTCCCCCGAGAAAGGGCTTTATATGTTTTGAACTAACCAGAAAAGGACTCTTGGCTAGAAACAAACAAACAAACAAAAAAAAAAAAAAAATGCAGGGTTCAAAACCAAAAATTGTCAAAGTCTGGCCTGACTTGTTCTTTTATTTCTTTCCCTTTATTTTATTTTTTTAAGATATGTCATAAGTTTAATTTATCCTTAAAAATAGTTCACTGTTCCTTTATGGTATCACTATGGCAAATACTCTCTAAATATGTTCATTTAAAAAAATTATTCTTTAATCCCTTTTTAACAGTCTAGTCATTATCCCCTCCCAGTCTGCCCTCTGACTGTTCTGCATCCCATTCCTCCTCCTCCTGTCTCCAAGAAGATGCCCCCACTCTCAACCCACCTCCACCAGGCCTCCTCACTCCCTGGGGCCGCAAGTCTCTCCAGCGTTAGGTGAATCTTCTCTCCCTGAGGCCAGGCCAGGCAGTCCTCTGCTATGTATGTGTTGGTGGCCTCGTACCAGCTAGTGTATGCTGTCTGGTTGGTGGCTCAGTGTCTGAGAGATATCAGGGGTCCGGGTGGGTTGAGACTGTTTATCTTCATACTACTAAGAGTCTTAGCTAGGGTCTCCTTCATAGATTCCAGAGAGCTTCCATTGAAGTGGATGTTTACCTTACCCCCAAAGTGTCCCCACTCCCAAATTTCTATCAGCTCTCCCAAAACTCTCTCTCCCTAACCCCCACCTGATCCCTCCTATTCCCATCCCAACCAGCTTCCAGTCCTTTTGCCTGACATCTATATGATGGTTTTTACTGAGAATTGATGGACTATAATGTGAAGTCTTGATCCATTGGCAGATTCTTCACCAGGCAGATTACTAGAAATGAGGCAGAACTGAAAGAGGTGGGGCTTGATTAGAGAAGCGAATCATTGAAACATAAGGTGGAAGGGAAGATCTTGGTCCCTGCACCCTTCTTTCTCTCATTTTTGTTTCTTGCCTGCTACAAGATAGGCAGCTTTCCTGAGCCAACCTGACATGATGTTTCTGCCTTGCCACAGGCCTAAAATAATGGAGTCAGATGCTCATGGACTGGCATCTTTGAAACCATGTGCCAAAATAAATCATTTCTCCTTTCAGGCCATCATTAGCTCAGGTATTGGCTGTGTCATTGTCACAGGATACCTCCCTGGCTGAGGTGGATGTGGCCCAATATGATGATGGGACCACGGTTAGATATTATGATCTCTTTGGTCAGTTGTCTCCAGATGGTGGATTTAACTTCCTTCTGACACCGCCAGGAGCCCAGCCAAATCTATACTTTTCCGAGCCTTCCTGCTTGTTAGGAATGAGATCAGACATTACACTTTACTCAGAGCCCCAGAAAAGTGAAGGCAAGAGTGGACTTCCAACCCAGTTCTGTGAGTTGTGCGATCCCCCAGATGAAACAGTCTTTGATGATTCCTGACTGTGAAAATCTGGTCCAGCAATTGTTCTACAGTTGATAGATCAGTCCAGGACTGTGTAGACTTCATGGCCACTTTGCAGACAGGACCATGGTAAATACTAAATTTTCCAGGATGCTCTCCTGCTCCCCACACCTGTATCCAGGCCACATGTCCCAAGTCCTTTACCCACAATACTGCCTGGCTGTCTGCATAATCCTCAGCCTGGCCTCCCAGCTGGTTCTCCATTTCTATACATCCATCAACATACATGGTACCAAGTTAGCACAATTCTTCAGGGAAAGGCTGGTCAAGGAACAGTGCATATTTAACGCTGCTTTTCCTCCACCAGCTACTGACTTGATATATTGATTAGCTAACAGTAACAATGACCCTGGGTCAGCTCTTCAACTTCAGTAAGACCCATAGAGGAATTCCTCAAGGCAGACCACAGCTGCACAGCTAAACTTGCAAGCCAAGGAGATGCTGCCTCTGTGCCTGTATTAATTAACCATTCTTTGAATGCTAGCTGTGGCAGCACACATCGTTATAATAGACAAATCTGTCCTCCAAAGCAGGTTCATTTAAGCCAATGAGGTGGCTGGTGATGTGGGGAGGCTGGGATGGGGTTAGATTTTCTACTTAAAGTAGAATCAATTTAGAAATGGTAAGAGCAAAATTATAAAAGCATCATTCATCCATTTTTTTTCATCATAATGCATTAAGGAACAGCCCCAGGTCAGGACCATGAGGAGTGACTAAATTATAACTGATATAAAAGGGCCTCCGATCAAATATGAGGAAAATGGAAGAAACAAACCATCCATACAGAGATACCTTGGCCCTACCTCAGCCCCAGATGACAGAAAATGTAACCATGCTCAGTGAAGAAGAAAGCAGGCCTGCCTACTTAGCAAAACCACACACAGCGGGCAGCTAGGGGGAATGCATCCCAATTGTACTGTAACTGTGTGCTGAGGCTTATGGTGGGGGACACTCAAGAGAGCAGAGAGGGAACCCAGATGCACATAGCCACAGAGATACAGCAGTAGAAGTCTCTCTTGCTGATGACTGAGCGCTTTTTAATTGCCACCTCCCTAAATCCAGCACGCGTGGCGATGTGCATAAGGTTAGAACTGAGCTTGTACTAGCTGCAAAGAAAGAGCTCTTTAGCAGTCCTGGCATGTCGGCATAGTGTGACAGATTTAAACTAGGTAAGAGAATGGATTGTTTTCAAGGACTAATTAAACGATGGAACTGTTGATATTACCAATCACTGTCAGCTGTCACAGAGCCACCCTTTGATGCCACCTGTGAGGCTCAGCTCCATCCAACTGCAGGCTGCAGTGTGGAGCTGTGCTCGGGCCTTGCAACTCCCCTCCCCCATCCAGGCTTACACCTGGGCCTTGCTGCTCATGGGCAGTGGGAGCCTGGCTACCCTGGCCTGGTACCTGTGCCTCAGCTCCTCAGCTGGTCTTGTGTACAATGGATCTTGCTCCTTCCCCCTCCCGAGAGTGGGGTCAAGTTTGCAAAGTTACAGAAACATTTTAGCAACTGTTGTGATCATCATTTCAATTTCTACCCTGCCTTTTTGGGTGTGATTTGTCTGTAGAGCTGTCATCAGCCACACTGCTTTTCGAAAGAGGTATAAAGGCCAGAGTGGGCAATGAAGCTCTCAGCATGCTAGGGAGATCACATCACATCGTACAGGATATGCTCCTGTAGTAGTTAACCCTGGTTGTCAACTTGGCTATATCTGGACTGAACTATGATCCGGAAATGGAGGGTTTCTTGTGATCCAGATCTTGAGGCTAGAAGACACAGGCTTCTAACTTGGATCTTGACATGGGATGGCACATGCGTTTGATCCAGGTCTTGAGGCATAGTGACCATAGAAAGCTTAGGCCTGGCAAGATAGTACATGCTTTTCATCCCAGGAGTCTAAGGTAAGCAGATCTCTGAGTTCAAGGCCAGCCTGGGACAGAGAAAGTTCCAAAGCCAAGTGTAGGGGTACACAGCTTTAATCTGGGCTATACCCTCTGCTGGAGGCCTACGTGAGGATTATGGAATAAGGAAGACTCAGTCTTCTTCACCTGCTTGCACTTGACAGCACATCTGTTGGAACCTACTACTCATGAGACTAAATAATACTAGATCTTTAGACTTCCCATTCAGAGCTGCCCATCGTTGGGTTGGTTGGACTGAAGACTAAGTCATTGCAATAAATTCCCTTAATATATAGAGACACTCCATAAGTTCTGTGACTCTAGAGAACCCTGACTAATTCATGTGCCTAGACTTGTAGATGCAACCTGGAGTATGGGCATCAGGAGGAGAAAGATCATCCATCCCTCTTCCTTCTAACCTACTTACTCCTCTCTGGATGGGTAGGAATGCAGCTCCATTAGTCACTTTGTATCCATGTGATCTGATACCCAGAAAAAGGAACTAAAGGAGGAAGGACTTGTTCTGGCTCACAGTTTCAGTTTGTGGTTACTTGGACCCATGCACTTGGTGGTGGAGGTCGGCTGTGGCAGTTAGAAGTAGTTTTCTCTGTAACAGACAGTAACAGAAGATAAAGTAATATATAACTTCAAGGACTTCCTCTGGCCAGGCCAAGCTCCTACATTTCATCAGTCCCAATAACACCATGGTATTATGAAGCCAGAGACAATGAACTCGAGAATGTTAATCCTTTGGATTCATCCACTGGTTCCAGCTGACTCTGGAAATTTTTTCAAAGATACACCCAGATTAATCACAGTGGTCTTCTTACCTGGGGTTTGCCCCTCACAGAAGCTTCCTTTCGAAGCCTGAGACACATGTTAGGAAAGAATTCCTTCCATGTGTGAGTGAGTTGGTATTTTATACCCTACTTTGGCCTTTGTGCAAAGGACAGGTTTCTCTCTACTCAGTACTCCGCCTACTTGATGGTTTCTGTTTTCCAGGCCCAAACTGGAAATCTCTGTACAGTCTCAACATACAACTAGCAGGGAAGGGTAGCTGCCCAGGAAAAACTTAGCAGGGTCTCCGATAGGTCCAGTTTAAAGCAATGGTCAATGCAATAGCTATAGTGTTGATTTAAAAACAAAACAATGCATGAAGTAATTCAAGAGTCTTCACTTAAAGTACACTGAGCTCAACCTCAAAAATGGTTCATCCTCTACATAAGAGTTTCCTCAGGTCTAACCTTGTACCTCCAAGGGATCCCTTCCATTTCCCTGTGCTCCATTCAGTGCAAGTAATAAATACCCCAGTGGCTAAGCCATTCCAGGGCAGAAGCTCACAGTATCTGTTCTCTCCAATCACCCTAGTGGAGAATTTGTCACTGTCAGATCTACTGCTCCTTGTCATCTCTGCTTCTTCCACTCACTCATAGCCAATACCTGTTAATAGAACCCTGGGGATGTATTATCCCAGAGGCCCCTTTGGAAAATGGGTCCAATGACTAAGTTCCCATGCACAGCCCCATCTCTTGTTTCAACGTGGAAATTCAGCTAGCGATGTACACAAAGGAGTGTCCTGTTCCCCACGCAGAACCCATGCTCTTAGACCACTAAGGACTGCAAATCCAAACATGGGACAACTACTCTCCTTGGTGTAGAAATGCCAATCTGCAGACAGAGAGCATTGTACCAAGAATCTAAAGAACAATCCACAGGCACAAAGAAACACTTAGAATAGTTGGGTGCCCAGAGGAGCATCCTGAAAAGATGATAAACACATTGACTAGACTAATACAGGCAAATGAGATGAGCTTAAGGAAGGCCTGGACTATCGTGGCACAGACAAAAGAAACAGCACGTACAAAGGCCCTGAGGAATGATGTTGTGAGAATCTAAACTGAGAGAGATATTGAGTGACCAGAGCTCAGGGAACAAGTGCCAAAAGCTAGAATAGAAAGAGCCTGGGAACTGTGGGGAGATTCCATCTTTAGTGGAAGTGTAGGTAGTGGGGGGGGGGGTTATAAAAGATACAAAGCTCTTTGGGCTACAAGGATTAGTTGTGAGAAACAGGATCAGATGCAGGCCATGGTTGTGAAGGTAGACATGAAAATGAGGAGATCACTCCCCAAACTATGGCTGTGGGGAATGTGGCATGGGAGTATTTGGGACTCAGGATTAGCCTGGGTTACTTAATAAGACCTTATTTTAAATATCCAAGGCCATACCTCAGTGTCGCGTTGCCTACATCATAGACAAGTCCTGGCTTTAATGCCAATGCCACAAACACAATTAAAGAGCTGTAGACAGTGATTGAAGATGGGCTCAAGAAGCTACTGTGTGGGACATTACATATGGCACAGGAGTATCTGGGGCTCAAGATTAGCCTGGCAATGAAAAAACCTGATGGGGTCTCTGGAGGGGGACAGAAAGAAAGCTGTGAGGGGGCTCCTAGGGGCCAATCAGCAGCAGAGCTGAGTGAGGCAGGCAGTTCACCCAGGACCCATGTACATGGTGTAATGTCTATGATACAATGTCATAGCTTCCTTCTGGTGGAGGCCAAAGGCAGGCATCCCAGTGAGATGCTTCCCACATGGGTTGAGTAGCAATGACATCCATCCGAGGACAGCAGAGAATGGTTTTTCTCTGTTTTCCAGAAACAATGATTACCCCACTCCCTCCCTTCTTTTTCATTTCCACGGAGAAGAGCCCATTTGCACCTAGGAATAGCGCGCCGACTTCTATGCCTAGCCAGAATTCAGAATAGCCTTTGTTCACAGGAATCGGTGGTCTTGTCAGCAGTGACGATATTTACAAAATGTGCTCTGACATTATAAAGGGGAACAGAGGGTATAGGACTGGGTACTCTGCACGGCCCTGAGGACAGTCTGGAAATGACCCCTCAACTTCGGCTCCCCCTGACTTCATGACTCTGAGCAGAGAGTAGCATTCATAGCCCAGAGAGCCTGCTGGATCCAGGGCCCCGAGCAAGTGAGAGGAGAGACCTCAGAGCCAGCTCAGTGCTGTGGTCGTTTTCCTGGGATGTGACTTGGATACAAAATGTCCTTAATGAGTTGAAGGCTTAGTCCTCACGGCCATGTTTAGGACCGAGGCTTTGGAGAAGCAACGGCAGCAATAAGGCTCTGGTCTCAGAGGTTCATAATGAGAGTATGGGAAGGGGGTGAAAAACCATGGAAGCTGAGACCTGACTAGAAGTAGCTTGTTGGGGGATGTGCCTTTGGGGGATATATCTTATTCTCCCTCCCCTCCCCTTTCTGTCCCCTCTCCTCCTATTTCTTCCCCTCTCCTTTTTCCTTCTTTTCTCTCTTCTTTCCCCTCCCTTCCTTTCCTCATGGCTCTCTTTATCTCCCCCTCTCTCCTTCCCTCTCTCTTCTCCTTCCTTCCTCACCCCCTCCTTCTCCTTCCCTCCCACAATAAAGAATGAGATTTGCTCTCACACACCCTCTCAACATGAGGTATAAGATTTGAATTGCTGTCCTCCACAAAAACCATCATGACCCTGGTCAGGAGTCCACTGCCTCTGGCAAGCTATGCTTCTCTGTTCCTGAAGATTGTGATAACATAGGCCTGCATTGGGTCTGAGGCCCTTCCTACAGAAAAGGTAAAGCAGAAAACCCAACTCAAGCTATAGCCCTGCTGTTGAGCCAAAAGGATGGAAGTTGGGTCTACAACTCATTTTACATTCCTGTGTAGCAAATTGTCACAAACAGCACATACTTGTGAGCTTGCGTTTTCCAAGGCTGAAGTCGTAAAGTTGGTGAACTGCGTCGGGACTTGATCCTTCCCAGCTCATATGGTCAGAAGTTACAGGAGTCAGCTACCTGTGCATACAGAACTAACATTCAGGTTTTCTTGGGAGTTGTTAGCTGGGATCACTCTTGGCTTCCAGTCACCTCTGCTCTCCTATGCATGGACCCCATTATCAGATCACAGTATCAACGTCTGATCTCTACCAATCCAGAAAGACTGTGGCCCATGCTTGAATCCCTCTGATAGTTCTGCTTGGTACTTTAGACCCAGATTGAAATGACTCATGTCAGGCCCAAAAAGTAATCTTCGTTTCTGAACTCAGTTCATTCATATATGTGTGTGTGACACACACACACACACAGAGAGAGAGAGAGAGAGAGAGAGAGAGAGAGAGAGAGAGAGAGAGAGAGAAAGTATACTCTATCTTCATAGCTGTTTACCCTGGACCTAGTTTATGCTGGCAAATGCTCTATTCCTGTATCATGTCCAGCTCTGATTAGCAATCTTGTCACAGATAAGTCACGCAGCATAGCAATAAAGATCAAAACCCCATCATATTCATGGACTCTCAGTTTCTGACACATACACAAAAAGGCTAAATTACAGAAACTGCACAACAGGGGCAGGAATCCCAGCAGCCCAGGCACCTGAATGAGATCGCAGCCACAGCCAATCAGACGTGCCTTGTCTCAGACCAGCCAGCCAATCACTGACAGAGATGAAACATCCTCCCTTGACCCCGCTGGTGACAGGGATCAGAACAAAAGGTGTATTGCCTTCATAATGTGAAGTTGTTGGCCGTGGTTAGCTAACTGGCCTTGAAAGTGTATGAAAACCTGAGATGGGTGTCTGTTTACATATTATACATGTGCATGCACATGAATATTGGTGCAATATGAAGCATGTTTGATCATGTGTGAGCACAACTCAGACTCAGCAAGTCTGGCTGAGCTGAGCTCAGCCATTAGATAGCTCTCTACCAAGAGCATAGCCAATTAATTATCTCTCATTCTCCTCTCCCTTCTCAACCTGCGGTATAAAGATTGGATCAGATGGTTTCTAAGAATGCATACTTTGGTAAGGCTGCACCGTCTGATGTGGAGATCTTCCAGAGTTTTCCTTGGCTCTTGCCTGATTTCACAATTTGTTTTTATACTTTGTACATAACATTAGTCAATGTTTTCCAGAGAAACAGAACCAATTAGATGTGTGCATGTGTGTGTGTATTTATACATATATCATAAGAAATTGGCTCACACCATGGAGACTGAGTCCAGACCTGGAAACCTGATGATATATATTGTAGTCTAATACAGGAGCAAAGGCAGGAAAGACAGACGGACAGAAACAATCTTCTTGCTCAACCTGTTATTCTATGGATGCCTTCAACAGATTGGGTAAGGCCCACACACCCTGGAGAGGCCAATGTCCTTAACTAAGTCTGATGGTCCAAGTATCCATCTTACCCAGATGTGTGCTTCTGTCAGAAAAACATCCAAGATAATAATGTGTGGACCCATGTGTGGGTACCCTGTGGCCAATCAAGTCCCTACATAAAATTGAAAGTGGGGAAATCATCCAATCACATTCAGGGGCCCTATGATTGACCAATCCCTGATCTAAAGGATGCTACCACACCTAACACCCTCCCAGCACTTCCCAGTTTCTCTTGAATTACAGCTCCAGAGTCTTCAGAGCTAAAACAATACTCTGCAGTTGAGGCAATCGGACATGATCTCACACCATAATATATTGCAGCTTTTTAAATGTGGGGCCAGACTTTCTGATTCAGCACATTTTAATCCATTGTATTTGCTAAGATCAGAGAGATGTCATCTGTAATAATCCCACCTGACCTCCCAAAGTCAGGCTGATAAAAATATTAATGTCAGTCTCTTGCAGCATGGCAGAGAGCAACGCCCAGCTTGACAAGCAAACAAATGGCCCAGAGCTGTCTGCGGGATGCCGATGAACCCGTACTAATGAATAGTCTCATCAGTGAAAGCTGCCCTCTGGGCAGAGCTGCCATAGACTGGTGTCTTCAGAGTCAGCTGCGTTCCCTGCCAGGTCCTTGTCCATCGATGGGACCCTGGCACCTCAATAGGCATTGTAGATGGTTCACCTTTCCCAGTGTTGCCCTAGCAGGCGTGCTGAGGGACTTAGCTCCCTCTATTCTTCCTGCCACAGTATCTGCCCCTTGCTCTCTACCTGTCAAATAGTTCCTCCACCTTTGACATTCAAGGCCCAAGCCCTTCTCTGAATGCTGAGCAATTCTCAATGGGAATAAAGAATCATTTCCAGGGTTCAGTTTTATGACCTGGGCCTTATTTTTCCTAAGATTTTGCTTGGTCATTTGGTCACTGAATGCATCTTCTCGCTTGCTGGTTATAGCATCAGATTATGAGACTCGAAATGTAAGCACTTTGGACTCAGTGTCCTGCTCCACATCCCCAGTAAACATGTGGTTTGTGTCTGGTCTCTGCAGAAACTATGTTTCTTCTCTTTTTATGTTTTTGGGGTTTATTTTTTCTTTTAAATTTTAAATTTTATTTATTTTTATCCTTGAATCCTTTTTTAGAGACCACACTTCATACCCCTCCTGGTCTGCTCCCCCTACTCCCCATCCCATACCTCCTCCCCCACCCCCATTCTAGTCTTCAAGAGGATGTCCCCACCCCCAGCCCCATTCTACAGTGCCTCCTCATTCTCTAGAGTCTTAAGTCTCTTGAGGGTTAGGTGCATCTTCTCTCACTGAGGCCAGACCAGGCAGTCCTCTGCTGTATATGTGCTGGGGGCCTCATATCAGCTGGTGTATGCTGCCTGGTTGGTGGCTCAGTGTCTGAGAGATCTCGGGGGTTCAAGTCAGTTGAGACCACTAGTCTTCCCATGGGGCCATCCTCCTCCTCAGCTTCTTCTTGCTTTTCCCCAATTCAACCCCACCGAGTCCCCAGCATTCACCCATTGGTTGGGTGTTACTATCTGCATCTGATTCTTTCAGCTGCTCCTTGGGCCTCTCAGAGGGCAGCCATGCTAGGCTCCTGTCATACGTATGTGTGTCTGTATATGGGTACAGTGCCTGAGGAGGACAGGGCATCAGACCCCTAACAGTTGGAATTACACTTGACTGTGCTCTACCTGTTGGAGGTGATGGGAAGAGAACTCAGGTCCTCTGCAAGAGCACAATAGGTCCTTATCCAATTAGCCACCACTCCATCCCTGGCTCTGAGTTCCTTACTTCCTGTGTGTCTGAAGTTAGGGCAGAGAAGTGTAAGTACCCTGACATCACAGATGTCACGTGATCTCAGCTGTACCAGGTAGTCTACTTGGTGGCCTCAGGACCCTCATGCTAGCGCTTATGGTATCGTTACTGCTCCTCAACCTCATTTTGCTGTACCATAAGGTCACTCAGATCTGATACCTTGTATCTTGAGGAGGAAACAGCCAAACTCAGACCAGTGAAAACATAGCTAGGAAAGCTGTGTTTTACTCCTCGAGGGTAAGAAATAGGTTCTGCCCACAGAAGAGCTATCTGAGGCAGTGAGTGGGGCTTCTTGCCAAGTCCCTAATGTCAATCTGGTCATGGTGAGTTCTATCACTTAGTACTGTATCACACATGACATAGATGCCTCCCTACAAAGACGCATTCTAAGCAGACCACATCCAAGTGGAGCATCCTGCAGCCAAGCTTCATGGCCACGGCCATTGGTTTAGGGCCCTCTGTGACCCAATCATATGAACTCGACATTAAATATGAGCTTTAGAATAGCAGCGACACAGGCAAGGGCTGCTACACACTCAACTGCTAAAGTGCAATGCTTCACTGACTTGGGTGCCTTGCATTGGCAGGTCTGTTTGGATTTTTCAGTGTGTTTGTTTAGCAAAATTAGCAACCATAATGAAACACTCATCACCTGACCTGACAGAAACTTGAGCTAGAAGCAACTGGCCAAGGTCACACCTGTCCTCTGGAAAGTAGGGGAGGACAT
Organism: Micromys minutus; assembly: GCF_963924665.1. Taxonomy (NCBI): domain Eukaryota; kingdom Metazoa; phylum Chordata; class Mammalia; order Rodentia; family Muridae; genus Micromys; species Micromys minutus. Next base: position 7,892,938 of record NC_137967.1, on the reverse strand, counting down.
GCTATAAAAGAGGTAGCAAGCTCCCTTTTTTAAAATGTTATTTTCTTTTTAGTTCAAATATAATTACTCATTTTTTGTTCTTTTCTTTCCTCCCTTTATTCCCTCCTATGTACCCTCTCTAATTCATGACTATGTATGTATATGTATATGTTATGTGTATGTTATGTGTATATGTATATAGCTTCAAATATGGGGGACTATGTCTTTTGATCCCAGCATTCCTTAGTTGCCTACAATTCTTTGTTCTTTATTTAGAAATGAGGTCTCATGAGATATTCCCATTTCTTGTTAGCATGTCTGCTGGTGTTGTCTTTGTTTGGGTCTTGCTTAGGCTGCCATATTGTTGAGATATCATGGTTGCAGTTCCCTGTCTTTTCTTGAAGATACAACTGTACAGTAGATATCCTCTGTTCTTGGCTCTTATAGTTTTTCCACCTCCTCTTCCAAGAAGTCCCCTAAGTTTCAGGTGCAGGAGTTGTGTCGCAGAAGGATCCCCTGAGGCAGAGAACCCACAATCACTTGTTTTTTTCATTTGGGGAAGTTGGGGTTTTCTATAAATGGTCTCAATCTGATGCAAAGAGAAGTTTCTCTGGTGAGGGAGAGAACCACAGCTATCTGTAAGCATGAGAATAAATACTTAAAATGCATGTAGGAATCATGCTGATGTAATAAAGTGGTAGTTGTGGGGTTTCCCCTAATAACTATAACCTCACTAGTACTGGGTGGTTGGCTAGGTTTCTAATATCAGCATAATTTCCCTCCTGATGAGCAGGAGCAAGCACTTTTATTAATGATCATCAGGCATCCTATTCAGATCCAGGGCTGAGCTCTAAAAAAGGCACAGAGTCTCTAATTAGCCTGGCATCTTAGAGTCAATAAGAGGGGCAGATAAGGAAGAGAGAACAGGGCTAGAGAGGTGGCTCAGCGGTTAAGAGCACTGACTACTCTTCCAGAGGTCCTGAGTTCAATTCCCAGCAACCACATGGTGGCTCACAACCATCTGTAATGGGATCTGATGCCCTCTTCTGGTGTCTAAAGACAGCAACAGTGTACTTATATACATAAAATAAATAAATATTTCTTGAGAGAGAGAGAGAGAGAGAGAGAGAGAGAGAGAGAGAGAGAGAGGAAGAACAAGGTCCCAAGAAGTGGAAAGAAGGAATAATAAATGCGTAAAGGCAGGAAAATCATCCTAGAGGGGCTAGTGTCCACTCAGAAAGTGACTTTCTGAAACCAAGTTCATCTTACCTGAAACCTGAGGACCTGAATGGTGCTCCAAGACCTAAGCTCAAGTCATCTTAGCCTGAATTTCCTACCTACGCCTACAAGATTGCTCATTGTTTCCTGTCAACCAGGACAGAAAAGAGACCCTGTTGCCTTGTCTACAGCTCAAGCCAGTTGTTCTTGCCCCCAGTGTGCCTGGTATGCACACATGGACAGCCGTCCCAGTCCCAGCAGCACCCACAGCATCTGCTGATGGGTTTCTCTTCTCCTGATGCCTCTTACTTAAGAGCAAGCCTCTCTTCCACGTGGGTGTGGGCCTTTTTCAGAAGAGACAGGACACAGCTTCTCCCAAATGAGGAAGAGGACAAGGCCAGTTCCTGGAGGTGATTTGAGAGCAAGTTCTGACCATGATCATCCTTGTCCAGTTTCTTCTCCTAAGGTGCTCAGAAGATATCCAGGCACAAAAGGGCCACACAGGCTGAGAAAATGCCACGCATCCCTATGTGAACAAGGGAACCTTGGTAGCATGGTGACATTCTGCTTAGGCAATGGGGAAAGGAGAATATGGGTTGAGGATGGACTGGCTATAAAGCTGCCTTTGCCAGAAGCAGAATGACAGCGATAGAGCTTTGGTTTCTGTTGACATTAAGGAAAATTTGAAAATTTTAATATTAACACTGATGTTTGTATTTGTGAACCATCAATTTCACCTGATACCTATCCAGTCATCTGTCTTCTGAGGCCAGCTTTAGTCTAGCAAGTCATCTGGCTGGTCCCATTATATTTTCTCTCTCCCCTTCAGCCTGTCCTTCACATGGCAGTCACAAGGCTGTCTTCAAGATGCACATCTATGAACTCCTCTTGATTGACATTCTTAGGAGCTCTGCTTACCTGTCACCACCATCAGCTCCATCTAACTCTCTGCCAACTCTTCATCCTCTCCTCATTCACACCACTTAGTGTGTATCGTCTTCACCCCACCTTAGTTACTGAATCCTCTATGTTTCTTCTATACATAGCCTTAGCACACTTAGCCCCTTTAGGAGCTTGCCATGGGCATCCACCTTATACTCATGAAGTCACCTAGACCCAGTCAAGTGTATTACTTGTTTGGGTAATCCATTCAGGAAGTCCAAATTTGTTCCTACTCTATCCTTTGACCTCAGGAAATGGTACCCAAATACCTAAGTGATCAAGACACAAAGCCAATTTTTATGCTTCCCATTTTCCCTCAGTGCTGAGCTTCCTCTTGCTGAGATACATCCTAGCCCCAACCATTCTTGATCATCTTCTCATGACACTCAACAGCAAGGCCTATTGATCCTACCTTTAAAACAGCTCAAAGCCATCCAAGTTTTTCCTACCACTGCCACCTTGAAAGAAGACGTCATCACCTCTCCTTGGAAACACCACAGTGGCTTCCTTAACTACTTGTCTGCCCCATTTAAGTCTTCTCTGCTTTTTTTCAACTATCTTCCCTTTCTTTCTTTTTCTACCCACCCCCCCCCATCCTCTGTCATTTCCACTTGCATACTTCCCCCAATTCCTTTTTATTCCTCAATGTGCTTGCTAATTTTATGTCAACTTGACACAAACTGTAGTCATCTGAAGGGAGGGAACTTCCTTTGAGAATTTGCCTCCATAAGACCAGAGTGCAGTCAAGCCTGTAGAGCATTTTCTTAGTGGCCCAGCCTATTGTAGTATTCCTGGTTTGGATGTTATAACAACTCAGGCTGAGTAAGCCATTAGGAACAAGCTAGTAAGCAGCACTCTTCTGTAGTCATCTACATCTACGTCAGCTCCTGCCTCCAGGTTCCTGCCTTGCTTGAGTTTCTGCCCTCACTGCCTTTGATGATGAACAGGGATATGGAAGTGTATGTGAAATTAACTCTTTTCTCCACCAGTTGCATTTGGTCTTGGTGTTTCTTCACAGTGCGATAGAATACTCCTCCCCAACTCCGTCACCCTTCCTTTTGTCTTTCCTTCCTTCCTCACTCCAGCTCCTTCTTCCTATCTTCTTTCCTCCCTTTCTTCCTTACTCCCTCCTTCTCTTCCTTCCTTCCTTTCTTTCTTCCTTATTTTCCCCTTCCCCCTCTCACTCCTCCCAGGACCTTCTTCTTCCATCCTCTAATTTTTTTCTTCCCTTCAGTTTTAATTAAAGGGTATATTGGTTTTTTAGCACAGTGAAAGCTGAAGACTAGGAGATAACTGACATTGAGTGGACAGGCTTTGCTCACCCTTCCCTAACAGAAAGCCGCAAAAGCCACCACAGGTCCACATGGAGAAGCACCTGGGTCATCGGGTCCATCAGGAAGAAGGGAAGCAGGAGCAAGCTGGTCAAAAGCCTTTATGGAGACTCTAATAGGAAAAGGAGGACTGTCCTCAGACTCTGGGGTACAGAAGCTATTTTTGTCTTATTCCTGGTCCTGAAATGATAACAGCAGTCTGAAATGTTAATGATTAGGAAAGTAAGAGCTGTGTACTAGAAATCCAGATAGCCTTCTTCCTCAGAAAATCATGTGACTCAGCATCTCCCAGCTCTGTCATTCTCTGTGATAATGTGTCTCTCGGCTGGATGCCTTGAAGTCAGCTCTATCTGTTGTTATGTTTATTTGGGCATTTCTACATTTAAGTTTTTGGGACAGTTACAATATAGCAGCATAAGAATGTCTGCTATTCTCCTCTCTGGGAATAGACCACAAGTTTCTTGGCCCTTTTATCTGTCCCTCATTGCAAAATGGGACACACTCCTCCTAGCTCACTTAGCAACCATATTCTGTCATGGCTCAGGCCCCACATTTAGTCTTGGGGCTAGAAGAGAGAGATTTCATTTTTCTAAAACTTCTGGTCACCTTGTTTGATATTTGAGGTCTGGGAGGTAATGTTAAAAATAATTTAATTATTTGACAAGAGAAATATGTTCTAGTTGAAAACTCAAAAATCATAAGACAAAACTGTAAATGTTAGAAAAATATAAAACGTGTTTTATATGAGTCCCTTTTCCAGTACAGCGACAAAATGCCTAAGAGAATCAATTTATAGGTGAAAGGTCTTGGTTTGGCCCATGGTTATAGTAAGTGGTAGCCTGGCTCCATTGGTATTGAACACAGGAGTGTGGGTCAGGGAAGCCACTCACCTGGGGCAGACAAGAAGCAAAGAAAGAGAGGAAGAGGTTCAGGGCATTGTCAGTGTCTCACTACCTCCAATCAGACCCTGATCCTAGCAGGAGCTTCAGCTGCCAACTCATTGGGTTAATCTGTTGATGAAGTTAGCACCCTCCCAATCCTATCATGCCTTGACAAAGCCACCAGCTGAGCCTTTGAGGGACACTTCTTATGCAAATCATAGCAGCTATTTTAAGGATTTTCTTCATCCCATCCAAGTCCCAATTCCTGCCCCAGAAAATAGAATTGTAAGTTCATATACATACAAAAGTAACACAATACCATTCCCCCATCTTGTACTCAATACAGCACGTTCAATCTTTTGCATATTTACTTAATATGTAAGTTCTATACTTTTTTTTATGTACATTTATTTCCCCCAAGATTGAATAGTTCCATCCTTCAGAAAGGTGCTTAGACAGGAAGGTAAGTAACTCAAAATAACTTCAGGAAGTGCCTGAAATTGAACAGATTCACTAGGTCCCTCCATACCAGAGAAAGCAATAAAAGTTGCAAAGATTTCAGACAAGCCAAGCTGCAAAGCAGACTCTCAGAGGAGCAAAAGCTGCAAAGAAAACTCAGAACCCATACCAGTTGCCTAGAAGAAGCAAAAACCAAGGGAGCTACCTGGAAGAGGTTTAGACTGATGTCACTTGGAAGAGACACTGTCTAACATGTTAGGCTTCCTGCTGGCTATGCAGTATACTCCAGGTTTCCTAGCTTTGAGCTGAGAGGCACTTTGGTGATGCAGCTGTCTCTGCTCCATTCCTGTTCCTTTAAGTAACACCTCACCTCTATTTCTGTAAGTAATTCCAGTAAAAAAATTGTTGTTTCACCAAGTTGGACTTTGGTGACATCTGTACTTTGGTCTGATCTGGGCTCCCTCTCTGGGGTGATTAGATGTGTGTGTTGTGTCTCACCAGGAAAATGTTTGTCACATAATATCTCTCTGCACACTAACAGGTTCTATAGGGTTTCACACACTTTATTGAACCCGGCCCTACTGTCAGCCTTGTAGGTTATTTCTAGGTCACTGATACAGATACAGTAATGACTAATTTGTCATCCCACCAATGAGCAGCCATTCTGAGGAACCACAGCCTGTGACACATTCTCTACCCTTAGGCAGGAGATGAGCCCATCTTCTCCACTGATCATCCTAGTCCCTGAAATAGCACCATGTGATACCCAGGCACTCACCTCTGAGTAGTGTGGCAACCTATTGCCTGTGTGCTCTCCAGTGCCTCTTGCAGCCTAAAGAAAGAAAAATTGCTTAATCTATATCTCTCCCTATGGCAATGTTATAAAATGTGGGTTTGCAAGAGCATGGCAAATTAGATGATGGGTTTTATGTTAGTATTCCTTTGAATTATTAGTGGTATTAATATAGTACAATATGCACATAATTAGCAAGCCTTCTGAATTTATTATATACACTATTCTTATTCCTTTTAATTACCCGGTAGTCTAGTTGGAGGTAACACAGCGACTCAAATGAAGGCTAAATGTGTCAGATGATGACAAAACGTGCCAACCTAGGAGAGTGGGGAGAGACAAAGTCTAGAAACGCCCAAAGATTTCTTCATTCCATTAAAGGCATAGTGCCTTTGCCATGTATTATTCATGTTCAAAGCATGACACAAACAGAGCATGATTTATTGAGCACTTTAATACAGCTTCTTAATGCTGTGCAATAAAGTGTATTTTAATATTTAATATAATCTGAATTTTGAACTTCTTTTCAGGAATTTCTGTATTTTAAAACTAAATTAAATACCAGAGGTGACAAATGAGACTCCAAGCATCCTTGGAGGTCAGGGGAAGATCTTCAGAAAGACTGGATTTTAAAGGCTGGTTTGTGCATTGTTGAGATTGTTTCAGTGCATGGGCCATGTCGCTGCCCTGAATTTCAGATCTGAGTCCATTAAAGTTTTGTATGTCCCAAGTTTTCACACATCACTTCTGCTCTAAATTCATTGGCCAGAGCCCCATCAAACTAAAAGAGTGGAGAAACACAATGTCATCGTACTTATCAAAAAAAGCAAAAGAGGACAATGTAGCCAATGGATCAGGCTAATGTCTGACTGCTACCTGTCCCTATGTATTTGAATTGTAAGAAGATGAGATATTCCCAAGAAATCTTCTCAAGGATCCATTTATCCCATACAGGGGCCTGGTCCATTCTGCAAAGCATCCCCTGCTGTTTAAATTCATTGGTACCAGTCTTCCTTCTGAAACTCATGCTCTTCCATGTCTTTCTAATTGGGAGTATTCTATACCCGAGTAAAGCAGTCATATTAGCCTCTCACCACAAAAGAAGCTCAAGGAATCCCAATAAACCTTCTAACAGCATAATTCATTGTACTTACACCCTCTCTTTAAAGTCTTATCTTCAGTTTTTCACAAAACCATAAAAAGACAAAGCAACAAGAATGATGAAGGTCACTTCTTGACAGCTGTTAATAACTGTTTAAAACACCCACAATTCACCTCTCGCACTTGTACATAGGGTTTGCCTGCAGAGGCTACTCTGTTACCCACTTGGCACATCTGAGAAGAGATAACCTCAGCTGAAGAATTGCCCTCATCAGACTATCTGATGGATACCTCTGGGGATCATTTTGTAGGTTGCTAACTGAAGTAAAAGGGTCCAGTCCACTGTGGGGCAGAACCATCCCTAGGCAAGTGTACCTGGACTGTATCAGAAAGATGTTAAACATAAGCCTGATAGCAAATTAGTAAACTATATCCTTCCACTATCTCTGCTCCAGCTTCTGAGTCCAGGTTTCTGTCTTGAGTTCCTCCCTCACATCCTGACTTCCCTCAAAGATAGATTGTGATCTGAAAGTATAAGATAAAATAAATCTTTTCTTCTCCAAGTTGTTTTTGGTCAATGTTTTTTGTTCGTTTTAATCACAGCAGAATAAGACAACTAGAACAAGGGATCCAAAACAATAAGAAATTTGAAGGGTGTTGAGACAAAAAGGACCTCAGAGATGACTTCAACTAACCATTGTCTAGAAGAGGAAGACCAGATGTTTACTCAAGGTCATATGGTTGTTTAGTAGCTGAACCTCTAACTTGTGTCATCAGAGGGTGAACATAATGGAACAAAAAACCAAAGGCCCTCATCTGTGTATGCCTGGGTTGCTGGTGTCGGCCCCTGTATACTGATTAGATTCTCGTTTTCCATTTCTTGCCTTGTGGAGAACCTACAGAAGGTGAAGAAACGTCTGCCCTCAACTGGTTCCTTTAAGTCAGAATTTCATGAAAAAGGTTAAGAAAATCATAAGCTATAATTCATCATCTTTAAAAATAAGATGCCAAGCACCAAGCAGTTAAAGCTACATGTATGTCAAAGTTTATATCTTAATCCAAAAGAGCAAGAATGACCTTCTCCCATAGGATTGACACTCGTATGTCAACTCAAGATGCATTTCAAGTTGGAATTAAAAACTTAATCCATATATACATATACATAAATTCTAAACATCAATCAACAAAAGTAATATTTTGGTCCCAAGTATGAAAAAATAATTAAAACTATTGATTTCTTTCCTGCATCCTCTGAGATAGATCATCTCTGGGAAAATTAATCACTGTATTAGGACAAATTCTACTTTTCCCAGGTGGATATATCCTGCGTGTACCATAACATCTTTTGAGTTCACCCCCAAAACTGACAAATTTTATGCAGCTTTATTTTTATTATTTGAGTCATGAAGCCACCAGATATTTCTTTAAAAATTGAGAAATATAAAATTACAGTACTAAGCATTTCCACTTAACTTCAGGAAAAACATATACTCCAAATATATGAATTGCAGATAATAAAGTAAGATATTCTAGTCAGGGAAATTGAGAATGTGAATGTTTTAAGGTTATTGTTGTTGATACTGTTTTGTTCTTTTAAAGATATTCCTAAGGCGGGGCATGATGATGCATGCCTGGAATCCCAGTATATGTAAGACTGAAGTAGGGAAAGTTTGAGGCCAGCCTTGGCTACATAGTTACTTCCTGGCCAATCTGGACTAGAGTATGATTCCGTCTCAAAAAGGAATAGGAGAAGAAGAGGGAGAAGAAAGAACATGCCCACGCAAAAACTTGTACATGAAATTCACAGCACTATTGATCAAGATGACCCAGCATAGGAGGCCATTCACACGGTTAGCCCTGTGATATAGGTGAATAACTGATAACTGTCTTCCAGCTACACATCAGACTCAGAGATGAAGGCAAAAATGTCTGTACGTGCTATGCTGTGGAACAGCCTTGGAAAGCCTGAAAACATCATCAGCCAAGTGGGTTAGCTCATGTGACATGTCTGAAACAGAAAAGTTAACTGTCATAAGAGAGATCAGTGGCTGGTAGGAGGAGAAATGTGAAGACAGACAATACATGGGAAGGTGATTGCAGGGTGGTCAAGGGTCCTGAAATCAATGCAAATGTTCATACAACCTTGTGATTAGACTAAAAGACTGAGTTCTATGGTGTGTAGGTTGTGTTTTAATAAGTATACTATTTTATTGTATTATGATGTTGATATATACCTCCAATCTGAGCACCTAAAAGGCTTAGAAAGATGTATTGTCATAAACTGGAGGTCAGCATGGACTATGTAGTTAGACTGTACTTTAAAATAATAATAATAATATTAATAATAACAAATACATTATTTCAAATAGCAATTGCGTGTAGGATGGAGAGATGGGTCAGATGTTAAGAGTACTTTTACTCTTGCAGAGGACCTGGGTTCAGTTCCCAGCACCCACATGGGGGCTCATGACCATCTGTAATTTCAGTTCCAGGGGATCAGATACCCTTAACTAGGTCCCATGGGCATTTTGTGCACATGGTACACAGACAGACATGCAGTCAAACACTCACACACATAAAAAATTAAATATGTTTGAAATGATGACTTAATGAAAAAGAAAAAGAAATCGGAAAGTAAAAGGCAGGAGGAAGAGAGACAAAACTGGCTTAAAGAATCTATGTTTCTAGTCTTGGATTTCAAAAGTTTGCATTTTAAAGGAATGTGCTGATTTCAGTACATCCTATTACAATCTGTACATCTGGAGCCCCATGACTCCGTCCTCACCCACATAATCAACCTTTGTTCTAGGACACTCAGAAGATGCTTGGACTTCTGGGATCCTATAGTTGCTCGGGAAGCACTATTTCTGCCTCCAGCTTCACCAGGGTGCCCCATGCTTCTCCAGGAGACACCGAGCAAGCACAGGCACCTGTCAGCTAGCTCCATAGCCCTTCTCAGTGATTGTGCCCTCTTCCCTTGTCTCGTCCAAATTTCACCTTCTCCAGTTATGCCTATCTGACTAATCATCACCCTAAAGCCCAGCATTTTCCAAAGTGCAACCCTCAACTTAGTATTCCTCAACTTAGGTGTTAGAAGGCAGATTCCCAGAATATATTCCAAATAGTTAATTAAATTTTTAGAGTAATTGGTGTTTTTATTTAGAGAGATTTGGCCTCAGTGCATCTTGGGTACCAGAGAGAGGTTGTGAGCTGCACGTGACTGCGGTTCTCCATATTCCTTACTTAATGCTACAGATACACACATCTCCTACCTAATAGCACCCACACTTGAATATGTCTGAACCTAAAAAATGTATTTTTCAAGTCCTCAGTCACTCTAAGAGCAACTAATAAAATATGAGGGTGTGTGTGTGTGTGTGTGTGTGTGTGTGTGTGTGTATTCCACATGTTTTCAGGTAAGGGGATATGTGCTAGGGAGTGCTCTCGGATGGCAAGAATCCAGAGCTTGGACCCATATGTTCTATTTCTAAGATGGCTGAACTCTTGGCCTCCTTTCTCGATCATTTTTTCCATGCAAACTCAGCTTCTAAAAGGCTGCTTGACAATACTTAGCCAGCAGGCATATTATATGCACTCAGAACAAGAAGTCAAAGTCTTCATCTACCATTCTGTATCTTAGAAATGTGGGATTATACAACATCTGGACTCCTCCCAAGGCAAGAAAATGCCAATCTACAAATTTAGCCTGCTGGAGGCAGCAACCATGTGTCTAGATCTTAAAATCAAGTTTCCCTTTGCAACAGTGCAGCCCACTGTCTGCCCAATCCAGACAAACTCACAAGAGAGATCCTCTGTAGTTATCTACAAGGGCCACTCACTGCTGGTCAGCATCTGTTTAGATGTGATACCCAATCACTGTTCTCAGAATGGCTCTTAAAACTCATTACCATACCCAGCTGTGCTAGCCAAGGTGATAAAATTTAAGACTTAAAAAAAGAATAATCACTTTTTGTTTTCAAAATACTATTGTGCTTGTATGTTCTGGGGAGATGGCACTTTTAACTTTCTACCAAAACCTTCATAAGAGGCAATAAAAAGAATTAAAATTTCAGAAATAAATTAAACTTGTTTTAAGTAACCAACGTTTTTGTTGTGTGGGCGGATTTTGCTGATTTGATTTTGCATCTGATGTAAATTTACCAGCCCATCTTCAGCACTCAAGCCCAAAATCTACCTGTGACAGTCATGTATCAAGCTATAAGTAGCACCAAGTCTTAGAAATGACTGGCTAATTAGGAACACTAACTGAACGTATCAGATCCTAAAGTCTTGTTGGGATGACTAGATCATTGAAGATCTCACCACAATCCAGGAAAAGGGTAGATAAGTTGGAGAGGTGGCTCAATTGTCAAGAGCACAGTCTGCTCTTACAAAGGACCCAGGTTTGGATCCCAGCATCTATACAATTCCTTACAACCATCTGTAGCTCCACTTTCAAGGGATTCAAAGCCCTCTTCTGATCTTCACTGGTGCCAGTCCTACACATGGTGCACATACAGACTGCAGATGAAACACTTATAAAGATTAAAATATATGCAAATAAATACTTTTAAAAGCCTTTTCTCATGTATTCATGCCAGGAAGCAGGCAGAAGAGGCACAGTGAAGACAACAGAGGAGCCAAGTGGAAGGCAGGACCTGGAATATCCCCAGACCCTTGTAGGAAGGTTAGCTTGTGGCATCAAGGAGGGGTGGTGGAGCCTTTAGGAAGTAGGGATTACTGAGAGGAAATAGTTCACTGTGGAGGTGCTCTTGATGGGTATATTGGAAAACCCCGCCGTGTGTGTGTGTGTGTGTGTGTGTGTGTGTGTGTGTGTGTGTGTGTGTGTGTGTGTCTGTCTGTCTGTCTGTCTGTCTGTCTGTCAATCCTTCCTGGGCACTGTGAAATGAAGAGCTTTGCTCTGCTGTACCCTTACATCATGGTGCTCAGCCATACCACGGACCCAGACCACAGACTGAAGCCCTTTAAACTATGAGTCCCAATTGAATTTTTTCTTTTTCAGACTCATTCCTCTTGGGTGTTTTGTCATATAGAGGAAAAGATGAGTTACTCCAAGAGGGGGCACAGGGAAAAGAGGGGTGCTTTGAAGAGAAACCAGCTGTGATACAGTAGAAACAGTGACCATTTCAAGTCCTTGTTAACTTGCTGTGATTTCCAGATAGAGTTCCCGGGAGCCGTGGCCGTTTTTCTTATTAGGAATTCATTCATGTAACAATATTTTTGTAGGATGGGGCACTGATCTAGGGGTGCTGACACACTATTTGCATTCTAGTAAGGTAAAATGAACAGTAGACAGTGTCAGTGCTGGAGAGAAACAGCTGAGTGATAGAGTCGGCAGAAATGACATACAGGGATCAGTACGCAGTGCAAAGCCTCATGGAAGTCAACTGCCTTGCAAGTAATAAAAACAAGGTCAGTGTGACAGCAGGGGTGATGTGTCAAAGGACAAGTTGTCCTGTCATGTGCAACCTTGTACACACTGACACTGAGTCTGGTTTGCATTGACTGTGAACAATTTAAAAAACATCTGTGATCAGACACACGGTCAACCTCTTTTGGAACAAAAATGTCGATCCTGGTGTGACTTGTACAATGAGACTCTGAGCTGGAGTTTGCTTCTGAATGGCTGCCATGGAGAAGTGAAGAGATGCTTAACATGGGCCCTCCATGCACCTCACTTCAGAGTTCTAGCACCAGACACATCTGTCCCCTGTGGAGAAATGGAGTCTGATGGGATATATGTATTACCAGCGGTGAAATCCACACCCGTTGCCTAGGTGACTCTTTCCAAAGGGACATCAGGGAGCCAACTAGCTGCTTAAGCGAGGTATGGGGGGATGGCAGGGGGTCCATGCCTGTTGGGAACACTATGAACCAACTTCTACTCTTTACCTTAGTGACTCAGATACCTAACAAAACCCTTCCATTGTGGGATAACACAGCTCCAAATCTGCAGCTATCCCATGTTAAGTTTAAAGAGCTCATCAAAAGCAGTACATTCTTATCTAGTAGGTAGGATAGCACAACTGCCATGGAGATAGAATACCATGTGGTTCTAGAAAGCTGCTGGAGGACCCAAAGGCTATTAGACTCAGCAGTATTTATTTCTTAATAGGCAAGAACATGGTCCCTAGGAGTTGGTGTATAAGCCTTTTCCATCCAAGGTAGCATGTATTGCTTAAAAAATATTGATGTAGACTGAGAGACCTAAGGTGTCCTTGGGCTTCATCTAGTTGTGTGACCTCACACCAACCCCTTCTCCTCTCTGAGCTTCATTTTCTTTTTTTATATTTTTATTGGATATTCTCTGTATTTACATTTCGGATACTACCTCCTTTCCTCCCAATCCCTTCCCCCCTCCCCCTCCCGTTGCCTCCATGAAGGTGCTCCCTCTCCAAACCACCCTCTCCCTCCTCAGTGCCTTGGCATTCCCCTACACTGGGAAAGTGAGCCTTTGACGGACCAAAGGCCTCTCTTCCCAATGATGCCAGAGAATGCTGTTCATTTTCATTCATTGTAAATTAAACCCAGGAAGCTCCATTTGGCTGAACTGGGTATGAAGATTAGACTTAACATATATGCAGCATAAAAATTCAAGGTCTGAGTCCAAACGCAGTGTTTTTCTAAGCGTTTCCTGAGTTTCCTGGAAGATACACAGAAATGCCTATTCAGCTTTAAAAAGGCATCGATAGCCCAAAGACATGCTTCTACCCAGGTCGAGCTTGGTGAAGCAATGAGTTTCTTGTGGTTCTTTACAGAAGCAAGGGTCACTTAAGTGATTCTCAGGGAACTATGTCACTAAATGGTGACTCAGAAAAGCTACATCCCCAGAGTCCACATACCAGTCCAGTCAACTTTCATCTCCTTTACATCACAGAACCCCCAATACTGTGTACAGCAGGAAGACTGGGATGAGAGGGTCTGGTGGCACCCTCCTTCCACAAGGGAGAGTGTTCTGTGTGTGTCTTAGTCAGGGTTTCTATTCCTGCACAAAACGTCATGACCAAGAAGCACGTTGGGGAGGAAAGGGTTTATTCAGCTTACACTTCCACATTGCTGTTCATCACCAAAGGAAGTCAGGACTGGAACTCACACAGTCCAGGAACTTGGAGCCAGGAGCTAATGCAGAGGCCATGAAGGTGTGCTGCTTACTGGCTTGCTTCCCAGAGTTTGCTCAGCTTACTTTCTTATACAACCAAGGACCACCAGCCCAGGGATGGTACCACTCAAAATGAGCCCTCCCACCCTTGATCAGTAACTGAGACAATGCCTTACAGCTGGATGTCATGGAGGCATTTCCTCAAGGGAGGCTCCTTTCTCTGTGACACACAAAACCAGTCAGTATAGTGTGTTTGCTCAGCTGCACTGAGATTTTTCACATGTATTTTATGTGCGTACATGCATGCATGTGTTTTCACATGTCATGCTTTACATGTAGAAGCACTTCATGGAGGCAGTTCTTTCCTTCTGGCACATGAAGCCCAGGGACTGAACCAGAATCCTCGGGCTCAGCAGCAGGACTTTTATGCTCTGAGCTCTCATACCAGCCATACTCTAATTTTAAGATGGCAATAACCAAGTCATGCACAGAAGACATGGTTCTACAACAGCAGGGACAGCAGGGAATTTTGATGCCTTGTTTCAACTGGCAGCCAAATTTAGAGAGCTTGGGAGTCTCCTGGCCATGTTCACTTGGGGGGTGATGGAAGTCAGCGGAAGTCGCCCTGTTTCTGTGGGCTCTGCAGAGAATCTCGGGAGAGCAGGAAAATAGGTTCGCTGTCTTAAGAGAACCGGGAGGTAAGCTACAGTGACTTCTCTGGAAAAATCTGTGAGTCCACCAGGCCCTTGGCAGACACAAGCAACTTGTTCTGGGGAAATTAAGTGTCAACTATGGTGCTGTGGAATTCTTGAGACGCCCATTGGCAGAGTTTTATAGTTCTTCTGGCTCCGGGCCCTCATTTCCTTGTCAAAACATTGGTTTTCCCCCACGGCTCCTAAGCAGCAGACAGTGGGCAATGCCCAGTGAGTAATGCCTCTCCAGATGACTTTATTTGAAAAGATGGGCCACCTCAGACCTTGCTTCTATCCGAGTTTGGGGACAATAATGTGACACCAGAGTCATTTACTCCTTGTCACATCAGGAGAACTTTATGTTTTTTTTTTTCCAGTCTTTCCCCAGATGAATCAAGCTTCCAGAGTTGTGATGTCTAACGGCACACTCCAGATGAGTGAGGTGACATATGAGCAGATTCATCACAGTGACGCTTGTCCTACAGAAACTGGAGCTGGGGTGGAAGAAAAGGCCACCAGAGCCCCGTGAATAGCTTTAAAATCTGGTGGCAACTGGCAGCTCCCCACTGTCTAACAAATTGTCTTTGAAGGTGGGTGAACTCAAGGCCACTTAGAATCTGGTCTAGGACCCTTAAAGGAACACCAAGCCGGAGCTGAGCAGATAAAGGCATGTGCAGCCAAGCCTGATGATCTGAGTTTGATCCTCCTGGAGATCCTCTGATCTCCACTTAAGAGCATGAACATGTGTCGCCCCCACAACGCACAAACACAAACACTGATACATTCAAAAAGTCAATAAAATGATTTCAAGAAGAATATGTGAGATTGTGACTTGAGTACAACAAAAATGAAAGATGGGATACAGGGAGGGAGAATCTGAGGAAGCCTATAAAACATTGAACGTTGAATGTTTCCCTGGTGGCAACTGGGTTCAACCCTGCTGGGGTCTGAGGAAAAACTGGGTGGAGCAGACTAAAGAACTGGCTCTTAGCCTGTCCCCCATGGGTAGAAGTCCATCCCTGCCACACCAGCAGACTGTACCTTACACAGCTGACCAGATTCACAGCTTGAAGATGACTAAAGAAGCTAAACAGCTGCCTGCTTACGTGAGTCTCTTGATGGCTTGTCTGGAACTGCCACTACAGTGATGTCAAGCAGGCCTGGCATGTGACATCGGACAAAACAAGCATCTGTGGTTATATCTGTGCCCAGAGGCATGCTATGCACTCATTGAGGATAAAAGAAACTTCTAGAAGATGTCAGTTGACATTTAGGGGCAGCCCAGCAGCCCAACTGCATTGAATAATCAGAAAAGAAGATGCTGTTTGTTTTGTAATGTGGCTACATCACTCTCAGGAAGACGCCAGGGTCTTCTTGAGGTAGAGGTGGCTTTTTGGTTTATAAAAAATGCTTCAGTGAATCTCTTTGTGCATGAGGAAATACAGGTCTGGGCACAGTGGGAAGGAGTGAAAGATCAGCTCTGTTGACATTGGCATTTTTGCCTTATTTGTTTAAAGAGGTTGGGATAGGAGAAAGAGAAGGCAGAGGAGGGGGCTGCAGTCCACAGTGTGGATCAACCTTGCCAAGCCAGGCAGATACTGCCCAAAGGAACAATGGGGCCTCGATAGTTGATGGAATGTCTGCTTCAAGGCAGTGGCCATTCTGTTTATATTAACTACCTGGTGTTCTGAATCAATGTGGAGCCATCTCCTTCTCTAGTTAACAGTGCTTTGGGGACACAATAAGCATTCAGGATGACAAAGTGTTTGGCAAATAAGGGAAGGTTTATCTTGGCTCCTGGTTGAAGAAGATTTCAGTTCATCTTGACAGGTCGGCATGGCTTCAGTAGGGGAATCTGTGATGATGGTAAGAATGTGGGGCAAGGTAGCTGACTAGGAGGCAGCAAGCTAGACTGGATTAACAGAGGACATAGTAATCTTCGGGGCTCTCTTCTGGTGCCCTCCATCTAACCTCTACCCAGAGATTCCACAACCTTCTCAAACTGCTACCACCGGGAAATAGGTATTCAAGTGTACAAGACTATGAAGGACATTTAACATTCAAACTATAACAGGCCCCTATAAGGTCATGATGGTTGATAAAATACTAGCTTGGGGCCCATTCAGTGACACATTGATATTAACTAGCTATATTTTTAGTCATTAGAGACTGTCTTGGCTTCTTGTTAGTAAGGCTTCAGGAAGCAAAAGAATGTTTAGGGTGATCAAATGGAAGGAAATGGTTCTAGGACACACAATGGGTTTGACCACAGGAGGGACCAGGACCCAGAGTCCTGAGAGAGAAGCTGAGAAGACACCAGAGATATTCCAGTATAGAGAACAAGGCCTTGGATCTGATCCATTCATTCATTCATTCATCCATTCATTCATTCAATGTTAAGGAAGAAGCCAGGGCTTTGTATATGGTAGGCAAATGCTCTATCTCTGAGTTACAACCCTAACCCTTTCTAAGTTTCTCAGGCAAGCAGCAACTCAGGCAGTGATTTTCCTACCTCAGCTTCACCTGGTAAATGGGATTAAAAGCCTATCCCTCTAGGCCTGACCCGAATCTGCTTATCTGAAGCTAAGGGAAACCATGACCTTGTAAGACCAAGGAGCACAGGTTCCCTGGGTTCTGCAATGAAAGAATTTAGCATACAGCTGCAGCTACCCAACACCCATCCAAAAGGGACAGTGGACACTCAGAGGACTGAATGTAGTCCCCTCTCTCAGGCTGTGCCAATGGCCTTGGGTTTCCAACTTGTCAGCAAGTAACAATGTCAGGTAAATGTGCAGAGGGGACATGATGGGAGCTCAGAAACCTGTTCTCGGGTGGTGAGAAGAAAATGGTGGTGGATGGAAAGAGAGGCTACTATGTGGGCAAAAGAGAAAGGATGCTGTGTAGGGTGGGAATCCTCAGGAAGGATCTCTGCTTCTGTGAGTGGAACGTATTTAGGGGCCTTGGGGGAAACTGAGACATGCTCAAGGAGTTCTGTAAAGGGTTTAATAAATGACTTACTTTCGTGGGGTAGAAAGGGTTAAAGAGAGGAGTAGCTGGGGATAGCAATGCATTATTGCTTGAGCTTAAAGGGTGAGGAAGAGGCCACCAAAAAGATAATGGAATGTAACCATGGACTCACCAAGCCTGGCAGGGAAGGAACAAGGAAAATGAATGTCTCCCCCCCCCCCCGCCTTTTTTTACTTCTATCTGGCAAGAGCTATCCATTAACCCAACCCAGCCAGAAATGGAGGTCACAAAAGCCTATCAGAGGCAGCGCCACAACATGGAGAGAATGTAAAAGGGATTAAGAGAGCATTCAAAACGCAGCATGAGAATCTAGCAGGTCCAGTTTGCCCACCAGGCTTATGCACTGATGACCACCAAGCCTTAGTGTGTAACCCACAGAATCACAGACTCAAAGAAAACTGAACTCTGCCCACACCTGCTGGAGTTCCTGTGATTCAGAATTTAAAAATGCTAGGCTTGTGGTCCTAAACAGAAATCAGGAACCAAGATAAAAAATAAAATGTGACTTGCTTGATCTAGACAGTGTAGCATTTTAGAATTACTAGCACAATTTTTAAACAAGTTGTACCAGAGGCCATGGGGGGGGGGGAGTGTGCTTGGGAAGCTAATCTCATCAGCTATCTGGCAGGCTTCAAGGCACCCAAAGCAAGCATGGACTCACCCTGGGGCAAGGCCCTCAGAGACTAACCAAGTGGCCATTTATCAGGAGGAACATGAAGACAGGTCAGCAATCTCTGCAAGATGCTCCCAGTGGACTGATATCCTGATCCTGATACTGGGAGAATTGTGTAGCATAAATTATGCCTTAGGGCTTAGGGCTGGAGGCAAAGGGAGCTTTGTTGTCAAACCCTGCTCAGACAGCCCTCAGCTGCAGGCCAGAAGGAGGAAATAGAAACCAAGAAAAGGTTGAGGTGCCTCTGAGAGTACCACAGACATGGACATGCCTGTTAGACCCCAGGAACTCTCTCAGAAAGCTGTAGAAGTTGTCCTGTGAGAAGAGAGAAGGGGGTAACATTTAGAGAAGGGATCCAGAGGTATCTTCCTAATAGTATCGTCTAAGAGGCCTGATATGCCCAGTTGGGTTTATACTGTTTCATTTACGTGGGAAGCAGCCAAGAAGGTACCAAAAGGCCCTGGTTCTGGGCTTCTGTCACCGACATAATGAACAAGGATTTAACTCTGTGCCTCATCTAGCTTGGTAGGATAATTGTAGATTTCAAATGTAGAAGTAACTTGAAGGTGCAAATATAATTTATTAGGATATGCTTGCTGATGCCTGGATTTCTTCGTTCCACAGTCCCCCTCACCCCCACGCGCGCCATAATCACTACCACCCTTCAGAAGATGTCAAAAGTAGCTTGTTTCATAATATAATCATGTTCTAGGAGTCAGTCAGACACTTATAGGAAGCTAGAGGTGTACCTCAATGATGGAATTCCTGCCCATTGTAGACAATGGACTCAATGCCAAGCAATGGGCAGGGTTAAAGTTGGGAGACCAGTGAGCTGCATGTGATATCGAATACATGGTGTAGTACTTTTCCATTCCTGTTATAAAGCATCATGACCAAGGCAATTTATAGAAGAGAGTTTATTTTGGTTTGTAGTTCCAGAGGGTTAGAGTCCAGGATGTCAGAATGGAAGCAGTAAACTGTAGACATGGGTGCTTACGGCAGCAGCGGAGAGCATGGATCATGAACTGCAATCACAGAGCAGAAGGATTGAATAGGGAAGGGCATAAGGCTTGAGGGTTCACCCAGTGACATACGTATTCCAGCAAAGCTTTTCCTAGCCCTCCTTCCAAAAGAGCTACCGACTGGAAACCAAGTGTTGTTTAAAGGCAACATATATGGGTGAGGGGTGGGGGGGGGAATTCTTATTCAAACCACCATACCTGCAATCCTGGCACTTTGGGAAACAAAGGCAGGAGAGTTTGGATTTAAGGGAGGTTGGGCTACAATAAGACTGTCTCAGAGCAATACTTACAGAAATCGCTGGCCAAAAATCGAATGACTTGGCAGAACATTGTGGAGCCACAAAAATCACTTCTTGATTCTTAAAGATTGATGATGTCTATAAAAGGTCCTAATGTATGAGGATTAGGCTGGTTTGCTTCTGTGCTGTGCAATAGAAAAGTATTTGCTAAGAAAATGGAGAGTTTGACAAAGACAGCAGAGTGACGGTTAACCCAGTGGAGTAGGTCTGTCCTGCCAACTCCTGGTGCGATTTAATCTGTAGACTGGTCTACCTGGGGCCAGGCTATAGTTGAAGGTCAGTGGCCTTGAGAAACGCTGCTGAGGGACTGTCAAGTTGGAAGGTGCCTCCAAGACCTCCAGGTGTATCAGAACCATTGCACATAATGAAGATGAGCTGGCTCAGCATTGGGCATCAGGTGCGTCTAGACACTCCTGCCAATATCTCATGAAGGATTGGGTACAGGATGCAGACAAGCATCATTTTCCCAACAGAAACAGGCACATTTCAGGCTGGTGAAGCTGGAGTGCATGACACAGCAGCATGCCTCCCCAGATGCAGCCTTCCCGCGGACTGGCCGTGAAACAAAACAGAAAGGCACGTATTCTATTTAGCCGTTCAGATAGGATCCCTGACTGTACTAAACTGCAGATTTACTGTAGCCAGGCTGTGGATATTGCAACTACTTAAAATGAATTGTTACCAAAAGGCTCAGGGAAAACCATAGATTAAACGCATTGACTATGTTTCTCCTTTAAGTAATAGTTAGGGGCAATAACAATGAAGGGGCAGTGGACCAGACATTTCCCCACCCATTATTAATGCCAGCCTCTCAGCCGACTGATGGATGACTATCCCGTGATCGAGAACAGGCAGCAGGGAGCTGTTCCTGGGAGGGCTTGCAGATACTTGATTTGAGAGCTGCCTGGCTGCTGATGGATGAGGAAGGCCTACAAGAGACACGGCAGCATCAATGTAGGCCTGTAAAAGAGAACCAAGTGAAACTACCTCCTTCACCCCCTTTCTCTTCTCACTCCTGGTAGAGGCAAAGAAGGGTAGCAGAAATAAAAAAAAATCCATGAAGATCATTCATACATTCATCCTGTCTGCTAACCCAAGCTCCATTCAGTCACTAACCGTGGAGAGGTGAGTGGAAGGGAACATGGAGGAACAGGAGGCACCTGTGCATTTACAGGGTTCAGGGCAAGAGATGCTGCCCACAGCCACCAGGGACCACGGCTGATGGAGGTGCCTTGGGCTTCTAGCTCCTTCATTTGAATGAGCAACCTCCCCAGCAGAAATGGAAATCTGGATGTCTCTGGGGTCTGTTCTGTATATTGGTTCTACACAGCAAGGATGTCATATGATGTTTCCATAAATGCATGCAATAAGCTGATAATATTCACCCTCCCTTCTACTCCTCTGATGGCCTGGAGCCTTTCCCTCTCCACATTGATAGTATTTCCCTTTAGTTTTCTGTCCTTTCCATATCAGATAGAAAACAGACAAGACTTGTTAATTTGCTATTTGTTTTTCTTTTTACAGGATGATCTCCAATTTCATCTATTTTCCTGCAATTGATGTAATTTTATTGCCTTTTATGAGTGAATGAAACTCCATTGTCTATACATTGTCTTTGTTCGTTCACCCACTTACAGATACTTGAACTGATTGCATAATTTGGCCATGATTAACAGGGCTCCAGCAAACATGGGGTGCAGGTATTTCTGGAATCATATGACCTTTACTATTTTAGTGTACACAACAACAGCAAGTTACTATCAAACAGCAGCTCTAGTTTTGGTTATGGTGAAAACTTCCATTTTGAGTTCGATAGTGGCTGGACAAATTTACAACTCCTCCAGTAGTAAAGGTGAGTTCCTTTATTCCAAGACTCTTGCCAATACTTGTTTGTTTTTTTAGCAATAGTCGGCCATAGTCATTTGATTTGGGGAGATGGAATTTCAGTGTGGTTTTGATTTGTACTTCCCTAGTGGCTAAGGATCTTGAGTATCTCTTACGTGTTTATTGACCATCTTCAGTTCTTCATTTAAAACCCCTCTATCAATGTCTATTGCCCATTTAGTGATAGCATTGTTTCCTTGTTGTTGAACTTGTAGAGATCTTTACATATTTTAGCTATTCTTGTTAGGTAAGTGTTTAGCAAAGCTTTTCTCTCATTCTGCATCTCCTTTCCACCTTGCAGATGGTTCCTTTTCTGCCTAGAAACATGTTTTGACACAATCTCTTAGTCAAGTCTTGCTGTTACTTCCCCAGGGCTCTATCCTGAAAGTCATTGTCTATGCCTATTTCTTGAGGTGCTTCCTTCTGGAGTATTACACCTGTTGGGTCACAAGTTACATATTAGTTCTTGTGTAAATGACCAAAACCACCCATGTAGTCTCCCTTAACAAATCATGAGGGAAGTATTACACATGACGTTCATTTCCTGCACCGTTATACCTTAAATGGCTCCTAGCGGGTGATCTGCACTACTTATTGTCATCCTTGGTGTCATCCTCGGTGGAGATCCTCACTTCATAAGATCTGTGAGCGGCAATGATTGCAGCTGTTCTGAACCCCTCACCATCTTTTAGGTGTGGCCCCTCTCAGAGTCAGTGGTCCTCCATGCTCTCTGATCTGTGAGTTCCTCATCCCTCAAGTTACCTAGGTGACATTTGCTCAGGGCAGGTCTTGGCTCTATTTCTCTTTTCTCCTAACTAGGTAGATGCTCATAGACCCTAAATTGTGTAGATTTAGTTCTTAAGAAACCTCTCTACACATTTCCTTATGCATTACTAAGTGGAACTCACACAAGCCGTCCAGTAGAGAACCAGGCCTTCTCAATTTAAGTCAATCATGGCTCATCATCTAAACCAGACCCCCCAAGAGCAGCATGTGCTGATGGCTTCTGTTTGCTCAGTTTCATTTATAAATTTTCCATAGACCTCGAGGCTCCAGAGTCAAAAATAGTCAAATCGCTCTTGAGTCAGCACATCTTCTGCTATGTCCTCTGTAGCTCACTCGGTGTCAACACCTGGGAGAGGGGAACCTCCTGTGGCCTAGAGGATCCCTGCCCCACACCCCTACCTTTTAACTCCCCAGAGAGAAGCACCCAGATTTCTCTTCAGATTAAACTAAAGGGTGAGTCGATGGTACAAGGGTTAAATCACTTACCTAGCAAGAATGAGGACTGGAAGGGTCTAAGATTGGATCCTCAGGATGTTTGGTGAAGGTGGTGTAATTTAACTGTCAAAACATGAAGTCGGGATCTAAAGAACAAGCAAGCTAGCTCACAATCTAGTCATATTGGTGAATACTGTGTTTGATTGGCAGATTCTGCTTCAGTGACCAAAGTAAGAAAGCCACTGTTGAAGAATCATTCCCGACATCAACCTTGGCCCTTCGCATGTGCATGCACAACTATGCCCATACATATGCAAAAACATGTACCACATACACATGTATAGCACAAAAGAGAGAGAGGAAGGGGGGGGGAGGGAAAGAGAATATATTATAGGTTTCATTCTTTATATTACAGCCATGTTTGCCTGGCTCCTGACTCAATCCAAAGCTACAGCTCCATGGGGCTCTAGACCATCTCTAAGCCTCTCTTCCTTTGCAGGGTTCAGACAAGCTGGTTAAACTCAGCTCTCTTCTTTGGATATGGCCAGTTTCCAGTTATTATCAAGATCTCAGCCAAAATGTTACCCCTGTGTTAACTGTTAACTGGGTATACAGTGGCATCCAGCACAGTCTGCAGAGCACATCACCCACCTGCACTCATCACCCACCCATTAGGCTCTTGTAATTCATGGCCTCCCATCATGCTTCCCCACATATTAGGAGAGCTATGCAGTGGGCAGCAGTCCCTAGCTGGTTCTCTAAGAAGCAAAGATGGTCTAGGATGGCTTCCTGAGACCCATCTGCCAAGTCACATTAGGTCGCTCCGGCTCTGTTTGGTCCTGTACACGTGACCCTTGGTCAGAGGATTGCCTCTGTCTTGGGACCAACGTATTCTAAAACCTGGATTTAAAATTGAGTTTTAAAAAAACTGCATTCCTCCCTTCACTGAGACATTCTCCGAGCTCTGGTTTAGCATCATAGGGACCACGGCATTTAGGTAGTTTTTGAGCACATACATCATGCATCAGAAAGATAGTGCAGTGACTTCCCAATTTCTGGAGATAGGGACTAGGGCAGGCACAGAAAAGGAGCCCCAAGCTGTGTTTAGTAGGACCCAATCTGGTATGACCTGTGATCCCAGCATTAGGAGGCAGTCAAGCTTCAGGCCAGCATAGGTTGCATAGTGAGAACTTTTCTAAAGATAACAAACAAACAGTTTCTTATCTACCAGAACCAAATAAAGAACTTGGGGCTAGGGCATCCCTAAATTCAAACTATTAATGAAGACAGAACTGTTTTCCACCAAGAGCCAGCACCCGTTTCATCTGGATCCAGATCCACCAATATCTAAGCCTTGCATATTTTCACTACTGTCTGTAGCTCTTTTGCTGAATCTAAGACACAGTCAACGGTAAGATACAAGTCTGATTTTCCTACCGATATGAAAGAGAAAGATGCACAGAAGAAATATCTAATAAGTGTGTCCACACTAGCCTCAGGGCTGTGTGTGCATGTAAATGTGTATGTGAGTTCACCTGTGTGTGACCATGAACGTGTGTGCCTACATGTACATTTGTGTGTGTGACATGAAGAAAAGTAATAAACTTCAGAGGACAAGTGACCTGGAAACACGCTGTCTAAAGCTTGACACCAGATAAAAGGAGAAAATCAAGTTTCCCCAAAGCATTTGAAGCATAAACCAGTACTTGGGCCACTTGCAAGCCAGAATTCAAACTAGCTTGTGTGTTCCAGAAGACCTGAAGCCGAGAAGCATATTTACAAATCCATCATGTGGAAGGTGGCATCTCCTGACAGAGAAAACACATGCAAATTGTGCCATTGGAATTAGATTGCAATTTAGGCCAGCAGCAGATAAATGACAGTGGGGACCATTAGAGCCAAGCCCATTGGTTTTAGAAATATTCAAATGTGGAAAAGAAACTGTGCTGTCCCTCAATCGAGATTCATTTAACATGGACTGATCTGAACCCAGGCGTTCAACCTCTGGGAAAAAAACTATCCTCCAGACTCAGCAAGTTTACACAATAGACTTTCATATCTTGTTTGAGACAAACTCCAAAGTCCCTGAATGGCAGATGACACATGGAGGTTGGTTTTGTCTATTCAGTGGCTTTAACACCATGATCCTATGACTTTCATAGTTCCAGAGATGAGGAAAGCATATCGCTGTGACCAGGAGTAATTTATGGGCCAGTAACATCTGTCACTTCCACCTACAAGCCAGGAGGCAAACCTCAGATCCATTCCTATCTGTAAGGAAGTCTGAGATCTGGGAGGATGCAGAAGGCACACGCCATATCATATCACGGACTCCTTAAGCACCCTTGGCAGTATGGATGGGAGCAATACTTGACATCAGGAAGGAAACACAGTCAATGACTGTTAGGTATGAATTGATAAGAATCGTCTTTTAATTATCTGAAAATAATTTAACAGAATATCTTTTATTGTTTTGTGTTTGGACTCAGACCTGGAACAAGTAGCTGAGGAGCACATTTAACATACCAAAGCAGAGCCACGCTCCCAGCATCCCTCAGTCCCTCCCTGTTACAGGGCGTGGCTGGCACACTCTGCTCTCTCACCTGAATTTTCCAGCCAAAGGCTTGGGCCCAAGCTTCCATTCTCCAGAAGTTCTTTGTTGTATAAGGCAGACATTTTGTCTTCTCTCTGTTTTTGCATTCTCTTTTTCCCTAGATGCACACAATCTCTCTTCCTACTTCCTGCTGTCTTGCTCCCTGTGGCAACTTCACTGGCCTCATTCTTTGCAGCCAATGAATCTACCCAAGATCATCTTCCCAATAAACCTGACTTTTGCCTTTGTACACTTTAATTTGGCTTGAATTTTCTTGTTGATTTTACAGAGAATAAGGTATCATCAATAATCAATAAATTATTATAGAATTCATTGAATCCCCAGCCACATGGGACAACTCCTTTCTCCCATCTTTCTCTCCACCTGATGTGATAAACTTTGGAGTCTGTGAGTAACCAACTCCCATCATCCTTGGAGTAATGGGTGCTCCTTCCTCTGTTCCAGAACCTAGGATTACCCTGCCAAGAGCCAGTGAGGTCTTTGTTCCAGAGAGCCTTAGAACCAAGGACATTTGTCCTGAGGCTTCTCCACCCCACACTGTACAACCCCAGGCATATGGGCAGAATTTTGTATGTTTGAGCCTTTGGGAACTGGTAAAGACTGGGAGAATTGGTGCCATTGGATCTAAAACTAAAAGTTTTATCCAAATTGTTCTGAACTCCATCTGTCCACTCTTGCCATTCCCCTCCCCTCCTTCACCTCAACATAGCCTCCCCACCCCTACCTGGCCTCTGCAGCATTGATGACAATGGTGGTAATGAGGGAGTAGGCTGCACATTTAAAATTGCCACCACACCCACATAACTGGCCAGCAAGTGGAAAAGATATAAACATGTAACTGATCACCATCTTGACTATGGGATATAGGAGATGGAGCCATGGCTTTACAACCATCTTGATTTATGGCAGTCACATGACTGGAAGCCACCTCTATTATGGGTTTAAAAAGGAAGAGAAAAAAAAAAGCAACATACTTTGCTTGGTACAATTCAAACTCATTTGTTTTATGGCTCAAACCTAACAGAAATAAGTTTTACTTACCCACTAGTATATGTTTTCAAGGTGAAGCCTAGGATGGGTAATTAGAAACAAGCAAGTTTATCTACTCAAATAGACTTTAGATAGATAGATATTCCTCAGGCACTTGAGAGATGGGTTAAATGTGTCATTTAAGATGCTTAAACTTACCATGGTAGACAGAGACTACCAAATCCTAGTAGTGACAAGGTCTCAAAGAAGATACAGGCGCAATGACAAAGAACCTCACCTGGATTGCAGTATTTTAACCACTAGCATACTTGTCCCAATATGTCATCTACTGCCAGGGCCCAGCCTGAACTGAACTTAAGCCTGAACCACTTAAGACATGGTGAGGTCAGTCTCTCCCATGTCCCTTCTCCACAGAAAAAGACTCTTCATCTTCTGGGCCTGATCGCCAAAGACTGTTTCTGCCCATGGTGACCACAGGAGCCTTGGAATACTGTATAGGTAGTGGACTTTGGACTAATCTCTGTCATTTTAATTGATACATAGCCCAATAATCCTTCTCAGGTCTCTGAGGGGTTTCAGGACTAGACTAGTGAAAGAAGTAACACTTTACTATTTCTTTATCCTAAGGAACTTGCTTTATGGTTATTATTTCCAGTAATCAACCACCTACCTTTCATGGTAAATAATTGGATAGGAAAAAGTGTAAAGAAATGTATAAAGTATCATGTTTATGTAAGGCCTGAGGATACAAAGCTTCTAAGAAAGTGTTTGAGGATCTAAGAAGGTGTTTTAAATGCAAGTTATGAAGGTTGAAGGGTGGGATGGTAATAGTAAAATAATTTAGGTTTTATGGGGAAATGAAGAATGCGTCAGATTTCTTCTCCTCACTATGCTACCATTGTGTTAAGTCTTCAAAGTTCAGAGCTTTAACAATCAGATTTTAAATAGCTTCCCATGCCTCTACTATGACACAAGGTATAATCTGCTGCTCTTTCCGTGATATAGTTTTCAGTACGGATTACAAACAATATTACTAATATATCTAAAATTTATCTTTTTTGTAAACTTAAAAACATTCTTACAAGCTTCAGAGAATCCACTCAAATCTACTTCTCACAGGTCACATGAACTCCAGATAAGTACTGCCAATCAACAGCCTATTTCCCTTCCATCTGCCCACTCCTGAGGGTGGGACCTATTCTCCTTTCCCCGGTCCTGGGACCCCTCTGCTCTTCCAACTACTAAGACAATGAGCCTATAACTTCCAATGATTCAGTTTCAAAGATACTTACCATTTTCATGACAACTTTAGACAGGTAAACAATATATTTTGATCATATTCACCCTCAACCATACCTCATTGGAACCCCAACACTATTCCTTCCCTCTTTATGCCTCCTATCTATGTTGTTAATAACCCACTGAGTCTATATAGTGCTGCTTGTTAGAATATTGGCTTAATATTGTGCAGGTCCTATGTGGGTAACCTTAACTGCCAAGAATCCATGGGTATGATGGCCTTGCTGTGATCACAAGATAGCATTTTGTAATGCTCTTGCCAATCCTCGGGTTCTTACATTCCCTCTGATGCTCCCTGGCTATGTTCCCTAAGCCAGAAGAGGAGGGAGTTGATACCAAAGTCCCAATTTGGGCTGAGCATCCAATAGTTGCTTATTCTCAGCACTTTGACCACTTTGCATTAACTACTGACCACAGCAGACAAAAGCATCTCTGCCCAAAGCTGAGAGCAGCGCTTATCTATGGGCATAAACATAAATATTTAGAAGGCAGCTTGACAACATATCCATTTAGCAAAACAGCAGAAGTCGTTTCCCTACTAGGGTCTATGACCTCCTCATCTATGGGCTTTTGACAAAGTTTATAGCACCAGGCATGAATTCCCTTCTGTGGAGAAGGCTTTGAATCAAATCACATTTCTCCAGTAACCTTCCTCCCATGATTGTATCAGTGGCCACACCTTGCCTGACTGGTCAATATTGTAATATGCAGGATTTGCTGCTTGGTCAGACAATTGATGGCTTTTCTCCCCAAGCAGTGTGTATAGCCCCTTCTGGTGCTATGAAAGGTGGTTCTCAGGGAGAAGGTTTTCAAGTCATTTCCCCGTTTGATTTCTCTAAGTGCAGCAACCAGAGCATGCCGTGTCTTCAGCAATGAGGTCCTGTCAGCTAGTTCTGTTGGCCATCAAAAGAAATGCAAAAGCCTGAGTCATTTGGGAACACTCTGGGACTCCCTGAACAACTGGTAAGAAGGTATCCTAAACCTGACATTGAGATTTTCATTTAATAACTCATGTCTTCTAGGGGAAGCATTGTCCACCCCTATAGGGTACCGGTAAGAGCATCTTTAATTTGTCAAAGCAATTCTTGTTTGAATGTGGAACTTATTTAACAAAGGAATCCCCCTGCTGGCATTCTCTAGAGAATTCCCTTTGTGGATTTCAAATACTGATTGGAATTTCTAAAAAAAAAAAAAAAAAAAAAAAAACTAATGTTTATATGTGGAAAGAGTGTATTCCCATAAACCAGTCATCTTCCAGTTCAATTTTCAGAGACAATCATGATTGTCCTAGAACCAGGCAGCCTGTCTTTGAACCTCAGCTCTGGCTTTTACTAGGTCTGTGACCTTGAGCTGACCTCTTTCATTTCTGGAGCTGTGCACTAGCACTGATAGAACCTTCAAGGACACTGTGAATGATAATAATGACCAGGAAGGTAAAGAACAGGTCACAGTGAAGGACACATTCAGGACATACATAGGCCCTAGTACAAGGCAAACGCAGGACACAATGCTAAGTAGACAGCAGACACAGGAGTCACAGTGCAGACATGGAACATGGAAGGAACATGGAAGGGCACACACGGGGCATGTGTAATGGCATGCATGGGGCACATGTAAAGTACACAGGGTCTCAGCAACTGCTAAGCAACAGCAGCTTTTCTTGTTGCTCCCATGACAGAATCCCTTTAAGCCTTTGCTCCTGGCCCTGGTTTGGAGTCAGAGTCCTGTGCACACTTCCAGGCACCCAGAGACTCTGGCTCACATACTTGATGACCAGGTAAGCAGCTATGACAAACTGTGGAGGGTGGAGTGAAACATTCTTTTAAACCAACTCACACCAATTCCGTCAGTATTTTAATAGTGAAAACAACCTGAAAGCCTTATATAAATCATCGCACACACTATCAGCCATGCAGATTTAATTCAACTGCCTGGTTTCTTTCCCTTAATGATCATCTCCATGCCCCAGATATGAACTACATGCCTCAGATTTAAGGTTCAGAACAGCTCCATTGTCTGTGGTGCACACAAGCCACAGCTTGATCTTGGGTAACCATGCCCTTCCATAGTGTCAGGAACAACTTTTGAATTCTCAAAGTCCGGTATCTACTTTTCAGCTCCTTAAAATCCTTTTTTTTAATGACTGTTGGCATGGGAATCACAAGTCACCTCCTAGCAGCATGGAGGAATGACTGACTATAATCAGCTAGTGGTGCATGCGATGAGGGAAAAGCTTCTGGTGTGGCAAGCTTCCTTCACCCAAACTCATTTTAACAACTCAGAAGAGACAAACCAGCATTCCTCTGTTCCAGACACATGTCAGCTCCTTCCACCAAAACAGACAGCTACCAGCTCTCTCTCAACATCCACTCACCTGAAATTTGGATCTGGAGAACCTCCCCCTCTTCAGTGCTCAGCTGGATGGGAAGGAACATCATTTCATACCACCTGAGTGCATCACACTATCATGATTCGAGTAAAACCTCATCCAAGTAACTTACAACCTTAATCTACAGCCTCAGAGTAGAACTACTAGGAAGGGGGCCTTGCTTTATCCTGCTGGACTTAAGTAGATAAGAGGGGCAAGCTCTTTGACAACTATCTGTTCTCTCTATTCCGGGTGTAGACTGATATTGCCTTCCATCCAAAAATCAAAAGAAGAAGAAGCTCCAGTGTTGAGGGGAGAGAAGATGAGAAAAAAGAAAACAGGGAAACTGGGAAGACACAACATAGAGTGTCCACAGGGGCTTTCTCTAGATGTGCCAGAAGTAAGGTGAGCTTGGTCATTTCAAACCTAATATGTTCCTTCAAAGGTTTCTGGTGTTGTTTATAAATGATTTTTCCTGATCCTACCTCATGGTCCTCGGCTCCCTCAGTATTACCATGACAGGGTATACCACCAGGCTTGGTATATCATCCTTACATATTTACAAAGCACTGCTCATATTTTTATACAGGTAAGAGACATAGAACAAAATCATTGTCCTTAATCCTCAGGACTGATGTAAATATTTCCTAGCACATTCCCAAATTACTTCTACCATCACCAACCATTAGCTTTCCAAGGCAGATTGATACTGGCATAACTGCCACATTGTAGCCCAGGCTACTCTACAGAAACTACCATTTGGAGCCTACCATGGGGTCGTTTCTAGTTTTACTGCTACAGATAGATGTATGCTGCCAGAAATGTTCCAGTGCATACTCTGAGACACCCAGGTATAAGATCAAAGTGATTATTCAGGATGCAGAGGGCTCTCGCCTTCACACCATCAGAGGCTGCTGAACCATACTCCTCCTCCTCCATGTTCATGAGCCAACCTCTTGCCAACTAGTGGAAGTGCTTCTCTAGGCTTCCATCCCTAGAAGCTCTTCTGATTCTGGGTCCCCCCCCCCGCTGCATGTGTAGGAGAAGCATAGGGTCACCATCTTGCTTAGAATCAATCCTCTGGTAGGAAATGAGGCTCTGTGTATTTTATAGGTACAGTTTCCTGTTCTCAGGCACCTGGAATTAACCTTTTCCTATTCGGCTATTGGGGGTTATTGTTTTAACAAAAAATATATATAGGTAGGATTTTCTTTTTACTATTACTTCTTTAGGTTTGCTATTTTGTTGCTGTTGCTGTTGCTGTCATAAGCAACATGACCAAAAATCAACTTGAGGAAGAAATAGTTTATTAATCTTACAGGTTATAGTCCATCACGGAGGGAAGCCAAGTCAGGAATGTGAAGCAGGCACCACAGGGAAATGTTCTTAGGCTCACAATTCTTAGGCTCATCTTTCTCATACAATTCTTGTGTACCTGTTTAAAGAGGGTTCTGCCCATAGTGGGCTGCCCCACCTACATCAATTGCTCACTAAGAAAATGACCCCAGACATGCCTTTGGGCCAATCTATTGAAAGCAATTCTTCAATTGAGGTTCCTACTTTTCAGATATATCAAGCTGACAACCAAATTAGCCATTGCAACATGTATGACCCATACAAACTCACAGATTCTGTCATGACATTTTCATGTGCATATACAATCAAACCTTTCTTTTATTTTCTATAGCAAAGTTCTAACACTGGCTATAACTTCAACTATATCTTGCCATCTAATAGAAACAGTATCATGGCTTTCTTCTATGATTGTTCTCTCTCAGTTCTTCAAGTACATTTTAGAAGTGATTGGAAAAATTCCATAAAATGTTGTGTTAATTTTTTTTAATTGGAATTGCACCAGATTTATAAGTGAGTTACGGGAGAAAGCATACCCCTCCTCCTCCATGTTCATTGATCTGACTTGGTAACTGCTGGAGGCAAAGGTGTTTGTCCTCTGGAAGCTTCTTGCTTTTGTAGGAACACTTTCCTCTCCATCACTCAGTTGACCTCTCCTACCCACTTGGGGATGGGATCAGATATGCTCTTTTCCCAGCGCCTTTCCTGTCTTTTAGAGAAGAGCATCACTTCTGGAATCCATGGGGGTTTTTCCCTCCTTCCCTTTCTTATCCACTTCATCTGCACAGCACATCAAATACTCTCTCTTGGTACCCAGAGACCCTTTGCGCAGGATAAAGCTTGACATTCTTAGCCCGATTTATAAGACTTTCTTCACCTCCATATTTTTCTTTTGACCTCATCACCATCACCACTTGGCCCAACAGCTACCTCCCCAGTGCAAACACTTTATGAGACGCAGTGAGGCTGCCTACCTAGAAGTACCTCTTCCCTACATTCAACTAGCGGACTCCTATGGACTATCAGCTGCTATAGCGAGACCTTTGTGGGTCTTGGCTCTGAGACAGACCACATCATCTATTCTAACGGGACAATTAAAGAAATGGGTAATGGTAGAGAGCAGAAGAAGGAGAGTTATTCCAAGTACACACTAGAAATGGGAGCAGATATAGGCATATTCACCTCTGGGGTACGAACTAACTGATCTCTTTGAGTTTAGAGTTAGAATTTGAGCAAAGTGGCAAAAGGAATGCCTAACTAAGCAGTCTGGGTCAAGGTATGGTCTCTGCTCTGATTCTCCAAGGCAGCCAGGAGTCCTTATTGCTCCAAGAGAACAAGCCCATTCTCAGGAGGTTATGGCTCCTGCCCCCATGCAGTACCACATGTCCTTATCGACGAACTGGTCTATGCTGCCATACTCTAATTCCAGAAATCTAACGTGACTGTGGGATTAGGACTACAGTAGGACCTTCTGCATCTGGAGTAGGACAGTATAAAAATTGAGAGTCAGACCACTGGGTCCCTTTTATCTCTGCATCTTCACCCTCAAGGGGTGATGAGATAAATTGAGAGTCACTGCATTCTAGACAGACACCCCTTGAGTACCAATCATGCCTATGATGGGTAGACACCATCAGAAGCTACATCATGAATGGTTAAAGAAAAGGCAGTGGGCATTTGAAAGCAAAGCCTGGGCACAAAGACACAATTGTCCTATCTGAAAAACACTGAGGTCCAGCACATTCTGCTGGGCTGGGGGAGGGGCAGCTACACTTGTGTACTTGGCTACTCCTGGGCCCACCCCTTACCTCAATTTATCCCTTCTGCACAGGAATGAGCAGATCTGCTGAGGGAGGACTGGGGGTGATGTCTGCCTGTGGCAGAAGGCATGCATAAAAATGCAAATTCAGGCTCCTTCCCTTCCTCCACTCATACATCCTTCTCAGACAGATAAAAAGGAAAATGTGCCACTGAGGACGGAGCCCCTCTGGGTAAGAAAGCAATAGCAAAATGACAAATGCCATGTGGGTTTAAGCAAAGTCCCCCATGGTTACAGACCCATTGGGAAATGAGGCTGACAAATGCTCACCCCACCTCCTCCTTGCACCCGGTTCCTTTGAAATAACTTCAGCCTTGAAGAGGGAGAAAGAAAGAAATAACTCAAAAGATTTTTAAAGCAAAGTTTCTGTCTGCAAACCAAATGGGCTGAATTTTTATAGGCTCGTTTGGAAGAGCATGAAAAATCCAGTTGTTGCAAGGCAGGAGCCACACTCAGGAGGCTGGGAAGAGGTAGAAAGGGACCACCTGAAAGCTGGGCTCCTCTGCCTTCCTCCCACTCCTAGTGCCAAGCCAGCTCTCAGGTTCCTGCCCCTCCCTGAAAGCTGCTGAGCTCAGGGAAAGACTTCCTCCTCTGTGATGCTCCAGGGACAAAGAAGACACCGGAGAAAGACAGCTTCTACACTTTCAAGGGAGTTCTAGCCTATTAAATGTGCCAGTCATTTCGCTCCTTGCAGATTCTTCACCATGTGCCATTCGCTGTTCTAAACCCTTCCCTGTGTTTCTTCCTTCCATCCTCACAGACTTTCCAAAGGAGGCCATCTTTCTACCTCCATTTTACAGATGAGTAAACTGAGGCAGTCAAGAGTTAATCTTGTACAAGATGAAAGTGGCAGATTAAACACTAGTCTGGTTCAGAGTCCACCACACTACAGGGGGCCGCTGTCTGCCTCCTCAGTGTTGCCCTTTATTGGAGTATACACCAGTCCCAGAGATACCCTGGAGCGACACCTTCCAGGATATTGATGGGGATGTAAAATCACAGTTCCTTGCTGAATGGATGGTGCCTTATGTGCTCCTGAACAACCAGGGTTCAAAGGAATAACTTCAGAGCCCTCTGTAGATCACCTGCACAAGAATCTTCCTCTTCGGCTCAGCTCTGGAGAATCCCATCATACATGGCATGGTTCAACTCTCCAGCCTGTTCAGCAGTGACATTGTCAGAGATGGTCCACTGAATTTAACCAGACGTACAAGGGGCTACAGTGTACACAGTCCAAGTGACTCATACCTCAGATCACCTGCCTGCAAAAGAAACAAAGAACACAGAATGTCTGCACACCCACCTATAGTTATTTAGTAACTTGCATGGGGGGGGGGGTCAAGAATGAGGCACAAAAGAAATTGGCATGATCTCTCTTTTATATATATTTTATATGAGATTCACTCTTCTATTAGCTCAATCTGGCCTCTAACTTTTTAGATAGCTGAGGATATGACCCTCCTGCCTCTGTTCCTGAGTGCTGAGATTGCAGGCATGCTCTGTGCCTGACAATTTTCTCCTATAAGCTTCACAGTGAAGACAGGCCCATGCTTCTGAGAGCTACACGTTATCCAGGGTTTCTTCTTTACCCTCTCCATTGGAAACTTTCCAGTGCAGGCTACAAGCCGATGTAAGCGCCTCTGCTGACCAGGACAGGATGTGAATGACCTATTGTTTTTTTCCTCCTTGGTCAAGTCTGCAGCAGAGATGAGAGAGCATCCAGCCCCAGCCTTAGACTCCACACCCTGCGCTCCCTGCCAAGCACTCTAATGAACCTCATTCACTAGGAAAGACAATGGAATCCCCAAATGGCACCTGCTGCTCTAACAAGAACTGGGGCTGCATCTTTTGGCAGGCATTTACATGAGAACAGTCTGCATCAGGGGAGATTGCAAGGCACTGATGTGCTGTTAGAAGTTGGGAAGATGCTGTTTGGAAGGCAAATCAATGGTTAGGGATGTCTGACTGCCTTGAGAAAGGCCATGACTCAGTCCATCTGAAGCAACACAGATGCTAAGGCTTGGAAAGACTGTCCCATGACCTCTTGGGAATAGAATTGTCCTCCTAGGGAGACATATGGTTTGGTGGCATAGGATAGCAGGAGTGGAGCCTCTCACCATTCACAAAGGGCTGAGATTTCCTGTGACAAGTGACTTCTGTCTTTACAAAGGAAGCTTGGAAAGGTAATGTCTTAGATTAGTATTGGTAGCAATGTCATTGAAGTTAGTAGAGGAGATAGGTCTCTACGTGCGATGTGGCACGCAGAGAGAAAAATGAAAATAAAGTTAAGTAGTAAGGGTTGGATATAGGTCACACACATGCTAGGCCAATGATGTACCATTGAGACACACATTCAGCTTCTCACTGAAGGCAAATGCTCAATCTATGAGCTACATAACACAGAGAAACAGGAGGGTGAGCTGCCCAATGAAAATGCATAGAAAAGAAAAGACTGGGTGCTGTCCAGTGAAGGACTAAGGGCCTCACCACTAGATGCACAGTGGTTGCTTTGGGGAGTATCTGAAGAGGCAGTGGTGAGGTGTAAGGGAATCCTACACCAGATCCACCACTGGAAGGGCAGAGGCTAGGAGCTGATGAAAGGTTGACTTAGTTTCAGTTGTGCCCCTTTCTTCTTTACGGCATACTCTTGCCACTTTGGTCTTAAATTCATCTCAAAATGCTATTTCTGCTACTTGCTCTGCTTATGAACTTCTGCCTTACTGCGGGATAAGAGGAGATATAGGAAGTGGTGTCCTCGGTGTATGCATATATATGTGTTGTATATGTGTGACATAGGGAGATGAAGGTGTGTGTGTGTGTGTATGTGTGTGTGTGTGTGTGTCACAGAGAAAGATTTAAAGGTATATGTATAAGTATGTGTAGTGTAGTATGAAATGTTTATACGTGTTGTGACCATGTGTGTGTCTGAGAAAAAAGACAGAAAAAAATAAAGAAGTGTGTGTGATATGTGTCTTATGCATGTGTATGTATATGTATGCATGTATACATACACATACACATGGGGATGTGTATGTGATTATGATGTATGTTTCCTTGTATTTGTCTCCACTTGTGTATTTGTGGTGAAGTATATGTTTTGGTATGTATATGTGTGTGGTATGTCTTTGTGGT
This sequence comes from Micromys minutus, assembly GCF_963924665.1. Lineage (NCBI taxonomy): Eukaryota > Metazoa > Chordata > Mammalia > Rodentia > Muridae > Micromys > Micromys minutus. Next base: position 7,856,721 of record NC_137967.1, on the reverse strand, counting down.
ATGTGGAATATGCTCATATGTATGTTTAGTATGTGTATATGTTGTGTGTGACATGTGCATATGTATGTGTTTGATGCATCTGTATACATGTATGGGTATATATATGTGGTCTGTATGGTCTGTGTGATTTATGTTGTGATATATATATATATATATGTAGTATGTATATATATGCATGTGTGGTGAGTGTTGGTGGTGTATGTGATTATATGTATGTGTGTGTATGAGTGTGGTTGTATATGGGAGGTGGATCTAGAATAAAGCATACCAGAATAAAGGCAGCAGTTAGGAAAGAGCTGTTTGGAAGTGGCTTCGAAGTTCAGGATAAACAGCTTTGGTTGGAAGCATTTCCAATAGCAGAGAAGGGCAGAGTAAATGAGCATGTGCTAACACAGCTCTGGGACTGCAACATACAACAGCACTGAGAAGTGAGTGGGCAGAGCAAATAGCAGAATTCCATTTTACAGACTGAAGTCAAGGTCAGGAGCAAGGGCGTTGTTACACAGTGGGGCAAACTCTCAGCAGAGAGTGTGGAGAGAGCCCACATCAGTATGGCGGATAAGTTACCAGGTGGTCCCGTCAGGACTGCTGATGCAAACACGAAATATAATCACCCTGTAGGAATCCTGAGACACTCATCTCTGGGTACTGAGACTGTGGTGGTAGCTTCTAAATTGTGTTTATGGGAATCATTTTACCGGAAGAAGTCATAATTCACCCTTGATCAATAACCAATCAATCCACCTGCTTTGCACATCACAAAACCTCCAAATCCGTCCACAGAGAGGAAAGAGGGAGGAAGGCAATATGTGTACTAGAAAGAGATGACAGAACGGCAGATTAATGCAAGCACTTAGGCTGCTCATTACATAAGCGTTGACCTTTTTTTATTATTATTTAACGGAAACATTCCGTGTGATAATGCTGAGTCTATTAAACAAAAAAAGCTGGGGAGGGCGGTACAACTTGTAGACTCAGCTTGAAAACAATGGGCAGAAAGAAGTCAGTACAGCTGAGTGTCTGCTGACTGCCTCTCTTTCCAGGCTACCTTATCCTAATACCTGCAGTCTCCGCACCAGCAACAGAGTCTGATAGAAAACCCGAGCCTTAGCCTCGAGGCTCTCAAAGGTATCTGTCATGCTGAAAATTGAAACAGTGGCTTCCAACACAGAAATGTGCCAAGTCCCAGGCTAGACTGGAATTATTTGTGCCATTCCAGAGCAGAGATGAGGCTGAGTTGTAGCAGGTGGTTCCTCCGGGTGGGGAGATGGGGCTCTGGAAAGATTAGCCTGAGCGATCCAACAAGACTCCTGTCCCCTACTTCATCAAGGTGTCTGTAGCCCTGACTTTCTACAATAAGTCAAATATTTTATTGTGCAGAGTCGTCATCTTCTCTGAGGCCATGTCTAGCCCCCTGGTCCCCTGTAATACCTCAGATCCACAGGATGGTCTCTAGGAACCCCAGGCTACTTTTCCAGTCTTCATAAGGTTCCCAGAAGGACCTGTCCCAATCAACCCAGAAAATCCATCCTCTGCAGACTAACCTGGCCTGGAAGTCTGAGCCTTCAGAAATGTCATCCACAATCATCACAGGAAGGACCATGTTTCCTCTGTTGCCGACAGTTACCAGAGTGTCCCTCATGGAACTATCTGGAGCACTTTACTCCAGGACTTCTTCTCTGAGCTCAGCCACCTCCACCTGACAGGGTGGGAAGGAGGGGGCTGGGAGCTTACTGGTTGTCTCTTGAACACCAGCTATCCTGGCTCCCAAAGCCCATGTGTTCCACTCAGCACAGCTCCAGAGGCCAACAGCAACCCCTATCCCTGGGTCTCATCCCATATTAAAGACACGTGGCCCTGCTAAATAACTGATCTTCTCCTCTGCGGAGACAAAGATGATGTAGGTCCTATTCTTTCCAGCCACCCGGTCCCTATGGCAGAGCAGAGGACGAACAAAGGATGGAACGGAGGATGCTTTGGAATCCAGGACTTCCAGTTGCCATATAGAAGCTTCCAGTCTCCCAAAACTGACATTTCTTGAGAGGACAACACTCTAACGTGCCGCAGAGGGTGATGTTCAGCACTGCCCCAAATACACAAAGGCAAACAGGTTGCCATAAACAATGATTTTCTGGCTTTCTTGTTTTGGTTTTAGTTTTTTCCCGTTTTGCAACCAATTTATTTTCTGTTGGGGCTAAACTGGCTAAACCTGATTCTCTCTGTGTGTCCCTGTGTAACCCCCCCCTCTCAGTGTGTGTGTGTGTGTGTGTGTGTGTGTGTGTGTGTGTGTGTGTGTGTCCTCTCCCTACCCCTTCCCCCATCAAGAAATTCCCATGGCACTGGTTCCATTAGCAAACAGTTAAAGGTGACATATTGTGTTTAAATAGTCTCCTGGGGAGTGACAGATGGCAGCCTGGATGCAGTAAACAGGGAACCTGCACCCAGAGGGCAGAAGAGGCTAGGCCCTATTGCTGGAGCAACATTAATGAGCCTCGGAAATCTGTGCACAAGAGCTACCTTCTCCTCCTGGAGGAAGGAAGACTTCACCTCTCCAGAGTGTCTTAGGGACTAGGAAGCCGTGGTTAGTCCCTATTCAGTTGAGGCAGAAAGCAAAGGCCTGCGGTGTGGTCAGAGAAGCCCTAGCGCTGGCATGTGTTTAGGGGTTGTTCACCATGCTGTGACAGAAGCAGTGACAGCTGGACGGTGGCACAGTCAACACCTTTCTGGTTAATTAACTAAATACATATTGTCTGTAGCCTCTGTGTGAGTAGATTTTTGGATGAAAAGTGCCAATTTTCTTACATTTATATGTCCGAACTTCCTTTCCTTGGTGGCTCTCACTTGCCTTTTTCTCATCTGTGAAGTGTAGTAAATTTGTGGCTTAGCTGAAAGGCTCAGAGTGACGGGGACAGAGAACCACTGATTTAGACAAATGATAGCCCCTGGTTCCTGGAGACTTACCTCTCTACTCATTTCCAGTGCTTAAGCAGCAGCCAGACCTAAAGGAGACACTGCTGATTCCGGTGCATGGATCACACATGTTTATCTGTTACACATTCCCTAGAGCCTGCTTCATGCTTAGGAATAATGTATGTTAGGGATAGGGAGGTGCCTCAGAGGATTAAAGCACTTACCAGCAAGCCTGATTCTGAGTTCAATCCCTCACACCTAAATGGTAGAAGATCTCCTGAACAATACCCTTCCAACACATACTAAATAAAACAAACAAATGTAATTTTCACTTTTCTTTCATGGCTCTTGGTTAAGTCTACCACACTCCGGTATGAACAGCCCCTAACTCAGGAGTATATGGACAGCACAAATTAGACTTCACGGGCATTTATTTTATAAGTAAATATGAAGTTTGGTTAGAGTTGAGGTAGAGGTGAGGTGGGGAGATATAGGTGGGTCTGGGAGGAGTAGGGAACAGTAATGAGGAAATAAACATGCTAAAATGCATTGCATGAGATTAGTTTATATTTTTGGTAGCTAGTCTTCAATGGCCGAGCTGAAATTTTCAGATTTCTCCTACCCTGAAATTTTCAAAGAATTAATAAAAGTATTTTTTTTAATCAGTCATGTACCCTGACTGATGTTTGTTTCTTCAAAAATTCCCTTCTTGCAGTTCCCAGTGTGTTGTTTTTAAGAGGTGGGACTTTTGAGAAGTTGAGATTCCTGTCTGTATGAATTGGTTTTGTATTGCTCTGACCAAAACGCCAAACAAAGGTACGAAAAATATATTCTGGTTCATGGTTTCAGAGATACCTGTCCACAGTTTCTTGACCTCTGGAGTTTCTCGTTGTGTAACATAGTTTTCTCTAAGATTGAAACATTCCATCCTGAAGGAAGAACCTTAAATCAAAAGGGAAACAACAGGAAATGGCTTTCAGGAAGTTCCTAAAACTGACAGGATTCACGAAGGCCCCTCCCCCCAGTGTAAACAGTAAAGGTGGATTAGAGTCACTTTCAGAGAAACCAATCTGCAAAGATGACTTTGAGACCAGACCAACGGTCTGGAAGAGTTTTAGACCAACCAAGGGAAGGACTTGGGAAGGACACTCTCCAACATGTTGTATTGCTTGCAGGCTGTTCAGTGTGTATCCCTGATTCTCAGCTTTTGTAAGCTGTCATCCATGCTGAGATGACCTTTTGTGACACAGCTGTCTATGAGTCATTTTTACTCCTTTAAGTAACCTCTCACTCATAAATAACCTTAATAAAACTCACTAGTTCTCCAAGTTGAACTTTAGTGGTATCCATACTCTAGTCTGTCATGGGACCCCATTCTGGGGTGAGTACAAATATATACATGTGTCTCCCTTGGAAAAGTCTTGTCACAAACATTTCAATAGAACATGATGGTGGGGAGCATGTGGCAGAAGTAAGCCATCCACACTTTGGCTCACAGGAAGCAGGAAGGGAAATGGGAGAACCAATGCCTGCTAGCTTTCTTCTTTTCCCTTCTGTTCTATTCGAGGCATCAGCCCACGGCACACTGCTTCTCCCATTTAGGAGGGTCTTCTGCCATCAGCCAACCCTCCCTGGAGATACCCTTAGCAATGATTTCAGGGGTGTGTCTCACCAGTCTCCCAGGTGATTCTAAAACACCTCAAGTTGATTGGTAGAAAGCAAATCCGAAAATTACTTCCAGGTTTATAGTTTAATATTTGGTTCCACTACCTCGTGGAGCCTATGGATTCTTTGGGTTTAGGAAGTAGGACTTGGATGGTAAAATGGGTCACAGGGCCAGGCATTTGAAGGTAGTACCAGCCTCTGGTTCCAATATACACTCTGCTTCCTGATCCATTCTCTGTGTAAAGCCAGCAGGCTCCTATGCCCACCTCCGTCCCTTCTTTCTTTGCCACTCTGGGCTGAAGACTTAAAGAAACTGTTCTGTAAGTTGTTTCTCAGATATTTTGGTCTTGTTGGTACAAAGTGACATGGGCTTGGGGGGTCCCTCAGAGATTCACCATGAATGTGAATAAGGTCTTTATTTAGGTCCTGGCACCAAGCACCTGGCATCAGGACTGTACCTGAGAGCACTTCCAAGATGTAGCTATATCATCCCAGGGCTTATAAACATAAAATCCAGTTACAACTCAGGGATGAGCTAGCATATGTGCTTTTTGTTAGCAGGTCTTCATTTTGTCACAAATGTGTACAGGACCCCTTGGTTATCTTGAGTAAAGATGCAGTTTTTACAAAAGTTGAAGTAACAGTCTTATGACCCACTATCTTGCAAGAGCAGCAGATTTTTATAAAATCAGTTAATTTAAAAATAGTCTTCAATGTCTGGGAAAAGGGGAAGTGGGCGGCTACAATACAGCCTTTGCAAGTTAGGGGTTTATATGCTGGAGACAATTTTTTGGCTTTCTGGTCTTTCAAGCTTAGTAAATTTAATCTTTCAATGTAATGCTAACCATCACAAAACATAGCCAACAAACTCACCCACAAAGGCTCCTTCTGCTGAATAAAGAGGCCAATCAGCACCACAGGAGACATGGATACGTATCACACAAGCCACTGACACCCTGATATGTCACCTCCTAGTGTCTGGAACTACTATCAACTTGACCTGGGTTAAAAACACCCATTAGACACACCTCTAGAAATGTCTGTGAGCTTTAATTGAGGAGAGAGGTCCTGCCGTGCCTGTGGATATCTCCACTTGGTATGTGTTGGAGTCCTGAGCTGGACGTCAAGGAAGCAATGACATAGTGGCGGTATTCATCTCTGTCTCTTTACAAGTACAATATGGCCGCTGCCTCATACTCCTGCCAACCTAGGTAGAAAGCCTATTTCCCCAAAGTTTTGCCTTCCATGAGCTGAATAAACCTTCCCTTCCTAAAGATGCCCTTGTCAGGTGTGTTGTCACAGTAAAGGGACAAGCAACAAATGTAGTGTAGACACAGCACACTGATGAGAGGGCCTGACTGTAGGAAGCCTGTTTGTCCAGTGACACTCGCTAAGGGAATGTGGTAGCCTGTTTCTTCCCACCCTACCCCTGATTTGTATCCTGCCTCAGGGGTCTCACCTTGCAGGACCCCTTCACCAGAACCTCCCTACCAGACCGCAAGATGAAAAGTCCGTGGTCAACAAAACCTGCTGTGTGGACTGAGAGGGCCTAGTCTCGTTGGTGAGATGAAGATCCCAACTCTTCTGAAGATTACCCATCTCTTGCATCTGCCTCTCATCTTCCCTCACTCAGACTTACTGTTTCATTCCCCAAAGAGGGAATTGTTCATGAGAAAGTGACAGAAATTTTGAGACTGTTTTGTTTCCCTTTGTCTCCCACAGAGGCCATGATTTCCTTGATGTTTAGAACAAGAAAGGTCCAAGTCCCATCCTTTGTAAGTGAGAAGTATTGATACTAACTACAACTCAAACCTGAACCTGGAACATAAAGGACATAATAAGGAGGCTGGTGCCCAGCTCAGAGTTAACAGAAGCATCAGAAGAAGCTGAGGGTTTAACATTTTAGTAGAAAAACTTAGGGGCTGGAGAGGCAGCTCACTGGTTAAGAGCTCTTGCTGCTCTTGCAGATAATCCACATTCAGGTATTAACACTAGCTCAGAAACACCCTTAACTCTGGTTCCAGGGGATGATATGATGTCCTCTTCTGACACTAGAGGGGATTTCTATAGGAAGCATACAAACCACAGTGTGTGACTGTTGGGTCAAGTGGGGGTTGACAGAAAGGAGTCTACTTTGTATAGCTGCAGAAAGCAGGTAAAAAGAAGGGAAAGGCTGAACCGGTTCTGCAGCCCATGAGGAGATCCAGGTCACTAAGTAATACACAGATTTGAGATCCAAACCCTGGGAAGGCAAGTCTTAGAGTCATGTGTAAATGATGCCAACATTTTCTGGAAGGATGCCTGAAACGATTACAGGAGCCCCTGTGTGCCCAAGATAAAGACATTCCCATTCCAAACATCTGGTCAGCACTGCACACACAGGAGCCCAGTATAGGATCAAAACACAAGGGGGTAACCGTAATTTTGATAAAAATCTATACGTGACCCTGAGCTACTGATAGGTGGATAGATCCTCAGTCCTTCTTCTTGTGAGAGAAGAATAACGGGCTGCTCTGCAGGGTCCTAAACTCCATCTGTATCCTCACATCCCCAGGCCCTACAGTTCTACTGTATGTGTTCAAGCTTCCACAGTTGTGCAGAAAGCTCAGGATAAGGATGCCCAGCCCAACTTTCCAATGTATTAACAACTTAACTCAGTAATTTAAATCAAGTAAGGCAGGCATGGTGGCTCACTCCTTTAATCCTAGCATTTGTGAGGCAGGTGGATTTCTGTGAGTCTGAGGCCAGCCTGGTCTGCATAGAGGGCTTCCAGGATAGCTGAGAAACCCTGTCTTAAAAAAAAAGAAAAGAAAAAAATAAATAAACAAATCTCAAATAGCTATAGTAGCAGTAATAGAAGCTAACTCTATTGAGATTCTAAGCCAAACACTGTTGTCAGAGATTTGCACAATTAATTTCATAATCCTTTGAGGATTTCCTAGAGAACTTCCTCAAGCAACCAGCAAATAGGCAGAGCTGGAGAGAGACATTATGGATGAATCATTCTGGCCCTGAGGTACACGATTCAGCAGGACCCAGTGATGCCAAAGTTACCATGTCCATTTCACAGATGAAGCAACTGAGACCTGAGAAGGTCAAGAGTTTATCTGAAGTCACATTTTCCCTGTAGCCAGGGCCACCCAGCCCATCCCCTTGAGGTATGTGTCAGATGTACCTTTGTTATATCGTCACAGGACTGTCTTGGGAGGCTAGCAGTCCCTCTGAACTCCATACCTGCTGTACAATTGATACCATCAGCCTGCAGGGTCCTAGTTGCTTGTTTCTATTCCCAGACAGTTACACAGTTGGGGTCAGGAAGGAAACTGAGAAAACTCATGTCAGAGACAAAAGCTTCAAAACAAAACCCTTATTTTCTGACCTCTCAGGAGAGGGGCCAATTTGGGATCTGAACTATGTCCCCAAGGGGAAGCTGTATTGCATTTTTAAAGGGTGAACAACGATGGGAGCTTGGGTGAGCTTTGGGAACATACAATCATATTTTGATATTAAGAGTTAATCATAGGAGTATTTGTAGAAGACTGGGCTTCCACCAGGACACATGGCTACAAAGCCTTTAATTCATCCTTCTAGACTTTGGAGCCAGAATCCAAGGTCCTTAAGTCATCGTCCTGACATTTGGTCCCAGGAGGTAGGAGCAGAGGATCAGGCCAGCTGCATACAGTTAATGAGAACTTGGTTGGCATTGGATATATATATATTTATAACCCAGGCACCTTAATTAAGAAAACAGCAAGTTTGACATTCTTTTACCAGTTTAACCAGTAAGCAACATTTAAAGGGCCAAGATAGAAGGTCCCTAGCCTAGGAATTTGAACCTGGCTTGATCCTGTTAACAAAATGTGGATCAAAAATGGAAGTCTTACCTTGCAGATGGATGGGTCCTGACAGCTCTCTTAGAATACCCTTCCTTGGGGAATGAGGTATGTGCACGCTGTTTGCCCAGTGACCAACCCTATTGATCTCAAGGGGGCTTCCATTCCCAACAATAACTCATAGACCATTCCATGCATCTTTCCCACCAGCAGAAGACTACAGACACAGTGAGAGTGTAAGATTCCCCCACCCTTGGTCAGTGCTACTTACTTCCATATGCCCCAGAGTGAGACACCGAGACACAGATCGATGCAAAAGCAAGAGGTTTATTTTCCAGCAAGTCGAGATCAACCCTCAATTAGTCCCTCAAGGCAAGTGACTAGAAGGAAATCCCAAATGGCTATTACAAGCAGTTTTCATACTTTTCAGGGGTACAGGTTACATCAGCAAGGTTACAGTTTAAACTTATTGGTTAAGCGTATTGACCTTCAAATCTATTGGCTAGCAAGCCTGGGCAGATGATGAGATGCATTTGACTCTCTGAGACTTTCCAGAGGGTCAGGTGACTATCAGTCAGTAGATTCTGCGTTTTTTCAAGAATGTTCTTGCTACTTCCGAGAACTGTGGGTGGAGAATGGAACTTGGCCTAGCCTTGGGTTGAGGCAGGTGGGTGTAAGGCTGGCAAAGGCCCCTAGATTCCTTCATCAATGAGTCTGCATCCAACACTACTGGTTTTGTGTTTAGCCTTACTGTCTATCACTTTCTACCATCTTCACAAGCTCAGAGAAGGAAGGCATGGTTGTTTCTTGCTTACTGGTAAAAATCTGAAAAATATGGTTTAGTCCCATGAACTGAAGTTTTTTAAAAAGAAAGAAGCAGAAAATGGAGCTTAATAGTTTTATTCAGGTGCTATAATGAGACAAGGAGACTAGAAGCCAACCCTACACCAGGCCCAAAGGCTCTAAACTATTCATGCTTTACCATCAGTCACCAGAAATGATTGAATACCAAGTCTATGTCTGTCACACACAATTGACAGAGTGCCTTAGTTACTGCTCTGCTGTGAAGAGACACCATGATTAAGGCAACTTAGAAAAGGAAGCATTTAATGAGGGGTTTGCCTACAGTTTCAGAGGATTAGTCCTCTGATCATCCTGGTAGGAAACATGATGGCAGGCAGAAAGGCATGGAGCTGGAGCAGTAGAGATAGCGCTCACATCTGATCTACAAGAGACTGAGCTTGGAACTTCAAAGTCCATGCCCAGTGACATACCTCTTCTAATATAGACACACCCACTCCAACAAGGCCATACATCCTAATTGTCCATCAGATGGGAACCAGACATTCAAATATGAGTCTATGGGGCTATTCTCATTCAGACCACCACAGGTAGGCAGACAAATACCAGAAAGAGCCAGAAGCAGAGAATGTGCTTATGTGAAACCATATGCAAGACAGGGTGTTACTCCAGCACCTATTGATGATTGGAAGATATGTGTCATTCACTTTCCACAAGGCCCTTCCTATAGAAGACCAAAGCGCTCATGATCCATAAACCAGTCCTTTTCCTTCATACAATCATACATTATATAAACTCTATTCCTAACACTCTTCCAGTAGAGAAAGGCAGATGCCAACATGTGTCTCATTTCCACAGCAAAGCTATGGTAAGGTCAGGGCCTTTTTTATTTATAAGCAATTCATAAGCCAAGCCACTTTCCTGTGTCCTGGATGGGTTGCAGCCTATCCAGACCCAATTTTGTTGTGTTTCAAATGCTTGGTCCTATGGGAAAGGGCTTGAAAAAGTTGAGAAGCAGTTCTCTGAGTTTTCTTCCAAGAGCAGGTCACATTAGTATGGTTTTGGCTCTTCAGAATCATAACTCTGATATTTGTATCTCCATTCACACAAGAGACAAAACAGAGACTCTAATAAAATGTTTTCCTTCTGGCCCCTTGCAGTCAACACACATAGACCTTCAATACAGATCTTCAAGTAATAATCACCAAAGGTTAGTGGCAAGGACTTTTTCAGCTTATGTTTTTTTTTTAAAAAAGAAAAATCCCCTTGCCTCCCTGTCCCTGTCCAAGTTCACACCCCGACACCCTACCATTTTGTCTTTAGACTCCCAAAACTAGACCCTGTGCTGAGTCCAACATGGCCTTGATGGGGACAGAATGAAATGGTTCTTGCCCCTGCGACAGGGCAGCTGGTAAGGGCCTCCAGGAGCATTGATGTCTTCTATGGGTATAGGGCTTGTTTGTATAATAATGTACATATTCTGTGTTCCTCCTTTGAGGAATGTCCTCCCTGTTAATATTAATAACTCCATGGTAATCAGAGATGGCACAAGTCTGGAGGTGAAGGTGTGCCTAATGTCTCAGCAAAATAGCAAATACTGGAACCCTCAGGACAGCCTTAAAGCTGTGGAAAGGGACTCTAAAAACATGAGTACGAAAATATATAATTTCTAAACTATGCAAAAATATAAGGATGCAATATGAATTCTATAAGGGGGCTTCATAGATCTAAAGCAGCAAAGGCAGCTACACTGTGAGCCATCTTGTCAGAAAGCTACTAAAGGAAAAGACCAAGAGACTTAGAGAATGGTGATCATAGGATCCACCCAGCTAAGATTTTGATTATTCTTACAAAGGCCAACAATTCCTGAGTTAATGGGTAGCCTGGGACAAAGCAAGGTTAGGCCCAGATGTAGTAGAGATGGTAATTTCAGGACCCCATCCTACCCAGCTAGCTTATTTTCTGTGCTTAACAGAGACAAATAGATCTCTTGGATTCTTTTGCAATGTTAAAAAAATGTATGCATGCTGTCTCTTAAGATCTAAGGGCTAGGGTCAAGGGATAATCAAAAGGAAATCTAGAGTAAATTACTGGATTGATATGTAAACTAAAAGACTGAACTTATGACCTGTAGTGGATGAGCTATCCAGGGAATTTTTTTAGAACAGCAAGGGAGAACTGCTTGAAGAACTATCTCAAGCAGAAGATAGGATGCGCTGTTTGGAGATCTCCGAAGAAAGCAGATCATAGAGAAGGGAAGCAGAACGGAGAGAAGGCAGGCTGGAAATCTGTCTTGAGCAAAGCATTCCACCCAGCATTTAACTTTGAATAGTTTGCTTTTACCACTTCTCTCAGAAACCCTTTCCAAGCCAAGAATGGCCACTGGCAACACTGTATCACAGACTCCAACTCATGAAGCTTTGTTTTTCCTGTAGGGTCTTACTATGTAGCCTAAGCTGCCCTGGAACCAGAAATCCTCCTGCCTCTGCCTCCTAAGTACTGGGATAACAGGATGGACACACCACAGCCTACCCAAGTCGCAAGCATTTTGCTTTCACTCCATTTGATAAGTAACAGGTATTGTTCAGGCTTGTACCAGAAAGTAAATAGTAATTTGAGAGGACTTCTAGAAAGCAGGTTGACTGTCTCAATGTTGCAAGAAACCAAAGGAAAGGAAACAGAGAAAAATAATAGGGAATCACTGTCCCAGTATGCAGTCTGCGCTCTCTCTCTCTCTCTCTCTCTCTCTCTCTCTCTCTCTCTCTCTCTCTCTCTCTCTCTCTCTCTCTCTCTCTCTCTCTCTCTCTCTCACACACACACACACACACACACACACACACACCTACCTCAGCAGGCTTCCTCTTCTCCTTTGACTGTACAGATGATTGCCCCAAAGTATTTTTAAGCTGGAGAGATTTCCTAGAAGCTGGAAGAAAAACAACAACAACAACAACAAAAAAAAAAAAAAAGAGCTCAAAACTGCTCATGGCAGGAGGTCCAAGTTATTGGCAGAAAGCCAGCAATCCAGGTTTTGGTAATGAGTTTCTTCCAAGCAAATTGGCTCATTATTACCCATTTTCTGTCAGCTCTTGCTGAGTCCTGATCTGTTCCCTGCTTTGGTTCAGGTCATAGCACGAGGCACACAGGGGTCACCAGATCCACCTTCTATGCCAGATGCCCAAGATGTTACCAAGGAAGCAGGAGGAGAAGGAGGATGACTGTGTCCAAGGTATTAGAGCATTGGGTTGAAGGCAGAGAGCAGAGGGATGCTAAAGAGATTTGTAATGAAGTGTTATAAAAACAGTTTGATTGAAAGAGCTTTCATGTCATGCAAATGAACGCTCTGTCCCATGATTCATTGCTATCAGGAGAACTGAATTTGTCCAGCCCAGAGGAGAAATGACTAATGGGAGGCATAATAATTGTCGATTTCTACCTGCAAAGAATTAATCAGGAGGCTCCAAGAGGCCACTTGGCGGCCACACCATGTGGATGGCTGAAGTAGGCAGTGTGAGAGGAGCCAGGGAAAATTAAGCTAAACAGCAGGAGGGGTTTTACTAACCCAGGAGTCCCTGAGAAGAAGCTGTCATGTCTACAGCAGAATCCAGGGGGAAGATTAGCTTCACCTGTATGAAGGCAACCTCGGGAATAGAGCTCTTGGCAGAATCAGTGGCTCTAATGATGCCGAGAAGCCACTGCCCACCCTGGTGCTCTTCGGGCAGCTTAAAGAGAAGTCTTCATTCCGTTCGGACAAAATTTCCGCTACTGATTGAATTCAACCCATCTTGGAGCTTTGACTACAGAAAAGGTTCCCATTTCTTGCCCAATGTGGGACTCTGAACCTTGCTTCTTCACAGTCAGTGTGGGGGTTAATCTCCATTACCGCCTTGACTGGATTTGGAATCAGCTGAGAAGTGGCCCTCTGGGTGTGTGCGGTTTCCACATAGTGTTAACTAAAGAGGGAAAAACCTACCTGGACTTAGGTGACATAATTCCTCGTCTGATGGCCCAGACTGAATGCAATGGGGAAAAGAAAAAGTTCGATGAGTTCCAGAAACTGTCTGCTTTTGGTCCTACATGATCTGATCCTTATGCTTCAGATACCAGAGCCGTGGACCATTTCCACCACCAAACTGTCCCCATCACATTGTGTTCCCAAAATGTAAACAAACCTTCTTCCTTAAGTTGCTGCTTTTCAGGTATTTGATCCCTGCAGTTAAAAAAGAAAAATGAATACAGGAAGTGTTTTTTGAGCACCTATTATAAGTCAGGGGGCAATATGAGCAGCATCTTGTATTTATGACCTAGGGGAATAGGTTAGGCAGATGTCCAGGAGAGTCATGTTTCTTGGCCAACTTCATTAAGGTAGTGCCCACTGAGGATCAGGCAGCGAGCAATACACTTCCGGTTTTCAAAGAGGGCTTCTAACAAATCAGCTCCCTTTTAAATTCAACATTGACCAGAGATGATTCTGAAGGTTCAAAGCTCTCATTCCTCCTGGTACCTCTCAGCTCAGTAACTACAAATCCTAACATTTTTATCCTTTCAGTAATGTTTCAGATTGATGTAAAGATTGAGAGCCACAACACAAATCCAGATCTCCAGTGTTTTCTGATAGTCGAACAAACCGTGTCAGGTCTCTATCTTCCCATGAAAGCAGACTGCCCTAACTGAGCCAGACTGCCAGAAAAAATATCTGTTTCCTTTGCCACAGTCCCCACTGCTCCCTTTTGGTGTACTGTTAAGCTGTGTCATCCTCTTGTTTCCTATGCTCAGATTCTGAAGGAAACAAGGGCTAATTTTAATGCCAACCCAGAGCTAAAGGTCTAGAAATGCAAACTGGTAAGCCTGTATTCACTTAGAAATGCTTCTAACCAGTTATAACTTGGGGTTTCAATGTGGTAAATATTCTCAGTAAGCAGTCACTTAGAAACCATTTCTGTCTTTGGAAACCTACCCTCAAAGGATGCAATTTCCCTGCATGTCTGGCCAGCCCCAGGTGAGGATAATTAAGCTCTGTCACTCAACTGGTTTCCCCTGTGGCCAAAACCACCGGACAGTGAGAACCTCATCTGGTGGTGCTGACTGTGCTCTCAACCCAAGTTAGGGTCACTGCATCTACCCCACACTTTCCCCAAGTTGATTTCAAACCTCTATTTTAAACAAGCGACTCTTACACACACACACACACACACACACACACACACACACATTTGAGCCATAGCAAGCTGCTGGCAAGCGTGCAGTGTGGCAGTGTAGAGGTAGAGGTGGAGGGGAAAGATGGAGGTAGGAAGATGAAGCATGCATGCAGTTGATGGTGACTGCTGAGGAACAGCATCAGAAGAAGGGGTATATTCTGTCTGGGTTTACATTCCCCACTGCTCCAGCAGATGAGAAAGCCTCTCACAGTGAGTTGAGTTTGGAAGACCTAGCTAAAATGAGAGTAGGGTATCCGTGTTATCATGTGAGGACCTATGTGGTTTGTATGCCTTTTAGCATTTGTTTTATAAAATTAGAGGCGCCAATATTTGGTGTGTCAATGTTTACAATGGTCGTTTTTTTTTTTTCCTTCTTAATGAGTTCTCTTTATTAATATGTAAAGTCTATTTTTATCTTTTCTAATTCCTCTTTCCTTGAAGTTTACTCTGTCAGATATAAGGATAGCTATATTTGGCTTGCGTACAGTTTCTGTTTCCTTAGTAGCTTGCTTTTTATCCTTTGACATTGAGTTTGGAGTATCTTAACTGGTTGAGTGTTTCTTGGAGACGGTATAGTGCAGATAGTTCTAGGTTTTTATGCCACATCTTTTTAGATGTAATCCGAAGCTCACCTTGGTTTATTATAGAAATAGGTTTACAATTTTCTATAAATTTGTTAGTAGACATTCTGTTTTGCTGAACTATTGCTATTTTATTTTTTTCCCTTTTCCCGTTCCTGTATTTCTTTTGTTTATTTGTTTGGTTTTATTTTTGAGACTGGCTTTCTCTGTATAGCTCTGACTGTCAAGGAACTCACTTTGAAGCTCAGGCTGGTCTTGAACTCACAGAGATCCACTTGCCTCTGCCTCCTGAGTACTGGGGCCATACCAGCAGGCTTCCTGTACTACTTTTAAGAGTTATTGTGCTGGGCATGTGTGTTTCTTTCCTGTGTCTAGATTATCTGTTGTTTTCATGGCATGTACATGTTCATGGACTCACACAAAGGAGGTTCTTTTTCTTCATCTTGGTCTAAGAAGCTGTCTGAAAAGCCCAAGAAGCCAGAAAAAGCAGTTCCCAAATAAGCAAGTCCTCCTGGGTATGAAGCCCTATGATATTGCATATCTGTCAAAGCTGTATAGCCATCCCCCACAGAGCAGGCCTAACCACACATCCCAAGGGTAGAAAGGCATGGCAGGACAAAGGTCATGGTTTGTTACAAACACACAATACCATGGAATTGCAACTTTCTAATCCCTCACAGAAATTCTACTTGAAGTTGGATTTTCATCTTCTTCTCACCCTTTACCTCTAGTAGTCAAGCATAGGGTCTGTGGGCAGACCCCTTCACCTGCTAAATCTTCTAACTGTTAGGTAGGCTCAAGGTTTGTATTTGGAGAATTTTCTTTTGCAGACAGAGGTACACTAATAATTCTCCCTACTGCTTATTTTGTTCTACCCTTTTTAAATAAAGCCCGACATCCCCAAGCTGCAGAAAACAAATTTTGGGCAATAATAGCAGGCAATTTACGGTGAGAGATGACTTTAACAAAAAAAAATCATACAGTTCAGCGAGGGCTGGTGGGTAATATTTGCACTGGTATGTGTGACAGCATTGTCAAGGGGCTGTCAATCCTTGGCTGTGTTCTGTCTCGCCAGGAGGCCCCCTGTAACTAACTGAGGGCATCTGGTTCCCTAATTTCTTCTTTCCTGAGTTATTTATGACAGGGGATGAGGGCAGGAACCCAACACTCTATTCTGTGAGTCACTTAGAAGTAGGGAAAATAAGGGTGCCACACCAACGCCCATTCCCCTCCAGAGCCTACTTGGCTAGCTCCAGACCCTGATATCTGGGGTTGCTGTGACTGGGAACTGAAGTGGTATCACTGTGACTCTGGTCTCCCATTCATATGGTTCCACAGGCCTCAGAATCCTGTCAAATGTCTCCATCCACCCTTCTTCTTTTCACCTTCCTCTTTAGCAGGCCTGGTTTAAGGCAGGCTTCTTTCTCCCTTCTGTTAGGAAGCCTATGGTCCAAATCAGAGCAACATAACTACTGTCTACATTGTTGATCAATGGGTTGTGCCCGGAGACCACATATCCTCTTACCCCTTGACATGCACAATGTGCCTACTGCATTTATTGAGGGTCACCTTCAGGAAAGGGTTTTGTGAACAATTTTTACAGAAGGGTCACTGCCTCTGCCCTTATGAAGACCTTCACTCATGGGAGTGGGGTGAGAGAGAGAGAGAGAGAGAGAGAGAGAGAGAGAGAGAGAGAGAGAGAGAGGAGGTTGTCCCTACAGAACTGATCAACAAGAAAGCAACGTGCAGGTCAGTACACACTTAACCACAATATCCACCTTAACCTCTACAATAGTCCCTGTTATTTATTTATTTATTTATTTATTTATTTATTTATTTATTTATTTATTTATTGGATCATAAATGTTTCCCATAGTACCAAATGATAAATATTTGATCCTGACTCACTCATATTCTCTCTCCCTCACCTCCCATTGTCCCTCCCTCTGCTCTGCTCTTCTCTCCTTTCATCTCCACTCTCCCCTTCTCGCTTCTGTCCTCTGTATCGTGAACACATTACCCCTGCTTTGTGCTTCATCCACAGTCCTCTGCCTAGTTACAGTGCCATGACTTAAACGACAATCATGGACTCGCTGTAAACCTCTGAAACCAAGAACCAAAGAAACCCATCCTCCTTATGGTTTTCCAGCTTTGAGAATGTAAAACTAACAGGGACCTTCATCCATCCATTGCCATTGAGCTTGAACCGCTTCCGAGGATCAATTGTAAGAACTTTGAGGTATTCTCTGTCAATCACCCGTGTTGTGGTACCCTTCTTCACCCCACTCTTGTGCATTGCAGCCACTCAGTGGAGACTCGACTGAATTGTGCTACAGAATTTTCTCAAGGGCTTTCTTTGGCTACCTACTTGGAGGGCAGCCTCTCACCTTTCAGGTAACATAAGAAACACCAGCTCCTCTAAGGAGCTATTCCCATACTCCCTTTCAGCGAGGGAAACTGATCTACTTTTGTATCTGCTGTTCCAGCACCTGCCCGTTCAGCATTACCCTGGCAGGAAGCTATCCTCCTCTGGACCAGGAGCAGTCTGCTTGAAGATAGTCTGCTTGTATGCCTTTGAACTGGGCCTGGGATATAATGGCTGCCCCATATATACTGATCGATTGCTCAAATTTTCAAGTCAGGTCCTCTGGTGCTGGAGTGAAGTCCCCAAGATAGACCCCAATACTATGGAGGTAAGGTGAATGCAATCTCTTCCCTCCTGAGCCTTCTCCAGTCTTCTTCCATCCTCTCCCTCCCCTACTTAGCTTTCAGGATGGAAACTTGAAAATCAACAAAAAATAAATAAATTTAAAAAAAAAAGGAAATCACAATCTTAGGGGTGACAGCCCAAAAATGTTGAGCTTGAAAAATGCCTGAGGATTCAACTTCACAGACTTGGCAGCAAAGATGCTAATGCACATTTAAATTCAATGCAAAGTCACTGGAGACATTTTCGCCCATAGTTGCACCTGCTGAGGCCTGATGTCCTTAGACACGAGCCTGGCCTGCTCTGCTTCAAGTTGCTCCATAATGCTTGTCTGCAGCCGAGCTTCAGACAGGAGAAAGCCCACAAAGAAGAGCCACAAGAGAGGAGACTCCCCTGAAAATGTCTGAGAGATACCATTTAGTATAAGGTTTTCTGGAGACAAGCCCGTGAGAAACAAGCTTTTTGCAAGAAGGAGATGGCCCGGGATGCACTCGTTGAGGTGAAAAAGGAGTATGGGGTTGGCAAACAAAAGGGAGCTTTGCATCTTGGGCACTCGAATTCATTTCAGTATGTGGATGCTATGGGGTGCATCTCCTATGGCTGACAACAGGACCGGTGATAATACTGAATCTCTCAGAGAGAAATCCAGACTGGCTGTAGGGGATAGAAAAGGAGAAATGGGGCTCATCTTGGATCTCTGGGGTATGTAGAGAGCCTGAACACCTGGAAGAGGTAAAGCTTAGCCTCAGCCCTAGATAGAATCACTTAGAAATATTCCTTCCTATCCTGGAGCCTGTGTGCCCCAGATCCACCGACCTCATGTTTGGGGGCAGGTAGACAAGCATTTGCTTGACTTTGGCAAAGTGCCCAAGCTGAGAGGGAAGCCACCTGGGCTCACAGCCAAGCAGGGCATATTGTATTTTTTTTTTCTTTCTGGTAACGTAGCACGGAAGAATTACTCAAATGGGCTCACCCAGGAGCTCAGCCACAAGGAAGGAAACTGGGTGCAGAAGTCTATACTCCCTGGATTGTAAGCATCAGAAGAGGAGGGCTGTTTCAGTACTTAGGACAGCTCCTGGGGTGGGGACAGAGAAAGGATGTGTGATTTTATGTAATGTGCTAACTGGGAACCAGAGCTGAACTAGATGACAGAGAGCACTCAACAGGGAAAGGGGAGTACTTCCCCTTTCTCAGGACCTAACCTGTCTCTAACCTGCTTTTTGGTTTGCCCTTTTATTTTCTTCGTTTGAGATGTGGTTTTGTTATGTAACTTGGGCTGGCTTCAAACTAGTAACCTTCATGTACCTGCTTCCTGAGTGCTGGGATTACAGGTGTGTCTCACCTAACATTTTTAATACTACAGGCAGAACCTGATTATCATTATCAAGCAATAACTACAGTCTAGACAACTAACCACGGCTGCAGCACTATGAAGTAGACATTGTGGCCATCCTCATTTCACCAGGAAAGAACCCAGAAGTCAGAGTGTTTAAGTGACCTGGGTAAAGTCACACCGCAAGGAATGCTATGTCACTGATTTATCATCCACTGATACTTTTTGAAGGGGTATTGGCAATTATATTCCTTGGGTTATGACCATTTTAGATAGCATGGGGAAGGCATTTCACACATTGGCGGTGGAGAGAATCTTTACTGTGGCTGAGCAGAGCATCAGTGGCTATATGAGCCATTGTGAGCTCTCACAAGGAAGAGCATTCCTTCCTGGGTACAATGAAACATCTGGTCATGTTCATGTGTACAGAGATGGGGAAAGGGAAGGAAATTGTGCACTGACTTCTGTTCCTTTTGGGATATACCAGTAAGCTCTCCTTGGCCCTCAGAGATAGGACACCATCTCTGGCAGCTAAATTATAATCTATCTTCTAAATAATGGGGATTTTTTTTTCATTTTCAGAGTCCCTTTCTTGAGCCCAGGAGAGAATGTGTGGGCCCTAAATGCTCTGATGGTGTTTCATTCCTCTCACCCACCCATGTCCATTCCACAGCAGGAAAAACACCAGGTATGGCTAATTCAGACACTGCTCCTTTATGCCTGAAGTCACTGCCTCAAAATGGGCAAGTTGCCTTCTGGCCGATCAATGGCCTCTATATGTCTATTGACATTAGATGAAGATGCTTCTTTCCCCACTTGAGGTTGCTGACTGAGGGTTATGACAGAAAGCAAAAGGAATTCAGAACACGTGGGTCCCGCTATGAGTCAGCACCCAGATACTTCCAACCATGTGGCTATGCTAGACTTCCATGCACATGAAGGGTAGAAGAATCTCTTGCCTTAGCGTCTCAGACTTTCAACCTAAAGAAGCTGAGCATTTGGATGCACTTCCTCACTAGACACTGGTTCCTGATTTTTTTTTTCCACTCTAAATTTAACTTCTGCAGCCACATATGTCCTATGATCTTCATGACACATTTCTCTCATCTGTCAGTGAGAAAAGGTCTGGATCTTTCTCTTTGAAAGTCCTGCTCTTCAGCCATAGGCTCAACACCAACCTTAAGTAAATAATACTATGGGTTGTTGAATAATTGTGGTAGACAGACACAACAGGACCCTGAAAGCCATAAACAACTTTCATTACCGTGTAGAATGATGGAAAAGTAACTTGACCTCTCTGAGTACGAGATCTTCTATCCGTAAAGTAAAACCAGGGAGGCTGCTGTACCCACTTCTGAATGAACAGAGTGGGGCCAGGCTCTGTGCAGCTGGATGGTCTGTAAATCATGCACCAGAAGAAGATAACCAAAGCTTAGTTTCTACAGGCGAACTCTAGCTTTTAGCTTGTTTGAGGTCTGTTCCAAGCGACTGTTATTAAGGGACCCTGAAAGTAGTTATCTTTAGTTTCTTATTTTCTATACTATGACAGAACACACACATTCAGAAGCCTCCACGGATGCACAGTTATATACCATGGGTAGCCTGGAAGGGGAAGAACATGGGACTAACCCCCACCTGAGCGGGAGCCACTTGCCTATAGTGGCAAGCTATAGGGAGGGGTAGGGGGCTCAATGGCAACAAAAGGCCCAGCACTTTTAGCAGAAACCAGGAATACTGGTTTTTATGGGTGTAGGTGCTGGACAAAGGGCTCAGTGGTTAAGAACACATACTGCCTTTGCAAAAGACTTTGGTTTTCAGCACTCACCTCGGGCAGATCACAATTGCCAGTAACTCCTGTTCCAGGGGAGCTGATGCTTGCTTCTGGGCTCCACAGCTAACTCCACTCACAGATACAAATGTATAAGCACAATTAGGCAATAAGCTCAGGCTTGAAAACAACACTGGGTTTGAAAGGTACATGCTCACAGGTGTATACAATGTACTTGGTCATGTTTATTCCCAGTGACCCTCCCTCCTATCTTCTGCTGCTCCCCTTTTACTCTCAAAGTAATTCCCTTTTCAAGTACTAAAAAAAAAAAAAAAAAAAAAAAAAAAAAAAAAACCTATATTTTACACAGGACATAAAACATGGTATTTGTCTCTGAGTCGGGATTATTTTTCTCAATATGCGGATCTCCAGTTCCATCATTTTCCAGCAAGTGACAGTGTCTTGTTCCCGAGTAACTGAAGAAAACACTGGGTATACTGTCGCGTCTTCTTCATCCATTCAGCCATCTGTGGGAGCATGGACTGGTCCTGTGACTTGGCTGTTGAGAACAGTGCTGTAGATGTGCAGGTGTCTGCGCTAAGAGATGGAATGGGGGTTTTATGTGGCATCATTTTATTTTTTTGCTTAATTGTTTTGCCTTGTTCTTTGCTCTTCATCATTCATTCATCTGTGAATATTGTTGAAGAGTTTTGTACGAGCCAAAAAAATATGGTATGCATTTTTGATCTTCCCCCATGGTCTATCTAACTTTGCCTAGAAATGCTATACTTCCTCCCTGCTTTCATTTCTTCCTAAAATTATGTAGGTCAAACTGATTTTTAAGCCAAAATTAAAAACCCAAGCAGATGACCCAACAAATGCCAGTTTGGATAGGTAATCTTCATTTCGCTACACACCTGTACACCATCAGCCTGTGATAGGAGTTCCCAGTGTTCAAGTCAAACCAGGGAGGCTATACAGTCCTAGCAACAGCCCAGCCCAGCCAGCTCTGCTGAATCATCCCACTTCCAGCAAAAACCCTTGTGCTGCAGACAGCCTGGGCTCGGATTTGCGTGTCGTTCCCCAGGGGCAATTGGATGTTTCTGTCAATTCCTGTTTCCTGAATGTTACAAGCTCTGCAAATTGAGCTCAGCACACACCATGGCTGCCTGCCTTGTTCTTCGACAAACACTACAGAGCTGCCGGACCCCAGTATGTCACTGGGGACAAAAAAAGTATTAATTGAAAGCACATGTGCTCGCTGTCCCCAGGTCCTCACTCACAGGCATACATGGTGCCTTTTTTTTTTTTTTTTTTTTTTTTGTCATTGTCACCAAACAGTCACCCAGGTGGACGAGGCACTTCAGTTTCTCACCAGTTTCCCTTGGACTCATTTCTTAACTCCCACAGCCAATCAACGAATGGAGTTTTGAGACTTAATGGAAGAATAGGAGGAAGGATTGCAGGCCCTGAAGGGGATAGAAATCTACAGGGAGACCAACAGAGTCAACTAACCTGGACCCTTGGGGCTCTCAGAGTCTGAACCAACAACCAAAGAACATAAACGGGCTGGACCTAGGCCCTCCCATTCATACACAGCAGACATGAAGTTTGGTCTTCATGTGGGTTCAGAAGAACAGGAGTGGGGCTATCCCAAAAGCTGTAGCCTGTACATGGGATGTGTTCTAGCTGGGCTATGTTGTCTGGCCTTAATGGGAAGCAGCTACCCTTGCAGAGACCTGAAATGCCAGAGTAAGCGGATACCTAGGGGGTCCTCACTCACTCAGAGATGGGGAGGGGGAAAGAGTAAGGATTGTGAGAGTTGGTGCCTGGGAGGGGGGCAGTGGGGGGTGTAAAGTGAATAAGTTAAAAAATAAAAGGAGCCAACCTGTGCTCAAAGTGGGACTCTATTTCAAGAAATAGACCAACCATTAAAGGGACATCTTTTGCAAGGAAAATTTAAGAAGCAGACCAGTTTATTAAAATGTGGTCCCAGGATGACACTGCTTAGCAAAGCTCACTTCTCCAGATGGCAGGTTCCTGGAAGCATGAAACAGTCACCTGGGTCATACCTGAACCCTTGGCACAGAGCACAGACCAGGCACTCAGGGAAACGCGTGACTCAGTGAGGAGTAGTTGGACTTCTCAGAGTACCAGTGATGCCTCCACAGATCAGGGGGTTGGAATAAAAGAGGAGTAAGGAGACAGCTCTCACTTCAAAGAGATAAAAGAGATTATTCGGGGCCTAATATGAGTGATCACAGCTTGGGGATATGAGTTCAAGTTGCCCCAAATACCACGTTCCAGTGAGGTAGGGGCTTCGCTTTTTAAAATGGTAATGGAAAAGAAGAAAACAATGAGAAGAGAGACCTTTTGAATACCTTGGTGGACATAGAAGGTCATAACAAAGCAGGGACCTCTGCATTCTGGCAGGATTCTTAGCCCCTTGTTTGGTGGAGCTTAGGTACCTGCTCCGTACACAAGCTTTACCCACTGGTTACAAAAGTGTTAGTTCATGCCAGGGAGGGGGATGAATGGCATTAATAGGACATAACAATACGTCAGGAGAATTAAGCCCTGTAGTTACCACATTCTGGCCACTCCAAACCATGAAAGCTCTAAACAGTCTGCTGACTCAGCTCCTCTCCAGCCATCCTCACTCACCACAGCTGAATAACCCACCAGACTATTTTTCTACTTAATAGAAGAGGTTATACAGGAGTTATGCTAGATGCGGTGCTTTAAATGAAATAGTCTCCAGGGTCTCAGGAATATGAATACCGAGTTTGTGGTGCTGTTTCAGGGGGTTGTGGAGGCATGGCCTTGCTGAAGGAGGCCATGTATGTTACTGGCAATGGGGAGATTTGACATTCCAAAGCTTCACTTTGCTCCTGGTGTACCTTGTGCACTTGGGTTTTGTGGCTCAAGATGGATCTCTACGCTTGCTGCTCCTATCCCCACATACTCCTTGCTGCCCTGCCACCCGGCCTTGACAGACTCTAACCCTCAGGCCTGGTAAGCCCAAACAAGCCTTTCCTCTGTAGATTGTCCTTGTTGTCGTGTTCTATGAACAAAACTAGAGAAGTAGTAACTAATGCAGTCTGTACATTAATTCAGCACTTGCGGTGATTTTTTTCTATAGATTCTCCAGATTGATGAGAATGTGGAACACCCTCACTTGCTGTCACATCCAGGTTAATCATGCTCTCTGCAGGAAATAGGGGCCACTAGGGGTGTCAGCTCTTTTTCTAAACACGTGGTGAGACTGCATGGACCTTACCTATGTATCTCATTCGGAGAAACCAAATATGAAGGTGTCACTCCAGAGCAGAAAGCTGAGAGTCGGTGTCTGATTCATCAAGTTGCCTTTTACGATTCTTTGTGGTCACCATATGTAGTAGCTTTGGATGGTGGGGGAGTTGTCATTCTGGGTCTCAAAGGACATAATGAGCAGGGTCCTCAGACTCCACAATGACAGGAAGCATTAACAAGAAATAACCTGCTGTTATTTTAAAGCAGGGAGATTCAGAGTTCTCCCAGGATCTTAGCTTATTCTGATTGACAGAAAAATCTATTCGGCAACATCTATTCAGAATTTAAAACAGGAGCCTGCACAGCTCTGTGCTTTTCTTTCTCTGACATTTTCAAAGCTTCTTCCATGCATCTCCAGCTTGTATGTGCGAAGCAGTAAACCTTTGAGGAAACAAAACTATGAGGTTACACCAACACAGGAACATGTCAAGAATGTCTTCATGTGTTTTCGCTTTAATGACTGACAACTCATGGAAGGTCCACACTGTAGAAGTACAGATGGCCTAAAAAGAGACTAAAGCAGGGCTGGACAAATGGTTCAGTGGTTAAGAGCACTGACTGCTCTTCCAGAGGTCCTGAGTTCAATTCCCAGCAACCACATGGTGACTCACAACCATCTGTAATGAGATCTGATGCCCTCTTCTGGTGTGTCCGAAGACAGCTACAGTGTACTTAAATATAATAAATAAATAAATCTTTTAAAAAAGAGAATAAAACATAATTTTATTTACTAAAGGAAATAATCATCCAAATAGTTACAAAGCAGAAAAAGGCAACATGCAGAGTAAAGCTGTTCCCCAACTTGTATCATGTTCGGTGTCTTTCATCGTCAATGTTTGTGGTCTTAGTATTGCAGATATCTCCTTGGATAAGTTTATTTTATCTTATTGTAATTTTAAAGAGAATGTTTTTTAATCATGTGTATATGTTTGTGTGTATGTGTGTGTGTGTACACATGCCACAACACATGTGTAAAGGTCAGACAACAATCTGTGAGGGGCTGTTCTCTCCTCCTGTGATGTGAGTCTTGAGAATTGAACTTAATCATAAGATTTGGCTGTAAGTGTTTCTACCCACTGAGCCATCTCACCAGACCAGAAGCATTGGACCTTTAATAGTGATGATGTATAAAGTTACTTCTTAGACACATTTTTTTGTGTAGGCTTCATTTTAAGTGTGTCAAAACACTACTGACTACTGACTTTGGTATGGTGATTTTTGTGTTATGCCACTTTAAGTAATTTGTTATTTGCTCTGTTTTTCTGGAATCCCAAGGGTTGCTTCTCTGTATACACCATGTTATCAGCAAGCATGTACTTTCACATCTTACAGGCCATATTACTTTTTCTTACTGAGCTATGTCACCTAGGACTTCTAGCATCAGGAAGGGTGAGAGATGGTTTCCTTGGGCTTCCTCCTAGAGATTAAGTTCTCAACTACCCACTGTGCAGCATGAAGTCAGCTGTGGGTTTAATATGTGCTCTTTATTGTGTCCAGGGAGACTCCTGTCATTCCAAATCAGCTATGTTTGCTGTTTTGGGGGTGGTATATATGTATATTGTAGACATTTTCTTGTTTTTTTAAATAATATTTTAGATTTATTCTTTGAGAATCTCATGCATGTATATATATCCTATTATATATTTAATTTACTTTTCCTTCTACCCAAGGAAAGCATTCCCATGTGTATCCTCCCCAACTTTGTTCTTATTTCTTTTTAATTTATAGCCCACTGAGTCTAGTTTGTAGTACCTGTGTATGCGTGAATGGGGGCCATCCACTGGGGCATAAGAAATCTCCCAGTGGCCACAATATTAAAGAAAAAATGATTCTTCTCATCCCCCACCCCCTGCATCCACAAACTGCTGATAGCTTTTGAGTTAGGGGTGGGGCTTCATGTTCTTGTCCCCCATTCATGCTAGAATACTGACTGCTTTGATCCACAGCTGCTCTGAGATCATGAGGACAACCGTCATGTCATGTCCAGATAGGATCATCCTCTCGCTCTTTCATGCTTTCTGTCTTCCATCTGAGATTTGCATTGTCCCTTTAGGTTGGGGACTGGTTAATGTCCTGTTTAGGGCTCACGGTCACTTATTCTTAGCACCTTGACCAGGTGTGAGTGTCTCTGCATTAGCCACTCCCTACTATAAAAAGCAACTTCTCCGACCGAGGCTGAGGGCTGAACCAGATATGGAGTCATAAATATAATACTCCAGTGGCACTGGGTAGCCCGTGTGATGGCTAGTCTCATTTGTCAACTTGACTTCACCTGGAGTTAACAAAACCCCAAGATGCTGAGCACAGCTGTGAGGAATCTTTTCTTAATCGAATTATTTGAAGTGGGTTCATATCTTCTGGTGGCAGGGAAGAAAGAAGGGTTTGCTCCTTGTCTGCTTACTCCCTGGCAAGTCCATTCTTTTACTGGTACCAGAACCCACTTCTTCAGAATTCCAGCATGTGCAAAAGAGCAGACAAGACATCCAGCCTCTTAGACTGAAGAGCTCTTGAATTCTTTTACTTTCCATTGGTAGGTGGTCCTTGTTGGAATAGTTGGACCACAACCTGTAAGCTACTCTAACAAGTCCCATTTATCTGTAGAGAGATTATTCTGGAAGTTTTGCTTCTCCAGAGAACCCTAACTTATATGGCCCCTACTCCCCATAGACGGCAATGCCGATTAGATTCAGTAGGTATAAAAACACTCTTTAAATATGAGAACAAGAAAGGAACATGAAGCTGAGGAGGAGTCATGACCATTTAGCAACAGCACTAGGTTCACCTTTGACCTATGATCTCTGCAGTATCTTCCAAAAGTTCTAAGAATGGATTTTACGTGCAGATACTTTCTCAAAAGGCGAAACACCAATAATAAACAGCATCCATTTTAAAGGTTCTGAACACAAGGAAGAATATGGGACCTATCTTGTTGTATGCCTTTTCCCAATGTGGATATATATCAATACATTTCATTTCACCTTGCAAATATAATTATTGAACAAAGATAAATTAAAATAGTAATTTTAAGAGGAAACAAAAAGAACAGAAGTCAAGCTTCCTGCTCCACTGAAGAATCCACTTTCCCACACATCTATTCATCCCTTCATTCCTCCCTCTTTTCAGTTATCCATGTCCCTGTTTCTTCACTTATCCATGGTAAAATAAAAGGTAGCTAGATTAGAAAACAAATTAATCTTTTACTTAGAAGATCAGCTGAGGGATTCCACCTGAATCCCAAGCAACCGACAGTACATGGGGTGAATGTGGGCTACAGCTTTGATGCAGCCATGGTCCTTTTATTACAAAGAATCATGGGTATCTCATCTCTAAAGAGCTTAGGCAATCGGTGTAACATGAAGACTCCATAGCCCAAGTTGAAAATCAATTCTCATTTTGAAGAAGCACAATCCCAAAGGAAATGGGAAACTTGGCCTCTACCTTCACCAAGTACTGTCAGGATAAGTCAGCATAACAGGAGACTGAAGGCAGCCCACCATGCTAGGTCACCTGAGGATGTTCTCAGCTCTTCCTGGCCTTCCAGCTTTTTCTCTCGGTCTGCAGGCAGTGACCATGGATCGCACCCTGCTCTACAGTTTCTCTGGATCCTGCCTATGTCCTGTGGGTAGACCCCACACAAGCATCTTTATATCTTCTGATATTGTCGCTTCAATGTCTTCCGTTGAGTCTTTCTAGACAGAACTCTGGCTAGCCCAGTGCACAGCTGAGACTGTGGGTCTAAGAAGATTGAAAAATAAACAGACTGCTGGCTCCCCTGTTCTAAGTTCCCTGTCTGATGTGGGGACAGAAATAAGGCAGAAATCTCCACCACGGGGCTCCCAGGTCACATTCTGAAAACACACAGAACTTCAGCCATGGAAAAGAAAGAGACATGGTTGTAAACTGAGCTGCAGAGAGGGTCAGTCAGAGAACATTGTTTTGGGGAGGGGTCTGTCTTGGGAAGATGAACCAAATTTCTTCTGAAAACAAAGGGGTGGAGAGGCAGCCTCCAAGAGAAACAAGGCATCAAAGTGGTACAAAGCTCATAGCTGGGGACCCACACTGGAAGCCAACCTGCTTAAGTTGCTAATTTATACTCGGACTTCAGAAGTACTTCAAGTTGTCCCTGATTATCACTCACAACCTGTACTGGACTTTCCTTGCCATGGCAGACACACATAGAGGTTTAAGTAGTTAGTCCTCGTTCCAAGTGATTGAGATCCATGGTAAGGCAGAACAACATTGAGAGAAGTCATAGACATGCAAACTGCTCATCTCAAGGTGGCCAGGAAGCAGAGAGACAAAGAGGGTCAGATGAAATAGAGCACATGGGACACCCCCCCCCCACACAAATCTCTCCCCTGCAAAGGGGAGCCTACTCTGAAAGTTTCTATCACCTTCCAGTAATAGCATCAAATTAGGAATCCATCAGTGGATTCAGACTTCCTGATCTACTCATACCTGAAAATGCCACAGACACACCCAATTTCAATCCAATTAAGTTGATCATTTCGATTGAGCATGACACTTCTAGAAAACACTCTCCAGACAAGGGGAAATGTTTTACAGCTGCTTTAGACTTACCCGTGTGTGCACTTGTTTTTCTCATTTGGAAATCACTATGTTAACCAGCCCTCTAATCCTACCCACAAACAAGATAGATCTTAAAAAATAATACCACCAAAATTGAGGTCATTCCGGAGCAAAAGAGATGGGTCAGTACTGAAAAACACTGTCAAGGCCTGATTGCCTCTAGCACCCACATTGGGAATCTCACAACCACCTGTATTTCCAGCTCCAGGGGATCCAACTGACACCTGGTCTTGCCTTCTTGAGTGTCCAAATATGCATGGCATACCTCAATGCAGATACATACACATAAGTAAATGAAAAATAAATATACCTTTAAGAAAATGAGTTTATCCAGCATGATGACTTTGAATGAGAATAGCCCTTATAGGTCCATACATTTGAATATTTGGTTCCTATTTGATGAAATCATTTGGGAAGAGCTGTAGTCTTCTTACAGGAGTTGTGTTATTGGAGTTTGCTTTGAGTTTCAAAATCCTAAGCATTCCATGTTACTTTTCTCTCTGCCTCCCATTTTTGGAAAAGCATGTAAGCTACAAGTTACTGCTCCAGGGTCACGCCTGCCTATCTTCTGCCATGTTCCCCTGCACTGATGCCCACAGACTCTCCCTCTGAACTTTATAGCCCAAATAAACTCTTGCTTCTATAAGATGCCTTTGTCATGGAGTTCCTTCACGTTGATATAAAAGCAACTAAGACAATGTAATCCAATCCTTACACTTTGGAGAAGAGGCAAGATGACCCGGAGTTCAAGGCAGTCTTAGCTACATCGTGAATTTAAAAACAGTCTGCAATTCTTTAAAACATATTAATGTGTATGTAGTTTATGAGGATGAGATTTTGCCCATGTATGTCTGTGTGCTCATGTATGATTAGTACCTATGGTTACCAGAAGAGGGTGTTGAATTCCCTGGAACTGTAGTTACAGATAGTTGTAAGTTACCACGTGGGTGCTGGGATTCGAACCTGGGTCCTCTGGAAAAACAGCCAGTGCTTTTAACCACTGATTCTTTTTTTTTTTTTTAATGCCTAGCCCTGGGATTCTTTAGATCATGTCGCAAATTAAAAGTTAAAAACACCAGCAAAGAATTTGGTTCTGATCAGTGCTTACTGACGTCAGCCCCGGACCAGCCCCAGGCTGAGGAAGTACATGTGCTCTCTCTATACTTGGTCCTAATGCCCTGAGAGAAAGCATTACAGTTTCCAGATTATTTTTCCCATAAGTCATTTAATAATATTTTCTGCTCCTAATGACTATTATGACAAGCTGCAAATTGGTAATTGCAGCCATCTAAGAACATGCACAGGGCAGATTTGCAGGATTAATGACCGAAAAAGTTAAATTTAGGTAATGCCTCCCAGTTGGCAGGCAGTGCTACACTTGGGTTTAGTTGAATTTGCCTCCAGGGAGGGGAAAAAGACAAGCAGAACTACTAATGAAGAGGGTCTAAGTAAATTGCTTTCTCTCTCTCTCCCTCCCTCTCTCTATCTCTCTCTCTCTCTATCTCTCTCTTTTTCTCTCTCCAACTCCTCCTTCTCCTGCTAGTCCATGGGTGGTGAGTGTTCTCATTCTGCCTGCATAGATAATAAGACACAGTTGTTGGGGGGTCAAGGCTGAGTCAAGCTGCTTACAAGGAGCTGTATCTTGCATGGCAGCCAGATGCTAAAACTCCTCCTGGGAGATGGAAGTTGCTATGAAAATGGCCTTTGAAAATGTCCAGCAGATGTTGGAATAGCTTCTGATCCTGCAGCGAAACAGCAGCATTTTGGTTTGCATTTAGAAGCCACTTTGCACATTAAATAAAAAGATTCCAAAGCAAAGTCACCCTCTGCTCAGCCAGGGGCTGGCACAGCAGGGTTGTCACAGATTAGCCTGGAGGAGGGAATGAGAGGATTTCTTTCCAGTCACTGGACCTCCCCAAGCAGAGTGCAGGAATTGCTCACTGCATTGACACTTTCTTCCTCTGCCCCCATCCTCCTCTCCAATCCCCTATCTGGTCCTACTGTAAGTTAACTGCACAAACGAAACAGCATCATCAGTCACTGAGGTCAAGGAACAGGGCGTTATCTCCTAGGCAGCATCTTCCAAAGAGAGGGTTACTTTGACTAGAGAAGCACTGTTATCTGATACAGGTCCAGGAAGACCCTCCATCCTGTCTGGTTTTAACCATGATAAAAAGAAACAGAGAGGACCTACTGCCTATATCTGCACACTCAGTAGGGCAGGACAACATCACTGCCTTCCCACCTACCCAGCCTAACTTCAGCTACAAAGCCCCGGGTAACTCTAACCTGATCCCTGGGACATAGAGGTATGTTTGAAAGTTACTACAAACCTTGGGCTGCTTACAGCTTTGGTTTTAACTTTTCTCGAAACAAAATGGTTTATAAAGACTATTGTGATAGGAGGAAAGGGAGGGAACATATGGTCTTGACGATCAACAATTGAACCGAGGGACAATTAAGGTAGTGAGGCTCACCTCTGCAAGTTTGGGGAGATGCTTTCAGGGACTATGAGAAGTGGAGCAGCACCATTCAGCATTAGCCAAACCACGGTGCTTCACCCCAGTCTTCACCACCCTGCCCTGCCCCTCTACAGATCCAAATGTAAAGGGGCCAAGTAACCACAGATGGGAATCCCTAAAACTGTCACTCCCACGCACCCCCACCTCAAGTTGCTTTGCTTGGGAATTTTGTCATTGCGAAGAAAATCTGACTAATGAAGGTCACATCTCTGAAAGCCACATGACCCAGGCTCAAGTCCAAACTATTTTGCTCTGCCACAGGACCTTTGGCCAAGACTGTATTGTGGAGCCAACGTGCCATGATGCTGAATAGCCTCAATGATGGACATCTCTCCACCTCAACCCAGCTTTGACCATGGTGAGCCCTTCCAGAGATAGTGTAAGCTTCATGCCAAAATATCCAAAGAATATACACAAGTAGAAGAACAGAGTTTATACATTTTGCTATTCAAAGTCTACTAGCCACCGAATAGGGCAGTAAACATGAGGACAAGACACTAAGGCAGTTAGGACAATAGCAAAGTGACAGGAGTCATTTTAACTGTCATCAGTTTAAGTGAAAATACAGTGAACTCTCCAGTCAAAAGGCAGAGATGCAACTGTACAAAAGTTATAGGGACCAAGTACCATGCTGCTCTGCTGGCTAGTTTTATGTCTACCTGACACAAGCTAGACTTACTGGAGAGGAGGGAGTCTCAGTTGAGACAAGGCCTCAGGAAGACTGGGTTATGGGCAGGCTTCTAGGGTATTTGCTTTGTTATTGATGGGAGAGGGCCGAGTCCACTGTCTGTGGCAACTGGTCTTGGGCTCTATAAGAAAGCATGTTGAGCAAGCCATGGGGAGCAAGCCAGTAAGCAGAACCCCTCTGTGGATTCTGTGTCAGCTCCTGCCTCCAGGTTCCTGCTGCATGAGATCCTGCTCTCACTACTTTTGGCGACTGGAATAAACCCTTTCCTACCCAAATTGCTTTTGGTCACTCTGATTCGTCACAGCAATAGTAACCATAACTAAGTCAGGTTGTTATCAGGATTGTGGGTGCTGCTGTGACAGACCAGACCACGTTGTTTTGGGGAGAACTGTGGAAAGACTTTTGAACTCTGTGCAAGAAATGCCATCAAGTGCTCAGAGTTTTTGGTGAACTGTGCCATAAGAGTATGGAAGATAAGAATGTTGACGGCCATTGTGGGTTGGTGTTAAGGTGATATATGATTGGACCATGGAGAGGTAGGCAGGGAAAAGGGTAGGAAAATGGAAGAGGGGGAGATTGGGACGGAGATTCCAGGAGGATCGACGATGGAGTCTGATATATATGCTTCTGTCGGTGCATCTCTAGCTTGATGAGGTTGTAATGATTATTTCTAAGGGTTTCTATGGGTCTTTTTATCTCATACAGAAGGGCAGGTTGTATCTTTGTCCATTGGTTGTAAGCTTATTGTGTAGAGGGTTTGTGGATTGAGAATTTAATATGCAAACCTGCTTGATAAGATACAGGGCTTTGGAGTCATGTTTGTGCTGGGCAGTAGAGGACAGGAACACGCTGGGGTGGTCATACCCACCTGGGACAGAAGCAGGCAGAATAGAAGGGGGAACTGAGACAGAGTTCATAGAAGCGTCATGAGTGCCAAGGGGAGTGAGAACGTATGGTGTGTGCTCAGCTCTGCTCTAGAGCGACATTCACAGAGTGAGACTGCCGGGGCAGATAAAAGGTTAAGCCATCCTTTTAATATTTACTGCAACAAAAATGCAGGGGATGGAGGCCTGGCTTGTGACGCTCCAGGGGGACATTTAAAGACTCTATTGGGGCCATTGGTTACCTTGAACTAAGATTATACGGTTTGGGTTAGCCGGGGCTGAAGAAGCAGCTGTGGTCCACAAGATGCTGGAACTTCTAAAGTGAAGCCTTCGCTTTGCTGAGGTTATTGATGGTGGCTATCTAGAGCTGAGAAATGAGAAGTGATTAGGAAGGTGCGAGCATCTCTGAGGTGAAAACCTCTGGTAAGTATTTCCTCAGAGTCAGCACGAAGAAGCTGTACTCTAGCGGCAGCCAAGGTTGTACCTCACAGTGGCGGCTGAACATGGTAGTGTGTTACTCGCCTAAGTGGTACAGGCTTTTGAAAGCATGGAGGAGTCATGGGGGCGAGCTGAGGCTTGGCACTGAGGGGTGGGGGGGATGGGGTAGTGATCCTCAGTAGCAGTTGAAGGTCCAGAATTGAAGGGGGCATACAGAGAAATTGATTCCTGGCACCATGAAGAGAGTCTATTGGTGAAACTGCAGCCCAGTGACAATAGAAGACCCCAGAATTCTGGAGGTTCCTGTACCATAGGATGACCCCCCCCCAAAAAAAACCAGCAACAGCAGTAGAGTGGAGCCTGCTCAAGCTTAAAAGAAAAGCTGTGTAGACTGCAGAAGGCAGAGACAGAGAAGTGATCCAAGCCCTTTGCAGGAGGCTAAAAGGCTGTGAGTGAATCCCAGACAGTAGATTTTAAGTTATTTATACTGCTAATGTTTGGTTTTGTGTTGTTCAGATTGTGACTGGACCCTGGTTCTTCCATCTTGAGGTAAAAAAATCTACTTAATTTATTTTTTGATTTTACACAAGCTCACAATTGAGAGACCGAATTTTAAAAGAAACTTTAGGTTTTAAAGGATACTTTTTTTTTTTAAGACTGAATTCTTAAGTGTGAAATTTAAAAACTGTGGAACATTTAAAGTTATTTATGTTTCTGCTGAGTGATGGTGGCTCATTACTTTGATCCTAACACTCACAAGGTAGAGGCAGGTGGATCTCGATGAGTTAAAGGCCAGCCTAGTCGGTAAAGTGAGTTGCAGGACAGCCAGCACTATTGAACAAAGAAACCCTATCTTGAAACAAAACAACATGGAAAACAAAAAATAAAAATGAAGTTATTTATGCTCTCAATGTGAGGTCTTGGGGAAGAAGAAGGATGAAAAGGTTGTGACGATGTTTGTGTGTCAAGTTGACAAGAGGTCAGTTGTGTTGACTTGTTACGTACCAACTTGACACACCTAGAGTCAATTTGAAAATGCTTCAGCAAGATTAGGTTATAGTCAGGCTTCTAGAGAAATTTCTTAATTAGTGATTGATAGGGGAGGACACAAACCATTGTAAGTGGGGTCACTTCTGGCTAAGTGGTCCTAGTTTCTATGAGAAAGCAGGTTTAGTAAACCAGTAAGTGGCACCCCTCTGTGACCTCTGCATCAGGTCCTGCCGCCAAGTTCCTGACTTTCATGAGTTCCTGCCCTTCGTGCTGTATATGAAACTGTTGTATAGAAGTATGAACAGAATAAGCCCTTTCTTCTCCAAGTCACTTTTGGTTATAGTGGTTCATCACAGCAATAGTAAGCCTAACTAAGACAGATACCTACACAGAATCCTTCTGGATTCAAAGACAGAAAAGGGCTGATGGTAAAATGAGGAGAAAAGTATTTCATAGGAACCAAAAGGAAGCAACGCCACACTTCAAGCAAAGCAAACCCTAGGTCAAAACGTTTATGAGACAAGGAACAGAATGAACTAATACGAAGTTCCATGTACCAAGAAACACTGCAGTTAAGATATTCATGCATCTGAACATAGCAGGAAAATGTTTGAAGCAAAGATCAACAGAACTGAAGGAATGTAAAATGAAGAGTCACAAACAGCTGGAGGTTTCAATATTCTGAGAATGAATTTTTTTTTTAACTTTTTAAAAAAGAATTTCTTACATGACTACTGTATTTACATCATATCTGCCATTCCCTCTCCCACTTCTCTCCTCAAAAGTCGTGACTTCTTGTTTTTAATTAAAAAACAATAATTGTTAAATAAGTGTAACAATTTAACAAATAGTTAAAATTATTAAATAATTGTTAAACAATTGCTAAATAATTGTAACTATTATTTGTTACAAATGTTTGCACATATGGGATTTATATGCATTGTCTTAGTCACTGTCCTGTTGCTGTAAAAAGACACCATGATCAAAGCAACTTTTAGTTGAGAGCTACATACTCATCTACAGGCAGAGAGGGAGAGAAAAAGAGAAGGACTAACCTGGTATAGGCTTTTAAAACTTTTAAAACCACCCCCAGTGATGCATCTCCTTCAATAAAGCCACGCCTCCTAATCCTTCCTTAAGGAGTTGCACTAACTCAGAAGTAAAGATGCAAAGGTATGAGCCTATGGAAGACATTTTCCTTCAAATCTCTACATGCATTTAATGTTGTTCTTAAATATATATGCCCCAGTAGACCACTTGGGATTGGATAATCTGTCAGGAGTCTGGTTCCTAGATAAAACTGATTCTCTCAGTAGTCACGGAATGGCTGTAGTTTCCTTTTTTTCATCTAGGAGTGAGCCTTGTGTAATTTCTATCAGCAGCACTGGCAGGTTAGGTGAAGTTGTCATTACGCCGGTGTTAAGATTTCATGGGCACAGCTTCCCTGTCATGTCTAAAATGCAACAAGTGTCCTAGTCTTCTGGCTCTTACAAACTTTCTTCCTCTTCTTCTAGAACTTTCCTTGAACCTGGGATATTGGGTTGTGCAGATTCAACACAACTAGTCATAATGGACATAACAGACATAAATAGGCAACAATGCAGGTCTCAAGCCACGATGGCCAACAGAACCATATAGAACATTTCTTCAACATTAAACATTTTTTCTCAAGCATTGTATAGAAGATTTTCAAGGAACCATCATAAAATTGGCCACAAATTCTCAGTAAAATTTGAGAGATAGAAGTAACAAAATATATCATTTCTAACCACAGCATGAAGAGGCCAGAAATCAATAGCAACGGGAAAATCAGTAGCTTTACAGCTAAAACATTTCCTCAAAAACCAAGACAGACATCAAGTCATCAGGCTAATTTTACAACTTCAAGGAATAAGAAAAAATGAAGAAAAACCTACACCCAGAGCTGGCAAAAGCAAGGAAATGATAAATTATTAGGACAGAATTAATGTGCATATTAAAAGTATCATAGACTATGTATAAGTATAGCTTATTCCTAGGATGTATGAAGATACAACAGATAAACATCTCTCAGTATAAGACACCACATTACAAGAGTGAAGAGGATGTTCCATAGTAACCCTAAATGATGTGCTAAGGGACTTACAAGAATTTTTTTTTTTTTTTTTATGATTAAGACATCAATAAAGGGATGGAGCAATAGATGGTTCACTGGTTAGTATTGTGCATACTTTTGTTTACAGAGGACCTCTGCTTGTTTCTCAGCACAAGATGTGTAGCTCCCAACTGCCCATAACTCTTGTGTCAGAGGTGTCTGATGTGGTCTTCTGGACTCCACAGGCACCTGCTTTCATGTGCATATACTCACACATAGACACATATACATAAATAAAAATAAACAACCTTTAAAAATACTAACAGGTAGTACTAAAAGAACATAATGAAATCTACATATGGAAAAAAAGCTCATAAAAATATATCAAATCAAACATTAAGAACTTTGCCTCTAATGACAAAGACCATTTGACAGCAACAACAATTATGTAGACAAATTCAGCTTCATGAAAGATGC
Organism: Micromys minutus; assembly: GCF_963924665.1. Taxonomy (NCBI): domain Eukaryota; kingdom Metazoa; phylum Chordata; class Mammalia; order Rodentia; family Muridae; genus Micromys; species Micromys minutus. The sequence continues at coordinate 7,819,950 of NC_137967.1, read as the reverse complement.
CATCAAGACCTGGATTGTGTGGCTAATGTACAAAAGACACTGTGGTCCATCTCCACCACCACCACAAGAGAGAGAAAGGGGGAGGGAGAGAGAAAGAGAGAGATGGGGAGAGGGAGGAGTGAGGAAGAAGAAGAGGAGGAAGAGGAAGAAAAATAACAAGAGGAAGAAAAGGAAGGAGGGAAAAGATTATCAACAAAGTAAAACATTAATTCACAAAATATAAGAAACATGTTACGAGTAATATGTTTGATAAGAAATAAATATCCAGGATATGTAGAGAACTTTATATTTAACAACAACAATAACAAAAAACTTTTCAAGATTGTGCTAAAGGCTTGAATAAACATTTTCATCAAAAACTGTACTGAAGTAGACCAATGAACCAATAAGCAATGAAGGTATGCTGGATATAGTTAACAGTCAGCATCATTAGACACAGGATATAGAGGAAGCTGGACCTCTCTCCGATGGCAGAGGAAATGAGAAAGGCCGCACTCATTCTGGTGACAGATGGTGGTTGCCCTGTCTAATCCAGCGCACTCCTGCGGAAGCAAAAGTGAGCCTCGGCCATAAAAGTTAAAATAGGGGTCAGGCATGGTGAGCCACACCTGCTGTCCCCGTTTTCAGAATCAGAAGCTTAAGGCCAGCTTTGTTTACACAGAAAGCTAAGAAGGCAGTTTGGGGAACACAAGAGAGACAGATGAAGGAAATGGAGATGGGGAGTGTCTATCTTATATATGCTGACAACTGAGGGGACAAACAAGACATGCTACATTCAGGTGTTGTCAGGTTTCTGTCACCATACCAAATGTCCAGATTATCCAGGTTATATGTTCTTGGATCTTTCAGTCCTTGACCACCAACACTCCGGGGCCTATGGTAAGGAAGCCATCATGATGGTAGCACATAGCAATACCATTCCCTTACAGCTAGTGGCAAAAGAGATGAAGGAGGAGGAATAACATCCCAATATCCTCTTCAAAGGCCTGTTTTCAGCAATCAGAAGATCTTCAGCTTGGCCATAGTTCACAATACTGTCCATATGGAAATTAGGCCTTTGGGTGACATACCAGATCTAAACTGGATCAAGAGCAGAAAGTGACTCAACCTGAAAAGGGAAGACAATTCTGACATGTATAACACCACTGGTGAAACCTGAGTGTAGGAGCACAGCTTAAAGAAAGCACGAAAGGAACTAGGCTTATTAAATATGTGGGGCTATTTTCTTCAGAGGAAGAAAGTGAGTGATACCTAGTCACCTAGAAGGCTCAACTTGTCTAACAACCTAGCAATCTGTTTGGTATGGAGCCAGATGTCCTGAATCCCCCAAATATCCTGAGCATTGTTTAGACTCTTATCCTGAGCTTAGTCTCAGAGCAAATAGAAGTCATCCCTATGACAAAGGTCCAAATGTACTCTGCATCCTGCATCAGTAAAAGGATAGGTATGCTTATTGCAAATCCTTTCTCCTTAGACCTTTGCCCTGAGCATCCTTTCCCGGTCACTCTTACTGTAAAGATCACAGTTGCTTTGCTGCTTTGCAAGGGAGTTTTGATAGAGCCATGCCTAAACATGAGCTCCCCAAACTTTGTCATGATCACTGTCACTTGGAAACCTCTTTCCAAAGTTTTACTGTGCTTAAAATGTGTTAAAGAAACAAACCTGGATGTCAGACTCGGAAAGTCTGAACCAGCACCAGCAGAAGTGGTGTTGAATAGAGTTTCATTCTTCACTCTGTGTGGATTGTTTCCCTGTTGACTATGAATCTTTCAGTGTCCCAAACACCCGAAAGTATTTTACAAAGCTAAATAAGGCTCTTACAAAGAGACAGTCTGATTCCATTTACACGCAAAGCCCATGTCTCAGAGACAGACAGACTAAGGATGAGTGAGGTTAGAAAGTAATACACAAGAGCTAGAAGTTTAGAAAACTGGAAATAATGAAACACATCAATCGGAGGAGCAAAAACTTTATGATTGAGCCAAGACATTCAATAGGCAGAACCTATAGGGATAGGTAACATCCACAGAAACAGGCGTTTACAGCAAGACACAACATTAACAGCAGGCTCAGAAAAGCACCAACAGGCACGGAGATAGAATATCAAAAACAACAGAGGCAAAACTTAACAAAAGAAGGCACAAAGTAAAGAATGCCTGTAGGAATTACAGGGCCACTGCCTAAACCTTTGCATAACAAGAGCTACCCTACTGAGGGAGATGGAGGAAAAGACCAGGCAGCATGTTTGAATATGGCCTGAAATGTCTCTCGTATTGGGACAGATTCCAACAAAATGAAGCAATTCCAATAAAAGCAACAAAAAGAAAAGCTCACTAGAACACACAATTATTAAATTATCAAAAATGGAGAGATGGCTCAGTTGCTAAGTACTTGTATTGCTCTTGCAGAGAACCTCCATGTAGTTTCCAGCACCCAGATGGGAGCTCACAACCACCTAGAACTCCAGTTCCAGAGGATACAGTGCCCTCTTCTGGTTTCCTTAAGCACTGCATGTATATATTGCACATACAAACATGCAAACACTCATGCACCTAAAATGAAGCAAAGCATTTAACAAAAAATCAAAATCAAAGGAAAGAATCTGAGAAAAATGAAGGATACAAGCATATCCCATATTAGCAAGTTCTAATACAATATGAATGGCTTTCTCGGCCGAATAACGTCCAGGCCAGCAGGAAGTAGGATGGGGATGTTCAAAATGCTGAAAGAGGGCAGCTGGCAAAGAAGAAGGCTTTATCTAGTAACCCTACCTTTCAAAATCAAGGAAGACTAAGCAAGAGCTTCTCTACTAGGTTTACGTTGCAGAAGGTGCTACAGGGAGATCTTTAAGCTGAAACCAAAGGCTGCTCATTCATAACAAAACATGAGCTCCCCAAGCCGGACAGTGTAAGAGCTTCTGCATTCAGACTGTCCAGGACCACAATATACACAGCAGCATTATCACAACAAACTCTATATGGACAAGAACACATCGGTATCAACCCCAGACAAAATAAATAGACAAGGAAGGCACAAGAGCAGGCAAGGCTGACATTCAGACAGTAAAATATTCAGAAATGGAAGTGTCGAGTTGCTGTACACAAACCAAGTTTAAATTACTGTGAGTTTGAAATAAGCTGGGTGGAGGATATGCTGTGGCTGTCTCACAGTGACCCCAGGGCAAAAAAAAAATCGTTAGCAAAGGAATAAAGTAGAAACAGAAAAGATTAAAAGCATACCATTACAGAAAACCATCAAACCACAGAGGAAGGTAATGATAACAGGTTCACAAACACTGAATACAGTAGCAGCAGTAAATGCTTACCTTTCAATACCTACCTTAAATATAAAGTGATTAAATTCTCCATTAAAATGAGATAGCATAACAAAATGCAATAGGCAAATTCATGAAGCATATATAGAATATGTATCATATATGCTATATAAGCTCCATGAGTTGGCATATACACATAAATGTACATATACATATATGCACCCAATATGGAGCTTTGGAACACCTAACTGTACAAAAGTAAATATGGAGAAATGTGAAAAGAGACATATTTAGCAATACAGAAACAAAGAGGGATTTCAATCCTGCTTTCAGAGGGGGGAAGATGGGATTCATAACAATTTAATCTAAATGTGTGAAAGAGCCCCACCCAGCACATTCTGCAGCAGAATGCAGAATGTTTGCTCTTCTCCTGACCTCACGGGATGATCTTCTGGACTGATCACATGTGAGTATGTAAAACAAGTTCTATAAAAATCTAAGAAGGTTAAAATTGCATCAAATATCATTTCTGCTAATCATGTTATTGAACTAGAAACGTATTCCAGGAGGCTATTTTAGAAAATTTGGAAGTGAAAAAATTTTATAATAGTAACATTTTAAAAAAATTTATAAAAGTGGAAAAATTTTAAATTACCCTGAAACATTGAACAAATGAAAAAGAAACCTAAAAGGCATCTTGAGATATACATCAAAGAACAATCCCAGGAAGTGAATATTTCATGATTTACCAATCATATAAAGAACTAATAGCCTCAATACTTCCAAAAATGTGGAAAAGGCAGAATACTCCCAAACTTGGAGAGCAAAGCCAGGTGTGGAAAGATATTCAAATGTGTTGGCTAGAGAAAAGCAGCTTTTTATTATTTTTAAAAAGATTTATTTTATCATATATGTATGAGTATTTATGTATGTATTTATGTATACCATGAGCATGTAATACCCAAGGAGGCCAGAAAAGGCCATCAGATCCCCTAGAACTGGAATGACAGTTGGTTTTGAGCTACCATGTAGGGTTGAGTACCTAACCCATGTCCTCTGCAAGAGCAGCCAATTCTCATAACTACTGAGTCATCTCTGCAGTCCAATAATGCTTATAGTAACAAATGCCTACACAAACCAGGAATTAAGGATGTTCAATAGACATGAATACTTAAAGTACTAGAATAAAACGACCCTAAATTTAGCAGAAAAAAAGAAAAGTAGAAACAACTGAAATCAAGGTCAAGAAAATCATTTAGAGGGAAAAAGAAAATAAATCTAAATATTGGCTTTCTAAAACCAAACAATAATGAAAAACCTGACTAAAAGGAAAGAGAGAAATGATTCAAATAAATAAAGCCACAGATGATACCAAAGCACTCGTGGAGATCAACACTTTGGGTAATCTAAAACAATCAGATAAATTTCTAGACGTGTACAATCTAGCCTCGCTGAACCATGAAGAGAGAAATTTGACCAGGACAAGTAAGGAAATCACATAGAGAGCTAAGCCACTCCACAAAGAAAGGGCTAAGATCTGATAGCTCCGTGACTCAGTTTTAACAAACACAAAGAACTAATATCCTCAAAGTTTTCAAACATTTGAAAAGGAAGACATATGCCTAAATTCGAAGAGAGGTCATCATGACCCAGACATCAAAGCCGGAGCAGGATTTCACAAGAAAAGAAAATCAGAGCCAATAATATTGTTAAACATAGATGTGAAGGACCTCAACAAGATAACAGAGAGTGAGATTCAATGGCACATGGAGGGAGGGAAGGAGGGAGGGAGAGACAGAGACAGAGACAGACAGACAGGCACACAGACACACAGAACAAAAGGATTCCTTTAGAATTTTTCAATTTCTTAAACACAAACTCATACTCATATTTTTTTTTTAAAAAAAAAACTTAAACTGCTAGAATCTAATTTGTTATACTGTGATCCAACTACTTAAGTACACAATTTCACGAATCTTAAGAAACGGTTACCTGGAGCTCTGTCTGCTCTCACAGAGGACCAGGGTATGATTCCCAGCCCCCATATAGCGTCACAATTCTCTGTTACTCCAGTTCCAAGGGAATCCAACTCCTTATGGCCTACATGGCTACCAAGCATGTACCCGGTGCACAGACATGCATGCAGGAAAATCACCTGTATACCTAAAATAATGTAACAAATTCATTAATGTTTGTTTTTTCAAGAAAATGCCCATGAGTAACCCCTGACTAACCACAGCTATACCATCAAGATGCAGAGAGCGTCTTTGCACCCCTTCTAGTCAGTATCCTCATGCCCCTCAAGATCTCTCTGCGCCTCAGATGCTACAGCTTACTGTTGGCCACTGTCAGACTTCATAAGATTGGGTTGAGGCGGGGCACATGGGTGTCACCTGCAGCACACTGGTGTGCCTGTCGCACAAGCTCTACAAAGTCCATCCATGTGGCTGGGTTGGTTACGTATTCACAGCTTGTCTCTCTTTTCATCACAGTGACTACTAGATTAAGTAGACTTACTTATCAAGATAGCCCTCAAATTCAGGCACCGTAGTTTAAGTCTCCAATCCCGGCATTTCAGAGGCCAGGACGAGACTGTGAGTTTGAGGCCATTCTGAGCTACACAGCGAAAACTCTCAGTTGAAAAAAAAAATACAGAGTTGCAGAGGTGGCTCCATAGTTAAAGGCATTGGCTGTACTCGCAGAGACCTGGGGTTTATATTAGAGGACCCACCTGGCACCCAAAAACCATCTGCACTCCATTTTCGGCTCCAGGAGAATTGGATGCTTCCTGGCTTCGAAAGGCATGGTACCCACATGCCAGTATAAAACACAAATAAATAAGTCTAAAAAATGTACATATTAGTACCAAATTGTATATTCTGCGAAGTTCATAGAAAGAGGAATGCCGGCCTCCTACAGGTTCTGCTCACAGAACGTGGGTTTCAGGAAGAATGGGCGAGAAAGTGACTTCGTGGGAATGCACAAAAGCTAGTGCCCAAATCCAAGGCCAGTGGGCACATCCAGCTCAGACGGGAACTTCCGGCTTCAATCAGGAGGTGAACACTGCAGAGTTTTCAGTAAACAGTTCCTAGGTAAACAACCCATTTGAAGCTGGGTTCATCTCCTTTCAAGTTCTTAGGTTAATAAGAGCTGAATTTACAGTGTTTGGAGTTTTGTTCTCCATTTTAATTATAGAAATGCAACCCCAGTGCTCAGAGGAACTCTGTTTGTTTGTTTCCCTATTTAAGTCTTTGTCAAATAACAGATGGAGCCAGGGTACTATGTGCTTTCCAGTGTAGTTGTTGGTTTTGGTTTCACTTTGTTCCAGTTAAGTCTACATGCACTTAAGTGGCAGTGTGTGAGAACAGCAGATTATCCGAGGCGAGGGTGGGCTGTTAACTCCATCTTCTCAAACCCTCTCTTCCTCCAATAGTCAGTCTGATCGCACTGGCCGGAACCTTCCCACACCTCCCCCTCCTCCTCATCACTCTTACACACCTCGCATCTCACTACCCCGAAGCAGGAGGATCATGACTTGGAGGACAGCCTGGGCTACAAAGTAATATCCGACCTCAAAAAATAGAAACTAGTAAGAGTTTACGAGGCTGCTGCCCTTCCAGAGGACCGTGGTTCCATTGCTAGCACCCATGCGGTGGCTTTCAATCACCTCTCCCTCCAGTTCCTGAGACTCTATCACCCTCTTCAGAGGCACAGCCTGAACATACTGCACATAGAGTCAAAATGATCAAATACTAAATCAATAACAAACATTCTGTGCGCAGTTCCTACGTGTTAGCAACATTCAGACTTCATGTGTTTTTCATCATAACACAATAACAAACCTGTAACTTGTTTTGCAAATAAGAATTTCCAAGGACCCAGCCTGTATCCAAATATCACATTTCAAAACATGCCATGGACTAGAAAGCACACAAGCTTCAAAGCTAGGCCTTCCGCTAGGGATTCTGACCGACCTCTCCTTAACTAAGGTCTTTAATTGTGCACGGTGCTTTGCTGGGCCAAGCTTGCAGAAGAAAATGCCCACTTGGCGGCTTGGAAGGCAGACTCTGCGGTGTCCTTCCTAAAGTGGCTCTGAGAAACTTAGAGAGTAAATTCGATCCTTTGCAGACACTGCCAAATCAAGGAGGTGAGCAGGCACGGATGAGGAAAAGGATGCCTGCTCCAAACCAGACTGCAGCTGACTTGCTGGTGCTTTGGTTTAAAGTGAGTGAGGAAAGGAACAGCAGGTTTGGGAGTGTTGGCACGGAGGGAATCTGGACACCCAGTGACAAATGACTCAAAACGAGGTAGCCAGAAACAGGACAACTCCCCAGGCACTGGGGACCCACTTTCAGCCCTGACAGAGACCATGGGAGATGTGGCTGCTCCTTTTGCCTCCAATGTGTGGTGGCGAGGTCTCCATACCTGTCAGCCAGGTGCCGTGTCTCAAACACTGGCCATTTCCCCAGCTCCTAACATAACTACCAGTGATGACCATGCCCTCATATCTTTATAGCCACCACAATTTCTGTCAACAAGAATCACAAACAGGGCTTTCTGAGACCACAGTCACAGCTTCATAAGAGTGAGTCTGAGCTGCAGTTTAGTGATAAATGGGGTGGAAATCTTAAGACAAAACAACCACATGAGACTGGATTTGTAGTTTTGACCTCGGGTTAGGGTCATCATGAAGAATAGAGAGTACCCAGGTTGATGTAACTTCTACATGAGCAACAGTTTATTTCTTGCATGGAGGGCATGTTTTAGTGACCCACAGATCACTTGAAATGCAAACTTAGCTGGGCTTCCTATATATTGTTTGCCCTTACCAGCAAACAACTTCCTGCCTCTGTTGCATTTTTAACTTTTAGTTATGTCTAAGTGGAACTTTTTATGGGGGGCTATTCTACACTCGCTGGCTAGAAAACAGCTGTTTTCTCAGCTGAGCAGACATAAGAAGCCCAGTGTCCCACAGAAAAGAGGCGAGGTTTAAAAATGGTCTCCTGTCTTTCCCTGCCTCCTTCAGACTTCCTGCTTATTCTGGCCCTCCCTTACCCCAGGGCCCTTTGGTGGCTGTAAAACATCATCTCCTGTTCCTATCTGGGAGATACAAGATGGAGGGACCTGGTGTACCTTTCGTCTAACAGCCTTGCTTTCAATAGGCTAGTGGAGGAAATATTACTGATTTAAGAGATCTGCCCCAAAGTAGAAACATATCTAGAGTCCCCTCAGCCTCCTTATCCAGATCCCCTTGGTTATGGGAGCCCCCTTACCTCTGCTGGGGCTTGTACTGGTCAGTTCCCACTGTGCCTGCCTAACTGTGTGCATGCGCCAATAATCTTTTATTATGTCATCATGCATTTTAGTGTGTGACAGCTATTATGTTCTAGAGGCCCCCATTTAGATTTGTGGAGTGAACTAGAAAGTGTATGTGTGTGTGTGTGTGTGTGTGTGTGTGTGTGTGTGTGTGTGTGTGTGTGTGTGTGATTGAAACACAATCTAATTAATCTGAGTGCATTTGTATGCCTATTAAAATTCACCTGTCTGGATTTCTCCATTTATCATGATTATACTGAGCAAGGGGCTGCCACTGTGTTTAATACCAGATGATCTATCATCAGGATGCTTTTAGTAATAGTGCAGGTCCATAGGAAAGTTCTGTGCGATCATCACTCTAGACCCGTATCCCAAGGGTGCCTCACAGCTCTCCTTGAGTACAACAGACACAAGGATAGCCTCATGGAACTCTAGACATGGAGACAAGCCATCTGGTTACAGCTGATAATGCCTTTGATTCTGCAGGCTGTACTCCAAGGCCATTGCCAGGCCTAGGAGAGGGCTCACTAGGAACAGCAGCTATTGGTATACAGTATTAGGCACAGGACAGTAAGCACGGGGCCAACCCGGCCTTCCCATATAGAAGCTGCAGCAATTTCGATCACTGTCTCACACCTGAGGACAGCTCTGCTCATTTCTAAGTTTGCACCACTGTAATTAGGTACCAAGAAAACCTGATATCAGATACCAAGCTAAATCTACAGTGATAACCCCAGGAAAGGAAGCATGGTGCTCCAGGGGAGACCCTGGGATGAGAAGGCGGGCCTCATGGAAGCTCTGTCTTCAGATGACCACTCACAGAGAACTAGAGTGCTAAGCCCACTTGAAAAACAGAGGAGCTGGGCGCCCAGTGGAATGAACCAGCTTGCAAGCTAAAGATGAAACATGGGTGAGCAGCCTCCCTAGCTGTCTGCATCCCTTCCCCCCTATGGGGTACAGGTCTTCATTTTCAACAGCTATAACTTCAGTAGTCTGTAGCAGGCTCCACACACACCTTCACCAGCCTGAGCACACTTTGGACTGCCTCCAGTAGAAATCCCAGGTTCCTGTGAACTGGAAACGCATTGGCCAAAAGAGCCAAATATACCAGCTTCAACTGAGACCTCTGCCTACTATGATCACAGAGGATCAAACACACAACTCTTAAAGCAAGGCCATGACAACCTCCACAGCCACCATGAGCCCCTTGGGGACAATCAGGGTCACCAAGAGGCTGCAGGAAGTGTGCAATTTCTTCTTGTGTTTGAGATAACAGCCACTCAGATGAAGGTGATGCGAGCATTGTGGTCACTGGCTCTTCTAGTCCATGCATTTGTATCAGGGAAAAAAGTACGTAGGGTGCTAATGGGTCTTGAGCAGCCTTTAGCACTTGTGGGAGTGTGTGTGTTAACATAAAAAAAAAATCATTTCTAGGGTTGCATACACATGGGAGGCTCTCAAAATGGACTGTGGTGATTAAAATATAAGAAACTTCAATCTGATTAAATATATATTTAATATATATTTATATTATTTATATATTATATATATATATTACTTGCTGTGACCTTGAAATCCATCCTTGGGTTACCTGCCCAGAGTTGGTAAGTGCTGGTGGGAGTAGGAAGAGCGAGGAATAAAGTGTCCGTATCTGGCCCCAGAACTGCAAGGCACCTTCTCACATCACCAATAGGCAGATCCCACAGTATCCATGGACAAAGAGATGACAATGGTCCATGAAGCTGGTTAGTGAGAGGAGAAAACCTGAGTATGCTTGTGAATGGGTAGAGGGGCAGGGGCACCACCTCAACACTGCTGCTTTTATAAGATTGTTTCTTTGGAAAAGTGATTAAAGGTCAGGTGCAAGAAAGATGGTCCAGCACACCTTTGGTTAAGCACACTTGCTGATCTTTCAGGGGACCAAAGTTCAGTTGCCAGCAACCAATTGGAGGCTCACAACTATTTGTAAGTCCAGTTCCTAGTGATCTGATGCCCCCTCTTCTGGTCTCTGTAGGCACTATACTCCCCTGGTAAACAGACACACATGCCAGCAAAACACCCATATGCAGAAAAGACAGGAAAAGAAAGTGAAAGAAGAGAGGGAAGAGAATAAAGGAAAAGAGAAAGGAGAAGAAATAAAATAAAAATGCTCAAAATTCAAACAAGCAGTAGGTTTAGTGACTAATGTTTTAAATCCCAGCATTCATGGAAGAGAGGCTGGTAGATCTCTGAGGTCTAGCCTGTTCTACAAAGTGGACTCCAGGCCAGTCAGGGATACATACATACATGCATATATACATATTCAAATAAATTCTCAACTTTTTGAAACCTTATTTCTGAAAACTGATATTGTGGCAATGGGCAGTTGGATAAAAAGAAGGGCAAAAGTTTCTCAAATTCAAAAACATTTCTTCACACTTGTGACAATGGAGGCTTATCAACAGTCAGTCACTTAGCACTTTGGCTCTGAATATTTCAGCATTGAATAATCCTGGATCCAGGGTATCAAATCCAAGCACTGTAGTTCAGCATTTCAACTGGCAGAGAGTCTGAAGGAGACAGCTTATGGGTACGAATTATAAAAACTACCCCATTATGATCAAACCCATCATGTCTTTAATCCATTCTTCTTACTTTCTGGCATGATGCCTGAGGCCCAAATGTAAACACATGTAGCCTTGAACTGAGATATAGTGTCCCAACACTTTAGATGCTTATTTTATCTCTTTGACATTTGAGACGAGTCTTACTATAGAACCCAGTCTGGCCCTGAACTCGTCACCCCCTTGTTTCAGCCTTGTCTCAACACTGTTGGCCGCTCCAAATGTTTTGCCAACTCTCACCAAGGAGTTGTCCAGATCTCCTGCACCTTTACAGACTGTCCATTACGCTATCTGTAGCCTCTTTTCAAGCAGTGGCCTGGGTTGGCAACAAAGCTTCTATCTTCTCTATCCTGCTCCCTGGCCTCAGAAAAACACCAGAAGGATGACTGAGAAATCTACCACCAGAACATCTTCAGAAAATTAAGTATCATCATTATTAATTCCCCACTGTTTGGCTGGGCTGAAAGCCACGGGGGTACCAATGGGAGAGATCTGGCTCCAAATAAATAAGCACATGTCCTTTGGGCAGATGTTGAGCCAGCTCCGGCTGTTAAGTGATGCCCTCGCCACAGAAGCAGACACAGCACAGGAAAGTGAAGTTATGCCTGCAGCCCTGCATCTTCTGCTCCATCACAGCCAGCAGTCTGGAACCTTGGCCACATTTGGAAATCCATCTCCCTGAACCGACGCAGACAGCTTAATGAAGCAATATTTATGGAGCGGATACCACGGGGCGGGGGGGGGGGGGATGACTGCTCCTTTTCTCCATCTTCTATTTTTAATATTTGATCTGGCAAACGTATTATTAAAGGAATATTTCAAGTCTGATTACTCTTCTATTTGACTGTATGTGTTATTCATGCACACTGGGTGTCAGGGGAAATTACGCCTGGTTTGAGAGTTTTATTATGTCACTCTTTCAAAGAGGGCCTTTGCTCTAGTAAAATTATCATTTTCATGCAAGGCTACAGGTCCCTGACTCATCTTAGTCACTTTTTTGTGACCTCCTACTATTTCCCTGTTCCCTATGACTCCCAGCAGGACTCTCGTCCTATGGACCAGGAACTTTCCTTAGCAGCCGTGGTCTCCCTGGTAACGTGAGTAGTCGTTTCGTGTGTCTTGTTTGGCTGGGTGCTGTTCACTGAACTGTGCTCCGCATTAAGTCAAACAGAAGATCACACTAGTAGGGCCTATCCTTGGCTGGAAGCCTTGGTCCAGCCTAGGCTTCTATGTCTTGAGGAGTCTCAACTCCTTTTGTCTCTGCTTTTCCTTTCAGTAGACTCTAGATGCAACTTGAACCACCTGGAAAAATCTACCTGTCTTGGATAACAAGTTCTATTTAGAACTTGGTTTTTAAAGGTTGGAGGGACCAATGACCAGAGACTCTGTTACATCAGAGAATGAACACAGAAATCAGGCTGTAGGGTCACGTTCCCCTGACCCATTGAAGGACGTGGCCTCTCTTTCCAACAACTATACTGTTTGTTGTTGCTGTTTGTTTCTTTGTTTTGACCAATTATTTGTTGTTTGCTTTTCTTATGAGAACCAGGTGGCCAACCCGGTCATTTTTGTAAGGCAACACATTCCCTACAATGTAACTATTCAGTTGTGCCACCATGGCAATGAGGAAGCCACAGCATACATATAGCCCTAAAGAGCATAAAGCTTTCTGGGAAAAGATAGGCAGTGATTCAGATTTTTCTCAGAATTGGGAACATATTCTAAACAAAAAGGAGAAAGGCTTTTTTTTTTTTTTTTTTTTTTTAAAGATTCCACTGTGAATGGTATGACAAACTCATCTTAACATTCAGGAAGTTGAGGCAGGGGAATCTCCAACTCAAAGATATCTTCAGCTGCATTGAAAGGTTTGGTTGAAACAAAAAGAATGGGCAAGAATGAGAGGATGGGGAAAGAAGAAAGTCTCCCACATCATCCGTTGATAAAATTATACTTGGGTCAGGTTAACATATTTCCTCTAATACATTAAAAATACTCCATTGGCTTTTACAAAGTAGTTTTGTTATGTTTCTTCTCCACCCCCCCCCCCGAGAAATGCCAGGTCAGCTATCTATAGATTCAATGAGTCAATGGGAAAACACCCAGCAGCCTGAACATTTAATTCCTCTTGAATTTTATCAGACAAAATCAAAGAGAAGACAGTGAATTAAAGTCTAGTCCCGGCCTCAAGTTCCTTCTGCTTTTGGGTGTCCCATCCCAGCTTCCAGGTTCTGATAATGACCTCAATTCACACTCCTTGTCCAGATTCCCACAAAGAAGCAGACAGAGCTTCCATCTTAGAACCCATATCTTAGTAGAACCAGTAGGTGATTAGTAAATGAGAGATAATAAACACGGTATTATAGGAAAGAAAAGTGAAATGTAGAAATACAGGTGGAGTGAAGGGACAGAGAAACCTGGGCTCTTTAGACAACAAGGTGGGAAAAGGCCTCTTTAAGGAAGAACCATGAAGGTAAGATTGGAAGCCCCCCCCCCCAAAAAAAATGGAGCTAGGACGAGTAGGCTGGGCTGGGGTAGAGGTGGGACTGTGGACTGTGTAGCCATAGCTAAGACACAAGCAGCCACCAGGGAGAAAGCATGAGTCAGGAGGAAGAGGGGTTGGTAAAGATCTTGCAGATCCATCATGCTGGTGTCTAGGTAACAAAGGCCAGCTCAAGTCAGCATCCTCATCCCTGTCCACCTCCTTTGGCAGCTGACATCAAAGCATGCTTTCTTTGTCCTGAGAACTGTGAATCCATGGCGTCTATGCTTAATGTTTTATACACTTGCATCAGTCACATTTTCCAATCCTTGAAACACAAATAAAGTTGCGTGAACTCTCAGATCATCGAACATACGGCCATTGATGAAATTCCCCAACTGACCAGCAGCAGGCAGGACCTGCCTAATGAAATCCTTCAGCAAGGGTTAGGTCATCTCCTTTGGCAAGCAGTCCAACCTAAGATCCAGTTGCCACCCACATCTAATTTCCACTGACTTAAAGCCCCACAGACATTTTTGATTTCCCAACAGCTGCCATTATACAACATTGAAATGCAAAACGGACAATATGCCAAAACAGATGTTCTAGGAAATCTGATTAATTCCAAAGAGTTGGGGAAGGCTGAAATGCCGCCTTCCTCAGCATATTCTTGAGCAGAGCTGCTCGCAGGTTCCCTTGGTGTGTTTGGATGCAGCTTTATTGCGTTTCACAACATCCGCTCAGCTCTAATGCCAGAAAACCAAATGTTGCAGAAATGAACAGTGACGCGCTACATCCTTAAAAGCTCCATGAGCTCCTTCGTGGAGCGAGGTGCTCTATAAATATTCCCCATTTATATATCACATCCCTCCTGTCAAACACACAGCCATTTACCCAGCCCCGGGCTCTGGTGGAGCTTGTGGGAGACCAAGAGGAGAAGATTGGGATAGGAGCTTTCTAGATGTGTACAGTCATGCCTGTGTGACTTGGTCTTCATCTGTATAATGGGCTTGTCAGCAGGGCCAGATGGCAATCCAGAAAGATGATGGGGATCATGTTGACAATGGAGAGTATCTTGACAAGAATGAGTGTATTCATCAGGGTCTCCTTAGGGGCCACGTTTCATTTCCATCTGGCATTCCCTCTCCGAACTTTTCCCCTGCTCCATAAAGCTGTATCCCCAATTCCTCTTTCACTGGGCTTTTCCCCCACAACGAACAGAAGAAATGGAGGCACAAGTCATAAGCTTGAATTCATGAGAAGAAGAAGATCGCGTGCATGTTAGTGGGCTTTGCACCGCGGTGATAAAAATATTGATGAGAAGCAGAAGGAAGGAGGAAATGCTCGTTTTGGTTCACACTTTCAAAGCTTTTAGCTCTGGAGACCTACAGCGAGATGGAAGGTCATAGCAGAACAGCACAGCGGAGCACAGCTGCCCACCTTGTGGCAGCCTGGCACAGAGAGACAAGTAAGGATGAGGCCTGAGATGTGATCACCCTGCCCTTCAAAGACACACCCCAGCCACACCCTGTCTATTACTGGTCCCTGACATCAGTGCCCCTCAGGGAAGGAAACCCTGATTCTTAAGCAGTCTGCTCAGAGGAGTTCTGGGCTTCCTCCTCACACAGGAATTCTGGGAACATGCAGAGGCAACCCTCGAGCACAAGTACCACAGCAAAGGCCTGACGGGCTGTGAAGCCTACTTTACCGTTAGGTGCTGAAGCCTTCTACAGCGCTGGGGATGGCCACAGGTACAAATGTCACACTTGGTAGCATTGACCTGAATCCTGGACACCATGGGCCTCAGTTTTCTGTTCCTTATGGTGAGTTCAAAGACAATGTTATACACCATATGGCTCTGTACCAGTGCATGTGCACATACAGACATACACACACACACACACACACACACACACACACACACCTTGAAAAACTGGCCAATATTTTCTCAGGAGGTTAAGTCTGTGCTTTGGCCTTCAGATTTTGAATCTGCTGCCATCCTCCACACCCAAGTCTCTCTCTAGCCTATCACCTAGTTTTATAGTCCTAATATCAGCACCTCCCTCTAAGGCCTTCTTGTGCTTGTTTCTGGTTGGCACTGAACTCCAGAGAAGCAGGCCCCTGACATCACCTCTATAATTCTTCCATGAGTTTACAGTCCCTGAAATACTTCCTGGACAACTATAGGTTACTCAGTGAGAAGTACAACCACCTTGCTGAACTTCATACCAAGAATGCCTCACTGTGTGAGGAGGCAAAGCTCAGGGCCACGGCCCTCCACTTCGAGGCTGGTAATAGTTGAGAGGTCTGGGAAAGCTCCTTAAGAGTGGAGTTTGTGGAACTGAAAAGTAGAGAAGACACATCTGGGCAACAACTAACAGCATGTGTGCAAGGGCCCGTGGAATCTCTACCTGTGGCTGCATTAGTTTGCACGGAATGAGTTTAGCTGCAGTAACATGTATCCTCAACAACATTTTCAGAATGTCTGGGACAATGAAGGCTTTCATGTTGTTGTTGTTAATCTGGTTGTGTGGTTGTTTTAAACTTCATTACCTATTAAGTTCATCTGAGGACTCTGGTCCTTGCTATACTCTGAAGTTCAGGCTAATGGAGACCATCTTGACACAAGACAGAATTCAGCAAAGCATGCTCTGGTGTTGAAGCCCCCGTTGAAGGCAATTCATATCTCTTCCCTCCACGATTCATGGGCCAGAACCAGTCACAGGGACCTACCAAGTGCTCAAGGAGCAGGAAATTGGTCACACTCGGTTGTCTCACAGACAGGAGAATCTGGGAAGAGGGTGACAAGAGTAAATGTCATTTAAAGCACGTGCTGTACCAGAGTATTCCACACCCTTTGCAGACAATAACTTTATCATTGTCAGTCCACATGGACACTCTCCCACGCATGGCAGGTTAAGGTTCTTCTGTCTGGATCCACAAAGGACTCCCAAGGTTTAGCGTCTCTAAGCTCCCCTCCCCGATCTGTAAGACTAGAGGGAAAATTCCTGCCCAGTCTCCTCTCTCAAAGTCAGAAACTGATCCCAGCTGGAGAGTCTTCAGGGAACCCTCCCCAAAACAAGGTGAGTGGACTGAGAGAAGCACCCTGAATTTCATTCTATACCGAGAGAAGGAGACCTGGAGACACCTCACCCAATGAATAGAAAACTGCAGCTGATCAGCAGTGTGTATAAATGTCAGGATTCCAGAAGGTTAGTGGATGGACAGGCCATTGAAAGCTTTGTATTTCGTCAAGACAACAATTACTTATAATCACCGTCGTTTCACAATGATGAGAGGGGGCAACATAAGGCCAAAGGCATGGAGAAGGTATAATTTCAGAATAAAGGGGAAAGTCCCGCCTAAATTAAATAACCATAACTACACAAAATATCAGTCCTGTCTGCTTTGCTCACTTCACCGAAAACCAGAGCAAAAGTCAGGGTATGGCCAGCGCGAGAGAGCCTGCAGTCTCACTGTAGATGCCAGGCAGGGGCGTTGTGGCCACAGCTAATGAGTCCCCCTCTAGTAAGTAGGCATCTGGTGTCAGCCATGAGTAACTGATGAAGCATTATAGCTGGAAGGTCAGGAGGAGGTCTCCCATAAGTCACCCATGACTCCCTGGTCCATACTTCTGTGCTATCCTCCCAGAACTGGCATAGCTTCCGGGTGATGATGGCTTTATTATCTCCCTTGTCACTCGGACACAGGGACAAAACGTGAAAGACACAGGGGGAAAAATAAGAGGTTTTGGCTCATAGTTTCAGAGGTTCACATCTGGTGTTGGTTGGCTCCAATACCAGATGTTTCTGGGCCTGGGGTGAAGAGGAGGATCGTGGGAGAATAGCAGGGCTAGGTTTTCTCGAAGAGAGTAGGAAGAAATACGCAAGATAAAGGTCTCAGGGTCTTGCTGATAGGGACCAACTTCCTGCAACTAAACTTCAGCTCCCACAGTCCCACCCAGCCCAATAGTATGCTCAGATGTTGAATATGTCAGCTCATTATCTCACCGATAAGTCAGTGGCCTGAGGATCTGGCTTCAGAAATGTCATCGCAGACACAGCACACCCAGAAGTGGACTTCAGTAGCTTTGTTGGCCACTCTAAGTCAAATCAAGCTTAGCCATGACAACCTCTTCACAAATCTCTTTGGCTACTCTGATATCTCAGGCTTTGGGCTTTCCTAGAATCCTTAGGTTGGGCAAGAAGGTGGCAATTCCCCCAAGTCCCTTCTCCTTGATGGCAATTTCCCCAAGTCCCTTCTCCTTGATGGCAATTTCCCCAAGTCCCTTCTCCTTGATTATCTGCACTTGATTAAAAGGCCATGAAGAACTGATTTATCAAAACGTTAATACTCAGATGCAGCAGACTCATCTCTCATGATGAGAGTTGTCCAAGGGCTGCCACTTGGATGACAGAAGCAGACAAGTCCTGCTCACACCATGTTAATGGTCTCAAGGTCAGCGTGCTGGTTTCTGCTCCATCCAGGCTTGCACCAGACCAGCACAGTGAGTATGAATGACACTATAGTCTTTAAGAAGCACCGGTGAGGTGAGAGCTTCTTGCTAGGAATTGGGAGGAGGACCAACATAGGCATATCGGGCATATCATGATATCAACTGTACTTCCATCCTGCATATTTTGATGGCTAAGTTCCTGAATCTCTCTACGCAGCCCAGGCAATGATGGGGTGCTACTGGCTTGTGCAAATGAAGAGTCTGGTGGGAACACACTCAACTGCACAGACAGCTTCCCCTTTCCACTCCTAGCTACAGACAATGTTGGCTTGGCTTGACTTGGACTGGGCACCATCTCCCGGTGTCCTTCATAGCTACCGTTTGTAGTCACCATGGTGAGATCCAAACAAAAATATAAAGAAAACAAGTCACCTTTTCTAAATGAGCACACAATCTGCTGGGGAGAAAAATCAGCAGGTAACTAAGGATGTTGAGAGTGACCTGTGTACAGTGCATCTCTTTGAGAGCCTGTGGTCCATCACAGAGAGCAGGTATGCAATCAACTCATTTTTGCTTCCGGCTCTAGCTTCTTTAAGTCCCTGGTTTACATGTGCTTATCACAGCAGCATGGGTAAGGACCGAGTTCTGCCCGTGTGACAGATCTGCATTTGAACCCTGGCTCTACCATTCGTGAGGACTGAGATCTTCCACGAGTGTGATGATTAATCTTGACTGTTAACTTGATTGTGATGAGAAATGCCTAGGGGATTGGTAAAGCACATCTCTGAGTGTGTCTGTGAGGGCATTTCAAGAGATAATTAGATCATGAGGGCTCTGCCCTATGAATGGATTCATCTCTTGATGGACTCATAATAGGACGTCATTATTGGAAGGTGGCGAAAGGGAGGAGTTTTAGGAGAAAGTGGGTCACTGGGTGGGGATTACTTGGTTCAATGTCTCTCTCTCTCTCTCTCTCTCTCTCTCTCTCTCTCTCTCTCTCTCTCTCTCTCTCTCTCTCTCAGCTTTGTCTTTCCAGGACATCTTCCTCCACACACCCCTGACGCCATGCTGTTATGTTTGAAGCTAGCTTATCGACTGAACCCTCTAAAGCCATGAGGCAAGGATATCCTGACTCAAAGCTTTCTGTTGCATATTTAGTCACAGTGATGGTCTAGTTGCTTTCTTTGGATGTGACAAAATGCTAACCAAAAACAGCTTCGTGAGGAAAATAAATTATTTTAATGTATAGGTTATAACCTATTGTGGAAGGAAGCCAAGGCAAGAAGCTTGAAGCAGAAATCACAGGGGGATAGTACTCACTGGCTCACTCCCAGAGTCACAGTCAGCTGCCTTTCTTATGCAGACAGCCTAGACCCACATGCCTAAGGTCAGTATCACTCACAGTGGGCTGAGCCCTTCTACATTGGTTAGCAAACAAGAACGCAGTCCCAAAGACATGCCCATAGGCAAATCCAACTGAGGCAGTTTCCTTAATTGAGGTTCTCTCCTGACAACATGTGAAACTGGTAACAAAACTAACCAAGACAATTAGGAAAGCGCAGTGAATGCAGAAAGTGGGTAAACTTCTGCAATAACAGACTATTTATTATTGGTTTCTATATGGTTGGTAGGGTTTGCAGCTCCTCTGCTTAGGGGAAGAGCTTGTGATCAATAGCTCTGCACAAACACAGGCAAAGATGAAGACAGTATGCCATCCAGCAGGGTTCTCAGATAGAAGCTTCACTTAGGACAGAAAGGAATCTAGTCTTTCTTAGTGACTTGAGTCCAGAAATCTTATTGCTGGGGAAAGACCTCAATGAAAACAGTAATGGGGGTGGGGCTTAAATGGGCCTCCAAACCAGGTTCAGAAACAAAGCCTGTGGAGTCCTGAGCCAAGGGCTAGCAAGAAGTGGGTAATGCATCATTTGGAGACAGGATTTCAACTACGCCAAGGAACCTTGTGCAAAAAGACCATTAACACTGGAGTAGAGAGATGGCTCGGCGGTGAAAAGTACTTACATGCTCTTCCCATAACCTCTTGTTACTCCAGCTCCAGGGGGGACTGACTATTCTTCTGTCCTCTGCAGGCACCATGTGTGCACTCACACACATAAATAAAGAAAGAAAGAAAGAAAGAAAGAAAGAAAGAATGAATGAATGAATGAATGAATGAATATTTAAAGACCACCAACACAGTGCTGAAAATAGCTTGCCCATGGGATATTGTTTATTGGGAATCATAATTCTATAGGGGAAGAGAAACCGATCAGCAAATCCTGCCCATCATGGAACTCAAGAGCACCACAGATATTGAATTTACATACCCAGTGGGAATCACATAACTGCACTTTGAAAATCAAATTGGAGACTGGAGTAAGCATGTTGTGATCTGGTTTATTATAGATTATTCACTTTTCTAAAATACCACTTCATCCTGTACCTGACCAATAGGACAAAACCCACTTCTCTAGGCTAACATTCAAGCCCCCCCCCCGCCATTGTGTATATATGAAGCTTACACAGAGAATGTAAGAATGTTGGAGAATAGGGAGGGGTTCTTTAAAATATCATTGGCTAAGGCTTAAGGTTCTGGGGATATCTCATTTGATGGAGAGGCATTCCAGGAAGCTGAACCAGTAATTTCACCAAGTACTATATGACATTTTTTTAGTTAAAAGATTGGGGTCTGGTTATATAATATATATATATATATATATGTGTGTGTGTGTGTGTGTGTGTGTGTGTGTGTGTGTGTGTGTATCCCTTAGTTTATCCCGTATATGTGCACTATATGTGCACACTGTTTCACTGAATACTGTGTAAGTGAGCTGTTTAGTTGAATGTCATCTAAAAGAGCTGTAACACTGAATTCTTTGGAGAACACCCCCCCCCCCAATTCACTGCCAGAACAAGATCCTGCTAATCCACCCGTTCTGCACTTTGCTCCTTCTTTCCTCACCTGTGTTCCGAAATGCCTAGGCACGCCAAGGAAAGAAGCAGAAATTGGAACTACAGAGGATTCTGTAGTTTGAGGCCAGCCTGGGCTACTGTGGTGGTCTGAATAATAAAAGCGTCTCGGGGAAGGGTGTTTTTGGTGAAGTTATGAAACTTTTAGGAAGGATAGGGAGCCTTGTTGGAGGAAGAGTGTCACTTGGCATCCTTTGAGAGTTGATAGCCACTTCCCACGTCCAGTTTCTTCCGCTTCCTATGAGTGACTAGCAATATAATGCCTCAGCTTCCTGCTACTGTCTCTGCCTGTCTACTGCCATGCCTCTCCGACATCATGGGTTCTCCTGTGAGCTGGAACTCAGATAAAGTCTTTCTTCTCTTACTTGCTTTTACTCTTGGAATTTTGATTGGTCAGGGTTACTGTTGGGATTCTGTAAACTTCACCCCTCAGTTACCTAGCAACAGCCAGGTATACCCCATCCCTCAGTTACCTGGCAATAGCCAGGTATGCTCCGCCCCAGTGACCTGACACTATAAAAGAGGCTGCTTGCCCGCTCCTCTCTCTCTTGTTCTCTCTTGTTCTTGCTCTCCTGTCCTTACCCCTCCTCTCCCCATTATTCCCTTACCCTATCTCTCTCTATGTGCTCATGACTGGCCTCTACTCCTCTACTTCTCTACTCCTCTCTCTCTCTCTCTCTCTCTCTCTCTCTCTCTCTCTCTCTCTCTCTCTCTCTCTCTCTCTGCCTCTACTGCCCTCTTAACTGCCCCCATGCCCTGAATAAACTCTATTCCTTACTATACTGTCCTGTGGCTGGTCCCTCAGGGGGAAGGGATTCTCAACATGGATCCCCCAGAGGCATCCCCCTCACCTCCAGGCCTCGCTGCGCCTCCATGGGCCATATCCCTCCCCACTCTCTTCATCCTTTTCCTAACATTGGTGCAGAAACCCAGGGCATCATCTTTCTACAACAGTTACCCCCAAAACAAAAAATGATTAATATAGTTTCAAAGTGAGACCTTATCTCAAGAAGACTAAGGAGGAGGAAGTGGGAGGAGAGAACAAGGAGAGAAACAGAGGAAAGAGAGCTATAGAAAGATGAGGAAAACTGCCTTACTGAGTCCCTAGAGAGGCCAATGTGTGGCCAGCTGAAATTGGCCCTCCTGAGCCCCATAGTACCATTTTCCTGATTAAGTCAGCATGATTATTTTCTGTTCTCTGCCCACCCCCCCTTCCAAAATTATCCACAGATGAATTTCAGCCATTTCCGAGGCACTCTGAATCTAGAGAATGCCCAACAAAATAAAAACTGAGTCTCTACAAACTTGCTGCCATTCTGAAACTCTTTCTCTGTGTCCTCACCAGAACCCCCAAGTTATCCCCCAGTGGAGGGTTGCACTGTTGAGAGAATAAAGCTCAGTCCGTGGACAGTCTAGAATGTCAGCTACCCGAGGAAGGATTCAGAGGGGACCTCTCCTTGGTGCCTTGATTAATGCCAGACTTAGCTCTTAGTATCTCTTTCCACCACTTCCAAAGCACATCTGTGAGTGCTCTGGTCTAGTAAACAGGCACAGTTTATTTCTTGGGCCAGTAATTCTTTTGTTGACTGTTTTGGCTTTAGGTTTGTTTCCTGGGTGAGTCTCAGATCATCAGTTTGCCTTGTGTTGCTCTCCTTATGTTGGCTGGTTGCCCTTCCCCCATCCTCTTCTCTTCTATGTCCATTTGCTGTGAGTCCTATAACTTGGACAAATAACTAACTGGCCCTGTCAGTCTGGACCAGCTTGTTGTTGGCAAAGCCATCTTGGAGGTGTGTTTTACAACCTTAATTCTTGAAAGACTCTTCCAAAGCCACTCAGCCAGGTGACCCTGAGCTCTTGACCCCAAAGCTGTTGCCTCAGAAACTCCAAGGATAAGAAATGTTGACAAGCTGTTTTAAGCCATTAGCTTTGGTATCATGTGGTCCACATCAACGGATAATTAATACAAGCAAGACCCTCACTGCAGCTAAGTTCCTCTTACGTACTTTTCTTTGTACATTACAACAAAATCCTTCTGTTACTGGGGAGTTGATTTGAGAAGGACCCTGAGACAAAGGTATAACAGTGCCCTAGCCCAGTGACCACATGGTTTGTCCATGCAATGTCACAGCTTTGGTCTAGGTGACCAGATATAACAATATGCCCACAGCCTTTAGCAGAACACCATCCAGTGGGGACGGAGTAAGTTACCACTATACTGTCCATCCATCACTTTAACAAGAACATGACTGAACCCAGTCAAGTCCCCATCACTACTTCTACCAACACCAATACCAAAGCAGCCTCCAAAATCTCATTGGGAGGGATTTTCCTCTATAGTAGGATCAGTGTCCAGGCTATGGCCTGTGGTCAAAACCACAACAGGAGGACTGTGCTGGCAGCAGGTTGTTGGGGGAGATGTTGCCAATTCCACCTGTTGGCTTCCTGAGACATGTCTGGACCAAGACGCACAAGGTTGCTCCATGCCTTACTGACTCAGAGTCTGGATGCCAAGAGCTCAGGGAGTGAGAAGGCTCACATTTGTGCTGATCACATGCCTCTAGCCAAGAATGCTGGAGGCAGCCCAGCCTCTCATCCTTGGGGCAACAATACATCCATCTTTTAATCGAAAGGCATGGAGTTTAGCACTGCCAGGGCTTCCAGCCAGTTCTTGATGTGCCCTTATGGACCTCCTATCATAAAAGGAAATACAATCAAGTCAATGAAACTTAGCAAACATTGTCTGAACATCTATTTCATGAAAATGACATTAGCATGGCTCCTACCTCCCAACGCTTACCTCTAGCAAGTAGAGAAATGCAGTCGCCACTGGAAAAACAGACAAGAATCAAACAGAAATACCTAGAGTCCCTGTCTCTTCTGAGCACTAGCAACTTAGAGTAAGAACATTTTTTTTTAAAAAATCCCATGAAATGGTTTACCTCAGGCTAGCTCTCAAGAGGATATAACGAGAGGCTTTGAGTGAGAAGTCACGGCAGATATTGTCATGGAAATACAACAGAGTAGTACATACTGAAGGGTTATGTACAAAATGTTGTATGATATTTGCTATATAAGTTCCTAGTGCTACTATTATTCTGGGTAACCAAGAACTCTAACATGTTGCCAGCTACACCAGCAAGTATCGGCTTCTTGTTCACAGGGTTGATGGTTGACCGAGATACTGATGGTCTAGATTGTTGGTCAGGGACAACACTGTTCCCATAGCTCTCCTTCTGGTACCTACCTGGAGAACATGTCTCAAAACACAAACTACAAGGCAAGAATGTAAGAGACCCCATCAGCTCAGTGTCCACAGGAGTGTGTGATAGATCTCATGCCTGCCACGGGTTATAGAAATTATGTGGCTCCAGTTCAAATCCAAGGGACAGGGATATATGCTCAATTCACAAAGAGCTGAGGCAAGGGTGAGGAAAGAGAAAAAGATGTATAGAAAACCTAATGGCATCCTCTGCGGCCAGGAACAAGTCCTATGTGATGTGAAGAAAGGGTCCCAGAAAGAGGCTGTGACTATAAAGGATCATTGACTAATTAGCACTTCAATGTTGTAGAGAATTGGAGTGTTTCAAATCCAGACCCAGGCAACACTGGGTCACTTTAGTCTCTCAATAACCATTCACTGACCTCCACTGCATGTGACCTGAAACCCTTGTGACTCTTAGGTAAATCCCTTAGAAGTATGAGTGAACTTGACACCAACTCAGAATCTAAGAGTGTCAATGGATAAGATTTGCGTCAGAGCAGAAAGTTCCTCAATTTTTTATGACCCTCCGACTTGGTATTTCTACCAGTGTGTTTGAACAGTGTCTTGCTTTATTGTTTTTCCTTTTTCTGTTACTGTGAAACTTCATGAAACCATTAGTATGTTGGAACATGGAATTTGAGGAAACTTGAATCTGTGTTCCCAGTCCATGTTCACTTATAATTGGTTCCAAAATAAATGTTCACTCACTTTGACATGGCAGCTGTATTTTTGTGCTGACAAAAATAAAAATTAAGACACAGACTGGAGATTTATATGAGACAGACTCTCTTGTTCTTTACCAAATGACTTCTTTTATCCTCCTGGACACAGAGCCACATGGCATTTCCCAACTTCCTTTTCAGTTGGTGTCTGAATCTGGCTAATAGAGGCGTATAGCGATGTTCTGTAATTTTAGACCTAAGCCATTAAGACTCTACATGCTTTCTTTCCTTGTCTTCTGAGTAAGCACACAGACTCCATCAGGCAAGAGTGAGACCCAAAATGGCTGTAGGATACAATGTGAAAGGATCCTGGGTCCATAAGACACCACAGGGAGGAGGGCACTCACTCAGGAAAACCACTTGATGAATAGTGCGCACATTAATCTGTTCTTGGGCCTATAGAGAAGTGTACATTGTGGTTATTTGTCGCAGAAGTTAATTTACCTTACTATTACTTCATGTCACAGATGTCCTTGATCTGTGGGTAAGAGGAATAGACATAGAATTGGAATCAGAAAGACCGAGGTTAAAACAGCTTCCACTTGGTTTAACATGACTGAGGCATGGCATATAAAACATAGACAAACTATAAAATGATTAAAAAACTGATGCAACCAAAAAGCTTTTGTACAATAGGACATCATGTGACTATTCAAGTAGCAAAGACACAAGACTACTTCAAGCCAGCTGTTACCAATTAATTCCATCCTATGATGTTTCCATATTATTAACTTCCCCAAATAATCTCCCCAACACTACGACACCCCTCAGAAATCATATAAGAGCAGAAAGGATAAGGAAACCTGTTTTCTGGGGGAAGCCCAGCTCATTCTTGGAATCCTCCACTTGTGTTGATTAGATTTTTGCGTGTGTGTATCAACTTGACAAGCTAAGGTCATATGGAAAGAGGGAACCTCAACTGAGAGAATACCTCCACCAGACTGGTCTGTAGACAAGTCTATTATTGGGGTATTTTTTAAATTAGTGATTGATATGCTATGTCCCAGACCAAGTGGACGGTTCTGATCAGTATTAGAAAGCAGACTGAGTCTGCCAATAAACAACACTCCTCCAAGGTGTCTGCTTCTGTTCCTGCCTCCATATTCCTGCCCTTACCTCCTTCAGTGGTGTGATGTGACCTGGTCACAATGTTTATTACAAAAATAGGGTGTAAACTAGGATACCATCTTTCCCTGCTCTAACACAGGAGCAATCCTCCAACCCATGAGAGGTTACTCAGAAAGAAGCTATCCAAAATGGGTTCCTTTATGAATCATCTCGACATCCTTTCTTTGTCCAGACAAAAGCCTTCCTTCTCCATCTTGAGACCATTCCGGCCTCTACTTACCAAGAATAAAAGAACCCAGAAGCTCAAATCAGATGAGAATTGATTTCCCGGAAACATAATGATTCTTGCCTCCATTCCCACACCTCTGCCCTTTTTGGTCATTTCTGCAACAAACAAGCCTTGTTTTTCCAGGTAATGTTGTCCTCCCTTGTACAGTTTGGTGGAGAGAAAAAAAGAAAAGGAGGGGGTAGGGAGGCAGCTCCCCTGTAGAGACCACAGCTATACTGACTGTTCATGAGGTGTGTATATATGAACTCAGACACACGACACAGGACATCACACTGGCAGAGATGCATGAATAGTTGTGGAAGTAGGCAGAATATATCTTCATAGGCACTGAAAGATGAAGGTACATGTACACACACAAACACACACACACACACAGAGAGAGAGAGAGAGAGAGAGAGAGAGAGAGAGAGAGAGAGAGACAGAGAGAGAGAGAGAGAGACAGAGAGACAGAGAGACAGAGAGATACCGAGAGAGAGAAACAGAGAGAGAGACAGAGAGATAGAGGGAGACAGAGAAGAGAAAGGAGAGAAAGAGACATACGGAAAGAGAAAGGAGGGGGGGAGAGGGAGAGAGAGAGAGGGGAAGAGCATACAGAATTTCTGGACACTCTGACCGGCTCCTGGGGTCTACATCTGGTCTCTGAAGCTGACACTAAAGGCTCCATGTAGTGTGTGAACTAGTTTCTTTGCTCCTGACTCTCATCATTTTACCTGACCACTGCTGAAAGCGCTCCTACTGGTGTTGGCTTTCTGCTCCATGCCCACCCATTTACTAAGCATTCCCTACCCTAGGGAGCCCGCTGCAAACAACCTCCTGGTAATGAAAAAGGGGATGTTAAAACTGTTGGGATGTTGAAGTGTATGTGTACCACATTGAGGGAACCTCCACATGATCCTTCCCGGACTCAGTGTTCTCAGTCTTGGGATTCTGTAAACCCCACCCATCAGTTACCTGGCAACAGCCCCACCCCGTTACCTGACATTATAAAAGGGGTTGCTTGCCCCCTCCTCCTTTCTCTCTTGCCCTCTTGCTCCCTTTTGCCCTCTTGCTCTCCCACCCTTACCCCTCTTCTCCCTCTTCCCTTCCCCCCACTCTCTATGTGCTAATGCCCAGCCTCTACTCCTCTACTTCTCTACTCCTCTCTTCTCTCTCTCTGCCTCTACTACCCTCTTAACTCCCCCCCATGACCTGAATAAACTCTATTCTGTACTATAACCATCCTGTGGCTGGTCTCTCAGAGGGAAAGAATACCCAACATGGGCTCTCCAGAGGCAACTTCCTTGCTCCCAGGCCTTGCTACACTGCCATGGGCCATATGCCCCTCCAAACTTTCTTCATCCTTTTCCTAACATTGGTGCTGAAACCTGGGGTGTCATCTTTTAACAATACTCAGGACGAAAACTTGGGTTCTTTAAGTCTGACAGAGAATGGCACAGGGAAGGGAGGGTGTTTGCTAGCCGCATCCTCCTTCCCTCTCAACTGATAAGGCTGCCACACCTGCCCGGACTGCCAATCATTTATTCACTCAACAAACCCGTGTAGATAGCCAGGCCCTGGACACTCTGGTGCAAAGATGAAAGGCCAATGTCAGGCCTGGAGCCACACTCTGGAGGGAGAGATAAGAAGTCACCTGACAGTCTACACACACCCTGAAAGATCTGAATTTTAAGAGAAAACTGAAGACGAACTTGCTTAACCTCAGGGTTGAATCTCAAATGAAGAACTGGGAGCCCTGGTGAACTGGCGATTCATGAGTTTAAATACATTTCTGTAACTACCCCATCAGCCAGCAGTACTAATAGCTTTCTTTGCAAGTCCACCATAACCCTCAGACATACCTGCCCAGCCTTGGTCCTCCATGTGGCCCAGGACCCAGCTACTTATCTCTGGACAGCAGAGTTCCCTAACGTTGACCCTCCACAGTGGTCTGGCAAGATTCATGCTACCTGCAGTTTGGTAGCTGGTAGACCCAGACTTCTGCTTTGGTTTGAGAGACCACAGCAATCCTGCAAAGGCCAGATCCTGTTCCAAATACTCAGTCCCATAGGTAAATAACCACAGATACACAGGTCCTCACTTAGCATTTGATTGGAGCCCTTTCTTCTCTACCAAGGGACCCCCAGCCTATCTAGGAAAGAATAAACAATCAGCCCCTCCCCCCCCCCCGCACCCATCCCATAATGCAAAGTCTCTCCCATCAACACGGCCTCTGCCTGACAAGCCTCTGCAATGACTCAAACTCAACTGGCGCTTGTGCTAATGAACTTGGATGTGTCTAAGTCCATTTAATGACATTTAATTATGCACTGCTTCCATTGACAGGCTCAGGAAGATCTACACTGACTACTGACCTGTTGGGCTACATTGTATATATGTCTGCAGGCCTCAGGCTGCTTGCTAGAAATTGCACTTTTGCCTGGGGCGAGGATGGGAGTCCTACAGAAACAGTGTTCCATGTTCTACTTCTCCCAGAGGATCCTGGGAAGAGTCTACCTGCCAGCTCTCCTAATTCAGCAATATTCATTGGGCATCTATACAGGCCAGAAAGCTGGAACTAGATTTGTATACACTCAAACCTTCAGCCTTTCAGCATCCAGCAATGCTAATAAGAGATGGGAGGGTTTAGGGGGAGGAGCATAGGGATCAAAGGCCTCACTCTAAGGGAACCTGCCCAAGTTCTGCAAGCTGACCTGTTAGGGAAAGGTGTGTGTGGGGGGGATATGGCCCATGGAGGTGCAGCACAGCCTGGGGGCAAGGGAGATGCTTCTGGAGGACCCATGCTGCAAATTCCTTCCCCCTGAGGGACCAGCCACAAGACGGTATAGTACAGAATAGAGTTGATTCAGGTCATGGGGGAGTTAAGAGGGTAGTAGAGGTGGGTGTGGAGAAGATAGGAGAGGAGAGGAGTAGAGAAGTAGAGGCTATGCCATGAGCATGTGGAGAGAGAAGGGAAAAGGGGTGAAGCAAAAGAGCAAGAACACAAGAGAGCAAGAAAGAGAGGAGGGAGCAAGCAGCACCTGCTATAGTGCCAGGTAACTTGGGTGGAGCATACCTGGCTATTGCAAGGTAACTGAGGGGTGGGGTTTACAGAATCCCAACCCCACCTATTCACATTCACTTGAGTGTCTCTGGTTTTGGAAGCTTGCCTCTTTCTCCAAAGTATCTTTTCAAGTCTAGTGTTCAGGAGCAAGCTGAGGTGTGATTGTTAGAAGTAAGGAGTATGCCCCAAACAAATCACACCTTGTAGCAGGTCTCACATGGCTGGTTCATTGGGACGGATCAACAGAGGTAGCCTCTGGGAGAGAGGGTGAAGACAAGGCATGAGACTGGGAGAATGAGATTTATAGTGAGCCTGTGAGGCCACGGCGCATGTACAAAGTGGTTGACACAGGAGCAGAGCTATTGCTTCTCAGGTTGTTAGAGATGACATGGTCTTGTCACAGGAACCCTGAAAGCTGGTTGTGAAGATGCCCTATTGTCATGAAGTCACTTCTAGCTGTCCATGGATGTGCCTGATTGCCAACAGTGATCATACATCAGCATCTCTACATTCAAGAGAGCTATGTACATTAGCCAAGCCACTGGTAAGATAAAGCATGGCCCACAGACCTTTCAGTAGAGAGACTGAATCCCACCACACTATACAAACGTCCCAGTGCACTGGAGACCTAACATTATTGTCACTGAAATCTGAATTCTAAAAATAGGTGAGGGTGAAAGAAGACATACGATAGGGGAAAAACAAACAGGCAGAGAAAAAGGGAGGAAGGGAGACCAACCTTTCCTAAACCATTCCTTTTTCAGCTTTGATATCCATTGAGGATGACAAGGATTAAACTGTACTTAGTAAACTCATTGTTAGTTTCCTATAGTTCTCTAGAGTTGTGACTTTTTTTTTCCAGGATGGTCTCTACAGGAGGTTCCTTGCTGAGTGATACCCATTGCTCTCTCTGCCATCTGCTTATTCAGGAAGATTGAAAGAATATACATACTTACTGTTTGCTTTTAACCCCCCCCCCCCTTTTTTTCACTATTGATTGCCAAACCTGATGTTCTACTTCCTCCTTATGTCTAAGACCAACAATCAGAACAATGAATGCCCAGCTTGCCACTTGCCAACATCAAAGAGGCTTACTCCCTTGAAACCTTCCCTAATCTAGGCAGTACAGAGAGATGCCTGATATGATCAGCCTTTGGGAAGGGCTATTTTTGGGTTGAAGATTTTGAGTTCTTCCCCCGCAGAACACACCAAGGTTCTGCAACTCCCCAGAAAGCATGGGTACAATTGAGAAGCTAGTTGAAGACAAAGGCTTCTGCTTCTGAGAATGGTCCAGAAGGCTTGCTGAGGCTTAAGATAGCATGTGGTCAGCTCATATCCCATTTAGGGAAAGAGATCCCAATGTGAGGAGAACCAGGGACAGAAAAGTAAGAGATTTCCATTGATATTCCACTGTAACCTAATTCATAATCCAGCAGGTGGCCACTGCCCCAGGTTAGGCCATGGGAAGAACTTAGACTCAAGCATGTAGTATGGAAGGCAATCAGGAGGTAGACACACAGAAAGAAGTGAGCAGGAAAGGGGACTGCAGTGAGCCTGAGTAGGAAAGAGCTGAGGACATCTAAGTGAAACAGGTGGCCCGACCTCAGCTGTCCCATGGGAGAGCAGACTGGAAGTAACACAGAGATATACTTCATCTAGTCCTGGGTTCTAGGTTAGCACCCTAGCTAATCTCACCTTACAGCTGCACTAGAGAAGATCCTGTGGGAGAGGACCACAGTGAGCACAGGGGAGGAGGATGCCAAAGTCAAGTCTGCAATATGCTGCTGAGTGGCCAGCCCTGGGCGTGGTATCTCACACTATCTTTGTCCCCACGAAGCTTCCAGGAATACAAGCATGGAAGACAAGAAACACATCCCATCAGAGCCTTTAAAATTTGTCTATAAATGCAACAGTATCCTTTTGTCCAAGTCCTACTAGTCAGCCAGCCTCTGGGCACAGGAGTGTCCAGAAGCTATGTCACCTAATCTGCTGTCACCAATAGGGGACAATAATAGCAAGACATACCACTACTGTAGTTCATGGACTCCACATGTTTGCACCTCCCACACACCAAAACCGGTCTCCAGGAGTGACAGAGACAGAGTAGGCAGGAAAACGTGCTTCTCACATCGGGAGGCAGAAGCAAGAGGCAGGTTGCTGCTCAACTGGAGAGCCTCTCCGGTGATTCATATTCTTCACACACATAGCCCCGCAGGGAGGAAGAAGCAGATTTCAGTCTCTTTAAGCTGGGACATCAACTCTACCTTTGGTCTCAGCAGGCTGTGTGACCTAGCACAACTCAACCACATCAGTGGGTGCCAGACTTCCCATGGAGACGTATGGTGAGATTAAGCAATAATGTCACCAAGTCTGGGAGGGATCAAGGTCTCTAACTCAGGCTCTGCCTCGGCTAGAGAGACAGACCTTACCTCTCTTTGTACTGGCTCATCTATATGAACTGTGTCACCATATGCCCAGAGCACAAGACTCAAGGCAACCATCTGCAGGACAATGTTAAGCAGTCAGTAGTCTTCCCACTTTGCATAATAAAATAGATTGAAGCAAAATCCTAAGAGGAGGTGCCTGAGGGCTTTGGGTCAGAACATAGAGCCCTACTGACTGGGTATCAGTCCACACATCCTGGATTGGCACTCATGAATCCCCAAAGACATTCTCTCTAGAGTTCCCAGCTCATGAACTTGCCTCTTCCTCCTCCTCTTCTTCTTGGTCCTGGTGTAAAGAAAATCCCAAGGTGTCAACCAATCTCAAGTTTGGTCAATGTCTGAAGCATAAAGACACCAGAGCTGGACCAATGCCTTCCTTCTTCAAATATCTTCCTGTCCTGGATGCAAGAGTTCCAGGATAACCCTGGTCCAGAATTTGAGTCGGTATTTCCTCCAGGGAAGATATTAGGCAGAGGTGCTTAAAGTAGGGACAGAGAGACCTTAATCATCTTCTCTTTCTTAGACTGTAAAGAACTCCAAATGTCCTTTTTCAGAAGTCACCATTCATCAGGAGGTTTCATGCATGTATTAAGTTGTACTGTGCCCTTTTCATTCCTCCTCACAGTGAAGGGTGAGGAGCAGAGAACCAGTCTCCCAGTGAGAGTTTCTGTCATTGCAGTCACAGCTGCCCATCCCCAGTGGGATCCATCAGTAACAACATGAATAAGAAGAGTCATGTGTAGATTTTTCTTAAGGTGATTCATGACTGGATGTGACAGAGATGGGCGGGGAAAGGTCTAGGAAGATGGAAGTGGAGGAGGAGTTCTGGGAGGAATTAAGATGGAGTTGGAGTAGGAGGATCTAGATCCAGGTGGTTGTAATTGATGACAGGTAGATCTATTTTTAAGAGTTTCTATAGGTCTTTTTATCTCATATAGAATGGTAGTTTGTGTCTTTGTCCATTGTTTGTACACTTATTGTATAGAGGGTTTATGGATTGAGAATTTAAGATACCTGACTTTGGAATCATGTTTGTGCTGGGTGTTGTAGGAAAGGAACACACCAGGGTGATCACATCCACCCAGGACAAAAGCAGCAGGGTGGGCTAAGTGAACAGCCTGGAAAAGGAACTGCGTGGAAAGGGCAGATTGGAAACCAAGTGACAGAGTCCTTGCTCTCAGGTCCAAGGTGAAGCTGCATCTGCAGAGTGAGACCACGGGGACTGAAAAAAAGGATAAGCCATCCTTTTAATATTTACTGCAACAGTCATGGTCTTTGTGTGAGGTTTTCTGTGCTAAGTGAAATCTTTCACTCATGATGTCATTGGCAGTTTCTCTCTGCCAGGAAAAGGCTGTACAGTGATCATATCAGCCAAGGCTCCTGGGGCGGGAGGTGCAAAGTAGGTAGCTTGTAGAGTAGTTCCTGTTCACACTGATGGACACGCTCACTCCACTGGGTCTTCAGGGTGAACTAGCTATAGTTCTGTCCACCTTCTCTCTAGCCCTACACCCTTCTTTCCTCTACCCAGGCACTGTTCTTTCTACTCTTCCCTCTAGCAGACACCCTTCAAAATCCCCAGTGATACTGGTGCTGAGATTGAGTTACAGCACCACATTAAGTAGCTGAAGCCTAACGTGCTGATTCTCAGAACTTCTAGCCCGGTGCTCCCAACCTGCCTTTGGCCAAAAGAGCATCACTTATATCCCACCCAAACAACTCTTGCTCTCTTGGGGCCTCAATCATTCCGTTGCTATGCAGGCCAGAGGGCTTGCGCCTACCCTAACTGGCTGGATGTTCACATTCCATAGAAACAGGTGAAGACTGAACACCCCCGCCGCAGCATAGGCTCTATGTTGTAGTAGATAACAGGAGGCTCTGCTAGACCTACAGGATGAGAATTATGATGGAGGACACAGTCTGGAGACAGACACTTGGCTATCACTCCACTTTGAACTGCAGACTGGGGAGGTTCTTCCCTGACTCTGCTTTTCTTCAAAGTAATGTACACATCCCAGAGGGCTCAGCCCTGCTAAAAGCTGCAAATTGCCATCACTTAGCATTGTGATCATCAGTATGAATGAAAGAGGTTTGTTTCTCTGCCATTCTACTACACGACAGGCCTTAGTAGACCAGAGAATGAGGCTGTGACATTCCCACTGAAGCCACAGATGCATACTCTGCGCTGTTCACACCATCCTGTAAGTGGCCTTTGAAGGCACCTCAGAGACAAACAGGTATCCTGTTTCAAGAAACTAAAACTAAATGTCATACCATTCCTATAAAAACGTCAAGTGCAAAAGCCAGATATAGTGATATATTCCTGTGATCCCAGCACTCAAGGGGCTGAAGCAGAGGATTAAAAGTTCAAGTTGAGCTGCTCTACACGGCAACTTGGTTACATGGTAAGCTTTGATTACATAGTAAGAACTTGTCCGCAAACAAACAAGCGAACAACTGTGAAGAGGAAACCAAGCAGGTTCCGTTGTAAATCCTAGGGAAAAGGCTCAGAGTGAATTTCTGTCAGTCTCTCCCCAAAGACAGCTCTAACCACGCAGCTGATTACTTCATTTAAGTGTGGTAAGGAGACACTTAAGAATCTAAATACGAGGCAATGGGGCTTGCCCCTCAATGCATTCCCAACTCAATAGAAGCAGGAGGCTGGACCTCAAGGATACCTTGGGAGTGACTCCATCTCCAGGTTTCTGCAGCATTTGGTCCCAGAAGTATGGACTCTGTTGAAACTTGTGTGCATAAATATGGGGTATCGCTTCAATGGTGGAGTTAATGACTTG
The DNA here is from genome assembly GCF_963924665.1 of Micromys minutus. NCBI lineage: Eukaryota > Metazoa > Chordata > Mammalia > Rodentia > Muridae > Micromys > Micromys minutus. The sequence continues at coordinate 7,785,238 of NC_137967.1, read as the reverse complement.
TCTGTTAGGAAACTTTGTGCAGGGGTTGACATGAGTTGACTGCTTTACACAACGAGGAGGCAGGCCTGGTGAGGGGTGCTAAAGGCCCACCTTAAGAATTTTGGGCACCTCTCCTCTTAGCCCAGAAGCAAGACCTGGTGAATATTCCTTAGGCTTTTAGCTGTTATTTGTGTTTTTGTTATTGTTGTTGTATTTTTTTTTTCTCTTCAATTTGACACAGCCTCGAATATCCCAGAATCCCCTGGGAATAGAGAACATGAATTGAAGAATTGCCTCCAAAAGACTACCGTGTGCCTATGTCTTTGAAAGTTTGTTTTGATTGATGATTGATATATATCCACGTGGCCAGTGTGACCCCTAACCCAAGTCAGCTTGTGCTGTAAAGGAAAGCTAGCTGAGCAGGAGACTGTGAGCAAACCAATAAGAAGCATTCCTTCCTGGGTTCTGCTTGAATGCCTGCCTTAACTCCCCTCACCTAAGATGTGATCAGGGAGTTTTAAGATGAAATAAACCCTTCCCAGGGAGTTTAATGACAGAGTAAGCTCTTCTCCCCACCTAAAGTTGCTTTGGCTGGGGTGTTTTATTAGAGAAGAAAAAAAAAAAGAAAAACTAAAATAGAATGGTACCAGAAGGAAGTATAATCTGTCTATGATGGAACCTGACTGCGTTGTTTTGGGGAAGGATTATGGAAGATTGGGAGTTTGGGACTGGAAAAGTCATTGAGTGCTAGCAGAATAACGGGGCTGTTATAGTGGGAGCTTGGAAGATAAGAGTGCAGAGAAAAATGCAGACAATGGAAGGCTGGCTTGTGAAGTTTCAGAGGGAATCAAAGACTCTATCTGTCAGGGACATTTGTGTAGAGTATTTGAATTAAGAACTGTGGTTGCCGGTCAGCTGGGGCTGTAGCATCAGCTGTGGTTAACAATGGCCAGCACCACTAACATAAAATCTTTTGTGCTTCATCTGGGACAATGGATGCTGGCCATCTAAGGCTGAAGAATCAGCTGTTATTAGTAAGGGAGCATTATCATTGGGGTAAAAACGTCTGTGCTTCACTGGGACAGTGGAATAGTATTTCTTCATGGTCAATGCACAAAATCTGTTCTTTAGGATGGGCCATGGCTACACATGAAGAGAGCAGCATAACTCAGAGGATAATGTGTAAGAGTCTTCTTCCCATACACTACTGATATTTGATGGCACAAGAGACACAAGACTGGGTTATATAGAGAAGCTGGGCCTTGGCCTTGTGTGGCAGGGTTAGAAGAGAAGCCAGGAGAGGCCATTGATGAAAGTGTAGCCTAGGCCACTGGAGAGACCAGGACGGTGAATACCTATTCAAGAAAGGTATGTGCGAAGTGGAGCTTACCTGAGCTTATAAGACAAGCTGCGTATGCTGTGCATGGCAGAGCTAGAGAGATGGACTACCCAATGACCTTTGGAGCCCAGAGTGAGCACATCCTTTGTACTGGCTGGTTTTGTGTCAACTTGACACAAGCTAGAGTTATCACAGAGAAAGGAGCCTCAGTTGAGAAAATGCCTCCATGAGATTGTGGATGGTGCCATCCTGGGCTGGTAGACCTGGGTTCTATAAAAAAGCAGGCTGACTAAACCAGGGGAAGCAAGCCAGTAAGTCACATCCCTCCATGGCCTCTGCATCAGCTCCTGCTTTCTGACCTGCTTGAGTTCCAGTCCAGACTTCCTCTGGTAATGAACAACAATATGGAAGTGTAAGCTGAATAAACCCTTTTTTCCCCAACTTGCTTCTTGGTCATAATGTTTGTGCAGGAATAGAAATCCTGACTAAGACATTCCTAAAGTCAGAAATCGAGTTACACTACTGGGCTTTGCTTTACTTGGTTGTGGTTTGGAAAAGAGAGAGAGAGAGAGAGAGAGAGAGAGAGAGAGAGAGAGAGAGAGAGAGAGAGAGAGAGAGAGAGAGAACATATGTAACTTGTTTATGATGTCATAGGACCTCACAGTCAAGAGGCTTAGGATGGTTTAAGATGCACTGAACTTTTAAAGTGTTGGAACTTTGTAAGAGTGGGGCTTTCAGCTGCATGTTACTTTGTTATGGTACCCATTGTATAAAAGGCTCAATTGTGGGGGAGGGGCAGGAATGAAGCCCTGAGAGCCAGCAGAATGAATGGAAACAGCAACCTCATATGGGAGATGGTGGGAAGAAGTGGGAGGTGGGAGGAGGTGGGAGGAAGTGGGAAGTGAGAAGACTCTCTAGAATGTACCAGAGACCTGGAAGGTGAGAGACTCTCAGGACTCAAAGGGAGGGACATTAGACAAAGTGACAAACAGTGGGGAGAGGGATCCTGTAGAGTCCACCTCCAGTAGAAAGACAGGGCATCAAGCAGAGGGGTGGGGTTATCATCCCACAGTCAAAAACCTGGCCCAATCTTGTCTAACAGAACTGCAGGGACAAAACTGGAGAAGAGTCTGAGGGAAAGGAGGTCCAGTGACAGGCCCAAATTGGGATCCAGCTCAAAGGGAGGCCTGACACTATCCCTGATGCTACAGTGTTCTTAGAAACAGGAGCCTAGAATGGCTGCCCTCCCAGAGGACCAGCAAGCAGCTGACTGAGACTGACTCAGATACTTACACCCAACCAATGGACTGAAATTGGGGAAAGGCTGGAAGAAGTTTAGGAGGAAGGTGACTCCATAGGAAGACCAGCAGTCTCAACTAACCTGGACCCCCGAGATCTTTCACACACTGGGCCATCATCCAGACAAAATAGACCAGTTAGGGCAAGGCCCGTAACACATATACAGCAGAGGAATGCCTGGTCTGGCCTCAGTGAGAAATGATGCACCTAACCCAGGAGAGACTTGAGGTCCCAGAGAGTGTGGAGGCCACTTGGAGTGCTGTGAAGGGGGGTCGGGGAGACGGGGACATCCTCTTGGATACAGGGGAGAAAGATGAAGAGCTGGAAAGGAGATAATGACTGGACTATAGAAAAAGATTAAAGATAATTTTTTCATAAAAGGCTCAGTATTGCCACGTATGGAGCTGTACACCTTTAATGCAAGTACCGAGGAGACAGAAGGAGATGATCTCTGTAAAGTAAGATCATCCTGGTCTACATATGAGCTCCAGAACAGCCAAAGCTATATAGTGAGACCTTGCCTCAAAACTAAACAGTAACAAGAACAGGTTCACTACCAAGTAACCATGGATCTAAATGCGGGTGACACTGGAGAAGTCTGTGGTGGGGTTTCAGACCTGAAGCACCCCCCTGCCCTTTGTCCATGGCAGTCAGATATTCGGTTGGATGCTGCACAGAGTAAGGCATCCTGTGATGCATGTGCCCCGGTGAATGTGATGTAGCTGCTCTTACCTGGAAGCTGGCAGGGAACAGTTAATTCTAACATGGGTCCATCTGCTTACTCCCTTCCCAGCTATCTGAATATTTCTGTCGATGAGCCTCACTAGCATTTCTGGATCACATGCCAAAAGAGAGAAAACTTTGGACTCACGACTACAGACATAAATGCCTAATTAAGTTCATTCTTTGAACCAAAACCATATTTGAATGCATCTCTCAGCTCTGCTTCAACTCAGCCACCACTGCAGGGTGGTATAGTAATGGCGGAGGGAGGGTGTAAGAAGGGAGGGAGGCAGTGAGCCTGGCACACAAACCCTTGCACCTCTCCAGCTGCTCCTGGTCTCTGAGCTTTCTGGCTAAGCTCAACATATTTGCAGTTCTTCACTTTCTCCATCTTACAGAACGCAAACTTATTTGCGATCCTTTCCTCCTGGAACACGACTCCCCAACCTCATTCCTGAAAGAGCTGATGGTACCTGTGTTCTCTTAGCTACAGCACATGCTGCGGCCTGGCCTGCCTTATTGGGAAGGGCTCTGTGGCTGATGTACTTCTAACCCTGAAGCAGATAAAGGGGCTGTTCATGATATCTAGTTCCCACAGCCACACTTCACCCAAGTGGTCACTGTCTAGAAGAAGGGATACTTAGTGAGCTAGGAGACTGTGCATACCTCTTCTCTCTTTCCCTCTCCTCCCCTCTCTGCCCCCTTTCTTCAGTCTCACATTCTGGACCAGAGCATTAGACTACATCTCAGTCTTCAAGGACATTGTCACTACCAAGATCATGTACCATCTCTTACCAGTCTGATCCACAACAATGTCACAAGAGCATTTGGAGGCCATTCTGGACTGAGACACTGACAGCCCCTCGCCAGGAGCCCAGGAGTACTGAAAGATGACCTGGAAAGCCCTTTGGACAGGGCATAGAGCTCGGGACAGAAGCAAGTGTCCCATCGACTCCCTGTGTAGCATTTCTCTGTCTTTCCTCCATATTCTTGGGCCCAGACTCAGTCCCAGCCCCCTACAACCGTCCAGCCCCACTTCTGAAGTGGGTTTGGCTTGATCAAGATTTATTTTTTAAATATTTAATTCCACACACTTCCATCCATCCCTGTGTGCTCAGCTCTGAGTGTGATAGACCTCCTACACACTATAGGCTTTTCCATTCCTGCTTCTTTCTACCAGCCACTCTCTTCTAGAAATGCTTTCCCAAACTACCTGGTCGCTCTCGCCATCTTGGGTCAACGATTGAACATCATCTTCCTCCTGACACTCAGAAGGCCTCCACCAGGCCCCCTGAATATCTTTTCTTACCTCAGCACATGTCACAAGTCACTGCACTTCCTCAGTGATTTGCCTACCACCTGGGTAGCCTGTGAGCTCTACAGTGCATGAACCTCAGCCAGCTTCCTGACTCCTGGGTCCCTACTAACCTAGTTTTGGATCAAGCATCTGCTGAACACACATACAGTGAATGGATGAATGAATAAATGAATGAATGAATGAATGAATGAACATTAGAACTAGCCTCTACCTTCCACATGGCATGAACCAGGCATCCAGCTTCTGTGCTTGGCCCTGCTGCCATGGTCATTCTCATAGTACTGAAGCCAGAAAGGGTCCTCAGAAATATTTGAGAAGGGACCAGCCCTCTTTTCACTGCCCATTACTCCCTTCATTTTCCTTCCCTCTTGCAAGCATATCCAAATATTTCAATTATTCTGTTTGGGGAACAATTAGCCTAACATATGGTCTAATCACATTTTTGTCGCCCAGTGGGGGAAACTGCACAGAAAACTTGTAAACTGATGACGAATGGGGCTTTCTTGAGATCCTTTCTTCTTTTTTCTAACAGTGCTCTTTATGAACATAAGCTTTCACTGATGAAAAAAAAAAAAAAAAAAAAAAAAAAAAACGGCTCTTGGAAAAATCAAATCCAACTCTCATATCTGCCTAAAGAGAAAACTGAGGCCCATGAAGAGAAAAAAAAAAAAAAAAAAAAAAAAAAAAAAAAAGCAAACCATGGTCCTTAGAGTTGAAATCAGACCTCATGACATCTGTCCCCTGCATGAGTTCTATCAGGTTTTCTTGGGTCCCCAAGGACTAACATTCCAGAGTTCTGCTGTCTTTTGATTCTAGGACTATGAGACCTTGTATCCTGGGAGCGCAGAATGGCAGCAAAGTAGGGAAGGGAGTCAGACCCCTTCCAGAGACCATCTGACACCCACATTCCACTCAGTTGGTGATGGGGAAGATCACACCTTCATGACACTGCCTCGGAAGGTCCACAACTCACCACCATCCATCATTTGCTGCAAGCGCTCATATGGTACCCACCAGTGAGATGCTGAACTGTTTAGATTCAGGAGAACTCACTGATTTGGTACTGAGAAAAGAAACAGCTCCTCTCTGCCTCTAAGGCCTTTGTTCCCTGGCCTCGATTTTCTGTGCTCTTATCCATCACTGTTCTGGCCTCAAAGCTCCACCTGACCATAGACCAATGTGATTACATGTATCCAGGCTTATTTGCTGGATATCTGTCCCCTCCCCATTGTGACATCAAATCCCACCTCTAGCATTTTGTCTTTGATGGAGATGCAGTGGTGGGGCATCGTTGGTGTTCCATGCAGATGCTGTATGGGGCCACTGACCCTTGGTAGTCAATAGTGCTTTCAATTCCAGACAGCCATTCTACATAGGGAGACATAGCTTATTTTCAATAATAACTTAAGTGCCATTGTTCTTGCTTTGCATATAACAAAAGTAAGATTCAGCAAAAGACTATATATATCCCTTTCTGTTGGACTGCATATCCAACTGAAGGCAGGGCCAGGACAACTGTACACCCACTCCCACCCCAACCCCAACCCAATTTTTTCTCTGAAGGAGGCAGTTCCCTGCAGACTTCGAGATGATGTCTGGCTTTGATGTGACTAAAGACAATCTTTTCAATCTGTAAGTGTGGGAGTCCCCAGGGAAATAACTAAATCTATTTCTGTGGCCCACAAAGGACAGACATATTACCCCCAAATGGCATCAGACCACCATCACCTGTCCTATCTGCTAAAGATCCCATAAAAAGACCATGAAGGTCATATGTGAGTCTTCATTACTAAGCCATACCATGCAAAGAAGTAGAAGAGGGTCCCATTAAAAACTACCCAGTCCCTGCTGGTCAGAGGGAAGACCAGACAAAGAAAATACATCCTCTTGCAGCTCAGATCACTCCTCTCAACAACTAGGCTCTGGTGTGTGGCTTTATTTAGCAGTGGGTAAATGGCCTGGGTGTGCAGCAGAGGTTAGATGGGCATTTAGTAGGCGTTCGTGTCTCCGCAGAATCCTTGCCACGGACAGCTACAGCTGAGACACCAGCCAGGCAACACTGACCAGCTGGGACGTCACGGCTGGCTAGTTTCTAATTACAAGGAAGTGTATAGCCTGAACTTCCTACTCAGACCTCAAACTGTACTCTCTGCAAGCCAGGCTCTATTGGCTTATCATATGTAGATGTTTTCAGGACATTGTTCAGGAGAGGGTCCTGGCCAGAGGGGCTTCAGCCCCAAAATGGGTGCTGGGTCCTGAGCTGTGAGCTCTTGAAAGTCTCTGCATAAACATATTCCAGTAGATGAGAGATGAGAGGTATTTGAGGATGTGAGATGGCTAAGTCATTGTCCAGAATTTTCTGCTATTAATTTGGTGCTGACCCCTTGGGATGCAAATTACAGCATCTTATCTCAGAAGTACACAGGAAGGAGAAGTGGGCCAGCTGGCCCATTGGAGTTTGTACACAGGTGACCATAAAGCACACAGATGGAACACCCTGGGAACTAGAAGGCTTCCTATAAAAGGTGCCATGTGACATTGTATCTGAAAAAAATGCTTAGAAGTTTGCCTCCAAGGGTAGAATGGGAACAAAGGTTCCTAACAGTAAGTATCAGCTAGGGGCATGGAGTTAAGGAACCTTAAACCTCAGCCAGCATCCTCTACACTGTTCTATAGAATGTGGATCCTGGGTACCACATCAAAGCTCATCAAACGATCAGGGGAATGGCATACAATGATGTTGTGGTCCATTTAGGATGTTTAAACAAGACAGACTCAGTGACTTAATAGAGATATATTCTTAATAGTGTTGGAGGCTTCAGAAATAGAAGGCCAGTGTACCAGATTTAGTGTCAGTTGAAGTTCCCTTCATCACAGACAGTTGTCTTCTCACTACATCCCCAACTTCAGTGGAAGGGATGAGAGATATCCTTAAGCCTCTCTTATGAGATATGGCTCATTAGTGGAGCTTCTCTCCAATTCCCTACATATGCAAACTACTACCTCTGGGTTAGGATGTCAACACATTGGCAGGGTTCTATAGTATTAAAGCCTAAATACTTAGGAGGCCTAGGCAGGAGGTTATTACATTCACAGCCAACATGATCAGTTGAATAAGAGTACAGGTCAAAATTACAAGTTAAAAGGGGGCCTTACATCAAGCTCAGTGGTCCAGTCCCTGACTAACAGGTACAGAGGCATGAATTACAGCCCTGGTGCCACAAGAATGGGGAAGGGATGGGGACTTAACCCAGCAGGACAGCACTTGTCTGACATATGTGAGGCCCTGGGCTGTATATCCAGTACTGTAGAAAGTGAAAGAGTGAGTGGGCGTGCAATTTGGGGTAGTGTGCAAGCACTCAGATAGAAGAGCAAGGGATGCAGAACTTGCCAAGAAGAAAACTACTCAAGAAAGAAAGAGCTCCTGTCCACTGGTCAACTAGAGGAGGTCCCTGGAATTCTCCATGCCTCCTGGGAAGTTGATGCTGCTAACATTCCTCCATCCAAAATCCATTCCTTTGTTTCCTCTCCCTTCATATTAACTCCCAATTGAGAACACAACACCAATAACAAATATAGGCCATACGGTACAAGGGGAGGCCAGACTCTAGGCCAAACTCTGTGTATGTTGTGTAGAATAACCAAGGCACAGTCTCTGTGTATAAATTGTCACCTACTAAGAAAGGTGAGCCCTCTAAGTACATTGAACTCTACACCAGGCTCCCTTGAAAACCCCATATGCATTTGCCACCCAGACTATGGGAACAAGAGGAATGCACATAAAAAAGGAATAAGAGAAAGTCACATGTCACCTCAAAGCATGGTACTACATTGGCTGTTTTTGGGACAATGAGAGAGAGGACTTGTATGATGAAAAAGTGTGTGCTCATAAGGACATCAAGATAATACCTAGCCAGACACTGTGACCTGTGATCTCAGTAGCCGGGTTGGACCACAAGTTCTAGGCCTCAGCTGTGTTTGGAGACTCTGTCGTAAACAAACTCGATAGGTCCTAGCAGTCCACTCTCGGGGTCTGGAGGTTGACTGTCTATGAATGTAACAGTGACGATGGATATTACCTACAGGGTATCTGCAAGCAGGAAGTCATATGACAAGAGCAGGTAACAAAGGAAATTAACCTAGTCGTGACACAGCCAGAAAACTAGAATCTGTTTCCAAATGGGATGGGAGAAAGAGTTTTTAAAGTTCAGTTTAGTTCGAAATATGACAGGTTTTCTGGATCCCAAGCTAAATATGGTTAAAAGTCATCACAGACGTGTGAGAACTCTGAAGACTCTGGAAGCTGCAAACCTATGGAGTCTCCACCTTTTCTGTCCCCAAGCTCCATCTTTTCCAGGTACATGGTTGTGGGATTGTGAGCACAGCGGGTCTAAAGGTAACAGGCAATGAGAAGCATTTTCCAAGTTGTGAGGAGTAGGCTCACAAACATGCACACGTACACACACACACATGCACATCCACACATATGCCCACACACTTGGTGGTACACATCATCTGCTCTCAGTTGAGACAACAAAGAGCCAGCGGGAAGTGCAGCCAGCAGATGGGAGCCCACAAATGCCAGCCGGAAGAAATAACCACCATGGCTTAAAAAACCACATTCCAGTTTAGCAAGACTCCCTCTCTTCCTTCTCTTTCCTCAGAGAAAATTCCTGTGGAGGCATCTAGAGCCTTGGCAATCTGAGCTGAGCTATTTATTCTGGACCACCACCCCATCTTGCATGTTAAGTACAAAATGGAAAAAAAAAATGCCTCAAATTGGGAAATGGGGCTACAGTCCCAGATGGTGTCTGAACATGCATAAATTTGGTTGCCGGGTGAACAGATGGAAACTTGAAGGGGAATTTGAAAAAAAAAAAATTACATTCTTCTGCGCCAGGCCACTCCCAGGCTGAAGAAGTAGGGGTTGTCACTTTGCTGGCAGAAACTTGATCTTCCAGCCCGTGGGATGGGGTGGAAATCATGTTGTGTTTCAAGGTGAGACCAGCCTGGGTTTCAGTCCTCTTCAGCCACTTAGCAGCTGGCAAGAGCTGTCCAGGCGCTTTAACTGTTTCTTCCTTTGAGCAAGGGGATAAGGAGGGGCTTGAAGGAATGGCAAGCGAATTGAATGGAGTAGGGTACACATAGCCCCATGCATACCACCACAGCAGTGTCATGGAGGATCGACTCCTGACAGAGCCTTGTGGGCCAGGCAAACCTCAGAGGAGGCTGGATGGGATGAGAAGGCACCAGAGAAACTGCCAGTAATGGGTGAAAGAGACTAGAGATAAAGAAAAAAGAACCGCCTTCCTTCCACTCTCTCCTTTCCAGAAAGTTCCTGGAATAAGACAGAGACCAAACTTTCAAGGAAATGGTGGCTAAAGTTGTTTGTTGGGTCAACTGGATTGAGAAATGCCTCGGAGATCAAGAAAGCACGTTTCTAGGTGTATCCGTTGCAGCATTTCCAGAGACTGTAGACAAAGAATGGGTTTCAGTTACTTTTCTACAATGTGATAAAACACCATGACCAAGGCACCTTATAAAAGAAAGTTTAATTTTGCTTATGGTTTCAGAGGGTCCATGATGGTGGAGCCCAGGGGCGGCTCAGAAGTCACATCATGATAAGAATCCAAGAGGCTGAAATAATGAGTCACATCAGTAAAGTCTTGAGTATTTTGAAACCTCAAATTCTATCACCAATGACATACTTTCTCCAACAAAGCCACAGCTCCTAAACCCTTTTAAATCCCTGCAAGGGGGAACCAAGTCTTCAAACATGAGCCTAGAGAATCTGTCTTAGGGTTACTATTGCTGTCCAAAAAAAAAAAAAAAATGTTACAACCAAAGCAACTTGGACAGAAAATGGTTTATTTCAATTTATTCTTTCAGGTAACAGTTCATCACTGAGGGAATTCAAGAAGGAAGAAGCTGATGCAGAGACTGGAAATGTGCTACTTACTGTCTTGATTTGATCGCCATGACTTATTAAACCTGCTTTCTTATAGAACTCAGGACTACAACCCCAGGTTCTTACAGAACCCACCACCATCCACAGTGGCCTTGGCCCTCCTGCTTCTATCACCAATCAAGAAAATGTCCTACAGCTGGAGGAATTTCCTCTCAATTCGGGTACACTTTGTTCATTTGACTCTAGGTGGTGTCACAAAACTAGCCAGGACAGGAGCCATTCTCATTCAAACCATCACAGAGGAGAAGATTCCCTGCCCCAAATATGGCTGTCAGCAACTGAGAGGCTGGTGGTCCAGATAGAATGAGAAGGGGGAAGTAAGCTTGCAATTTCAGACGTTCTCTTTCTGCCTCCTGTCTAAACGTCTTTGTCCCCTCATGCCCTCTCAGCCATGTCTGTCAACCCCCCTTAAAGCTGTGAGCCAAAAAATAAAAATCCTCTGCCTTTTAAGCCATCTTCCTCAAGCATTTTGTCAAAGTGACAAAAAAACATTTACCACAGAGTCATATTGTTCACAAAAAGCCAACATGAAGTCAGGCCTGCAAGACTACATTGTGACTGGACAGCTCACCTGAAACACCCTGCCCATAGATGAGGAAGCAGGTGACAGGCTCTGTCCATTGTACCAGTGTGTCTCTGAATCACCCAGACCAGAGGCTTCAGTCTATAGTAAGAAACCAGAAGAAAGTGACGTGAGGGACAGAGATGAAGAGATGGTTCACTGAGGGAGAGCATTAACTGCAAGTAAGACCTGAGTTCTAATTCCTGTCTCCCACATAAAAGCATGGCAGCCTATTCCTGTGATTCCACCACTGGAGTGTGGAGATAGGGAGGTCCCTAAAGATCATTGGCAGCAAGCCTAGCCAAAATGTCAATGGTGTCTGTGGTGGCTTCAACCTATCTAAAGCCAATAAGATGGACAATGACCTCCTCTAGCCTGGGTGTGCAGACACACAGCCACAAGCACACACATCCTCATTTTTTCTTCTTTCTTTTCCTCATCTTGTGTGCTCCCTGCTTGGGAGAAACCATGCCATTAATGGACCTTTTCCTTTAACAATCTTTTCTTTTGATTCCCGCCATCCAGAAGGTATCAGCTTCAGGCAGAACTTGCAGGTAGTAATATTCACTTCTTCAGATACCGTGTCAGTTGCTCGTTGTTCTAAAGCCCTACACTACTGCCTGTAAGAGTCTGCCAGGCTCATGCGTACCCATGAAATTTCAAGAATGTTAATACTACCAGTAAGCACCACCAGACAGATGCTTTTCACTTTTTCCTCAAGTGAGCAATGCTGGCACGTGGACTACATAGGGCTTCAGAGGGTCTTCTAGAGAAAAGAGCCTGGATCCCCAGAGCACCTCTCCCACTCCTTACCCACTTTTGGGTACCACTCTACATTCCCCAAACCCAGCCACCTGCACACAGGGCACTGCCCAGACTGCAAAGACCTTATTTCTAAAAGTGCTAAGGGTGTGATTTAATATTATGACAGAACTGATTTCCCAGCTTGATATGATATCACCGTGATGGAACGGAGCATCTCTGATGACCTATAGGACAACCTGACCTGTAGTCATGGCAACGAAATAACCAGAACTGTATGTAAAGTAGATAGCTAGGCCTGTTGTGACGAAGCTGTTTAACAGCCCCTGTTGGAAGAGAGAAGAGTCAAGAGACCCTCACAAGACCCTGAGACTCAATCACCTCCTCACAAACTGTATGCGGTTTATGAAGGAAGTAATAATTGACTGGGATGGGAACTTGGCAGTGGCACAGCTGTGCACGGGCCACCCATGCACCTGCAAGTAACCCCACCAAACCTACTGACTCATAGATTTGGACTTAACGCTTCCCAGGGCCTATCAATTCCTTCCCTGTTTGAAGCAGATGTTTTGCTCCCAGAAACACCATAAAACAGGTATACGATGTGTGCTGAGCAGCTCTCAATCTTCTTCACTGATAAAAAACTTCCTTGTTTTCCCAGAGTGCCCCTTGGGACCCATGTTCCTTGGAAGAATACATCAATACGCTCTGCTCCCCAGGAGGATGAAGGCTATACATGTGCTGGTCAGTGCTGTGCCTGGGACAGGTATATGCCTAGCCTGGAGCCTGAGCCAGAAAGTGGTCTGGAAGCAGGTTGTACAAGAAAGGAAGGATCCAGGAGAGAAGCCACCAGCCTTGGAGACATGCTACAGGCCTACTGTGATCATTTGAGGATGCAAAGGCTGCTCAGATAGCACTGCAGAGTCTCTTGGTAATGGAGAATGAACCAGAATCTCCATTTGCTTCCCTGGGCACACAGTTCCTCCTGACACAGCTTGCTGGTTGCTCAGAGCCTTCATATCTGAAAGGCTATTTGCCTTCTCCTGACTGAGATTTATTTGTCCAACGGACCATGCCAACCACCCCACTCTACTTGCTACCCAATTGGGAAAAGGGATCAGGGAGACATGCCTGTTATAGATAAGGATGAGGGAACTGGGGATGTCCCTTTCCTAAGAAGCATGCCAGGACTGTCGCCTTATACTCTTTGTGGGTCCAGACTGGCCATGTGAAGGGGCCTTGTCTACTAACTACTCTCCTGGTTCTCAGAATACATCAGTCAATGTCCTCTGGACTTCAGAAAAAAGGTATCAACATTTCCCCTCAATAAGTGGGAATAAATGGGAGGCTCCAACTCGTGTTTAAACCATGTGGTTGGGAGACCTTTTAGAAGCATCTTCCACAGAGTACCCTTCTACTTCATCAGCTTCCACTTGGAGAAACCAATTGGTCACTGCCTGTGAGGTCTTTTCAGTGCAGTGAGATACAGGTGCAGGGGGTCAGGTCTACCAGAGCTCAGAAACTCAGAAAGTCATGGCTAGCCCAGGCTCTTTCAATGGCATGCAGAGGAAGGAACATGTGGCTTCTACTTCTATATGGACCGGGTCAGTCCAGGGCCAGCTTCGAGAGAGCTCTTGTCAGCATCCCTTCTCCTCATCAGGACCTGACTTAAGAAGAGACCCAAGAATCTTCATTACAGTGGCTCACAAGACAAAGATGACAGTCACCAGAGATTCTAAGAGCCTTCCCGGGATGCCGTGACATGTCTTGCCCACCATGGTGTTTTCACCAGCCAGTGTGGCTGAGTGTCAGGGTGTGTCCTTTCTTCTGTGCTGCCTCACAAAGGTGTCACAGGTAAACCTAACAGCCACCATTGCAGGAAGAGAAGTCAGGGTATGGGAAATCTACTGTGGTATTGGATTAAGTGTTTATCCAGTCAGGCAGGTAAGCAGCAACATTGATTATCTTTCCTTCCAATCATACTACAAGGTGGCTAAAGCCCTACAAGCTTACATTTGACCTTTCAGTTTCTAATCCAACAAATCACCTGTTATCCTCTCCTCTGTTCCTTCCTCCTCCTCCTTCCATTTCCTCTTCCCCTCCCTCCACCCAACCCCCGTCTTCTCCATCTTTTAAGTTCCAAATAAGAGATAGACATCGTCAGACTGAGACCTCATATGCCAAAGGCTAGCGTTTGACCCAGCTTTTATGGCCAAGTTATAAACTGCTGGTCACAAGGTTGATGGCTGAAGTTTCCTTGTGACCTCAGCAGCAGCAGACAGGGAGCAGACACAGGCAGCAGACATTGGGAGTGGCTGAGGCCAGACGCTGGGGCTTCTCTGCCTGCTCATAGCTCACAGGAGCCTGGCAACAGGGCAGGGACAGTATTCACAGCCCTAATGATTTTCTATCATGGTATAAAATCCACTACATACCTGCCTAATATCTGTTCTCCATTGCCTATCAAGTTAATGAATTTCCATCCACAATTTATGGATTTTGTTTTCTGTCCAGGATCTCCTAAATTTAAGGATTGGTAATGGCTTCCCCATAGTTGGAGGTCTCATGTGGTCTCCAACCTGGTTTTTCTAAATCCTCTGATTCTTCCAAGAGCAAAGATGCTAGAATTGCTAATGTGATAGCAGAAATCCTCTGTCCCTCTTCCAAGACAATTTGGGATTGCCTGGTTCTCAGAAATACTGATATGGGGCCAGGAATAGGCTGTGGAGCAAGAAAAGCCCTGGCCCAAGTATAGTTGAGAAGCATCTTCTCTGGCCTGACTTCAGAAGAACCATTTTCATAGGCTTCCTTGTAATGGTGCAGGGGAGAAAGCTGCCTGACCCTGGGGTCAGAAAGCCTAAGGACAATAGAGGGCAGAGCTGCAGGGGCACAATCTGACTGGACCAACTGGAGCTTTGTCCCATCGTGACAGCTAAGTGTTGCCCTAGTGGCTAGTCATTGTCCAGAGAGACACAGAGTGTTCCAGCATTTTGTTGCAACTGAACCGAGCACTTCCTGGTGCCGATCGAGGAGGGGTCCCTGATCCCTAGGAGGAGTATGGAGCACATGGGACAGCTGCTAATGAGAGTTCCTTGGGCTTCAGTTCAGCCTGGGCCAAGGTGTGTTTGCTCCAGGCTCTCACTTGGTGAGACTATAGAGTTAAACCCATAAGCACAGCCATTTAAGTCCAAAGCTGACCACTGCTTGAAGGCTCCCACTGCCCCCAGACCCTCCAGCCAGTGGCCTGGTACCAAGGCACACTCCATCTATACAGCTGCTGATCATGAAGAAAACTCTCCCTGTGTCTTTTCAGAATGGGGTCACAGGCCAGCAACATACAATTAGATTCAGCTGCGAATGTGTGGTCTTCTTTTTTATTTGCAATGATTTAAGTCTGTGTAAGCACTGCCCACCGTCTGTGTTCTGAGGGCAGGACCACCACCATTCCAGAGACAGCCATGCCTTGGAAACAGCCTGCAGCCAGTGGTCTTCAGAGATCTGCAGAGGAGCAGATATAGCTGGCATACTTCTTGCTCTCCCATACTGTCCCATGTCAATGCCCCATGTCAGGTGACAGTGTGAAGCTTTTCTGTCTCCTGTGTGTCTTGACTAATCACACTGGGGTTTGGAAACAATCCAGATGCTGTTGCTGAGGGCAAGTAGAGTTGGGATACCAACATCTAAATAGGACACATAGTTCAGACTTCAGACTAGTCCAGTCTTATGGCCTCCTGACCCACTAGATAGAACACAGCCATGACATATGGTAAGGAGGCCAGGAGACATATTTCTCTATATGTCTTAGGGCAAAGGCCGCTGAGGAAGGACAGGTGTAATTACCTATGAATGAGAAATTTTTTTTCTTGACCACAAATTGGTCTGCTACTCCAGACCGATTTGTGGCTCTTCACAAAGACAATTTGTCACCTTGAGAATACTTTAAAGTGGAATGATGTCATATATATATATATATATATATATATATATATATATATATATATATATATATATATATATATATATATACATGTGTGTATACATTGAAGAAGATCAATGGAATATTATATACTCACATCAAGTTTAAAAATAAATATTACCTATGGCCAGGGAGATTAATCATTAAGTAAGGAGCTTGCCAGAAAACCAGAGAATCTGAGTTCAACTACTAGAATCTGCACAGAGGAAGGCGAAAACTCCAAAACCGTGTTCTCTGACTTCCATGCATGTGTATACAAGCACATATACAGACATATACACAAATAAGTGTAATCAAACATTTTTAAAATCTTGGATAAAATATATTACCTAAATCAACGAGGAACTATCTATCTCTAATGATAGTGGAGGCTAGAGGCTCGACTAGAGGCTTGAAGATCACAGGTTCAAGGCCAGCCAGCACTACAGAGTAAGTTCAAAGTCACCACATTCAAGTGGGTTTCAGTTCAGAAAATGCCATCAAAGTCCAATCAAGTAGCACAGATGATTGTTACCAGGCGGTGCAAGACAATAGCCAAGGAGGTGTGTGGTTTCATGAGAAGTCTACTCCAGCACAGTATTGTGCTGTGACAGTCAGTTAAGCATACATCACCAACACTTGATTTTAAAGAGAGAGAGAGAGAGAGAGAGAGAGAGAGAGAGAGAGAGAGAGAGAGAGAGAGAGAGAGAGCGTTGCATTTTGGGGAATGAAAATCAATCCTGAGGCTGGAATGTTCTACTTGAATGGCCACTAAATGAAGCATTAAGCAATGTCACAACAGTTGGGAAGCAGGGTGGAAGGAGCATCCCCACAGCCTCTAGACCACTTGTTTTAGAAACTGATGAAAGCTTAATATTATCCTCCAGTCTGCTCCAGGGACCTTGTCCAGTCTCACATTCCTCAGCTCTAACTTTACCCAAGTCACCACACCCCAACACCAAATAAGACAAGCTTTAGGAGACATGTATCTTCTTAGAGCTGGGCTAACAAGACTGCAGTGGGAGGGACACCAACCATCCCAGGGACTCCTAACTATCTCTACATGAGGCTCATTTTTAAAGGAAAGGACAGACGGTCAAAGATTTGACAGTTACCACCCACAGGTACTCATACTTCCGGGCAGGTTCATTCTCCTCATGGTCTCCCTCCACCTTAACCATCTTTTGGGTGACTCAATACACCAGAGCCAAGTAAGATCAAACAACAAGCACAGATCTAATTGTAATCAAAGTGCCTTTACTAGTAGCTGGTGAAGGCTCTTCCTGGTCTGTGGAGAACCGGCTTTTCTATGAATGGAAACCTGGACAAAGAGAGATTTCTTTGATAAGGGCACTGGTCCTATCCTTTGGAATCCCTCCACTGCAACCTAATCACATCTTAAAGAGTCCATCCCCTATTATCATCACCCAGGGGGTGGGGATCTTGACATACACATTGAAAGACAACTGTCACCTGCATCTCTCATCTATGTGTTGCAACACCTGATGCCAAGTGACACCCACAGAGCTCAGTCTGAGTGGCTGCCCCTGCATTTGCACTGTGTTTACCACAGACTGCTCTCCAAAAGAATGCCTTGGAGCTTCCAAGGGACACTCCTACCATCATGTATTATGCCCTCATGTGTGTAGAATAGGAAGTCTGTGTGATCACAGACTGAAATCATGAGGCAAAATAAACCCTGGTCCATGTCTGGTGGCGCATACCTTTAACCCTAGCACTTGAGTGATAGAGACAGGAGGATCTCTGTTACTTCAAAGCCAGACTGGCATGCATAGTAAATTTTAGGCCACCAAAGGTTATGCAATGAGACTCTGTTTCCAAAAATATATAAAATAAATAAACCTTGATACATTGATTAGTGCATTTGAGTATTTTGTCCCATTAATGAAACACTGTCTCATGTCAGTAGAATTCTGGCAGATTGAGTCCAATTTCCCTTAGAGACAGACAGTCCAATAGATGAGGTCAGTGTAGGCCAAGGCTTCCAGATGAAAAACCCATAGGCATCCACTACTGATATGGAATCTTTGTCGATAAGCCCAATGTCTAGTTCTATATGGCACGACTAAGTCCCAGAAGCTTGATTGGGACAGGCAAGGGGATGAAGAAAGGACACACACAGACCACACATACAGAACAGCTGGAGTTGTGTGGGATGGGCTCTCTCTGATGGAAGGCATTAACTAGAAAACAACCCAGAACATTACCAAATTGTGTAAGACACAGAAGGAGGGGTTACCTAGCCCAGTAGAAAGTCTTCCTAGGGAAGCAATCTTAGGATACAGTCATCAGAGGGGAGGATGTTGGAGTTGTTGTGGTTCGCACACACTGGTCAATTCTTCTCAAACACAAATACTATGGTTACACACACCCTCAATATTCACTCTCAAATCATAGGAAGGTTTTGCCACCCCTCTAAATGACTCCTGTGTGTCTAGTGGACTTGCATGAGGTTCTTAACATGGTTCTGCCCATGTCAAATAATACACATTCACTCAGGACTTCGCCCCCTCTTTACATATTCACTCAAGGTTCTTCTTCCACTCTTCATACCCAGATGGCCTGTATAGGCTTAGATTTTTTTTTTCAAAACTTATTTTAATTATGGTTCTTTAATGCTTAAACCCCCTTTTGAGCCTGCCCACCAGCAAGAGGTAGGGGATAAGAAAGTTAATGGGAAACAGGGGCCATGGACCTGTTTAGAAATAGTTCTTTGAGGAGATTCCAATCTTTGCTGTCAGCAGTCCAGTCCACTAGCAAAACACTAGGCACAAATCAGCAGTGGCAGTTCAGACCACGTGGCAAACACCAAGCATGAATAAGTAGCAGTGGTTAGATCTAGAAGAAAGCCCAAGGCTCTGAAGCAACCGGAATTCCACCAGAAGCTCTTTGGTGCAGTTCTCTCTAAGTCATGACAAAGAAAGCAAGATGAGGATACTGCAGCACTGTCAGGAAAGACCAGGGACAGTGAAGCCCAAGGAATGCCGGCAAAGAGTTGCAAAGCAAACCAATGCATGAGCATCATCCACTGTCTGTTGGGCTATACTTATGCTCTTTCCAGTCACCACACCCCTCATGTGTCCACTCCAGCAAAACATCACATGTCCTTGTACCAGGCAACTTCCAGCAAATCCTCCTCTCAGAAGATGGTTTCCAGAGGACCATGACACAACTGACTCGCCGTTGAAACCAGAAATTACAACTTCAGGTCTGTCTTGCAAGAACTTCCAACAGTAGGGCTGTCTACAGCCCAGCCCAGATGGTACCCACTCTCTCGTCTCTGGTTCACTAGTCTGCCCTGACACAGCAGTGACACTTGCTATCTTCAAGTGCTCTGTTGGGTTTCAGCTCAGCCACATCTGGGTCAGCTTTCCAGAAACCCGTTCCAGAGCCAGAGCACAATTTGCCAGGCTGAGCGTGAAAGCCAGTCAAAAGTTCTCAACATGCAAAGCAGGTGCTCTTGGAAGACTTCAGAGCACCCCTTCATTCTGACTCCTGGACTTCTCTGATGGCCCACCCCTACCCTGGTCTCCTGATACTGCATGCCCTTCTTCAAGTATGAAAGCCAGATACTGCACACAAGCTTCTCACACAGCCTTTAATACCTCTGCCTGCAGACAGGAAGCAAACTGATGGACCCGTGCATCACTTTTATGATGTGTATAAGAGAGCCATAATTAATTTCCCAAATGCACACAGGACTCAGGGGATAGACTGGGTGCTATTCACAGATTGCTCAATTGAATGCCAGCTTTGGGCAAATGAAGTCTGAGTAGCATTTGCTTTGCTAAGTACTGCCTGGTGCACATTGGTCCCGATGATGGCATTTCTAAAGCAATTTCAGAAGCTGATTTGAGAAGTAACATTTTTAATCTTTAGCAAAAACTCAAGTTGGGAGGGAGATTATAATATCAGTGTGTATGTGTATGTGTTCTATTCCCTAAAGTTAGACCAAAGTGTGGCTTAAAATAGAACAACCGAATGGTTCACTGTGTAAACACCTTCAGTATCTACTCAGCTGCATATATGGTCCCTGTTGCAAAGGGACAAAAAGAGGGTCCCTTATTGCCACATTCCAGGGCATGCTGAAAGACCATGGCCATTGGTGACCTGAGTTCAGTGTCCTATACTCCTAAGTCCTTTGTTGGAGGCAAATCTCTCTTAGAATGCTGGGAATCGTGGTTATTTTCACACAAAACATAGGAATTGAGCTCAGTAGAGAAGTATGAAAACAAAAATCCAGAAGACACACCGAAGAGAAGAAAGGATGCAGACAGGGTAACAATACTGCAATGAATAATGACAAACCATGGGGCACAGGTACAGTAGGTGTCCCAGCCAGCTGCTGATTTGACAGACTCTTAGAGTACTTGGGAAGAGGAGACCTCAGTTGAAGAACTGTGTCAATCAGACGACCTGTGTCTATGGCTGTGAGACATTATTTTCATTTTTAGTTAATGTGTATGCAGGCTTAGATGCTGTAGGGAGTGTTATTCTTAAGAAAATAGGCTTGGGTTGCATAAGAAAGCTAGCTGAGCAATCCAGAGGGAGGAAATCAGTAAGCAGCACTCCTCCGTGGCTTCTATTTCAAGTTCCTGCCCTTCTGGAACTCCTATCTTTCCTTGAGTTCCTGCTTTGAGTTCCTGGAAGGCCAATCCCACTAAAACCTTTCTTTTCCATCTTAAATGCTGGGCTCCAGGAAAGTGCTTTGGGCTTGTAGTGAAACCCTCTAAGTGGAAAGATCTCATGGGAGGTATTCAAGTGATTGGAGTCACGTTCTCAAGGGGAATTTAGGGATCTCAGATCACTACCTTTTGACACCCACACATGAGATGGACATTCAGTCCCATTACTTATTCCCACTATTAATGGTAACCCGGACATAGGCTTAGAGGCAAAATGGCTAATCAGTAAAGCACCCAAGTCCCCAACACTGTCAACTAAGATATGACCTCATTCTAAGTCAGTCTCAGATATTTGTGACAGTAATGGCAAGCAGCCCAAACCCAAATGTCTGGCCCTAGTGCTTCTGTATCCTAGGGATGAGGAGCTTTGTGAGGTGCGGCCTTCCTGAAACCCAGTGTTCTAATGAGAACTAATGCCTTTCCTTAGGCATTCCATATCATCAAGCACGAGCCTACACACAGGCCTTCCAAGATGCACCTGTTACAGAACTAGATTCTGCTATGTCTCAGAACTCCCAAAGAGCCTGCTTTGAGGAAGAACCTCTATGGAATGTTCCCCTCTGTGCCCACCAGAAGCAAGAGACAGTGGTATGGTTCTGTGGACTGCTAAGTGAGGCAAATGCCTTTAGGTGGAAATTCCCACATTAATCTACCTTCGGAGTGTCCTTTCCTTTATGTTTGGCTGAAACTTGACGCCAGCAATGTAGCTGTTCATGCTCATGGTCTTTGCTTCACTGTGAAAGGCACAGCTGAAAACTTCTCCCGGCATTCCTCTTGGTCCCTTCTGCTGCCTTGAGCCAAGGCTGAAAAGCCTGGCTGTCTTGGCTGTTTCTGCCAGGTCATGTCACTGCCATGGCTAATCTGACTCTGTGGAACTGGACTGCTGAGTGTGTTTGTCAAGTGTTTGCACATGGATTTAGCTGTCACTGCTGACCTGTGGACTGACCTGTGGATTTCCAGACAACACAGACCAGAATTGCTCCAAAGAACCCACACTACCTCTGGTGGGTGGTGGGCTAAAGGGGAAGTTAAAGCATTAAGAACCATCATTAAAAATGATTTAAACAAGTTAAGTTACACACACACACACACACACACACACACACACACACACACACACAAAGTAAGAAGCAGTATTTTAGAGAAGAAATATGGGAAAGTTCCAGCCAATTCTAGTTGAGTTGGTTCTTAGAAAACACATCTTTGGGGATTCCCTGAAAGGTATTACCTCTCACTAGGGAGAAATATTCTATAGGTTTTCCTATAATCCAGGAGACCCTCCCTTCCTTAGGATAAATCTCAGAATGAGTATTTAATGAACCCCAGGTTGGAAAACGTTGAGTCAGGGCCAGTTCTCATTGGGAAAACTAGCCTTAGAAATCCTCCCAGATACCCCAGAGAAGGTCTGCTTGAGCAGTTTTCCCTGCCACCTTATGTCAACACAACAGGAGTACTAAGCTATCTCAGTCAAGTCCAACGAAGCTTTAAAAAGCCACACTCTCTGCAAGGACACAGCAGAGCCCTTGGTGGGTAGGTTGAGTGAGTCCCTAGACTCTCCAAGATATGGTGCACAGTGAAGGGTCTGTGGCAAACATTTCTTTTGTCATTAAATAAGACATCTCATTACCAAAACTGCAGCAGAATCTTAATTGTCTCTTTTCTCTTCCCACTAATAATGATGATAATAATAATAGTAAATGATCATTTTAGTGGATTTTTGTTTGTTTGCTATTGTTCATTCTTTTCAGTTTTTGGTGAGATATGCTACGGTCTTAGAGCCCATCTCTTCTCTGAGTGGATATCTCCTTGTGTGATCATTCCTCCAGAGGCAAGCTGTGTCTGCCTTGTCTACAATGCCGACATTTCTCACAGATTAAGTGCTGGTGATATATGACTCCTTGCCTGGTGTCACCATCAACAACCTTGAACTGTTGCCCAACACACTCTGGAGACGCTGCTAAAGTAGCCATGTGTCCCTGAGGCATGGTGTCTGGGTGAGTGCCAGTCTGAGTGGTTAAGTGTTTGCATACACAGATGTCTCTGCAGCACAGCACCACACAGAACCTCTCAGCAGGGGTTGGATTTCTTACCCAGGCTCCCCAGGGTGCAGTTCTGGACTAGACAACACTCTGACCTCTTGTGAACAGGCAAAAGAGCCTGTGTTTGGTCCCTTCTGAACTCAAAAGTAGTCTCACTCAGGCTTGCAAATAAATAAGCAGAGACCTCACCAGCCTGCAGACAATGTTACCTCTCATCAGAAAAAAAATACCCCAAAAGTTGTCCCCGAGATTTCTACAACTCTGGAACCCCTCTCTTACAATAAGTCTCAGAACCAGTATCCAATGAACCCCGCTTTAGAAAATGCCTTTCTCTCGCTCACATTTAGAAGATGCTTTATGTTTTCAAAACTCATTCCCACATGGCATTTCGGTTATTCTCATGATGGGTGTGGTAGAAAAAGACAAGATTGTCATTTTTGAGAGATAGACTAGCAACCTAGCCTCAGGGCTGTGTGGGGGCTTCGCTCAAGGACACAGGTGTGAGCAGTAGATAGGAGGCAGAATTTCTGTTTCCACAAATACCTTTGTGTAATCCCAGCTGTTCAGGAGGCCAAAATAGTTCATGGCTTCAAAGCCAGCCCTGGTTATGGAGTAAATTCAAGGAAAGCAAGAATAACTTTAAAAAAAATCAAGTCTTAAAGTAAAAGGATGGGAGACCATGGAATATAACCCAGTAGTAGAGCATCTGCTTTGCATGAACAAGGACCATGTTTCTATCTCAGCATGAAAAAAAAAAAAAAAGTCAAGCTGTAATCTGGTCAATGGAGAATGCTTCTTCCGAGGAGGATCTGAGGATTAAAATCAACCACATCCCCATGATACTCCCCTATCTTGGATTATCTCCCTACAGAGGACATATATCTCTGCCATGTCCAGCCAGATGCATCCTGACAAGGTGTTTGCAGAGGAAACAGAGTAGGGGAAAGTCATGAAAGTATCTGCAGGTAGGGACAGGAGTAGGGACAGGAGTAGGTCCTTTCCTTCTTTCTGGGACTTAATAAAAGGCATCAGTGTAGTTCTAGTTTGAAGGGGTCCAAGGGCATAGCAAATCCCAAATCATTTAGAGCTTAGGCCTATAGGCATTTGAAACAGTCTTTGACTGTTCCAATCAATAACCAATGGGCATGATCTTGTATAGGCACCACCCAGTGCATAGCCTTCTACTTCTGGTATGGATGAGCTAGGAGCTCAAAGTCAGCTTCAGTGGGGTGTATAAAATATGGCCACATGCTGACTTTCGTTGGCCCTCTGCTTTAGCACAGACACAGAGTGTGTGGCACAATCAGATATATCATCCTCTGAGCCCACCTGATCCCCAATGTCAAGGCCTTTTCTCTCAACAACCCATTTAGTCTATTCCTGCCCATCCCTTAAATCCTTTTGGGCATAATATGTTGCATTTTTAAACAGTGTTGGAATTGTTAAAAGACAATGGAAAATTTTGAAGTTGGACTGGATATATCTTACCTTATGAGATAGCTATGAGTCTTTGTGAACAAGGGGTAGAAGGTTATGGCTTAAAAATTAACACAGGAAAATTTCAATACAGAGAGATAGTCTTTGGATAAAGAACCCACCTGAGTTATGGGGACAGAACAGAGGAGAAGACCCTTGAGCCAGGACTTCAGGAAAGGTCCCTCAGAAGAAGTAGTAATTAAGGTGAAACTAAAGGAAGGCATGAAGGCCACTGAGCAAAATTCAGGAGAGCAGGCAGCAAACAGAAGTGCACAGAAGGGATGGGAACTAAGTAGACATGTTCAGACTCTGAAGTACTGCAGTAGATGGACTGACGGGATTGTAACAAGAGGCCCTTGACTCTAGGCAACTGCCTCAAGTCTAAGAAGAGGCTACCTAGAATCAGTTTGTGATGTTTTTCTTGTTATCTAGATAGTTGAGTTCCTGCCCACATGCTTGTCATGACTTGAAGCAAACCTTTCTCCTCCAGAGTGCTTCTTTCAGGTAGAACAAGAGCCTGCTGTGTTCTATCACAGAAGTGGTCAGAGATACCTAGATCAAGGGATGCTTCTGAACAGTCTGTTACCTCCGAATTACTGTAGGGGCTCCCACCAGGGCTAGACACTCAAAAATGAACATTGGCTCATTTTTTTTCTTTTCTTTCTTTCTTTCTTTCTTTCTTTTTTGTCTTAATCTTTGTTTTGAGACAGAGTTTCATGTATCCAAGACTGGCCTTAAAGTCGATATCTAACGGAGAGTGACCTTGAACTCCAGTTCCTTCTGTCTCTACAGAGTTCATGTAGTATAGGGCTCAAAGCTGTAGACCCCTACATGCTAAGCAAGCACCCTAGATGATGTCTTACTATGTTGGCACTGGCCTTGAATTTGCCACAGTTTTCCCATTTCAGCCCCCATCCCTTTTTCTCAGCCCGCTGCTGAAATCCCCCCAAGCTTCATTATTATTAACTTGCAAAAATGAACCCAAACTGCCCATGGCAACAGTGCACACCTCCGTGGGAAGAAGATGAGGGTCTGAATCAGTGAGGACATCGGGAGATTAGTGGTGTCTAATGCGCACCAGGTTTATTAACTCTCTTTTTCATGGCTGAGACAAATAACTGGCAGAGCAATTTAAGGGAAGAAGGAGTAGTTTGGATTCAAGGGTTCAGTCAGTCCACTGTGGAAAGAAAGGCAAGATGGTAGAGACAAGCAGAGCTCCTCACACAGGAAGCCAAGAGTCAAGAATGGTGCCTTAATCAGTGTTCAATGACTGTGAAGAGATGCAATAACCATAATTGCTTATGGCTTTTGAGGTTTAATCCATTATCATCATGGTGTGGAGCATGGTGACATGTAGGTAGACATGGGGCTGAGAGTTCTACATCTTGATCTGCAGCAGCAGGAAGAGAGAAGAGACACTGGGCCTGTCTTGGGCTTCTGAAACCTCACTGCCCAGCCCTAGTGACACAGCTCCTATAAGGCCACGCTTCCTATTCTTTCTCAAGCAGCACAACTCCCTGATGATCAAGCATTCAAATATATGAACCTATGGGGGCTATTCTTATTCAAACCACCACAAATGAGATTGCAAGTTGAACTGGGTGATACCCATCATAGGTTGATACTCATTATAGGCCTACCACCTATTAACTACCTATTTCTTCTAGCCAGGCCCACTGACTACTCAAAATAGAACCAGTACCTGGAGACCACACATTTAAAACACGTAAGCCAGTGGGGACCTTTCACCTTCAAACTGTAGCTTGTAGTCAAGAGGAAATGAGATGTAACACTTCCTGAGGTGGGCACAGCACAGGGGACCAGAAGGAAGTAAGGCTCAACAGCCATGCCTGCTACTAAAGCACAAAGCCTCAGAAACTAACCAAGTGGGAAACTTCTAGCTCCACCCATGAGAAGATCACAAATGCCTCACAGGTGGTTAAGAGCATTGGTTGCTCCTCCAGAAGTCCCGAGTTCAATTCCCAGCACTCACATAGTAGTCCATGACCATCTATAAAGGGATCTGGTGCCCTCTTTTGGCTTGCAGGTTTACATGCAGTAGAGCTCATACAATAAGCAAATGAATAAATAAATAAATTCAACTTAAAACACTATTTAAGAACAAAACAAAAACTAACCAACCAACAAACAAAAACATCTCTGGAAATCTTTTGTTTATTATTCAAGATGGCCCTAAACTGGTGCCAAAGAACTTTCAAAGCCATACCAATGGCGTCTTGGTAAGAATACCACCGAACGTGAAGACAGGAATTGCATAATGAATAAACATTAGTAGAAGAGACTGTGTAATACCATGAAATTTTCAGTGCCGAAAACAGCTGAGAAGTTATTAAAAATGCATGACTTTCATATTTGATTATAAGTCAAGAGCAGCCAAAAAGAAAAAGAGACTTGGAAGAGGGGGGGTGGTGGCAGTGGGGCAAAAGGCACCAGCAGCCTTACAGACTGGAATTAATAAGGTCTTCCTAACAGCAAAGGAGTCACACAGTGATTAGTTAATTACCATTCAGCCGCCTGTAATTAATGCACAACCGGAACTGGTGAACAATGAATTAAGCTACTATAGAGCATCGCTACACAAATCGAACTAAGGACCCTGCTCGCTGATTTTGAATGTTGTTAACCAAGGCTTCACCATTGTGATTTTATTAGTGTGTCCCTTAGACAATATGTTATGTGACTACTGGTTTAAGTCGCGCTTGAAGCATCGGGTGCCTAACCACATCTGTGATCCCGGTGCTGGTATTGGAGTGTACCCCACATGGAGTATGCTCTTACCTGATTCTGAGTCCCAGCATCTGACTCAAGACCAGGTCTTCAGCCTTGTCCAGAAATCCAAGAAGAAGGAAAAGATGGAAGGGATACAGGAAGGATAAGGTTAAGGCTAAAAGGAAAAGTACGATACTTTACTTTGCTATGACAGTACCACAGTCCTCCCAGGCTCCCTACCATCCTTATCCCCATTAGGACCACAGGGGAGAGGACCACGATAATCCAGGCCATCCTCCAGAACACAAAATGCTGTGGATGGTTACGAAGGGGCTCATGTATTTAAAGTCCAGTCCCTGCTATCTGGGAGGTTCCAGGAACTTTGGAGGAATGGGACCTAGCTCAAGGAATAGGCTAGGAGTAGGGCAGGAATACCCGTGCCATTATGATTACCTCTGCCCAAGTACCTGGGCACAAATAATCATGAACTAAACCCATGAAAAATGTGACACAAATAAATCCTTTATGCTATTTGTCACGTATTTGGTTACAGCTTCAAAAAAAAAAGCAGCAAACACGGTGATCTTTCTAAAAGATAAGTCAAGCTATTTCTTTTCAAAGTCTTTTATTTGGAAATGTTTCCAATAATTTCCACCATGACGGGAACATTTATTTACTCTATATAGCATGGCAACCAGGCCTGGGATAAGGTGATATATGTTACCTTCTAGTCTCATCTTTCCCTCTTCCCCTCATTTATGTAGTTCAGGTATATTACTCTTTCTGAGCCACAATATCTGCAGCTCAGTTCTTCCCCAGGACCCTTGCATATACTACTCTTTAAGCCTAGAACATTCTTTCCTGGCATTTGCTTCTTGTCTTAAGTTTCACATGCTCAGAAATGTCTGTCCTGACTTCTCTATGTAAACTAGCACTGCCCTCACAGAACCACCATTATTCTCCCTCAGGTATACCTGATCATTAATTTCATGGTATAGAAAATATGGTTTGCATGGTCCTCCAAGTTGGACCTCCTTCCATTTTCTACCACTTCCCAGTAATACCAACATATTATGACTCCATCAAGGGAGTACTTGATTGATTAGTTAGAGTCATGATGTTCTCATCTCTAGAAGCACCATCACATACATATCCAAAAGTGCCTGTGTGTCTGAGTCAAGCTGACAATAGAGATTAAGTTCCACAGACAGGAAACATACGACTTAAAATAAATTCTCTCCATGAACTCAGGTCAAGAACCCCGTCCCAGAAGTTGTTTCCAATCACTCTTTATCCACTTTTCCATAGAAAAGCCCTGAGGTTCCAAGACTCACCCTCACTAGCCAAGTCTAAGTAATATGTCCATCTTTGGCTCAATCATAATAGTCAAGGAGATGGAATGTGCCGTTGACTAGGAGTGGGTTAGTCTACTTGGAGATGAGAGGATGGAGCAAGATCTAGAATCCTCAATCCAATGGAACAACAAATATGTGGAGATACAGCCATGAAGGAGAAATAGACAGATGCCCACTATCAGAGACATGGCCAATGATACAGAATGTCTGCTGGTAGAGACCCAGAGCTCAGAGTAATACAGGCCAGCAGAGTGTTCCAGAAACTTCTGTGTCCCAGTTTAAGGGTCATCTTGCCCCACTTGACAGCAACAACCTTGGCTGATCCATCTTTTCTTAATTTAGAGATTCCTTTTTGTGGTAGAAGAAAAAGAGGGCATCAGAATCTCTGGAGTCGTGAGCAATGGTGAGCCAACTAACATAAGCGCTGGGAGCCAAACTCAGGTCTTACAGAAGAGTAGCAAGGACTTGTAAGTGCTGAGTCATTTCTCCAGGTCCTACATGTGATGGCTATTCTTGGTTGTCAACATGACTGTGTCTGGAATGAAATAAAACCCAAGTGGCTGAGAACACTGCTGAGGGATTATTCTTGACTGGGTCATTTGCAATGGCAGCCTATACAAAGGCCATGGAAGGAGGAAGCTCTTGCTCCTTGCCTGCTCTCCCTCACTCTGCCGGCAAGTCCATTCCTTCACTAGCATTGAAGCCTCCTTCTTAAGAGCTTCCAGCATATACTGAAGAACAGCCGAGACATCCAGTATTTAACATTTGATTCCTGGCCTTTTTAAGATACTAGGTGTGGGTTAGTCCACTTGAAGATGGGAGGGGTAAGACAGGGCCCAGATTCCTCAAACCAAAGGAATAAAAAGATGGTAGAGCCAACAGTCCAATATCCAACACTGGAATAGTTATACCTTTAAGCCACTATAAGAAATCATATATATGTATATACATATAAATATCTGTATCTGTATATGTATATACATAAAATTATGTGCATACATAATTATATATACATACACTATATATTACATAGTATATATAAATATACAATATATATATATATATATATATATATATATATATATATATATATATATATATATATATATATATATATCGGTTCTGTTTTTCTAGACAGCCATCACTATGTCATTGGTGGTCTTAGTTGTCAATATGACTGGATAAGAGCTGTCTAAGACTGATGAGATCCACCTGTGTGTCTGAGGTGTGTATGGGGGTTTCAGGGAGGAGTGACAGGTGGTAATTGACTAGGGACAGAACCCTCCCCCTTAGACAGGACCTGTCAAAGAATAGCCCCAATCAGAAGTCAAAGGAAAAAAGCAGTGTGTATGCCTGCATTTCTTCTGAGTCTGTCACTCAATGCAGCGATACCATGACATCAAATCCCTGCTTCCCAACATCAGTAACTTTATGAAGTGTCTGTGGTTTCAGCACCAGGCTGGTTCTGCTAGGAGCTCCAGCTTTCTTGACATAAGCAGCTGGTAACTTCTCTGTTCATTCCACTCCAAGTATTTTGGAAAAGATCTCAGGACCATGATCCTGCAGAAGATGTCACAGTACCTGCCTTAATCCCATGGAGACTACTAAGTATCTGCATAGACTTCACATGAGCTGCTCACTTTTATGGGTCTCAATTTTATTGCTAGTAAATGGCTAAACCCTTATTCTGACTGTCCTCCTATGGGGAGCTCATAAGCTGGGAAAAAAGAAGTGGCCAGAGAGCAAAGCCTAAGTATATATCCTGAATCTAGAGGAACCAATACTCCACCACCAAGAAGTAAATAGCCCACGGAGCTGGAAAGAGTGAAATCAATGACTCCTAGTCATCCCGAAGAATATGACCCAATAGCCTAGCCCCATGGTGTGAAGGAGAGGAGAAAGAAATGTTTAAAGATTGATTCACCCCACATCCATAAAGCTTACTCGGGAGCTTGGAGCTCAGCAGATGGTGCCCACAGTACCAAAGTGGATAGAAACTTCTATGGGATTCCCTTTCAGTCAGTCCTATGAAGTTCCTGATGCTGAGATTGGGCATCTAGTACTTTATGCTGAGAGCCATATTGCTACAGCCACAAAAAAGCTGTAGTGACAGGCTCTATTTGGGGAGTGAAGAACCAATTACCAGCATGTCCCTATAGATTTCAGAAGGCAGGGCCAAGGGCCCAAAATGGAGTGAAGGATAACTCAAGGGGTGTAGGAAGTGAGAGGCCAAAAAATCATGTAGATTTGAGAGTTGAATTTTGTGGTTTGCTGGTTTAGATGTAGAATACATCCAGTAAGTATGTCAAGTGTCCGGACTAATTTACATTATATACATTAAGTGTATATCACATCAAGACAGAGAATATTTCCAGCACCTAGAATGCTACATCCTGGCCCTGACAAATTAACGTGTATTCTAACTTATATCATCACTGATAAGTTTTATCTGATTTTGAATTTGATTTAAATGATTTTGTTTCGTTTAGATGACTGTTACTGGGAAGTTTACTACCATTCTTCAGTACTGATGACAATCCAAAATGATGATGATGATGATGATGATGATGATGATGATGATGATGATAATAATAATAATAATAATAATAATAATAATAATAACCATCCACATACTTCTTGGTAATCAGTGAGCTTCTTGTGGTTTTCTACAATAGTGTAGAAGAAACAGAGAGTTACTGAAAAGCCTCCTGCCTTAATTAGGGTTTCTATTGCCATGATCAAACACACCAAAAGTGACTTGGGAAAGAAAGGTTTTAATTCATCTTGCAGCTTATAGTTCTTCATCCATGTATATGTACATGGTGCCTCCCCAACTCTCTAAGTCAGAATATTTCAGTCTAGAAGAAATAGCTACCCAAAATCTTGTTTGCCAAGAACGGTGTTTTCAAGCTCTCACCTGAGCAGATACACGCAGCTGGTGTATTCATGCACCTGTCAAAAGCATCCAGACAGGCTTCCGAAGAGGCTGTTATGAATAAAGCTACTAGAAACATCCCTTCTGTCTTTACACCACATAGCCATTCATATTTTGGGGTATAAGGGAGGGTTGGGGGAACTTAAACTTAAGAGGGATGATTATACTCCCACCTCCTGCCATACATACACAGGATGTTGAAACCATTATGAATTCCTAATGGTCAGAAAAAGGTTTTAATAGGTGACATCAGACCTGGGGAAAGTTCTCAAATTTTTATGGGCCAAGGAGCTGTTATGCAATGGCTTCCTTTACAATTAAACCCTCCCATTTCAGGCAGAAAGTCCTTTAAGACACAGGGTAGATATAAATAGAGGTAGAACAACTGGATGCTCTAAGGGGGGGGGGGGTGAAACCTTCTATCCCATATGAAAGTTCATTTAAGCTAAAAAATATACATTCACAAGCTTCAGAAACCCCCCAAAGTGTCAAGATTTACTTGACCTCTCCTTCCCCTAGCATATTCTCCTTGTCAGTGCTCTATTGCTGTGAAGAAACACCATGACCACTACAACTTTTAATCAAAAGAAGGTACTTAATTAGGGCTGGATTATAGTTTCAGAGAGTCATTTCTGTTATAAGTAACCCCAATAAAACTCAGATGTTCACCAAGTTGGACACTGGTGGCATCTTTCAGTTCCCTATCTGGGGTGAGTAGATATCTGTTCTTGTCTTCCACACAATAGGGTCACACAACAGGAGCCTCCTATGAGGTAGGTTTAATGTCCATCTCTTTGGTGGCTTCTGGAGATTATAGGTAAGAAGGCTTTCCCTTGGCCCTGTTCACCCTATGCTCTAAAGTTGTAGTCTAGTACATAGTAGGCAGGTTCACAAACAAATCCCTCATAAGCAAATCTACATACTTGTTGAAAGCTGGCTCAGGGGACTGTAACAGCTAGTCTATAGAAATGTTCTCAAGTATATGTACTCTGAAGTTTCAATGTTCTGAAATCTTACATTTGCTCAGCCCCATCTCTTTCTCCCTCTACTGTGCAGGTGGTAAGGTGTGGGGAGGAACTCAGAGACAGAAAACACCCAGGTTCTGCATAACTTCTTAAATCCACAGCCATAAGATGGAGGTATCTGCCTCTGTTCTTACAAACTTCCAGGTGCTCCAGTTTCTTCACCTATAAAAGGGGGACAGTGAGACACAGGTGCTTCACAGAACCCTTTGAAGAATTAACTGACACAGTACATGCAAAGTGTTTTTTCTAGCATGCAGTAGTAGACAGTTGTATTTATTGGAGAACAGGCAGGACAAGCTTACCTCCTAGTTTTTCACGATTGCCTGTTGCTTATGTTTGGAGTTCAGAAGGCCCCCGTGTCTTTGCTTCTATGCCAATGTTTAGGATGTCCTGGGACGTTCAGAAAACCCATTTATAGCACCACGCAATAGGCTTCTACCTATCCTGTTCCCTCCACAACTTATCATCAAAGAACCCCCAGGACTAGACGGTGGCTTTGGATCTTCCCACTCCAGAGCTCCCATCTACCAAGCCTCCTGGCACACTGTCCAGTCTCTCAGACAGTGGATCTGGCTTCCACATGCAGGTTCTATTTGGCAGCTGCTTCTGGCTGGAGGCAATTTTAAGTTTATCTGATACAATAAAAATGCCATCATCCCAAGAGTGCATCAATTGGGGAAGAAACATGTATGCTCTTCCGATTTCAGAGTTTCCCAGTTCCTTTGCCAACTTGGGATGTACCTGCCTAAGGACCAGAGACCACATCAGAAAGTCATGCCCTGGCCTTCACATAACACATGCCCTTAACCTCTCTGTCATCAGTAACAACAATCAGTGTGTATGTGATGAATAGATCCACTAATGACAGGTTCCCAAGTGACTTGGGTTCACTGTACATTGCAGGCTTTTGCTTTCTGTTCAACAAGCAGAACCAGCTACTGTTTTCCTCCAGTGCTTGTGGCCAGAGCTAAGGATTCCTTTTGTAAGACAATTGCTCCCTAGTCACACATGCAAATGCAGAGAGAGGGGGAGTGTCAGAGTTTTCAGCAGCTCAGGGACTGGTCTGCTCTTCAACAGGACTCACGAACTCCAGGTTTCTCTTGCTTCACTGAACCCATTTTCCAAATCTGTGTTCTAAGTATCAAAACATTACAACCTGCCGCATCCTTTAGTGTTCAGCGACATTGCCAACTCTTCTTTCTCTGTCCCTCGTAAAGGGACAGCCATGAGAACCCAGGCTTGGAGGTTTGATGGAGAGAAGCCACCTCAGTCCCTTACTGCACAGTGTCTCACACACAAGCTTTCTTAAAAGAATCCGAGAGCTTCATAGAACATACTTGTCATTCCTTCACTCATAGTGTCTTTCATCTTGTCCCAGACCTCAGATAAAGCATCTTTTACTTCCCAGTCTATACACTCAGAGTTGACCTTCAAAACTAGATGGTCACCGATGGGACATACCTGCATCCTATATCCTGGAGTCTAAAATTTCAAGCACAAGCCAATGGCTATGCTGGTCATTCCCCGGTACATGGAAGGAATTCTTATCTAGCTGTAAGTTTCACAGCCCTGGGGCTAGCCTTCTCTCATAGACACTAGACTGTTTGGGGACCTGAGTCTTCAAGGTGCTTATTTCCCCAAATGTCTATAGATACAATTATATAATTCCCTGGAGGATTAATCTGTCCACTCTGCAGATACAGCTGGCTATTTCTTCCCATTCTCTTAAAACCCAAGCTCTTCAAACAGAAGCCTGTCAACGTGATGTCAGGGGGGCCAGTGAGGACAACATGGGAGATGATGCCGCATTGCCTCAGGGTGCCTCATGGCAGAAACTGCAAATGATGTCACAGTTCATATGTGTGCCCATTATACCTCATGGCCTGGGTTCCCACAGGCCCTACTTTCCAAGGGAGAGGAGAAGGCTCTCTGTAAGCAGAAATGAGGCTCAGAAAAGTACCAGTTATGCATATATGTGGCTTCAAGAAGATGTTTTATTTGAAGAAACCAGATGGAACCTTGTGTGTTTCCCTTGGCCTTAACTACAGAGCACCATGGAACTTGGCTGAGATATGACATCTCATTAAGACATGGGTAAGCTGACCTAGCAGACAGAGTTCTCTTCCCTGGAAGGACATGGCCACAAAGTGTGGCCCAGCTGCTACTGATTCACTTATTCACCTATTTTTCCAACTTCAGAAGCCCATTGACTGGCAGGTGAGTCCAGAGAAAAACCCTATATTAAATTGTCTGACCCATGAGCCTTTATGCTCCATAATGTCTATTCGCTATCTGGTCTTTGAAATGTTCAGACTCAGACGGTGACTCTACACATTCATAAGCAGACTTACTGGAAACACAGCGATTGGCTAATGATTGGCCAATGCTTCTTAGCATAGGTTTTCATTGAATATTGTATAGTGGTAATTCATAAGACAAGTGGTCAGGCTTGGCACAGGTCAACCATCCCAGCTACTAGAGAGGCAGAGGGAAAAAAATTACAAGTTTAAGGTCTAATGAGCTCGAGGTCAGCCTGACCAACTTAATGAGGCCCTACTACAAAATAAAAAGTATACGGTAAAAATCGTAGCTCGATGGCAGAGTGTTTATCTAAAATATGTTGAGTTTTGTCCTAGAGAGAAGAGAAAAAGAGACAGGGAGACTGAGAGAGAGAGACACCCCCCCTACACACACACACACAGAAAGAGATAGACAAAAAGACAGAGAGACGGAGACATCTAGATAGAGACAAAGACAGTGAAAAGGAGAGTCAGAAACAGAGGAAGGAAAAAGAGGAGAAAGGGAAGGAAAAGAAAAGATGGTATCCACCAATAATGCCTTCAGCCAGCTCATGGAGGCCTAAGTGCTTATGACGTGTCAGTCCATAACTGTGGGAGGGAAACTGACCAAACCAGTGGGGATTCCCCCAGGTCCAGTGTTATAGGCCTGTTTTCCTAGATGTTCTCAGCAAGACATAGCAGGATCCACAGAAAGTTGTTTGCTTGGGCTGTGACATCAAAGGGCTGTACAATAATCCCCTGTGACAAAATCACCCCACCCATCCCCAGAACTGCCATAGGAAGAAATTATATTAACCACTGAATCTTATTGAGTACTTCCTCCATGCCAGGGAGAATGCTAAAATATTTGTGTTCATTACCTCAATCTATCCTTTCACCTACGACTAGAAGACATTTGCTATCATGATGTTATTATATAACTGAGGGTATTGAAACTTGTGTTAAAAAAATTTACCGAGTCATTGAGCTACATGACAGGCCAAAGCCCGCTTATACTCAGGCCTTTTTGATTAGAATTCATACAGCTCAGTCACCTGTCTACAGCATGCCTCTGTGGTATGTTGCCTTTACAGAAGATTCTAGAGAGACAGAGGTTAGCCTAGAAATTCCCGAGCAGCGCTGGAAAGACCATTGGTCAGAAGACAAGATCTTGGTAATTCCTTGTGGTTGTTTGGATGAGATGTTCTCATTTGAATACTTGGTCTCCAAGAGGTGTCATTGCTTGAAGAGGCATAGGAGGTGTGGCATTGCTGGAGCAAGGGAGCCACTGCAGGTGGTTTTGAGAGCTTAAGGATTTGCGTCATTTTGTGTTTGCTTTCTTTTCTGCCTGGGAATTCCTCACTTGCTGTTCTAGTCACTATGCCTACTATATCAGCTCAGCTTTTGTGGACTCTCATCCTCTGGAACTGTAAGCCCAAATAAATTCTTTCTACTAGATGCTACCTTGGTTATGATGTTTTATCACAGCAAGAAAAAAAGTACTAAGTCTTTCCATCTGAATGAGTCTGGGGTCCACCATGGTTCTTGTGGCCTTCTTCAGCCCGAGTATCTGAACATGAATCAAAGTCTCACCTCTGCCACTTAACCAAAAAAATGTTTCTTTTCGGGTAAATGATCAGCTTTCCTAAGTCCAAAATAAAATTGTTTTCAGTTCTCACCCATCACCAGCAGTCTCCTCTCATACTCACTGCCAGCCAGGATTTAGGATACACACTTTCTAACGATGATACCAACACTGCCCTGGTCTGTCTCAAAACATGGCCAGTAGTTGATGCTTTTCATGACAAGTCTGTCTCGGTTTATTCTGTGACAGTGGCAGATGCTTCCAGCCTTCCCTACAACCCCAAAGTCTAAAGACAAGTCGCTGGTCCCATGCTCAACCACTAGTCAGTTACAGGGCATTGCCTCCCTCCTGTAGGTGAGATGTTCTTACCACTATGTAGTCAGTCTATAAATGACAGTTACAGATAAACCTTCACGAGTCTCACTTGAGCAATTAGGTGTGCAAATTCCATTGTTAGCAATGCGGCATCCCACCCTAACTGAGCTCTCCGTGGGACCTCAGTCAATATTTGCTGAAAATCAAGTACAGACCTTGTTATGATCCCATGCAAACACTGCATGCCACTCTAACGAGGCATACTCTAGGCTCAAGCATGCTCCAGGCTTGAGGAAACTTAAATTAAGCTGTACAAGTGTCCATGGGATAAAGCATTTCCCAATACCTTTGTCAATTGCCAAGATCTGGCTTCCACCGAGCGCAAGCACTCACTGTCTCAACACTCAGAACCAGCACTCATTGTAAATACCCTGCATAGAGGCCAGGATAAACTTGGCATTCCAGTGAGCAAGGAAGCTAATGAATAACTTAATGCATGGGTGGGTGACTTAATCGATGAACAAGGAGTGGGAAGGCGTGGAGAACAGCAGACTTGGGTTCACAAAATTGGAGGTCTCTTGTTGCTCTTCTGTTCAAGGACCCCTTTCCTGGCTCATCTTCTATACATCCATTTTCTCATTGATAAACTAAAACGGGGAGAGTCATGTTCTGACTTCTGCAGCTGAACAGCAAGCTGGCAGATCAGAAAGTACAATCCAGGCCATATGTGTGGTAGAAGCTGCCAGCCGAAGAACTGCACACATCTGTGGCCTGTTGCCAATGGGTTCAGTGGGATGGCCAGGGTCTGTGCTGCTGTCTGAGGCCACTTTGATGTCTGTAGACTATGCTGCCTCTGGGAGCCATGTTGCTGTCCATGGTCTGTGCTGCCACCTGGGGTCCTGATGGCGTTCATGGGGTGGGCTGCTTCACCGGTCCATTCTGATATGTGTGACCTGCATTGCCACTTGAGGACATGGTGATGTACATGGTCCAGGCTGCCTCCAAGGTCCTTACCTGGGTTTGTGGTCATGTTTATTATGGTCTGTGCTGCTGCCAGAAGCAATGTGGGGACACATGGTCCATGTTCTCCTTGACTGTGAAGATCATGGAAGCGACTTTTGCTGAGGTATTGATGACTGAGGATGCATAGTTGAGAGGCAGGGGGCATGGAAGGCTTTTGTGTCAACCCCTACGCCCTACCCCTCAAAAGTGGTACCCTAGACAGGGAGCCACCAAGGAGAGCTCTTGAGGAGTGTGATGGGGATGCTGCAGTGTGGATCTCCACAGCTGATGGCTTCTGGCGGGGGTCTGGGGGTGGAAGGAAGTTCTGTTTGGAGGCAGGCCACTAGAAGTTTGACTATGTATATGGATGACACAAATTGGACTTTTTAAATTCTTTTTTTTTTTTGGAGGGGGTCACCAGAGTGGAGAAGGGGATATGGAGGGACTGGGAGGTGAGTGGGATCAGAGTGCCTAATATGGGGGTTTCAGAGAATTAATAAAGATGTTGTTATATTAAAAATAAAATAAAATAGAGACTATATACAGTAAACATTAAAGGAAATGTGCGGCTAGGAAAATGGCTCAGTGGGTCAAGTGCCTACTGTGCCGGAATGAGGATTCAAGTTCAGACACCTAGCATCCATGTAGAAAAAGACAGGTGTGGTAGTGTATACCTATACACACGTCCTGGGAGGCACAAACAGGATGATCCTAGTGCATCAAGTTAGCCAGCTAATTAGCCAATCGATGAGCCCTAGGCTTAGTGGGGAACCCTACCTCAAAAAAAAAAAAAAAAAAGATGGAGCGTAATAAATCACACACGCACACATGCACGCACACACAACCCTGTAATATAAATGTGCTTAGTACAGTGCTGTGGGAAAACTCTGCTAATTAAGTTCCAAGTGCACCATGACCACATAGCCTCTGGGCTCAGGACACAATGGGAGACTCCCTTCATCAGCAGAGCTTCTTCCTTGAACTTGTCTGGGAAATTCTGTCTCCCCACCCCCACCCCACATCCACACCTGAGGAATGTCACACAGACTTAGTTAGATTACAGGATCAGCTTTCTTTCTCCTGATAAGTACCTGGTCAGCAAACACATGAGATTTCTGAAATAGTCCCCCATGCTAATGAGGTACTTTGATAACTTAAGCCAATGCCTTTGCCTATCCTGGACGTTCCTATCCTCAGTCCCCCAAAACTTTATAAGACTTGAATCACCTTAAGTAAAGCTGATCTGCCTCTTGATAGCTGGTCTCCTTGTGGTCATTCACTGGACATACTCAGGGCTTCTGAAACATTCCTCCTTCCCACCCTCTGACCTGTCTCTGCTTCTTTTGCCTATGTGGACCTTATTAGCCCAGGATCCATGAGGGATGGAGAACCCACACAGTGCCTTGTCTATAAATTCTTAGTATAAGAAACAACCACCACGTAATAATGTCAAAGACTTATATCACAAAAGCACAATTAAGAGTGCATTCATTAAGGTACCAGGTGTAGTGCCACATGCCTGTCATACCAGTACTTGAAAGGTAGAAGCCAGGGAAGCAGGAACTCAGGTGTATCTTCAGCTCCATAGTGAATTCCAGGCCAGACTAGATAGACTACATCAGACCCTGTGTCACAAAGCAGCTCAGGGAGATGAGATACCATAAAGTCACCATGATTTTAAAAGTGCACAAAAAGACTGCTTGAGACTCCACTCGGGATTAGATTATAAATTCTATTCAGAGGCTTCCTTCTTTCAGACATATGCTGTTATGATGTAGGAAATATAATTTTTTAAAACTCAGTGGTTAAATAACTTACAACTCAATCTTGAAAACGGGAGTTTCTATCTACAGAAACCCGTGTAGATGCTGGGTATACATGGGCTAGGCATGGCAATATATCTATAATCCCAGACTCAGAAGGCAAAGGCAGAGTATCTCGGAGTAAGCTGGCTCATAAAACTAGATACAACAGCAAGCTCTGGGTTTAATAAAGACCTTGCTTCAGTGAACAAGGTTGGAATAAAATTCAAGATGATTTGTATCATCAAGTTCTGACCTCCAAATGTGCACTTGTGCAAGTGTTCGCACATGCACACATACAAAGACACACACACAAACACACACATACACACACACACAGTGGGGAACATTTTTAATAAGAAAATATTCAATGATTTAATACTAAATAATTTCCCTATGAATGGAGCAGGTAAAAAAATAAAACACAAAGGTGTTTCATAAACATCTGATATAATAAAACCACAATGCAAAGGTACTTTCCAACCAATTACTTATTAAGCTTTCCTTATTTCACATTTTCTAATTTCCTTTGTATTTGTGGCTTTCTTTCCTCCTCTATTGCTTCTCCTTTCCATTTGTTCCACCTTGCATCCCCTTCCTGTTCCTTGATGTCATTTCCTGTTTGTTATACTCATCTTACATGATTTTAAACTTCATAATACATTTCTGACTCTTGAGCAATTTAATATTATTGTTAACTTCACCTCAGTGAGTGATGTTGGAAACAGCACACACACACACACACACACACACACACACACACACACACACACTGGCTATTCAATGAGGGGATCCTTAAATAAAACAGAAGAGATATGTGGTTTTACTTTAATACACAAATTATATTACAAAAATTAAAAAAATATGGAAAAGAAAAGCTATTATCGAAGCTGTTATCTTCTCCCAAAGATTGTAACTCTCCAATACTGTATTGAAAAATACTGCAATAGATCAAGAGCAGGATAAAAATTTCCAATATTTAACAGTGAAAAGAATGAGTGATATCCATGGGGTTACAAACAAGGAGATGAACTCATCAATCCAGAACTTGGAGAGGAAAGTCAGCAACGCAGAAGAAAATTCAGGGGAAAAAAATGGATGAGGAAGTGGGTGCTATAATTAAAAACCACCCAGGAGGAAGAGACTCTCTAGAATATCAAAAGAAATAGAAATGTTGGAATGACAAGTTGAGTGAGGATCTAACACATAGCCAGTGGAAAGCATCACTTATTAGGATTCGCCAGGCAAAAGAGGGGTGTCAGGAACAGAGGACGAGGCTAAAGAAATGTCACACGCAAGTACAAATGTGGAAGAACAAAGTAAGGAAGCATGACCATA
Source organism: Micromys minutus (assembly GCF_963924665.1). NCBI lineage: Eukaryota > Metazoa > Chordata > Mammalia > Rodentia > Muridae > Micromys > Micromys minutus. The sequence continues at coordinate 7,744,746 of NC_137967.1, read as the reverse complement.
GAGAGCATATAAGACCTCAGAAGCAGGGATACACGCGTGACCAAGGCAATGAGTACACAAGATAAAGGAGCCGAAAGAAAGACCAGTGGTATAAACAATTTCCAGTGAAATTAAACAACAACAACAAAAAATTTCTCAAATAGATTAGCATTCAAACCCAAGAGGCATATAAACCCCCAATAGACATGAAAGGAGAAGAATCTCTTGACTATATATTATAGAGTTGATGTAAAAAATACAACACACACATATACACACACGTACACACAATATTAGAAGCTATGAGAGCACCACCTCATCTACAAAAGCAAACACATTAGAATAACACCAGATTTTTTGTCTGCCACCCCAAAGGGCAAAAATGCATGGCTTGGCAACACTGGAAAGTATACAATTATCAGCCAAGGTTGCTGGACCCAGCAAAGCTATCTTATAAGACAGACAATGAAATTCGGATGGTTCAAGATAAGCACAGATTATGGTACTTGGTGCTACCCAAACAAGAACTACAGGTTTCTAAAGCACAGGATGTTATCCATAAGTAGAAGGATAATCGGGCTGCTTTCAATCCTAACAGAAAAGACGGGGAAAAGGAAAGAGACAGAGAGGGAGAGGGAGACAGAGCAGGAGATGGAGGGGGAGATGGAGGAAGAGGCAGAGGCAGAGGGAAATGGAGAGGGAGAATACATTTTCAGGTCTAGCATTCTGCCACACACCTTTAACTGCAGTCGGCAGGAAGCAGAAATAGGCAGAGTTCAAAGCTATCCTGGTCTAACAAAGCGAGTTCTAGACAGGGTTCCACAGTGAAATCTTGTTTCAAAACCCAAAAACCAATAAGACAGTCCATGCTCTGGCCCAACTTGAGAAGTGCAGCTTTCACTTCTCATCAAAGAAGCCTCTCTTTAAAACAGACAGAGACCATTTCAGAAAGCCTCAACTAGTCAAAATGCAGAGTACTAACCGTGGGTTGCTCAACCACAGTTGGCACATTCACAACACAAGTCCTGCACCCAAGGCTCAGGGAACAGGTCAGAAACAGGGGTGAAAATACTGACCAGCATGGCTGCTGTGAGATTGTGCCTTCTAGCTATGCTGAACCTGTGAAGTCTCAACAACACGGCTACCTAATGAAGACCTGAGAGATTCCAACACCAGTTGACATCTCATAATAGGGTGGAACTAAACGGTCCCTACCCTAGATGAAGATCTACAAAAAATTAACAACTGCTGAGAGAGAGTGAGTTAGTCCTCCCCAGATGAGCCCCCTAATTAGTTATCAACTACCAATACTACTGCTAAACCACACACATACATACCATTATATTTGCAGATGGCCAGCCCTGAAAACATTCGTGCAGACAATGCTGAATAGACAAAAGAACAAGTTGTAGTTATAGGTTCATTCATATAACTACATAACTACATACACATCATGTATGTGTGAGAGAGAGAAAGAGAGAAAATAGTAAAATTATATTTCAGTTTAATTTTAAAAATCAAAATTAAAAATTTTAATATAAAACAAAATTAATGAAAAGCAGAAAGGAATAAAAGAGAAGCCTAAAGATATCTGTCATATCTAATGCAATAGCTACCAAATCCCTAATAGTAATCAAAGAGGGATTTTAAAAAAAAAAACAATTAATAACAAAGCCACACACACACACACACACACACATGCGCGCACTAAAAAACAACCAATCAAAATTAAAGGAATCAGTAAATCTCTCTGAATAATAACCTTAAATGTAACTAACCTCAACTTACCTTCAAAGACACACAGACTATCCAACTATAAGATTTAATTTAACTGAAAAGAAAAATCAAATCATAAAAACTTCAAGAGAATGAATGGAACTGGGCAGTTATACTGAGCAAGGACACCCAAACCCAGAAAGGAAAACACTACATGTTCTCCCTTATATGTGGATGATAGCTTCCAATCTATATCTTTGTGTCTACCTTGGGATACCTATTGAATGCAGAAAACTAGAAAGGGGACACTGGGCACAAGGAAGAACTAAGTTATGTCACTTCCAGGAAAATGGCTGGAATTTACCATGGAAACTATCATGAAAGGCAAATAAGCCAGACTTAGGAAGACAACAGATTGCACCTGTTACTGCTTAGTGAAATCTAGATTGTGTACAACAATTCTAGGTGCAGATTCTATAGAACTTAACACAGACACACGAATGTATAGAGGGGAGCAGATAGGAGAATTGGGAATTCTCATATGTATGTGGCTGCATACACCTGTGTGTGTGTGTGTGTGTGTGTGTGTGCGCGCGTGTGTGTGTGTGTGTGTGTGTGTGTGTATGTGGAAGCCAGATGGCAAGTTCAAACACCATCCACTCCTTAAGTGACAGTGTCTCTCACTGGCCTGGAGCTCAGCAATTAGGCCACCCTAGCTAGCCAGGGAGCCCAGGGAACTTCCAGTCCTCACCTCTTAGTGCTGGAATCAAAAGTTTCTGCTGCATTGCTCAGTGGTTCTATATGAATCCTAGAGATTAAACCTGGGTCATTTTGCTTGCAAGGTAAGCTCATTACCAACTGATCCATCTCTTCACCCCAGACAACATTTTACCTCTCTTCATTGCTCTATTTAAAGTTTATAGCAAATATATTTCATGTTTATAAAAATAGATCTTTTTTTCCTGAAAGTAATGTCAAAATATCAAATGATTCATTTCTGATGGTGAAAATACTGAGATTTGGGGAATTTTGTTTCTTACAATTTCTTGCAGTTTATGTTTCCAAAATACCTAAGAATTATAAGTATAATCTTTTACAAATAGAAATAAAACCTAGAGTTTCCAGTTTGGCAGAAGGGGAAAAAAAAAAGAAGTTCCAGTATCAAGTAAAACAGAAAGAAGAGCAGAGAGGTAGAAAAAAAAAAAAAAAAAAAAAAAAAAAAACTCAAAACTAACACCAGAATAACACAAAAAAAAGTACAAATATCTCCTACTGATATTTGTAATACATTTGAACCCATTTAAGTTACAAATCAGACAATAGGCTCCAACCAGTTGGATTTCTCTGCATCCAATGATTTGTTGCTCAGTACAAGACACACATGGTAATCCAAGCATCCTGAAAAGCTGATGATGATGGAGCTTGTAGGGTACCAACTGCAAAACTAATACAGGAGCCCCGATAGCTATAGCAGAAACACAGAAGCAGAGGACAGCAATTCCAGGAGCAGATTCTATCACCCTTGGCACAGAAAGCATTCCCAGAGATAAAAGACTCTGTGATTATAAATGAAAGAGACTCTGTGAGCAGATATAAGAGCTGGGAATTTTATGTGCCTCACTGAAACGAAGCCTCTAAAATATATGAAACAAAACTGACAGAGTTCCAAGAGGAAACGGATAAATTTATGATCAGTATGAAAAAGTCTACCCCCTTTCCCTGAAATTGTTATTGCGTTAAAAAAAATGTACTTATGATAGAGAAATTTGTATGGGATGGTGGCAGACTTGATCTGTCAGATATGAGAATTGTGCTGTGGGCAAGGAGAGATATGCATTCTTTTCAACAAAATAAGGAAGCTCTACAAATAAATGGTCCTGTAGGTAGATACCACAGAAGCCTGACAAGTTCCAGCATTCATGACTTCCAAACAGTTTGTGCAGATGGCCGTGAAACTAGACTACAAACTGGCAAAACTAGAAAAACACAGCAACTTTCAACAGCATTTCCAAATTAAATTGCTCAAATAAACACAGCTAAAGCTGAAGGTGTGGCTCAGTGGTACAGTTTGCCCAGTATGCCTTGGGTTTTATCCTCAGAATCTACAATAAAGAAACAAATGAATAGATAAATAAAATTAAACCATTCATGACAAAATAAAAGTGGATAGTTGGGGCTAAAGGCGAGTGATGAGTTGTAGAATAAGCTGATTTTGCTTCCTCCTTACATTTACTAAGAGCACATAAGACACTCAGTGGGGCAATTGAGGCAGAAGGATGCGAACTTCAAGGTCATCTACATTGTGAGTTCAAGGTCAACCTGGACTAGCAGAAACCCTGTCAGAAATACATATGCACATAAAGAAATGAATCAATGAGTGTAAATGTTATACTGCTCAAGACAGCTAAGCTCAAAGGTCTCAGAAAGAAAAGCTGTCAGAAGGATTAGACTGTAAGTGTTTTTTCTCAGACAGGAATAAGAACAGTGAGAGCAAGATTATCTGTCAAGAGCTGGACCCTCACCTAGTCTGTTCCTCACTGTAGGAAGGGTGCCAACCCCAGGCACTTCTGGCTCTCTATCCCAGCAGTAGCTCCAAGGCCCAAGTTTCCTAAAGATTTCACACATGAATCTTTAAGCATAAGAAGCTGGGAGATAGGTCTGCTGATGAATGGTCACCTGAGAAAGTGATTCTTAATGGCCAAGTTAATTGGATTGAGAGATACCTAGACTGGTTTATTTAGATTGGGATTCACACACACACACACACACACACACACACACACACACACACACACACACACATTTTCCCCCCTTGAAAGAGGATGTCTCTCTGTGGTCCTGGCTGTCTTAGAATTCACTCTGTAGACCAGATGGCCTTGAACTCACAGAGATCCACCTGCTGCTGCCTCCCCAGTGCTGAAATTAAAGATGTGAAACACAATCCGGGATGCTTCTGTTTTTATGTTAATAAATTTATGATGAATAAACTTAGTTTGTTAAATGATTCCATGAAAAAAACAAAACACCAAGTCATGGTGACAAACACCTTTAATCCCAGTGCTCAAGAGGCAGAAGCAGGCAGATCTCTGTGAGCTTGTGGCCAGCCTGATCTACAAAGGGAATTCCAGGACACCCAGGGCTGTTACACAGAGAAACCCTGTCTCAGAAAACAAAGCAAGACAAGACAACAAAGAACTGGACTCCAGAGAAATTTGAATCACAAGTACTCTGACCTAATGAATAGTTTAATCCATTGATTGACTCAGAATTTGAAGTCTCCTAGGAGGCAACTGAACTGTAGAGAAGTCCTGACTAGAAGAAATAGATTGTTGGTTGCATGTCCTTTGGGGTTTCACTCAGCTTCCCATCTGCCATGGTTGCCAATCCTTTGGACCATCATCAGTCCCATACTCCTGTGAGGTACAGAAACCTTGGCAACAGTCACCTGAAACAGTCCCCTACTCGTTTTTAATTTGTTCTTGGGAGTATTTTGCTTCTGCTATACAAAAATCAAACAGAAACACCAGCACACAGAAACACTGTGAAGCATTTTCCACAGGAAAAAGACAAACACCACCATCAGGAGAAATATTTAATGCTTCCATGAGTCACTTATTTCAAGAGAATAGCAAAATACATATATCTGTCGGAGAAACGAAGAATTGTACCGCAACAATCCTGTTTTCTTTTCTGTTGCTGTGATAAATACAATGACTAAAAATAACTTGGGGAAGAATGGGGGTTATTTCAGCTTTCACTTCCCTGTCACAGTCTGCCACTGAGGGAGGTCAGGGAAGGAACTCTGGGTAGGAACCGAATCAGAAACCAAGGAAGGACTCTGCTTACTAGTTTGTTCAGTGGCTCGTGCTCGGCTAGGCTAGCTTTCTCATGCAATCTCGCCCCACCTGCCTAAGGATGATGTTCTTCACACTAGGCCAAGGCCTCCTAAATCAATTATCAATCAAGAAAATGCCCCACAGATGCAGGCTAATCTTATGGGGGCAACTCTTCAGTTGAAATCCTGTCTTCTCATGTGGTTCTAGGTTGTATCATTTTATTAAGTTGGCCAAAAGGAAACAAAACTAACCAAAAGCCATTTTAAAAGGTTGCTATTTGAGCAGTCAAGACTAAGACCATTATAGTGTTTCTACACGCCATTAAAACTAAAAAAATACAATAGACCATCTTAGTTAGGATTATACTACTGAGAGGAGACACCACGACCAAAGCCAGTGTTATAGAAGAAAACATTTCATTAAAATTGGCTTACAGTTTCAGAGGCTCTGTCCTTTATCATCATGGCAGAAGCATGGCAGTGTGCAGGCAGACATGGTGCTGGAAGAACCAAGATTTTCACATCTTGATGCACAGGCAGCAGAAAGAGACTGTGCGTTACACTGGGCACAACTTGAGCATATATAAGACCTCATAGCCCGCCCCCACAGTGACACACTTCCTTCAACAAGGCCACACCTACCCCAATAAAGCAGCACCTCCTAATAGTGCTCCTTTCTATGGGCCAAGCATTCAAACACACAAGCTTATGGAGGCCAAACCTATTAATTTCTGATGCTAACACACACTACCACACAAACTATAAAAACAAAACAAAATAATAAAAAAAACAGTGACCTAAAATTAAGTAACAACTCCACGGAGACTTCCACGGGAAAGAACTACTGGTCTGGTGTCTCAAATCCGTAGTCCCAGATACTTAGGAAATAAAGAAAAGGGGATTGATCACCAGCTAAAAATCTTCCTGGGTAGAAAATAGGCTGAGGTCCAACACCACAATGGAGATTCTTCAGGATCTAAACCTTTATGCCTCTGGTGTATATTACAACATCATCATCAACAACAACAAAAACACATATATAATCTATAATAGAAAAGGCAAATAGAACATGAAAATCACAAGTACATCCAGCACATAAGGATGGAGACTGTTAGAGGGTGACCTGAAGGCCTTCAGCTGGCCCACAACATGATTGCTGAAGGAAAAGAAGAATGGTAAAGGGTGAAAGAGAAGAGAGGGGAAAGCAGAGATAAAAAAAATTAAAGCAGATTGTTGATAAAAAGCACCTGTAGGACTGTATTTTACCTGTATTATTCCCATTTAAACTAATTCCTAACCAAAAAAAAAAAAAAAAGAAAGAAAGAAAGAGAAGGAAGAGAGAGAAAGAAAGAATGAAAAAGAAAGAAAGGATGAGAAAAGGAGGGAGGTGAAGTCTAAATAGATGTTCTCTAAGTTTACAACATCTGTCTCCGAGAGGCATTATGGAGGTTTTTTTTTTTTTTTTTTCCTTTTATCCACTTTTATTTTTCCAAATATTTTCTAAATTATCCATGGTAAACATGTATGACATGTCTAAGCTGAACAAAAGCAGTCAACAATAGTTTTTAAACGCCGTGCTAAGCAGCATGATTTAGAAGCCCGGGCTGTCGAAAACATACCGTGATTTGGATACCCTAGCTGGCTGGGAGTAAGCATCCCATCCAAGACAGGTTTCTGGTGAAGCTGATAAGGGACGGAGAGGATTTCAATTTCACCGTCAGTACCACCTCCCCAGGTCCTGGGAGGTGAAGACATCAGGAACCTCAGTCCCTCTGCCATCTCCCCAGGGGCCAAAGCTGCAGCTAGAGATAAAGGCCAGCAGTGTGCTCACTAATGATTTTTTCACCCTTAAGAAGGACCCCTAGGTGCCCATGGAGATGAGGAAAGTCATCCCCTAAAGGGCCCAAATTAAGGGCAGAGTCCAACTGAGACAGGAGAGGAAGGCATGGGAGGAGAGGGGAGCCGCCATGGCCCTGACACATGATGTCTGAGATACAAGCATGGTAGCACTACTGACAAGGTCAGAATGGCTGTGAAGACACTGGAGACTCCGCTCCATTTTCTGAGGGAGATCCCAAACAGAGCCGAAACGCTCTCATAAGCACTCCTACTCCTCTCACCTCCAACTCTGACCAAGGTACCTCCCCGACCACCCGACAGTTCTATTTACAAGAGGAAGTGCCAAGGCAAGAGAAACAGGTGAACTAGCTCATATTTTTCAAACCTTGAGTGCGGTTATAAATTACAACCATGTGACTTCAAAAGCCAGAGAAAAAATATTGTCGTGTGACTGACTCTCCCTCGTCAGATATGAAGAAACGTCGATCACCCTAGACAGGAAGGCCGGGACAGACCAAAGTACAGACACCACCAAAGTCCAACCTGGTGAACCAGTGAGTTTTACCGGAGTTACTTACAGAAGGAGAAAACACTCAAAGACCAATAAATCACCAAAAGCCTACCCCAGCATGGGTAACAGCTGACAACAGCTAGAAGCCAGGAACACACTGCGCAGCCTTCTGAGACCACCATGAGTGTCAGGTTGTGTGGCTCAGTGGTAAGAGACTTGTCTAGAATCCACTAGTGAGGGGTATGAAGAATAACTTCTCCAAAGATTCTGTTTCTGCAAAGACCGATTGTAATACAGAGAGGCTGGAACGTTGCAGATTGAAAATGCTAGCGACCTTATCTTGGGCTAGCTCTAGCTTCCCTGGAACAAGTCTGTATTCTTTGCCCACTTCTATGTCTGAACTAACATCCTGTGAATAATAAAAGTAATAGCAACAGATAAAGGTCTAGAGTCTACTCATGTAGCAGACCATTAGCTTCCACTAAAGTTCAGATAGCAAACTGGGCTATGGAAAAGTTTTCCTGAACTTACTGCACCTTTCTTTGCATCCCCCCCCCCCCCCCCCCCCGCCGCCATGGTGCTAACCAATGTATTTGAAACTTGCCTCCTTGATTTAAGACTTTCTTTGTTTTGTGATACTATAAAACTTCACAAGGCTGCTTCCAAACTGAACATGGAATTCTGTGTGACTTAAATCTATGTTCCTGTGCCAATGGTCACCCAGAGAGGTTCTACGCTCAATTCTTTCATTTCCTTTAAGAAGGGAGCTTTGAGTTTTTGCAAGCAACAGGGGCTGAGGGTACAGCTCAGTGAGAGAGCATTTGCTGGACTCTTCTGGTTGAAGGGTTGGGGTGTGGTGATGAGTACTTGTCTAGATTCCAGTAATGCAGTGTGTGTGTGTGTGTGTGTGTGTGTGTGTGTGTGTGTGTGTGTGCGCGCGCTTGCACGTGCGTGCTCAGTACAAAGCAGTTGTGCTTGTCTAGGAAGTATAAAGTCCCAGTTCTATTCCCACTACAGTCAAAGAAAGGAAAAAATTTAACACTGATAATCGCTGTTCTAGAAGGCCTGGAAATCTTACCAGTTTTGTGAATATGCCAGGGCCTCAGACTTGACTAGCTTGAAACCAGACATCCAGCTTTTCATGCAGGAGAGTCACCGCACTGACAGACCACCTCAGCAAGGCTGTAGGATAAATTGGTGTTGGGATGGAGTCCATGCTCTGAAATATCAAACCCGCGTAGAGAACCAAGCTGCCCCAAATGCAGAGCCCTGGCAGAGCCTCTCTGGAAACCAAATGCTAAGCCTGACTCTTCGGAGGCTCCTCCAGTCCCACTCAGCAGAAAAGAAGGTAGTCCCTTGTAAGAAAAGCTGCAGGATTCTTCATATGGCCCCATCCTCCTACCTCCCATCCCACATCCTCCAGAGGCTTAACTATGGGGCACTTAAGGGTAAACACAAGATGAAGGACCTTTGAAAGACCAAAATGAACCAGCGGAGAAAGGGCCTGTGTTTTCTTCCATCAGTCCCCCTGATTGCTCTTAACTGTTTCCAGATTAGGATGTGTAGCAGCCAGCTCAGCACTAGTCTTCTCTTACATCAGCAGGAAAAGCGCACAGGCCTCTTAGCAGCAGGGGCCCTCTTATGTGCCAGGCAGGAGGCAGCCCCAGGCAGAGATTCCAGCAAGTGGGAAAAGGCTCCAGGAACCAGAATCTCTGAGCACAAAACAAAACTGAGATGCTCCCAAAAGGAAGGTGGAAAGTTTCTGGCCAGCACCCAACTTTGTCCCAAGCACTCCTAGTCTGACCAATCCCTTACCATATCCCAGCCCTCAAAAAAAAAAAAAAAAAAAAAAAAAAAAAAAAAAAAAAAAAAAAAAGCTGCAAGTTCTTAGGTTTTTAAATACAGGTGTCTTAATTCATAGTTGCCACTGTTTAAGGTTTAAATACTCCCTGGATAAGAGTAAATATGTTTGCAGATGGCACTTAGCCTCAGGGATGTCATTTGGTCTCTGAGATACCTGGGTGTCTGAGTGCTGAAATCAAGCAATCAGAGCTGTAGCAATAAAACAGGGTGAGTCGTTTGTCACATCCTTTCTGCATGGCAGACACTTAGGATTAAGCCACAGCCACTGGTTTACACCCCCATGAGACCACCCTGAAGCAGGTCAGGTACTTTGGGTCCCTCCTGGCTTAGCCTGAAGCTCAGCATCCACTGTAGGGTGAGCGAAAACTTTCAGGAAGGGAGAATTCAAGAGGAACACAGAGGAGGATTACTGGGGAGTAAGAAGTTCGTTATAAGGTGTGTAAATGCCATAGACAGACAGAGAGGCAACAGCGTAGCAGCGGGGCTCTAAGGAGAGATTAAGCCTCCGCACAGGAGAGTCAGAGCCCATGCCATAGACGTTGGGTCTACCATGACTCCAGTTGCATATGTAGCAGAGGATGGTACTGTCTGGCGTCAATGGGAAGAGAGGCCTTTGGTCCAGTGAAGGTGTGTTTTCCCAGTGTAGAGGAATGCCAAGGCGCTGAGGTGGAGAGGGCGATTGGGAGAGGGAGCATCATTATGGAAGCAAGGGGAGTGGGGAGGGGGATGGGAGTGGGGGAAAGGGAATAACATATGAAATGTAAATACAGGGACTAGCCAATAAAAAAAAAAAGATAAACTAAAAAGAAGTTGGGTCTATTTTTATATCTTCTTTTGGGAACTCAGGACCCTAGCTTCAGGTTTGTACTGTGAAATCCGACTCCCAGGCAGTATGCAGACAAACAGGTGGGGAACAGAATCCATGACTGCCAACACCTCTAGGATGTAAAGTCAACTCTCAGGAGAGAGATCCTAGAACCTGGGAGTCTGTTAGTTGGGGAACTGACAGACAATGTCTTAGTGGGGTTCTGTTGGGATCTGTGAGAAGAGGGGACTTCAGATAATATGGCCTGAGCCAAGGCTGGACCCTAAAGTTATATTCTTTATAACTTATATAAGTCACATAAGGTCATATAGGATGGTTGTAAGCAGACAGCAGCTATCCCAAGGGGCTGCCCTGGCTCACCAGAAAGTTTAAGGCTTTCCTGTAAGGACAGAAAATGCAGCTTCTAAAGCAGGAGCTAGAGCACAGCGGACATGTGACAGCAGGGGGAGGGGAAAGCACCTAGAAGCAGGAGAAAGGGGACAAAGCTTCTCTATGGACAAAGCCCCCTCCCATGACCACTGGAAGAACATGTCTATGCAGCATTCAGCAAGCTGCCTCAAAGGGTCCCAAGCAAGACTGAGCTCATGTCTCAACAGTGCTTGTGTGGGGTTTGCAGTGCTGAGGGTGGACCATGACCCATGTTAGGTAGGTGCTCTACCACTGAGTCACCTGTACCACACCCCCATCCTCATTGGTAGAGTACGCCTTACCACTGAGACACATACCCAACCCCTCACTAGTGATGCTAAGCAGGTGGATTCTGGGCGAGTAATTTTTAAAGTGCTCAGAGGGAAGCCAGGGTCAGCCATTTAGAAATTCATCAAGTAAGGGTTGAAAGGCTGTGCTGGAAACACCGAGGCCTTCACAACAGGGCTCAACTCCCCAGTATTCTCTGCCCCATTTCTCAAGGGACAATCCCAAGGAAACTAACAGTTGCCTTCATATGAGTGGGAGATAGATTTATTTCTAGGGCTAGGGAGGTCTGGAGGGCCTCCCAGAGGAGAGTAGGGGAAACGATTAACTATCAGGGTGTTTCACAGACTCAACTCCTGCAGCTGGATTTACTGCCCTGGGAAGGACCTGAACAAGGGACCGCGATAAACCAAGGGCTGCAGGTGACTATGAAAGAGTGGAGAGCTCGAGAGCTCGGCATCGGGGGAGTTTTTTGGAAATGCCTCAAAGAGGAAAACCTAGTTAAAAATACACTACAATCATTCCCAGTAGCCCATAGCTTCTCCACAGTGCTCCCTGGAACAAGACCACTGAGAGCATCCCAAACTCCTGGGAAAGAGAGTCTGGGGTGTCCCAATCCCCCCCCCCCCGGGAGGCTACCCATTGTTATGAAATATAATGTAGTGATGGGGGAGGGGAAGGGGAAGTGGGAGTGGAGGCAGAGGGTAGGAGGGTATACCTGTCCCCTTGCCAAGGTGTCTCCCTGAGAAATCACACCAGTCAAAGGACCTGATATAAAGGAGGTTTATTTGGAGGAAAGAACAGGAGCAGAAGCCTGGAGAAGGGGTAGAGACAGACAGAAAGAAAGACAGAAAGGAAGAAAGAGAGATGGCTGGGAGTACAGAGGGACACAGGGGAAGAGACAGAGAGACATGGAGTGTCCAGCAGTTTTTCTTATATGCCATCTGCATCTGCCTGTGGCAGGTGATTGAGGCAGATGATGACCTAAGAAAGCCCTCACTATGCCTTTGGGAGAAGCCTAGTGGAATCACCTGTTAGGCAACACTCACTGCTTGGGAGCTGATGAAAACCAGTCACCTGACATCGCAGCAGAGTTCTGTATACACCTACCAGCTCCCCTACCACCACACCCTGCTAGCCATCACGTCTGTCCCTCCTCTAAAAGGTGACCCAGGTCCCGGTTGAAGAAGCTGAGACTCGCACAGGTAAGGAGACTGACTCTGCACATCAGAAGTCCTGGTCCATCTGACACTATACACACACAACCTTGGAACTACAGCCTGGTTGCTGGCGGAGATCTCACAGCAGACAGACGTGGCTCTGGAAGGAGCCATTTGGAGGTAACTGGAGTCTCTGCAGGCCAGTAAGAATGCACAGACGGTGCACAAGGATATCTAGCCAGTCCCATGAAGTCATAAGGTGCTTTCCCTGCCATCGCTCAGTCCCCTGATGCTGCCATAGCTCTTCCCAGCCACCATCATACTTGATCTTGAGGAAGAAGAGAAGATATGCTCAGGCCCATTTCACGGTCGACAAAACTGAGGTGAGAGATTACCTGGACAAAGCCTCACATCAGAACTGACTCCCCACCAGAGCCCTCAAATCTGGCCACAGAAAGGCTCAGCACAGAGATGCTGGCAAGACTCCCATAGGCCTGGAAGAGGAGTGACCGTGTACCCAGATGTCCTCAGCCCTTCAGAGGCAGATGCTGAGAGAAATCAATAAGCTTAGTTTATGTCACTATGAGGCAAGAATAAAATGAAATAACTCAAACTTCTGAAAAGCAGATGAATGGGAGGAAAATGGAGCTAGGAGAAGGCTTCAGCCCTTTGACTTACTTTTGTCTGTCCAAGGGATGTGTTTGTTTCTGTTTCTTGAGATGGGGTCTCTCTAAGTAGCTCAGGTTGGCCTCCACTCATGTGTCTCAGGCTGACCTGGGATTCAAAATGACTCTGCTTGATCTTTGTGGGTGCTGTGCTGCGAGGTCTGAGGTCTGTGCCGCTGCAGTGTCTTAATCTTTAAGGAGAGACTTCCAGGATCTCACTTCATTTACATGCAGACACTTTGCAAGGAAAAAGTTCGTAACGGTATAGGATAGCATAGCATAGCATAGCATAGCATACCATACCATAGCATACCATATCATACCATACCATAGAATACCATACCATACCATAGCATAGCATAGCATACCATACCATACCATAGAATACCATACCATAGCATACCATACCATAGAATACCGTACCATACCATACCATACCATACCATAGAATACCATAGCATAGCATACCATGCCATACCATAGCATAGCATAGCATACCATACCATACCATACCATACCATACCATACCATAGCTTGCTCAGAGTTTTTACACACAGTGTCACAACCCACTAACTTTTAGAACTTTACTAAAATGTTTAGGGAATTTTCTTAGACAAAAAAAAAAAAAAAGTCTCGGTGTTTTCAGTCTTACTAATTAGTCTGTCCATCTTAAAACTTGCTCTCTTGGCCAGAGTCCTGCATAGTCCCAGCTTCCAGAATGCTGGGATTAAGGGTGTGTGTCCTCATATCTGGCAAATCATCCGAATATCTTTTCATGCTTTCTTTTGTCTTTCATGATCCACAGAATCCAGTTGGTGTTGTCCTTATGCTCACTGGGGGTGGGGGTGGGGTGGGGGGATGGGGGGTGAGGGGTGGGCTGTTCACTAGATCGTGGAACCCAGCAGTGGCCATGCTCCCACAGAAAAACGAGTAAATGCACTTTCTAATGTAAGACATTAAATAGGTACAGCCCATCATCAATATGAGAAGCAGACAGACTCTGAATACCCCTGACTTTCCTTCCGACAGTGACCTAGCAGCAGGAAACCAAGACAGTCAGAAAGACCGTAATATATACAAACATATATAACACATGTTACATATGCATGTGTTTCCTCCCCTCCCTCCCCAGCTTCGCTATCCGATTCAAAAGCTAGCATCCATGTCTTGTAGAGTCAAATCGGTGATCCGAGAATGGGAAGCAATTATAAGACCGAGAGGAATTTACAGTAGTAACTCCTGGTGGTGACTTTACATGCCACCCGGGCTGTGTTGGTAAAGCCAGGAGAGCACACTGGGGGTTGTCTGAAAGCTCCAGCTTAGTGGCTGAGTCGCCATGAGGAAACTGGCCTTCAGCGTGGGCAGGCTCCACCCAAAGGTGAAGAACCTGAATTGAAAACACAGGAGAGGGGCTGGAGAGATGGCTCAGTGGTTAAGAGCACTGACTGCTCTTCCTGAGTTCAATTCCCAGCAACCACATGGTGGCTCACAACCATCTGTAATGGGATCTTGGCTCCCTCTTCTAGTGTACAGGTATATATTCTGGCAAAACACTATATACATAATAAATAAATACATCTTAAAAACACACACACACACAGTAGAGTGAACTGGGATCCGTCCTTGAACAGGAACACATTCTCTTTCTGATAATGAACTTCAGAACTGCAAGCTTTCTGGCCTTTGGACTCCCCTAGGGTTCCCAACTTGCAGCCTCAGAATGAGAGTTACACTCCTGGCTTCTTGAGTTGTGAAGACACCTCAGACTGAATCATGCAACCTACCCTGCAGGGTGTCAAGCTTTCACACAGTCTTCTGGGGACTGAGAATCCAGGGTCACATCCGCCAATTGCTCTTTCATAAGTCTATAATTTATTCTATTAGTTCCGCTTCTCTGAGCAGCCTAATACATAATTAATAATTAAATATTAACTTTATTTGACAAAGGTACCAATAAAGCGGAGACGGTGATTAAGGCGAAATAATCCGAATCAGAAGACCTCAGATCAGGGACCGTGGAGGCAGTATAGTGAGACTTCAGCTGGTAAAAGGGTCAGAGGTGTCCCAGCATGGAGCAGACCCGAGACATAGTGTTCTTGTCCTTAGGCACTTGGGACACACTTCTCTCTCAGACCCCTGACTGTGAGCCGCATCACTGAAGATGAAATTCACCTTTGAGGAGCTCATAAACTCTAAGTGCTCAGACACCAGAAAGTGAGACTCATAGGACAGTCCCAGAAGCCTGACACTATATGTCAGGCCTTCCGTACCGCCCACCAAATAATGAGCTCTGAGAACCACACCTGGGAGAAGAGCACAAAGATTCTACACGCGTCAAGAAGGAAGTCCAGGCGAACAACAGATGCTGAGGAAGTAAGAGAGGAGGATAAGGAAGACAGGAAGATGGGGAGGAAAGATGGAGAGGGAAGGAGAGAAGAAAGAAGATGGGGGGGGAGAAGAACTATATATGGAGAGAGCTAAAGAAACGGTTTAATTCATCATATAAAATCCCACCACCTTTTAAATTAGACATACCTGCTAATTAAGGCTCAGATTCAGTCACCATCAACTTCAGGGCCCTCTGAGTCACTGTCATTTCCCATGCACTTCCTGTGAGATGCCCCCACTTCTGTCTCTGATGATAATTAGCTTAGTGACTATTTTGTTTTTAAACCGTTCTGTTGAGGTGTAATTTGCACAATACAAAACTCCACTTAAATGTTCTGGTACTGGGTGCAGAATGAGCAGTTTGTTGGTGAATTAACGGTTTTAGGAGCAAAGGACTTTGTCATTTCTTTGAGAAACTGTCCCTGAGGGGTGGCTCTGGGGATTTGACTCTTGGATCTCTTCCTAAGAAAGAAGGAAGGCCTAGGAACCCAAGAGGCCGAGCTGTCTGTGTGCCCAGGTTTTAGACACTGCGGCAGCTGGAAGAGCCCCATTCCATTGCACAAATTATTTCTCTGAATGTGGCTGAAAGGGATTGTGGGCTATAATTAGAATAATGCCCCGCAGGATTACATTCACAAATGTAATTACATAATCGTTTAGAACTAAACGGCACCGTGAAAAACATTGTCTCCTGAAGAGTGGGCGAGGGAGGGTACAGGGCCCTCCTGTGGGGGGACAAATGAGAGATCTCCTTTTTGATGCCACATTAGCCCAGAGATAGTTAAAGCCAAATGGGAAGGTCCTTAGTTCTTCTGCGGGCCTGCTCCCACATATCCTCACAGTGTGCAAGCTGAAAGATGATCCGTGCTGGAATGTCAGCCAGTGTTCACAAACCCTCTAGAAGGAATATGCTGGCTTTGGGATCCGTTGGCAACCATCTCCTACCTAGAGCTGCTGCTCTAACAGAAAGCTGTTTCCGGTTCTTTCCAGAACTTTGTAACGTGTTCCTCATGTTTACAGGCATAACAGGGAAGGTATCTTTTCGTACATCCAGTGTCCTAAACTGGGGCCCTGAAAAATAAAATAAAATAAAATAAAATAAAAGTAGCCACATAAGTAGAGCACAGCTTGTGAAAGCCATGCTGATAAATCACATTAATTTGGACCCTATTAATCTGAATCTTGTGCTAATCCCATAGGCCTAGGAGAAAGCTTAGCTTTGAAGAATGAGTTTGCTTCCTAAGCAAAGGAGGGTTCTGTGACAAGCCATAGGAAGTATGACATCCTCAGAAGCAGAGGTAGTTTTTTAAAGAAAACCTGCTCAGTAAGATATCAGGGCCGGACAGCCCTAATCTCCTCACCCTGTGCCATCAACCAAACTGCTAACAAAGTGTGCACCTTGAGGCCCTCCCACTGTCCAGCAAGGAAGGCGGCGGCAGCCAGGCCTGGTGAGTCGATCACCTATTTACCATCCAGCCTCTCTGGAGGTCTCGGGTTTGCCTCTTACTGGGACTCTTATGAAAAGATGATTGATAGGGGAGAAGTCTGTGGTCTCTCACTCACTCTCACATGACACTGGCCTGCAGAAAGCCCTAGATAGGGTCCTAACGCATGTCATAGTTAGCTCATGCTCTAACCACCCATTTCTGAGGAACAAAACAAGGACAGAAGCCCTCAAAGTTTTGAAATATATAAACAAGGTTCTGAAAATGTAAAAACAAATTTTTAGTGGACAGGTCAAGCTATACTGACCAAGCTGAGTTAAGACAAAACAAAAATGACTGCTTTAGGAACAGCTCCCCTACCCCTCCCTGTACTGAATTCCAAGGAGAACACAAATTGTCAACAACCTTACTGCCAAAGTTTCTCCCCCTTTCCTCCCCCTTCCTCTCCTCTTTCTAAAAATCATACTGCTGACCAATGGTAAAAAGTAGTTCACTCTCCTCACAAAAAAGTATAAAAGATGTGTACTTTTTGAGTTCAGGGTTGACTCTCCCTACAAGGATGGGCAACCCCCATGTACATGGAATAAAAATAACCTCTTGTTATTACAGTGGTCTATTGTCTAATTGTGCTCTGTGGGTCGTGCTCCTGAGCTAAGGCTCCTCAGGGTCTTACAACAAAGACAGCAACAATGTACTCATACACATAAAATAAATAAATCTTTAAAAAAAAACACTTGAGAGAGAGAGACAGACAGACAGACAGACAGAGAAAGAGAGACAGGCAGAGAGAGACACAGAGAGAGAGCATCTGGGTCACTTTTGAAGTTATTGTTTCAAGGGATACAAAAGATTACATAAAATATTTTGACGTACTTTTATCTAAGAAACTTTTCTTTAGTGAATGAGAGGTACATTGTGTAGGCTTATGAGCTGACAAGACGAGAAACAGGTCAGGGATGGAGAGATGGCTCAGAGGTTAGGAGCACTTATAGCTCTCCCAGAGAGACAAAGTTCAGTTCCCAGAATCCATATCAGCTGGCTTACAACTCTTGTAGCTCCGATCTGGGTTGTGGGGTGGGTGATGTGTTTATAAAAAGATAAAGAGAGCGGGGGATATGTTCTATGGAGGAGTGGTCAGGTGTGGGGGAAGGGGTGCCTCCTCAGGCCCATGCTGGGGCATCCCTTCCCCCTGAGGACCAGCCACATGATGACAGTATAGTACAGCGTAGAGTTTATTCGGGGCATGAGGAGGGGAGTCAAGAGGGCAGTAGAGTCAGAGAAAGGCAGAGAGAAAGAGATAGTAAAGAAGTAGAAAAGTAGAGGCCAGCCATAAACATGTGGAGAGAGAGTGGGGGAAAGGATGAGAAGACAGCAAAAACAAAAAGGCAAGTGCAAGAGAGAAAGAGGGCAAGAGAGAGAGGAGGGGGCAAGCAGCCCCTTTTATAGTGAGTCAGGCACACTTGGCTGTTGCCAGGTAACTGTGGAGTGGAGCTTGGACAATGCTAACAGTGGGGAATGGAGGATCATATGCCCTCTCCTGACCTCTGTGGGTACCTACTACATAACATTACAGTCACGTGCATGTAAATAAAAATTAAAATGTAAATACAGAATACGCCCAAAGGTCAAGGGTCAGTAGGAGGTCAAAGCATGTTTTGATGATAATCTTGGTTCCTCATTTTCTTTATTAGGTTCTCAGAAAGGACAAGTTTATGGACAAACATGGTGCAAGGTCAAACTCGAAAGGTCACCACATGTTTTGACTTTAACATAGTTTGTTGATATCTTAACATTTCTTCTCTTGAAGTGGCTCTCAAAGAGAATTTTAAAGAAATCTCCACAGTGTTTTTTCTTGTTGTTGTTCTTGTTAGTTGTGCTGAAGTTCTGAGGTGTTTCTGTGTTTTCTGTCTTGGGGCTTGAACCGAGGGCTGGGCACGAGCTATATAAAAGCACCACCACTAAGCTGTGTCCCTGTGTCCCTTCTCTCTCTTTGCCTTTGCCCCCCATTATTTTGAGACAAGGTCTGGCTAAGCTGGGCCTGACCTTGTGATCCTCTTGCCTCGGCTTTCACATGGGATTACAGGCCTGTGCCACAAGGGCAGGCTGGAAGTTCCAGACTGTCAGGCAGCCAGAATTAGTGGCTCTTCTCTCTTCCTGTGTTTCCTAAACTTTCCTTGACTTTTGATCCTGTCTTGAGCCGGTCTTGGGGTGTGGGTAATAGGAGATGTAATTAGCTTCAGGCAATGCCTCAGGACAGGGGCTGCAGCAAGCACTCTGGGTCACATTGGGCAACAGTCTGCAGCATAGGGTCTGGCCAGGACATCCCATAGGGAAAGGATGTTCCAAAGATTCCACGAAAAAACTCAACCTCATCCTCAGCATCCTACATCCTTGTTTCCCAGAGTGTCCTTGGCCAGCACCTCACAGTGCCCCCTCCCTCCTTGGCTCCATCTTTACTTCTTGGCTCTTCTCTCTTTATATTCTCTGCCCCTTCCTTCGGTCTTCCCTCTGTCTCTGGGATAGCCACAACAGAAACTCATTCCTTCTGAAGAATCTTTTCCTCCTTCCTTTCTTTGCTCTGGGTGCCCATCCCTCTGCCCTACACACGTGACTTCCAGCCTGCAGGAAAATCACTCCACATACTCCTAGAGGAAGGCAGGGAGGACTCATGACGTACCCCAGCCTGCTTCAGTTCAGGGGAATCACTGAGCCATTAAGGGCACTGAAAACTGAAATTTGTCCCCCCCACCCTTCCACATTTGAATAATACAACTGACAGTGTTAGACTGTGAATGAACTCAGGGAACAGGAGAAACACCCAAGGCTTGTGTGTTTTTGAGACAACCTGATAGCTAGTGTCCCTTAGAAGTAAAAAAAAAAAAAAAAAAAAAAAAAAAAAAAAAAAAAAAATAGAAAGAAAGAAAGAAAAAAGAAAGAAAGAAAAGAAAAAAGAAACTGAGAGAAGATAGGGGTGGGGTGCAGAAGAAAAGACACTGGTGGGTGGGGCACATGGTGAAGGAAGGATGGAAAATGAAGGTAAAGAAGGAGGAGGAAGAGGAGGTGATGTAATATGGGAGGGGAAAGGGGAATATCAAGTTCAGAGTAGGTTAAAGGGAATGGCTGGGAGTGGGAGGGAAGAGAATGGGAAAGAGGGAAGGGAGGGGATAGAATAAGGGATGGAGAAGCAAGGGAAAAGAGAGAGGTCAGGAGAATAGTCAAGAAGAAGGGACAAATCCTGGTTCATGTTAAAGCCTGTGGAAAACAGCTCAAAGAGAAAACCATGCATGGTTCAGCATTCCTTAAAATAGAAAAATTAAGAAGCTAGCATTCTTTGTCACAAAAAATTCAGGCAATGTAGTACCCTGATTCTTAAAGAGAAAACTATTACATAATCAAGTCAAACATCAAGAAAAAGTTTGAAAAGGAAAAGCCTTTGGGAGGGAAAAAAGGTAATCATCGAATATAACAAAATACAGAATTGAAAGAGGCCCTGTAGAAAAGAACCCAAGCATCCTGAATAAACACAAAGCACAAGGAAACCTGTTACCTAGTGAATAAAATGGTGAGGACCCTTCATCAAGAACCAATCACTGTCCAGTATGCTGAAACTACACTCGCAAATAGGATAAAGTCAAATACCACCAACTATGTGACGAATTTCAATTTTTTAATTTTTATTGGATATTTCATGTATTTAAATTTAAAATTTTATCCACTTTCCCTGTCTCCCCCTCGCCCTGCTTCTGTGAGGTAGCTCCCCCTTCCACTCACCCACTCCTACCTCACTACCCTGGCATTCCTCTACACTGGGACCAAGGGCTTCTCCTCCTACTTATTCTAGACAAGGCCATTCTCTGCTACATATGCAGCTGGAGCCATGGGTCTCTCCACGTGTACTTTTTAGTTGGTGGCTTAGTTCCTGGGGAGGAGTCTGGTTGGTTAATATTGTTGTTTTTCCTATGGGTTGCAAACCCCTTCAGCTCCTTCAGACCTTTCTCTAACTCTTTCATTTGGGGTCTCTGTTCTCAGTCTGATGGTTAGTAGCTGCAAGCATCCCCATCTGTATCAGTAAGGCTCTGGCAGAGCCTCTCAGGAGACACATCCATATCAGGCTCCTGACAGCAAGCACTTCTTGGCATCAGTAATAGTGACTGGGTTTGGTGGCTGTATATGGGATGGGTCCCCAGGTAGGGCAATTTCTAGATGGCCTTTCCTTCAGTCTCTGCTCCACACTTTGTATTGCTTCCCATGAGTATTTTGTTCCCCTTCTAAAAAGGACTGAAGTACCCACATTTTGGTCTTCTTTCTTCTTGAGTGTCATATGGTCTATAAATTATATTTTGGGCATTCTGAGCTTTTGAGCTAATATCTACTTATCAGTTAGTACATACCATGTGTGTTCTTTTGTGACTGGGTTACCTCACTCAAGATGATATTTTCTAGTTCCATCCATTTGCCTAAGAATTTTATGAAGTCATTGTTTTTAATAGCTCAGTAGTACTCCATTGTGTAAAAGTACCACATTTTCTGTATTCACTCCTCTGAACAGAACACCAATGGCTTATGCTCTAAGATCAAGAATCAGCAAATAGGACCTCATAAAGTTGCAATGCTTCTGGAAGGCAAAGGACACTGTCAATAGGATAAAACAGCAGCCAACAGATTAGGAAAAGATCTTTGCCCATCCTACATCAGATAGAGGGCTAATATCCAATATATACAAAAAAACTCAAGAAGTTAGACTCCAGAAAATCAAATAACCCTATTAAAAATGTGGGACAGACTTATACAAAGAATTCTCAACTGAGGAATATCAAATGGCCAAGAAGTACCTAAGGAAATGTTCAACATCTGTAATCATCAGGGAAATGCAAATTAAAACAACCCTGAGATTCTACCTCACACCAGTCAGAATGGCTAAGATCAAAAACTCAGGTGACAGCAGATGTTGGCAAGGATGTGGAGAAAGAGGAACACTCCTCCATTGTTGGTGGGATTGCAAGCTGATACAACCATTCTGGAAATCAGCCTAGAGGTTCCTCAGAAAATTGGACATAGTGCTATTTGAGGAACCAGCTATACCACTCCTGGATTATACTGAAAAGATGCTCCAACATATAACAAGGATACAAGCTCCACTATGTTCAGCAGCCTTAATTATAATAACTAGAAGCTGAAAAGAACCCAGATGTTCTTCAACAGAGAAATGAATTTCAACTCCCCCCCCCCTTTTCACTTAATATAAAGCTTCTTTTAAGAACAGTGAATGCTTGGGGCTGGGTCCCAGTGTGTTAAGCACTTGTGCATGTGTGGGGACCAGAGTTTGTATTCTCAGCACCCACATAAATGCCTAAAGGTTCCATATCCTCTCCAAACAGCACTACCAACTACAGACTAAGTGTTCAAGTATGTGATCCTGTGGGGGGGGGGACATTCCTTATTCAAACCAACACATTGCCCAAGTAGGTTCAGGTCTAGAAACATGACTTCATTTGACTTATGGCTTTTATAGCTACAATGGTTTTTGACACATGCTGATGAAGGGAACTCTCCACCTTTGCAACTGACCTGATTGAGGAATAGACTGTGGACAAAGATGGCATCCATATAGTAAAGACTACAGGGGAATTAAGTCCAGAGGAATGACACATGGAGAGCTCTTCAGAGGCAGAATCCTTGGCCTTTTGGTCACCGAGTCAGGCCCCCTTGCTTGAACTGACTTTTCTCTACCCACAGTGCACCATCCCTGCCAAAGCAGCCTCAGTGGCCTTCCAGCTGGGGCACTGGGACACTTTCATCATCCTAGGGATTTTTGGATTTTTGCCTAAGTTCATATTCCTATTCGGACAGGTGACAGTTGGGTACAGCAATTAGCATGCAGAGGAAGTCGATAAGCTGAAATGCAGGGCAGGTCTGTGACAGCGGGGCCAGGTCCCAATCTCTAGCTTCATCTTTTGGAGAAGCTACCCTTGCCTTGGAAACCAAGACAATTTATGAAACTTCAGAATAGAGATCTTTGGCTTGCCCCTAGTCTCCTGGTAGCACACTGTTTAGTGGAAAACAGGAGGGATTTGGTTCAAGCATCAGTTAACAGAACTGGTTCATTGTGAGCTGTGAGCACAGTCTGAAGACCACTCTTGGTAAAGATGTATGAAGGACTAGATGGCACTGGCAAAACCCTGTTGGAATTATTAGGCCATTGTCAGCATCCTCTGCAACTTCGGGGAGATGAGCTCTATGTGGTCCAGCAGGCCCAGTGGTGTGTACCGAAAAGCAGATGCCTAAGTAGATGAATGAAGACCTTATCATGTGCCTTGCATGGGTCTTGGCTCTGGGACCCTGAGGTCTAGGACGGCTGGGATTCCCACTTTGGGGGTGCTCCTTATTCCAAACCAGTCTTTAGTTGAAGGGGAAAAGGATGCCATCATAGTCGGGGCAGTAAGCAGCATCCTGCATCTAGGGCGAGCCTGCCAGCTAGAACTGCATGACCTTCTAAGGAGGACTAAGCATCTGCTGTCTGTGCTCATTTCCTCCAGTGCCTGCCCGGCATGGCATTTGCAGATTGCCTTGAGCAGAACTGACAGGAGGAGCAGCAAGAGGCCACCCAGATGAGAAGCCCAGGAGAAGCACCCCTCTCCCAAGTTCATGCAGTGACTGGATTCAGCCCGACCCCTAGTTGCTCTTCTCTGCGGTGGGCCTTCCCAGTTGTCCTTGTGCAGCTTAGTGGCATGGGAGTCCTGACCCTATTATGATAGATAGATTTGGGTGTGCCAACTCAGGTCCTGTGGAGAGAGTGGGGGCTGTATTATGAAAATCAGCTCCTTCCTACCCTGCCCTCAATGTTGAGACTGTGTATACCTGACCAGCAAGTCTCAAAGGACTTACCACTAGCCTTGAATCACCTTGGTTTATGTAACTAGACTATTCAGGTCCTCAAGGTCACATGGTTCTAAACAACCTCCTATTCTGGCTGTCTTCAGAGCAGTTACAGGAGCTGGCGATGGTAAAATAATAGGGAGACTACAAGAGGAGAGCATCTTCTAAGCCAGCCTTTACCGGAAGGAATTCAAGGCCAGCCTGGGAGCTATAGTAAGGCTCTGAGCCAGAGGTGTTGCTCAGTAGCAGAGCATTTGCTTTGCATGCACAACCATTTCCAACATCGGAGAAAAAAACAAAAAAGAAAAGAGTCAAGTAGGGTTTGTAAGGCTGGGGGTGTGGCTCAGCATCATCATACATGTGTGCATACAGGAGATTTAATGCCTATCACTTCCTAGAGAAAAGCTTGATTCATGTCTACCCGCTATGACCAGATACTCTCTCCTACCCTTTCGTGGAACATGAGAAAGAGTGAGGAAGGCTCTCCTGTTTTACCAATGCAGAAACCAGGGCAATGGCTTACACAAGGTTACAGAGACCTGTAGCAATTTCCCTGTGAACTTCCAGACAGCATTTATTTTTCCACATCACACCAAGACATGACAACCACTCTACATCTCCTCTGCCTTGTCCTGAAGCCACTAACAGAACTGTCAGAAACATTAGGGACAAGAGAGAGAGAGCGTGTGCAGAAAGGAACAGAAATGGGTCCTCGGAAATCCATGAATATCTATTTCCCCTAACTCCTCATGCAGAGGATATATCCAGAATAGAATTCAGGGCTGTGTCTTTCAGGCAAGACACCCACAACTCTCCTTTGCCTATTATTTTGACACAGGGTCTCACTGTGGTACCCAGGCTGATCTTAAACTTACTCTGTAGCCCAGCCAGGCCTTAAACTTATCATCTTCCTGCTCCAGCCTCCAAAGTAGCTGGGAGTATATGCCTGGACCACTAGGTCCAGCACTTTTTTTTTTTTTTTTTTTAAGTGACAGATCAAATTGTTTCTGATGTCTTCTAGAGTTGCATGTCAAGAGCTGATGCTAATACATTGTGAGAGGCAGCCACAGTGGAACAAATGTGAAATCAATGCCGTCTGTCTTCAGAAAACTACTCTGGATTCCAAACATAACCGAACCCTGATGGAAGCAGATTTGGGAGTGACAACCTTCACAGAGGTAGAGAGACGGGGGTGGGGGGGGAATGCAAAAATCCATTTCTGGTCTGAGGAAATCTACTTTTGATTGTCAAAAACCCAAATCAGTGATGGGCATCATTTCTGAATGACTATTCCCTCTTTGAAACCCTCAGCCAAACATAAGTTCATAATTCTGCCATCTATACTTGGTAGAAAATAGTATGAGGTGGGACAGTATTAGGAACTTCTTCCATAAGAGATGTAGAGCTCAAGAGGAGGCTGACCCTGGTTTACATGAATGTCCATTTAGAGCATCCAACTGTCCATTGGTAAGGCTGGATAATAATACAGCTCCCAAAGTCTCTCGAAGACTATAGGGTCTTAACAGATGAACTCAGCCTGTTTCCTCAGAAGCCAGGTTGGGACCCAAGTTAGGAGAACTGTATTCATTCCTTTGAAGGAGCCATGACCAAAATAGCTGGCAGAGGCAGCTGAAGGGAAGAAGGCTGGTTTGAGCAGCCTGTATGAGCCCCACCCTCAGTATCTCTCTCCATCTATCATCTCTCTGTCTCTCTGTCAGTGTCTCTGTCTTTCTGTTTCTGTCTTCCCCTCCCTCTTCTGGTTGTTGTAAGGGTTTTTGTTTGTTTGTTTGTTTGTTTTTTGTTTTGTTTTTTGAAACAGGATCTTTTTCTGTAGCCCAGGCTAGCCTAGAACTAGCAATCGATCATGCCACAGCCTTCCTTCCAAGCACTGGGATTACAGACATGTGCCACCGCATCTGGTCTGAAGTTTTTCTAGGTAATGGGAAATGACACAGAGAAAGAGGAGTACAGAATGTGGTCCTGAGACATTGCTGTTGGGACAGATAGGTTCCCAGCCCATGGGCAGTTCTGAGACACTGTGCAAAACAGGCCTGGGAACTGCTAACCCAAGAGAGAAGGAAACTAGGCAATTAGCCTCAGTTTAACTAGTCCAGCTCTGGGTTGCTCTTGGGCAGAAGGACTCCCACAGATCTCCAGGGCAATGCTTCCTAACTAGAGAGCACACAGGAAATCATGGTGCAGATGCTGGGGCTGAGAGGTAACCCTGTGTAAAGTAACATGTGAATGATGATTTTTAGGCTTCAGGATCTAACCAAGATTTATGGGCATGAAAGTAAGCTCTCAGTTGAAAGGGGGAAGTTTTAGTCCCTATGGAGAAGCCTAAGGCCCATCTCCAAAATGACCAAAAGTCACTAGGAACCTCCTGCCAGGTTCTTGCCAGCCTGCTGTAAGTGTTAGAAGCTTACCCTCTAAGTTGGCTGCTCCAAGTGACTAGCCGAGAATAAAATTCTCATTCCACCACGTTCCCAGAGTGTAGGGCATACCAGCATGATCCACCAAGTCAAAACAAGTCAGATAATTGTACCTTCTGCATTGTAAATTACTTTCTTCTAAAAAAAAATTAAGGTAAAATGTGTGTGTGTGTGTGTGTGTGTGTGTGTGTGTGTGTGTGTGTGTGTGTGTGTGGTGAGGGTGTAAAATGCAAAGCCATTTTCCTCACTAGTATTATTTTTGATGAGCTAAACGGTGTAAGTTAGTTAGGAGAAAGTACGCACAAGCTATGGACATTTAATTTTCAACAATCGTGCGGTGAGTAATACTGCCGATGTTGTGAAGAGCTTCTGTGTGGAATTTATATTCATTTGCCTAAAATCTCAGCTCCAGACCTCAAATTAAAAGATGACTCCAACCTGTTAATATGTTCCATAGGCTTCTCAGAAACAGGACCCTGGCTGCAGAGCTATTGTAGGAGACATAGGGTATCTTCCTTATAGGAAACAGCCATTGAGGAAGGTTCATTTGGTGAGCTTGATCAAAGCTTGCCAACCCCAAAAGTGAGCCACATCACTCCTGCAAATGAGTCTATGGCCAGTCAGAATCAGCACCTCTCACGACGGGACATCGAAAGGGGAAGTGCAGGCAGCCGGATGTGAGTAGCTTAAACTCAAAGCCCATTATTCCCCATGCCTGCTGACAGCCTAAAAAGAACACATGGTCTTCAAGTCAAGAAAGTTTCTCTTCCCTACTCTCAGAGCCAGGATGAAATTCATCAAGCCACAAGATGTATCCAGGCTCAGCACATTTCTACCCCAAGGTCAGAGCCTATTCTGGAGTTCATCCCAAGCTCAAAAGAGCCAGGCCAAAGGAAGCTTTTCTCCAGACAAACCTCCTTCTACATTAAAGAGACCAGAGACTGTGGAGAGATCCAAACATTAGCCTGGTTCAGCAGCCTGTGGTCTATCCCCAGCTCTGGCTCCAAGCACATTTACATCCTGCTATGGTTTCAATATTAACTATTCCCAAAGGCTTCTGTATTGAGTGCTTGGCCCACCAACTGGTAGTTCTTTGCCCTAATTAGTTTTCTGCTGCTGTGATCACCACTGACCAAGACCTACTTGGAGAAGAAAAGAGTTTATTTCATCTTATAACTCCCAGGTCACAGTCAATAACTGAGGACCATTAATGCAGCAATTCAGGACAGGATCATGGAGACAGGAACCGACACAGAGACCATAGGCTTGCTTTTTCATATAACCCAGGACCTCATGCCTGAGGTGCTATCATCCACAGTGAGCTGTGGGCTCTCCCAGATCAATCATTAATCAATACTGTGTCTCACAGGCTTGCCTATAGGCAATATGATGGAGAAAATTCCTCAACTCAGATGCCCTCTTCCCAGATGACTCTGACTTGCATCAAGCTGACTGAACAAAACAAAACAAAACAAAACAAAACAAAAACCAACCAGCCAACCAACCAACCAAACCAACAAAGAAAAAGCACTCACAGGATTGTTTGTATAGGTAGAAGATCTAGGGAAGGAAACCTTCAGGAGGAAGTAAATCACTGGGTATGTCCTTAGGGGTCTATCCCAGGCCTCCTTTCCCTTCCGTTACTCTCTGGACTCTCTCCCACCCTTTCTCCCTCACTCTCTAAACTTCCCAGTTTTCTCCCAGCTAGATCTCTACCACAACCTCCCATCTCCAAGGTGTTTCTCCCAACAGCATGGGCCAAACTAGCATGGACTGAAACTAAAAGTCTTTATTCTGTCCGTAGTATTTATTCATAGAGTCTTGAAAGCCTTCTGCTCTGAGCAACTCTGCGTCTTAAATATCTGTGACTGTTCAGCCCTTCTAACCAACACACCTCCCACACCGCATCCTCTGGGCCACATGCTGGCCAACTTTTACCTGTGAGAGTCCCTCATGTATTTGCCTCTCCCATAACTCCTCTTTCGGCCTTGGTTCCTGCAGAGCGTGGCTATGGTAGAACCTGATATAGCTACATTCAGTTACATTGGAGGTACACCTGTGGCAGCAGCCCAGTGTGACCATGTGCTGCACACCTCCCAACTGTCCCCACTCCTGCAGCTCCAAGAGCCATTGCTCGTCATTCTTGGAATGTTCTACTCATCTGAGCCCTATGACCTTCTCATGACCCCCCCCACCCCCCCACCCCCCACCCCCCACCCCCACCCCCCCCCCACCCCCCCCCCCCCCCCCCCCCGCCGCCTGAGATGCTCCTCTCTGTTTTCTATACATCTGCACCTTCTCTTGGCCATTCAGATGCAAGGCTCCCAGGGTAGCCCAACTCCACAGCACACTCAACGCTCTGTATAGACTTCGGCACTGGTTTCCTTTTCATCTGCTTGTTCATGAACTATTTCCCCTTCAGCAATGCAAAGCCATGACTAAAAGCATGATAAGGACCCAATAAAGCTTTGCTATCTTTAAAAAAAAAAAAAATCCTTTTTTTTTTCAGGCAGAGGGAATGGCAGCAGAATTCAAGGTGCCCTGAAATGCCCTGAAGTCTGCTGGCTCTGAGGACAGGCCTTGAACTGAACTGAGGACATCTGAACAGATTCAGATGGCCAGCTGTGCATCCCTGGGCCAGTTACTTGATCGCCCTGAGGCTCAGATGCAAAGCTAGCACAGTCAAAGCTCATGCTAGCAGCTGGTCTTGGTATCAATGAGATTTGCAGGGTAGTAAGAATGATGTCAGGTTAAGGACAAACCTTAACCTCCCTTGAGGGAAACAGGGCTGACTAATCAGGAGATACGGGGTCTCACTAAGTAGCTCAGTGATGCTCCTGCCTTAGCCTCTGGAGTTCTGAGACTATAGGCGTATGCATACCTGCCCCATTGCAGCTGGTTTTTATGTGTCCTTTGACCTTTCAGAGCCTGGAAGCCAAAGAGGAAAAAAAAGCCAGGCCTGGAACTCTGAACCCACTGACAGACAGCCTGCATTCTCACACCCTCTGGTAGGCTGTGAGAGAAACTCAGAAGCCCTGGAGGATTGGCATCTTGCAAGCCCAAGCTTCAAAGCCTACCACCCCCTGCAGTTCCTGGGTCTCAGCCAAGGCACTTCCGTCAGCCTCTGGGCATTTAGCACATAGCCGGGATTGTCTGGGCCACAGAGTCACAGCTGAGCAGACAAGGCCTAGCTGTTCCTGGAGACAAGTGCTTAGCTTTCCTCCCACATGAAAAGGAAACCTGTGTGGCCTAGAAGAGTGGGAGGAAGAGGGAAAAGCCAGGGAAGCTGCATGCAGGGCTGTAAGCATCCCTCCCTGTCACCTACCTCAAAAGACAATGGGTAGCCAGCCAGGTAGGGCTGAGGGCCAGCAGGCCGATCTGGTTACTGAGCAAAGCACTCAGCCTCAGCTAAACTCCAGCACACCAAGCCGGTTGAAAGTCTGAAACCAGTTCTCTGCCCCTGACCCCTTTGTGACCCTGGTAGTGTGGGACGAGGTTTTTCTATTGCAAAAATGACAGGTGGAGAATTTTTTCCTCTTATTCTCACAGAAGGTCAGCTTCAAGAAAAAAAAAAAAAGTGATGGGCCATTTCTTAGGAAGGGCAGACCATTACTAACTCATGGAAGCAGGACACAGGAGGCCCAGCCACTGGCCCTATGGGCTTCACTGCCTGACTGTCCGACCCAGGGAGACACTCCCACCTCTGTTCTATGAAGGCTAAGTAGATTACCACAGGAAGGAAGGGAGGCCTCGCCTCCGATGGCTACTGGGACCACAAACTAATTAAAGGGACCTTCTTGCTTCTGTTTCCTCTTCATCATAGTTGTATACCTGTCTTTATAAAGAAGGCGTATGCTTATTCACCTGTGTAGAGCTCTTTAGCATGGTGTGCGTGCGTGTGTGCGTGCGTGTGTGTGTGTGTGTGTGTGTGTGTGTGTGTGACAAGGAGACAGAGAGACAGACAGAGACAGAGAGACAGAGACAGAGAGAGAGACAGACAGAGACAGACACACAGACAGAGACAGAGAGAGAGACAATATCTCATAGTACAGCCTTCTCTCAACTGACTTCACCTTCACCTTAGGCTCTGCAACTGAGTTAAGCAAGACCTTCTTGAACATCAGGGCCCCAAAAACCTAGCCTCAGAGCACGTAGAACCTGCTTCCTACGATGGCTGATTTCTGCAGAGGGACAGAAGCACAGCCAGGTGCAGGCTATCTGTAGGGGAGCCAGGGCTTCTGGAATGGGGAGGACCCATTTAAGCTACACCATATCCGAAGTTCCAGTTCTAACTTGGGCTCGGGTATGGGTCAGTGGGAGAGTGATTGCCCGGCATACATGAGGCCCTGCGTTTTCTCCAGCAGCCACTTTGCCGAACTCATCCGAGCGTGGTAGCTCAGAGGAGCAGAGGATCATAAGTTCAACACCCGCCTGAAGTATGCAACAAATTCAAGCCCAGCCTGCATTACTTTACTAAGTCCCTATGTCAAACTAAGACAAAACAAACACAGAGAGACAAACAGACAGACAAATAGACTTGAGCAAGATGAGGCCCCAGGTCCAATCCCTAACACTGGATGTCGACAACGATGCTAAGAACAATGGCTGATATTTAATGGATGTTTAAAAATCAAGGCTTAAAACTTGCACAGATTGTAACTGATGAGAAACCACGGCCACACTAGGGTGTGGATGCAGAAAGGATGGGCAGGGATCATAAAACAAAGATGGCTCCAGTCATCAGCACATCTGCCTTGTTCTCCTGGTCTCAAGGTCTGCTTTCCTAGAAATGCTTGTCATATTCTTCAATGCCATGCTTGTGCAGGCCAGGAGGCATACTAGGTGCTGGTTGTTGAAGACCAGGTCATCTTTCTGTGTCAGAAGTTAGAGCATGGACATCAGACAACCTTGCCCCATAAGAACAAGGTGGAAGCAAGGTTTATCAAATCTGTATGATACCTTGTTGTCTCTGGAACTGAGATGAGTTCCTGACTCCCCAGGAGAATGAAAGCCAAGGATTTTTTTCTCCAGCCTTCTTTCCTCAAGGATAGCTATTCGTTGCATTTTGATTGAGATGTTTCTGAGAGGCCCATTCGTGTAACTACAGAGCCACCTTTAGGACAGGTGATGACTGTGCCTGATCAGAGCTCTCTCCCCCCCACCTCCTCTCTCTTCTGTTTTCCAGTTGAAGATGCACAGAAGCTCCCAAAGACATGAGTCAGGACCTCTGCAAAGCCGGACAAGCAGAACCCAGGCCATGTTTTACCAGGGAAATGGAAGTCGTTAGCTCCCATTTTAATTTAACAAGCCCAATTTTATAAATAAGAGTGAATTTTCCCAGGCTATTATTTCTAATTATGCATTTACATCAATTCACATTATGTGGTTGATGAAATGTTAATACCAGAGGCAATTTTCTGCTGACGGGTGGCCCAGAGAAGAGCTTTCTTCACATTACAAGTCAATATTTTTGGAAATAATTACCCAGTTGCTCACCAGAGATGGCACTGACTAACCCAATAGTCAGTGTCTACATAGTTGTCAACTGGAGATGCTGAGACAGAAAATGCTGCCTTTGGAAGAATGGAAAGAGGAGACAGCCAGCACACCAAGGCAGGTCTGGGGCAGCCTCTGCTTCTCAGTGGGGCAGGCTTAGCCTTTGCTTTACACCATTCCTGTGTCCTCCGAAGACCTGACTACATGGCGTCTGAACTCACCTGTGAGCCAGGAGTTGTTGTGACTCTCTTACAAGCAAGGAATATGTTTTTGTTTTTGTTTTTGTTTTTTAATGCACCCTAAAGGGTTTAAGGTTTGGAACACATGGTCCCCAGATATGGACTCTCTGGGGAGAATATGAAACCTTTGGGGACTGAATCCCAACTAGCTGGAGTGAGTCACTGAGGAATGATCTGAAAGTCAATGTCTCTTCGGTTTTTCCCTACCAAGATGTGACCAAAGCAAATCAAAAGCCTACTGGCACTGTGGGCTATATAGCTTCGGTCAACATGCCTTCCTGCAGTGAAACTGTGAGCCCCCCAAGAATCCCCTCCTCCCTCAAGCTGCTTCCGTTAGCTACTTTGTCCCAGTAATGAGAAAAGTAACCGCTATACAAGAAAGACTGTTTATCTGCACGTTTTATTAACTCAAGAAATGTTTGTTGTGGTCTAACCCTGTAGATGTTCCATGACTGATTACTATGAGGGACGCAAAGGAGAAAATGCAAGAGATTTCTAATGCATCTGGTCAGCGAGTCACCCTGGCCCCAAGTGACAACGTATCTAGGAACCGAATGATACTGGTAACAAAAGAAGCAGGGAAATCTGAGATGTGCCTTTGCATTCACAGCCTAATTCCAGAGGGGAGATGCTATAAAGCTCCACCCTTTAGCACAGACCTTATTACTCCAAGGGACCACTGGAGCTCCTTTCAAATGGGAAGTACAGCACCCAGTGCCAGGTCAGTGGGACCCCTGGGTGTCATCCAGCAGATGACGAAGGCTGGCGATTGCGTGGTGGTGAAGGGCAGAGCTGTGGGCATCCCAAAGGTTAAGCATAGCTTATGGCAATTTGCCCAAGGGAGGGACCGAAAGGGGTCATGCAACCTAGTGAGACAGAAAATAGTCAGGTTGGCAGTGGACCAGGTTTGGAAGGGGGCCAGGCTTCCCAGGTGTGGTGGCACATGCCTGCAACCCCAGCATTTAGGATTCGTGAGATAGAGTTCAACCTGGACTACAGGGCACGACTCTGTCTCAAAAAAAAAAAAAAAAAAAAAAAAATGTAATAAAATGTCTCCTCCCACTTCTAAAGAAAATAATGGTTGTGACGCAACTCTGTATTCTGAAGGGTAGATTCTTCTGGCATTTTCTCTCAGAGCCCAGGGTTTGTCTACAGACAAAATTTCTCTGCACTCCTCGTATTTCTGCAATGAGCCCCACCCCTTTACATATCTATGTGGTCTTCACTAGTCTTGGACTCCACAGTGCCCCATATGCTTTGTGGATATTTCCAACAGCTTTCCAGGCATCTGAAGGGGTCATGACATCCAAACAGCATGGGGAGGTTGAGTTCCCCTCTCTGTCTAGAGAAAGGACCAAGAGCAGATCATTAGGGCCCGTGAGCTGAGGGTTACCATCCATTCTTCCCCGGGGGTATCTGAGCATGGCTCTGAGGAAAGGAGGCCAAGAGGGAGGCAGACCCTGATCTGTGGCCCCAGGAGAGAATTTACACCAAGTGGGGAGATGAGGAAGCAGAGGGGAGCAAAGATAGGAGGAGGATGGAGAGATCAAGGAGTAAAAAGAAAGGGACGCTGAAGAAGATAGGGAAAGAGCCTTTTCTCAGGACAGTTTTCAACTTCCTCTTCTCCTTGAGCCTCTACAGAGCCTCAGGGGAGCTAACTACCTAGCTAGGGACTGTTTCTTTTTTCCTGTGAGTACACATACCCACCCCACAGGCACGTACCCCATCTACGCTCATGCTGTCTTGGTATTCACACACCTTTTTATATATACCATGTTTTCTGTTCGATGAGCTGTCACTGTTAGCAAATGTTGCCTGTGCACACCCATGCACCTAAAGAGTACCCTGTCTGAACACACCCTGCCCACATTCACTAGAACATGCCGTGTGTCTACATATATGCACACATACTTGTTTATTCCTCTGCACATGTACAAAGACGGAACCTCTAGGACCCGGGTCCTCTGAGGACGAGTTAATGGTATAAGTCGGGGTGTCCATTCCGAGACCCTCCTTGTCTCTGATTGCCTTCGAGAGGAGAGGTAACAAATAAGAGGAGGCAAAGTGAAGGGCTGGCGGTGCTGGTGACTGGAGCCCAAGCACAACCGCTGCTCAGACCGAGCCAGGCAGAATCTGTGAGCCCTGCTAAACCTCTAAGTAAAGTCCACATGCATGCTGCCCACGCCCATTCCACTCTGACGTCCTTCGTCCTGTCGGACGTGAGCACACAGAGATGCAGCTCCACGCTGTGAGCTTCAGAATCCTGAGAGGTTCCTCTAATCTTCTGGGGGGCGGGCTCTACTCAGACGGAACCAGGGTTTGTGCCTTTGGCCAAGAAAACAATTTCAGGGCAAGCCTGTTTGAAGCAGACAGAGGTGAATATCTTATTAATGATACTTTAGTATCGACTCTGAGTATGAGAGTTAACATGGAGAAGTGTTCAGTAATAAAGACATACCAAGTGTAGAGGGAGAGTGGAAATGAACTATCTAAGCAACAGCCATATATACCACTTGGGTGGTTTGCAAGTCACATCCTCTTAAAGGTTAGAAAACCTCACCCACCCCCTTCT
Source organism: Micromys minutus (assembly GCF_963924665.1). NCBI lineage: Eukaryota > Metazoa > Chordata > Mammalia > Rodentia > Muridae > Micromys > Micromys minutus. Next base: position 7,710,211 of record NC_137967.1, on the reverse strand, counting down.
CTCTCTTTTGATAAGTAAAATTATGGTGTAACTCTGAAGGTGCCTTGGGCAGAATTATAATCTGATGAGACCAGGGGCCACTAAGGGTTTAGTCCATGTTTCTTCTCGAAAAGCAAAGGCTTTTGGTGAGATTCCTACTAAACTGTAGATTTATATTTGGAACAGGAAAAGGGCCTTAAGCAGAATTGTTAATTGAGCTGGAATTCTTCCTACAATGCTAGTGAGAACAGCCAGATTCTTTGGCTGAGGGCCCTCCACCATTCCTGTGTCCCATAACGTTCTTCCCTTCCTGTAATGCTCTGGTCTCCCTTCGTCCCTCTTTCTTGTCATAGGCAGCCCAGATATGCTCTGAAAGGCATGCCATGTACATTGCCCTCTGCCACCAGGCAGGCCAGGAGAAGCTGCTGCAGTCGCGTGGGCCAGCCTCTCCCTGGCAAGGAACAGTAAATTCTGAGCCCACTGACCCATTTGATCAAGATCTATATGTGGTTCCTGCTGCCTCAGTGGTGAGCCAGAGAGAGAACAGAGGCACACACGCCAGGGTGACTAGGGGCGGGGCTTTCCACACAAGAAGAATCTCATTTGTTACCTTGTTTTTTTTTTTTTCTTTTTCCCAGAAAGAGGAAAATTATATTTTTAAACACTGTTGGGCAAAATTAAGTCAGATCTGAAGTATCAAGGCATCCTGCAGCTGAAGCCTTTTGTTACTCACAGCTACAGATTTTAAACCCCCAGGTGCCTTGGCTCTGACGAGGGCTACACATGGTCAAGCACTGTGTTCACCTGACCGTGCTGCGGGGAAGAGCCTAGAGGGAGAGCAAAGACAGGAGCACTGGGTCAAAGCAGCTTCTCTCTCCGGACAGGGTGACCTTTCGTCAACTTGAGATGGGAGCACAAATCTACCATCATCTGGATCAGCCTTGATTGGATCAAATCCCATTGGAAAATGAGGGTGGGGGAGGCAATAAAACCTCCAGAATTGATATTAAACCACTGACATTTCACAAACCGCACAGCATTGGCAGCTGCCAGTCTACAAGCAGGACAAAGTCTGAGGGGGTGATTCAGCCGTGAAGGTCACAGCAGTGCCACAGAGCTCCTCCAAGACCTGGGCATAAGCATCAAGAGAGCAGTCAAGATGGCTAGAGTCTGGCCACTCAGACCAGGGTAAGTGCCCTTATGCAGTTTTCCTCTCCCTCTTGGATTCTGTGCCTTTCCCTATGACTAATCCATACACTGACACAGCCAGATCTCGCAAGGTCCGGAATTGAAGGTAGAGATGATATCAACTCAGAGCCTGAGACTGTCTCCCACCCCCATTCTATAGTCTCACACTATAGATAGGACAGCTCCCAGGATGAGGCTGTGAAAGCCTATGTTGCTTTGAGCAGCTTGGAAACTCAGCAGGGGCCACACAATGGATTTGGCTTCCTGCCACCCATCACCCACTGAACCACATGGCGAACAATGTATCTAGGTGGGTATAAGGATGGGCTGGGCACAGCTCCCACTCTGAAAAGGTTTAGGCCAGACACAGGTCTTTTAATAACAGCTGTTCCCTACTAGATAGGTGGGCAGGAAGTTTCCTCAGGTCTGCCAGCTCTAGGCACAGATGCATGCAGGCTGTTGGAGCTGAGCTGCCCCTGTGTTGGTTTGAGAAACATGTGAAAAGACAGCTCCATGCATGAGTTAGGACAGCCAACGAACTACCCCAGATGTGGGAAATTCTACAATGGCACCTTCCATGCCAACAGCAGACCACTAACCACCATGATTTTCTGCCCAGCTGAGGCCTCAGAGTACTCAAGGTAGAGCCCTAGAAATCACCAGCCCTTTGAGAGAGATGAACTGGACCGTACAGGAAGACCCTTCTGGACATGGGAATAAAGAAGAATAGACAAGCACAAAGGGAGAAGAAATAACCTGGAAGGCTTTCTGGCAAAAGGTTCCAACCAGCAGGACAGACTCGGAACAGAAGGGCTGTCCAGGTCTGGAGGAAGCAATCCGTATGAAGGACTACAGTTGGCTTCTTGGAGTTCCTAGAGTAGGCCAGATCTAAGTCTGCTGCTGGAATTGCAGAGGCCACACAGCCAAGGACAGTATTGATGGGATACAGGGGTCTTCTCCTTTGTTACACCCTTCAGAGCTACCTCTGGGGCTTGGAGGTAAGTCACACGGAGTATCCTAGACTCTATTGTATAGACCTTAAGTCTGAGGGTCAAAAGAACAAGAGGTACTCAGAGGGACAGTAAGATATGCCCAAGTGTAGACATGGGCTCTTCAAGGGAGCATTGGAATTAACTGTCTGGATAGAATTAACTACCTCTTATTGACCCAGGACCCTATGGTGATGCTCTGGTCAGAGACTTCTAGGTGGAGATTCGGATAATTGTAGAAGGATGCTACAAGTCTAGGTCCTAGATCGGGGGCTATCTTTTAATGAAATTGGCACATCCAGAGATGCTTCTGAGGTCCACATGCTGGGAAGACAAAACCATAACCTTGTAGCGAGCATCCACCCTGGCCGTTCACAGAGTTACTACCCAGATGTCAGCCACCCATAACATCTCCACTGCCACGTTCCAGCAATGTCTTCCCAAGGAGGAAAACGCATGGGGGGTAAAAGCCCTGATTCTCTGGTCTGGTCATGATCAGGCAGCACCATGTTTTCCAATCACTGTCTTCAGCATTAAGGTAAAGAAAGCTCATGGGGAAATAATAGAGTTTATCTCAAGCAGATCGATCAGCTCCATCTATCTGGCTCGAGCCTCTTAATTCTCCATAATGTCAAAGCAATTTTTGGTTAAGTACGCACTCTGTCCCCTACTAAATTAAACTAATAGATCTAATGGGAAATAAAATCCCAAGTGCATTGGGAATATTAAAAATAAAAAAATTTAACTCTCTGCAGGTCTAAGGATTTATTTTGGCAAATGCTTAAATAACACACACACACACACACACACACACACACACACACACACACACAGAGGCACAAGCTCATGCACACACAGGCGAGGTGACTAAAATCCATCAGTAGATGCTCAATTCTCCTGGTCACTTCTGATTCTGCCTCTCCCCAGCACCTAGGTTCAGGATCCACCAGGCAATGACTGTAGCACCCCACCCTACATCCCCACAGCACCCAAAGCAATGGTGCGTCCCACAATGTAGGCTGTGTTGTCATTCCTACCCCTGCAGCTGAGTCATCAGCCCTCATAGTTGCTCCCCCCCCCCCCCCCCGCCAACTTGAACACTGTGAGGATTTCACATCTAAGTATGCTGTAGGGACTGCTGCCTGCTAGGACCTGTTCTCAAAAGTAAGAGGAGTTTGGAGCCGAGAAAGGTGACAAGCTGAGGACTCTTCTGAGAGCTCAGTCCAAGAAGAACTGTCTGCAGCAATGACCTTGCCGCTGCCCTCGACTACGAATGGATCTGCTAAGACCCCTGCTCCTCCGTCATCCCAATCTATAAGCCACTAGGGTCCCTGTTGCCTCCTTGACACAAGTCTAAAGCCTGCCCTGCCTTTCAACTCTACTCAGGAGTTTCTTACTCCGGGCTCTTTTCTGTCTCACTTACATCACCGGTCTCTTGGCCAAGCATGCTCTCTTGGGAAGACATTCACTCCAGAGAGTGATGTACTGTAGCCAGGCCCACAAGAACCTGATCACGGTATGTCACTCACATGCTGCATACAGGCTCAGCTCTGTCAAGAAGCCTGCCTAAGAGCCTTCAACTTTCCTCTCATGACGATTCCCAGACAGGGGCATCACTCCATCACATGCTGGCCTGTTTCTTGCTATGCTCTCACCCCTGCCACCAAGACCTAGATTATTCAGACCCCGACTTCTCTCTTCTAGGCATAAAAATCCTCAACAGGCATTAGGGTGCAAAGCCTATGATCTCAAAACTCAGGAAGCCGAGGCAGAGGATGGCAAGGTTGAGGCCGGCTTTAGCTATGAGAGCTCTTCTTAAAATTTGGACCAACTGCCTTTGCCCACTCCCACATCATCACCACCCATCACTCAAGTGTAGAGGCTTTGTGCAAGGCACTTCTATGTCTTGTCTTCTGAAATGTTCCCAATGCTGGCAAGTATTGAAGTAGATTCTGTCTGGGGCTTCTTCTTTTCATAGCCTTTCTCTAGAAAGTTGCCACATTCAGTAAACTGTGACTCTGATAGACTCACAGAGAGCCCCAGTTCTATGGACCTATCGAGGGTCACTGCTACCGAAGTTAGCAATAGCAGGCCAGACCCTGGGACCCAACAGGAGTGGGTCCCTTCTGCAAACCATCTGAGCCCAGACTGAAAGCTATGCCTGATTTATAGAAGGTATAAGGACAGGGCCAGGCAGCCTTTGTGACAGCCCAAGGTCTGATGAGCATACAAGAACCTCTCTTGTCCCCATGCAATGCAGGGGTTGTCCTTCTCTTGGAATCAGACACTCCAGGCTGGTCATGAGGCTGGACAGAAGAGAGCAAAAGGAAGACAAGAAGAAAGCATTTCACTTGCCTTCCTCCTGGTTCAGAAGCAATGTCTCCACACCCACCCACCCCTTCACTCTCTAGCAATCCTTGTGGATACTGACCTAATGTGTGTCTTTGCAGTGGGGTCCCCTTGAGGCCAGACTCCAATCCTTTATCCCTTGACACTGGTGACAAATAAATGACTACATTGCCCCAAAATAAAATTTCCCATAAATCTGCTATTTTGCTTTAATCCGTCTGGTACCCAGAGTGCGCCGGGGTTATTGATAGGAACATTTATGGATGGGCTGCATCTTAAAATCAAAACACATTACCCCAACTCAATGTTACTGCACGTGGCAGTAAAAGGGCAGGAAAGGTCAACCAGGACTAGAACCTCGAAGCCTCCACTCCAAGATGGAACATTAAAATAAATAAACTTTGCAAGTGACTCTAGGAGGCGCATTTGCTAAAGCTGTATTAAAGATAGTTTCCACGCGCGGCTGGAACGGATTGCTGTCCCTAAAACAGCACTGCCGAGGGCTTTCCTGCCCAGTTCACAGCTTAGCTATAGCAGAGATAATGGGGGCAGTTGTAAAGGGCACCCAAGGCAGATCAGGTAGGTCTGGCAGGAACAAGCCCAAGGACACAGTCAGATCAAAGGTCACCAAGAATATTATAGGAAGCCCCAAATACTGTGGTCCCACGGGCACTTCAGATTGGTGGAAGGGTAGGGGAGGAATCTGCAGTTCTTTACCCCACTGGTGAACAATCATGGTGGGGAACTAAGCATTCATAAATGCTCTCACAGATCCATCATTCACAACAGAAAACCACTTCCCCCATACAAACAGTATACATGTTAGTAAGGCATTTGTGCAGGTTCTGGAGGGATAGTTGCAGTGGATAGGGTTAAGTTGTTGTGTCCCCAGGAAGAAGCAATCCTTAGAGAAGACTCAGGTGCCTTTAGCACTTTGGCATACCAAGGACAGGGGAGGAAGAACCTGGCTCTTTTTTTTTTTTTTTTTTTGAGAAGCAGTAAGAAGCCAGGCCAGAACAAGGTAGGAATCCCAGAGTCCCTACCTATCACCAGGAAACTCCAGCAAAGGAGGCCAAGGTTCATCCTTGTCTCCTGAAGGGTTTGTTACGAACCCCAGCACACCTGCATGTTAAAGGCAGTGAGGATGGTCCCGCTCTGTCCTCTCTCTGTGGGCAGGCAAGCAGCTTCTCTTAACACAGGATTGGATTCAGCTTTGCTTCTCAGGAATTCCAGGTTTGCTTGATGTGGAAGGGCGTTGTATATGTTGGAAAGATAAAACAAACAAAAAAAAAAAAAAAAAAAAAAAAGAAAGAAAGAAAGAAAAGAAAAGAAAAGAAAAGGGGAGAAGAGCCCAAAGTAAAACAGACCTTGGTTGAAGCCTCACTTGGCCACCTACTAGTTGAGTGGTCTTAGGGAAGTTCCACATTCTCTGAGCCTCAAGTACTGCACCCAAAACATGCACTGAAACCACACACTGTCTAGGTATCCCTGTACTAAAGCAGGAGGTGCCCCAGTAACCAGTGTAGAAACAAGCTTTACAGACATTAGCCAAGGAAGACAATAAGACATCGAATCTTATAAGGGAAGGTGGTTATTTCCGAGGAAAAGAACATAAAGATGGACAAGGAATGCTGGGAGAGCGGAGCTCCAGACTGCAGTTAGAGGTAGGTGGGCCTAGCTAAGAAAGTGCCTTCCTGACCAAAATCAGGCATGCACATTGGGAAGAGGTACAACCTAGCTAGATGGCACAGCAGATACAAAGGTCCTAGGGTGGGACTCCTGTGTTGCTTCGCAGGAGGGAGGAGGACCTTGTCTGCAGGGAAAGGACAGAGTGGAGGAGAAGGCAGAAAGATGAAGAAGGCAATCAGTTGACCCTGGAAGGCTACTGGTGTTTGTCCTGACTGGGACAGGAGCCACTGTAGTATTCTACTATCAGTAACACCAACTTATGACACGGGCCAAAAAAAAAAAAAAAGCCTACCAGAGAGAATGGGTGGAAAGAATCCACAAAACCTTCAGAATGACCAAGGTGTCCCTCCCTCTAGCTGCAGGCATTCCTCCAGCAAGCCTGGCCACTCACTGGCTATCAGCCTCTTGTTTGGATCTGGTACTGGGAGAGAATGCCTCTCCAAACAAGCCGATGCACTGTGGGATAGCTCATGTCATCCTATCTCTGCTTGGAATCAATTCGCCAACTCCTCCCTTACAATCCTGTTATGGTCCGCCATGTAGCAAGATGCAAGTCTGCCCCCTCCCTTGCAGAGGGCAAGAGGTCTTCGAGGTCTTGCATTCACAGACCTATGGTGGTTTCTAAGGAGTTCAGGGGGAGGCAGGCCAATGGTGATGCTATATAGACGGAACAGGCAATGGGGACCATGAATGAAAGGTCTACAAGGCCTTCTGTTCACAGAACATCAGTGAGTGACAAGAGCGTGAAAATGACCCACTGGCCACATAAGGAAGAGGAGGGAAAGAAGGATGCAATGCCCGTGGTCCTCACTGGTAAGGGCAAAGCTTACAGAGGGCGAGCTATCAGCTTCTTCTCTGGAACTGTTTCCCTGCTGTCTTAGACAAGGGTAGCCACTGGGAAATTATTTCCCTTTTGGTCTTCCCTCTTCCTAGCCATCAGCTGACTGGCAGAGATACTAGGAGGGCCCCAGCGCTCAGGGGAAGTTCACTGGGATGTGCTATCATAACTTAAGATAAAGCCAAGTAATGAGACCAGACCAGACCACTAGCTGGGGAATCCCTTTGAGGAAAAGAGGAGAGAGCTCTCTAGGGCTCTCCCAGGTCCTTGGGCCTTGGCTGAACTATTTCATCCACCCACACACCCCCTAGGAAGGCAGACTGCACTCTCTAGGTTGCTAAAGACATAACCCATTCTAAGTGAAGGCCAGGGAAGGTTCAGAGACACAGAAGATGCAAGCGTGGGGGATGGGCTCTGGAACTAGTGGCCTTGTGCTCCACCTCTGCCTGCTTCCACCTAAGGGGACCCCTTTTGCTATGGGTACAGAATGGGAAATGGCCAGAAAGAGCTTGCTTGCAAGGACACAGGGACCAGCTCTCTCTGGGCAGGAAGATGGTCCCCACCCAGAAACCTCCGGAGCCTTGAGTCGTGCCCGGCGCTCCCCATTTCACCCCACCCGCACCGCCTCTGCTGTCACTCACGGCCACTGCCGGCTGGCTCCCTGGTGCGCTCCGCGCCACAGGCACCTGCTCGCCGGGCGCTGGACGCTCAGTTCTTGCTCCCACACTGCGGACTCCCAGTCTTCACTGTCACTTGGCCTTGCTGCTGGCCGGACACAGCACTCCGCCCTTCTCGCATTCCCCTGGAGCCCACCCACCCGCTATGGCCCGGGTCTGGGCCAAAGAGTGGTGTGGCTCGTGGCCCAAACCTGGGTAAGGAGTTGCGGGGCTGCGGAGAAGATGGGGTACACACAGAAAGCAGGGTGGAGCACCTGTCTCGAGAGATGGACACTGGGAAGAAGGCAGGAGTTTGGATGGGAGGACCCCCTAAGCAAAACAGACGCGGGGTGGGGCTGCGCTGCAGCCAGAGAGATGGTGGTCGCTCTGAGTGACCCCGAGGCTGGGGGTGGGGGGTGGGGGAGACGGGTAGGGGCGGGGCGGATTCGGAGGGGAGGGCGGGGGTGATGCCTTGGAGGAGGCTGCTCGCCACCCAGCCACTGACCGCCCCCTCCATTCCTCTCCCCTCCCCCCTCTCCCCGCCTCTCTCGGGCTGCGGGTCGGCCACGCCGGACCCGCTCTCCCCTCGCTGCGCTGCGGTCGGACGCCAGGTCTGCGCGCCGCGGCTGAGCGCCCACTCGCCTTGCGGAGTGAGCGGTGGAGAAACCGGTGGGGGCGGCGGCGGGAGAGCTCCGCGGGAGTCGGAGGAGGTGGCAGTCGGGAGCCCGGCCAGAAGGAGACCAGGCGGCAGACGCTGGTGCCTCTCAGGCGCTCACTCCCTTCTCCAAGGATGGGTCCTGGCGCAGTCCGGTCGTTGCCCGGCCAGCCCGCCAGAGACTGAACTGCGGATCCCCATTCTCCTGTGGACCACAGGGCTGAAGGAGGTACCGACCGAAGGAGCCTCCTGGAGGGACCTCGTCTCCTGCGTCCCCCGCGTAGCGCTCCCCCCGCCGGAGCCGCGCCGGGCCAGCCGGCAAAGAAGCCGGGCTGATTGGCGGCCGCCGGCGGCCAGGGGAGGGGGCGCCGTGCGGGGCCATGGCAGGCTCCGAGGCGTCCTAGCCGGAGCTCGAGCCGGAGCCGAGCCCAAGCTGCTGCCGCCGCCGCCTCTCCGCGCCGGGCCCCCGCCGCCGCCGCAACCCTGCGGGAGATGGAACAGCGGAACCGGCTCGGCGACCTCGGATACCTGCTACCTCTGCTACTGCACAGCCTGCTGCTCTTCGTCGCCGACGGTGAGCGCGGGAACTTCGCGGCCGCGATGGGCTCGGGGGACCCTTTGCTAAGGCCACGGAAGTCTGTCAGTTGGCCACGGCGGAGGAGGAAAGGAAGCGGCAGGCTTTACTGTCTCCAGCGATCCGGGTGTGCAGCCCAGGCTGGGAGTGGGTAGGAGCACACGGGCGCAGATGAGGGTCGCCGCAGCTGTGGTGTCCACTTAGGGAGCCCTTCCGCCCTGTCCCCGCTAAACAGAGGAGGCCTGCAGCAAGCAAGAGTTGGCGCGTCCCAGCCTGGCTCCGGTGCTGCGGCCCTACCTCCCCTGCACCCCGTGCGACCCAGAGGGGAGCAGCTTGCAGCAAGTGGCGGGTCACAGCTGCCACCTTTGCAGCTGCTCCCCGAACTTTGCTGGTGCCTCCCTCACAGGGTCGCTTAGTAGCTGGGGAGAGTAGCTTGGGGGTGAGCCCAAGGCCGGATAGCAGGAGACCGACCGCTTCAGGCTCGGGTTGCCCCGAGCCCTCCCAACCCCCCCCCCCCCCCCCCCCGCCTATCAGCTGGTCACGCCTCTCTCTCCCGCCCCCAGCTACATTCACCGAAGTCCCCAAAGATGTAACGGTGCGGGAGGGTGACGATATCGAAATGCCCTGCGCGTTCCGGGCCAGCGGAGCCACCTCGTACTCGCTGGAGATTCAGTGGTGGTACCTCAAGGAGCCTCCCCGGGAACTGTTACACGAGCTGGCGCTCAGCGTGCCTGGTGCCCGGAGCAAGGTAATCCGCCGCCCCTTCGCTGCACCCAAGTTTACCCTACTTCTTTCAGAGGAAGTGAGGGGGTAGCTCCATAGGACGATGCCTTCTTGATCAGCCACCTCCCATCCTCTGCATCGTCAAAGTAAACGGATGTCCCCAGATACTATAGGTCCTTTACAACTGTTTCCCCTTCTTGCCCAGTCCCTGAAATCCCACACCTGGTCCAATTTTCCTGCTTGTTAGCTTTGGGATTATACTCTGATGGATGGCTGGCTTGAGAGAAAAAGATCACTTGGTTCTGGCAGGCTCTTCTCTGTCACTCTGAGGTCCCAGGGCCAAGGAGTTCGGCTCCTTCAAATTGCATTTACGTGGTAGAGGACGGGGTACAAGAACATGATAGCCAGCAGGTCATCCACCTCTAACTTCCGGGGTTTGAGGGACAGCCCCACCCTCAGTGGCTGGAAAACCTTCCAGTCGGACCTATAGCCTACACCAACCTACAGAGTCCCCAGAATCCCATTCAGAGTACCCATTCTCATCCTTAGGCGCATATCCACAAACCAGGCAAATGGGGGGCCTTCATGATGTCGGACCCTCCATCCAGTGTTTCTGTTTCAAGTGGAGAATTTGAAGGAAGTGAGTAGATGAGGTTTCCTATTATTCCCGTGGCCATCCAGCAAGCAGACAGGTAGGTGTGTGTCAGGGCAGCCACTCCTCAGCCACGTGGTTTCTCTTGGCGCACTGCAGGGATCCTAATTATTTGGTGCCCTCCACCAGGCCACACCCCAGGCACGTCAACTCCTAGTCCACCTGCAGAAAGTATCCTTGTCAAAGACAGGGCAGAGTTTACCGTGTACAAAACATGCCAACAGTTTAATTTCAAACTCAATCAATTAATCTTTCTCTCCCTCTCTCTCCTTCCTCCCCCCTACTCCATTCCTTCTTCTCCCCACCCCCCTCCCCACCCCCCACCTCTCCATTTTAGGTGACAAACAAGGATGCAACTAAAATCAGTGTAAGTGTAGAGACCAGCGTGGGCCGCGGGAGACCCCTCCTGGTGGCATAGGGCCCCGCAGCTTCCTCCTCTTTAGAAAACCTCTGCCACCTAGCCATACAGAGCTCCACTACCGCTGGGGTGTATTATGGGCTCCTTGGCGTATCTGGGCGCCATCTGTCGCTGGTAGAGGGATTAGGTTGCCTTTTGTGTAAATCAAGGGTCCAAATCCAAGTGCCACAACCCAGCAGCGATGCCCACCAGTAAAACTCAACTTCCTGTGCACCGCATGCAGGGCGCCTGGAGCACTTCTGCCTTTATCTTCCCGGCTGTCCTTTCTTCCAAGACCTCAAGGGAACGTGGCTTCTAACTCAGGCTGTGTGGCACTTCAGCTTCCCACCCGCTTCCTCCCCACCCTGCAAACCTGCTAGGCTTGCCACTTAGCCATCTCCTCCTCGGGTGACATTGTTACATGCTCCCGGGAGTGGGTGTCTCTTGCAGCCAAGGGGTATGGAGTTTGTAAAGCTGAAGGGTGTGAAAACTGCAGGGCCTGAAAACAACCAAAGCCTCTTGGAGGGTTCTGTTTAGAGGTGAGGGCTGGTCCCGGTGTTTGGTGAGAGTTTTCTTAAAATCTCCACCCTGCCGGAGGGAAAGAAGGATTTGTTGGGGCTATTAACGAGTGATCAGTCCGAAATGGCAGGGCAGGACAGGTGTAGTTCATATTCCAGGCAAGATGGACACTCCCCCGGTGCTCTGGGCTTAAAATAATTGTGAGTGTGATTTCGGGTATATGTAGGATAACCACGGAGCAGTTAGCTTAGGCTTTGAGGTATAGGAAGGATGTGGGTAATTAGCATCTTATAGCCCCAGCCTGGGATTCCTTGCCAGTTGTGGAGAGTTACATTTGGAAGGGTGGATAAGTAAGAGTGAATGTGAGCCAGACGGCAGGGAAATTGGGACCCAACACGGTGCACTCTGCAACAAAGTGTCCAGGCAGAACTAAGAGCCATGTGCCACTAGGGAGATGTGTTGGGGTTTAGGAAATATTGGGATGGTTTGGCAAGTTGGCACAGGGATAGCGGAGCTAAGAGACCAGTCACCGAAGGTGTGGTGCCCAATGGTCAGACCTCTAACAGGGCTGTCTTGCAGACCGTGCGTGTCCAGGGCAATGACATCTCACACCGGCTTCGGCTGTCCGCCGTACGATTGCAGGACGAAGGTGTTTATGAGTGTCGCGTTTCGGACTACAGCGACGATGACACTCAGGAGCACAAGGCCCAGGCGTTGCTGCGTGTGCTTTCGCGCTTCTCGCCGCCCAACATGCAAGCTGCAGAGGCAGTGTCCCACATTCAGAGCAGCGGCCCGCGTCGCCACGGAGCCTCCAGTGCAGTCAGCTCTAACAACGCAGGCGCTGCTGTCCTCACCACTTCTGAAACCAGCCGTGGTGACAAAAACCCACCTCCTTCGAGCCCTCCGGCTGGATCAGGAGTCCCTGAGGCCGCCGCCGCTGCCGCCGCCTCCGCGACCCACACAGTCACCACAACGGTTGCTGCAGCTGCTGCTTCTTCATCAGCGTCGCCGCCATCGGGGCAGGCTGTCCTTCTGCGCCAGAGGCATGGCTCCGGTAAGGGCAGGCCCCTGAGGGGCCTTGCGTGCCAAGAGGGGGAGGGGAGCAGCCAGCTAGTCAGTAGCACCAGCTAGTCTTATTGTAGCTGCGCCAGGAGTACCTTTTCTGCTGCGCCTTTCTTGTGTTCTCTGGGCTTTTTCCTAGTCTTGACTCTTATGGGTGGTTGGAGCATCCTACTAAGTATATTCATAATTCTGCGGGGCTGCTCCACTTGGTACTGATGTTGGGTTGTGAAGCAGCCTCTCTTGGATAGTCTTGAGAGCTGTACTCCCAAATCCTCAAGTTTGGACAGATATTCCCCAGGTGGGATACTCCTTTTGAAAGAGGACGAAAACCATGGGAGCAGGCTGTTGTTCCTCTTTGCTGATTGGTGGCTTTGAACTGTCTTAGAGGGTTCGGGAAGTTTGGATGTATAAAGATTTAGCTTTGACCAAGTGGTTTCTAGGTGTGGCTTAACACAAACTGTAAATTTTGTATATATATCAGAGTTCCAGTTCTCCTCCGTTCCAGGGGGAAAAGAGTTGGGGGCTGGAGCTCTGTACCACAGTTTTGAAGGCACATGGAGGGTCATACCCATTTTCCTAGGGAGCTAAGGACTAGGGAGGCAAAGAGCTGAGGTTAGGGATGGTCAGAATAGAAGACCAGAAAAGTGAGTTGCTACCTTGGTAACACGACCCTGGGTGTTGAGAAAGCAGAAATTTCTGTGCCAAATAGCTCTTCTCTTAAGATGCTCCCCCCTTCAACCCAACTCAGAGGAACCCTGTCTCTAATGCTCACTCCTAGTGTCTGATTTAAAATATCCCTGCCCCCCCACCCGAAACCTCCTCTTCAATATTGTATACTGCATATTTCCCATGAAAGAACTCTCTACTGAGATTACAACCTGGAAGTCTAGGGGAGTCACGTGGCACTGATGGGACAGGGCATACTGTCCTGTCCCCAGCTTGGCTGTTCTCAAAGTGCACCCACTGCTGCTTCCTGAGAACACAGGGTCCTGGAACCTCACTGAGTCCAAGGTGACAGGCCTCACATCACCATGTATCCTACCTTCCTACAGATCCTTAAACCTTTCAATATTTGGAAGTGGCTGGTCTGTTCTGAGCATCAGTTCAGCCTTGTTTCTCTATTAGCTACTCCCTGCTGTGGGAATACTGCATTGTATCCTCTCCTCTTTGGGAGACTGGCTTTGTGTGTCTCCCTCATGAGAGCTGGTGCTGTGTCTCCTTCCCTTACTTAAGAAACTGCACTATATTTTACATGGGAGTTTGTTCTCCTCCTCCTCCTCCTCCTCTTCCTCCTCCTCTTCCTCCTCTTCCTTTTCCTCCTTCCCCCTCCCTCCCTCCCTCCTTCCCTCCCTTCTTCCCTCCTTCTTTTCCTATCTCACTCCCCTACCCACCCTGTGACAGTAACTTGCTCTGTGTCTTCCCTGTGGGAGCGCACTGTGTGTCTCTCCCCTAAAAAACCTAGTTGTGCCTCCATGCTCTGGGATTTGGAAGGTTTTTGTACTTCTTACCTCCAGGAACCTATAAGACGACACCCCACCCCACCCCAGGCAATCCATGAGGATGGGTTAGCTCCAAACAAACCCAAGATCTACCTAACATGGTACTTTATGCCATCTGTATTAATTTAAGATAATGTTAGTGCCATGACAAAAAGGCAACATGTCAGTAGCTCAGCACACTCCAAATTTATGGTCTTGTTTGAATCACGTCTTGCCTAGGGTGGGAACCTCAAAGCTCTGTTCATACAGTCATTCAGAGACTCCGGCTGAAGGAAGGTAGTAGCTCCAGCAAGTGGCTCCAAAAGTCTGGGGGAAGCAAATACATCAGTATATAAGGAAAGAAATACAGAAATATCCTTTGACCCGTTTTAGGAGAGAATAGAACCCTAAGGCATGCACAAAACACAGTGAGTTCATTTATTTCCTATGTATTTAGAATGACTCTCTCTGTACCATTTGGAGAAATTGAAGAAGGTGTCCCTTTAAGCATTTGGTAGTGCATTTTCTCTGGGACAAGTCACTCAGGAAAGGCAAGGTGGGTTTCTCTTTAGAAACCCAGGCCTCGAGGTGGGCAGACATCACATCTGCCTTCATCCCGTGACCACCACGTGGTCCCACATAGATGCAAAAGTTTGGGGGAAATGTACCAGTCATCTTGACAACTGCTTTCCAGCTTCGTCTCTCTGCAATGGAAGAGGGGACACAATTTGAAGGAACTGTCTCTAAGTAGCACACAGTGGGTATATTAGGAAAATAGTGACTCCCACTATGGTTGGCTTAATTGCTGCTAATTACAGAAAAGACCCCTTCTGCTCTTTCCTCTTGGAAAGGAAGAAATAAGTGTATGTGATAAATTGGAGTAGACCGAGAGCAGTGGCAAAACAGGTCATCTGAAAGCCCAGATAAGGGTTATATCTTTGCCATCTGAGTATTTGTGTGTGACTTTAGGTAGGTGATTTAGCATCTCTGTAAAATGAGCACTGTGCTAGTCTGGTGTTTCGATGGCCATGGCAGGTGGGATGATTTAAGAAACAACTTGGCTCACGGTTTCAGACACTTCATGGCTTCTGGACCTCAGTGAGATGGACCAGCATGGCAGAGCACACAGAGAGAGCTCAGTGTAGGAGGTTCTGTGCATCGTAACCACTGTGGTCTTAGCTGTTCTGGAAGGAGAGGAAAAGAGGAGAAAAAGACCAAACTGACAACTGGAAAGCAAGCTGTGGAGGGGCCTTAAGAGATAGATGTATGGCACAACTGTGGCTTATTGGAGGCTTTAACCAAGAAATACTATGTACCAGAGATCCCTGAGAGTGAATGTGGCCACGCCCATGACTTTGTAATGAGACCAAGGCCATGAGCTCATTCACGGTTGAAACTCCTCTTCTTGTGGCTAGTGTCTGGGCGCTTGAGAACCAAGCATAGCTAATCAAACTTCTAGTCTCTGTGCTAGCCACAGGAGTTGGAGGAGCAGGTAAAGATACTCCAGGATTTTCTACCCCATAACAGAGTTCACTCCCAGAGTGGGATGATGTATTACATTGTAAGAGATAAATGGTCCTGACATCAGGATGCTTACAGCACAGTTTTCTGAGCTGTCACTGCAGATGGGGGTCTTCGATGCTTGCCAGTCACAGCGCTCTACATAAGTGCCGTAGAGGTCAGAATGGCAGCCAGGTTGGAATTTCTGTTTGTCTTTCTTGGGAGGGACAGTACTGATCACTGCCACTCAGGAAGCACAAGCAGCTGGGGTTCCTGAAGGGTAGACAGTGCTGTCCCATTGCATGGGATATGGTGGCTCTTGATATTTTTATCACCCAGTAACCTACATCAGCTCCTGTTCAGGACAAGAAGAGGCATATTTCAGACAAAGCCCTTATTTCTCTCTAAATCCCCACTCCCCTGAAAATGAAAGCTAATCAGATAAGCCATCAAGCCTAGCATTGCCCCCATCCCTGAAGCCTCTCTGTAAAAATCTTAGGAGAGCCCCTTAGTCATGGCTACCTGGGTATCCCACTCTGAGCCTAGAGAAGAGGTACGTGTGACTTTTACTCTAAAAACACACCTAACAGCTTTGATCCCAAGGAGGGAAGGTTGAAATGAAATCTTCAGACTGTTTGCAGGGTGGGTATTAACCTTTCTGCAAGACTTCGCTGAGTTCACTGCCAGCTGGGTTTTATGAATTCCCCAGGGAGGCAGCAGGCTCAGGAATATCTCAGAGCCTCCAATGACAAGGGATTACAGCATGTTCTGGGCCCTTTCCCAGTGCACAGTTCTAAGCCAGAGTGGCCCATTGCTCTTGGTTAATGAGCAGGCATGTTTGTCGTGTTTCTCAATCAGGATGCTGGTGGAGTAGATGATACAGTCAAGCAGACTCACTGTTGGGTGTTGGAACACTGCATTTATGAAGGGAGAGGCAGGCTTAGGCCTGTCAGCAGAAGAAGATCGCAAGTCCCCAGGGCCAGTAGCAACAGGAGCTGCTAGTGTCCCTGGGGTGCAAGGCAGGGATAATATTGGCCAAAGCCAGAATAGCTGGTGGACAAGGTTCCCAGATCCTATTAAAGTCTCAATGGAGGGAATCAGTTGACTAACCATGACCCAGCAAGGACTTGATGCACCTCTTGCGTGTTCTTAATGTGACCTTCTATTAGCCAACCCCCTTTGAAAGCCAATGTCAAGGTCATCTGGGGAAGCTGTTCAGAGAGGTCACCCACAAGGCTTAGAACAAAATGAAGAAGGGAAAATGGAGGACCCAGGGGTATTGGAAGGGTTACCTCAGCCTTGGCGTGCACCCTAGCCTTTTCAGATCAGCAACTTCAAGAGTGGCCCAAGCCATCTCCACATGATCCCATAGGCAGTTAATCCCGAAAGCCCTTCAGATGCGCACACTTGTGAAGTGAACTACTTCAGCACAGCCAGGAACTAGTAACGGGACCACATTGCCCCTTTTCCTATTCCTCATCCCGGAACCCTTTTTTTACTCATCTGTGCTCAGCATGGCCTTACAAGTATTTGCACTAAAAGTTTGTTTGAATTTTTTATTTGATTCGTGTTTCATGTTTTATTAATAGTCATGAGTTGGATTAGCAAAGCCTAGCAGACAGAGAAGCTGGTGTCTCTTTCTCACTATGTAAAGAGGCAGTTATGCATGTGAATGCTGATCCGTTGTCATGAACACTTTATTGTTGGTTGCCATAGAAGGTTGGGGGAGACAGAGTATCTTCTAAACACTTCTAATGGACGAAAGGCATCATGGGACTCAGCTCAGCCTCACATAAAGAATACAGTTTGCAAAAGAAAGACTCACTTTGGCACAGCTCTCCTTCTGTAGGGACCTTGGCGTCTGGTTGTGATAAGTGAATCCCTAGCTATCCTCAGAGCTTCAGTTGCAAGGAGCAACCACAACCCCTGCTGGGTGTTATCTGGATGCAGAGAACTAGCTCCTCCTAACATTTCAATGAATGGTTAGACAACAGCCAAGGCCATGGTGTGACTGTGGTGTTTGTGTGGAAGAGGTTGCTTCTGCTGGGAGCTATTGGGAGGGGGATGGGGAAATCCTTCTGTGTTGTCATGGCAACCATAAACCATGACCAGAAGGGGCTTTGGATGAGGTGAAAATACTCTGTCTGCCTCAGTCTGTGACTTGGGTAGATGACAAAGCTGACACAGTGCCAGACTGATGATGGAGGAGACTCAAGATGCTATAGAGTCCCCAGCCACAACAGCAAAGCCAGAAACCCTGGCCTCAGGAGGACTTGGAGACCATTGCTGTAAACAATCTGTTCATCCCTAAAGCTCTGATATAAGAACCTCACTCCACACAGGAGGAAATATACCTAACAAAGGGTGTCCTTAGAAGAGGGAGGGAATCACTGAACATTCTGAGGGGAGGTGGGGAAGGGCTCTGTGAAAGAAGTTGTGGGGGCTCACAGCTGGCAAGAGACATCTACAGTATTCCCAGAGAGTGGTGAAGACTTATCAGTGATAGGAGACTCTCTCTCAGCTACTGGGATTCTTCCCAGTACAGCTTCATGCTTCCCTTGAGCATGGACCAGAAATGGCAGCCGTGGACTGTTGATACAATCCGAAGAAGCTTTCTGTAGGCAGACCATTTCCAGGCTTGACTCAGTTAGGGATGGTGTCCTCTCAGCTTAGGTGATGTCCTGGCATGTCCTAGATTCTCCCATAGCTCCCCACCCAGATCCCTTGTGATGGACTACGAACTCTGCATGAAATGGAATGGTGTGTCCTTCACATCCACAGATACGCAGCCAGACAGCTCACAGCCCAGCCCTTCTTTCTTGGCATTAGAGATCCCCAAGAAAGACCAGCTACTCTGCAGAGTAATAACTATTCAGTTCTATCTGCCTTTTGCTGAGCATGTGTGCCTGCCACTGTCGCCTCTACTGCCAGCAGCAGTTCCCCCTCTTACTGCCTTTCTTCATCCCCAGGAACACAGCTCCTTCCCCAGTTTGTTGCTGGAATTCAGACCCTTTCATTTACAGTAATGGCAGCCCCCAAGAGAAGAGCCAAGCTCTAGACTTTCTAAATGTCACCAGGAGCCAAACCACTAAGGAGCTTCTCATTAAACACACCGGGATCACATTTTTTAAAGCTCTGAATGCTAAGGATTCCCTGAGCATCCACAGGGATAAATGAGGTCAAGTGCTTCTGTAATATGATATTGATTAGTCCTGCTCTGTTTGGACAGTGGCAAGGCCTTGCTTATGGTCTAAACCCTGGAGTTTTATGGGGATGCTAGCAAGACTTTATGATACTTTTGCAGCACAGTGTGATGGTGGTGGTGGTGGTGGTGGTGGTGGTGATGGTGGTGGTGGTGGTGGTGATGATGGTGGTGGTGGTGGTGATGGTGGTGGTGGTGGTGGTGATGGTGGTGGTGGTGGTGGTGGTGGTGGTGGTGGTGATGGTGGTGATGGTGGTGGTGATGGTGGTGGTGGTGGTGGTGATGGTGGTGGTGGTGGTGGTGATGATGGTGGTGGTGGTAGTGGTGGTGGTGGTGGTGGTGATGGTATTACCTGTTTTGTTCTCTGATGCTCTGATAATGTTTCCCATAGAGCTCTTGTAAACTCCTTTAGAGAAGTAAGACTTTGCCTTATGTAACAGCTACAGGGATGTTGAGGATGAGAAAATTTTGTACTTCCTCCCTATTCCTACCTATTTCTTGGGGAGGACCTTCCTCAGAGTGGTGCTTCTTCGGAAATGAGTCTGATGGCTTTTGTAGTTTATAAGGGAAGAGGATCATGTAAAAACCAATGTGATCACCCCTTTGGGCTCCTCCAAGGTTGGGGTTTGGCTGATGGGGAGCACTAAATGTTGGGGCAGACAGAAGGAGACACTTAGCAATGGGAAAGCCCTCAGTAACTTGTTGAGGGATAAGGCTGGAGCCTCCCATACAATGGCCCCTGAGACATAGACCTGCCCCCAACAACATGCTCAGAGGGAGACTAATCTTTGAAATGGTTGGATCTTCTGTTCTGTCATTATCACCATCTAGGATGAATCATCTAAGTTACCTTAGACAGGATAAAATTGGCTGGTTTTGCTCTACTGCTAGTGGACTTTCTGGTAGGTGTCTATTCAAAATAAGAACCTGTGCCAATGACTTTTCTCATCAGCACGACAAGTTACTGGACAGAAGCATCTTAAAGGAAGAAAGCATCATTTGTGTTCAGAGTTTTAGAGGGTTCAGTAAGTCAAGGCAGGGAAGACATTACAGATAGGGACTCTGTGGTGGCCGTGGATTCTCACACAGTACCCACCAGGAAGGAGAGAGATTCGGTGGGGAGTGGGGCTGGGTTATATAATCCTCTAAGGCTTGCACTCACTGACCCACCACCTCCAGCCATACTTCCCATCCCCCAAATTCCATTCCTCAACCTCCGGACAGTGTTACCAGTTGATAACCAAGTTGAGAACATTTCACATCAACCCACAATGGAAAACAAAGTGGACATTTCAGAAGCTCTTCCCTACTTCCATGCTCAAGGGTCTCCATCCATTTCAGAAGTGGCCAGTCATCCAGTCAGAGGACTGCCACCGTGTCTCAATTAACTACTCATGAGTCTTTGAAGGCTCCCTAGCATCAAATTTCCCATCCCATAATATTAGGAAGTGAGGGCAGGGAAGAAGACTTGGATCGGTCAGTGCTCTTGCATGCTGTCCATGTTGCTCATCTTGCTTATCTTTGTGGAAGACTCAAAGCACAAACCCAGAAGATGCTAGGACAGCTCAGGGGGAAGTTGCAGACATCTCCACAAATGACCACTTCATTGGTTCCCCTGACATTTTAATCCTTTCCATTTCTTAAGCAACATGTTTACGGCTGATATATCCACTGTTGTGGACTGGAATTATGGCTTTACCACTGCCATGAGCAGGTTTCTTCTCTGCTATCCTTTGTATATGAACCAGGTCCTAGGCTGGAGGGCAGCCGACTACATCAGAGAAAGCCATTTGTTCATTTTTCACAACTAGAAAGGAAGGATTTATTTTTGACTCAGTTTCAGAGGCCCTGTGGTGGTTTGGATGAGAATAATCTCATAGGCTCAAATATTTAAATACCTGATCCCCAGTTGGTAGTACTGTTTGGGTAGGTCTCGGGGTGTGGTCTTGCTAGAGGAAGTATGTCACAGGAAGTGGGTATTGTAGTTCCAAAGTTGTGTTCCAATGTTAATTCATGTTCTGACTCCCACTTATGGATATGGACTCTTAGCTTCTGATCTAGCATCTAGATACCTCTGCCTTGATACTTTCAGTTGCCATCATGGACTATAATCCTTTAGAACCATAAGCCCAAATAAACTCCTCTCTAAGTTGCTTTGGTTATGGTGTTAAAGCACAGACATGAAAAAATAACTAATGCAGTTCTTTTTGGTGGGTGGAGAAACAGAGAAAGGGGGAGATTCTTGTATGCAGCTGGGATTCTTTTACTCAGCTGTGATTTTTCTCTGCTTATCTCATGGAGATCTTCAGCACACCCACAGTTATGATAGGTCTTCTTTCTCTAATCAGTCCCCTTTAGAAATGCTCTCGTAGACACACCCAGATATTAGAATCACCAGTCTCATAGAAATTTCCAAATGCACTCAATATCAACATGGAGATCAGCCAACATGGTGTGTTTACAGAGCACAAAGTCCAGCACATGGGAAACACTAGGAGATGTTGGTTTTTGTGTGAGAATGGCAGTAGGTGTTTAGATCACCTAACAAGCTCGAAAGGAACCCCAACATGAGACTTACCTTATGAGTTTCCTTCCTCTCCTATATACCAGGTAAACTTCATGAAGCTAATGCCATATTAAAGGAAGACCATTAGCAACTAAAAATATTGGGAACAAGGCTTGATCTTCAGGGGGACAATTAAAGGTAGAGGCCCCCAGAGATGCAGAGATAAGGGTTCTCCATCCTAGAAAGGGCCATGGGAGTGCAGTAGGCTGATTGCTGCATGTTACCCACTCGGCTGAGTGGGATGGTGGCTCCAGCTCTGCTGACCTCTGAAGACACCCAAGGAGGAGTAACTGAGGATAGTGCTGAGAAGGACCTTGTAAGCTAGACCAGACGAAGTTCAACCCCCTTTCTCCTCAGACAGTCTCCTTTCAAATACACCATTAATGCCTGTAGTGTTTACAGTTAACACTTGAGTTTCTTTGGAGATTTAAAGATCACTTGGAAGTACCTGACCCAGCCCTGAGAAGTTTAAGAAAGCTACAAAAGTAGAAAGGAGAAGTAGAACACCAGAGTTATAGGACTACCTGGGATCCTCCCTACACCCCAGAAACTCATTAGAGCAACACTAGAGCTCAGAGGAAGAAAAAGGAAAGAACAAGAAGCATTGGACACTGGTCCTGCTATCCCTCATCCTCACTCCATCCATTCCACTCCAGTATCCTTTAAGTCCACCCTGCCTCTTTTTCAGCCTGGATGTTTCTTTGGCCATTTAAAACTCACTCCAGGCTTGCCAGACAAGACCAAACCATTATGACCTGAGCCAGCAGCTACTAAGCTATTGAGAATATTGAGTAGATGTAGAGTGTGCAGCCTGGGCACGAATAGCCTGAGCCTTGTCATCATCATTGTGTGGCATGGACAGCATCTGTTCCCCTTTTCCCTCTGCTTCATACCTGTAAGATGAGGAGAATGCAGAGTAGTAGAATTTTGTTTCTGGTTTAGGGGATGAGCCAGGGTCTTACTATGAGTGTAGGCAGGCCTTGAACCCATTATCCTTTTGCCTCATTCCTCCTCCGTGCTGAGAACATAGATGTAAGCCACCATGTCTGCCTTTGACTGGTAATTTTGTATCGAAGAAAATTTACAAGACACAGTAGTGGTACATGCCTCTAATCCCAGCACTGAGGAGGCAAAGGGATTAGAATTCAGGGCCAGAGGATGCTACACAGTGAAACTCGGGGAAAGGGTAGGAAATAGAGAGAGGAATGGATCGATTCTGAGAGATTAAGGTATCCTTGTAAGGAACATAAGGAATGCCTCTGGGGTCTTATAGGAAGATTGAGAAGGAACAAGAACACACAACCCAGAACACCCTAGTACCTTATTTTTCTCCAATCAGAACAGCTTTGCTTTTCTCTGCTCTCTATTTCAGAGATTACATATTTGAAAATTCCCAAACTTGTCATTTATGACATCAGTTAGAAATGAGATCTTAGAGGTATACTGTGACCTTACCCCACTCTGGAGGCACTGAACCTGTGACAAATATTTGCTTGTGGTCAATTGGATGTAGAAGTACTTGGAATGGGGCGAGGAGATCTGTACAAGGCCACTGTGAGCTATGATGAGATAGTGTGGGTAGAGGACTGAGGGCCCCATCTGTCACCTGCCATTGCTAGATACTGGGTGCCAATACTGGTGAGGAGGAGCTATTTTATGGATTGGGATTACATATTAGCAGTGAACGGTGTATGCTGGTGTTGCGTTAAATATTAAAAAGTGGCTTAACCATTTATCCTGCACTTTGCTGGCTCCTGTGGGGCCATCTGGCACTATGAGGATCTCTAACTTGGTGCTTCATGCTGCCTCTAAGAACTCAGGTGCAGTTCACTCTGCCACCCCTTTTGCTTCTGTCCCGGGTTGGTACAACTGCCCCAGCATGTTCCTTTCCTCCACCGTGTGGTACAATTATGACTCACAGTTATCTACCTCACCCCGGCTGCTCCTCTACCAGCTGAGAACTTAGCTCATATTCTCCACGGCTTGGTAAAAACATGACTCACATCTATTAACTTAACAAACAGGTTTACATGTTAAATTCTCAATCCACAAACCCTCTACACAATAAGCTTACAACCAATGGACAAAGATATAAATTGCCCATTTATATGAGACAAATAGACCCATAGAAATGCTTAGAAATAATAACAACAACTTCATCAAGCTAGAAATGCACTGAGAGGAACATACATGTTGGCTTCCTTTCTTTCCTCCGTCCATCTCTGCCTCCCGCCTCCTCTTCCGCTCCTCCAGTCTCTTTTCCCGCCTACCTCTCCACTGTCCAATCATGTATCGCTTTAACATAAACCTACATGCTGGCAGTGTTGTACAGTTTAAAACTGGTCCCATGCCATTATATGCACTGTTAATTACTGCAAATAAGACAAGAAGCACAATGCACTAAATGCTAGTGATTAAAGGAGACACCAAACCCATAGGACAAATCTCTGAAATCTCTTCCTATCAGGTAAAAAGTAAACTGTTTTTAAGATGACAGGGTAAAAAGAGAGGGTAGTGACTTCCAGGAAGATGGATACCATGCACAAATGTCCTGTTGTTGGGGACATCCAGGAAATTCAAAGGCTGTAAGAAGGGTTAATTTGGCTCTGCAAGGAAAGTAAGAATTCAGAAAGAGTTCACTGATTAAATAAGATCAATCTGTAAGATTCCAGGTCTTTTTTTTTTTTTTCTTTTCTTTTCTTTTCTCTGAAGGCCATGGGGTCAGAGAAAACAGAGTAGAAGGGAGGATCCTTTGGAGATGGTGTCTCCAGCAGGGTTGGAAACAGAGATAGGCAATGCAGCTCAGGGAAAACAGTACCAAGAGAGTATGTGGGCTCATTAGAGCAGTAGGTAGATGGAAGTCTCTCTGCATGAGAGGTGAAGTGAATGGATGGAGAAGTAGACAGATGGCAGGTAAGCAGAGGGAAGGGTTTGTGAATGGGTGCACATAAGATAATATGTTCATCAAGACATATGTGTAGATGGAATGATGGCTAGGAGGATGCACTGGGTGGGAAGGGATGATGAGGTGTGTGTGTGGTCGTGTGCATGTGTGTGTAGAGATGGGTGAGCCGGAAAATGGATGGACAGATGCATGGATGGAAACGTGAATGGATGAATGGTTAAATGTATCAGGACCAGAAAAAGAATTCAGTAGGTAGTAAAATAGGCAATTTAAAAAGAAATCTTCATTTTGGGCTCATGGTTTCAAAGGTTACTTGTGGGTCCAAACTGAGACAGAACACTGTGTTGGGGGCATCTGTTGGAGCATGGGATGGGAAAAGTAGCTGTTGGGTAGGTGGGAAGAGGGATGTAGGGAAGGGTGTATAGCTGGTTGAAAGAGGCTAGACAAAAGGTCAAGTGCATCTGAGATAAACAATGGATGGGAAGATGGGTGATTGGAGGACCAGGTGAACTTTGATGGATGGGTGGGTTGGAGCTGGGAACATGCTGAGTTGTGGAATTTCAGGCACACATACCAGGAAAGCTGCCGTAGAAAGAAAGGTCCCAGGCAGTGGTAAGATCAGAATGCCATGTCAGTTCATGTTCTGTGTCCACCTCCGAAGCACTGGATACAGTAGGTAGAGCTCAGGAACAGCCAGTCCACAGGACTCTGCCAACTTTCTGGAACAGGTGACGTGTACCCTCCAGTGACTGGACACTAAGTTATCTGGGAAACAGAGCCTGGCCCCAGACTTCTTGATGATCATCAAATGATACTGTAGGTTTGTCTCCTGAAGACATATATTAGGTCCCTAGGTGAATGGACGAGCTGTATTTGCTTTAAAAATTAATGTAACAAGAAAATACACAGGGCATATTTCATGATGTGTTCTATTCTAGAGTCATATTTTAATGCATGACACATTCTGGGCATTTCCTTGGCACTGCTTTTATTTAATGAACACATGTTATACAATTTTCCAAGCACTATCCCTCTGCAATTAAAATGCATTAACCATTTTGGCCAAATTACATTTCTAAAGGTAAAGCCCTCAGTGAGAAACAGAATTCAGGTATCCCCGAAGCAGAAAACAGACGGGAGTTATAAATGGGAAGACAGGCCTGTTAAGGCTGATTGCTCTGGTCACACGACTCTTCGGTACCTTGTGACCAATACTGCATGGTAAATGATTATCAGGCCCGGCTCTAAGGCGAAGTGTAGGGAGGCTGGGGCAAGGACCCCTGCTGTTTGCTTAGCAGCCTGAAATAAGCAAGCATTGAGAGGCTATTCATTTTGTGTCTGATCCCTGGATAGTCTGAGTAAAGGACTGTGGAACAGGAGAAAGAACACCAGACAACTTGAAAAGGAATGGGCTTCAGGGAGGCTTAGGCCCACTTCTCCATCACCCCAGCTCTACTCTGTAGTCATCGTAACGAGCACATAAGCACCCCAGAATCCACAAGTGCATATTTCACATTGAGAAAGGGATTCAGGTCACCTAGAGCAAGTGTTCCCAAATCGTGTTCCCTGAAACCCTACAAACTGCGGTGCACTGCCAACTTCAGTTAGTTTTTTTTTTTTTTTTTGTTGTTGTTGTTGTTGCTGTTCTCAGTTTTAATTAGATACTCTGTACTTACATTTGAAATGTTATCCCATTCCCCTGCCCCACTTCCATTCCCCCTCCCCCTCCATTATATTTTTAATAGATATATTTATGTTTGCATGATTATTTATCGTAGTGCTGGGATCAGGAGCCTCCATTTGGGGTAAGCATTGTACCATTGAACTACACACTGAGCCTTCCACTGGGCGATTCTAAGTAGGTGCTCTACCAGTGAGATGTATCAGTCTCTTACCAGTCTTCTGGTCGTTGTATTTTGGTTTAATGTAGTATTTAGTTTGAAAAAAAAATTTACCACTTAATTATATTTGGCCACTTATATGACCCAAATTACATAAAAAATGTGTGCACAAATTATAATTACAGTTTGAAAAAAAAACAATTCTACCACTTAAATATATTTGTCCACTAATATGACCCAAATTACATTAAAAATGTGTGCACAAATTATAATTACACACATATAAAACAAAATAGACAAAACTTAAAAATGTTGCACTTATCAATGCACTACGCTCTACTGAAAGAACTTGGAATAGCTTCTAGAAAATGCATGCTGCATGATAGGACACATTAAGAAAGAAACAGTGGAAGAAAAAGTGGAAATGAGTCTGAGAAAAGGTGCATGAGAGACTGATCTGGGTCCTATTCAGATCCATCTTCAGATATTCATATTCACTGAGCCTGGCTCCCTGAGGATCTAGGCGAGGTTCTTCACAGGTGAAGGCTGTGCATGGGGGAATCCAGCCCACTCTGCACAGTGGGCATCTGGGGAGAATGAGAGGGTTTAGCCATCCTCCCTCAAACACTGTATCTCACACTGCAGGCAGAGTGCCAAGAGACAGACAGACACACAGCTGAGTCCTAGTCTCCCCTCTTTGTGGCTCAGCCTCTGGCAGGAGACATGGGTGTCAGAAAGTAAACACACCCACGGCTGCCCACACACAGCCTAGAGGAAACTGAACTTGTGCTGGAGTTCCCGGGGAGTCTCTAACCTGTTACCCTAATGGAAGTCCTAGGAGTGGGAAGACGGGTGAGTGTGGGGCACAGAGGATGAAACTAGAATGAGACTGTATCCAGATGACAGTGGATACAGTGAGAAGCCGGGCAAGGGGGCAGTACAGTAGCAACGGCCAGCAGAGGGGAGAGATTTTTGGGGATATTCTTATGGGACCTTTGGGCTCAGCAGGGGAAGGTTGGTGCACTCTAGAGACCTGGAGTGTAAAAGGTGATCTGACAATAAGAAAGTCATTCCTGAAGGACTGGATGTGGCCAAGAAGAATGAGTGCACACAACTAGCCTCCTTGTGGGAATCTACTTTGATCCATGTAAAGGAAGGAGGGTTAGGTGAAGAACTGTCTTCTGGAGAGGGATCAGAAGAAGTTCCAGCCAGCTAGAGAGCCCAGAATTCACAGCGACCAGGAAACCACTGGCTATAACCCTCTACTGGCATCCCACAGCTGTGTAGTGTTAGGTGAGTCACTAATTCTAGGACTTGCCCATAAAAGGAAAAAGAAAATGGGTTCCGCTTACTAAGGTCACCGTGAGCAGGTCAAAGGAGAGATTTCTCACAAAGGGCAGAGTAAATTTCTAGGCACTAAGAATGGTTTGGGTGCCTATTAGCACTGCCTGGCTTCAAAGACTATCAAACCAAAGCCAGATTGGGTGTGGGATCTCTCCAGATGAGGGCTGGCCCCCACACAGAAGGGCAACCCCAGCATGCTCAGCAGCTGAGCTGGTGGGCCACTGCCCATAGCCACCTGGCTGTGAAGAAAGTGATCTATCTTTGAAATAGATAGGCTGGCAAAAGACCCATCGACTGAGTTGGCCATCCAAGAAAGTGTGTTCTATGAATGTGTGAAATGCCACAGTGAAGCCAGAGAAGCTTGGCCCAGTGATAGATTCCACCAATGAGAAAAGGGCTAAGGTGTGGTTTAATCGGGAGAACACCTGCCTAGAAGCCCCAGTGAGGGGCTGGGGTGTGGTTCACTGCTATTGCTTCTGCCTTGAATTCTTAGTCGGGAGCTGGACGTTGTTTGGTTTAGTGGTACAGCACTTGCCTAGAATGCCCTAGTGAGGAGCTATGTGTGGCTCAGAGGTGAAGCACTTGCTTAGAATCTGCCAGAGAGGGGTTGTGGGTATGGTTCAATGGTGGAATGTCCGCCTTGGATCTTCCAGTGAAGAGCTGCTGTGTGGCTTAGTGGTAGAGCCCTAGGTTCCAACCCCGACAATGCAGAAAATATTAAATGAAACCATTATTCTCTAAAACTAGCATGAAGCACCAAGAAAACAATGAAAATATGTTAGAATTTGGGAAGGTCTAGTCCCCAGGAGGTGGCACTATGGAGAGGTGACAGCACCCACCACCGTTGCTGGATTCATAGCTGGATGATTTGTTAGGAAGAGGACGATCATGGCCGGAGGAAGTCAGCCACTGAGGGTGTGGCACTGAAGGGTAGATTTCACCCAGCACCCTTCTTCCCTGCTCTTTGCTTCTAGCTGCTATGAGGTGAGAGGCAACTCCCCACCATGGTGCCCCTCTGCCATGATGTTCTGCCTCCCCACAGCCTCAGAGCCATGAGCCAGCGGACCACAGGCTGACACCTCCAAAAACACGAGCCAAGGAAATCCTTCCTCCTATGAGTTCGGGTATTTTTGTCACAGGAATAAAAAGTGACTCAAATACTCTAGAAGCAGCTAGTCTCTATCCATTGAGTAGGGCTGGGCAGGGAGGGTCTGGGGGAATGACCAAATCAGGAAGCCTCGTGAGCCTGGGTAGGATGAGTGAACAGGAAGCCACCAGCAAAGGACACAGGCCCACATCTCAACTACAGTCTATATCTCCAGGCCCCATGCAGTTTTTTGTTTGTTTGTTTGTTTGTTTTTGTTTTTGTTTTTCTCTAAAAGATATGTACTTCCTTTAAAACACAACAGCACTAGTTAGGTGCTTCTGAATTTTTGCCCCATTTGCCAGCCCGTATTAATTTTATAGCAGAAATGAATTCCACCCAAACAAACTCCCTTAGTGCTCAATTATTCCTCGCCGGCTCCCTTTGGATAAATATCCATGAAGAGGCTTTAATTAAAATGTCAAAAGGAGAGGCGGCTTTGCGTGGTGCCATCTTCCCACTCAGCAGCAAGCTGGAGCTCATGCCGAGTCCATCTGGGGAACTGAGAACTCAGCTTGCCAGGAGGGTCAGCCCCATGACAGGGACTGGGCCAGCACCTGCCCACCACACAGCTGAGCACAGACCTAGTAGGATCCAAGCCAGGCTCCTTCTGGCTTCTGAGCCAGAGCTGGCTGAGACTCTGTGGACTTGGACATTAACAAATGGCGGGGTGTGAGGGTGGATTATGACTGAGAAAGGGTATACAGGAAGACTTGCACAGAGGCAAGGGGGGTGGCTTGCAGCTCACCTGGGCCCAGGTTGGTGGTCATGAGATCAAGGACTTGGAGATTCCTGCTGAGAAGGGCAGTCAGACCCAAGCTCCTAATTTTCATGTTAGATTAGAATTTACTTTCTGTTGAAGACTCTAAGGACATGGATTTCCATCGCTCTACAAGCCAGACCCTACCCTCATGTGGCCACGTGCCCCACTTTGTCAATAGGTTCTGTGGAAAATGGTGTCTATGACCAGAGAGGCCGGAAGTGGGGGGGGTAAGAGATTGTGAGGAAGAACGAAGACCAGTCCCCTCAAGTGACAGACTGTCTTAGCAGCAGCCAAGGCTTCTGGATGAAACACGACATTGACCTTGGCCAGGATGCTGCCGATAGCCTCTTTCTTCTCCCATGGTGACAGAGGGCTTGATCTGCTGCTCTCTGAGAGACAAGAGATACAGCTGGAAAGGCAGGTTCTTCGGGCAGGTCTTAGAGCAGGAGGCCTCTCTCCAGCCTTGAATGGAGGTCCAGGGGCTAGGCTTTTGTTTCATCCACAGAGGCTGCAGAAGAAGAAAGCAATATAGTTGAATATGAGCGCTTAAGGACCCTCCCTAAGTTTTCTAGCTAAGAAATCTTTGTTCAAAGACAGGTTAGATCCGACAAAGTGCATAGCAGCTCTGAGTATGCTCAGTAGAAGGGGGGCAGGGAGCGGCTGCAAATCTACCCTCCAGGGGGTCCTCTTGAAATCACAGCCAGGTTCAAGGCTAGAATGACGTTGCCTAAGAGAGATGGGGCAGGACCAACCTTTGGACCAGCTCTGCCACTGCCTGCACTGTATGGGGCACAGTCTGCAGAGCTCTGCAGAGAGAGGCACACACAGTCAAAGCCTGCAGTTCCAGCCTGCAAAATGAGCTTCAGTCCACTCAGGAAACACGAGCCTGAATCCGCTTGCTGACCTAAAAATATCATAACTCTACTTAGACTTCTCAGGCCTGGGAAGGAAAAGAAAGAACAAGTGCAGTTCTGGAGCAACTCTGAAAAGGCCCGAGCCGAGTGCTGTACAGTCTTCCCCAGCCCTGCCGCAGCTCTCAGCCTGCAGAATCAGGAGATAGGCGGCTGGGCCGAGAGGTTCCCCAGTTCCATGAAGTCCAGGTGCTCCAGGCTCACGTGTGTTTACCAGTGTCACACCCACAAGGTTCCCTGGTAGTCAGACTGTGTCACTGTGACAAAATTGCCAATACAAACAGCTTAAAAGGAGGAAGTTCGATTTTGCTCCATTTCCAAGTCTTCTGCCCGTGGGTCTGTTGTTTGGGGTCTACAGTGAGGCACAGCATTATCACGGGAACACATGGTACTGTGAGATAATTCAGTTCATAATGAGCAGGAAGGGTGAGTAGAGGACACACTACTAGTGAGCTGGCCCCCTCCAACTGGGTCCTGCCTAAAAAGTTTCCAAGACCTCATAAAATGACACTGTTACCTGGGAATGAAGTTTTCATTCCATGTCAGGGGCACCTCAAATCACAACTGTAGACCACCATGTGAGCGCCTTTCACAGGACTGGATTCTACACAGAGAGCAGGGCATGGATCAAGAGAAAGCCCTGACACAGCCTCCTCCTTTTCCCTATCAAGATATTCAATGGCTTCAACAATTTCATGCACTTTTCTGAAAAGGCTTTAGAAATCTTTTGTTGCTGGAGAAACAGAAATGAGGAAATTTCCTAGACAAGGGCAGCTTAGATTGAGACCTGTGTGTGTGTGTGTGTGTGTGTGTGTGTGTGTGTGTGTGCATGTGTGCACCCACCCATGTTCATTGTATTCTTTCTGTCTTTTTTATTATTATATTTATTTAACATCTGCACCTCCCCACCATCCTCTGTTTCCCTACTTCCTTTTCCTCTCCATCTTCCTCCTTCTTTTCCCTTCATTTTCCTCCCCTTCCACAAATGTCCTGTCAGGTCTCATGGCAGACATGACATGGAACTTTTCAATCCTTCGTCTAAGTGTTGAGATTATCTGCCACCCCACCTGATTCTGCGTCTCTTTTAAATGGTTCCAGAGTATCTCCTGTCCTTCTCACCACCCAAATGATAAAAATTAATTTCTCAGCGGGTACCTTCATCTTGAGCCACAGACACTTTAGTTTCATTAAGAACTACTAAGGCAGCAGTGCTGGTTTGAGGTGAAGATGAATCAGCTGCTCTGATTCCCAGGGCTTTCCTCACCTCCCAGGCTGCCCGAGTCTCCAGCTTGACCATGACTAATATGCTTGTGTGCACTCCAACACAATTCCTGGTTCTCCTCTGAACGGGAGGAAATAGATGGAGAAGACGTTAGCATCCGATCAGTTCACCATTCCAGCCAGTCTGTTCAGCCTCCTGCCCTAGGAGTGTCAGAAGAGCCTAGTGAGCCCATTCCAGCCGACCTATCTAGTATCGTGTACTAGTACCTCACAAGGTTAAGCAGAGCTGCATTTGTCAGTGGACAGTTTTGGCTGCATCTGGAAGTCTGGGAGGTAGAGACTCAGGCCCCAGATGCAGAGTAGTCCTGTGTTAGACACCACAACAGGAAATCTCCCTCGAAGAACATGACTCCTTGGCCATTAAGATCTAGGCGTGTTTTAAAAATAAGGAGATGAGGAGACAGTTTGCCCATGTAGGAAAAGTTCCCTCTTGGGAGGGCATTCGCAAAATTAGTTCTTCAATTCTGTTCAGATAAGAATGTGCTCGTAAAAGTTTGTTCTTGGAGTTGGTTCTCTTTCTGCCTTTACATGGTTCCGGGAATTGAACTCGGGCCACCAGGCTTTCAAGCAAGCTTAGCCATTTTGCCAGCCTTAAAATGTTACTTGCATTTATTTATGTGGTACTGATCAAATCCAGGGCCCTGCCCGTTTAGGTAAGTGCTGTCCCTCTGAGATATCGTCCTAGATCCTGGTTTTTGTTTGTTGGAGACAAGACCTCATGTTGTAGCTCAGGTGGATCCTCCTGCCTGAACCTTCTGAGGATTAGAATTGTAGGTGTCCAGCATTCCTGCCTCACGTCGACGTTTTCTGAAACTTTTGCTTGATTGGCAGTGACTATTTGGGCTACTTTTGTATATGTATTGTATAGGGTGTTTTTTTGCCGTGTGACAGAGGACCTTAAAAACTCAGTGACTTTGGTGTGACAACATAGGAATTTACACAGCTCCGTGATCTCCCACTTGGTCTCCACTGGGCTCATCTAGGCAGTTGGCGCCAATTCACTTGGGTATTGATCAGTCTAGAGGGCCCCCAGCTAGGACATCCCTAACCCTCTTCCTTCAGCAGGGTGACTCAGGCTTAGACCATTCATCCCAAAAGTTCACAGCCCTCTGTAAACTTTTGTTTATCTCACCCCACGATATTGCACTGTCTACAAGAGGACAAGTGGGGGTTTCGAGGACACCATCACAGGTTTTGCATTCTGTAGACTGGGAAGGATTTTTGTGGCCATGTCTGTGGCCTGTTTCTATGATATTGCTTAATTGAATCTAGAGCCCAGTCTAGTGACACCAGCCACACACATACTCATTTTATGGCATATGCTACAAGACCCAGAGAGGCGAAGGGGGCTGTCTAGGGTCACAGAATCAATTATCAACAGGGATAGGCTTAGGAACCCCCACTGCTGCCACCAAGCAGATATCCAAATTGGAGACCCTACAGGCCTTGATTTCTACTTTCCATAGGCTACAACTTAGGCAGCTACCATGTGATCCTCCTGTCTCCAATGCTTCCACCTCTGGCTCAGCACAGAGTAGAAAGCTGCTTTTTCCATAATAGGTATTGAACTCAGGCCTCTGCGAATACTATGAACCACTGAGCCATGTATTTAACCTGGAAACTTTCACTCTTGAGAAAGTGAGACTGTAATAGTGACAGTTAAGGGGCTACTTGGAAGAAAGTTGAAATCTCTTTTCCTCTCCTGCGCCCACAGTTTCACCCAGCCAGCCACCCCCTGCCTGGCTCACATGTCCACTGGCTACTTCTCTGGCTGCTGCATATATTGACGGTTTGAAATTCTGTATTACAACTGCACCAGCTTTTAGACACCTCTCATGCTTGTTTCTGTCAGCTCTAGGGTTTGCGAGAATGTGAAGATCAGTATCTAGGTATTGGAAGGCTCACAGGATGTCTGGTCTCCAAAGCTCTATACACCCAAGAGGCACCACTATCCCCTTGTTCTATTCAGACAATTGTTTTCCGTGTGGCCAAGAGCCTTTGAATCCCACCCAGACCCCTACCCATCCATCAGCTCAACCATCACCACATCTGTCTTCCTGGTAGTATGTGACAGAGAGGTACAAAGACGGTAATAGTGACAGTCCAGGGGATACTTGGAAGAGTTTAAATCTGCAGTCTTTGGAGCCATCGATGTACTGTGATTCTCTCTGTTGGTGATGACCAGAGGCAGAGTGAGCAGATCCTGGGTGGGCAGGATGGAAACTGTCTGGGGAAATAAGATCTGAAGGCCAGTGTGTCTGGACCGGGTCCTTTCCTGTATTTGTTAACTGGGGTTAGGGCTGTGCACAGAAATAGACGCTCTGGAGGGACCAGACACGGAAAGCCTGCTTTCTCCTCTCTCCATACTGTGAGCCATTACCTGTTTGTGTATGGAGCCAACTGGAGCCATGGAGACTCTGACTGGAATCTGCTCAGCTCCTCGCATGGGGAGGATGACATACAAAGTTGCGGGCAGAGGGAGATGGACTAGTGAGTAGGGGAAATGCTTTAGACAAAAGAATACCTGCAGGACCCAATTGTACCATGCCTGGGTGTGCACCTGGTGGTCAGCTTACCACATCCACATATCCACGTTGGCTACCACAGTAGCCACAACCACCAAGATACAGAATCAGCCCAAGTGCTCCGGAGATGACTGGGTAAAGAAAATGGCATTGTATATACAAATTTATTCAGGTGGAATTATGATACTTTTAGGAAATTAGATGGAACTGGCACCACTGTGTTAAGCAAAATAAGCCAGATTTAAAAAAACAAAACAAAACAAAAAAAAAAACAAGTATTATGTCTTTCTAGATTTTTGAATCCCCAACCCTGAGTGCATGCATGTGTGTGTGTGTGTGTGTGTGTGTGTGTGTGTGTGTGTGTGTGCATGCGCGTGTGTATATTTTAAAGAAGACCAGGAGTAGTGGAGACTAGGGTGGGATGGAATATTGGGGCTGTCTCAAAGCACAGTCTGATGAAGAACATGTATGGAGAAGTTAGGGTGAAAACTACAATTTCAGATGCTAATTAAATAAGTGAATGTCAGCATCATCTCCTTCTCTTCCACCCCCTCTTCCTCCTCCTAGCTATAATTCAAGGCTCAGAGGACCAGGATGCCTGCTGAGATCATGTCTTCTCTATATAACAAGGAATTGTACCTAAACACGACCTGCACAATGGCAACACCAGCTGACATACTGACAGACAGGGAAAACTCATAAAGTCTCACCCGTAGGTAAAGAGCTATAGTCAGTTTATGATGAGAAACCACTCTTCTCCTACGATGAGCTCTTTAATACCTATCCATTCCTACATGTTCAACCCTAAACACACACCCATATGAGCAACACAGAATCAGCAGGACACACACACACACACACACACACACACACTCCACATTCACAAGTGGATAGTAATAGTTAAGAAAGGCATGAATTTGAGGTAGCTGGTTGGGTTACCTTGGAGGAGTTGAAAGGGAATAAGGGAAGGGTGGAAATGTTTTAAATGTAATTTTCATATATTAATTTCCCCCAAAATTTTAATACCAGGAACTAAAAAGAAAGAAAAATATTGACAGTACTTTTAAACACTAAGATTGACAGTACTACACATTCAGACCCAGCCTTGTTGAGGAAGCCCTTCCTCTAACCTCATAGAGACAAGGGGGGCCAGCTGCCTAGGCAGCAGCTAAAGCAGGCAGCTCTGTGAAGTCTCTACACTATCTATGTACCTGGTGTTGTCCAGTGGTAGAACCTCCCACACTCCTCCTTGATGCGGGGTTGCAGCTCAGACTGCTGGAAGTCCAGGGGAATTGTGTAGGATAGCAGCCAGTAATTGTGTCTCCCAGCATCCCAACCAGCAGTCTCCAGCACAAAGGCAGAAGAGCAGAGAATCCCAGGAGAAGCAGCACATTTTGCAGCTTAGGAGTCAGGGACTCTGTAGGGGGCTTTCCCTGGCTGCCGAGGGAGGATGTTATAACAACTGGACCCCTTGAGAACAGGTGAGGAGCCGAGCAGTGGCCCAGAGGAGAAATGATGAAGATGTGCGTGGAGTTATTACACAACCTAGATATTAGTCGACATGGGGCCATATTTGTAGGATCTTGAGTATTAACCCATTCCAGGCTATGAGGGAGAAGCTTGGCGGCATGGTTATGGAAGGAAGCCTCACGTCCAGAAACATCAAACCATTCAAGGCAGGACTTGTGTGGATGCTGAACTGGGCCATTTAGGCAAGGAGGTTGGAGAGGAGACAAGGAGGCTGCAACTGTGTGTGCCCGTGGCATCTTCACGGAGGAAGTAGGGAGGTGAGCCTTTGTGTCAGGGATATTTTGAACAATTGTGCTGGGGAAGCAGGCTCTCTTTAGTAAAATAAAGCTGTGTGACTTGGTCTTTTGAACTACAGTTTAGCGCATCTGCCACGGGGCAAAGGCACTTCTGTCTGACTATAAGGGGTTCCAGATTTTACACTGGAACATCCCTGGCAGCCTCTAGCTGGCTGCTGGGTTTTCAGAAGCCCAGGAAAGCCTCCCTCTGTCCTGGACTGCCTCAGGCCCTCCAGGTTTTCATGATTCAGGTTGACTGTTTGCTTTTTCTTCACCTGCAGGTACCGGCCCAGGCTACAGTGCAGACCCTCTGCTGTCTCTGCTCTTGTTAGCACTACATAAGTTCCTGCACCCACTTCTGGGGCACTGACAGCCGGCAAACCTCAGCAGGCACCCTGGGAGGACACCTTGACACATGGACACAGGGACTGAGGGAAGCATGAAGAAGTCCATGCAAAAAAATAAAATAAAATAAATAAAAATAAATAAATCATATTTTTGGGGGAAGTAACACAGATCTAGAAGACTTAAAGTAATGCATCAAGTTTCCAAATAGGATGGGGTGCAGGCCGTGCGGTGTGCATGGGGTGCCAAGTTCTTCACGGCAATGTATTTTTCTTTCTTCCACATCTCCTCTGAATCTTCATTTTGCACGAACTGTTGAGCGGGCACCTTGAGGATAGTATGTAAAAAATGTTGGGTCAAAGCCTTTCTGACAAAGTAAAATATTTTTAGGAGATTATTGTGCTTAGCAAAAAAAATTTTTTTTAATTTACATTTTCTTTGGGGAATTTTCTTTTCCTTTTTTTTTATTAAATTATTTCTTTGAAGACATTTTGATTAAAAAGAAACATCATAGTTAAAATTCACTGTCAATAATATTTATTTTTAAATAAAAATCGGAAACAAGGATATACAGTTGTTTATAAACTGTATTGTATATTGCTGAATGAGAGTTGAATTAAAAAGAGAACCTTTTAAGTACACTTTCTACAGCCATGTATGACTGACTGTCAAGCTTCAGGGCCTGCTGCAGCCAGTCACTGTCACCTCCTTTTCTCAGACAGCATCTGATGGGGCCTCTGGGCATGGAAGGCAGCTCAGGGTACCTGGCTGGGCCACCTAGAGCCGACAAGAGTACCTTCCCAGCCTGTCAAGGCACAGTGGGCTTCCTAGAGGTAAGAATGAATAAATATGTCGAGAGTCAGAGCTACTACTGTCGGAGTCAAGAGCCAGCCTTCCCTTCCAGTCTTCAGTAGATCTGCCGTGCACTTATCAGCTGTGAGCTCATAGACCACCCTGTACTGGTCCCAGTACTTTCCTACCTTGTACCTACAGAGGGCTTCTAGCCTCTAAAATATGACTCAGAGATAGGTTACACGTCTCCGAGATAATAATAGGCCCTGGTAGCTAGTTATTCTTCATTTCATGACAACTCCATTTAATACCCAGACTTGTGGTTTGTTTAAAATATAGCCAGGCTTTTATAACTCTTGTTTATTGGGGGGGTGTTTTAGTTATGGATTGGTTTATTTGAATGCCATGGTTTTCTTTAATGAGATCGAATGCAATAACCTAGGCTCCCCTGAAATTCCTACATAGCACTGGGCACTCCCGAGTTTATAAGCCTCCTCTGCCCTCTCGGGCTCCTAAGTTACGTGAGTGTAAGTGTGAGGCACTGTGGCTTAACCTATGTTTCAAATATGTATGGTTGTCAGCATTGCTCACCAAACGCTTCCTTTCTCCTCTGACTACACACGTGTTGTGAATACACTTTCTCTCATCGAATGGCAGATTGGCTCACAGCACTCACTGGAAGAACAGGTTAATTAAAGACACTTGACTGCTCACACAAGGCTCTCTGAACCACTATCCTCCAGTATGGCAACAAGAAGGTTTAAGATAGCAAGCGTCTTCTGCTTCCCCCTTCCCTCAGCTACAGGACACGAATGGCTGACAAGAAGGACTGATTGACACCATCCTTGAAGAGGAATGAACCTTACTTATCTCGATCCAGTGATTTTTGAGGGACTGCTTGTTACTATAGCACAACCTTGCCTATCCTGACTAGTTCAGTATTTAGATGATCAATTGCTTACCTAAGGGAAAACAAAACAAAACGAAACACAAATCTTATGTTCGGAAAAATCCCACATGTGCAAAGACCCTGGTGCCCTTGGGTGTGCATGAAAAAATCCTTAGGACCACAGTTTCTGTTGAATTCATAAGGCTATTCCACGTTTTATTTCTACTGATCAGTACCAATTGAGCTGTAAATTTAATCATTTTTTTTTCCTGGTGGATAGTGATTCTGTACAGAAAGGTCATCTGTTTTTATAGTGAGCTTGACATTGCCCTGGGCTAATACCACTGTATATCTTAGTACTCTGTGCAAAAGGCACGTCTCAGATGCCAGGTTGAAAGGGGGCATGTGTTCGAGAAAGGCTGATATGCCAGGTGGCCAGTGCAGGGGCTACCGTGCTGAAAACCTGTGCTCATCAACAAACCCAGATCCTGCTGCACAGATGAAGGAGGCCAGGGGCCCGTTGAGGTCCTCACTCTTGTGTAATAGGAATGAGAAAGACAGACAGGTGACCTGTAGAGACTCTGCTGGATCTCAGGTGGGTGTGATGGTGCACGTACTTTAATCCCACTGCTCAAGAGACAGAGGAAGGATGATCTCTGTGGGTTCAAGACCAGCTTAGTCTGTCTGCATAGAGAATATCAAGCCACCCAGAACCACATAGTAAGACCCTGCTTCAAACAAAACAAAAAACCAACCAACCAACCAACCCAACTAACAAAAATCCAAACAAACCCATAACACTAAAATTGGCACCTGGAACCTGAAACACAGAGGGACAAGTATTTCATCTCCTTGCATGGAGGACAGACTGGACACTTGGCCAAGGATTTTGTGAGCAAACAGGAGCTATTGTCAGGTGTTCCAAGTACTCAATAACAAGAATTTTAAGGAAATGAATGTCCAACCCCTTGACACATGCTCTACTCCAACAACAGGACAAATGGGGCTCACACAGCAGCTCTGAACCGAGCAGGAAGCAAGAGTAAAGCCCCTGGATAAGGGCCCTGTGCATTGGTTATTAACATCCCTGCTGGTGACTGTGAACACAAAGGGAGAAGTGTGCACCTGCAGATTCACAATGCAGACTGTGGGCTGTGTCGTCCTTGCAGCTCTCCAGGGAGACAGAAGTACAGCCTGTACTGAAACGGACATTCTGCACACACACACCTGGAAAGGCGAGCATCTACCCAAACTGGAAAACCAGAACACTCACTGCCCAAACGCCCTCTCCTTTTCATGTTTGATTTTTAGAGAAAGACAGACATGAATAGTGTCCAAGGATAAGAGGACATTTGTATGCAACAACCACACATTGGGTTGTGGCGTGCTGTGGTTCCAGTCTGTAAGCAGCACCCAATCTGCTTATAGGACTGGAGCTCTGTAGGTCAGTGTGGCACTTACTTCACAATGAGAGCTGGAGAAAGAATGAGAGCCACAGGATAATCCACCGAGTGAAAGAAAACAGGGGAATAGGAGGTCTCCATGCCTCAGACCTAGGGGAAGCCCTGAGTTCTGCAGCCCTGATAAAGACGGCATGCTGGTATCTCCTAGGCACCAACTTACTCACATTCTTAGGCAGTAATCAGTCTTTAATAGCATATCCTTGACGGGGACAGACAGAAATTCTTGGAATTCTGCAAGGTGTGATATGATCCAATACAGTAACATGCTGAGATCTAATCTTCTTTTTTTTTATGTTTTTTTAAACAACTTTATTTTACAAAACAAAGATAAATGTACAGATTTTAAACATTTTTTGCTTAAAATTATACATTTTTTGTCAGTACTCTTTTTCAGATTTTAACATAATTTTTATATAAAACTATATGAATATATTTTTTAGTCAGTACTTGATTTTTTTCAAGGTTTGGTTGTATGCCTTGAAAACTTAATAGTTACAATGAGCTAAAGTACATGTAAAGCAAAATGTAACATGGAAATAGTTAAAGTTTTCTTGTTTTGTAAATTTTTTTTGTTTTGTTTTGTTTTCTTTATTTCTTGGACTTCATACAGTCTGTGAGTTGTTTCTGGGGGAGTGCAAGCCTCTGGGGTAAGCATCCCACTATCAGTGACTGCATATTAAGTCTGTTCTTTTGTGACAGGGTTATCTCACTCAGGATGATATTCTCTAGATGCAGCCATTTTCTTAAGAATTTGGTTAAGTCATTGTTTCTGGTGGCTGAGTAGTATTCCATTGTGTATATGTACCACAATTTTTGTATCCATTCATCTTCTGAAGGACATCTGGGTTCCTTCCAGCTTCTGGCTATTATAAATAGAGCCGCTATGAACATTGTGGTGCATATATCTTTGTTGTGTATTAAAGTGTCTCTGGGGTATATGCCCAGAAGTGGAATAGCTGGGTCTTCAGGTAGTACTATATCCAATTTTCTGAGGTATCGCCAGACAGATTTCCAGAGTGGTTGTATTAGCTTGCAACCCCACCAACAGTGGAGAAGTGTTCCTCTTTCTCCGCAACCTCGCCAGCATCTGCTGTCATCTGAGTTTTGGATCTTGGCCAATCTGACTGGTGTAAGGTGTAATCTCAGGGTTGTTTTGATTTGCATTTCCCTGATGGCTAAGGATGTGGAGCACTTCCTCAGATGTTTCTCGGCCATTTGGTGTTCCTCAACTGACAACTTTGTGTTTAGCTCTGTACCCCATTTTTAAATAGGGTTATTTGATTCTCTGGTGTCTAGCTTTTTGAGTTCCTTGTACACCTTGGATATTAGGCCTCTATCTGATGTGGTGTTGGTAAAGATCTTTTCCCATTCTGTTGGTTGCCGTTTTGTTTTCTTGACGATGTCCTTAGCCTTACAGAAACTTTGCAGTCTCATTAAGTCCCATTTGTTAATCTTTGACCTTAGAGCTTGAGCCATTGGTGTTTTGTTCAGGAAATTTTCTCCTGTGCCTATGTGTTCTAAGGTTTTCACTACTTTCTCATCTAATAGTTTCAGTGTATCTGGTTTAATGTGGAGATCTTTGATCCACTTACACTTGAGCTTTGTACAAGGAGATAAGAATGGGTCTATTTTCATTCTTTTGCGTGCTGAGTGCCAGTTGGACCAGCACCATTTGTTGAATAGGCTGTCCTTTTTCCATTGAATGTTTATGGCTCCTTTGTCAAAAATCAGGTGACCATATACATGAGGGCTCATTTCTGGATCTCCTATTCTATTCCATTGATCCACATGCCTATTTCTGTACCAGTACCATGCAGTTTTCAGCTGAGATCTAATCTTACTCTAAGTTCATGCTCCTAGTGACAGCTCTGACCCAGAACGACACAGGGTCTGCCTGATCCACCAAAGGTGGGCCTTGGTTTGAGTACAATGAGCAGGGACACTTGGGGCTGCTGTGCTCAGGGGCTGAGGGGGTTCTGATGCTTCTGGATGAGGGCCAACCCCCATGGTTTTACTAGGAGCCCTCTGAATAGCTTATTTATTGACAATGGGAGCTCCCATTCCACCAGCATTTTTGAGGTTACAAACTCTGCTTTTCCTGGACAAGACATGGCAAGAGGTTCTGCATATCTACATAGTTCATTCAAGTATCTGCACTCTGCTCATATACATACAGGGAAACTCCAGACAGCCTGGATGTTCAGACTTTGGATGCTACTCAAGGATACCTGCCGTCATCAGCCAAGAACCAGAGCAATCCACGAAGCATGAGAGAATGAACGCCTTTTCCCTTATCGTTAGAACCTTTATGAGAGAGATACCCCGTTTTGCTGCTGCAAAAACAATGGGAAACAAAGTATTGAAACACTGGTAGTAGTGAACTTTTTAAAGCTGCAGAGTCCCACTGGCACCAAAACCATACTTCAGGTCAAAGAAAACATGACTAGTCTACCAGCAACTATTGAAGAACATGCAAACAAACCAACAAAGTTCAGAGAGTTCGATGTTACCTGTGCTCATTAGTTTCAAAGGATTGGATTAAAAAAAAAAAGTAAAATAAAATAAACAAAACTCCTAGCAGCAAATGCAAATGGCATTCAGGAGATTGAGGCAGGGGATTTAAATTTTTAGGTCAGGCTAAGCTACATAGTAAGGCTCTGCCTGTATCAGAAACATAAAAAAGAAAAGAAAGAATTTTGGAGTTAGTAGGGATTGCTTGTGAGGGGATAGTTCTGTTGTTGCTGTTGATAATGATGATATTGTTTGTTGTTTTGGGGGAAAACCTAGGCTGGCCTCAAACTTGAAATGATCCTTCTGCCTCAGGGTCCTGAGTACTGGGATTGTAAGTATAAGTCTACATGCCCAGCTAGAAGAGAGTTTTGACTACATGAGATCTAATAGTGCTTGTGTTTTCCAAAGTCATGACAAAGAAAGTTAAGAGTAGCCGGGAGCTGTGGAGCAGGCTTGTAATCTCATGACTTCAGAGGCAGAGACATGATCAGCATCCATTCCTGACCAACCTGGTCTACCTTGAGAATTTCTTGCTAGCTGAAGCTACACTGTGATGTGCTGTCTCAAAATACCTAATTGTTTTTAAAACTCAGAAGAGATTTGTAAACATCTCCATCAAAAACTGGGATTAAGGAGGCATAAAGAATTCCAAGAAATTAGTAAGGATATAAAGGAGGGTCAGGGCACTGAAGTGACCCAGTAAGTATCTATATTTGCCACCAAACTCAATAGCCAGGGTTCAGTCCTCGGGACCCACATGGTAAAAGGAGAAAATGTTCTCCTGAAAGTTGTCCTCTTCTACTGTACTAACATAAAACACACACACACACACACACACACACACACACACACACACCACATTCTTAGTCAGAAATATTAAAGAAAACAATGGGAAAATAGATAAAAATACATGAACATTGTCACGTGCTTTTACATGTCATGGAAGTAAAACCATGGCCAGTGAACATATAAAGGTACTCAGTCTGAAAAGTGATTTTAAAAAGCCCAAACCACAATGGCTTTGCTCATTTATTTACCTAAATTTTAAAATTGTAATAGCACCAATTATTAGAGTGCACATGGATCCACAAAATGATTCAAGGATCAATTGTGGCATGACTTAGTACAATCATAACAGAGAGTACTTGGATGCAGATTGCTAAAATTGAATATTTAAATACATGCTGACCTAAAGATTCCATATCTGAGGTCAAACTTTGAGTATGTACGCCAGAATTTTGTACAGCTTTCTTGATATCATCTGGAAACAAGGCCTGTAAGCAGGACAGTGAACAGATGTTGGAGAATATTCTCATGATGGAATATCACATGAGCCAGAGTGAATGAGCCACAAACAACATGGTTCCAAACAGTAAGCCTAGGCATCTGTTAACACGAAAGAAAGGAAAAGCCCCCAATACTGTGTATAGGGCAATGCTCCTAGAAAAGAAGTCAAAACGGAGCCAAAGCCAATAGACACCTGACACATGATGGATGGAAGGAAGGATAAGATTGATGGATATACAGATGATACATACACACACATACATGCATATTAAATAATGATAGATATATAATTGATAGTAGATAGATAGATAATTGATCAATAAGCCAGATATAGAGATGATAGATACATAAAGCATAAAAAATAGGTACTTAGAGATGGGTGGATAGGTATATGATTGATGTGTGTGTGAGAGAGATGAAGGATCATAGAGAAAGACACAGATAAAGAGAAGGGTGACGGGCTGGCTCTATAGCTCAGTGGATAAAGGTGTGTGCCACCAGGCCCGATGACCAGAGTTTCATGGTAGAAGGAAAAAAGAAAAACCAACAACTCCCAAAAGTTGTCCTTTGATCTTCAAATGTGTGCCATAAATAAACACACACACACACAAATAAACAAATTAAATATAATAAAAATATTTTTCAAGACAACGTGTGATTAAGACAAGACTGTCTCACTAAGCAAGTGGAGTTAACAGCCACCGGGCCCTGAGAGACTCAGGGTAATGAAGAACCCAGGGGCG
The DNA here is from genome assembly GCF_963924665.1 of Micromys minutus. Taxonomy (NCBI): domain Eukaryota; kingdom Metazoa; phylum Chordata; class Mammalia; order Rodentia; family Muridae; genus Micromys; species Micromys minutus. The sequence continues at coordinate 7,666,646 of NC_137967.1, read as the reverse complement.
GATAGAGGTGAGAATCAAGACCTTGGTTTTTAGGGTGAGAGGTGGGTACTTAACTGAATTATCAAAAATTACCAAGTGGATGAATAAGATCACAGAACAACAGCAGCAGCAGCAGACCATAACCATGACAGCCAGTAATCCATCTTGTCTCTACAGACGGATGTAAAATAAATAAAGAAGGAAGTGCCTTCTGTGCCGCCCCACACACAGTAATAAGTCTGCAGGACCAAGACAAATTCACCTCCAATTCCATCTTCCACCTATACCTGTAAACTGGACATTCTCACTCCACGTCCGGCTCACGGAACAATTTGGCCTGCACCAGGGAGTTTTATAACTGTCTTACCATACATAGCACTCTCACATAAGAACCCAACTTTCTTGACTCACAAAGATACATGGTCTTAGCGGTTTGACCAGCTGCCCGTCTCACCTTTCCCTGCACAGTTCTTGCTACCTGTACTCTCTGGAAGTATTCCAGGGCAAGAGAAGGGGCAGCCTTATCAGAATACTCCTCCAAGTGGGGAGCTAAAGGTTTAAGTTAGTGCCCGGTCTGAACCAGATTATTAATCAAAATATGTGTCTTGTTTATCATTAAGATGACACTGACAAAGTTAATCTGGAGGACAGGTGACCTAGGTTTCCTTGTTCATTGAAAATGTTGACTTAATTTTTTTACCCCTGAAAAATTACAGTATACAATTTTTCCTGTTTGGCTTTGGGGAAAATATATGTCTGCAGTGAGCATGCTTACAACATAATCTGCAAATGTACGACGCTGGTGGACTTACTGTGTGCAGCCCAACAGATTCCTGTTCTCTAAATTCCAAAAGACAAGCAGTGACTGTCCAAGCTGTTGTGGCTTCCCCGGCCCTCAGCTTCTCCTACCGCCACCTCCTGAAGCTTCTCCAAGCCCCGAGCTAATGAATTGGTGCTTTTAGCCATCAAACTCTACACTCAGGTTTCAGAATGCTAATTCCCATTAAATGGGATGCCAATTTTCCAAGTAAGTCTCTCCTTTATCAGCAAAATCTGATTCCACCAGACTGATTGATTGTGCTTTGAACTGTCAACACTATTCCGACTAGGGGGTGTAGATGGAGAGTTGGCGGTGGGGCAGGGTGGCACGTTGGGGCACTCCTGGGCTGGGGAAGAGAGTACATATGCACAAATAATTTATTCAAATCAATATAGCAAGGGTTTCAGGCTGAGAGGTATTCAATTATGCTGTTCAGAAAGAAGATGCCTGATCTTCAGTTGGTCTACTCCACGCTGCAAATAATAGGGTACTTTTAATTTGTGCAGCAGGGATGTTAATCTTTCACCATGTAATCCAGTCCTTGGGGAGTGCCATAAATATGTAGCACTACATGCACTGAAACTCCCCGAGGAGGCTCTCAATCAACCAGCCTGCTTTTTCCCCTGGGCTCTTCCTGTCAGTCTCTCAAGACACAGTTTGGAAATACATAATTGGCTAATAAGTGATAACTGGTGGGTGTATGCATGGCCTGGCAGGTGCTTGGGTAGATTGATGAATCAATCACGTGGTGACTGGAGAGCCTAGCTGGCTGGCCCCACAAATGCGTCAGTGGATGGTGGGTGGACGGGTAGATGGATGGATAGGTAGCTAGTTGGGGTGAGTGATTGGATTAATGCGTGGGGGCTGGTGAGTAGGGATGGATGGGTAGGTAAGTGGGTAGGTAAATGGAAGAAGAGACAGTGAAGTAGAAACAAGGGTTGTTTGGAAAGTCAGTTGCTTTGGATGGTGATTTGCTGGGGGCAAGTTGAAGGAGTGTTCTCCTGAAGCGGACATGGGGGAAGGGCTAAGACAGGCTCATGAAGGAATGGTTGGCTGAAGCAGACACAGGAGAAAGGATGTTCTGCTAAAGCAAACAGGTAAAAGCATGTATGACGAGTGCTTCACTTAATGGCCACATGTATGGGCCTGCCTTACAGTGCATAGTTGAGTTCCATCTGTCAGGACTCCGCAGAGAGAAACATACCCAAAAGACTTCTGCTGGTGTGCTATGGTTTCTTGCTGCTTCCTCGGACCAGCTGATTGGAAGAGTGATGGCAGCTGAGACAGACTCACAGGCTGAGACAAGCCACAAGGTGAGATAAGATGCGTGGAGGACGTGTGATGTTCGGAGGGACAGAGATGGAGGCTGAGGTTGGCTTGCTCACATAGCTAAATGATTCTTAGTCTAAGATCTTCGCTGGTGTTCACTCTGTCTAGAAAGACACAGAGCAGAGAACTTCTGACATCCCTGCTGGTGTGAATCCTTTCTTCCTGGATGCTCCTGCTAGGTCTTACCACCTGTGCTATCCTGACACTACCGAACTGGGCTGTTGGTGTATCGTTGAAGTGATTGTGAATGGATTGAGCTGCCCGCTGCTAATCTGTGAACTGAAGTGCTGATTTCTAGAGAACTTTTCTAAACGGGATAACTTCCCCCATATCCTTTCTTTTACATTACCTCTGGTGGGTGGTGGGCTACAAGGGAGGTTAAAGCATTTTGGAATCATCTTTAAAAGTAGCCATTAAAGAATTAATGTTACAAGAACAGAGATGGAGAAAGAAAATTTCAGACTGTGAGACAACCTCAACACTCCCCAACCCTTGCAAATAGTTAATGATCTCTAGGTTTTATTGGAACCAATAGTACAAATCTATGGAATAATTGATTGTCATCTCAAAGGGTTAACTTCACGGTTCCTCTTAATAGCAATCTTCCACAACAGGTTTTAAATAAGGCCTGAATCCCGAAAGAGAACCATGTACACAGACAGACAGACAGACACGCACACACGCACACAAATAAAGATTTGCAAGTCTGTATATCAAGGTGTTAAGATTTATTTTGTCTTAGACTGGAGTGTTGGTTAATGGTAGAACAGGTACCTAATATACACAATTCTCTGGCTTCCAACCCCAGCACATCAAAGAAAACTAAAAAGTTACGTTTTGCAGATAGATGGGATCATATGCTTGGTTGAGGTTCACCTATTCTGTAAAAAAAAAAAAAAAAAAAAAAAAAAAAAAAAAAAAAAAGATTTGTAATAAGATCAACACAATAAAATTAATTTAAAACATTTTCACATTCCCCAAATATAATATGTAAAGATATCCCTCTCCACCTGCTGTCAGAAGCATTTTTACTCCATGGAAGGAACTTTCTAGAAATAGTACTTTCAATTTCCTCCTGGATGGTCCAGTGTGGCAACAGGCAGATTTTGTAAGTGGGAAGTCTGAGGCATTATCTGCAATGGGTGATCATTTACCATACTGCATATTAAAAATCTTTCCCAAGAATGACAGGGATAGCAGCCATGAGGGGTGTGGGCATACAAGGCCATTGATAGCCCGGACAAGGCGACATGCATTCACCTATCACTCAGATTACGACTTCCTGAACAGGAAACATTGTTGACTATGAGCCAAGCCTCCTCACTCAACCCCACAATGGAAGAAGCTGGGGAATCTATGAAGAAGAGAAACAAACACAGTTAGCTAGAATTCAAGTTGAACCCCAACAAACAGTTAATAAGTTTAGAATGGAATTCAGGAGAATTCATTTATTGTGTCCTATGGGAGGAGGGATAGCTGTGCTATCCAGAGACTGAGAAAAAGTGTTGTTTGAGATGATAAGCCACCGCAAGCCACCTTCCTCTCCCTGTTTAGAGAGTTCTGTTAGACATACAGGCAGCCAGCTTTTCCTACAAGCAAAGCTGCTGTCACTTGGGCAAAACCCAATGCTTTTTCACAAGTGTTTGTCACCAGAAGTAGAAGCCTTATGGATTGCTTTCTGAGGTGTCTTGAAATATGGAAACAAAGCCCAGAAAATCTTGGGTTGTCTGAGCCAACGGCAGACTGTGTAGGAATCTCAGAACCAGAACCAGAACACGAATAAACTGCTGGATAAGAGAGAAATGAGACTGGCAGCATATGTCCAATTGAGTCAGCCAAGAGAGGTGTGTGCAGCATCCTGGGAGAGACAGTGTCATGTGAACCACAGGGTAACTGCCATGGCAGAGACAGATGTGTGGGTAAGGAGGGCATGCCACAGATCAGAAGCAACAAGAAAAAAATTGAAATAGATGTCAGTTCTTCTCCCTGCCGCAGCCAGGCTGCTCTGTGCACAGGCACCCACAGGAAACAGCAGAACAAGGCTGCTGTGGGGAGATGCTACAAAGAACTGCAGCAATCCAGGTCTCAGTCTTTGTTGATTGTGTGGAAAACGAGAATGAGTCAAGTAAATGAGATATTTGCTATTTCCTTTTTAAATTTTATGAGTCAGGGACAAGGAAAACGATCTATCAAGTAGGAAGTATTTTCAGCAATTGGCTTTTCTTTATTAAGCGGATGCATGGCGACTGAATGCTACAGTAACAGTTGGTACAGACTGGAAACCAGAGAATAAAATTCATAAAACCATGGAACAAGTCAGGAGACCCGGTCCTGCCTTGTTTCTAAGCTGTCTATCCAATGCATCATTCTTTTAAATAAAAGGTAAGGCTAGGTGTGGTGGTAAATGCCTCTAGTTTCAGCATTCAGGAGTCTGAGACAGAAGGATTGTTATGAGTTCACAAATAGCATGAGCTACATACACATAGCATGACCATGTCTCCGAAAATTTAAAAAAAAAAAAAAAAATTCAAAAGAGAATTTCAGATGGAAAGGTCATGTGCAAAAGACCTTGTGATAAAGTCTGACCCCTTCAGGCCATCCACAAATTTTTTGTCATCTACATGACCCCGTGGTAGGTAGAGACTGGTCCTTGAGATGTGCTCCAACTGTACCAGATGCTTCTTGTACCATGTATGACTTTCTCTCAGGCATCTGTGACTGCAGTCTTGTTGGGATGAAAGCCTCTAGAGCACGGAGCAAAGCTCCTGTACAAAAGAAAGATTGCTCAGGCATACTTAGTGTCTCTCTTTCTCTCCAGGGTTTCCTCTAAGCCACAAGCCCCACCAGCCAAAGAGAGGACCACATTAGAAGTAAGAGTGGTATCTTGGAGCTTCCTTCCTTGTATTCTTACTTCCGGTGTGCATCTAAGCCCCTGCCTCAGCATCCCACAAAAGCAAGCTCGACAACACATCTGTGATTAGCTTCCTTTCTCGAGATAATGTTTTCTGCTCTTTTGGAATCACCACAAATACAATCCTCATTATAAAACAAGGATCTTTTGCAGGGTTAGGTGCCCTACGACCCCCCCTTTTTTTTTTTTTTTTCCTTTTTTCACTATGATCCAAGGTTGGTGTTTTCTTGAGCAATTGTCATGGAATTGTTTTCTGCAGCTAAGTCATAAATGGGCCCAAGTGGGACCACACCTCTACTTCCTTCATCTCAAGGACAAGTACCTATGAAAGACTGAGTTACAGGGAGTTACTCGAGTTCACAAGGATGAAGGAAACACATCGTAACCACTCCCTGGCAAAGACAAACTCATTTACTAGCCTGTCCTTCTCTAAGGCCCTGACTGTGGCTTCTTCAGCCTGACTCACTCATCTCCCTTAGTGTTACCTCCATGAAGCCCTGATTCTGATTCTATTGGCAGATATTCTTCCCAGCTTAGGGTAACACTAAGTTAGAGTCAGGCTGAACTGGGACCATGAACCCCAGACAACGGCTGACAGATATCTTGGTCTCCATCAGGATTTCAGCAGCTTCCTGACAGCCAAGGGCAAAATTTCATCTGTCGTAAGATGTGGTAGGAGCCAGAGAGAAATGCTGGCTGCCTACTAGGATCTGAGTGTATAGGACCCTTTCGAATTTCGGATGATGGATGATGGTTTTAAGGTGGTCCTAGTGGGATGACTAGATCATGAAAGCTGTCTTAAGATTTTCATCCATATAGAAGTGATTCCAGAGAGAGAGAGAGAGAGAGAGAGACACCTTGTTCTATGTGATGGTGTTACCGTTGAGTCAGTAAGAGGTTCATCAGAAACTAAATCTTCCACTGTCTTTTTCTCACACCTTCCAGACACTGGGAGGTGAGGAATCAGTTAGCGTTTGGTAAGATGCTCAGACTTGATAGATAGTCTCAAGACCAATCAATTGCTGTAAATGTTCAGACTGACTAAAACAGCATCACTACATCTTCTAACGTATGATGTTTTGGGGATGGGAGAGCAGAGAGATGGCTCTGAAGTTATGGACACTTACTGATCTTCCAAAGGGACATGAATTAAGTCCCCAGCACCTATTTTGGCAGCACCTGTAATTCCAGCTCTAGGGAATATGGCATCTCTGGATTCCTTAGGTACCCACCCCATAGTCACATACCCACAACAGATGCACACACATGACTTAAAAACTAAAATGATTCTTTTAAACATAGTTCCATTTAACATCTAAAAGAAAATTTTATTACATTCATTTGCGGGGAGTTAGACACCACAAGTATGTGGCGGTCAGAGAACATCTTGTGGGTACGGGTTTTCACTCTACCAAGTGTATCCCAGGGACGGGTCGTCAGACCTGGCGGTAGGTATCCTAACCCACTCAGCCTTCTTGTTTGCTACTAATCCGAACCACATCCCTATAAATCCTCTCTCTGCACCCATTGGTTCTGTTTGTTCGGGGCCTTGCAGGCCAGGTGTCAGCCCAGTCCACAGAAAGCATGCTTTTGTACCTCTCCCTTTCCCTCTCCTTTTCCCTTCTTCCCTCTCTCCATCTCTCCCTTTCTAATCCACTTTACCATAACAAAGGTACCAGCTCCACCTACTGGTAGTGAGAAGGAAACCCAGCGATGCCCACTTGGCCTGAAAGGTGCTGTAATGTGCACCCATCCCGGTATTCCTTCTCAGGTATCTCCACACATGTACCTGTCCGGAAGATTTCCGTGAGACGTGCTTCCCATGGTCAGCCCCAGAACTTGCATCATTGACAGACTCTCAGGAGGTCCTAATGTAGCCATTAACGCTCAGTTGCAGAGTATTACAGGACCCACTAATAAGGACATGCTTGGCCCCTCCCCCTTCAGGCTTCCGAAGAGGCTGCCCTCCTCTCTTCATGCTCATCAAGAGAGCCTATTTGCTTAACAGCAGAGATTAAAAAGGTGATTTTGTTCTGGGGAGATGTGATAAGAAGTGAGTTGTCAGTGACATTTTGATGAGGCTTTTCTTTTTTCTTTTCTTTTCTTTTATTTCTTTTTTTTTTTTTTTTTTTTTTTTTTTTTATAACACGGGGACATTTAGCACAGGCTACAAATCCAAGCATTTAGACTTGTAGCCAAGTAATTACTTTCAGCAAGTAATGATCAGATGAGATCAAATCAGATCCCAGCCCTGAGATTCACCCTATCATCTGCCAGAGAGCATGATGGGAACATTACTGGCTAATTAAAAGATGCCTTTCTACATCTGGACACAGTACTTGGGGCTCAGCCACTTCCTTCCGTCACATCAGCATGGACAATTTCATCTGTTCCCTCCTTGTCAAGATAGCCATCAGATTTCCACCCTGGGATTCCAGCCTCCTTTATATCCCACCCCAGTTCATCCCTCCCTCATCTTGTTGTTTGTTGTTTTTCCATTTATACTGTTTTAATGTAGTTTAGAAAGGGAAAGGACACGTACCTTTGTATAGAACATACAGACACAGCATAGGGCCCACAGGAGGGGCAGGGAGTCAGCATTTCCTTTGGGAGCAGCAGTCTACCCCCAGGCATTGTTTTGAACAGCAGGCTGGGCAGCCAGGTACCTCTGTTCCTGCTTGGTCCCATTCCACCCTACCCCCAACTCCTCATGTGGAGCCCCATGAGCTGAGACTAAGGAGGGGGGTCATACCCCATATCCGGGAGAAGAAATATACATCACTGAGCCGGAGGACATGGGAAAGGGAAGGGATGCCCCGGGAGAGGCAGGCACCCTAGGTGGTGGTTGGGCCGGGCTCCCTACCAGCCTCTAAGGGGACAGTGCCTCCAGGAGTCATTGTAAAGGAAGAAAATCATATAAACAAAGGGGAGGTGGTGGAGGACACAGTGTCCCATTTATACACAACATTGTAAACATACACAGTCTATGTTACATCTCCTTCAGTCTGGTGTTTGCGTGTCTGTCAGTCAGTCTAGCGGGATGGATCTCAGGAGCCTTGCCCTGCTGTCCTCAAACCGCCTTCCTGCCAACCTTGGAAACACAACACAAAGGGACACGGTCCCCAAGTTCAGAAGAAATAAGCAGGCAGGACAGTTCCGTTCTGGCTCCCGAGTCCTCTTTGTGTGTTTGGGTGTGTGTATGCACGGGGAACTTGTGTGCACGTATGTTCAAGTACAGGGAGGGTCACTGTTACAGCGCCTAGGGCAGGGGTGTTGATCGAGGCAAGGCCTGCCTGGACAGCTCGCTTGTAAGTAGGTCTTTGGCAGGTCTCCAGGTACTGTGATGTTGTTACTCTGAGGGTAGAGCTTCTTAGCTCCCAGAGTCCTCAGCTGGATCGCCATCATCTAGGACTGCGCTCCGGAGTGCCTCTCTTTCCTTGGATTCACCAGGCTCTTCTTCTGTGCAGGGGATGATGTCAGCCTCCGTGGTTTTCCATACTCCAGCGTGTCATCCACACCCAGGTCAGCATCACTGACTGGGTTTTTTCTGCCACTGCACTTAATGAAGCCCGAGCCCCGGAAGCCACCTTCCAGGAGTGTGGTGGTCCATATTGTCTCTGTCCACACCTTTCATACTCCTCAAAACAGTTGCTGTTCTCATGCTCGATGTCCTTGGCATCATCCTCAGCGATGCAGGAGCCTTTCCTCTGCCCTTCATCTTGCTTCCTTCGTTTCATTTTCCCAAACTGGGCTAGCAGCATTCAGTCTGGTTTGCCGGTTGCCTTGCAGATAGCCTCCTGCCGGCATAGCTGCCTAAGCTGCTCTACTGGGAGCCCGGCCCCAGCTCCAACCCCAGCCTTCCACGCTCTGGGCACGCAGCAGCCCAGCCAGATTCCCCACAGCTGCCCGGTGGCAGCGGCACCTCACCTCTCAGCAGCCGCGGCAGACATGTTGGCCCTGGCATCCCTCATCTTGAGACGGGCTCCTCTCCATATCTCCATAGTCACACCTTGCCATACATATTGCATGTCCCTTCAACCCTCACTCCTCACCTGCTCCGTTCTCCTCTGTGCAATCCACAGCTTCCACTCCACCAGCTCCAGGACTCCTCTACTTCAATGTCTGTCTGAGCCTTTCTCTTCTCATCAACCAAGGGACTTGTTCAACCTACTCTCAGGGTATGAGCAGCATCCGTTTGGAGCAGCAGTGCAATTTCAACAGAGTCTGAAAACACACACACACACACACACACAAGGCTGGCAAAGGGAAGAGAGAATTTGTTCCTTTCTTCAACCATCAGAAGCAAACATGGCGCTTAGGAGGGGACACACAGCATTGTGTTTCAAAAAAGGGATGCCCTATCAAAGCGGAACATCCCTGATATTGATTATTCTGCACATCATTGGACCTTTCTGTCTAATCTCTGTATGCGTTTCTTCTGGGAAAGCAAGCTTACAGTACCACCCGGATCCAGACCTGGGACCCAGGCAGACACTGCGGTCTCCCTGAGTTTAATTATCATGCACGCTTGACTCCCCAAACTGTGGCATCCTTCTCAGTATCCATATTTCTCGGTAGCCACGTTTCTCAGTAGCCTCAATGCATACCCAGTAGGACTGCAGCTTCTGCAGAGGAAGCCATGCACGCCTGAGGAACCACCCTTGTACTCAGCACCTTCCCAGGGCAAGATCAACGATAAATAACAGAAACGCAACTCACACGGCTGCGGAGCTCAGACCTGGCTGGATTCGGGCAGAGTCTTTTTATCAAGATTGATTTTCCTCCTGCTCTTGCTTTCCTTGAAGCTGATTGCTTCTAGACATATCCCTTTCTGTGTGGCTCCAGAATCACCTCCCTTCGGGTCAGCAGCAGGCAGAAAGAGGCCAGCTTGAAGTGGAAACGTGGGGGCTCTCTGGAAAGTCAGCTGGATGGTGTTTGGCTGGGGCAAACATGTGAAGGGACATTTCGTTAAAGTGGACACAGATGTGAAAAAGCTAAGGATCATTTCGCCGAAGCCGACACAGGTGAGAGGATGTTCTGCTAAAGCACACACATGAAAAGACACGTGATGAAGGATATTTTGATAACAACATGCATGTATTGGCCTCCCTTACACTGCATAGTTGAGCTGCACGTCTCAGGGTCCCATAGAGAGAAATGTATGAAAACATTTTGGTGGTGTGCTGCGGTTTCTTGCCACCTCCACGGACTCAGGCTGACTCAGTCACAGTCTGAGGCGAGACCCACGCTGAGACAAGGCTTGGAGGACACATGATGTTTGGAGGGTATAGACAGGACTCCAGGGTGAGGGAGGGGACAGGGGGAAAGAGAGAGAGAGAGGAGGGGAGGTCACGAGCTTGGCTTGTTGGTAGAAGGCTTGTGGGTCCCTCTGCTTTTCTGAGAGGCACAGCGGAGAACCTCTCCAGGTGTTCTGCTGGTCCCTCCTGCTGACTCGAGCCGAGGCTGAGGCCTGGCTGCCTCTGCTAGGTCATGTCACCCGATCCTTCCGAACTGGATTGCCGGTGTATCCATGAAGTGTTTGCGAATGGATCGAGCTGCTGCCGCCTGCAAACCTATGAACACAGATGGGAGTTGCTCCAAAGAGCCTTTCTAAACAGGTTCCCCCATATCCTTTCTTTTCTACTACCTCTGGTGGGTGGTGGGCTACAAGGGAGGCTAAAGAATTTATGAACTATCATTGGGGGAAAAAAAGGCTTGAAAAAAAATTTACACTACCTCTTCCCTGAAGTTCTACCTGAAGCCTTGGGGTTGGCACAATGGTGTGTGCTATTGCTTGAATGTGAGATGTTTCCTACAGGTTCATGTTCTGAATGTCTCTCCCCCAGTTGACGGTGCTATTTGGGGATGCCATGGAATACTTACCAGGTGAAGCCTGGCTGGCCATCAGACTTACCAAACTGGTAATTCCATCCTTACTCTCAGTCCTGCTCTGCAGTGAATCCAGAGCCATAGGCTCTTGCTGTCTCCAAGTCTCTCTTATGTCTTAGTGACTTTTCTATTGCAGTGATAACAGCATGACCGAAGCGGTTTACAAAAGAAAATGTTTAAAAGACTGTTTCAGTGGGTTAGAGTCTGTGACAGCCAAGGAATATCTGACAGCTTAAATCTTGACCCACCACTATGAGGCAGAGAGCAAACAGGACAGGACCTGAGTTCAGTTCTCAGCATCCACATGGTGGCTCACACTTGTCTGCAACTCCAGTTTCAGTGGATTTGTCACCCTCTTCTGACTCCTGTGGGCACCCCAGGCACACATATGGTGCACAGACAATGTTCAGGCAAAACATTCACTTGTATAAAATGAAAATAAATGTATTTTTTTGTTTTCATTAGAAATGGGGCATAGGTTAATGCTGAATGAATAATATGTTTGATTCACAATCATGAGAACCTGCAATTTCCCAGAGCCTACATTTAAAAAAAAATCTAGATATGATGGTACATAATTGTACTCTCGGGGAGAGGTAAAATGAGATGCGTGGAAACATGCTGAGTGTGGATGTAAATACCTATAAGCCCAGCATGGGCAGGACACAGGAGGATGCTGAGAACGGGCCAGCTTAGCCAAAATCAGGAGCCTCTAGTTCAGTAAAAGACCCTGTTTCAGAAGAAGGAAGTAGAGAGCAATAAAGGAAGACACACGACAAACTGCTTTGACCTATGCATGTCCACATACTCTTGTGCATGTACTGGGCAAACACAACAGCTTAACACACAGTTAAAAATGTAGAGACAAGGTAGACAGCTCCAGCAGATAAACAGTCAAGGTTGACCTCTCTCTCTCTCTCTCTCTCTCTCTCTCTCTCTCTCTCTCTCTCATACACATAATGCATGTACACACACACACACACACACACACACAAAACAATAACAGCAATAAGATAAACCGTAAAATATTAAAGAAATAAAAAGCCAGACATGCTAGCCTGGAGAATGTTGGTTAATTTGCCGTCATTTTTATTCTCACAGAGTCTCAGAATATTTTAATAAATGACACGGAATGGTCTCTAAGCCACCCTGAAACGGAAAAACTGAAACCTAGCATTATTTGTTTGTTTGTTTTGTCTTTTGCTTTAAGTCAACTTCTTTTCTCAAAGGGGTCAAACTGGTTGGATAACGTTATAAGGCAGAGCCACTGACAGACTGACTCTGACTTTTCCACTCTTCATTCGGCTGCTCCCATCCTCAGCAGGATGCACTTGTTACATCAGGATCATCTCAGCTGGAACTTTTAATTTGTTCCCAAGAATGTCCACCCCGAAAAGCATAAAACTGGGACTTAAGGAAGGAGTACTTCCTCCTAGACGGTCCAATCCAACTAGGTCACTGTGCATAAGTTCATTAGTGTGGCCTTCACAGGACACTGCATTGCTTAATTAAGTCCCATCCTATTAAGTGAGACTAAGCACAAAGTAGTCATGAATGTCACTCCATGCAGAGGACCCAGCCTCATCTAGGCAAGAGAAGACAGTGAAGTCACTGGAAGAAACAAAAGTCAAACCAGGCTCTATACACACCAACTCTTAGTGTACAATAGCTCTCTGAACTCCACCCAGGAACTCCTGATTTCAGCTCCTTGTGAATTAATAAAATCATTTGCTTGAACACACTGATAAAGCCATTCTTACTGCAAAAATGATAAAAATAACTGCAGCCTTGCTTTTTTATGAGAAAAAAAAAGTTGAGCATGACCATGCGCTCAACCTAATACTAAGAGCTAATTCCTGCAATAACACTATAAAGATGTAGCTCCGTCACCACAGCCATTTCAGTAGGACAGATACAGTAACCATCCAGGTTAAACGCTGCCATCTCAGAAATCACAATATCAGAATTTACAAAGCACTCACCAGCCAAGACCATTGGGCCCGTTTTGTCAAGTTAAGTAGACATGCCACTCAGATTTTCCCTGTCTTATCAAAGAAACGTTAAGAAGATCCATTGTAGGGCAACTGACATAAAAATCCTGTGTTCCTGGAATAGGGTTCCAATTATGCATCAGTTTGACCCAGATGCCTGTTGTCCTGGCCCCAAGAGAGGGAAGATGGTAGTTGTTACAAGGCAGCTGTCATCTGGTACTCAGTAAAGCATGAAAAAGTGATGGAAGTGATCTTCCTGTAGAGTCTGCCCCATTACACCATGATGAATGTAGTCGGTACTGAGGGAGGGAGGGAGGGAGAGAGAGAGGGGGAGGGGGGGAGAAAGAGAGAGACTGGGAGGGGCTGGTAGATGCAGTTCACAACACAGAAGTGATGACTCACATCCCTGAGACAATTCTTTACGACATTCAGAAATTGAAACGTGTACGCTTAGTCTTTCCTGACACTGAGTTCAATATTTAAGCAAAACATTTTCAAAAAGGGGCCCCACAGAGCATCATCTTTGCCATATCATTTCTAATTTCATTATTGTTTAATTGCAGATTGATAGTCAGAGACGGTGATGCTTGCAGGGGATATGGAGTGGCTGAAAATGATTTAACTCTCCATGCAAAGCTAACAGTTGGGAAAACTGGCCTGCAGGTAACATTAAGGGTTCATCTTCCCTTGTCTTACTAAATAGTTCATGTCATCCCCATTTAGACAGGCAGCGGAGAACAGAGACCTCTTGGACCACATCTCACGTTCTCTCAGAAGCTGAAGTCTCATGGAGTGGTTCAGGCTCAGTGTGTCGGTGACTGCATGACTGAAAATTATCCTCATGAGTACCAGAGGGCAATGATGAACCTGGGTGCATTCTCGGATGCAGGAGAGCCAGGGTCTAGCAAGGGGAAAATGAGCATGTCCAAAGAGCGACATGTTCAACATGAAGTTAAAAAAACATACTACAGCATTTGTACCCAAAGCACTGGGTTGCACATAGATGAGGTGGTACCACTGGATCATGAAGGAAACTGACATTAGCCGGATTGCCCATGGTTGGCAGAATTGGGTGATCCAAGCTGGCTTAAGGCAAAGGAGAAGTTGTAGAGCTAGATTCTACCACAGCTCGTGTACTGCAATGAGGTGGGGTTCTCTAAGCTCTTCATCTGTCTCTTGGGCCTGGTATCGGGTTAGTGGCACACTCTCTAGGTCAATAAAAGCTCCTGAGTTAAGTCATCATGGTACCAGTTGACTCATGCTGGTTCCTGAATTCATGCTGAGCCCATCACCAGGCTCAGAGCAGATGTGCTCATTGGGTAATGCAGAGGATGAGAGCGTGGGAATGATGCACAGATGAAAATCAGAGCGGCAGACACTTAGCAAACAGTTCTCATTAGCTTCTCCTCAACCTTTGAGCTAGCTGCTCCTCCCACTTTGCCTCAGAAGAACCCATAATTCCATTTCAAGAATCCCACTGGAACAAATGTCTTCATTAAATAAGCTTCATTTAGGAATTAGATGCCTCAGGCCCTAGAGAAACACACACACACACACACACACACACACACACACACACACTTTTGCTTTAGCTGTGCTCAATCTAGGTCAGCCAAATAGACTGTTCTTTACAGTTAAAAGAAAGCTGGAGTGTGGGATCAAGAAAGAACAAGGAAAGTTTCTCTGTGAAGTTTCAAAGTAAAGGAGTCACAAGAGCAGTCTTGTAAGGCACATGTAAGTTCTCTCACCACCTTCCAGAATGGCTTTTGGGATAGGATGATCAATACTCAGAACCAGCAACATCCCCACAGAAGACTCTGCTCTCTCTCCTGCCTAGGCTTGACAGGGAGAGGACAGAATAGTGTCTGGCAGGGTGTCTGGCTTGATAAGGAGAAAGAAAAGAAAGAACAGTTTGGAGAATGTTTTCTACACATGTCCCTACGCTTACAATGACTAGCTTCCAAATAGTCTTCTACAATTTCCACCTCCTGTCATTATTATCTCTTGTGATGAGTAACACTGGTCTGTGTCACCAATAAACTGTTTCAGCAATAATGTTGTCCTTGGGGGGTAGGTCCCCCATATGATACTATGGTTTCTTTGTTCCATTCTTTCAGATTCTGAACCTGAAAGAATCCAGCTGTGAGGTTGTGAAGCCATTACAAAACTATCTGGGGATCTGGGATATAGTTCAGTAGAGCAGCACTTTCGTTGAGTACACAAAGCCCTATCTTCCATCTCCAGCACTGCATATACATGCATGTACATATGAATACATACAGATGTATACAGATCAAGGCACAAATAACAAGGAACTAAGGCCCCTGCCTTCTATGCATAGACCAGCCTGAGAGGTGATATGTCATAGCCAAGCTTTCAGATAATAAATGCCTGGACTGATGCTAGATTTCTTTGTGAGAACCCTGAACCATTCAAGAGAACCACTTCCGAATTCCTGATCCACAGAAATGAAGATATCCAGTTAGTCGCCGGATAATACTGTGCAATGGAGAGATAGGTAGATAGTAGATGAATTAAATAAGTAAGACCTACTTAGTTCCATTGCAAGCAGACAAATCTAATACCACAATCACCTATTTAATGTTTACAAGGTTTGCTGTCACATAGCATCCTAATCCCACGCAATGTCTGTAAGGGGGATGAGATCAGGAACGAGGTTGTTATCACTCTTTCTTTCTACCTACGTCCTTAATGCACTGTATATGCCTGAGGAACAGCAAGCAGATTTTCTATCTTTCTGATTTTGTTTTCAGAGATAGTCACACACTGGCCTTAAACTTACTATGCAGCTCAAGCTGACTTCATCATCTCAATCTTTTTGCCTCAGCCTCCTCAGTGCTAGGATGATGGGAATGTACCACCATACTGGACTTTATGTCTATTTTCCCATATGTAGGACAAATTGAAAGCTCAAAGGTATTCCCTTCTCTTAGGAATAATTACATAGGTCCATTCATTGTAAGATTCAGCCCTCTGATAAACAGAAACCAGGCCAACATAGACTTCAGCCCATTCAGGGGATAATTTTTGCAAAGGTCATGGCTACTTGCAAAATAGTCTTCAAGTCAGTGTAATCTATCTCAGGAAATTGGGTTCATCAAGCACCCTCAATGTCTGAGTGGAAAGAGTCTGCATTGAAGAAAAATACGCCACATCCTCTACTCTAGACATTGAGCTTTAGGGTATTTTTAGTCTAAAAGAGAATGCATCCCAAAGGGCAGGGGCATTTAAGCAATTTTGGTGAGTAGATCTCAAGTGGTTAGAGAAGGAAGAAAGGACAGCCCAAGCTGATGAAGGCACCATGTACAAAGAAGCAAGTCACATAGGGGACTGCAGGAAATTTGTCAAGAATGCATGAGGTGAGGTAGAGGTCATAAGGCCGGAGGACAGAGATCATGAAGACTTGAAAAATAGTGCATTTGGCTTTTCACCTTTATGCTTATCTTGAAAGAGATGCTCTTCTGGACTTTGTTATGGATGAACTTTTCAAGGACATCTACATAGTGAATAGTCTTGAAAAGAAACACAGACATGTCCTCCCTCTGCAGAAAGGGCAGGTGTGCTGTTTGCCCATTAGAGAAAGTCTCCAGTCAGTGACGTGGAGTGGTCATCTTTGCATCATTGTGACAGATACCTTAGAGACCAGGTTAAAGAGAAGATATATATATATATATATCCAACAAATGTATTCAGGTTTGTATCCATGATCACTTGCCTATGTTGTTTATAAACCCATGGAGGTGGTGTACCATGTAGCTATGGGGGGTGCACAGAGCTGCTCATGTCACAGAAGCTAGGAAGCAGAGGACAGCATGTCTGTGCTAGCACGCTCTTTCCTCCACCTTGTCTCCTCTGGGTTGCTAGCCTGGTAGATAAATGGCATTTCCAACTTCTAATGCAGATCTTTCTCTCTCTCAGTTAATTGACTCTGGAAATGCCATCACAAGCACATTTAGGGTATTATTTCACTGCTCTTCTAGGTCATGCTGATTATCACAGTTAAATATTATACCAGGAAAAAGTCAAAGAAAACACTTGCATGCTTGTACTAATGTGAGAATATGCCCTTTACCTCTGACCAAGTAGACTTATGTCTTCTGTTAGTATCCAGGACACTATCGGATTAGGCTGTTCACTGGGAAACAGGGAAAATCTTCATATCCAACTTAGATAAAATCCAGGTTCTACCCAGCTTGTTCTTGACCAGAAAAGTGGCATATACCATTAGCCATAAATAAATATCACTGGGCACATAGAATATTGGGGTGATAAATAGTTGTTAAGTTATTCTGAGTACTTCAAGACACACAGAAATAGCTTTATGAATATAAAACTCTTTGATATTTCTAGCAGGAATTAAGTGAAAGTCTAACAGCATGTCCATCCTGTAGCCTAAAGGTTGCATGTATCCCAAGACAGCTAAGAACACAGCTCAATACTTCTTTAGATAATCCCACATCACAATGTCAAAGACGTTGGACATCACTAGTAGAGGAAAGAGGGGAAAAGAACCTGCTATGCCTAACCAAAGTAGAAACCTGTGATGCTTTCAAGGTAAACTACTACTTGTATAAGAAATGCCACCAAAATCTTAAAGCTTAGGTACACAGCTGGTAGTGCTATCCTGAAAGAGTCTAGAAAACGTGGCAGGTGGGGAAGTAGTTATTGGAGGAGGTCCATGGAATATCTTGTTCCTGACCCCTTCCTATTCCTCTCTTCCTGCTCATCATGTTGTGACAACCTTTTCTATACACACTCCAGTTTTCATGGTGTCCTGCTTAGGTACCTGGGGATAATGGTCATAGACTGTACTCATTGAAACAATAAGCCCAAATAAATGCTTCTTACCTTAAATTGTCTCTTCAACAGAAACAGTAATAATAACTGATAGAAGGGTTAGCCATACCTGCCTTCCACCTAGAGCTAGGCACATCCTGCTAGTCCATAGCATTCTTCTATAGCTCAGCAAGCTAAGTATCCTTTAAAATATCTTAGTTGTTTTATGCTACCCTAACAAAATACTATGGACTAGTAGGCATAAAAAACAGACATGTAGACTCTTGAGATTTTGGAGGATGGAAGTTAACAGGAAGCTAGCATGGCCCTTTCTTTTTGTTAACTGATAATTGCCTTCTCCCTGTCCTCCACTGAGAGTGAGGCTGACACTATGATGTCTCTCTTTATAAGAAAATGAGTCCCATAAGAGGACCATACCCTCATAAGTTTTTGTAAGTATGACTTTCTTCCAAAGGTCTCGCATCCAAATGTTATCACATTGTGGGTAAGGGTTTCAACACATGAACAAGAGTTGTGCAATATCAGGCAGCCTGACTTGTAGCCCCTAAAAGCTCTCTAAACATTCACATAGTGATATAGCCCCACAGTACCTAAGTATCTGGATCCTTAAATTCTCAAGTGAAGGGAAGCTTGGATTCTAGTTTGTTCAGCCTCTGGCAACTTGCAGCATTATCAGTCAATGATTATCTTTTCTATCTAAAGCCCCAGAGACAAAAAAACTATTCACCTATTTCCTCTACCACCGAATGTACCCAGAAGCCAAACCAGCCAAATTATCACCACACCTTGGTATTTATCTGAACTCAATTCTTCTGCAAAGACAGAACCTGGCACTGCATAATAAGTTTTGCTGAAAACATTTGTAAGTTGTTTCAGAGCCAAATGGCCAGATGGAAAATTGAGAAGCTAGCCTGCCCCATATTGAGGGATCATAAGATATCTTTCCACTGCAGCTCAACAACAGAAAAGGGTAGTGAAGAGACTATCTATCAAGGGACCTCCTCAGCTTAGTGTCTGAAAGTCCTGAAAGCCCCACCATACATGAACAGAGAAAAGCCAACAGAGCAATGGCTTTTTGGGGCTGGAGTGTGTAAGACATGCTTAATTCTGCCCACAGAGGCAAGACCTCTGTAGAACATCTTAGCATCTGAAAGCTGTCCAGCTTCACAGTGCCGGAGCTGAGAGAAGCACAAGGTGTGATAGCTTGGAGTTGTTGCTTATCTCCCTGTTAACTACAATGATAAATCTGAGATAAAGATTGGAAAACACAAAATAGGAAAGAAATAGAAAGTACCCTTACCCCTGCCACTCTAGGGAAAGACACAGGGCCCTGTCTCCACAAATGAGAAGCCTGGAAAAGCAAAGAGGATGGCAGTGCACAGAAGCCCTGGGACACAAGATAAAATAGAAAACTGACTTGACACTCACAGAGCAACACAGACTTTTTATACCCTAGAGAACACAACAAATGTAGCGATGGGAAGGGTGAAAATACTACTTTCCCTGCTTTAGATTTATAACCACTCCCTCCCGTCAAAAAAGAAAAGAAAGAAAGAAAGAGAGAGAGAGAAAGGAAAAGGGAAACCCACAGAAGCAGAGATAGCAAAATCCAGCATTAAAGACAGCCCCTCAAATTATGTGAAGCAGATACTGGACAACCAATCAGTGCTCTGGACCGAAGTCACTATTGTGTGGGAACACGGAACAAACAGATCAGAGAGAATTGTCATGAACTCACTCTGCCAAAAAAAAATTAAAAAAAAAAAAAATAGAGAAAATTTTGTGACTGCATCTCCAAATTCTCATGTATTTTCTCCATGTGCTGAGAGGAGACCTAGAGAGCTACTGAACCATGTGCATGTCCCACAGGAACTTGATGGAGCCATCAAACTCAAGCTAAGACCTGGCTGCTAGCAGCCTGGGCCCTGTGAGATGAAAACAGCCAACGTAAAAACAAGAACAGGTAGGCGTGGAAGGCCTGTACCAAAGCCTGGAACTGAAGTACACTAGGGGGATAGCAGAACCACCCAGAGCACTTACACAAGAGTAGCAAGTACTTTGAGGTAATGCTCCATGTTGGCTGAAGTGACAAGCTAGGGCTAAGAAACTAAGGGAGGGCAGACCCTGTGACTCAGGTGTTTATCCTATCAGCAAAGACAAATTCCTAAGACAACTCACAGAGAGGAGAGACATTTTCTGATACTGCGAACAAGAAATACATTTTGATGCATACTATGTTATATTTCCTTTTATAGTTTTAAAGATTTTATTTTTGAGACGAGGTCAGAGTATGTAGTGTTGGCCTGGAATTTGCTATGTAGTCATGGGTGACCTCAAAATCAGAGATCCCTCTGCCTCTGCCTCCTAAGTGCCAGAACTGAAGATGATACCTGTACTATTTTATTTTTATTTCATGTTGTTATCTAACAAATTTACTGTTGTCTAAATATCCAATAGTTTTGACATGGTCTTTAGATTGTGCACTTGGGAGGGAGGTGATGGTCCCGTGTCTGCACTGACATGGTTGTATTTTGTCAACTCCAACACATGCTTCTCACCTGTACTATTTCCCCTTTTTCCCTCCTTGTAGAAAATGATTGTGATATCATTTTCTACAAGTTTAATAGTCATCGGTCTCTATCTACTTCCAATTGCTCCAGAATCCCTTTCCCTTTGTGTTTTGTTCCACTACAGGATTCCCAGGAGGAGCAGTCCCCAGATGGCCATTCCTTCAGTCTCCACTTTTTGTCCCTGTTCTTCATTTGAACAGGAAGATTTATGGGTTAAAAACTTTGAGATGGGTGGGTGGAGCAATCCATCGACAGGGGATGTCTACTGGAGATGGTCTCTACAGGTTCCATGTCTCCTTCTCTGTGCATTTTGGCTAAAGTTATTCCCGTTTGGTCCTGGGAGCCTCTCGGTTTCCTGGAGTCTGGAATCCTCAAGTGGCTATCCTCAGTTCCTAATCTACTACTGCTACATATTTTTATTAGATTTCCTGACCCTTTCTCTCTCTCTCTCTCTCTCTCTCTCTCTCTCTCTCTCTCTCTCTCTCTCTCACACACACACACACACACATACCCTCCATTACCTGATACTGCCTCTCCTTGTTTTCTTCCCCTTCCTGTTTCTCTCCCAAGCCCCTCTCCCTCCACCTCCTTCTATCATCCTGTTCCACTGTTCAATAAATTCCTGAATCATCCACACCCTGGTCTTCCTTCCTCCTAACTTCCACATGGTCTGTAGGTTGTATCCTGGGAATTGTAAGCTTTTGGGCTAATATCTACTTGTCAGCAAGCACATACCATGAGTGTTCTTGTGTGTCTGGGTTACCTCACTCGGGATGATATTTTCTAGTTCTATCCATTTGTCTGAGAATTTCATGAAGTCATTGTTTTTAATAGCTGAGTTGTACTCCACCATGTAAATTGTATACATTCTTCTGTTGAAGGACACAGATTCTGTTATTCAGAAAAGCTATCCTTGAAAATGAAACGATCCATTATCCAGCTCAGGCCTTGCTCCTCAATCCAGAGGCACCTTGCAGGATGCCAAGAGTGTCTTGTCTTGCTATAGAAACCTTCAGGGGCCCCAAAATGAACCAGGTTGGAACACTGCCCAAATACCCACCCTAATTAAGTTGCCCTACCAACTCAGCTCATCTGCCTGGGACAGCCTGCAGAGTTTGATCATCCTGACAAACTAGCTGGGTCTGACTGCACACAGCTTTCAGAGTAGGGTTTACCCTCAACACAGCTTGCAGAGTGAGGTCTGTCTGAGGCACAGCCAATACAGTAGAGTACCCTGATCACCACTCTCTGGCCCACAGATCCACCCATCTTCCAGAAACGTTCTCCTGAAATTATTATTATCTAGTGAAGGACAGGGAAAAACAGATGCTTCAAGGACAGTAGAAGAACACAGTCAAAAAGTCCTAGAGCAATATGGTACCACTAGAGCTCAGCTATCACGCAACAACAAACACTAGATAGCCTAATGAAGCTGAATCACAAGTAGAGTATCTTAAATCCAATATTATAAAATTATAGAGGTCTTTAAAGAGGACATGAATAAATCCGTTAATGGAATAAATGCAAATAGGTAGAGGCATTAAATGCAGAAAATAAATATAAAGAAATAGAGGAATATAAAATCAAATAGGAATGGGGTATGAATAAAAGTGTCCAAGACTTGAAAGGGAAAAATAAACATAATAAAGAAAACATAAACTGAGGCAATCCTGGAGATGAACAACCTAGGAAGGATAACAGAAACTACAGGTGCAAGCATCACAAAAAGTATTCAGGGCATGGAACAACGAATTCAAGTGCAGAAGATATTAATATATCAGTCAAAGAAAATCCAATATCTAAAAAGTTCATGACACATAGCAACTAGAAAATCTGTGACACTGTGAAAAGACTAAACCTAAGAACAGAAGTAATAGAAGAAGAAAAAGATTCCCAGCTCAAAGGCCCAGAAACATCTTTAACAAAATCATAGAAGAAAATTTCTCAAACTTAAGAAAAGATGACTATAAAAGTACAGGAGCTTACAGAACATTGAACAGATTGGACAATAAAGGAAAATCCTCCTGCCACATAATAATCAAAACACTAAATATGCAGAACAGAGAAAGAATGTTAAAAGAAGCAAAGAAAAAAAAGGCCAACATGTAAAGGTGGACCTATAGCAATTACACCCTGATTTCTCATCTGAGACTCTAAAACTAGAAGGGCCTGGGAAGAGGTCTGCAAGACCCTCAGAGACCACAGACTACTATACACAGCAAAAATTTCAATTATCATAGGTGGAGAAACCAATTTATCCCATACCAATGCAAATTCAAACATTATCTTTCTACTAACCCATCCCTACAGAGACACTACTAGAAGAAAAAAAATGCAACGAGGCTAGCTACACTCAAGATAACCTTTGAAATAAATAATTTGATGCCATTAAAACTAATAGAAGAGAAAACATTTATCCACCCACCATCAACATCGAAATAATATGAAGAAACAAGTATTAGTCATTAATATCTCTTAACATCAATGAACAAAATTCCCCAGTAAAACCTAGAAGGAAAAAAATCCAATGCAATGAGTCTAACTACACACTCAAAAAAACTAAGAAATAATAATTTCACACTATTAAAATTAATAAAAGAGAAACACACATATTCAACCACCAACAACATAGAAATAACAGAAAGAAACAATCATTAGTCATCAGTATCTCTAACATCAATGGGCAAAATTCCCCAGTAAAAACACACAGGTGAACAGAATGTGTGCAAAAAAGAATTCATCATTCTGCTGTATACAAGAGACACATCTCACCAACAAAGATAATAATCATTTCAGAATAAAGTTCTGAGAAAGGGTTTTCCAAGGAAATAAACTCAAGAAATAAGCTAGAGTAGCCTATATCGAATAAAATAGACTTTCTCCTGAAAATAATCAAAAGAGACATGGAACCCTGTCTTAGTCAGGGTTTCAATTCCTGCACAAAACATTTGACCAAGAAACAAGTTGGGAAAGAAAGGGTTTATCCAGCTTACACTTTCACATTGCTGTTTATCACCAAAGAAAGTCAGGACTGGAACTCAAGCAGGTCAGGCATCAGGAACTGATGCAGAGGCCATGGAGGGATGTTACTTACTGGCTTGCTTCCCCTGGCTTGCTGAATTTGCTTTCTTATAGAACCCAAGAGTACCAGCCCGGGGATGGCACCATCTACAATGATTAGAGATTAGAGATACTAATGACTAATGATTGTTTCTTTCTGTTATTTCTATGTTGTTGGTGGTTGAATATGTGTGTTTTTCATTTATTGATTTTAATAGTGTGAAATTATTTATTTCTTAGGTGCTGGGCCCTCCCTTGATCACTAGTTGAGAAAATGCCTTACAGCTGGATCTTATGGAGGCATTTTCTCAACTGAGGCTCCTTTCTCTGTGATAATTTCAGCTGTGTCAAATTGACACACAAAACCAGTCAGTACAGACACTTCATAAAAGAAAAAAAATCTACCATAAACATAGACATACCATAGACATCTCAGTTCTATATATACATGCCCCAAATGCAAGGACACACACATTCATAAAAGAAACATGAGTAAAGCTTAAATCACACATGAAACTACACACATTAATAGTAGGAGACCTCAACACATCACTCTCAACAGTGAACAGGTCATCTAGACAGAAACTAAACAGAGAACAGAACTTATTATTCAAATGGCCCTAACAGGATTCTATAGAACATTTTACCCTAACACAAAAGAATATACCATTTTCTCAGTATCTCATGGAACTTTATCAAAATTGACCATAAAAATAGATGAAAAACCAAATCTCAACAGATACAAGATGACTGAAATAACTCCATGCATATTATCAGATCACATAGGATTAAAGCTGGACTTCAACAACAGAAGCAATAAAAAAGCCTACATATTTATGGAAATTGAGCAACTCTTTACTCAATGATCACTGACTTTAAAATAAGAGCTAAGGCCAATACTCCTCAAACTATTCCACAAAATAGAAACAGAAGGAACCCAGCCAAACTCATTTTACGACACCACAATCACCCTGATACCTAAACCACACAGATACTCAAAAGGAAAGAAAATTTCAAACCAATCTGTCTTATGAACACCGATGCAAAGATAATTAATAAAATACACACAAACCAAGTTCAAGAACATCCAAAGGCATCATCCCCAATGACCACATAGGCTTCATTCCAGAGATGCAAGGTTTGTTCAATATATGAAAATACATCCATGTAATTCAACATATAAATAAACTGAAAGAAAAAAAACAAATGATTATCTCACTAGATGCCAAAAGAGCATTTGACAAAAGCCAGTATCTGTTCATGATAAAAGTCATGGAAAGAACAGGGGTACAAAGAACATACTTAAACACAACAGAGGCAATATACAGAAAGCCAGTAACCAACATCAAATTAAGTGGAGAAAAACTTAAATCATTTCTCTTAAAATTGGGGACAAGACAGACTGTCCAGTGTCAGCCTATCTCTTCAATAGAGTACTTGATATTCTAGGTAGAACAATAAGGCAACTAAAGGAGATCAAGGGGATACAAGAAAAAGAAGAAGTTAAAGTATCATTTTTGTGGAGGATATGATAGTATACATAATTAACACCTCAGAATTTTAACAGAGAACTCCTACAGCTGACAACATTTTTAGCAAAATGGCTGGATTCAAAATTAACTAAAAAAATTGTAACCCTCTTTTACATAAGTAATAAATGGGCTGAGAAAAAAGTTAGGGAGACAATACCCTTCACATTAGCCATAAATAATATAAATTACCTGAATGTAACTCTAACTAAGCAAGGGATAGACCTATATATGACAAGAACTTCAAGTCTATGAAGAAAAAAATTGAGGAAGACCTCAGAAGATGGAAAGATCCCCATGCTCATGGATTGGTAGGAACAACACAGTGTAAATGGCCATCTTACATAAAACAATTATCCCTTGGGCCCCCCCTTGTTATTTGGCTTCTTTGAGTCTGTTGATTATAGGTGGTTATCCTGTAGTTTATTAATATCCACTTAGAAGTACATACTATGCACACCCTTTTGTGAATGGGTTGCTTCACTCAGGATGATATTTTCTTGTGTCAGCCATTACTCTCCCCTCATTCCCCTGCTTGAACCCTCCTATTCCCATCCCCATGTGCCCACAGTCTCCTTTTCCAGGGAGATCAATGCTTAACAAGTGTTTTTTTTTTTTTTTTTTTTTTTTTTTTTTTTTTTGTTGGAGAATAGGGAATTCTTTAGGCATATGCCCCAAAGTGGTATAGCGGGGCCTTGAGTTAGACCAATTTCCAATTTTCTGATTAGCCTCCATATTGATTTCTAGAGTGACTGTACAAGTTTGCACTCCCATTAGCAGTGAAAGAGTGTTCCCCTTGCTCCTTATCTTTTCCTGCATGAGCTGTCACTTTTGTGTTATTGATCTTGGCTATTTTGATAGGTGGAAGATGGAATCCCAAAGTAGTTTTGAGTTGCATTTCCCTGGTGACTAAGGATGATGAACATTTCTTTTTAGTGTTTCTCGGCCATTTGAGATTCTCATGTCAAGAGTTTTCTGTTTGAATCTGTATCCCACTTTTATTGGGCTATCTGGCTTATTGGTGTCTAATTACTTCAGTTCTTTATATATTTCCAATTAGTCCTCTGTTAGATGTAGGGATGGTAAAGAATGTTTTCCATCCTGAAGTCTGCCCTTTTGTTTTTCTGATAGTGTCTTTTGCCTTACATAGTTGTTCAATTTTAAGAGGGTCAAATTTAATGTTGTTAATGTTAGTGCCTGATCTTTTGGTGTTCTGTTCGGGAAGTCGTCTCCTGTACCCATTCATTCAAGGTTACATTCCAATTTATCTTCTATCAGGTTAAGTCTATCCCGCTTTATGTTGAGGTTTTGATCCACCTGAATTTGAGATGGGGCAGGATGACAGATATGGGTCTATTTGCATTCTTCTATATGCAGATATCCAGTTAGATGGGTGCCAGTTCCTGAAGATGCATTTTTTTCCATTGTGTGGTTTTGGTTTTTGTCAAAAATCAAGAGTCCTTAAGTGTGTAAATTCATTTCACAGTCTTCTATTTGGTTCCATTTATGGACTTGTCTGTTTCTATACCAAGACCATGAAGTCTTTATTGCTATAGCTCTGAAGCATAGCTTGAAATTAGGGATGCTTTTGGATGTTTCTTTATTGTACAGGGCTGTTTTTTATTAAGTCTAGGTTTTTGTTTTTCCATACCATGTTGAATATTATTTTTTCAAGGTCTGTACTATCATATCATATGCAAATAACAAGACTTTGAATTCTTCCTTTCCTTAGAATCCCCTGAATCTCTTTCAGTATCATATTGCTCCAGCTACCACTTCAATTACGGTATTGAATAGATATGAAAAGAGTGCACAGCTTTGTCTTCTTCCCGATTTTAATAAAATTATGTTGTGTTTCTCTCCATTTAGTTTGGTGTTGGCTATTGAGTTATTGTAAATTGCCTTTACAATGTTGCAGTATGTCCCCTTTGTTCTTAATCTCTCCAAAATTTTTATCATGAATGGGTTTTGGAGCTTGTCAAACACATTTTTTTGGCATGTAGAGAGATGATTGTGTGTGTGTGTGTGTGTGTGTGTGTGCGCGCGCGCGTGCGTGCGTGTGTGTGTGGGTGTGTGTATTTTTTTCTTTCAGTTAGTTTTTATGGTGGATTACATTGATGGATTTTTGTTTATTGAATTATCCCTGAATCCCTGGAATGAATCCTATATGATCATGATGGATGGTATCTTATTAGATTCAGTTTGAAAATGTTTTATTGAGTACTTTTACATCAATGCTCATAAGGGAAATTGGCCTTAAATTCTCTTTGCTGTGTCTTTATGTGTTTTAGGTATCAAGGTGATTACAGCATCATAGAATGAGTTGGGCAGTGTTTAATTCTGTTTCTATTTTGTGAAATAGTTTGAGAAGTATTAGCCTTAGCTTTTATTTAAAAGTCTTGTAGAATTTTGCACTAAAGCCATCTGGCCTAGGGATATTTTTGGGGGGGGGGTGTTGATAGACTTTTAATGACGGCTTCTATTTCTTTAGGGATAATAGGATTCGCTTTGGTATATTTGAGTATAGGCTTTTTAATTTCTTCAGTGTTTGCTGCCATATCTCCCTTTTCCACTGTGATTTTGCTAATTTGGGTACTGTCTAAGTTTTTGTTTGACTAAAGGTTTGTCTTTCTTGTGGATTTTCTTCCCAAAGAATAAGCTCTTGGTTTTGTTGATTCATTGTTTCATTTTCTTTGTTTCTAATTGATTGATTTCAGCCACCAGACTGATTATGTCCTGCTGTCTACTCCCCTTGACTGTGTTTTCTTTCCTTTTTGCTTAGAGTCATCAGATGTACTTTTGTTAGTTTTAGAAGACTCCATTTTTTTTTATGAGGGCACTTGGTGCTATAAACTTTCCTCTTAGCACTGTTTTAATGGTGTCCTGAAGTAGAAATTTAAGGGTTGTTTGGATAGTCAGTTGTGTTGGATGGTGTTTACTTGGGGCAAACATGACAAGGAGTGTTTCCCTGAATCAAACATAGGTAAAAGGCTAAGACAGACTCATGAAGTAATATCTCACAGAAGCAGGCAAAAGAAAAGAAATGAGTTTCTGCTAAAGCAAGAATATGAAAGGACACATGATGAAGTGTTTTTTTTGTTGTTTCTTTTTGCTAATGATAGGCATATGGTTCATCTTACACTAGGTAGTTGAGCTCAGTTTGTTGGGACTCCATACAGAGGAACATATCAAAAGAACTACTGGTGGTATGGTGCAGTTTCTTGCCAGTTTTGTGGACTTATGCTGATTGACAGACTGGTGTAAGCTGAGACTGGCTCATATAATGAGTCAAGACCCATGGGGAACACATGATGTTTAGAGCGGAGTATAAAAATGACTCGATGGACAGTGATGGAGGCTGAATTAGTTTTGTTTATAGACGTAGCTGTGCAGTACTTGTTGGTCTCGCATCTTTGCAGATTTATGCTTTGCCAAGAGAGGCAAACTTCTAGCATTCTTGCTGGTCTCTCCTGCTGACTTGTGCTGAGGCTGAAGCCTGGCTGTCTTTGTCAGGTTTCTGCTCCTATTTCTGATTCATGTTTGATATCCCAAAACTACTGAACTGGACTGCTGTTATATCTGTGAAGTGTTTACAAGTTGATGGAGCTGTGCTGCTAACCTGTAAACTGAACTGCCAATTTCCATACAACAAAGATGGGAGTTGCTCCAATGAACCATTTCTAAACAAGTTCTCTTCTTCTGTATCCCACTACCTCTGGTCGGTCACTGGCTAAAAGGGAGGTTTCTATGAAAATGTGCGCTTTCTATTGTTTCTGTTACTGTTGAAGTCCAGCTTTAATCCATGGTGATCTGATAAGATGCATAGGGTTATTTCAGTCTTCTTGTATCTGTTGAGGTTAACTTTGTGACCAATTAAATCATTAATTTTGGAGAAAGTTCCATGAAGTATTGAGAAGAAGGTTATTCTTTTGTGTTAGCATAAAATACTCAATAGATACCTGTTAGGTTCATTTTAATCATAACTCTGTTAGTTTCATTATTTCTCTGTTTAGTCTTTATGACCTATTCATTGGTGAGAGTGAGGTATTGTGGTCTCCCATTATTAATGTGTGTGGTTCAATGTGTAATTTAAGCTTTAGTAACGTTTCTTTTCTGAATGTTGGTGAGCTTGCTTTTGGGTCATAGATGTTCAGAGTTGAGATGTCCTCTTGGTTGATTTTTTGATTTGATGAGTATGAAGTGTCCTTTCCTGTTTCTTTTGATTGGTTTCAGTTGAAAGTCTATTTCAGTAGATATTAGAATAGCTACTCCAGCTTGTTTTTTGGAAAAAAACTTTTTTTGTGATTGGAAAAAAAAACTTTTCTTTTTTTCCTAGCCTTTTATACTGAGATAATGACTATATTTGTTGGTGAGATGTATCTCTTGTATACAGCAAAATGATGTATTCTTTTTATGCAACCATTCTATTAGCCTGTGTGTTGGGAAATTGAGTCCACTGATGTTGAGAGATATTAATGGCCAATGAATGTTATCTTCTGTGTTGATGTTAGAATTAGTTGAGTGTGTGTGTGTGTGTGTGTGTGTGTGTGTGTGTGTGTGTGTGTGTGTGTGGGCATGCACACGTGTGCAATTTCACACATGCATGCATGTGTGCTTTGTCTTCTATAGGTTTTAATGGTGTGAAATTATTTATTTCTTGTACTTTCTTGAGTGTAGTTAACCTCATTGCATTGGACTTTTACTTCTTATATCCTCTGTAGGGCTGGGTTAGTAGAAAGGTTGTATTTACATCTTGTTTTATCATGGACTATCTTGGTTTTGAACAAGAGTTTTGCTGGATATTGTAGTCTGGAATGACAGCTCTGATCTCTTAGAATCTGCAAGACCTCTGTCAAGGACATTTTCATCAATGAACTTTATAAAAGCATTTCTATGATCTTTTAGAGCAAAAGTCATGGAAATAGGGATAGCCACACCAAAATATTGTTTCGTTTAACTCGCTAACTCATTCATGGCTTCTGTTAGTCTCCTGTCATTTTCTTCATCAAATCTTGTCTTTTACCTCAGAATCTGACCTTGCCATTGGCTACTCTCAGTTTTATGACATCACCTTTTCTCCCACCCAACCAGCATTTAGTAGAATCTTGGGGTTTCCATGGAGCTTCCTGTAAACAAACTGGATCACTGGCCACCTATATGACCAGTGAGCACTGTCTGCTAGTGGACAGAGGGGCCAATTTGGTGAGAAGATCAGTCAAGGACAACCATTTATCCTGCTCCATTGTAACATGGATTACTGTTAATCCTTTCCCACCCTTGCCCTGACCATGTCAGGTAAAGAATGAAAGTTTAAAAATGTTGATCATATATTTTCTTATTTTACTATTAAATTTACATCCTCAGGAGACTGTGGATACTAGTGACACAGGTATCTCAAGTTGAACGGCACATTTAGCTTTGGTGCTCACTAAGAATGTGACTTTGGACAGAATGCTTAGTTTCAACTGATTCTTCATCTACTTCATCTACTTCAGGGAGATTACAGTGTAACTATGCTCTGGGTACTGTATAGTTGTGTCTTAAAAGGCAAGTGAATAGGAAAAAAAAATTAAGATAATTATTGATGGTGTTAAATGTAACATAAACGTAAAGTAGAACAAGGTGTGAAGAATCTGGTGCTCAATACCATGATTGTGACGGTGTCTGTCCACTACTGCTTCCCTGTTACTGTTCAAATTCAGTGCTGTTCTAAATGTATCGTTCACCCAGGTATGTTGCCACACTGGTATTCATATTATATGTGGATATTATAAATAGCTTCATCAATGATTGCAGCATGTAGTTGTTAAAATAAGGGAGATAAAATAAAAAGTACAGAAAGAGATTGATTACCATGTTTTAGATAACCCAGTCTATCTTAGGTAAAAAGAAACTGTGGGAGAGTCTAAGAGGGGACTGGACTCTGCATTGGCAGTTAATGTAGTAATGTGGCTGCTATATGAAGAACAGTCCCATAGGAACTGGATAGAGGGAAAGAGTCTAATGTATAAAGACGAGGGGGTAGAAAACAGAGATATTAAAGAAGTAAAATGCTAAGAGGTTATCCTAAAAGAACTCTGAGATAATTTAAGACCAAATATTGCAGAGAACCACCGATTTCAAATCGAAAGAATTAAGGCATTTTGATTTCCCAAGTCGTGTCTAGGCAGCCACACTGTTGAGGTTTGTCTGGGTGCTGGTTCCTTGTTACATATAGAAGACACAATACCACTCTGCTCCTACAATCTTTCACATCTTGTGAAAAGTTCCCTAGGTCTTGTGTACACTGTTTTTTTGTTGGATATTATCAGTTGGGGTTAGCAACATTATAGTCACTTGTTCTCTATACAACACTCTCACAGAACAGGGAATTCTCACAATGCTTCCTCTCTAGAAGAGTTATAGGCAAGTAACAGTAACATAGAGTCAGTCTTATTCAGGATTGAATTTCTAATGTGTCAGACCTCAGCACACGAAAGGACCGTGAAATATTATCAGCATGATATATTTAGAAAGTCATATACATATGTGTGTCGAATAGGCATATTTAAATCATAAGAGATCATAAATAAAGGAGTGGGAGGGGAGCATGAGGACTTAGAAGGGGGAAGATGTAACTAAGTAAGTACAGTATTCATATACAAAATCCCTGATATCTTTTTATAAGCTCAGAGTAAGAGTAAGCCTGGTGGTATTGACACACATGTATGAAAGCACCCTTATGGAGGCAGAGGCAGGATAGTCTTTGTGATTCTAGATGCAGCCTTACCTAGGTAGAGAGACCCTGTCTCTTTGCATAAAGTAAGATATGCACAGAACAGGGCAAAAACAGAGGCATGAGAAGTTGTCTGAGGCTATCCTACTTCTGAACACTTTTGTTACATGAACCAGATATGAGGCAGTATCACAGTAGGTATGAGAGCAGGACAAAGCAGGGACAAACATACTGTGTTTAGATTAGAGAAAAGGTTACCATGTCAACTAGGAATTGATTGCTCACACAGAAAGAACAGGTATCAAGTGAGTATCATCTTGTCCAGTACCAAGGATTAGCCTGAACCTTTGCTATTAAAATGGTGGGGGCAACACAGGTCTTAGAGTCATTCTCTAAGACAGTAGTAACCGGAGATAACACTACTACCCACACAACCAGAAAGCACTGATATCATCATGTTCCCACTGTCGTCTTCCTCTCTACAGAAAATTTTCAAAGCACACCTTCCTTTGGGACAGAAAGTACTCTGCCACCCTCTCTGCCTGTGCTGAACAACTCCACACCCTCAGGAACAGTGTGCAACTACTCCAATGTCGCCATCCCAGCTGTGAGTTCAGCATGGCTCCTACCATCAGCATCCAGCACTTCTCTCCAGCCACTTATGGGCAGCACCTACCTTAACCCACATGCTAGCACGACTATGCTGACGGTGCTGGCAGACAAGAGCCAGGTCTCCAACTCCACACTCTCCTGTCCAGGTATTCTTGAGTGGGATATCACAGGAAGCACAGACGGTAGGACAGCTGCAGTCTAGAAATTCAATGTGACATCATTGACCAGGATACCACATTGTCCTTGTCTATGGCAGTCCGGTGTGATAAAATTTTAGACCCCAATGCCAAAGTCCCCTTCTATCCAACACTGTCTGCCACCATTGGCCACTCCATACTTCCTGTGGTGCTAAATCAAGGACACAGCCTGTTACAGGAGGATATGGGGTTAGCCAGGTCTATTACTATGAGCACAATCGCCTGGGCCCTTTGATAGCTGGAGAACCCAGACAGTGCCTTTAGGCCTGTGTCTTACCCTGAGAGTCAGGCCTCTACCACACCACTAGAGATGGTGATGGTGCTAATGGGGATTCAGCCAAGAAATGTCCAAACACCTCTCTCTACCTCTGCCACCATCTACTGCACATCAGCTCAAGTCAGGCTAGACAACAGTTTTCTCAGTAAGTACAGAGCCAGTAGAAGGAGGAGTGGAATCATCAAGCCAAGGAGACTCAGCTCTGCCTTTCAGAAATGGACATCCCACACAGAGGGATAATGTGGGGCCTTCCAGGTTAAGAACATCTGTGGATTTCCATCCACACCTTCAGACTGTATTATGAGAGAGAATGCAAGGCATAATGAGTGGTATCCAAGCTGAATCTAGTGATGCCCATAGAGTATACCACACTCACACATCACTGACCGGTGTGACCAGCCCCATGCTTCCGCAACACTGTAATCAACTCTTCCCTGGTGTGTTGCCCAGGCCTCTAGTGGACAATCAAATAATTGTGTGTGTGTGTGTGTGTGTGTGTGTGTGTGTGTGTGTGTGTATGTGTGTGTGTGTAGTGTGTGTTATTGGAGAGTTCATGAGTCAAAATCTTTCTCCAGAGCAATACAGCTGATAATCTGTCCTGCAGGACATATGCCTCCCTATTACACTTAAAATAATATAGGGAGTTGCATGCAGTACATGTACCGCTGCTAAGGTAGCCAAACTGCTACTCCTTTTTTTTTTCTCCTCTTTGGCTGTGTATTTCAGAGGCAATGCATGGCAATTCCATGGTGAGTCCATGCTGGTTTACGGTGAGGATTGTAAGATTATGTACACATGCTCTCTAATACCGAGTCACACCCAAGACCAAATAGTTCAGTTTCTGAAACCAATTTTGTAAGAAGTTTGTGAAACATGAGGCTGGAGGAAAGCCTCTGTTGTTGGGAGTTCCTTGCCTGGATTTGGGTACTGAAACCCACACAAAAGTCCAGACTTCTGAGGTTGTCTGTGTAATGCTGTTGGCATAAGTTAGTTCACAGAGACAAGTGAGTTCTTGAAAATTATTATCCCATCCAATAGTAAAGATCCAAGGAACTGAGAGGCAATGTATCTTTTTATACAGAGGAGAAGGCAAGTGAGGACCACACACCAAGGCAGCTCTGTAAACCTTCCCACGCTGGCTAGGCATGCACACACCACACAAACACTAGGAAACATAAAAGCATCTTGAGAAAACATGACATGACGTGGATACAAGAAGGAACAGCGCAGCCACCACCTTTCTGCAAACATGGCGTACAGTGCATTAGAAATGCCTTCCCCATGGCTGCAGAGGACAGATTTCTGTGATGAAAGGAGGAGAGCGTCTCACTTACCATGTGCTGACATCTTTCTTGACTCTTTTTCAGTGGTGGAGCTGGAGACGCCCCTGAGGTTGTCACCTTCAGGACAAACACTTTGTGTGCTGCAGAGTCCAGAATTCTATATCACCTGCACCCAGGTTTCCCAGAGAAAGACACCACCTGTTGATGGGGACAGGCCACTCACAACACCTATCCACAGTCCTTCAGAATTCCTCACTCTGCCTCCACCTCCGAGCTCAGAGCAAACAGAGGTTAAAAGTATGCATGGGGCGGAAGCTGAGCCCTTGATGCCTCGGGATGCCTATGAGGGCACAAAAGAAAACCAAGACCCCTCACTCCTCCCATTAGCACATCCTGACTTGCAGCAGCCTCTGCACTGCACTGACTCCGAGAGCCTAAGACAGAAGTCTGCTTCTGACAATGCCAGCTTGGGAGGCGTCAGCGTGGGTCTGGAAGAGAAAGGAGCACTGGACAGTCTGACGGTGTCCACTATCGATTTTGCAGACATCACTACACTGGTGGCAGATATTCACCTTCCCCAACTCTTCAACTTCCTCACGGGCCTAGATCAATTTCAAGATACCACAGCAACTGAACCCAAAGACTCCACAGTCGTCTGGAGGGACCAGGCCCAAGAAAACTCCGGAGTCATCAGTGGACCATCTGACCAGGTGAAGAAGAAAGGCCATGAAGCCTCTGACATGAATGATGGAGCTCCTCAGGCCAAAGTCCAAAACTGGGACCTGGTGGAGGGAGATGGGGCTATGGCCAGCATTGGGGCCAATGACAGGCCTATTGACAACATGGCAAAGGACTTGAAGGGCAAAGCTCCCAAAATGTCACCCATCAGGCCCAGCAGAGCTAGGGGACAGGTACAAGACAAGACCAAATGGACCAGAGAAAATATTTCCAAGAAAACAGAGGAGCTCAAGCACACAAGGAACAGAGTCAAAGCAGAAGAGAAGGCCACCATCCCCAAGACCAAGAGGAAGAGGAATCCACCTGAGCTCAGCCATGACAGCTTCAAGAAGCCTCGAACCCACCTTGGCATGCACATGCTGGAGTCTGTGCAGGTCTTCCACCCACTGGGGAAGAGGAGTGAGAAGAAGCCTGGCATCGCTTCTTCCCGGGCTCTGGGAACTCTTAGCAGCAACAAATATCCTGGCCCAGGCCCAGCCGCAACAGCAGTACCAGATATGGTGTATGAGGGCCAGGGCCCTGACAAAACCCCAGGCAAGTCTCAGAAAGCAGAGAGCAGTGCTCTTAAGGAGTGTCCATCTCAGTCCCAGTACGAGCTGCCCGCAGCTGGGAAGGTCAGGTTAGTACCTCTGCCTTTCCCGACCCTGGACCAGCCTCAAACCAGACCTGTCTCTAGAAAGCCCCTTGCCCTGGCTTCCCATAGGCCCACTGCAGCTTACTCTGAGAGGGGGCATTTCCACTCCGCTCAGCCTGCCACTCTCAGGCCATCCCAAACACCTCTAGTCAGCACATCTTTGATGGCTTCTGCCAAGCCAGCTCTGCCCATTTCTTCCAGTGCCACACAACCTAATGTAACCAGCATCAACCAGATAAGCAATGCGCCTCAGTCAGGTACCTTGAGGCCTACACCCTATACAGCATCCTCTCAGACTTCCCTCCAGAGGGAGCTTCTTTCCGCTGCCAAGAACAAGGCGCCATCGCCCCCCGAATCTCAAACTCAATATCTGCTGCAAGACTTCAGCCGCCAACCCATTCCATGGAGGAAGGTCGACATTCTGGGGCCAGTGGTCTCACAGCCCATCACAAAAGAGCAGAGGCCAGAGAGGGAGGCCATGAAGAGGCGGGCCCAGCAGGAGCGCGAGAATGCTGCCAAGAAGCCCTGTCCTGGGAAGCTGCAGCTTTTCCTGCAGAGGGAGGAGGATATGGAAATTTCTCGATACTATGGCTATGCAATGTAAGAGGTGCCCAGATCTTTGTAACAAATTGTTTTTCAGTGTGGACAAGGATAAATATAGATACTGAAACATATGTACACACGTAGTTTCAAGTATTATGTGAATGTGCTATGTGAGTGACACAGGTGCATCTGTAGTTAATTACATGTTTGTTTATATAAATGGACAGACAGCATTTCTACCATACTTGTAAATATTTGAACAGTAAAACTGATTGGAGGAATTTAAGTCAATTCTTTAATCCATCTATGTCTATCTCTCTTCGTCTCCATCTCTATACAGAATTTGTTTTTATTCTCATTATCTTGATATTAAAAATTTAGGTTTTCAATATGTTACATAAATATATCATACGACATAAAACTGATAATACTTAATATTAAAGCAGTTCATCAATAGCTGTAGTGGTGATAAAATTATTCTCCTTGAGCTTACTTTCACTGGACTAGTCAGTGAACATGGTATGCTTCCTAAAATTTATACTGTAACCTAAAGACATTTGAGCTGTTGCCATAGCTCCTCCCATTTCTACCCGCTAACTCCAGCCCTTAATCATTATTCTGGAACCGAACTCCACCTGGTATTTCATGAGATGAAATACAGGCTTTCATGTATACACAACCTAGCACGCTCATGCGAGAAAAACATCATCATCAGCATGACAATGTTGGTTCTGAAATGGGTTGAATTGAATTAACTGAAATGAATCCATGCATTTGCCTCAAGTTGTATCCATTTCTGAAAACATCCATTTAATATCTTAATTTATTTTAATAAATGGGTCTCCTCTGTATATCTTCTCTGCAACATGTGTGTGCAGTTCCAACATAGAGCAGGGGCATCGGAACTCTGGGTCCAAAATTGAGGAAGGTTGAAAGGCACCATGAGGGTGCTAGTGACTCAGACCGGGGACTCTGCAAGAACAATACATGTTCTTATCTGCTGAGACATCTCACCTGGCCCAGACTGAATGCAGATTATTGTAAATAACAACATTTTCCTTATGGCAGAAAATACCTCTTTATCGATGTTTGTCACGTTTTCCTCACCCATGATGATGTTTTTTCCGACACTAAGCTTGGTTCCCTGATGTATTACAGACATCACTGCAATCATCATTGATGCACAAGATTCTCTCCAATATGTTGAGTTCTTTGGAGTGGTATACATGCACCATATGGTAGGCCAGGTTTTGGCTTTTGGGGGACCCTCCAGAGTGATAGCCAAACAGACCGAAATACTTCACATCATCACCAGCAGTGCATAGCCTCCTATGTACTCACTCAGAGGTCTCTGGGTTTCCTTTTCTGCTAGACCTTGAATGACATTTTCTGAAGTTTCACTATACAATTCTGTTTCCTCCTGAGTCTGGAGAAAATGTTATTGCTTTCAACAAATTAAGTTACCTTTCTTCTTAAGATGTAGATATTTTATCTTTTTAAATAATCTAGATACTAATCTAAGTTACTTATAGCGATGATTTGCTCCTGTTCTTGAGGCCATCCCAACTCCTTTCTTAGCTGGAAAGGGTCCCTTTACTTTCCCGAGAAACCATTTGTGAACTGTTAGGATTTCGTGCATGGTTGGGCTTCTTCTACATCCTTGCTTGTCTTTGTACCCTGAAGTCTATGGGCTACTCTGTACTCTGACAGCTTCAAGTTTGTTACACTTAGGCCTCTGATGCATATGGCATTGGGTTTTTTCAGGGTGATACTCTAGTAGTCTAACTATGTATTTAGTTTTAAATTTTTATTTCCTTTTAGTTTCTTAAAACATGGTCTCTCACCATAGCATTTCCCTAGGACTAACAATGTGGTCCGGGATAGTGATGAACTCACAGGAATCTGCCTCTCTCGGCACTTAACTCTGCCTGTACTCCTGCCTCCTGAGGGCTCAAGCTAAAGGAATACTCCATCGTGCATCTTATATAAGGAAAGAATCATGTTTCTTTATATAAGGATATCCAATTTTTACATCATTTGATGAGAAGGTGATATTTTAGCCAAGGTGCATTTTTTGTTATCTATCTAAAAACACAAGAGATTTAACTAATGTATTTACAACTGGAATTCAACTCAGATCCATTTTTCTAAAATCTCTTTTATGCCATTAGTAGGCTGAAATGCCTAACACGGTAGTGACGAAGTTACCTCATATAAAATGTGATTTTTCTATCCAGAATATTTTGTGCTTTCTGTTAATGCTAGGATTGCTTTTCTTCTGGAAAAAAAAAAAACATGACATTGGAATTTTACTGGCTTATTGTATTCAAACTTTGATAGATTTTCATAGATTAGCTATTTTCAAAATACTAAATTGACATCTGTGAAGGCCCAATCTACTGTCCAATCTATAAAGGGATATTTGCTGTTCAGAGTAACCCTTGGAGAGAACATTAACAAAGCCAGCATGGAAAGGTCCCACCACCTGAATCACATTATTGCCACAAGGGCAAAATTCCATAGAGGGGAATGATGGAAAGCAGTAGCTCCAGGACATATTTCAACATCAACCCTAATGTGCTGCTTTAACACAGGTCTGGGTGCTGGCACGGAGCCACTGTGCTTTTGGTGTAAGAGCACTACACCAAAGGGCAAGCTAGCACCCAGATATATAGCCCCCAAACTGGGCAGAGGCTCCTTACTGGATCCGAGGTCACGCAGGCTGCCTGAAATCTAGGACACACCTAGAAGACTAAAAAGGCCACCTTGTCTGGCCTCAGTTGGGTAGGGTACACCTGGTTCTACAGTGATTTGATATGCCAGGGTGGAGTGGTGCCTGGGGTGAAGACTCTCCCTTCTTGGAGGAGAAAGTAAGGAGGGGAAATGGCGGGAGAGGGCAGTAATATTGCTATGTGGAGTGGAGACAGAGAGACAGAGAGAGAGAGAGAGAGAGAGAGAGAGAGGGGAGGGGGTGGGGGGGAGGGAGGGAGGGAAGGAGGGAGGGAGTGGAAGGAGGGAGGGAGGGAGAAAGAGAGAAGAAAAAATGTATGAAGCAACAAGAAAAAAAATGGGGTATAGATCTAACCAGAGAATTCCTGAAAAAGGAATCTCGAATCAGCAAGAAGTACTTAAATAGTTGTTAAAAATCCCTAGCAATCAGGAAAATCCAAATTAAAACCACTCTGAGATTACATCATACACTGATAAGATCAGACACGGTAAAATCTCATGCAACACATAATGCGGGAGTAAAGGGGAAACTCCTGTATTGCTGGTGGAAGAGCAAACTTACAAAGCCCTGTTGGAAATCAATTTGGTTGTTTCTCCGGAAATTGGGAATAGGTCTACCCACGACTCAGGTATACTATTTTTGGGCATATACCCTTAGGATGCTGTACTGTACAAGTCCATGGAAATGGCACCATGCAGCCTGACTACAACTTGAAGTTCTTTGGCACTTTTCTCTCTGTGAAGTCAGGACAAACGCAGATCAGCACAAACCAGCAAAGCGCAATGCAAGAGTGCTGGTCAGTGTTGGGTTGTACTCCTACTCTTTCCAGATATAACACATCCTCTCACGAGTCTGCCTCCGCAAAACATCCTCATACCTGTCTGCCTAGCAAAACGTTCTCTCATGTCTGCTATAGCAAAATATCCTCTCATAAGACAGCTTCCAGAAAAAAAAATTATGTTATATAACTGGGTCTCCAAAGAAACCAGAAACTTCCACTTCAACTTTGTATTAAGGCCACTAGGTACAAAATTAAAAACAGTGTCAGCAGCCTTCCTTTATGCAAACCTTGTACAGGCTGAGAAAGAAATGTGGCAAACTCCTTTACAATAGCCACAAATAACATAAAGCACTTTGAGGTAATTCTAACAAGGCAAGTAAAAGACCTATATGAAATATTTAAAGAAAGAAATTCAAGAGGATACCAGAAAATGGAAAGATCTCCCATGCTCATGGATTTGTAAGATTAACATAGTAAAAAATGCTCATTTTACCAAAAGCAATTTACATGTTCAGTACAATTCCATTTGAATTCCAGTGCAATTCTTTACAGAACTTGATAAAGAAATTCTCAATTTCATATGGAAAAACAAAAAGCCCAGGATAGGTAAAACAATCCTATACAATAATGAACCATCCAGAGGCATCATCATCCCCGATTTAAAAGTGCACTGCAGAACAGAAGTAATAAAAACTGTTTGTATAGAATATACAAAATAAAACAAAATAATTGTGTAGAAGCAAACAGGTTGATCAATGGAATCAAATCAAAGTTTCCAAATTAACACACATCCATATGGACACTTGTTTTGTAACAAACAAGGCTAAACTGTACAATGCAAAAAAAAAAAAAATCTTCAGCAAACAGTACAACTGTAACTGAATGTCTATATGTAGAAGAAGGTAAACAGATCTGTATTCATCACCCTGCACAAAACTCAAGTCTAAGTGGGTCAACCTCACCAGAAAACATAAGGAACACCCTTAACCTGGTAGAAGAGAAACTGGAAAATAGCTTTAGAAATGCATTGGTACAGGGTACAACTTACCAGAACATCAAAATCTCAGGCACTAAGATAAACAATTACTAAACTGGACCTCTTGAAACTAAAAAGCTATGGGACAAAAAGACAACCTACAAAATGAAGAGAAAAATCTTCATCAACCCTACATCCAGCAGTAGGCTAACATTCAAAATATATAAATAACTCAAAAAGTTAGGTATCACGAAAGCAATTAACCCAATTAAAAACTGGGTACAGAGTTAAACAGAGAATTTACAACAGAGGAATCTCTAATGGCTGAGAGTCACTTAAAATGTTCAACATCCTTAGTCAACAGATAAATGCAAATCAAAGTAGCTTTGAGATTACATCATAAACATGTCAGAATGGCTAAGATAAAATCTCAAGTGACTGACTATGCTGGAGAGGATGTGGAACAAAGAGAACATTTCCATTCCAGATATGAGTAATCATATCTCTGGAAATCAATTTGGCAGTTTCTCAGAAACATCAATACCTAGCTATACCATTCCTATGTATATAGATACACGATATTCCATTACACAGCAAGGACACATGATCAACTATGTACATAGCAGCTCTATTTGTAAAAGCCAGGAACTGGGAACAACCTAGATGCTCTTCATCTGAATAATGGATAAAGAAATGTGGTACACCTGCATAATAAAATTCTATTCAGCTATTAAAAACAGAGGCATCATGAAATTTGTAGGCAAATAGAATTGGAAAAATCATGCTGTGTGAGGTACCCAAGGACCAGAAAGTCACACGTGATATGTACTCACGTGTAAGTATGCATTAGCCACAGAAAACAGTAAAAACATGGTATAATCCACAGACTCAAAGAAGTTAAGTAACAAGGAGAGCCCAAGAGAGGATGCTTAAATCTTTCTCAGAAAAATAAATAAAATAGATATTGGGTAGTATATTGAAGGTTATAACTTTCTCCTCATTATGGTCCCATACTCTGATTCCTGGTCCACCAAATGTATCGAGTATCCAGTACAATCTCTTACCACTATTAATTAACCACACTTTGCCTACTCCTGTAGACTAAGGGCCTTTGAGTCCATAAGCCAAACAAGCTTTTCCTCCTTAAGGCTTAATGTTTAGTTTGTCCACAGTGGTTTAAAACTAACTAGTTTTAACTATTATTTTCTGCCCTACAGATCTATGAGAGAACCTTTCCCTTACTCCCACCCATTCTCTTTTCCTAATCCCCTTCTCACCATTCTCAAAGGAAAAGATGATAATTAACCAAGACAGTCATCAGAAGCAGCCAACAAGGTGAATCTGAGGAAATATGACCTCATCATCAATTCAATTTTAATATTACACTGTCTTACAAAATTTCCATATATTGCAGAATTACTACTTTGTTATTATATGCAATGATGTGTAACAAACTGTGATGGTTTTTGATATGTTTGGCCCAGGAAATGGCACTATTAGAAGGTGTGGAATGCTTTACGTGGGACTTAATGAGCTATCCTAGTAGAAATATGGAAGGGGTTTTTGCTGTATGTGATTTGAACTGCGCAGACCTGGGATAAGAGGTTTTAGTGGAGAAGAACTTCAGTATGTGGCCTAAAGACACTTTTAGTGGTATTTTGGTGAAGAATGTGGCTACCTACTTTTTACCCTGGTCTGAAGAGTTTGCCTGAGGCTAAGGTGAAGAAACTCAAATTGATTACATTGACAAAGGAAGTCTCATAAACTCCCATCATAGACTTTATTCTCTGGTTAACTCTCATGAAGAGCATTTTAAACAAGTGTAGCAAACTGACAAAGGAAAATATAAAATAAATTGTTTGACTATTAAAAAGTTACCAGGAAGTGAAATGGAAGTGTGAGAGGCCCATTGAAGGCCATTGTTAAAGGTGCAGACCCAGGTTCAGTTGATAGCCCAGGAATGAAGGAGTCATACAAAACAGTTGATGCTTGCCATCCTAAAGAAAGCTTATGGGAGATGAAACCTAAAGTCAATGGAAGACCCCAGTGTACTGGGGATGCCAGTACCATGGGACGATCACCAAGAATGGCAATAGCAGTATAGTGGATTAACCTGAGTATAGAATGCTACAGAGGGCAGAGCTGGAGAAGTGACACAAGTCCTCTGGAGGAGCTCAGAGGATTATGTGTGGATCCCAGACACTGAAACAAGAAGTTGTGGCATTGAAGTTGCCTTTGATACATCAAAATGTTTGAGATACTAGAGCCATGGACTATTGGCTGAGGAAAGCTGCTAAGTGGTAGTAGAACCAGCCCAGAAGAAAGAATTTTGTTGCAGTCAACAAAGATAATAAAGAAGTTGGAGGTCTGACGATCCATTT
Organism: Micromys minutus; assembly: GCF_963924665.1. Taxonomy (NCBI): domain Eukaryota; kingdom Metazoa; phylum Chordata; class Mammalia; order Rodentia; family Muridae; genus Micromys; species Micromys minutus. The sequence goes on along the minus strand of NC_137967.1, from coordinate 7,623,882 downwards.
GACATCAGTCATGGAGATCTAGAGTTTGGAGTCTGCATAGCTAGTTTCCTGTCTTGTTTTGGGGATTATAGTTATAGACTGATATGGACTATGAGGACTTTTGAGTTGGACTAAATGTATTTTGCATTATGCTATGTTTAGGTATGACACTCATAGATTCATATGTTTGGATAAGATTATGGGAGCCAGGGAGAGGAATGTGATGGTTTATATATACTTGGCCCCAGGAAGTATCACTATCAGAAGGTGTGGCCCTATATATCCCAAAGATGCACCAACATATAACAAGGACACATACTCCACCATGTTTATAGCAGCCTTATTTATAATAGCCAGAAGCTGGAAAGAACCCAGATGTCCATCAACAGATGAATGGATACAGAAAGTTTGGTACATTTTTACAATGAAGTACTACTCAGTTATTAGAAACAATGAGTTTATGAAATTCATAGGCAAGTGGATGGAACTAGAGACTATCATCCTGAGTAAGGTTCACAGTCACAAAAGAACACACATGGTATGTATTCACTGATAAGCAGATACTAGCCCCAGAAAGCTCTGAATACCCGATATCTAAGAAACAATTCACAGACATTATGAAGCTCAAAAAGAAGGAAGGCCAAAATGCAGATGCCTCAGTCCTTCTTAGAAAAGAGAACAAAACTCTCATGGGAGGAAATGAGAGTCAAATAGAGGAACAGGGATTGAAGAAAATATCACTCAGTAGCCGCCTCACCTGGGGATCCACCACATATGCAGTCACCAAATCCAAGCACTATAGCTGATACCAAAAAGTACTTACTGGCAGGAATCAGACAGAGATGCCCCTCAGGGACTATGCTAGAGTCATATTAATACAGCTGAGCATGCTTGCAGCTAGCCATCACTCTGAACTTGAAGATCCAAATGAGGTTGCTAAAGAAAGGACCTAAGGTGTTGAAAGGGGTCTACCAACCACACCTTCCAAAACACCAACCTTTGTGTTCTCTTTGAGAGACCTATTGATCCAGTAGCTGAAGGTAGCAGTGTCTGGCATCAATGTGAGAAGTGGCTTCTGTTCCAGAGAGAGCACAATTCTCAATGTAGGGGAATGACAAGGCAATAGGGTGGAGGGAGAGGGGAATCAGAAGGTAGTGTACCTTTGTGAAGGCAACTGGAGGAGGGGGCAGATGGGAATGGGGTGGGGTAAAGGAATAACATCTCAAAGGTAAATACAGAGTATCTAATAAAAAAGGGAAAAAACCTACAAAAAGAAGAGGCATACATTAAGCGTGGAAATCTGAATATTAAAAATCCGTTAAATATCCCCAAATTTATTTACAATGTATAAAGCCGTTACAATTTAAAAAAAAAAAAAAGAATTGTGTTGGTCATGGTATCTGTTCATAGCAGTAAAGCCATAAGTAAGACACAAACATTTCATTATTTTAGTATATATTGATAAAAGCATACATCAGTGGAGATCAACTCCAAAAGTAAGTATTCTCTGAAAATAATATATCAAATAGTTTATTTTGACCAGTTAGAACCCATCTTACAAAGATTCTAAAACCTTCAAAAAGAGTGTCTGTATATAGGAAAAAACCCTTAAAACATAAGCATGGAGAGGTCATTTCATATTTAAAAAACATAGAACCCAAAATCCCACACTTTGCACACACATTCAATGACCTAAAGGTCTCAGACTAACTTCTTGACCTCTTACTCTAAGAGCATGATAAGAACATGGTAGCACCATGTTCTCATGATCAATTTTCAAGCACAAGCATCTATGGCAGATACCTAGACAATTTATACCATTTTTTTATGGTAGCCAGCAATGTCTCATGCTTATCTCATAATAAACATTTTAATGTTTTTATTCTAACCCCAAGAAACTCAAAAATTATAATTCTTTTACATCAACCCAAGATCTAATTCTGAAATCCAATTCTGAAGGCTCTGGACATCTTAGCAATTAGCATGTTAAAATGAATCTGTACATGGTATTTGTCAAGAGGAGTATTACAGATCCAGTAGTCACATGGAGTGGCTTAGCCATTTCAGTAAAGCTGGAGACCCATAGCCTTCAGAAGCCACCTGATACAAGGAATTCTCACACTAAGCACTGGTTCTTTGTCAGAATGCTTAGGATAGTCTCCTTATGGGCTTGAGGTAGGCTTATTTGCACCCTCTATCCTAGATCCTTGAGTTTGAACCCTAAGTAGATTATTTCAGGTGTGAAAATCTGGGTTCTTTCAGCTGACACTCTATACCACAATCACTTTGTACGGTTTTTAATTTTTTTTTATTGACTATTCTCTGTATGCACACTTCAAATGTTATCCCCTTCCCCGTCTCTCCCCTCCCCCACCCTTTTGCTTTCATGAAAATGCTCCCTCTCCCAACCACCCACTGCCCCTTCTGCTCCCTTGTCACTGGGAAAAACAAGCTACACTGTGAAAATGAGCCTTCACTGGATCAAAGACCTTTCTTCCCACTAATGCTAAAAAATGCCATCCTCTGCTATATATGCAACTGGAGCCATGTCTCTACATGTGTACTCAATGGTTGTTGCTTTAGTCCCTGGGAGTTCTGGGGGGGGGTGTGGTTAGTTGATATTGTTATTTCTGTGGGATTGCAAAACTTTTCAGCTCCATCAGTCCTTTCTCTTGCTCCCCCATTGGGATCCCTGTGCCCAGTCTGATGCTTAGCTGGAAGCATCTTCATCTGTATCAGTATGGCTCTGGCAGAGCCTCTGAGAAGGAATACATATCAGGCTCCTGCTAGTAAGCACTTCTTGGCATTAACAATAGGGACTAGCTTTGGTGGTGGCATATGTAATGGATCTCCAGGTGAGGCAGTATTTGGATAATCTTTTCTTCAGTCCCTGCTCCTCTATTTGTTCCTGTAGTTCCTCCCATGAATATTTTGTTCTCCCTTCTAAGAAGGACTGAAGCATCCACATTTGGGTCTAGACAGGTAGATCAATGTGATAGAGTTGAAGACACAGAAATTAACCCACACACCTAAAGTTCCTTGATCTTTGACAAAGGAACTGAAAACAGTCAATGGAAAACAGACAGCAACTTCAACAAATGGTGCTGGTTTAACTGGCAGTGAGCATATAGAAAAATGTAAATGATCCATTCTTATCTCTTTGTACAAAGCTCAAGTCCAAGTGGATCAAAGACCTCCACATAAAGCCAGGCACACTGAAACTATCAGAAGAGAAAATGGGGAAGAGCTTAGAACACATAGTCATAGGGAAAAAGTTCCTGAACAGAATACCAACGGTTTATGCGTTAAGATAAAGAACTGACAAATGGTACCTCATAACATTGCAAATCTTCTGTAAAGCAAAGAACACTGTCAATATAACAAAATGACAACCAACAGATTGTGAAAAGATCCTTACTAATTCTACATCCGATAAGGGGCTCATATCCAATACATACAAAGAACTCAAGAACTTAGACTCCAGAGAATCAAATAATCCCACTTTGTGGTTTTTTAAGAGGAATTTCATTGCCTTCATATGCAAGTTCATATCGGTGGCAGCCAGGAGTAAATCATATATATACTGAAGCACAGTAACATGGGACATGGTCTGTCAGTACTCACATAATCCTGATGGAGGGTCTCATCAGAGATGGCATGCAAGTTCTTAAATCCTTGCAGCAGTCTTTTCCAGCATAGCCGTCCACTGAAACTACTTTCCAGATCTTGCCACTTGAAGGTAAAAAGGTGGCTGTCTGCTCTTATCTAAGAGAATATTAAAGCATAATTTAAGTCTGAGTCTTTTTAAATTTGTCTGCTTGGTGGTAAGAAACTCAGAAGTGTATGTGGATTCAGAACTGTTGGGTGAACGTCTTCCATCCTTTTATTCACCTTCCTCGGGTCTTACACTGATCTACAGTCTTTTCCTACTGGCTTTTACACTAGTAACAAGGGTGTATTTCAGGAAACGTGGTATGGAATACTATGCTCTTGATTCGAAAATGTGGAGCTTGATACCCTGAAGAGCTTCTTGTGACTGAACGTACTACCTTAATCTTACGGGGATAGCAGTAACATTTAGATCTACCAGAACTGGGGATAGATGAGAAGCTAGATCAGAGGGTTATTTTTAGCATACACTGGGGTATGTGGGCAATATGGTCTTCTAGGAGAGGTAGTAGAAGGCCAGGTTTCCTTTTCTTTGGCTGCTGGTGGTATTTATTCTTCAAAGAGAAGATACAGACCAGAGCTGGGTTTGCCTGGACAACTCTCTTGCCTCTAAGATAGAAGTGAGTTTGAGCTCCCATTTTAGTCAGAAAGTCCCCACTAACATGGAATTAGGACATTCAGGAAATACCAGAAAAAGTGAGTAATATCTTTTTTGTCCAAGTCTACACACCACTTGATAGTCTAGGCATAGGGCTTGGTGCCCATAGGAACTGAAGTGAATATAGTTTGCATAATCATGGGTCTCTAGAGGAATGGGTAATGAGCTCCAGTATCCAATAGAAACTCAACTGTGTACCACCCCTCTTCAAAGGTTACCCTGAGTTCTGAAAAGGACTTCAACTCCCAACTCTTTCAGTCAGAGAGTTCTAGAACGGGCTTCAGTTCCCAGTATTTCCTAGGATTCTGGGGCATTGACCCTTCCAGTGTCCCATTTCCTCGAAGTATACACATTGTTCTCTAAGAAGCCTTGGATGAGGTTGATGACCGGGCTTATCTGTGCTGACCCTGGCTCAGCAGAAGCCTTTCCCCATCTTCCTTCTTGTCCCTGGGCTGCTCCTAAAATTCTTGCCAATTTCTTATTTGTCCACTGGACATTCCTAATTGTTGAAGTCTTTTGAGCAATCTCCATGATTTCAAACAAACTATTACCTTCAAAGCCTTCCACTCTCTGGATCTTCTTGTGGGTGTCTAGAACTGACTGACCCACCAAAGCCATATTGATGGTCTGTTGATTCTATGGTATATCTGAGTTCATCAGGATATACGTTTTGTAAGCATCCAGGAGCTACTCCAGGAAAGTGGCTGGGGGCTCTGTTGGCCCTTGTACTATTTTGCTTACCTTAGATAAATTTGTCAGGTGCCTGGTTGTCACCTGGAGATCTCTCATAAGAATCTGGTGAAATTTTTAAGAGATTCCTTACCTTCAGCTGAACTGGTGTTCACATCAGGAATGATCTTGGGGAAGGAAGCATCAATATCTGCTGGATTCTTGAAACATCTGCTGTCCTTTCCTGGGACCAACTTGTAAGCCACCCACCCAGTGTGATCCTGTTCCTCTGTAGTAAACAAAACCTGAAGGAATTGTTGGATGTCCTCCCAAGTATGCTGGTGGGTGAGAAAGTTAGTCCCAAGAAGAGAAATTAAACCTGGGATTTCTCAGAAAAAGTGGGATTATCAGTCTTCCAGTTATAAATATCATAGGTGGAGAAGGGTGGGTAGACCAAAAAAGGTCTCCTATCCTCAGCAGAGAGAGGTGCTATGATGTGCAGACAAATTGCTTCTACTGAGGGATGGAAGAAGTATCAGACTTAGTATGGGATGGTCTAGTTAAGTGGAGAATGTGAGGGGAAACCAAGGTAGCAAGAGTGGCCTGGCAGAGGTGTGAAGCTTCTTAGAGCACTCAGTTAGAAGGAATCCTTGTCACCTAATGGAATTAGGATTGAGGAACCTCATTTGATGCGGTCTTTGACAGCCTCCTTAATGGCTTCAATCATCTCCACTGTCAGATCTGGTATGGAAAATTACAAGAAAGGGCAGATGTCTTCTCTTCCGCTATGGAATGAGTGGGAGAAGGAATACAACACTTCAAGCATTTAGATGGGTCAAAGAAAAGAAAACACCAGGCCATGACATAGGTGACCTTGTTGGGGTATCCCAGGGTGGTGGAGAACTAGAGTTTGTATGGGAAGAAGAAAAACAGAGTTGAATGAGCCCTCTAGTAGGACGAGTAATACCAAGAAAGGGTCATTTTAGCTCATAGAGAGTATGGAGCCTCCCAGGAAAAACCTGGTTACCTAAAACAACAGCGGCCTTTTGGAAATTTTTGAAATGACCCAGTAAAGCTTCAACAGTGGTGGCAGGAGAATGAGATGAAAAAGAAGGAAGAGAATAACAGAATTATAAACAATGAGAAAGTGAGACTGAAGTAGAGGCAGAAATGGGAGTTAAAGAAAGGTTTCAAGTTAAGAGTCTTTTCCAAGTCCAAAGATGTAGATAGAGATCTGTGCCCTTTAGCCAAATGACGAATCAAGGCATCTCTTGTATGCTGGATTAAGCAACATTGCTTCCAGTTTCTCTTCTTTGAGCCACCAAAAGATCTAAACTACAAGAAGAAAAAAAATCCCCTACCTCCCCAACTAGGTAGCTAGGTTCGGAGGGGCCAGCTGGCTTAGTGGTGCTTATTGATACTGACTGTTAGTTGATGGTTTGGGGCTTTCCTGGTCAACACACAAAATATTGAGATTCAGCATTAGCCTCACAAACCACTCAGGCACTGATCTCAGTCAGATATATTTGGTTTATTGAACACATATTCAAGACACATTAATCAAGGATACAGCAAAGAGTAGGGGGCCAAGCTGCAATCCCAGAGAGTTAGATCTCAGGGCCAGTTTTTATATGAAAAAAACCACAAACAGGTACATTTGCAATGTTTAAGCTATCTAAACAAAGTAGTGCTGTCTGACCTTTAAGCTGATTGGCTGGGTCTAGGGGCAGGAGATATATGGAATTTCCAGAGGCCACCAAATAGAGCACAACACTATAACTTTAGGGTCACCGCAAGAAATATTAGGTTAGGTTAAGGTCATGAGCTACAAAATGAAGGTTGAGGCAATATGGCAGAACTATTGCTAGGTATTAACATTTAATACTAATATATGTTTACAGAACATTTCTCCCAAACACAAAAGTGCATACCTTCTTCTATGTAACTCATAGCTCTTTCTCTGAACTTGACCATATACTCTGACTCAAAGAAAGAATCAACAAACACAAGAACATTGAAATAACCCCATTCATCCCACTGGACCACCATAAAAACAACAACAGAAATGATAGAGATTCAAGCCTCATAGAAATTCAACACTCTTTTACTGGGGGAAAAACTATGCCGAAACAGGAAGAAAGAAATTAAGGATTTACTGGAATTCAAGGAAAGTGAATAAACAGTACTCCCAAACTTGTGGTACATAATTAAAGCAGTGCTGAGAGGAAAGATCATATGAATGAGCGACTATATAAGAAATGGGGAGATTTATCACTTCTGTCCTAACAACAAATCTGAAAGCTGTAGGCTTAGATTTTTCAAAGCCTACTTTAAAGAATGGTTCTTAAGCACATCAATCTCCCTTTTAGCCCACTACCAACAAGAGGTAAGTGAAAAGAAAGGTTAATAGGAAACAGGTTATGGGCATGCTTAGAAGAATTTTGGGGGGACAATTCTAATCTTCATGGTCAGCGATCCAGTCCATTCAGAAAACACAATACACAAATAAGTGGTAGCAGCTTGATCCAGAAGAGGCTGCAGGGTTCAGCCAGTTGGCACAAGTCCACAGAAGCAGCAAGAAGCAGACAGAATATCTCCAGAAGTTCTTTGGTACATTTCTGATTATGAAGTCACAAGTGAAAAATAGCAAAGAAAGCAAGGCGAACCAATGAAAAAGTATGACCAGTGAAGACCAACATCAGTGAAGCCCATGGCAATCAACAATGAGTTCCAAGGTGAACCAATGCAAGAGCTTCGCCCACTGTCCGTTGGGTTATACTTACACTCTTTCCAAACATCATGTACCTCCCAAGTGTCCACTCCAGCAAAACAAAGCATTCCCTTTCACCAAAAAAAAGCACTACGTGTTTGTTCTCATCAAAACATTCTCTCATGTGTCTGCTTCAGCAAAACATACTCTCATAAGATTGTTTCCAGAAAAACATCATGGGACACAACTGAGTTTCTAATGAAACCAGAAATTCCCAATTTAGAAAGCTCTAGAACAAATAGAAATAATCATACTCAAAAGGGATATACTGTAACAAATAATCACACTTAGGACTGAAATCAATAAAATAGAAACGATGAGAACAAAACAATTATAAATTAACAGTTTTTTAAAAGAAAATCAGTTATATAGACAAACCCTTCTGCAAACTAACTAAAAAGCAGGGAGAAGATAAACAAATTCAAAAAAAAATCAGGAAAAAAAAGGTGAATATAAAGACACCAGGGAAATCCAGAATATTATAAGGTCATACTTAAAAACCTTTACTTCACCAAATTGGAAAACATTAGAGAAATGGATACTTTTTGGGATAGATTCCACATAAGTATGTTAAATCGAGAGCAAATAAACAAAGGAAATAAATCTATACCTCTTAGTGTAATAGACTCAATCTTTAAAGTCTAGCAACAAAAACAAAAGCCCAGAAACAAATCGTTTTATTAGAGAATTCTACCATATTTTAAAGGAAGAATTAATACCAATAATCAATTTATCACAGGAACAGAAGGAACATTGCCCAATTCAATATATGAGGCCATAGATACCTGGATACCCAAACACATGAAGACTCAACAAAGAGAAAATTACAGGCTAACTTTTCTTAGGAGCGTAGATGTTAAGATACACGATAAAATACATGCAAAATGAATAAATACCCACATAAAACAGCATCCACCACCATTGAGAAGGCTTCATCTCAGAGATACAGAGATGGTTTAATATATAAAAAATAGTAAATGCAATCCACAATATAAACAAATATCAAAAAAATTAACCATAGGATCATTTTATAAGAAGCAGAAAAGGTCTTTGAGAAAATGCAATACCCTTTATGATAAAAAAATCTCTCCTAGAAAAATTAGGGGTACAACAGATATAGCAGAACATAACAAAGGCAAGTTATAGCAGGCCTACTCCTAACATCCAAGCAAATGGAGAGAAATACAAATCACCTTCAAACATCTGCAGCAATACAGTTTTCACCACTCTCTTCTTATCTATTCAATATAGAAATAAAAATTTAGCTAGAACAAAAAGACAACTGAAGGACATCAAGGGGACACAGCCAGAAAAGAAATGAGTCAAACTATCATTATCGGCATACCACTTGATATTATCTATAAATGAGTCAAACATTTCTACCAATGATCAATGAACAGAGATAGAAAATGGGACACACCTTTCACAATAGCATCATATAATATAAAGCACCTCAGGGTAACACCAGCTAAGCAAGTGAAAAGACATGTATGATAAAAGCTTCAAGTGTCTAAAGAAGATACCAGAGGATGGAAAGGTCTCCATGATCATGGAACAGAAAGATTATCATAGGAAGTTGGGTCATCCTACAGCATATATTCTATAGAAATTCTAAGCAAAATTCCTTACAGACCTTGAAATGACAATTCTCAACTTCATATGGACACACTGGAGGCAAAAGACATCTTTGAAAAATTGTGCTGGACAAATCGGATGTCTGAAAGTATAGGAATGCAAATATAATCATACTTACTGCATTGCACAAAAGAAATCCCAGTGGATTAAAGATGAAATGTAAAACCAGATATAATACACTGAAACTGATAGAACAGACACTGAGAAATATCATCGAATGCATTGCCACAGGAGACAACTTTCTGAACAGAACATCTCTAGCATCTCTAGTGTGGACCCTAAGATCAACAGTTCTTAAGAGGGATCTCATAAAACTGAAAAGCATTTTTAAGGCAGGGAACCTGTTAATTGGACAAATCTAAAGACAATAGAATACAAGAAAAGTTTATTTCCTCTCTCCATATCCTGTAAAGGACTAAATTTCAAAAATATATAAGCAAGTCAAGAAACTGGATATCAAATGCTCAAATCATCCAGTTTCAAACTTATATACAGATCTGAGCAAAATTCTCAGTAGAGGAAACTCTAAAGGATGAGAAACACTTAAAAAATGTTCAGCATTCTTAGTCATCAGGTTAATGCAAATCAAATGTACTCTGAGATACCTGATAGAATGGCTAAGATCAATAATACAACAAATCATAGTGGAAAGGATATGGAGTAAAGAGAACACTCCTTAATTTTTAGTGGGTTTTCAAACTTGTACAAACACTATTAAAATCAACATTACAGTTCCACAAGAATCTGGATTTGGTCTACCTGCAGTTCCAGATATACCACTCTTGGGCATATACCCAAAGGATGCTCCATCTTACAACAACGACAGTCACACAAATACAATAGAGTCATACTCAACTGTTACAAAAATGTATGTTATACAATGTACAGGTAAATGCAAAACCATCCTGAGTGAAGTAATGAAAACCCATGAAGACACCTATGAAATATATTTGCTTACTAGGCTACAATCCATAGATCCTTAGAATTTTGATAAAGAAGAAAGTGGTCTAGAGGGAGGAACACATATGTTTCTTGGGTATGTGGTAATAGAATATATTCTAAAGACATAAAGGGGTGGTTGAAAATGGAAATGATGGTTGGGACGTAGTGGATATGGGGTGGATGAAGAGAATGCAAGAAGTGAGCACTGTAATTGAGAGGCCATTATGGGTGTGGTTTTGAAACCCACTGAGAGAAAACTTCCACAAATCTATGAAGGGGATCCAACTAAGGACTCTAAGAAATGAGGAGTAAAAAGTCTTAACAGCCCATTTCTTGTCCTGGAAAGACTTCTAGTGGCAAAACCTTGTAAAATTCTGTTGAGGTATCGGTCCAATATAGATCAACAAAACCAAGCTGTTGCTAAGACAGACGAGTGTGCTCTACAACCAGACAGAGGGCCCCATAGCAAAGGAGAATAACCACACACTCACTGGCAACATGGAGCCTGTACCAATATATTCTAGTGTCTTTCCAATAGTAAGGTACTTCATAGGCTACTGAGAGAGAAACCTGGAAACCAACACAGCCACAAAACACTTGGCATATAACCCATCTTGCCTACAAAATATGCTAGGACAATAGGAACAATAAACTTGTGGAAGTAGACAATGAACTTCTGATTTGACTTAAGACCAGTCACTTCTCAAGAAGGAATCTATAGTCAACATTTCTTGGGTAACCAAGGACCTGAAACTAGATGGCCTACAGACGTATGGTAAAACAAAACAAATCCCTGGTCATTTAAAAAAATGTTATCAATGAAATAACTCAGTGCCTTAGCCTGATATTATCAGACGCTTTCTCTGAAAGCTGCTGTGAACAGATGTAGACATCATGGTAACAGTCAGACATTCTCATAGAGGGAGTCTAAATGGTAGGTCTCCATCAAATGTCTACCCTAAGAGCTCTGTGAATCCCACAGAAGAGCTGAAATGGCTGTATGAGTCAGATGGCCTAGAGGACAAGAAACAAGGCCCTCTGAAACAAATAATCCAGGATTTTATGAGCTCAGAGAGACTTCAAGGGCAAGCAGGGGTCCTACATATGTCTGGACCAAGTCCTTTTCATTTATAGCATCTCGGTTAGCTTAGTGTTTCTATGGGGATATTAGGTGTGAGGACAGAGAGATGTCTTACTCTGGTAAATGCACTTGAGCCTCTTTTCCTCCCATCAGTTGGCCATGTTAAATTTGAAAATGATAGATTTGCTTCATCTCAGTATATTTTGTTTAGTTCTATTTGTTTGTTGTCCTGGTGAAGGATGTTCTTTCCTAATGAAAGATCAAAATGGAGCAGAAGCTGAGGAGAGGGAAGCTGGGGATGATCAAGAAAAGGAAGCTAAAAATCAGAATATACCCTAAGAAGAAAAATTAAACAAATCAATGTAAATGACTTTAATCAATAAACAGAAAGTATGCAATTTAAAAATTATAAACAACTATCGCTCTCTACCTATGCCTTTATTTTCTGTGTGTATATCTCTTCTTTTGTCTTTTTGTTTCCTTTTTCTGCTTCCTCCTCTTCTCCCTCTATCTCTTACCTCAGTCTGCTTAATCTCAAAGTCCTGGCGACAGTCAACTCATCTTGGGTCTACAGTGCTACAGAAGGACGATGGATTTTTTCTGCACCATCTACAAGCAGGAGTGTCTTTTCAAGCATGGCCTTGGCAAATGTGTCAAATGTTGTGACAGCTGACAGGAGAGGAGTGAGTCTCATTTCTGTTGTCATGTGAAATGTGACATTCTATCTGGAGAGATTTGTATGAACTAAACAACTGGGCCGTCTGCATGGAGGGACATTTCTACGGAGTTGGAGATGCAGCAGCGTGAAACAGCGCTAGCTCAGAGTTAATGCTCCTCAGTGCACGTTCTAGAACCTCATGTGACCGCTGCAGGACAGCTGAAATGACTCTAGTTTCATTTTTAATAGAAAAACCTAATAAGCACTGCTGTGTGTGTATAAATTCATACTAGACATATGGTACATACCCGTCTATGAACTTACCAGGGAGTGACAAAAATGGGAGCTACAACACAGGATAAAATGAAGAAAGACACAAGAGTTCTCTATGTGCCAACAAAATACCAGGTACACCTTTGTGTGCAGATACACTGAGACGGTAAAAAGGTTGGTTCTTTATTCAACAATAAGCAAAAATACCTACATTTTTTTTTTTCACTTAACCCAGCACACTGTACCAACTAAGGCTTCCTTTTGCTCTCCAACTATTCCACGGTTCCAGTTTAGCCAGATCTCAGCTCTAAGCATGGCAGAGAATGCTCCAAGCCCAAGATTCTACAGAGTCTGTTGCAAGGAGCAAGAAGCTACAGGAACTGCCACTCACTTTTCCACTGAAGACAAAGGGAGAAGGCATCCTGACTGGGTAGCTCACTACCATGATTCTACAAACAGGGAGCCATAGATAAAAGAATGTCCATGAGTCTAATGCCAGAGGGAGATACACAGTGAGTTCCAAAACATCACGAGTTCCAGAGAAAAGCTGATCTCTGGAAGATGAAAGTAGAGAAAATATGCAGAGGAAGCAGAATGTGGCCAGGAGAACAGCAACCAATGCCGGAAGAGGAGAAACATGCAGCCAACCACATCTTCAGTCCTTCTGTTGTTTGCTAAGTGCAGAATCCACTTCCCATGCATCTGTTAAACGAAATCAAGACCATTGTTTCTAGAAATTTACTCTGCTATCACCCTCTAATATAAGGATGCAGGATCAAGCTGGTCCAAGTATCAAAGCCCACAGAGCAGGGATGAAAAGGAGACAACAGAAATCTGAGTCCAACCTGGGCCAGAACAGCCAAATTAACTAAAAATAAAAAAGGACTCCTCAACAAGAAACCAGAAGAGAACATTAGGATTTGGAATCTCCCATAAGGTTCCTTCACTGCACTCAACCCTGCCCTTCAACACAATCACAAAGGAATCATTTGATTGCTTCCTTTGTTCATGGACAGATGCAGACAGCTCACAACTCAAAACAGTTTCTCAATCTAGATGGCCCTCTCCTTCCTGCCCCTGTGTACAGTGTGTACTGATGGGATATATTCTGTTGGAATGTGAAACATCCTGTGCACATTATTAACGTGAATCTGATAAGAAACACTGTCGTGATCTTCTGAGCTAAAAGAGAAGGCAGAAGGAACAGCCATGTGAAGAATACTTCCTTTCACCAGCACATACCTCAGCCTTAAGGCTGTTGTTTCTCTCCTAATATCTTGTCCACTCAATCCTGTCTTGCAGCTCAGAATATGTCCTTCCCATTGGCTACTGCCTTATTTATGACATCATTCTCCCTAGCCTACCAGCACCTGGTAGAATCCTGAGGTTTCCATAGTGCTTTCTGTAAACAAATTTGGATCATTACAGGCAACCTGTGACTAGTGACCAGTGGGCTCTGTCCGATACTGGACACACTCCCTAGTTTTGGTCAGCAAATTGGACAAAGACTACCATTTATCTGGCTCAATTGTAGGGTGGAGTCCTGTTACTCCCCCTACCAAGCCCCCCAGCCATGTCAGGTAAGAAAAGAAACCTTCAGACATTTTTAATCAAATCTTTCCTTATTTTTAGCATAAGTCTTTAGAATACCAGGGGTGACATGAATATATATATATCTCACATTGAAAGTCATATCTAGCTTTGGTTCTCACTAAAATATGACTTTGACACACAGTTTAATCTCAACTGGTTCTTTATCCACCTCAGTAAGATCATAATACCACTATGGTCTGGGCTCCATGTTGTTTGATCTCAAAAGACAAGTGAATGTGGGAGAGACTAAGAGGCAACTGGACGCTGAGAGGTAGTTCATAAGGTGAAAAATATGTCTGTTCCATGCAAGACAGACCCCTGAGGAGTGGGGAGCAAAAAAGTCCAAAGTCTAAAGATGAAGGGCTAGAAAACAGAGAAATAGAAGGAGCCAAACCTGCAGAGATGATCTTTAAGGAACACGAAGATAGTTTGGGACAGAATATTGCAGAGAACCGTACATTTTAAACCAAAAGGCTCAAGGCACTGTCATTTGCCAAGACTTGTTTAGGCAATTGTTGAGATTCATCTGGGTGCAAATTCACTGGCATATACAGAGGGCATTGTCCCAGTCTGTCCCTTGGTTCTAAGCTGTCACAGCTTGTGCAGAGTTCTCTGATTCTTCTGTGCACTGGCTGCATTGGTTATTATTATCTGGGGCTGGGAACTACATAGTTGCTTGTTCTCTGTACAATTCTAACACACGCCGGTGGGAAATCCTCACAAGGCTTCCCTCTACAAGGGTTATGGGCGATGAACAGGAACAGAGGAAGAGTCAATCTCATTCAGAGATCAACCCACTAATAGGTTAGCGAATCTCAGTGGGTCAGCCCTAAACTCATGCACACACCTGAAATGTTACCAGTGGGTAATGTACATAAAGTCATAAACACATAGGTGTTCAAGAGTTATACTCAAATGATGTCATCGGTTATAGAAGGAGTGGGAGGGACAAAGGAGGAGGTAGCAAAGCAAATTAAGTAAATACAATATTCATATACAAAATCCCCTATATGTAGTCTTTAAGAAACAAAAATAGACACAGAGTAGCGACAAGCTTGGTGGTCCTGGGAGTCACCTATAACAGCAGAACTTCCTATCCAGAGGCAGGTTGGTTTCTGTGATTTCAAGCCCAGTCCATTCTAAGTAAAGAAACGTGCACAGGACTAGGTATATGGCAGAAGTGTGAGAAGCTATCTAAAGCTCTCCTACCTCTAAACACTTCTACTCTAGGACCCAGCTTTGAGGCAGCATCACAGTGGGTATGAGAGCAAGACAAAGCAGGGTGCAGAAGGACTGTGACTATGTCGGACCAAAGCACTTCAACCAGGAATTCCATACCCATAGAGGAAAAACAGGCAGCTCATCAAATGAGTGTCACTTCGGCTAGTGCCAAGAATCAATCTGAGCACTGGCGATTGGGATGTGAGAGGGAACTTCAGTCTTAGACAGTCCCAGCTAGTACAGACTGGAGACAGCATTGCTCCTTACAGAACCTAAAAAGCATCAGCCTCACCATTTTCCCACTGTCCCCTCCCTCCCTACAGAAAACTTCCAAAGCCCACCCTTCTCTGGAATGGAAAGAACTCTTCAGCCTTCTCTGCCTCTGCTAAACAACACGCAGGCTGCAGGAAGAGTGGGCAACTTCTCCCGAGTCTCCACCCCGGATGTGAACTCAGCATGGTTTCTGCCATCAGCATCCAGTACTTCTCTCCAGCCACTCATGGGTAATGCCTACCTTAACCCACATGCTGGCACAACCATGCTGACAGTGCTGACTGAGCAGGGCCAGATCTCCACCTCGGCCCCCTCCTATCCAGGTGCTCTCCAGTGGAATTTCACAGGAGGCTCGGATGGGCGGGAAGATGCACTCCAGGAACTCAATGTGGCCATCATAGGCCAGGACACTACACTTCCATCCCTGGCTGTGACAAACCAGTGTGATAAATTTTTAGATCCCAATGCCATCGTCCCCTTCTATCATCCAACACTGTCTGCCAACCTTGTCCAGGTCACACCACCGCAGATGCCACATCAAGGATACAGCCTGGCACCTTCCTACCAGGAGGCTAGTCGGGTCTATTACAACAACCTGGGCCCTCTGGTAGCTGGAGAATTTGGGCAGAGTTTGCAGGTACATGGCTCTGTGTCCTACCCTGGGAGCCAGACCTCTGCCTTCCAACCGGAGATGGTGATGGTGCTAAAGGAGATCCATCCAAGGAATGTCCAAATACCACTCTTTACCTCTGCCTTCTCCTACTCCTCATCTGCTCAGTCCACGGCAGACAATAGTCTTCCCGGTGAGTACAGATCCGGGAGGGGAGGAGTGGGATCGGCACTCTAAGGAGACTCACCTCGACCCTTTAGGCAGTAGACACTGCACAGAAGGAGAACGAGAGTTCTGACAGGTTAAGTCCAAGTCTGGCTTTCCACACCCCACTTCAGACTCTCTCAATGGAAAGAATGCAAGGCCACAGTGAGTGACATCCACCCTGTACTAAGTGATATCCATGGAGCATACCACAGTCACACATGTCACTAACTACCCAAGATAACCAGTCCCACCCACGGACACACTACCATAGACTCCTTCCTGAACTATTGTCCCTATGTCTAGAAGACACGGAAGATTGTTTTTTTTTTTTTTGTTTTGTTTTGCTAACAAAGGATTTTCCATAAGTTGGAGTCTTCCACAGCAATGTAGCTCAGACTCTGTCCTGGAGGAAGACTTTCTTCCAGGTTCCTAGCACCTGTTCTGGGGTTTTCTTACACTTAAAAGTGTAGAGAGAGTATGGTGTAGACAAGATACCATTGGCTAAAAGCTGCTCCTCTTACTTTCTTTTGCTGTGGTACTTCAAAGGTTACCCCTGTTCAAGGACATAAGATCATGTAGCCATGCTCTCTACTACTGAGTCACACACAAGCCCAATTATTTCAAATTCTATGCCATTTCCCGTTCCACTTATAGGATGGTGAAACATGGGGTTGGAGGAAATCCTTGGTTGTTTAAATGCTTGCCTTACAGGAGTGCCTAAGTGGGTTTGGATACCTAAACCCACATAAAAAAACAAGCTTCTGGGGTCATCTGAGTAATGTCATAACAAAGAAATTGTCAGTGTCAGGTAAGTTTCTGGAAATTATGGACCAGACAACCTGCCTCATAGCAAAAGTTTCACGAAAATGAAAGGAACTCTTAAAGATAAAAGGGAAGGAAAATGAGGAGTACACATCAAGGCAATTCGGTAACCAAACCACTGAGGGTATTCGTCCACAAACCATACAAACCTGAAGGAAAACAAAACTATCTGAGAAAACATGCCATGCAATGGTCTGCAAAAACAGAGCAGTCACCACCTGTCTGCCAACAGAGGTACCGTCTAAGGTTCTCAAGAGGAGCTCATAGGAATGTCCTTCCACTGCTCCAAGGCCAAATGCTGTGATCCTGTGAAATGGGGGTGGGGGTGGGGAACGTCTCATTTACCCCAGGCACTGACTTCTTCCTTCACTCTTTTCCAGTGGTGCAAATGGAGACGTCCCTGGGATTGCCACCTTCAGGCCAGACATACTGTCAGCTGCAGAGTCCAGATTTCTGCAACACCTGTGCCCAGGTTTCCCAGATAAGGCCACCAGCTGTCAGTGGGGACAGGGCATTGACAGCCCCCATCTGTAGTCCTTCAGAATTCCTGGCCTTGCCTCCAGCTCCAAGCCTGGAACAAACAGAGAATAAAAACATGAATGAGATGAAAGATGACTTCTTAAAGACTCCCAATGCCCAGGAGGGCACAAAAGAAAACCAAGACACATCAATTGTAACTTCGGCACACCCTGACTTGCAGCAGCCTCTACAGTGCATTGATACCGAGAGCCTAAGGCAGAAGCCTAATTCTGACAATGCCCATTTGGGAGGCAGCAGCATGGGTCTAAAAGAGCTACAGGAGCTGGAGAATGAAACTGGATCCAGCTTCGACTTTAAAGACATCACTAGACTTGAGGCAAACATTCAACTTCCTCAGCTCCTCAACAGCCTCACAGACATAGACCAGGATCAGGCCAGTGAAATCGGGAAAGTCATCAGTGGCCCTTCTGACCAGGTGGGGAAGAATAAACATAAATCCCCTGAGCTGTTTGAGGGAGCTCCTCAGGCCAAAATCCAGCACCAAGATGTAGTGGAGGGAGAGGGAGGTGCATGTGTTGCTGGGGCCAGCAACGGGGCTCTTGGAAATATGGCAAAGCAGCCGGATGGCAAAGGTCCCAAAGTTGGCGCCAGCAAGAACAAAAGGGTTAGAAGACAGGGGCAAGAAAGACCAAGTGGACCAGAGAACAACTCCAAGAAAACAGAGGAGCTCAAGCACTCAAGGAACAGAGTCAAAGCAGAAGAGAAGGCCACCATCCCCAAGACCAAGAGGAAGAGGAATCCACCTGAGCTCAGCCATGACAGCTTCAAGAAGCCTCGAACCCACCTTGGCATGCACATGCTGGAGTCTGTGCAGGTCTTCCACCCACTGGGGAAGAGGAGTGAGAAGAAGCCTGGCATCTCCTCCTTCAGGGGTCTGCGAACCTTCTCCAGTAACAAAGATCCCAAGCCAGGCCCAGCCACCCTGCTGGACATGCCACGCAAAGGCCAGGGTCCTCCTAAAAAAAGCCCAGGGAAGGTTCAGTTAGTAGAGAACAGTGCTGACAAGGGTTATCTATCTCCATCCCAGTACGAGCTACCCGCAGCTGGGAAGGTCAGGCTAGTACCTCTGCCTTTTCCAACCCTGGACCAGCCTCAAGCCAGACCTATTTCTCGAAAACCTCCTTCCCTGGCTTTACACAGGCCCACTGCAGCTTACCCTGTGCAGCCTCATTGCCACTCAGCTCAACCTACCACACTCAAGCCATCCCAACCAGCTCCTGTCAGCACATCTTTGATGGCCTCTGCCAAGCCAGCTCCTCCAATTTCATCTAGTGCCACAGGACCTCATAGAACCAAACCCACCCAGTCTAATGCTGCGCCTCCGTTGGGCACCTCTCGGCCTGAACCTTATAGAGCATCATCTCAGACTTCATTCCAGAGAGAGCCTGTTACTGCTCCCAGGAACAAGGCACCATCACCCCCCAAACCTCAGACCCAGTATCTGCTGCAAGACTTCAGCCGCCAACCCATTCCATGGAGGAAGGTCGACATTCTGGGGCCGGTCGTTTCACAGCCCATCACAAAAGAGCAGAGGCCAGAGAGGGAGGCCATGAAGAGGCGGGCCCAGCAGGAGCGCGAGAATGCTGCCAAGAAGCCCTGTCCTGGGAAGCTGCAGCATTTCCTTCAGAGGGAGAAGGATATGGAAATTTCCCAATATTATGGCTATGCAATGTAAGAGCTGGCCAGGTCTTTGTAACAAAGTGCTTTTCCACATTGACTTGAAGAGATGTATTCACTGGTACAGACATATAAAAGGACAGAAAACATACATAAATATGTATATACATGAGTACATGTGCAGAAATATAGAAGACTAAGTAGATATACATGGATTAAAAAATATACCTACGTGTATTTGAATAGTTAGTAAAATTGCCTATAGAATGTTAAGTTGGTTATTTTATTCCATTGTTTGTCCTAACTGTGATGATTTAGTTTTTATTACATTATATATAAAATTAAACTTAGGAAATATTTACTTTATATTAAATCAATTGAAAAAAATGCTACACTTGTGCTAAAATTATTGTCTAGTTTTGCATTCTCTGGACATGGTATATGTATATTCATTCACTGGAGTGAATGCATGTTGAGCGCACGCTCCTTCTGTTTCTGTAGGCCTGCACATTTCTCGCCTCTCAACCCAGCGCATATTCACTTTATGCCTTTCCCTTGGGCCAAACCTTCCTGTGTTCGCCTCTATAAAGAATGTGGAAGAAGGGAGCTCTTTCTTCTTTGCTCTCTTGTCCTTGCTCTTGCTATCCTGTTCATTCCTTTACTGGTATCACAGCGTACGTCCTCGGGATTCCAGACCATGTATAGTGAAGAGCAGCTGAGACAGCCTCATGGATTGTACTACAGGACTGGTGTTAGACAGCCATTGTTGTACTAACAAGACCATAGGTGTGTACATGTGTGTTCTCCATATATATTCATTCTATCGATTCTTGCCCTCTAGGCAATCTTACCTACGTATTGTGACTTCGCAAATGAGAAAGCCAAGTACAGGTACATTCCAGTCAACATTGACAGGAAAATATGTCCCTAATATCGTGAATTGAAATCCATTTTGTAAATAGCTAGGAGTGGTATTACTTGGGCCATATGTCAGATTCATTTTTAATTTTTTGAAGAACCCCCATTGTGATTCTGCTGTGTGGTAAATCTAGCAAGAAACACATGTGGACACTTAAAGGTCAATAGGAAGTCTGTACTGGTGGTCAGCAGCTGCATTGGGAATTTGTGGAAACCATGCAGCCCTGAGTTTCACTGCCATTTATAAAGATTTATTTATTTTATGTATATGAGTATGCTATCTGCATGTATACCTGCATGCCAGAAAAGGGCACCAGATCCCATTATAGACTGTTGTGAGCCACCATGATGTTGCTGGGAATTGAACTCAGGACCTCTGGAAGATCACCCAGTTCTCTTAAACCCAGAGCCATATCTCATAGACATTACTTCATAGTAAAGGGCTAGAAAAAATTTTACCCACCAAGGGACACAAAAGCCAGGCTGAAGTAGTCATTCTGATGCCTAATAAAATATACTTTCAACCAAAAATAATCAAAAGAGACAGAAAGGGACACTTCATCAAAGGAAAAATCTACCATGATGATATCTCAATTCTGAATATCTATGCTTCAAACACAAGAGCGCCCACATTTGTGAGAAAAAAAAAAAAAAAAACACTGCTAAAGTCAATTATACTTTTGAATTGTACATCAAATCCCAAACAGCAATAGTGGGAGTCTTCAACACCCCACTGTCACTGATCAATAGTTCATCCAGACAAAACTAAACAGAAATAATAAAATAAAGGTTACTGAATGAACCTAACAGATAACTATAAATATTTCACCCAAACTCAAAAGAATATATCTTCTTAGCACATCATAGATCATTTAGATTATTCTCCAAAAACTAGTCTGTCAAAAATTAAGCCTGAAATGATTAAAGAAAATCTAAATAATGCCTTTCATCTGAGCAGGCCATTGTGGATTAAAGCTGTGAATTGAAATTTAAGGTTTCTTTGGAGAGTCAGTTGTGGTGGTTGGTGTTTTCCTAGGGTAAACATTAGAAGGAATATTTCATTGAAGCAGACACAGGTGAAACAATGTTTTTCTAAAGCAAGCATGTGAAATGTCACACATTGAAGAATTCTTCAATATTGACACACACGTATTGGTCTGCCTTACATTACATAGTTGAGATCCATCTGTTGGAACTTCATAGAAACAAATGCACCAAACAAACAAACAAACAAACAAAAACAAACAAAGTTCTGGTGGTATGCTGAGCCTTCTTGCCACGTCCTTGCGTTTGGGATGATTAGAAGTGATGTCACCTGATATAAACTCATGTGGAGTTTGACTAAATCAGTCTCTTGTGTGAGGCAAGACACATGGTGGGGCGAGACCTGAGGAGGACACATAATGTTTGAGCAGAGCATAGATAGGACTCAACAGACTGTGAGAAGAGCTGGGGTTGCTTATAGAGCTATCTGTGCAATACTTGTTGGGTTTGAGTCTTTGCTAATCTTTGCTTTGTTGAGAGAGGTATGGCAGAGAACTTCTTCTGGCATGCAATGCTGATCAAATCCCTCCTGCTGACTCATGTCAGTTTGGATGAGACATAGGTGTTCCTCTTAAGTTGTACCACTGTTACTGCTATCCTGATACTAGTGAAGATGGACTGCTGTATCTGTGGAGTGTTTGCTAATAGATCAGGCTACTGCTGCTGACCTGTGAACAGAACTGTGGATTTCCTGACAATGTAGATGGGATTTGCCAAAAAATACAATTTCTAAAGAGGTCCACTTCCCCTGTATCCTTTCTTTTATACTACCTCTGGTGGGCGGTGGGCTAGAAGGGAGTTTATGACATTGAAGAACCACCATCAAAGTATGCTTTAAAAAATTAAAGAAAGAAAACTGGGCATCAAAAATAACAGAAACACGAGAAATCCTACACACTCATGGAAACTGAACAACTTTCTACTCAGTGATCTCTGGGCCAGGGAGAATAAAAGGAATTAAGAACTTTCTAGAATTTAATGACAATTAAAGTCCAACATAAATAAATTTACAGGACACAATGACAAAAAAAGCCTAATATGAAAGTTCATAGCATAGAGTTTCTCCAGAAAGAAATTAGAAAGTTCTCATATGAGCAATTTAAAGTACAATTGATAGGTCTAGAAAAAAGGAAATGACCATACAAAAGAGAAGCAGACTGCAGGAAACAATCAAAATCAGGGCTGAAATCCATCAGGAAAGGAAACAACGCAAAGAATCAAAACTAAAAGCTGTTTGTTTATTTGGTTTTGTTTTTAAGAAAATCGACAAGGTATACACTTAGCCAAAACAAAGAGAGCTAGAATTCAAATAAAATCAGAATGAAAAGAGCAACATAACAACAGACAACATGGACATTTAAAGTCAATAGGGACAGCCTCTTCAACAGATGGTGTTGGTTAAACTGGCAGTCAGCGTGCAGAAGAAAGCAAATCGATCCTTTCCTGTCTCCTTGTACAAAGCTCAAGTGTAAGTAGATTAAAGATCTCCACATTAAACCAGGTACACTGAAACTATTAGAAGAGAAAGTAGGGAAGAGCTCAAACACATAGGCACAGGGGAAACATTTCTGAACAAAACACCAACGGCTTATGCTCTAAGATCAAGAATCAACAAATGGGACCTCATGAAATTGCAAAGCTTCTGTAAGGCTAAGGACATTGTTAAAACAAAATCACAGCCTACAGATAGGGAAAGGATCTTTATCAATTCTGCATCTGATAGAGGGCTAGTAACGAATATATACAAAGGACTCAGAAAGCCAGACTATAGAGAGTCAAAGAACCCTATTATGAAATGGGGTGCAGAGGTAAACATAGAATTCTCAGCTGAGGAACATCGAATGGCTGAGAAGCAACCAAAGAAATCCTCAACATCCCTAATTATCAGGGAAATGCAAATAAAAACAACCCTGAGATTCCACCTCACACCAGTTTGAATGGCTAAGATAAAAAACTCAGGTGACAGCAGATGCTGGGAAGGATGTGGAGAAAGAGGAACACTCCTCAACTGTTGGTGAGGTTAATAGCTGGTACAACCACTCTGGAAATCAGTATGGCGGTTCCTCAAAAAATTGTACATAGTACTACCTGAAAACCCAGCTATTCCACTCCTGAGCATATACCCAAAAGATGCTCTAAGATATAACAATGACACATACTCCACCATGCTTATAGCAGCCTTATTTATAATATTCAGAAGCTGGAAAGAATACAAATGTCCATCAACAGATGAATGGATACAGAAAGTTTGGTACATTTTCACAATGGAGTACTACTCATGAAATTCATAGGCAAATGGATGGAACTAGAGACAATCATCTTGAGTAAAGTAACCCAGTCACAAAAAACACATACATGGTATGCACTCACTGATAAGAGGATACTAGCCCCAGAAAGCTAGCTCTGAATACCCAGTACCAAAGAAACAAATCAGAGACATTATGAATCTCAAAATAAGAAAGGCCAAAATGGAGATGCCTCAGTTTTTCTTAGAAAAGAGAACAAATCTCTCATGAGAGGAAATGAAAAGTCAAATAGAGGAACAGGGATTGAAGAAAAGATCACTCAGAAGCTGCCTCACCTAGGGATCTACCACATATGCAGTCACCAAATCCAAGCACTATAGCTGATCCCAAAAAGTACTTACTGGCAGGAACCAGACAGGGATGCCCCCTCAGAGACTATGCTAAAGTCATATACATACAGCTGAGCATGCCTGCAGCTAACCATTGGTCTAAACTCTGGGATCCCAATGAAGCTGCTAAAGAAAGGACCTAAGGAGCTGAAAGGGGTTGCAACCTCATGGAAAGATAACAACATTATCAACCAACCAAAGCCTCCAAAACTCCCATGAAGTAAAACATCAACATTTGTGCACACATTGAGAGACCTATTGATTCATTTGCATATGTAGCTGAAGATAGCAGTGTCTGGCATCAATGTGAGAAGAGGCATTTGTTCCAGGGAGGGCATGTTTTCCTAATGTAGGGGAATGCCAAGGTGGAGAGGGGGATCAGAAGGGAGTGCACCTTTGTGAAGGCAAATGGTGGGGGAAGGGAGATGGGAGTGGGGTTGGGTAAGGTGATAATATCTCAAATGTAAATACAGAGTATCTAATTTTAAAAAAAAAGAAAAGAAAAAAGTATACTGGAAAGCAGCTGAGATAGCCTCATGGATTGAAGAACTACTTGGACTCTTGGAATGTCTGGTGGTAGACAGCCACTGATGGACAAGCTACACCATGGCTCATGATCCAGTCTAATCATCCTCCTTTCTATTGGTGGTCAGAAAGGCAGACATACAGGCAGACAGACAGACAGATTCATTCATTTGAGCAGCTCTGTTACACTGGAGAACACTGGGTAGATTTTGATCATTCAATGTGAGAGCCAAGTACAAGAGTGCTACACGTACATCATCTCTGAAAAGCAGATATGTCTCTAATATAGTGAACTGAAATTTTGTTTGTAAATACCCAGTAGCGGAGTTACCTGAGTCATCTGGATTCATTTTTAATTGTTTGAAGAACCTCCGCTGTCATTCTATTCGGTGGTAATTCTAGGAATGGAAACACATTTGCTCTTAGGGGTGAATGCACACTATACTACTTACCGGCCTCTACATGGGAAACTTGTGCAAATCATGCATCCCTGAGTCTCACTGTCATTGCACTTTTATTTAATTTTTATTTATACTTCAACCGAATTGATTTAAGCATGTTTATTCAATTTCATTTATAGATTGAGGAATTTTCTGTAATTTTTAAGTAATTTTTTCTTTTTGATTGTATATTTTATTTATTGACATTTCAAATGCTATCTCCTTTCCTGTCTTTCCCCTCCAGAAATCCCCTATCCCTTTCTTATCCTTTCTCTCAATCCCTGCTTATCTGACAATGCTCCCTCAACCACCGACTCACTCTTGCCTCCTCACCCTGGCATTTTCCTAAATTGGGGCATCAAGCCTTCCAAGAATCCAAGAGCCTATCCTCCCACTAATGTCTAACAAAACCATCCTCAGCTACATATACAGGTGAAGCCATGGATCTCTACATGTATACACTTTGGTTGGTGGTTTAGTCATTGGGAGCTATGGAAGGTCTGGTTGGTTGATATTTTTGTTGTGTGGGTTGTAAAGCCGTTCAGCTCCTTCCCTTTTTTCTCTAACTCTTTCATTGAGGACCACGTGCTCAGTCCAATATTTGGCTGCAAGCATGGGCCTGTGTTATTTCTCGGACTCTGGGAGAGCCTCTCAGGAGACAGCTACATCAGGCTCCTGTCAGCAAGCACTTCTTAGCATGCACAACCGTGTCTGAATTTGCTGTCTGTACATCAGATTGATCACAGATAGACTTTCCTTCAGTCTCTGCTCCACACTTTCATCCATAATTCCTTCATTGAGTATTTTGTGCCCCTTTCTTAGAAGGACTGAGGCATCCATGCTTTGATCTTTCTTGTGGTCTCTAAATTGTATCTTGGTTATGCTGAGATTTTGGGCTAACATCCACTTATCAGTGAGTACGTGTTGTGTGTATTCTTTTGTGACTGGGTAACTCAGGATAATATTTTCTAACACCATCATTAATTTGCCTAAAAATTTCATGAAGTCATTGTTTTAATAGCTGAGTAGTACTCCATTGTCTAAATGAACCACATTTTCTGTATCCATTCCTCTTTTGAAGGACATCTAAATTCTTTCCACCTTCTGGATATTATAAATAAGGCTTCTATAAACACAGTGGAGTATCCTTGTTATATGTTGGATCATCATTTGGAATAGCTTGGTCTTCAGATAATACTATGTCTAATTTAATGAGGAATCACCAGACTGCTTTCCAGAGTGGTTGTACTAGCTTCCATTGCCAGCAACAATTGAGGAGTGTTCCTCTTTCTCCACATCCTTGCCAGCATCTGCTGTCACCTGAGTTTTTTGTCTTAGCCATTCTGACTGATGTGAGGTGGAATCTCAGGGTTGTTTCAATTTGTATTTCCCTGATGACTAAGGATGATGAACATTTCTTTAGGTGCTTCTCAGCCATTCAGTATTCCTCAGTTGAGAATTCTTTGTTTAGCTATGGACCCTGTTTTTCAATAGGGTTATTTATTTCTCTGGAGTCTAACTTCTTGAGTTCTCTGTATATCGTGGATATTAGCCTTCTATTGGATGAAAGTTTGGTAAAGATCTTTTCCCAATCTGTTGGTTGATATTTTGTCCTAAGAACCATATTCTTTGCCTTATAAAACTATGTAATTTTGTGAGATCTAATTTGAATATTGTTGATCTTTGAGCATGAGCCATTGGTGTTCTGTTCAGGAAAATTTCCCCTGTACCCATGTGTTCAAGATCTATCTATTCCACTTTCTCTTCTATTAATGTCAGTGTATCTGGTTTTGTGTGGAGGTCCTTGGTCCACTTGGACTTGAGTTTTATACTAGGCAATACTAATGGATCAGTTTACATTCTTCTGTATGCTGATGACCAGTTGAACCAGCACCATTTGTTGAAAATTCTGTTTTTCCCACTGGATGGTTTTAGCTTCTCTCAAAATGATCAAGTGCCACAGGTGTGTGGGTTCATTTCTGGTCTTCAATGCTATTGCACTGATCTACCTGCCCATCTCTGAACCAATACCATGCAGTTTTTATTATAATTGCTCTGTAATACATCTTGAGGTCAGAGATATTTCCCCAGAAGGACTTTTATTGTTGAGAATAGATTTTTTTTACCATCCTGTTGTTTTGATATTTAAAATGAATTTAGAATTTCTCTTTCTAAATCTATGAAGAACTGAGTTGGAATTTTGATGGGAATTTCATTAAATCTGTAGATTGCTTTCAGCAAGATGACCATTGGTACTATATTGATCATGCTAATCTATGAGCATGAGAGATCTTTCCATCTTCCAAGAACTTCTTCTATTTCTTTCTTCAAAGACTTGAAGTTCTTGACATAAAAATATTCCATTGTCCGGTTAGAGTCACACAAATGTATTTGATATTCTTTGGACTATTGTGAAGGGTGTTATTTCCCCAATTTCTTTCTCAGCCTGGTTATCCTTTGAGTAGAGGAAGACCACTGATTTGTTTGACTTAATTTTATGCCATGCTATTTTGCTGAATTTGTTTATCTGGTTTGGGAGTTCTCTACTGGAATTTTTGAGTTCACTAACATCTACTATCATATCCTCTGCAAAAACTGCTACTTAGACTTCTTTTCTAATTTATACCCTTTTAACCTCTTCTGAGTCTAATAATCTAGCTAGGACTTCAAGTACTATATTGAATTGGTAGGAATAAAGTGGGCAAACTTATCTAGCCCCTAATTTTTGTGATACTGCTACAATAAAATGAAAGCAGAAAGAAAGCAGACAGCATGGCATTGTCTCTAGATCTTGTTGAACCTTTAAAAATCAAATTTATTGTGCAAATTAACTATGGATCTGTGAAAACTGCATAATTTTGGATAAAGCAGGATTAAATATATTTCTGAATTGGTCTGATTCTTGATTCTCAAGACAACAGAAACACAGACATCACTTAGATAATCTGTTCATGTCACTGTTGTGAAATAGTCCATACACTACATGGTCTGTGACTCTCAGTAACTATAAACATAAGACTGCCTCTCTCTGACTTGGACTTTGTAATACAAAGTCCTGGATATCCCCAGAAGCTCCAATATTACTGTTACTGAATCAATACATGATTCGCTGTGAATCATCTGATACAATCCACTGACATCATTTCTAATTGTGTTCACATAATCACCTTGTTGAAACTTCCCAAGGACCAAATTTGAACAAAAGGGCTTCCTTCCAGGCATTCAAAATCATGAGTGATGTCATGGAGCCTGACAAGATTTATCCTTCTAAATATTTACCTACCTTTGTTTATTACATGAATTGTGGGTACCAGTTGCAGAACCACAGGGAAGAAAGTCTTTAAGATTCCTCCAGGGCTCAGGAGCAATCTGAAAAACAAATGAATCATGAGTATGCAACAAACATCTCCTTTGCCCAGAGAAATAAAAGCTGGTAGAAATATGACGTGCTGATATGCATGGCACTTCAAGATCCATTCTGCACAGATGACAGACAAGAAAAATATGTTCATTTTGATGGCAGTCTTCTTCCTCCTCAACATTCCACTTCTCATGGCAAATGTCATTGATCCCAGGTGCTTTTGGAGAATAAATTTGAATGAGGTCAAGGATAAAGACTTGGGGCAAACCTGTTCCTTCATCCTTGGAGCAGGTCAGAAGCCTATGGAAAAAGATTATTTTAACCAGACTCGGAATGTCCTGTAAGTGCATTTTTATTATTCCTTTTAAATGAAGTTGAATATTTCTTGAGTGCTCTGAAGATGAAGATTAGGCAAATTCTTGAGTCTTCTCTCCTGTTGGGAAGTCTGAACACCAAGAAACAAGCTTAATTCTTTTACACATTCAATCCTATTTTCTCCTTTTTATTAATTCAGTGAGAGGTTTGCATTTCTTCCAGATGGCACCTGACTTAGAGCCTAGTAGGTGAGGTACACAGGACTATATACATTGATCCTTCACATAAACCCCTCCTTATAACAGTTTATGTAATACTCTAGACAGTAATGACTTACTGAAATTGATCACATAATTTTTCAATGTGTTTTATCCCAAGTACTTGCAAATAAGTGGTCATTAACTCTGCTGACAGTCCTTCTATCAGTATGTGGTTCCTAGAGCACATGCTAGTTTCAGTAATATTGATCGCACGTAGCGTCGTTAAGAACTTTATATATATACAAACTTACATTCTCAAATTCATTGCATGTGGGCACTTCTTGCCTTTTAAAGCTTCATCAAGTTTAGAAAGAGAAGATGTTTACACTCAGAAATTCATACTTCACATGAATGCCTTCCTGGATGTTTGTATGGATATGAGCAAGGGATGTTTAGGCTATTAGAAGGTAATATATCCAAGTGCTTTAAAAGATAAAATCTAAAAATCCTTAGGCTTCCTGCTTCACACTGTCCAGGTACAATCACTGGCTTTTATGTCCTATATAGTTCAGTTTGGCACTCTCTCTCTAGAGTACAACATACTTGGAGCATATGGAATCAAATAACATGTCTATATAGTATGAATAGTGAGGCTGTCAATGAAAGTGCTGACTGCTAATGTCTTTTGTCACTGGCATGGATGACAGTTGTGGTGTGGGAAAGTTGGAACATTTGAAAACAGTGATACAGGTGTTATCTATCAGAATTTTTGTCTCTATTTAAGAAACATGCCTTCTCTTTTCATGTCTAAGTTGGTTAATCTCTGACCCTTTAAAAATATTTGTATCTTGTGAGACTTTTTCAGTAATTTTAGTAAATGTAGGCACACATGTTACCAATATGGGGATTGCATTGAATCTATAGATTGCTTTTGGTAAGATGGCCATTTTTACAATGTTGACCCTTCCAGTCGAAGAGCATGGGAGATCTTTTTTGTCTTCTGAGATATTCTTCAATTTTTCTCTTCAAGATTTGAAGTCTAGTCATGCAGACTTTTACTTGATTAGTTAGGGTCACACTAACATATTGTTTGTGATGATTATGAAGGGTATCTTTTCCTGTATTTCTCAGTCTGAGAGTTAATTTTATATCCAGCCACTTTGCTGAAGTTGTTTATCAGCTGTCAAAGCTCTCTGGCGGAATTTTTGGGGTCACTTACATACACTATCATGTCATCTACAAACAGTGATGTTTTTACTTCTTCCTTTCCAATTTGTATCCCTTTGATTTCCTTTTGCTGTCTAATTGCTCTGGCCAGGACTTCCAGTACTATGCTGAATACATAGGGGAAGAGTGAGCAGCCTTGTCTAGACCTTGATTTTAGTGGGATTGCTTCAAGTTTCTCTCTGTTTAGTTTGATTTTGGCTATTGGTTTGCTGTATATTGCTTTTATTATGTTTAGGTATGGGCCTTAGATTCCTGTTCTTTTCAAGACTTTGAACATGAAGGGGTGTTGAAATATGTCAAATGCTTTCTCAGCATCTAGTGAGATGACCATGTGGTTTTTTTCTTTGAGTTTGTTTATATGGTGGATTATGTTGGTGGATTTCTATATATTGAACCATCCCTGCATCCCAGGGATGAAGCCTACTTGATCATGGTGAATGATCGTTTTAGTGTGTTCTAGGATTCGGTTTGCAAGAATTTTATTGAGCATTTTTGTATCAATGTTCATGAAAGAGATTGGTCTGAAGTATTCTTTCCTTGTAGAGTCTTTGTTTGGATTAGGAATGAGGGTAATTATGGCTTCGAAGAATGAGTTAGGTAATGTTCTCTGTGTCTCTATTTTGTGGAATAGTTTAGAGAGTATTGGTATTAGGTGCTCTATGAAGGTCTGATAGAATTCTGCACTGAACCCATCTGGTCCTGGGGGTTTTTGCTTGGGAGGCTTTTGATGACTGCTTCTATTACTTTAGGTGTAATAGTACTGTTTAGATGGTTTATCTGATCTTGATTTAACTTTGGTAACTGGTATCTCTCTAGAAATTTGTCCATTTCCTCCAGATTTTCCAGTTTTGTTGAGTATATGTTTTTGCAGTAGGATCTGATGATTTCTTGAATTTCCTCACTTTCTGTTGTTATGTCTCCCCTTTCATTTCTGATTTTATTAATTTGGGTACTCTCTCTGTGTCCCCTAGTTAGTCTGACTAAGGGTCTATTGACCTTGTTGATTTTCTCAAAGAACCAGCTCCTGATTTTCTTGATTCTTTGTATGGTTCTTTTTGTTTATATTTGGTTGATTTCACCACTGAGTTTGATTATTTCCTACCATCTACTCCTCTTGTAGGTACTCGGAGCTATGAGATTTCTTTTTAGTACGGCTTTATTTTCATCACATAGGTTTCACTATGTTGTGATTTCATTTTCGTTGATTTCTAAAAAACATCCTTAATTTTTAAAATTTATTTCTTCCTGGAACATGTTTTTATTGAGTAGCACATTGTTCAGCTTCCATGTGTATTTGTGCTTTTTGTTATTTTTGTTCTTATTCAAGACCAAAGTATTTTGATCTTCTTATATCTGATGAGGCCTGTTTTGTGATCGACTATATTGTCAGGTTTTGGAGAAGTTACCATGAGGTGCTGAGAAGACATATTCTTTTGTTTTAGGATGAAAGGTTCTGTAGATGCCTATTAGTTCCAATTGGTTCATAACCTCTGCTAGGTTCACTGTGTCTCTGTTCAGTTTCTGCTTCCATGATCTGGTCATTGATGAGAGTGGGGGTGTTGAAGTCTCCCACTATTATTGTGTATAGTGCAATATATCCTTTGAGCTTCAATAGTTTTCTTTTATGAATGTGGGTGCCCTTGTATTTAGAGCATAGATATGAGAGCTCATCTTGATAAATTTTTCCTGTTATGAGTGAACAGTGTCTTTCCTTATCTTTTTTGATAACTTTTGGTAAAAATCTATTTTATTTGATATTAAAATATATACTCCAGCTTGTTGCTTGAGACCATTTGTTTGGAAGGTTTTCCCCCGCCCTTTACTCTGAGGTAGTTTCTGTCTTTTTCTCTGAAATGAGTTTCCTGTATGTAGCAAATTTTGGATCCTATTAACGTATCCAGTCTGATAGCCTGTGTATTTTTATTGGGGAATTGAGTCCATTGATGTTAAGAGATATTTAGGAACAGTGATTGTTGTTTTCTGCTATTTTTGTTGTTAGAGGTAGACTGATGTTTGTGTGCTTTTCTTCTTTGGGTTTTCTTGCATGATTATTTTCTTGCTTTTCCTTGTTTGTAGTTTCCCTCCTGGTGTTGGACTTTTCCACCTATTATACTTGTAAGGCTGGGTTTGTAGACAGATACTGTTCAAATTTGGTTTTGTCTTGGAATATCTTGGTCTCTCCATCTATGGTAATTGACAGCTTTGTTGGCTATAGGAACTTTGGCTGGCATTTGTGTTCTCTGAGGGTCTGTATGATGCCTGTGCAGGATTTTCTAGCTTTTTGTAATCTCTGTTGAGAAGTTTGGTGTAATTCTGAAAAGTCTTCCTTTATAAGTTACTTGTACTTTTCCCCTTACTGCTTTTATTATTTTTTCATTGTTTTGAACATTCAGAGTTTTGGCTATTATGTGTTGGGAGGGGTTTCTTATGTAGTCCAACCTATTTAGAGTTCTGTAGGCTTCTTGTATGTTCATGGTCATCTCGATCTTATGAGTAGAGAAGGTTTCTTCCATGATTTTGTTGAAGATATTTACTGTGCCTTTTAATTGATATTCTTGGCCCTCTTCTACACCTATTATCTTTAGGTTTGGTCTTCTCATTGTGTCCTGAATTTTCTGGATGTTTTGGGTTAGAAGGTTTTTGATTTTTGCATTTTCTCTGACTGTTGTGTTAATGTTTCCTATGTTGTCTTCTGCCCCTTAGATGCTCTCTTCCATCTCTTCTACTCTGTTGGTGATGCTAGCATCTATGACTTCTGATTTCTTTATTAGATTTTCTATCTCCAGGGTTGTTTTGTTTTGTGATTTCTTTATTGCTTCTATATCCATTTTTAACTCCTTCACCTGTTTGGTTGTGTTTTCCTGTAGTTCTTTGAGTGACTCTTTCGTTTCCTCTTTAAGGGCTTTTATTTGTTTACCCATGTTCTCCTAGTTCTCCTGTAATTGTTTAAGAGAGTTATTCATGTGCTTCTGGAAGGTCTCCATCATCAACATGCAGTATGATTTTAAGTCTAAATCTTGTTTTTCAGGTGTGTTGAGAAATCCACTACTTGCTGTGATGGGAGAACTGGGTTCTCATGTGGCTAGGTTGTCTTCATTTTCCATTGTTTAGGTTCGTGGGCTTTCCTTTTGCCATCTTGTTATCTGTGATTGTAGGTGATCTTGTGTCTCTGACTGGACCTTGTCTCTCCTGTGGGTCTGAGTGCTTGTGGACTCAGGAGGGAGACTGCTCCTGGGTGTTGGACTCTTTGTGTGCAGGCAGTGAGTTCTCATGAAAGTAACTTGGTTCTGTCTCTGTGGGCTCAGGTGGAAAGTCTCTTATGAGGTGGTTCTGGGTGCTCAGCCGTCAGACCACAGAGCCTGAGTCCTGATGACTGTGACCAGGTCTCTCACTGGGCCTGAACGAACCTGTTTTCAGAGAACACCACACTACCTGTGCTCTGAGAGTTTCTGGCATTCTCTTCCTGGTAATTCAATCAGGATGTGTGGCAGGCTTACCAGGGGCTCACACAGGAAAGCACTTGTGAAGATGCTCTGGAAGCTCAGCCGTCTGTAGCATGTCATGATTCCTCATGGTGGTCACCTGGCCCTCTCTCTGGCCCAGAAAAATAAAGTCCACTTTTATTACAATAAAAAAACATATTCTATACAATTTACACCAAAATGTCTTCTATTTTATAGATATATGATACTGGCACATAAAAATCCACTGTGATTTCCTTATTTTCGTAGTTCTCATTAGTGACATACTATTGTTTTATTTTAACTAAAAGGGTAAAAAAGATGTTTTCTAAAAATCAAGTTATAAAGATAAGAAGTACCCAGAGTGAATAATATATCAACCTCTGCACAAAGTACCTGGTACAAATGTGTACCTGTTCATTTGAGTGAGGATAGTCTACTGCAAAGTATCTGATGAAGTATCTGATAAATCACTTGCATATATTGCCCTCTTATGACCTAGATTATCCTTGATCAATATATTTAAACATATGAATAGACATGCAATATTTACCAAAGGCATGTGTGATGTTTGAATTTATTTAAAAATAAATCATTTGAATTTTTTTAAGTAAAGGATTGAAACTAAACTTAACAAAATGAGGATAGATGTGAGGAGACATGTTAAGAACATTGCTCACTTACTATAAGTGTTTATAAATACAGAATCCAAATGTTGCTGCAGAAAGTCTATTATTTAATTATAAGTCATGTTTTCATTTCCTTAACCAATTCAGTTAATTTCACAAGAAAATATCATGAACTCAATGGTTTTCATAAAACTTGTATTTTTATAATGCTCAATAATTTCAAAATGAAGACATGATCAGAATTACTGTCCTGCCAATATCTGTTGTTCTCTCTTGACCTTCTGATCAAGTACTCAAAAACACAGATAAAAATTCTCACTTTACCAACACCACATCAGATAGAGGCCTAATATCCAAGGTATACAAGGAACTCAAAAATCTAGACACCAGAGAATCAAATAACCCTATTAAAAAAATGGGGTACAGAGCTAAACAAAACGTTTTCAGTTGAGGAACACCGAATGGCTGAGAAACATCTGAGGAAGTGCTCCACATCCTTAGCCATCAGGGAAATGCAAATCAAAACAACCCTGAGATTCCACCTCACACCAGTCAGATTGGCCAAGATCCAAAACTCAGATGACAGCAGATGCTGGCGAGGCTGCGGAGAAAGAGGAACACTTCTCCACTGTTGGTGTGGTTGCAAACTAATACAACCACTCTGGAAATCAGTCTGGCGATACCTCAGAAAATTGGACATAGTACTACCTGAAGACCCAGTTATTCCACTTCTGGGCATATACCCCAGAGAAGTTCCAACATACAACAAAGACACATGTACCACAATGTTCAGAGCAGCCTTATTTATAATAGCCAGAAGCTGGAAAGAACCCAGATGTTCTTCAGTAGATGAATGGATACAAAAATTGTGGTATATTTACACAATGGAGGATTTTATTAATATTTCTTTATACTTTCTTACCTTAAAACATGTGTCACTATATATTTTGTGGTGTAAGTGGAGGAGACATTGGAGATCATCAAATGGTCAAAGGTCAACTGGACTTCACAAAAGGAAACAACATTGGAGATTGAAAACCTAGGAAAGAGAGCACAACTTATAGATTCAAACATCACCAACAGAATACAAGAGATAGAAGGGAGCATCTCTCGTGCAGAAGATACCATAAAAAAATATTGACACAACAGTCAAAGAAAATGCGCATTGCAAACAGCTCATAACCAAAACATACAGAAAACTGAGGACACAATCTGAAGACTAAACCTAAGAATAAAAAGT
The DNA here is from genome assembly GCF_963924665.1 of Micromys minutus. Classification (NCBI taxonomy): domain Eukaryota; kingdom Metazoa; phylum Chordata; class Mammalia; order Rodentia; family Muridae; genus Micromys; species Micromys minutus. The sequence goes on along the minus strand of NC_137967.1, from coordinate 7,588,670 downwards.
ATAAAAGAGAGTAAAGACTCCCAACTTAAATAGCAATAAAATATCTCCAAGAAAATTTGTAGGATGATGTTATTATGCAGCAAGATGGATTCACCTATCATTGGAATAGAAGAAAAGGTGGACCTTAAAAAGTCTAGGAAGTGGGAGAGGAGAGGAAGGAAGGACAATCAAGATGGAGCCAGAGAAGAAGGATATAGACTTTCACAGTCTTAATTGGCGATAGATAGATATGAATATTTTAAAGGGTTTCTATAGGTCAATTTGTCTTACTGAGGTGGGCGGTTTATATCTTTGTCAATTGGTTGTAGGCTTATTGTGTGGGTGTATTGTGGATTGAGAATTAACATACAAATCTTATTGATAAATTACAAGTTTCTGGAGTTTTGAATTTATAGGGCTGGTTGGAGTGTAGGCAGAGTTCACGGCTAGCAGAGAGGCAGCTGGGAGAGATACTAACAATAGAGCGACAGCCTATGAGATAAATATATGTTAGTTTTATATGGCCCTCCAGTGCTAGAACTAACATGGGTGAGATCACCGAGATCAGAGAAGGCCTGGGACCAGCCTGGAGTCTGGAATTAGTCATTTTTTTTTTTTTTTTTTTTTTTTTTTTTTTTTTTTTTTTAACCACAACAAAAATTATATGAGAAATCTTGGACAACCTAAAGATGGTGAAGCCTTCAGAACTCAAAAAAAAAAAAAAAAAAAAAAAAAAAACAAACAAAACAAAAAACAAAAAAAACAAAAACAAAACAAAGCAAAAAAAAAAAAAAAAAACAAAAAACTAAACCATAAAAGAAATGCCTTCTGTCACGTAATACTCAAAAGAACAAACACACAAAACAAAAATATTAAAGCCAGAAAGGGGAAAAGATCAAGTAATATATGAAGGCAGACTTATCAGAATTACACTAGACTTCACACCAGTGACGCTTAAAGACAGAAGATCCTGGATAGATAGCATACAGACCCTATGAGAACAAAAATGACAGCCCAGGCTACTATACCACCAAAACTCTCAATTAAATATAGATGAATAAACCGAGTATTCCAGGATACAACTAAATTTATAAAATATATTTCCACAAATCCAGCCCTACAAAGGATAATAGATGGAAAACTCCAACACAAGGAGGGAAATTATACCCTAGAAAAAGCAAGAAAGCAACTTTCTTTCAACAAACTCAAAAGAAGATAGCAACACAAGCATAACTCCTCTCCTAATAAGAAAAATAACAGGAAACAACAATCACTGTTTCATAATATCTCTTAACATCAGTGGACTCAATTCCCCAATATAAAGACTGGATATGTAAAAGCACCCAGCATTCTGCTGCATACAGGAAATGCAACTCAATGACAAAGACAGACACTATCTCAGAGTAAACGGCTGAAAAAAATTTTTTTCAAGGAAATGGTGGAAAGAAAAAAGCTGAAGTAGCCATTTTAATATCAAAGAAAATCAACTTTCATCCAAAGTTATCAAACAAGAGAAGAAAGAAAAGTTCATACTTATCAAATGAATAATGTACCAAAATGGACTCTAAATCCTGAACATTTATGCTCCAATTCCTCGGTCAACCACATTCATAAAAGGAACTTTACTAAGCTCAAAGTATACATTGTACCAAAAAATAAGAGTGGGAGATGTCAATAGCCCACTCTCATCAATTGGTAGATCATGGAAACAGAGACAAACAGAGAAAGATTGAAATTAAGAGAAATTATGAACCAAATGGATTTAACAGATATTTATACAACATTTCATCCAAAAACAAAAGAATATACCTTTTTATTGAACTTCATGGTTGCTTCTTTATATAATTGACAATAAAATCAGTCACAAAACAGACCTCAAAAGATAAAAGAAGACTGAAATTATCCCAGGATTCTATCAGTTCACCATGGACTAAGGCTGGTCTTAAATAACAAAAACAGCAGAAAGCCTGTATATTCATGGTAGCTGAACAACGATCTACTCAAAGACCACTTGAACAAGGAAGAAATACATGAAAAACCTATTAAAATTAAATAAAAATGAAGGCACAACATACCGAAACTTATGGACACAAGAAAAGCTGTGCTAAGAGGAAAATGCATAGCTCTGGGTGACTCAAAAAGGAAACTTCAGAGAGCATAGAGTAACAGCTTGACAGCACACCTGAAAGCTCTAGAAGCAACAAAAGCAAACACACACAAGAGCAGTAGAAGGCAGGAAATAATCAAACTCTGAGCTAAAATCAATCAAGTAGAAACAAAATGAATTAAAAAAGAATCAACAAAACCAAGAACTGGTTCTTTAAGGAAACCAACAAGATAGATAAACCCTTAGCCAGACTAACCAAAGGGCTCAGAGACAGTATCCAAATTAACAAAATCAGAAATAAAAAGGGAGACATACAACAGAAACTAAGGAAATTTTTCAAATTGTCATATCCTACTACAAAAGCATATATTCAACAAAACTGGAAAGTCTGGATGAAATGGACAATTTTTTAGACAGATAACAGGTACCAAAGTTAAATCAGGATCAGATAAACCATCTAAAGAATCCCCTAACCCCTAAAGAAATAGAAGCAGTCATCAAAAACCTCCCAATCAAAAAATGCCCAGGACTAAGGTGGGTTTAGTGCAGAATTCTATCAGAACTTTATAGAAGACCTAATACTAATATTCTTCAAATTATTCCACAAAATAGAAACAGAAGGAACACTACCCAATTCATTCCTCGAAGCCACAGTTACACTTATATCTAAACTACAGGAAGACCCAACAAAGAAAGAGAACTTCAGAACAATATCCCTTATGAATATTGATGCAAAAAATGCAATAAAACATTCACACATGGAATCCATGAAGACATCAAAATGACCATCCATCATCATCAAGTAGGCTTCATTCCAGGGATGCAGGGATGGTTCAATATACAGAAGTCCATCAACATAATTCACTATATAAACAAACTCAAAAGAGCACACATGATCATCTCATTAGATGCTGAGAAAGCATTTGACAAAATCCAACACCCGTGTATAAACATAGTTAAAGCAATATACAGAAAACTGGTAGCCAACATCAAACTAAATGGAGAGAAACTTGAAGCAATGCCACACAGGGACTAGACAAGGCTGACCACCCTCTCCTTACCTATTCATTGTAGTACTGGAAGTACTAGCCAGAGCAATTAGACAAAAAAAAAAAAAAAAAAAAAAAAAGATCAAGAGGATTCAAATTGGATATGACAGTATACTTATGTAACCCCAAAACTTCCACCAGAGAACTCTGAAACCTTATAAACAACTATAGCAAAGAAGCTAGATATAAAATTAACTCAAACGAATCTGTAGCCTTCATCTACTCAAAGGATAAACAGGCTGAGAAAGAAATTAAGAAAATGATACCCTTCACAATAGTCCCAAATAACATAAAATACCTTGGAGTGACTCTAACCAAGCAACTAAAAGATGTGTATGACAAGAACTTCAAGTATCTGAAGAAAGATATTGAAGATCTCAGAAAATGGAAAGATCTCCCATGCTCATGGATTAGTATAGTAAAAATGGCCATCTTTCCCAAAGTAATTTACAGATTCAATGCAATCCCCGTGAAAATGCCAAGTCAATTCCTCGTAGAGATCGAAAGAGCAATTTGAAAATTTATTCGGAATTTAAAAAAAAATACGAAGATAGCAAAAACTGTTCTCACCAATAAAAGAACTTTTGGTGGAATTACCATCCCTGACCTCAAGCTGTATTACAGAGCAATGGTAATAAAAACTGCATGGTATTGGGACAATGCCAGGCAGGTAGATCAGTGGAATAGAACTGAAGACTTAGAAATGAACCCACACACATATGGTTGCATGAGCTGGTCAAGGAGCTAAAAACATCCAATGGAAAAAAGACAGCATTTTCAACAAATGGTGCTGGTTCACTTAGCAGTCAGCATGCAGAAAAATGGAAACTGATCCATTCTTATCTTCTTGTATAAAGCTCAAGTCCAAGTGGATCAACCACTTCCAGACAAAAATAGATACATGAAAACTAATAGAAGAGAAAGTGGGGAAGAGCCTCAAACACACAGGTGCATGGAAAATTTTGCTCAACAAAATACCAATGGCTCATGCTCCAAGATCAAGAATATACAAATAGGACCTCATAAAATTGCAAAGCCTCTAAAAGGCAAAAGGCACAATCAATAGGACAAAAACAGCAACCAATAGATTGGGGGTAAAAATCTTTATCAATCCTACATCTCATAGAGAACTAATATCTAATGTCTACACAGAACTTAAGAAGCTAAACGCCAGAGAATCAAATAATCCTATTAAAACATGGGGTCCAGAACTAAAGAAAGAATTCTCAACTGAAGAGTATCTAATGGCCATGAAGCACCTAAAGAAATGTTCAACATCCTCAGTCATCAGGGAAATTCAAATCAAAACAACCCTGAGATTGTGCCTCACATCTGCCAGCATAGATAAGATCAAAAACTCTGGTGATAGCAGATGCTGATGAGGATGTGAAGAAAGAGAAACACTCCTGCATTACTGGTGGAATTGTAAGCTGGTAAAACCACTCTGTAAATTAGTCTGGTGGTTCCTCAGAAAATTGGACATAGTACTACCTGAGGACACAGATACACTACTCCTGAACCCAAATGATGTTCCAAAACATAACAAGGACACATGCCCCACTATCTTCATAGCTGCTTTATTTATAATAGCCAGAAGCTGGAAAGAACCCAGATGTCCTTCAACAGAAGGATGGATACCGAAAATGTAGTACATTTACACAATGGAGTACTACTTAGCTATTAAAAACGACCTTTTGAAGTTCTTAGACAAATAGATGGAACTAGAAAATATTATCCTGAGTGAGGTAATCCAGTCACAAAAGAACGCACAATGGCATGCACTCACTGATAAGTGGAGCCCAAAAGCTCAGAATTTCCAGAAGCAATTCAGAGACCATATGAAGCTCAATGAGAAGAAAGACCAAAATGTTGGTGCTTCCATCTTTCTTAGAAGGGAGAAGGAAATACAGGGAGAGGTAGTGGAGCAGCCACTGAAGAAAAGGCCATTCAGAGACTGCCTCACCTGGGGATCTATTCCATTTATAGCCAGCAAACCCAGTCACTATTGCTGATCCCAGAAAGTGCTTGCTGTCTCTGACTGGAGCCTGGCCCTCCTGTAAGCCTGTGAGCGTGTCATCTTAGATACATCAGTACTCCTAGGGGACCAGTTCTCTCTATGCAGGATTTGGGTATAGTGAGTTGTACTATAGTGTTAACTCTTGGGTGCAGATGGAAACTGGAAGGATTCTGTCCCCATTTCCTCTGCAGTTGTTGAACCCTGTGGTCTCCTGGCAGGTCCCTCTGTGGCCTGTTATTGGAACAAATATGTTCATTTCACCTGCCAATATAGGATTGACAACACTCTTTGGAGACCAGCTCTCTCTGGGCACGATTTGTGTCTGGAGAGCTGTGCCACAGGGTTAGCTCAAGGGTGCAGATGGAGTCCATAAGGCATCATTGGACTTTAAAGTACAAAACTATATACTGGGTCAACACACTTCAGTTACACAGAATATTTATGAAGAAGCAGAGCTATAGCAGCCAAAAGGCAAGGCTGGCACATCCAGGTACTTTCTTGGATCCTGGAATTGATAGATTAGATCTTTGTTGCTATTTTGCAGGTGTTGGGACCTACATGCTGGGTTCTAAGGTCAACATGGGACCCAGCATGGCATCCGGTGTGTGAATGTCTGGGGACCCATTTAAACATGATGTAAAAGCTTATATCCTCAGCGGTGCTGCAGAAGATTTTTGTGAGTCTCTTTTCTTGACAGGGTTTGTGATGTCTTGACTTAATTAGTGCCATTCGACTTGGATAAAATTAATCTCAATTTAGCTTTTATGTGTACTTCTTCAATAAACAGTGAGGTTGAATGTGCCTTTCATTTGATTTGGGCAAGGTGAATTTCATTTTAATTTTCTTCTTTTTTTTATTAATCATTCCATTCCTTTATATCTCAAATGATATCCCACTTCCTGGTTATTCCTCCACCAACCCTCCATCCCACATCCACCTTCCACCATCCCCTTTGCCTCTATGAAAATGCTCTCCCACACAACCACACTTTCCTGCCCAACTGCTCCTGCATCCTCCTCCCCTGGGTCATCAAACCACCCTGGGACCAAGGGCCTCCCCTCCCATTGCTGTCAGGCAAGGCCGCATCCTCTGCTACATATGTATCTGGAGCCAAGGATACTTCCAAGTACACAAGCTTTTAGTATGTGAGCCCAGTTACTAATTGTGTTATTGTTTGTTAATTTTTTAGTTCCCTCCACTCTAGATATTAATTCCCTCTCTATCAAATGTAGTGGCATATAGACAGTCTTCCATTCTCTGTCAGACGTAGTGGCATATAGACTTCCTTTCATCCTGTGCCCAGGCACTTCACTGACTATTTCCCTTGCTTGGCAGAAGCTTTTTGAGTTCATGAGTTCTGCTAATGACTGGCATCATCTCCTGAATGATGGAGGTCCTTTTCAGTCTTGGCTTTGCCCTGTATTTGAAGAGCTTCCTTCATTTTTTTTTCCTTTAATAGTTTCAAATATTATATTAAATTCTTAGGTGCATTTGTATTTGAATATTATACAGTGGAAGAGATAGAAATCTACTTTATAAAATTTTACAAGTTCATTCTCTAGGTCAGTGTTCTGAAGGCTCTCATTCCAGTTGAGGGGATTCGGCTCTTTGGGTTTAAGGCAGGTGTGCTGAGTGGCAGAGACAGAAAGTACTGCTCACCTCAGTTGTTACCTCTCAACTTAAAAGTTTTCTCACAATAATGACGAAATGTAGGGCTTGAGAAAGAACGGGCACACCGAGTGTTGGGTGAGAATGAAGAGACATACTGGGTGTTGGGAGGAGGTGGCTTCCGTCTGAAACATAAGGGGCAGAGGCTGCTGTCTGCTCTGTCGTTTTCTTGTAACTGGAACCCAGAGAGCATGCATGGGCATTCATGTGTCATTGGGGAATGTCAGGTGTGACATGGTTGCGAATGTGACTGTCTGACACAGTTTCAGCTGCCGGGGCACCTTCAACCTGAATAATGGATCTCTGGCTTTCTAGCTGAAGGTGTTGCCCCTTCTTGTATGCTTGTCTGTTTTGCCTTTCCTATACCATGTTTTTCCTCAAATACAAGTCTTGTAAAAAAAAATTCTGAGAAAGGGATTGAAGATATTACTAGAGAAGGAAATAGCTCTGATGTCTATTAGGGACAAATTGATCTGGTCCTGGCCATTCAAGCAGTCAACCCAGGCATCCTGGCACAAGGGGTTCTGTATATGTAGGTTGATTACATTAACTATTCTCTGCAAAAATTTAGCCAACTACTGATGATTATGTTGTATCCAGGAAATATTTGAAGCAGGAAGTGCATTTTTAGGGGGGAGGGGCTGAAGCTTTAGTACTTAAGAAAATTGAAGACCCTGAGGAACAGGAACATTGGGCTTCATCACTAAGGGCAAGGATGCCCATAGAAAATATAAGGCACATGATAGAGCAAGGAATACCTGGGTCTCCTGAATTACTGAGCAATGGTGAGAGCCCATATGAGGAGTGATCTCTAATTACAGAAAGTTTGATCCAGAAATATTGAGGAAGACAGTAAGATATTGTATGATAAAAAGATTAAAAGCTAGAGAGATGGCTCCGTTGTTAAGAGCACTGACTGCTCTTCCAGAGATTTGAGTTCACTTCCCAGCAACCACATGGTGGCTCACAACCATCTGTAATGGGGTCTAAAGCCCACCCGTGTACTCATATACATAGAATAAAAGAAAAAAGAGATAGATAAAAGTCTTTAGACCTTCCTGGAAAGATTAGAGCATACTGACTTAATCCCTGTCATTCTCTGCCTAAGGAAACTGGGGTACAAGTTCTAAGAAACAGAATTCAGTCTTGTGATGGAGCCCTAGGGGAAGCTCCAAGAGGAATTAATATTGCATATAGAAATGAGTTTGAATAGCAGGGTAGAAATAGATATTTGGGTAAGCTTAATAAACTGGAGGAAGGAACTCCACAAATTTAGACAAGCTAAAAAAATATTATTATTCTGACCTGTTTAGCACCTTTCAGTTTTCATGCCGATGAAAACTGTGGCAAGTTTATACCCAGATGACCCATGACTTGGAGGTTTTTCTGAGAGCTAAAAGTTAATGTATAACTTGCTTTTGCAGGTACTGAACTGTGATTTTTATACATGCTCTATGCTTTCTGGTGATATAGGTACATGGGGTTTTTGGGAAAAATAATGAATTAGAGAAAAATAATTAAAAGACTTTTGATTGTGTATTTATTGTTTTATAACAAGGAAGTGTGTAATCAATAAAAGACTGAGGTGAACTCAGAGTAAGCCTGAAAGCTGTCTCCAAGCACAGCTTCAGAACAATGAATCCCGGGCAATTTGCACCTGTCCCCTTGCCCAAGACTCTGATGTTGCACTGATCCATCCGTCCCATTCTTGATAGCCCCAAAATGCCTAAGGTTGGTCCTCGACAGGGGAACAGTTTTCAAACATCAGTGTTCAGGAACGAGCCATCGAGGATGGGTGCCCACTTCAGTATCCGTTAACTAGATGGGTAAACGAAAATCTCCTGGACACCCATTAAAAATGTATCTGTCTTAGATTTCACACTGTGGTCCATCACACAGCTTTATCCCTTCCTAATAGTGCCCAGAGCAGAACTCGTGTACTAAAAATTAAGATCTCTCCTTGCCATCCAGGCATATGGGCAACAAGGCATAACTTTTTCTACTCAACGGTCCTTATCGGCTATCTAATTAAAAAGAAGAATGGCCTCTGTGACCATCAGAATGATTTTTTTGTGCAGCTCTCATACCCCTTGAGCCTGGCTCTCTTTTTGCCATTTAGCAATAATAGTGGATCACCTTGCAATAACAGAAAGAGATTCTTGTGTGCTGTATGACTCCAGAGGAACTCTCTTCTTATTACCAGGAAATGGAGGGAAACACTCAGAAAAGTACAGTGCTGGGAGCAGAGAACTCAGTGAAGAACAGACAGGACCCAACAGACCTGCCTCAACCTAGCAAATGAAAGAGGCCGTTTCAGCACAGTGGTAAGCAGGGGTGACCTCCCCTGTTGTCCCCTCACATTCTGCTTTCTTCCAGCCCTTTATGGACACCCTTGGTTGGAAGGGTCCAGTCCACTTGTACCATTGCCAATATGAGAGGAAATAAACCACGTGTCCCTAGTGACAACCAAGTCAAGCCGCCAAGAGCTCTTTCCTAGTCGGAGGGAATTAATAACTTAGGTACAGTTAGGAGGGGAACGGTAGAATCAGCGAATGGAGTTAGTCTGATATTCAAGCAATTCAAGCAATCTTTGATCTTTACAGACTCCCAGGTTCCCCCTCACATGTTACATGACAGGGTTAAATGACCCTTTCCAGGTACATTTGCTTTTCAGAATATGAGCCCAAAGAAAGCCTGGCAAGTCTTCCTGATGGGAAGACTCTCTTCTATGATGTCCAGATGTTGTGTCCTACAGTTCCTTGGAACCTTGGCTCGTTTTCCACAACACTGAGAGTGACGGGGAATCTGGTACTGTACGGTGTTCCCTGAAAGCACACCACTTAGGAAGCTTCCTGAGCACAGGCCACCTGTTCAGTCATTGCCGTATGAACATAGTCCTCCCCCCTCTTCGGCACTGTGGGGCCCTGACATCCCCCTGCCTTAATTCCATGCCACAAGAACTTGTCTCCCATGGTGACGAGGGAAAATTGTAATCCCAGCCTAGATGGCACCAAGAAATGTCACCATACAGACATTAAGTGCCAAAATAGATAAATCATCTCAATTCATAGCATTCTCCCTAAGTGACTTCGGCTCCCTCTGTCTGATCTCTCTGCCTGTTACAGAAAAATGACACTAGTGCCTTAAAGTCATGAGCACGTGGTCATACACAGAGCTCAGTGGTGAACACATATACGGTTCAATTGCAGATATGAGTGTCTCTCCACGGCAATAGTCAAGTCGATGCATAGAAAATTCTTTCATAGCAAAGAGAGAAAGGTTACCTTCAAAAATGAGGGGGGAAAAAAAGAAGAAGAAAAAACCCCCAGCAAACAGAACAAGATAAAGCCAGCGTGCCAAGTCAACCCGCTTGTATTCATTGGGGCAGTCCATTGTTGGACTCATTACAATCTACCTGTGTATGTTGTCCTCGGGGATGGATGGACTCTGGCCCTTCCACCTCCTTGAGCATCCGCCAATACATTAATGCCATCTGCAACCATGCCTCTTCTCCTTCTCTCTCCTTTTAACCTGTCTCCTTGAAGCCACCTACCTGTCTCTGTTGAAGTGTTAAATCACAATCCAGCTACAATGTTAACAGGGAACTACTCTGATCCCGAATGTCCCCAGATCCTATTCACAAGGACCACCTGTGATCCTGGTAAACCGGAATTTTAAACAGGCATGGAGAGAAATCACTCCCAGACTCTGGAAGGCACCAGCCCTGTTTCATTCATAACGCTCTACTGCCATCTAGTGGGCGACTAAAGTATTGTTCTGAAGTGCCCTGCTGCTTTAATTGTAGTATTTTTCCAAGTGGGCAGCTTCCATATCCAAGATCTCCAAGGAGAGTGGTGCAAACCTGTTATCTCACATCCTTGAGAAGCTGAGGTAGGGATGTCACAAATTCAAGGCTAGCCTGAGCAACCTACCCTGGGCTTAAAAAAAACCCAAAAAGAAGGGCAGGGACTCAGCACAGCTGCAGAACCCCTGCCTAGCACACGTAAGCTGGCAGTGTGTCTGTGATCTTGAGGTGGGTTTCTGCTTGCTAATTACCGTGTTAACTTCACACACTCAGCCACCAACTTTAGCATTTTTGTGTGTCATTTGTTCATTTGCTGACTTCATCTTTTCCTCTAAGCTATTTTACGTGTTTGCCATTGTATCTCATGGTTCTTTCTTCCAGTTCAGGAATCTGGGACATCCACAGCTCTTCCCTCTCCTGGCCTCACATGCAGTTTCCTGTGTCTGATGGGTCTATTCTCTCTTGGTCTCTCCTGCAGTTTCTTGCTTCTGCATATTTTCCCTCCACATTGATTTTCCATATATTCCTCTATGCCTTTTTTTTTTAATTTTAAGCTTCATTCAACACATTAAAGGACAGATGAGGCAGAGGATGCTAAAGGTATTTATTTCCACCTCTTGGAAAGCACATGACTTTTAAACTGTTGGCAGCAGCTGTGCTGGGGGCTCTCTGCCTCCCAGAACGAGGCTTAAGTAACTCAATGGGAGATAGGTCTCTTCCATCCAACCAGGGGTTAGGACACAAGAAACACAGCCACACCTTACTTTTTACTTTCACTCCTTTCTCTCTCATTTCCCAGTATCACAAACCGGCTGGAAGCTGCACAGGGAAATCACAAACCGGCTGGAAGCTGCACAGGGAAATCTGAGGCCCGCAGATAGCAGTTACTTGTCTGAGACTGAATTCGTCAGGAAGGGGAGTACAAGTGTGAACTGAGTGTGTGCCCGTGCAGCCTCCAGGGAGGGCCCTGGAAACCCCCCCTCCCCAGGGTCCAGGGAATACCTCCCAATCTAAACAGGACCAAATTTGTGTGAAACATCCCCAACCCCATCCCCCATAAACAAAACAGCCAAGCTTTACTCAGTGGGGTCAGCTCACAGCGAGATACTTCAGCTATCTTAAAGAACCTACTGAAAGCCTGGTATAGTGGTTCACGCCTTCAATCACGGCGCTTAAGAGAAGGCATGTAGATTTCTTTGAGTATAAGGTCAGTTTTGTCTACATGGTGACTTTCAGGAGACTCAGAGCGACAGTGAGACCCTGCCCTGGAAAACAAAATGCACAGAAGTTCTATTGTGTACAACAGAATCAAGATAGCCTTCTAGAGTGACTTTCAATGGGTTGAAAGACTAGGGAATTGTACTTGAGAAACTGATGTTGGGCAACATGTGACATGTGTCATAGCCTCTGCTGACTCTCCAAATATCAAAGTACAGTGCCACCTCTGGAGCAGGGGGGTGAATTTGATCAGACCTGCAATTTCTACTGGCCATGTGTCTACTTATTCAAAGCAGGAAAGGGTTTGCCTAGCAGATGTGCCCAACGTTGAACTTTGGAAGAACTCAATGGTAGAGCTATTACCCAGCAAGTGGTAAACCTGCATTCAGACCTCAGCATTGTGCAATACAACCGAATATATAGAAGGGAGAAATGTCCCGTACTAGCCTCTCGATTTTCTCGTGGCTTTGGTCGACACTGTTAAAGTAGAAGACGGGGGCCAGCAAAACGGATCAGGGAGTCAAGAAGCTGGCTGTCAAGCCTGACAACCTGAGTTCAATCTTCTAAACTCACATAAGAGAAGGAACACAGTAACTGCTGTAAGTTGTCTTCTGACCTCCACACGCATGGTGAGCACACACATGCACACACACACACAGAATAAATAACCAACCTGGGGGATGCTGGTACCACGGTGTCCATGTTCTCCTCTATCCAAAACCTCCAGCCCCACTGGCCAGTCCGCTCTACTGAGGCCAGTATTTGCATCAAGTGCCCAGCGGGTCCAGGAAGTTCAGTCTTGTGCCTTGTACTTTTGAGGGCACTGAGAAAGCAGGGTCTCATCTGTCGAGCAGTGCTGTCTCAGAGTATTCCAAGTCACCCTATGAAGCAAGCACAGGAGAATCCCCAATCCAACATCCAAAGTAACCCAGAATCTAAAGTGCCTTGAAAAACCTTCAGATCTCAGATCACTTCCCAGCTTTGTTTTCAGATTAAGATTGTCCTATCATCTAACCAATGCCAATATTCTCCCAGTACAGGAAATGCCAAAGTATGAGATACTTCCAGTCCCAAATATTTTGGATGAAAAATATTCACCCACTGTTGTTCTCCAGCTGTTTACACACAGGGCTTTCTTGAGGCAAAGCATTATAACGCCTGTCTGGAGGATCAGAAATTTGAAACCTTTCATTTGTCTGCAGGGTCTTGATGTATATGCTAAGAGGGCCTCAAAATGCCATCCTGTCCCAGCCTTACGTACCTAGATTACAGGTGTGTGCACTCTCGCCATCATGATAAATTTAATTTATCAAATAAATCGGTGCATCCTTCATTTGCCCACTCTGTAGCTGTCAACTGTAGTTCCCAGGACTTTGCTCTCAAGAGTCACAAAGATTCTAATGAGTATCTTTCCTCATACACTGTTTTCTGAAGATGATGAAATGAGACCTGCCTCCTTGCTAAAAAGCAAAGGTTTTAGCAAGCAGGCAACTGTGGCGTCACTATTGCTCTAAAAAACCCGCCATCCTGATGTAATGTGAGAATCACAGGGAACAAGGTAAGCTGGATATTTTTAAACGGTCCGTTAAGGGACTCTAATTACTGGGCTAGAGGACTGGGCTGTGCTTTTCTTGTCCCAGATCTAGAGCCACGCAAATAGCTTTTTGTCTTTTATCATGACAGAACCAATGTTCCAAGGATCAAGAATGCTTTCCGGGTTGGATGCAGTGAGAAAGACTGTAAATTCGAATTTCTAATAAAGAAAAATGTGAGTTCTAATGCTCCAGAAGCTCAGAGAGAACTATGACACTTTCAAGGTCAGCCTAGACTACATAGTAGGTGTTGGGGGTGACACAGACAGACTTTGTCTTTAGAGTGAAAGAGAGTAAATTTAAAAGACCTGGAACCATCAATTCCACCTTTAATGAACATATTTTAAAAATTCCTTTTAGATATTTGGAAACAGTTTAGTCAAGGAATCCCAGGACACACAATTGTGGCAGAAACTGTTAACCAGAGCCCAGTGACATCACTCACTCAGGATAACTAGACATAGTCCTAGAATCCCATGACACCCACTGGACAGTATATAAGCAGAGGCCAAGATGAGCTCTGCTCTACACATCTGGAGGGATGCCATCTTGATCTGCCCCAAAACTGGAGTCTCCACCAGAATCCTGACCCTTTAATCAAAGACTTCTACTAGAGTCTGGACCTGGCCTTCAGCTAAGATAAATCAAACTGTCCAGTAGGCTTGGGGAGATGGGCTTGGGACTGAAGTTAAGAATTTAGGGTCTGAACCTTGTGTAAAAACCCTCAGCATAATAAAATAAACTTTTACTAGCTACTTTTATTATCCATGTTCTTGCTCACAGCACCATCTAAACCTACTTTTGTTGTTTTCTTTTCTTTTCTTTTTTTCTTTTTTTTTTTTTTTTTTACCCATTTTAAAGAAAACTTTAAAGGAGGCCATAAAAGCGTGTAGTACCAGAAGTAGAACCTAAATCTCCTGCTACCATAACAAGGTGTTATTAATAATTTCAGGAGTGAATTTGAGGCCACCCCAAGGCTCACGTTGTGAGCTCCTTGCTTTAAAAAAAAAAAAAAAAAATCCTAAGACATCACTACAGCCGTTACCTCCAGTATCCCGGACCCACTTGTGCCCTTCCTAGTACACAATCTCCCTCTTGTCCTCTCTAGACCAGCTCACCTCGCTTCACTTAATTATTCCTGACCTGCAGCCTGTCTGCTCAGGCCAGAGACAGTTGCAAACTGACCACGCAGAACAGACGCCACTGCTCAAAGCGCGGGCCTCCAGCAGCTCCGGAGGTAACCTCAGTGCGCATGTGCCGCCAGGGACACAGGGATGGCGTCATTTCAATGGCGTCAGTGAGGCGCCACATCAGATCTCAACTCCTGGACGCTGGCTTGGAGCAAGTTTGTGTACTGTGCGTACCTGGTTTCTTGGGCATATTGGATTTTTCCAGAGGAAATTTAAACAAGGACGTCACTGAACAAAGCAAAGAAAAAGAAAGGAATGGGTTATTCCAGGAAAAGAAACCGTAAGAGCGCTCCGGAAGCTGGCCCATAGTGGAGGGTAAATGGGACGAGAGACACATGATGGGGCCGGAGTGAGGATATAGAGGGGCAGGAACTGGAAGCTGATCTGTGAAATGGATCAGAGGTGCCTGTCTCAACAGAGCCCCAAGACAACTTCCAAGGAATTGACTCAGTACACAGAAGAAAAGAGGGGATCAGAGTGTGTAGGTAATGACAGGCTGTGCCCACCTGAAACCAGACTTTAATGTTGCTTCTGTATCCTGGTCACTACTCTGCCTGTTTCCTAAGTGGATGTTACAGATTCTATTTGAATGTTTCAGCTATACTTGGACAGTTGGGAAGAACCTTCCCCTGTGGCTCATAAAGACAACACATGCTTGAAATCTAAATTTTAAAAGGCCAGTTCACCTTTAACTTTACTTCTCCCTGAATGAGAGAACCGAATTGTTCTGGGATCAGTGATGGGTTGTTCAGCCTTCTGTGCCTTAAACTACCTCAATGATTTAATTCTGTATTTGGACTTAACTTAGGTTAGCACAGAGAACATTACCCTAAAGCTGGCAGTTAGCCTCAGACTTAAACTTACTGTCTGGATAGTGTGAAAAGAACCCAGCAAATGGTCCTGGGAAGCGTTCAGAGCTCAGGAAAGAGGGTTGCAGCAGATGAAGGCCAATCGAGGTACCTGTTGCCCACTGAGGAGTAAAACGCTGCTGCTCCAACTGAAGAGGTAGTGAAACTAGAGTGTTTTCAGGACTGGATGCCACTGTCAAGTATTTTCACCAAATCTTCCCTAGAAACTCATGCAACTTGACATGGCTGTGTCTGTTGCTGGGAGGGAGTAGCTCCCAGGATACACTTCACACTTTTTGCCTACAAGTGGGGTTGTGGCAGACCTCTCCAAGAGCAGTCACACAAAGTTGCACAGGGCTGAGAACTAAGGAGAGAGGACTGTGAATTGTCAGAATTCCTCCTCAAAGGACATGACTTTCTGGGAATCCTCTACTGGAGTGGCTCATTTCTCTAATAGCCCCAGCTCCCCTCCCCCTTAAGCTGGTCATGACTGAGTAGATTACCTTGTATCATTCACATCTTAAGCTTCTTTCCCACAAGGATTAGAGAAGCCTTGCATTACAAATAATTTTGAATCCTCAGTAGGGGAGCCTCCAAGAGGCAGGACAGGAAGTCAATGACAATTAGCTTAGGGGTGTTTCTTTTACATCTTTGCAGTGGTGTGTAGGAAACACTAGGCAGAAGAGATTCCTGAGCCTCTCAGTGGGTAGGGAGATGAATGATCAGAGACTGTGGTTCTCTAGAACAGGATCTGAGGGCCCCAGTGTCTAAGAGCAGAACCGTGAACCACACCAGTAGCAGCTTGGAACCTAGTAGGCTGGGGCCTTTGCTCGGGTCTTCCTGAAGCAGTATACTGGACTGAAGACAACAAGACTGTGAGACCCATCTGCAGCACAAGGTCTTGGGATTCTTTACTTATCATAAGCCGATGCAGAAGATAAAGAATCCAAAGGCTTCTCTGCCAAACAGAGGAGAGACATGCAGCTCTTTGACATTAAACCAGAGCAACAGAGGTATGCCCATCTTTCCTAAAGGGCTTGCCATCCACCATTGCCTAGCCTTGCTGATCAGGCAGGGACTGACTGGACATCTTTGCCAACTTAGTCTCCAGGTCTCCTCTGCCTTCTGCCACTAAGGGGCAGCCTCCCCCTAGCAATTTCCTTGTGCCTGGCCTTGGCTTCTAAAAGGCAGGTATTGGTGGAACTAAGGACTCTATAATCATTTAACATCTGTCCTAGCCTTTAAAAAAATAAGTGAATCTGTTGCCCAGGACAACAGGCTGTTTTTCTTTTAGGTTTCTAAATAAGAGGAAATGACACCCCCCTTTATCTTGGAACTATAGATTTTTTAATTGTTTTATTTATTTACATTCCAAGTGTTGCCCCACTTCCCAGTCTCCCCTCCAACCATTCTTCTCTGTAAGGGGATGGGGCAATGATTTTCTTTTGCTTGCATCTTGCTGAGTTGGGGCAAAGAATTTCCTTCTAGTAACTCAAAAAAGAATAGGAAAAATGGTTTTGTCAAAGGAAAGCTAGCTGGCATCCTTTGCAGCTCTGTCTCTATGTGCTGAGAAAGTTCATAGCTTAGCTGAAGTCTGGACTGTAAAAGTCTGAAAGGATGCATGAGTGAGCTAGCTGTTCTGGAAATGTCCTGGAATCAAGACTGTAGAGGAAACACCTTCGGTGTAGTTGGGGTAGTATCAAACAAGGAGCTGGAACAGAAGGTCCCAGAATCTCAGCATTACAAAGTTTGAATCATGTCAGGGTTCTTTCCTGTCTTCCACACTGCAGTATACAAACCTTACAAGCAACACATAGTTCTGTACAGACATTTATATGGAACTTGCAGAGTGCACAGTTGAATTAAGGAAGATCAATAAAGATAATTGTATTTGATTTTTTTAAGAGGAGAGTTTGATTACATAACCAAACTACAATATAAATTTCCATTCTTCACATCTTAAAGGATGGTATATAATAACCCACGAGAATTTTTGTACCCAATAAAGGTTATTTGCTGTATATAGACATTTAAGTATCAGCTGGTCCCAGAGCTGTCCCTATGTACAGAATCATGAAGCACCTGTCTTGTTGATCTTGTCAGTTTCCTTCTTGCCTGTATCCAAGATGTTCACAGGGGTGTCCTTTTGCCGTGTCTGATTTTTATCAACTTTAAAGGAACCCATAGTTTTTCTTTTCCTGTGAAAATATAAGTCCATATTGTAGTCATAACCTCTTCCACAGTCTAAAAGATTTCCTGTTTCTCATTCTAATGTGAGAACATGCTTAAAATAAACTGGCTGGTTTAGTTCAGCATTTTTCCACAATCTAATGTCTTTCAGCAGCTATAGTTTTTTGTTCATTAACATTTAAAAATTTAAGGTTAATAAAGCACAATGTAATACATTTCTGGGTGGGTCTTTGTTGCCCCCTTTCGACTGTTAAGCATCTACGTTGAAAATATAACTCTTCAAATTTCTGTAGGATTATGTGGTATGTCTGTAACATGTTTTATAGTATGTAATAAAACTGCATCATCTTTTTGGAGACATATGTTGAACCATTGTCAGTTTTAATTTGTATGGGTAATCCTAAAATGGCCATATCTTCTAACTAATGCCTAAGCACAGAATCATCCTTTTCTGAAGCTAAGGCAGTTGCCCTTTGAAATAGTAAATACATGTCTATTGTATAATGCACATATTGTAGTTTACCAAACTCTGTAAAATAGAAGACAACCATTTGCCAAATTTCACTTATTTTGGTAGTCTTAGGGTCACTTCCTGTAGGTAAGGAGCTAGTAATATACTTATAGGTTGTTACGTCCTACTAGCTCATCAATTACCTCAACACTTCCTTGGCCTGCGAAAGAGAATTCTCTCTTTACACCGCTGCTGTTAACCTCGATTGTTTTTATGGAATTCCAAAGCCTCTAGTATACTTCCCATTAATAGCTGGTCACCTTCATTACCTTGTGTCAGAGGTCCTGGAAGACCTGGATGGAACCTCCAGTATGTTATATACAGTGGATGACTCCTATTCCTAATTATTTGTTGGAGCTGAATACACAGTGAAGTCAAATCAGAACCATCATAGATCAGTTCAGCAGTCTCTGTGTTAAACAATCCTTTCTGCATATCGAGAGTCAGTTACTGTATTAAGAGACATCTGAAAAACTGATAATAGTATCAGAATTTTATATAAGTCTGATTTTTGAACTGATTTATAAGACCGTTCAACCACCTTACTTACATCTGCCGACTGCCTTTCCTGATTTATTAACATCAGTATAAAATGGAGGGGCTACAGAAATAGGAGTTGTTTTTATTATACAAGGCAGAATCCAATTAGTCATCATATGGACTGAAGTCACTTTTTGTAGGGTCATTGTTGTTAATATCTCCCACCACACACATAAAAAAATTATTGCAGCTCTTTGCTAATGTTCATGTTGCAGCCACAATGAGGCAATTTCAGCATTACTCTAAAGTACCATAATCTTAGCTAGATCAATTCCAGATAATTGTTAATGTCTCGTTTTCCCTTTCAGTATCAATTCAGAAAACTATTTATGGATGCTTTAATTTCTCCTTACTCTGATTATTGCTAGAAACATTTATTCTAAGATATAATTCTTTTTATAGGTGAATGAGTAGAAAGCAAGCCAACTAAGATGCAGGCCATCTTTGGAATAATGTGACATAAATGTATATCTTGTAATCTCCTTTCTGTCAAAGCTAACTCTCACCTTTGGCTGGTAAGTTTCTCAGGCTATTTAAATCTTTATCATCTTGTAATGTTTGAAATAAGTTGGTCAGCTCCTCAATAGCCAATTGCCAGTTAATATCTCTCATATATTCTGAAAATCATTAAGAGTCCTTAATTGGTTTCTCCCGGTTTGCACCTTTTGTGGCCTAATCTTTTGTAGACTTATTCTAAATGCTTGGTAATTAATAGAATCCCCTCTTTGTATTTTATCAGGGGCGATTTGCAGTCCCCGGCAAGGCAAGGCTGTCTTCTTTAATTTCATCAAACATTCTTTCCAACGTATTTATATCTGAATCACTTAGTAGGTTGCCATGCATATGATAAATAATGGATATCCACAACACTTATTCCTTTCTGATTCTATCCACTGCATCTTTTTGAGTTGTTGCATTTCTCTAGCTATAAACTACTATGTTGAATAGAGTGGTCAGCCTTGTATTAGCTGATTTCAATGGTATTACTTCAAGTTTCTATTTAACTTTATGCTGGGTATTGGCTTACTATATATTGCCTTTATTTTGTTTAATTATTGTACTGGCTGGTTTTCTGTCAACTTGACACAAGCTGGAGTTATCACAGAGAAAGGAGCCTCAGTTGAAGAAATTCCTCCATGAGATCTAGCTGTAAAGCATTTTCTCAACTAGTGATCAAGGGGGGAGGGCCCAGCCCATTGTGGGTTGTGCCACCTCTGGGCTGGTAGACCTGGGTTCTATAAGAGAGCAGGCTGAGCAAGCCAGGGGAAGCAAGACAGTAAGTGACATCCCTCTATGGCCTCTGCATCAGCTCCTGCTTCCTGACCTGCTTGAGTTCCAGTCCTGATTTCCTTTGGTGATGAACAGCGATATGGAAGTGTAAGCTGAATAAACCCTTTCATCCCCAACTTGCTTCTTGGTCATGATGTTGGTGCAGGAATAGAACCCTTGAGTAAGACAGTTATGAACCTTGTATCCCTGTTCTCTCCAAGACTTTTATGGTAAAAATTTTGGACTCTTCTAAAGCATTTTAAGCATCTAAGGAGATGATTATGTATATTTTCTTTTTCTTTGGTTTGTTCATATGGTAGATTATATTTATAGATTATATGTTTATTGCACTATTGCTAGTGGATGATGTTTTCTCTGTGTTCCTAGATTCAGTGTGTGAGTGTTTTCTTGAGTATTTTCTCCTCCATCTTAAGGAAAATTAGTCTTAAATTTTCTTTGTTCAGTCTGTGTGTGATTTAGGTATTAAGGTTTGAAAATGTTCCTTTTGTTTCTATTTTGTAGAACAATTTAAGGAGTAGTAGCATTAGCTATCCTCCTCCTCCAAAAGTCTAAAAAGAATTCTGCACTAAAATCATATGGACTTGCAGGTTTTTTGAGGGTGGTTGGGGGGTAGGGGTGATGGTGATGGTTAATGATTGCTTCTATTGTCTTATGGGATATAAATCTATTTATATTTTTAAAAATCTAATTCTGAAATAACATTGGTAAATGGTATTTATAAAAATATTATCCATTTTGTTTAGATTTTCAAATCGTATGGAGTTCAGGATTGTTAAGCAAGGCATGATGACTTTTTTGTTTTCATTTGTGTGGCTGTCCATCATTTCATTTTTAATCTCATTAATTTGGATATTCTCTCTCTGCCCTTTAATTAGTGTGAATTAGGATTTGTCCCAAAGTTTTGATATAGGTTTTCTCAAAGAACCAAATCTTTGTTTTATTGATTTTTTTTTGCACTGTTGCTTTTGTTTCTATTTTATTGATTTTAGCCTCCAGTTTGACTACTCTGTTATATTGTTTTCTTTGGTGTGTTTGTTTTTGTTCTAGAGCTTTCAGGCATCTTAGTCACTAGTATGAGGCCTCCCTGTTTTCTTTATGAAGGCACTTACTGCTATGGGATGGTTTTAGCCTTCTGTTTGTTGTGTCCCATAATTATGGGTACATAGTGCCTTCATTTTCATTGAATTCTAGAAGGTCCTTATTTTCCTTTATTTCTTTTTTGTCCCAGGGTTATTGAGTAGAAAGCTGTTCTAGTTCCATGGGTTTGTATGTGTTCTTTCGTTTCTGTTGTTGTTAAGGTTCAGCCTTAATTCATGATAGTCTGATAAGATAGAAGAGATAATTTCTTGTATCTGTTGATATTTGGTTTGTCACTAAATATAGGGCTAACATTGGAGAATTTTTAATGAGGTATTGAAAAGGTGTGTGTGTGTGTGTGTGTGTGTGTGTGTGTGTTTGAGTAAAATGTTCTGAAGATATCTGTATGAACTTTTAATTCATAACTGTTTTGTTTGTTTGGATTACATGCCCATCATGGAGAGTAGGGTTTTGAAGTCTGTCATTATTGATTTGTGTGATTAAATGTGTGATGTAAACTTTAGTAATGTTTCTTTTATGAATGTGCCTGTACTTGTGGGGTACAGACAGTAAAGTTTCAAAAGTCACTTTTGTGGATTTTTCCTTTTTATCAGTGTGACATATCTATCTACATCTCTTTTGATTAATTTTGGTTGGAATGAGTACCTAATATCTAATATAGTATGTATCAGAATGGCTACGCCAGCTTGCTTCTTGGTCAGTTTGCTTGAAAAGAAAAGTTTCTCAGCTCTTTTTTTTTTGAGGTAATGTTTGTTTTCATTTTATTTTATAATCTTTAATCATTTTTTACAGTCCAGTCACTATTTTTACAGTCCTCCCACTGTTGTCCAACAGTTACTCATCTATTCTTCCTCCCCTGTCTCCAAGATGGTGTCCCCACACCCACCCTCAATACATACCCCACAACCTGCCAGGACTTCCCATTCTCTAGGATTTCAAGTCTCTCAAGGGTTAGGTGCGTCTTCTTTCATTAAGGTCTGACCAGGCTGTATATGAGTCGGGCCACTCATGTAGGCTACCTGGTTGGTGGCTCAGTATCTGAGAGATCTCAGGTGTCCAGGTTTAAAAAAAAAAACATTCTTCTGTAACTTTGTTGACAATATTTTCATTGTTTTTGAGGAGGGAATTTTTTTCTATTAATATTATTCTTAGATTTTATTTTTTCATAGTGTTTAAAATTTCCTGGATGCTTTGTGTCAGGTGCTTTTTAGATTTAACCTTTTCTTTGACTGGTGTATCAATGTCTTCTATTGTATCTTCTTCCCTGAGAATCACTTTTTCAGATCTGGTATTCTGTTGGTGATGCTTACATTTGTAGCTTCTTTCCTCTTGTTTTTTCATCCTCATTTGCTCTCATTTTTGTGTTTTTTTTTTTTTTTTTTGTTTGTTTGTTTGTTTGCAGTTCCATTAGCAGGTCTTAAAGACTTCTGCATTTTCTTCACCCGTTTGATTGTGTTTTCTAGTGTTTCTTGACAGAATTCACTAATTTCCTCTTTAAAAGGTCTCTATCACATTCATAAGATTGGGTATAAACTTATTTTCTTATGCATAAGCCTTGTTAGGATATCCAGCTACAGTTGGACAGCTGGTTTCAGTGATGCCGCATTGCTCTGATTTTTCTGCCTTCCTACCCTGGACTTAAGTTATGTGGTGATCCCCGATCCCAAAATACCTCTGGGAATATAGGTAGAGTTGTTGGCAAGAAAACAGAGCACTGTGGCAGGCTAAAACTTACTTCTGTTGGTGTATTTTAGGAAGACTTAGTAGACAGGATATTGGGAGATGTGAGGGCTTACCTAATTTTTCCTGGTAGTGTAGGCCAACCCTTTTTACATAGTGAGTTCCAAGACAGCCAGGTTTTTGAAGATTTTCCTTGAACAAACAAACAAGCAAACAAGAAAACAAAAAAGAAAACAGAATTAAAATAATACAGGTAGGAAGGAAAGAAAGAATGAGATAGAACAACATGAAGAAAGAGAGCATGATAAAAAGAAAGGAGTCCAATTCTTAAAAGAATTATTTTATTATATTTTTAAATTACAACTCCTAGTTGTACAAACGGGTCTCTTGAATCACATGCTTGCCCAAGCTACCATCTATTTTTTAATGTCCTATTTTCTGAGATTTCTCTAATGTTTAATGGCTTCCCTAGTGTCTGGAACTTACCCCATTCCTCCAACCCCACATTGTTGCACATCTCTATTCATTTTCCTGGCCTTCTTAGCTTTGTTCTTGTCCCCCCCCCCCACCCCATACTTGTCTGTTTTTCTTTCCTCCCTCCCCTCCCCCACCTAACTCCCTCCCTCCCTCCCTCTGCCTCTCATGAGTATTTTGTTCCCCCTTCTAAGTGGAACTGAAGTATCCACAGTTGGGCCTTCTTTCTTGTTAAGCGTCATAGTCTGTGGGTGTATCAGGGTATTCTGAACTTTTGCTCTATCTTGGTTTCTCTCTATCTATGGTGATTCAGAGTTTTGCTGGGCACAGTAGCCCGAGTTGTCATTTGTGTTTTTTTATGTTCTAAATGACATCTTTCCAGGATCTCCTTGGCATTTAGAGTCTCTGTTGAGATGTCTGGTGTAATTCTGATAGGACTGTTTTATATGTTACTTAGCCCTTTTCATTGTTGCTTTTAATATCATGTCTTTATTTTGTACATTTTTGTTTTGATTATTATATGGTGAGATTTTTTCTTTTCTGGTCCTATCCACTTGGTATTTTGTAAGATTCTCTGTATGTTTTATGTTAGAAACTTGTTAGAATTGGCATTTTATTTGACTGGTTATATCAACTATCCAAATTCTATGCTCCAAGGGCCTCATTTTGTTTCAATAAACTAATAATACTTCTATTATTAACCATTTTTTCTCTATTCCATTTTATTGTTTTGTCAGTGGTCCAATGGCTAGTGTCTTAGTTAAGGTTCTATTGCTGTGAAGAGACACCATGACCAAGGCAACTCTTATAAAGAAAAACATTTAAATTGGGCTGGCTTACAGTTTCAGATGTTCAGCAAGACATGTAGCCAGACTTGGTGTGGAAAGAGACTGGCTTTTGCATGTATTGAGCTGTAAGTTCTCTTTCACACTAGATAGAACTTGATCATTGGACTTGAAAGCCCAGTCTTTCAGTGATACCTTCTCCAAGCCACAATTATTCCAAGAAGGACACACCTCCTTGTAGTGTTATACTCCCTGTGGGGCAAGCATTTAATCACATGAGTCTATATGGGCCAAACTTATTCAAACCATAACTGCTAGTCAGCAAGTAAGCATGAAATGTTCACAGTCCTGGTATGTATAGTGAAGTCTTTATGTCTGTATTAAGTGAAGTTTACACTAAAGCGTTTATGTGTCAGCAAAGCCTTTGCTATACTTACGTTGATCCGCTGAGGCTGAGAAATTGTTTTGAGTCTGTTTGAGCCTTGAAGAAATGTCATCAGTTTAGAGAATCTGCCCTTGGTGCTACATGAGAACTTGCCGCTACACCAACCTTGACCGCCAAGACACTCCTGTCAAGCCTGGAGTTCTTGCTTTTGATAAGGGCTAGCCTTGGTCAAAAGAGACTGAGATTTGTGTTCGTCATCTACTCTCATGGCCAGCCAGGGCAAGATGGCTTTGAAAGCTGGAACATTTCCCAGCCCAAACTGACCTTGAATAATGTTTGAAGAAAGTAAGTGGAGTGAACTAGCTGGGCGTCAGTCTTTTTTAAGAAGGTTGAACTCCTCTCTTCCTCCAGAAACTGAAGGCTTGGCATCTTGGTGAGATTGTCTACCTTGTCCCCTATGACCAAAATCTCATTGGTAAACATTCTGTTAGATTATGTACTACAAAAAAGGGCACTGTTTTCTCCAAAAGCCTGAACAATCTTTATAAGAAGTGTATATTTGTTATAACTAAATTTAACTTGTCTTAGAATATAACATTAAAATTTAGCCTAAAATAAAAAATACAACACTTTTCAGTCACTCTAAATGCTACTTTCAAGGAGTTTTACCAAGGCAAAACTAAATTTGCAATTAGAAACAGTTGCTCAGGCAGCCACTTGGGAAGCTGAGCCCAGTACAACCCCTGTTAAGCTGCTCTTGAGTTTTAGACTGTATGCTGCAAACACATCTTGCATCTTTATAACTTGACTCTCATCCCCTAAGCCACAGTCAGTGAAAGATACATCATCTTAGAGAAGACAGTGGGATGAAAATGGAAACATATGGATTTCAGTATTATAGGAAATACAAACTGCCAATTGATCCAAACTTGCATAATTATACACTTTGGATGGAATTTTATGGACCTCACTCCATGCCCCATTGACCACTCTCTACTTGGATGACACTGAAATCCTGACATTTCTGCCTCCACTTTCTAAGCATTGTGATTACAGTGCTGTGCTTGTCTTCAGTGGCTTCATCCCAATGAGTCATTAGAATTATGAGATCAGTAAGATGAGCAGTTACATGTATCTGCAGTTGAAAAACAAGTTATCTCTGTGAGTTTGAGTTTTCCCATCTTTAGAATAAGGGCAGAACTCTTCTCCCAGGCCCTTCATGAGTCATAAGAGTTTATCACAGTCATAACAATGATAAAGAAAAACAATATTTGTATAGTTTGGAGATAGCTGAGTTTAAGGCAGAAGGACTGTATTTTATGGGAGCCTTCTGTGCCCCAGAATATTGCCTGTATCTTCCTGGCTATGCTAAGGATCCAGGCTCAGCCACTTATCAACTATAACACAACCAAGAGAACCTAATTAGCTGGCTTTGAAATACTCAATTATAATACAGGCCCTCTACAGGCAAGGTGAGCAAATATCTCTGAAATTCATGGTGAAACTATACTTTAAAATAATAATGAGAAAATGAAAATAGAAAAGAGTGGGAAAAAGCAAATTTATCATGAAAATTAGAAACATGGTATTTATTACGGTGCCTAAATTGGAACACGGACAAACATGGTAGCAAACTGTTCAATCCTTGGGGTAAGAACATATTTAGATAGAAGAATAAAGATATATGTAAAGCACTTAATCCATCAAAACAGTATAAAAATTTTCCAGCCATCCTGTAAACATTGCCCCACATGTGCAAATGCTTCTTCAGTAGAGACATTCTCTGGAGGACTCAGTCTTACCCAGAGATGTGATTACCCAGGATATTTGAATTTCATGCGGTCCATTGTTTCCCTATGTGTTAGCCAAAGGGAGGGAGATATGTCTCTTTAGAATCTTTACTTTTCCCAAGGAAGCAGGATACAGGGATTAATGAATAGTGGGGACTGCTGGGGAAGGAGCACAGCTACACTGTGACTGCCAAGAATAAGAGTGGGAGACCTGGAGGCTGACCCACCACAGCTGAGTGGATGCAGAGAGCACAGTAGGAGCTTGTCCGCAGGGATACCATGAGCATTGATTGCCCTCTAGTCTTTTGATCCTCTGGCTTCTCTATCCAAAGCTCTCCCCCTCATTCTTCATCCATACCTCTCACAGCTCCAGTCTTAGAGAGTCTTCTGTTTAAGTCTCGGGATCTCCTGGCTTCCCCCGAAGAAAATTACACAGGCTTCAGAGAAGCAGAATACCATCCTCTTCAGACAAGCCAGTCTTCAAGCCTGCAAATTCCTTTTCACTCCTTATGGGAGACATAAACTCCAGCAAGGCATAAATTTCCTAGTGGGCTGCCACTGCTGTCTTTTCACCATATTTGAGATAATCTGTCTTGTGGCACTGGCCAAGTGGTCAGCCACTTTTAGGACATGTCAGTCTCTCCTGATCTTTCTTTTCACTCTTCATCATTTTGTAGAGATTTGGACTCTGAAACTTCTTTAGAGCACCAAGGCCTTAGACATCTGATGTAATCAATCTTATATTTCTCTCAGGTCACTAGGGTATATTACAAAGGGACCAAATAATGCTTGAATATGCTGTTCCCCTGCATAATCTTCTGCAATGAATGCACATGTATTGGCTAAATATCTTACCAAATCCTTTACAGTCAGAGTCCCTTCAGTGTGATTTTTGTTTCAACACTCAAAACTATATTAATGTGCAAAGCTTTTAACAGATAACACCAAAGGTTTTACTTCTGTATATCGGTGCCATTAAGTGCCAAACATTACCACACTGACTATATTCAGAGTTTCTCTGCAGTATGAATTTGCTCTTAATTTCTAAGACTACATAAAAAGGCTTTACCACATTGCTTATTCATAGGGTTTCATAACTGTGTTGTGAAAAAGCTTTACCACATTAATTACTTTTGTAGGGTTTCTCAGCAGTATGTGTTCTTTTATGTATTCGGAGATTGCTATTACATATATAGGCTTTATCACACTGATTACATCTGTAAGGTTTCTCTCCAGTATGAATTCTTTCATGTATTCTGAGATTTCCTTGTTGTGAGAAGGCTTTATCACACTGATCACATTTGTACGGTTTCTCCCCTGTATGTGTTCTCTTATGTCTTTGGAGATTCCTGTGCCAAGTAAAGGCTTTGCCACATTGATTACATTCATAGGGTTTCTCTGCAGTGTGTGTCTTTTTATGTATTAGGAGAGTATCATGACGAGCAAAGGCTTTACCACATTGATTACATTCATAGGGCCTTTCTCCAGTATGTGTTCTTTTATGTATTCGGAGATTTCTGTGACATATATAGGCTTTATCACACTGATTACACCTGTAAGGTTTCTCTCCAGTATGTGTTCTTTCATGTATTCTGAGATGACCTTGTTGTGAGAAGGCTTTATCACAGTGATCACATTTGTATGGTTTCTCTCCAGTATGTGTTCTCTTATGTATTTGGAGATGACTGTGACATGTAAAGGCTTTGCCACATTGACTACATTCATAGGGTTTCTCTGCAGTGTGTGTCTTTTTATGTATTCGGAGATTATTGGGACGAGCAAAGGCTTCATTACATTGATTACATTCATAGAGTTTCTCTGCAGTATGTGTCTTTTTATGTATTTGGAGATTATCGTGACGAGCAAAGGCTTTACCACATTGATTACATTCATAGAGCCTTTCTCCAGTATGTGTTCTTTTATGTATTTGGAGATTACTGTGACGAGCATAGGCTTTACCACACTGATTACACTCATAGGGTTTCTCTCTAGTATGTGTTCTTTTATGTACTTGTAGGGAACTGCCTTGTGAGAAGGCTTTATCACACTGATTGCATTTGTAAGGCTTCTCTCCAGTATGTGTTCTTTTATGTATCTGGAGACGACTCTGAGATGCAAAGGCTTTACCACACTGATTACACTCATAGGGTTTCTCTCTAGTATGTGTTCTTTTATGTATTTGTAGGGAACTTCCTTGTGAGTAGGCTTTATCACACTGATTGCATTTGTAGGGCTTCTCTCCAGTATGTGTTCTTTTATGTATCTGGAGATTACTGTGACTTGCAAAGGCTTTACCACATAGATTGCATTCATGGGGTTTCTCTCCACTATGAGTTCTTTTATGCTTTCGAAGGTAGCTACTATGTGCAAAGGCTTTACCACACTGATTACATTCATAAGGCTTCTCTCCAGTAGGAAGTCTTTCATGCCTTTGAAGGTGACTGTGATTTGCGGAGGCTTTACCATGTTGAATATCTTCATTGGGTTTCTCTCCAGGGTGAATTCTGTCATGTTTTGGAGAATGATTGTGATATGCAAACATTTTACTACATGGAGTATATACAGAAGGTTTTCCTCCAGTATGACTTCTTTCATGCCTGCAAAAATAATTGAAATATGTGAAAGCTTTATCACATTCATTACACTGATGAACCTTTTCATTGCTATGAATGAGTTTTATCATTTGTTCTAATGATAAAGAGGAATCATATCTTAAGGTTTTAACACTTTGTCTACATTTATGGTGTTCAATTTCATTATGGGTTGGTTTTGTCTTTGAAGATATCTGCGATGGTAAGAACATTTTTACATGATTCACATTTGTAACATCCTCTTTCAACATGAGATTTTTTTTTCATATTTGAAGAGAACTGGAAGAACTCAAAGCTTTACTACACCAATCGCATTAATAAATTTTCCTATAGTATGAGTCATACTGTATATGCAAAGTGAACCAGGATAAACAGAGGAATTTCCATATTCCTCACACGCATAGGGATTTTGCAGTGAGTGTATGGTTGCATTTCCAATGAAGTTAAACTTGAAAACAAACTCACTGTAAACTTTTACCACATTCAGAAAATCTGTTCAAAGTGGGGACTAATATATGTCTTCTAAGTCTCCTGGAAGAGAGGTCCACTGCTTCTTTAAATATCCCTGTACTTACATTGTTTGGACCCACTGTGACATACGCCTGTTGAAAGAAGAATAACAAATGAAAGGTTTCCACACTGTGTTTACATTATTTGAGTTTTTGTTCTTCCCAGACATGTGGAACAGAGATTAAGGTTTCTCCACAGCAACCTTCTTGATTCTCATAAACTGTCCACAAAACTTAACAGGACTCTAAGTACATAAGTAACACCAGCTTTATTATGGAATAGTTGCTTATTAGAGGTTTTGGACATATACTTAGCACCTGTTTAACGTGTAGACCTTTTGCAATATCTAAGTTGTACGAGATTAAACAGATTGGCAGTTCTACAAGGTAGCACTAAGGGGCTGATTCAAATGGTGATATCTGTTAAGATACTGTTTCCTTGTCTTCTTTCTTAGTGGAATGACTTGCAAACACAAATCAAATACCTGTCATTGCAGTATATGGTTTTTTGAAATTTTAATAATCATTGATACAATTAAAATCAGGGTTTTTTTAATACTGTTGTTTTTCTTTAAAATGTTCTTAAGCATATTCCTATCAGCCTACACCTGAAAATTACCTTTCATGTCTTCTAGAATGTTGAAAATGTTCTTCAATATTACAGTCTTCCCAACTGTAACCTAAAAAAGAGTAACAAAATATATTATTGGAAATTAGGGAAAATTGAAGTTGCTCTCTTCATTGAACTTTAGAACCAGACTTGGTTTATTCACCGTATTCCTCCTCACACTCAATTCAAATTACAAAAGATCATCGATAACAAAGAAACAGTTCTCCCGATATTTTAAAATGCCAAAGAAAACCCAATGTCTTACCTATAGCTGTGAGGTTCCTGTAGGTTTCCAGCATCACATCCTTGTAGAGCCTCTTCTGGGAAGGATCTAGCAATGCCCACTCTTCTCCAGTGAAGTTGACATGCACATCATCATAGGTCATCCCATTCTAAAATATCCCACACGTGTGTAAAGTCAAAAGCATGAGGGTGACAACACTGTAACTGTATATATCACTGGCAATATATTTACATAACTCTCATGCTTCCCTCACATATTTCCTGATGCAGAAGTTCTAATGTAATCAATGAACCATTTTAGAAGGAAACTAAAATATGAGGTTTACGTCTGTGGTTTCTGAGCTCTTTGAATAGGATATTGCCTTGCAAGAAAAATGTCAATTAATACACATAGAGAAAAGCAAAGAGATGTTAAGTACTCTCACACAAATTGGCATCAGAGAAATTGTATGAACTATTACAAGGTACAAAAAATGATGATCAAGCTAGATGTACTGGCTTATGCCTTTCATCCCAGCTCACAGGAAGCAGTGTTAGGGACAGTCCACTGAGCTGGATGCAAAGCTGGTCTATGCAAAAAGTTCTAGGACAGCCAGAGGTCTCCCACACAAACATCAATCAAATAAAAATAACAGAAAGAACTCAGAAGTTTTTTTTTTTTTAACTGAAGTTCTCCAAGAAATTGTACCTGCACTCCAGTTCTAAATTCATCTCCCAGAAACCCAAACTGCCCCCATTTGAACTGTAACCTAGATAAAATCTTACTAAAAGGACATGGACAGATGACAACATAAGCAATGAAAATGTTGGTCATAAATAAGAAACTTAAGGCAGAAGAGATTGCCCTCCAGTGAACAGCTCTTCCTGGTCATGCTAATAACCGACTCAATTGCCAGCGCTTACATTTGGACTCACAACCATCATCTGTTCAGGTCTTCTGAGGCCAGTTTCTGACTGCTCTGAGGACCTGTCATACATGAGAGCACATTCATGCACACAGGCAGAATACTCGTACTCATCGAAAAGAAAACAGGTCGAAAGACTATTTACAAAACTACAATCTGCTGACTCAATAGGCTTAGGTAGTACTGTTACAAATGCATACTATCCCGAGAAATAGAACATCCTCTGCCAAATTTCAACATTCGAGATGTGGGTGAAGGTCAGTAACAGCTATTCTGGATGTGTACAAAAACCCACATTCCAGGACCATCCATCAGCTGATAATATAAAAAGAAAAACTGCCAGGCATGTTGGTTCCCATCTGATCCCAGTCCTCAGAGGCAGAGGCAAATGGATCTCTCAATGTGAGGCCTGCCTGGTCTACATAGCTACTTCAAGGGCAGCCAGGGCTGCACACAGGATCTTTATCTTCAAAGACAAAAACGGCAAAAGTAAAAGCATAAAAACATCAGTCTAGCAACATAGCTCTCTGCTGCATGTTAGATGAATTATGGATAGAGGCTATAATGGTAAAGGCTACAGTGCAAGAGGCAGGACCTGACTCATCAGATCCAACAGCAACACAGAAGACACAAAGTACAGGAAATGGGTTGAGTCAATGGACTCTCAAAAGCCAAACACAATAAGGAATCTAGAAAGATGCCTTCTACAAAAGCTTCCATGAAGTCCCCAGAGAAACCCACAAAGGAGAGACGAGTGTTCAGAGACATCATCCTGTCTAGCAACTTTGTAGTTCAATCAACTACATTCTGACTTTGGACACTATAGGCTTATCTTCATCCTATGATGAAAATGAAATTAGTCTAACATCAGTGATCACAGCAGTCTACAACCTATCTTTTCTGATGCTCAAGACAAATCTCGATTGTCACATCTTGTAAAATTAAAAATCAAGACACATCTTTCTAACATAAAATGGCTCAGAATACCCCTTCTCATTCCAATAGATAGGAATATATAAATAGCAAGGGGAGATTAGACTAGGAAAGAAACTAAGCAGGGTAAACACCAAATCCTGTATCTCTCAGATAAACTGGCATGGCAGGCCCTACCCCTGTGACTTCTCATACATCTTTCATTCCCTATAATAATCTCTCCATGTTAGAGTTCTCATACCTTAGGAATCTCAACATCTGTGGTCTCAAAATTCAACTCAGGCTTTATCCTCACAGCTTCCTGCAATGAACTCTCAGTTTACTCACTGGGACTCTGACTCTGTAAAACAGATGACTGCCAGAGTGTTGAACTGGAACCACATAGGAAAAAAGATCCATGACAATAAATTCTCTGTTTTTCTTGCTTGCAGAAACATGGGTGATATCACCACATTAGAGTTCTAACTTGGGAGTGGCTATGCCATGCTTGGACCAGAGTAGCAGCAGGTTTTGTAATATAAAGTTCTTTCTGGTGACTAGGAATCACTTTGCTTACTCCTTCCAGAACAGAAGGCTTAGCAGGAGGTACCTGCAAAGACGTCCAGTATAAAAAGGGCCTTCTCTTTAGTGATGATAATCATCTGTTTCAGTACATGCCTGTCATCTGAAACTACCTAGCCTTCTTTTTCTCTCCAGCCCGCCGTTTGCATTCATTTCTGCACGACTTAGTGTTTTTCTTCACTGTAGTACAGAGAGAGTGACAAGAAATAACCAACCAACAGTATCAGGGTTTCTTCAACGAAATGACATCATCATCATCATCGTATTTATCTTTAACCATTTTTACAGTCATTATCCCACTCCAAGCCTACCCTCCAACAGTTCCTCATTCCTTCTTCCTCCTCACTGTCTCAGAGAATGTCCCCACCTCCACCCTCCACATTACCCCATATCCTCCCACGCCACCCCACTAAGCATCCACATTCCCTGGGGTCACAAGTCTCTCCTGGGTTAGGTGCATCATCTCTCACTGAGACAGACCAGGCATTCCTCTGCTGTATGTGTGTGTGTGTGTGTGTAAGGCGGGGGGGTGATGGTTCTTATCAGCTGGTGTATGCTGCCTGGTTGGTGGCTCAGTGTTTGAGAGATCTCAGGGGTCCAGGCTTGTTGACACTGCTGGTCTTCTTATGAAGTCACACCCCTCAACTTCTTCCAGTCTTTCCCTAATTCAATCATAGGGGTCCCCAACTTCAGCCCACTGTTTCAGTGCAAGTACCTGCCTCTGTCTCAGACAGTTTCTTATTGGGCCTCTTGGAGGGCAGCCATGCTAGGCTCCTGTCTATAAGCACACCAGTAATAGTGTAAAGCCTAGGAGCCTCCCCTTGAGATGTGTCCTAATTTGAGCCGGCCACTGGGCCTCCTTTCCCTCTGTCTCATCTCCATTTTTGTCCCTACAGTTCTTTCAGAGAGGAACAATTCTGACTTGGAGGTTTTAGTGTAGGATGGTAAACCCATCCCTCCACTTATCTTTCTCCTGTCTTTCCTCTGGAGGTGGACTCTACAGGTTCCCCCTCCCCACTGTTGGGCACTTCATCTAAGGTCCCTCCCTTTGAGTCCTGAAAGTCTCTCCCCTCCAAGGTCTCTGGTAAGTTCTAGAGGAACTCCAACCTCCCACCTCCCAAGGTTGCATATTTTCGTTCATTCTGCTTACCCTCAGGGCTTTACCCCTGTTTTCCCTTACTCCCCCCAATACCTAATCATGCCCCCCCATCCAGGTGGCTGCCTCCTTCGACCCCCCTCCCTCCACCAACACCATGATTGCTTTCTTCTCCCTCCCAAATGGAATTGAGGCATTCTCCCTTAGGCCTTTTGGCTTGTTTACCTGCTGGAGTTCTGTGGCTTGTATTCTTGGTATTGTGTAATATTTTTAGCTAATATACCATACATATTCTGTTGGTTGAGTTCCCATGATACTTTCTGGTCACATCCATTTGCCTTCAACTCATGAATGATGTCCTCATTTTTAATAGATGAATAGTATTCCATTGTGTAAATGAACCTCACTTTCTGTATCCATTCTTCTATCATGGGGACATCTGGAAGGTTTCCAGCCTCTGGCTCTCACAACTAAGGCCACTATGAACATAGTAGAACATATGACCCTGTTACATGGTAGGGCATTTTTCATTGTATGCCCAAGAACAGTATATCTGGGTCATCAGGTAAATCTATTTAATTTCCCGAGGAACCTCCAGTTTGAATTCCAGAGTGGTTGTGCCAGTTTCTAAAGCCGCCAGCAAGAGATGTGTTCCTCTTTCTCCACATCTTCACCAACAGGTACTGTCACCTACTTTGTTGATCTTAAGCACTTAGATTGTAGTGAGGTAGAATCTCAGGGTCATTTTGATTTGCATGTCCTTGATGACTAAGGACTTTGAACATTTCTTTAAATTGCTTCGTGGCCATTCGAGATTACTCTGTTGTGAGTAAAAGTCTGTTTGGCTCTATACCCCATTTTTTGATTGGGTTGTTAGGTTTTTCGGAGGTTAGATTCTTGAGTTTTTATATATTTTGGATATTAGCCCTCTGTAGAATGTAGTTAGTAAAGGTTTTTTTTCCCAATCTGAAGATTGCTGATTTGTCCTATTGACTATGTCCTTTGCCTTATTAGAGAAGCTTTTAGTTTCTTGAGGTCTCAATTATTAGTTCTTGATCTTAGAGCATGTATTAATGAGTTTTCTAGAGTCACAGAACTTATGAGTAGTCTCTATTTAGTAAGAGAATTTGTTGATGACTTAACTGTCTGCAATCCAACTCCCCAACAATGGTCAGCAGCAGTTGTGAATGGAAGTCCAATTATCTAGCAGTCATTCAGTTCACAACTTAAGCAGACAAAGAGAGAAGTGAGTCTTCTTCCAGTGTCCAAAGTCCTCCAGCAGAAGGTGTGCCCCAGATGACCTTGAAGTCATAGATCTCTTTGCCTTAGTGTTCTGGGATTCATACCTACTATGCCTCAAGGTCTCCATGCCAAGATCCAAGTCAGAAACTTGTATCTCCCAGCCTCAAGATCAGGATCACAGGTGAGCCTCCCAGTTCTCAGGTTCATCCCAGATATCTAGTCAAGTTGACAACCATGAATAGCACTAAAGAGCCTGAGCCATTGGAGTTTATTTACAAACACTGCACACTCCCTTCCCAGCCCCATGCCAATGAGTGGGCTCTTTACCACTTTCCCTTTTTTTAGATTCAGTGTATATGCTTTTACGTTGAGGTCTTTAATCCATTTGTATTTGAGGTTTGTTCAAGGTGACAAATATAGATCTAGTTTCAGTTTTCTACATACCAACTGTCAGTTGGACCTGCACCATTTATTGAAGATGCTTTATATTTTCCATTGTCTATTTTTGGATTCCTTTTCATTGAATTCTAGAAAGACTTCAATTTATTTCTTTCCTGTCCAAGTTATCATTGAGTAGAAGTTGTTCAGTTTCCATGGGTATGTGGGTTTCCTGTTGTTTCTGTTGCTATTGTCATTGACTATCCATAGTCCATGGTGATCTGACAGGAAGCATGGGACTGTTTTAATCTTCTTGTATTTAGTAAGGCTTATTATTTTACCGATTCCATGTTCATTTTGCAGAAGGTACCTTGAGGTGCTAAGAAGGTGTATATCTGTTCAATCCATTTGATTAGTAAACTCTATTAGTTTCATTCTGTCTTTTTAGTTAGTGTTTCGATGACCTGTCCATTGGTAAAAATGGGGTGTTGAAGTCTCCCATGATTAATGCATTAGGTTCAATGTGTGTTTAAAGCTGCAGGAATATTTCTTTTATGACTGCGGATACCTTTGCATTTGCAGCATATGTGTTCATAATTGAAACTTTCTCATGGAGGATTTTTCCTTTGATGAATATAAAGTGTCTTGTCCCATCTCACATGGTAACTTGGATGAAAGTCTATTTTTCTGGATATTAGGATGCCAACTCCCACTTTTTTCTTAGCACCATTTGCTTGAAAGACTTTAAGACTTTTTTTTCCCAGCCTTTTATTCTGAGGTAACTTCTGATTTTGTTATTTGTTGCTGTGATTAACCAAAACCATCTGAAGTAACAAAATGGGTTTTATTTGGATCATAGTCCATCATTTTGGGAGCTTAGGTTAACAATCCAAGCTAGATAATGAAGGTTAAAATCTATAGAAGAACATTGTTCACTGGCTTGTTCCCCAGCTTGGCTTATGATCAGCTAGCTTTCTTATCCAGGCCAGCCCTACTTGCTCAGAGATTTTGCCACTCTCAGTGGACGAGCCTTCACATATCAGTCATCAAGTAACACAATCTCTCAGAGACATAGGAACCAACCATTCTGATGGGAGTGCATCCTCAGTTGAGGCTCCCTCAGATGACTGAGGTTCTGAAATGAACAAGAGTAGAGTCAAAATCAAACATCAAACAAATCACTCATACTGTGCGCTCACCTTCCTCCCCTCACTGGTAACAGAAAATGGATTGGGAGTGGAGGGCTATTCCAATGGGAGAGATTTAACACCAACATAAAATGGTTCATTATTAGGAGAAACAGTTTCTTGCCTCCTAAAAGTATGTTGTCTTATGATAAAGAAAAGGCTGTGTGTTAGGATCACTTACAAACAATTTTGTTCCCCATACATCATAAGTGCACATAAGTCAGCACCTCTGTGAGCAAATGCAAATGTTTAAAAACTAATTCAACCAGAGGATTTTTTATAGAAACAATATACTTGTGTTATACACTTAAATAGTTTGTTTTGCTGCAACAGAAACAAAACAAAGAAAAAAAAACTAAGCAACAACAAACACAGCCCTATACAATGTGTAGAACAAAAAACCCAGGCAGAGGAAATTAACTACATAATTAAAAAGACAAAAAAACAAATAATCTTACATTATCAGTAAGCTGTATACACACCCTACCACCACCAGCAGCAGCAGAGATATCTCTCAATATCATCAATAAAATGACACAGACTAAAAGAAAGGATGCTGAAACAGAATTCATTGTTCTATTGCATACAAGAAGCACAGCTGAATTTCAAGGATAGACGATACCTCTAGGTGAATGCTTAGGAAAGGCTATTCCAAGGAAATGGGTCTAAGAGTCATGCTGGTGTAGCTATCTTAATATTTATCAAAATTAATATACACCAAAAAAGTAATCAAAAGTGATGGGGAAAAAAAACCACACAGCCATAAAAAAAAGTTTAACAAGATGACAATTAAAAACAGCATCTAAGCCCCAAATGTAAGAGCATTCACACTGTAAAAGAAACACATCTGTACCTTAAAGCACTGATAGTGGTAGGCTTCAATATCTCATGCTCAACAACAGACAGGCCCTATAGACAGAACTAAACAGAGAAATGCTCCAGATAACTGGTATTAAAACCCAATGAACCCAACTGATATTTACACAACATTCAACCAAAACACAAAAGAATTTGGAGTTTCCTCAAAATCTGATTAACACACTTGAACACAGTAAAACCTCAACAAATACAAAAGATATGAAATAATTCCTGCATCCTATCAGACCTCCATGAATCAAAGCTGCACATCGTCAACAACAGAAAGGTTAAAAACTCATGGAAACTGAACAGTAATCTTCTGAATGAAAAATAGTTCAAGACCAAAATAAGGAAACCAAAGACCTTATAACATTCAAAGAAAATAAATACACAGCATATCCAAACATATGGGAAACAACAAACATGGTGATAATAAAACAACTCAAAATAATTCCACTCAAAAGAGGAACAAGAGGAGGCTCTCCACTGTTCATATCTGTTCACCATAGTCCTTGAAGTGCCAGCTAGACCAGTACGACTACTGGAGAGATCATGAGGACATAACATGAAAAGAACTCAGCGGAGCCTACGCCATGCCTGGCATGGCTGTGGTGGGGTCAGAGTGACATGGTTCATGCTCCAGGAAATGGGCCCTGGTGTGATCTGCCAGGAGATGCCCATCCAGGTGTGGCCCAGGTAGGGACAGAGTGAAGTGGTTCCCGCTCCTGTGACAGGGCCCTAGTGAGAGCCTCCAAAAGTATCAATGGGTACCATGTGCATAAGAGTTGTTTGTATACTGATGTGCATATTTTCACATTCCTCCAAGGAGTGCCCTCCCTCTTAAGGGTAATGTCTCCATGAGAATTAGGAATAGCAGAAGCTGAGGGTATGGCTATATCTTTTCAAAATGATAAATGGTGGGACCTTTACCATAGCCCTTAAGGCTATGAGATGGAGCTCTGAATTCCTGAGTTCAAAATATGTATAATTTCTCTACTACGCAAAACACAAGGATGCAATATGAATTATAAGGGACTTCATGAATCTAAAGGAACAAAGGCAGCTACACTATGAGCCAGCTTGTCAGAAAGATACAAAGGCAGAAAGATTCCCGAGTTCAAGGTAACCCTATGACAGAGGAAGGTTAGGTTCAAGTGTGGTAGAAATGGTTCTTTCAGGGCAGGGTCCCAACCAACTAGCAAATCCTCAGTCCTTAGCAAAGGCAGATAGACATCTAAATTCTTTTGCAATGTTAGAAAAAAAAGGTATGCTTGAAGTCTCTTAAGAATCAATGGCTGTGATCCAGGATGGTGGTTCATATGATAATCTAAAGGAAACCTTGAGTAAATGACTGGCCCAGTTTTCTGCAGGAAATGAGCTACCCAGAGAATTTTTTGGAAAGAAAGAGCAGTGTAGCTGTTTGTATTCTAATGCTGATTGTGTCCCCCAAAACTGTCTGTACTGAAGGGTCTGGATGTACCTTCTCAGAACTGCCCCCAGTTAATTCTGATTTATAAAGATCCCAGCTAGGGAGAAGAGGAAGAGGCAGGGTTTAGTTGTCCTGGTCATGGGACCACAGTGAAGAGGAAAGAGGAGTGCTACCATGTAAGGAGACCAGAGACCTGCTCAACTGAGTATAGAGCAGCCAAACTGGATCACAGAAATTAATAAGGAGTAAATCAGAATTATCAGTGGGTGTAGATTCTAGCAGCACTGGGGCTACCAGACGCCCAACTATTATGATGATTGATGCATATTAAAGGTTAAAAGCTGTGTGTGTGTGTGTGTGTGTGTGTGTGTGTGTGTGTGTGTTTCATTCTGGAACATAAACCACTGAAGCAGAAAACAACGCCATTGAATCATCCCTAACCCTCCAGAGACTGGAGGCTCCAGGTAGTTTAGAAGTCTGGCTGGGTGTGTGGGGTAGGGAGGAGCTCATGGGGGG
The DNA here is from genome assembly GCF_963924665.1 of Micromys minutus. Lineage (NCBI taxonomy): Eukaryota > Metazoa > Chordata > Mammalia > Rodentia > Muridae > Micromys > Micromys minutus. The sequence goes on along the minus strand of NC_137967.1, from coordinate 7,549,396 downwards.
TGAGGGTGGTAAGGAGAGGAGGTATGTGATGTGGGAGTATTGGAGGGTGGGCCAGGAGGGGAATAAAATATGGATTGTAAAAAAAAATAAGAAAAGAAAGGAAAAAAAATGTAAAGGACAACATCAACTAAAGACCCTCCAGAGTTTCCAGGGATTGAACCACCAACTGAAGAACACACATAGTGGGCCAACAACTCCTGCGTAGTAGAGGACTGCCTTGTCTGACAGGAGAGCCAGGGAGGAGCTTGGTCCTCTGAAGACTTGTTTCTGCAGGGAAGGGGGATGCTAGAGGGGTGAGGTGGAAGTGGGTGGGTGGGTGAGCACCATCTTAGAGGAAAAGAGGAGGGGAATGGGATGGTGAGGAGTTGGGAAGGGGAACAATTGAGATGTAAATGGGTAAAGTAATGAACAATAATAATAAAGGAAAGGAAAGGGACCCCCATCTTAGTCTCAATGTATCAGTGCCTGCCTGGCTCAGCCAAGCGTGTCCCTGAGTTTGAGAGAGAGCCATGTCATTCTCTTTACCAGGTCCTCACAGAAAGCCTTGCCTGAAGAAGCCTCTCCTGGACACGTTTGTCCTTCCGAAGTGTTCTCTTGCCGATGTGACAGAACTATGCTTTTCTCACAAAGAAAACTAGCACTTTATCAGGCTTTAATGTTGGTTGTGAGACTATAATGCACCCTTGAGCAGGTGGTAGAGGCTGGTTCTGTGATATGAGGAACGGCCTAAGGGCTGGTTGTAGGTCAGAGCAGTCTCCTTTCTTGTGATGTGAGCAAACTTTCTGGACAGTCCTACTGAACAAATATATGTATCCTAGCATCCTAACCTCTAACAGGTCTGGCTGACATATGGCTTATTTGTGGGGTGTTTAGGAGGCGTTCCTCCCTCAGCTAAGTTCTACTTGTTGTTGCTAACTATCTCCTGAGCAATGGTAAATCCTTAACATCAGAAACCCTACTCTTCTACCCCACAGTTTAATTCTGGAGGGCTACCCAATATGAGATGCCTTTTACAGCCTCTCCAAAATTAACTGCAAATCGGTCTTACACCTAAAGGTTAAATGACAGGGGGGTTAGTAACTTTTAGAAGAGAAATGAGGCCTCTCCTAAACTGACATCCTGCTAAGGGTGTATCTACACACAAGTCTCTGTGCAAGATGCTCTGAGCAGATGCAACCCTCATAGTGAAGTTTTTCAGAGCCCACTGCTGGGTTCAGGGATTAACCAGGACACAAAGGGAAGGAACAGGCGGCCACTTCTGGCCACAGCTCACCACCCAGACCCTGGCACCCCACCATACCAGATCCCTATGCACACGTGCTTGTGAAAAGAAATTAAATTCTAGGACTGAGAATATTGTAAAACAAGGCCAGGCATGCCCAGCTAAGCCCATTGTTAAAAACATCCCTGAGTCTAGGTTAACTCACCTTAAAGATAAGATAGCAAAGCAGAAGCTGGCCCAGGAGGTCCTTTACAACAAAGTCCTCAGTTAAATGTAAATTATATGTTAACCACAAGTAGCCAGAATTAAATAAGCACCAGCCCCACCAGTCTCCGGACTTCCTAACTGCACCTAGGCTAAGGGTGTTGGGTAAACTTTGTAAACTTTGTACTTTTTCCCAGCCCCAACTCTCTCTCCCAACCCCCTCCCTATGAATCCCCCAGCTTTCCAGCCTCGTGGTCTCTGTCTCCTGTGTGAGATGTGTAGTGCCCGGAACTCCTTCATTAAACTACCTCATGCTTTTGCAGCAAGAAGGTCTCTCCAGTTTCACTGGGTAACCCCGTGTCCTGAGACTCCAGTGGGGGTCTCCGAAAGGGGGTCCTACACTTGCTCCTTCCCACTGTAGGCAGTGACCCTGCACTCACCATGTCGCGAATTAGGAGCTCGCCAGAGCTTCCCTCACAGTTCTGGGTGGCAGCGCTCAGAGAAAAACAACTTTTCAAGCCAGCTACACTACCGCGCTGAAGCTGCAGTAAGGCACCCGGAAGATCCCGCCCCCTATTCTGACTGACAGGTCCACTTAACGGCCCTGATTGGCCATTGAGTCTTGAGTTACAGGAGCGCCTCCCTAAGGGTTAGAGTGAGCATAGTGATTCCTGGTCCGGTCTTCCAGTACTGTACCAGACCTTTTCAAGATACACAGAGGTTTGCATTTCGGTAGCACTTGGGCCTGTCTTGCAATAGCCTACAGTCTGTCTTCCATCCAGCACTGAGAAGAACCCACCTCCTCAGCTCAGGCTGCTCATCCGCCTGCTCCTCCCCTTCGTGAACGGTGACCCTGCGCTCACTAAGTAGGGGATACCGGAGCTTGTTTGAACTCCCTTTACTTCACTCATTAGGCACCTCCTCTTCAGCCTCCGAAAAAGAAGGTGGTTATGTGATGTAAATCAAGCTTTCAGTCGTAATTCCCAAATGGTAAGCACCATCTGCTCAGGAACCAGGTAACTTCGAGGCATGCTGGGATTTGTAGTTCCTTGTAAGTAAAAAGCCCTCGTGGGAAAGTTCTGTGGTTGAATTGATTGTCTGTAAAAACCCCTGCAACACCTGATAACGGGCCATTCCAGCTGGGAAATTCTGTGGATATTTCTGACCCAGGTCCATCTCTTGGTCAGTACTTAATATTTAACTAACGGTTGCTTTAAATTTGGGCCGAAAAGGCTGAGTTGGTTTTTCCAGTAAAACTCAAGAATAATGTATGGAGGCACATAAGGAGATAACTGGCCCAAATTTGCTTTTCATTCAGGATAATCGAAAGGTGGGCTGACCCACCCGATCCAGGGTCTTCGGGAAATGCTTTCCCTCTGCAGACTCCCAAGATGAACTGCAGACTTGGAGAAAAGCAGCAAGCTTCCTGCTGGTTTCTGGGTTCTGTTAAACCCTTGTCTGATTAACTGAGAGAACTTGATAGGTTTGTACACCCCTTTTGGGCAACTGGGAGACGCCTATCTTTTTTTTTTTTTTTTTTTTTTTTTTTTCGTCTTCTTCTTCAGTTTTAGTATTTTCTGTGTAATTGGGAGTTCATCCAGCCCCTTCAGTTATTTTCATGGAGCTCTGGATATGCCCTCTGGTGACTCTGGGAGGCAGAAACTTCAGGGACCCAGCACTTAGTGACTTCACCTGTGTTCCAATGCCTAGGAAGTCCAAAAAAACAGAGATTTCCAAAGGATACCCGGCAGTCCAGGGATTATACAAGGAGGTCCCGAAACACTCTCCTGACGGTTAAGTTCTTACAGACTAATGACACCTTCGTGAGATACCAATTTAGTCCTTACTGTTGTCTCCCTGTTTTGTGACTTACCTCCATTGATGTGCCCTTATGTGTTACTATTTATGGGACGCCTAAATTTGATAAATGCACAGTATAAGAAGGACGGATAGACATAGAAGCAATAAAGTCCAGTTTTAAATATTGTTATCTTTTAAAAATTTATATATTATATGTAAGTGCACTATAACTGTCTTCAGACACACCAGAAGAGGGCATCAGATCTCATGACAGATGGTTGTCAGCCACCATATGGTTTCTGGAAATTGAACTCAGGACCTCTGGAAGAGCAGTCAGTCCTCTTAATCACTGAGCCATCTCTCCAGCCCTTGTTGTCTTTTCTTAAAAAAATCTTTTTATTGGATATTGTATGTATTTAGATTTCAAATGTTATCTCCTTATCCCCATACCACCCCCACCTCCAACCACCCCTTTCTTCCATGAAGATGATTCCACTGCCACCCACCCATCCACTCCCACCTCATGGCCCCAAGTTTCCCCTACACTGGGGAAATGAGCCTTCACAGGACCAAGGGCTTCTCCTCCTATTGATGCCACACAAGGACATCCTCTGCTACATATGTAGAAGGAGCAATGGGTCTCTCCATGTGTACTCACTGGTTGGTGTTTTAGTCCCTGGGAGCATATATGTCTGATCTGTCTTGAGATGTTCTGGCTAGTGAAGATAAATTTTTGATGCTCTCTGACTTGGATGTATCCTGAGCACTCTGAGTTTTTGAACTATTATCCACTTATCAGTTTAGTACATACTCAGATTAAAAATCAAGTGTTTTATTTTGTATAAATGACATCATCCATGAGTTTTCGATGAGAAAAATGAGGATGATAATGCAGAATGTGTTCCTTTCAGGGACATGATTAATGATTGTACTACTGTGAAGAATAACTTAGGGCAGTCTTTTGTATTATTATTATTTTTAGTTTTGATTAATGCTGAGGCATTTTAGACCCATTAAGGCATCCCAACTGTGGGAGGAGAATTGACAACTGTGAAGGATTTAATGCAGCTGCAAACAGTCAATCTTTTTTTCAGAAATTACATTTTTTTTAACACATCTGCTTCCCATTCCATCATTCTAGAAATTTCTGAGTCAAAGATCTCAATCAGAACTGAATGCCGAGAGCCGTCTCTTAATAAAATTGGGGGCATGCAAATATCAGTAGTTTTACCTAACCCTTCCATAACTACAATATAATAGCATGTTGAATTAACTACAAGCTTATTTTATTACTATTTAATCTATTTTTTATACTCCAGTTGTTATTCCCCTAATGGTTCACTTCTTGACTCTTCCTAATCCCTTACTTCCTTCCCTTCTCCAATTTGATATCTCTTCCTCTCCAAACCTCAGACCTTTCGTTCTCTGCAGTGTCAAGTTCATAGGGGGTTAGGTATGTCTTCTCTCACTGAGGCCAGACCAGGAACTCCTGTGCTGCATATGTGTCAGGGGCCTCCTATCAGCTGCTGCATGCTACCTGGTGATTGGCTAAGCATTTGAGAGCTCTTCGTTGTTGAGGTTAGCTGAGACTGCTGGTCCTCCACTACGGTTGTGTGCCTCCTCAGCTTCTGCCAACTATTCCCTAAGTCAACCACAGGGCTGCCTAGCTTCTGTCCATAGTTACATATAATATGTTAGTACGTGGGAGCAGAAAAACAATATTTCCTCCTTACACTATGGGCCAATAGCTTGAAGAGCAGCTGAAAAACCTGTCAGTATTCTGTCTTGTATGTACTCCTGCTGGAAGCCAGTGAATGTGTACTGATTCCATCTTTGTCAATTCTTTAGTTTATCTGATTGATTGTTTGATTTGAGAGATGATTTCTATAAGCCAGGTCTGTCCTGGAACCTACTTTCTATAAGAGCTCATAGATTTAACAGGAATATCACTTTTATGGAAGTTAATAGGAGGCAAATCTCCATGACAGCAACATGATGAATAAAACTGTAATAATAACTTGAGAATTTTATTTTCCCAGAGGACACGAAGCACGATGAATGAGTGTAAGATTTTATGGACAGGGCACACAAGACCAGCAGATATAATATCTCCAGACATCACTAGAGGAACCAGTGAGAGGAATTCTAAACTAGATACATGCACTGTAACCCAATATTTGGTGGGTATGTACCGACTTAACATGTGACAGAATTCCTGAAATATTTGTTCAGAAATATGATTTCTCCCTGATCTTTTGTATAGAATTTCTGTCTGGTCTCACTAAAATGATGTAGATCTTGGGTGCAAAGATGCATCCAAGCATCCCTGCACTAGAAGCCAAGATGGAGAAGATCTCTACAGCCACCATGAACTTGCCCTTGGTGCTATGGTAGACAGGAAGGAAGGTGACCCAGACACTGCAGAACACTAGCATGCTGAAGGTCAAGAACTTGGCTTCATTGAATGTGTCAGGCAGATTCTTGGCCAAGAAAGCCACAGTGAAGCTTCCAAAGGCCAGGCAGGCCAAGTATCCCAGGACAAAGTAGAATGCAGTAACCGAGCCCTTGTTGCACACAATGATGATGTGGCCATGCTCAGAGTGTTCATCAGTATCAACAAAGGGAGGAGAAACTGCTATCCAGGCTGTACACAGAATACATTGAAATAGGGAACATATGGGAATAATGTAGTTGGGAGTCCCTGATACCAGGAAGTTTCTCAACTTTCTTCCTGGGTCTGTGACTCTGAATGCCAGAATCACAGTTACTGTTTTGGCCAGAACTGTGGAAACAGCCACAGTGAATACAATGCCAAAGGCGATTTGCTGTAAGATACAGGTTACTCTGTTAGGATGGCCAATGAAGAAAAAGGAGCACAGAAAACAGCACATGAGTGACACGAGCAATAGGTAGCTGAGGATTCTGTTATTGGCCTTCACAATAGGAGTGTCATGGTGCTTCACAAAGACCCAAAGTACCAGAGCTGTGAATGCAGAGAGACAGAAGGCTAGTAAGGCAAGAGCCATCCCCAAGGGATCTTCATAGCTTAGAAAGATCACAGCTTTCTGAAGGCATTTGTTGTGTTGTGTGTTGGCATAGTGGCCTTCTGGACAATTCACACACTGATCCATATCTGATGTGCAAAGGAAAGTTAGGTTAGTGCTGCTTTAGGAATTTTATCGGCAAGGTATTTCACGTGAGGGTGTTGAGAGAAGGCTTGCAATGGTTCTTTAATAATGAGAATACATTTGAAAGACATTGTTTCACAGTATTGCTTTAAATTTGTAATGTTCATAAGGATTTATGGAAAATCAAACCGAGCAATTATTTATCTGTTTAATTTGTTGATTATATCATTTATAATGTTATCAGAATGCAAAGATTTACTAAATAAAGAATTTATTGGTTCTATGTTGATATCAATGAGATTATTGAATACAGAGAAGATACATTCATAAGCCACAGTGCGGTTGGGTACAGTTTAAATACAAAACCCTACACTGTTTCCTGAGATCACTGACTGTCCTATTATTTCACTCCCAGTGACACATTGAGACTCCGACTTCTGCTGGGACGCGACCTGTAATAGGTACTAGAGAGTTTAGTAGCTCAAACTCGCTATATAGATAAAACACTAAATTAAACAGGTAGGCTGCATGTGTGTGTGTGTGTGTGTGTGTGTGTGTGTGTGTGTGTGTGTGTCTGTATGTGTGTTTATGTAAGTTTGACAATTATCAAATATACATGATTCCTGTCGTAAGTTATTAAAAGGTGGAGAATCGGAGGTAATATAATATTAATATTTGAAAAGTAGAAAATATTAAAGAAATAAGCACTCAGAATATCCTCGTCTGGCAGTAAGTAAACAAAAGTTCTGGTTATTATTCATGAGATGCAGTAATATTAGCACTGAAGGGGAAAAGGACCTCTGTAGATACTTTGTAGTAAGAAGTCCTTCACCTCGATTCTTCATTTGGAGTGCTGAGCACTTTCATCCTTGCCTCGTCTCCATTCCTAGGGGACTCAGTGTCTGTGAATGCACTCAGAGATGAAGTCAGTATTGACAAACAAAATGAGAAACAGAACAGAGGAATTCTCCAGCAAGAGTAGTAACCCAGATGGTTCCTTTAAGCACTAGTTCCCAATTTCTAAGATGTAATCCTGATCATGGCCAGAGTATGTACTGTGATTCTAGTTACACTTCATTTTTATGACATTTCAGGAAATGTTGATGTGTTTTATTGGTTTTCAGAGTTCTTATCTAGAAAAGTGCATTTGTGGAGAGCTGTTATTTAATAAATTGTCTAAAAGCCTAATAAGTTGGATTAGGTATGAGTAGAACATTCTGCTCTAAGAGAACCTGAGTTCAGACTCATCAGCCATGTCAGGTGTCTCACAAGTGCATGTAAATGTACATACAGGGGTATTATTTGCTCCTATGTGTTCCAAACATGTCTTACCCATCCCACATATGTAAGCAGTTAATGGAATAAAATATATTATTTAATTTTTGTGGAATCTATCGATGTAAATATTAATTCTTATTTGGTTTTACATTAAATACAATTTCAGTATGCTTTAAAAAATTATATTTGAGCAAAGTGTATGTTAGAATGCATCACTTTAAAAGACATTTCCTGAGTAGGTTGCTTGGTTCAATGCAGCTTGGGTATAAGCTCAGATTGTAAACCTTAGCAACAAATGATTTAACTGTTGAACCATCGCACAGGCATGATATGTCTTTTAAGGACTTTAATTCATTATATAGAATGAAGGGCAACATAATTGAAAAACTAATTATAAACTTTCTGAATTTTGTTATTTTAATTATGGGCATGATATGTAACATGCTGATATGATTTTCTTTTTCTATTCTACTTTATGGGTCAACTCTTGTCCTCTACATCCTGGAATCAGATCACATCTGGCTTTGAACATGGTTCTTTGAATAAACTACTTAGCAGTTTCTCACAAATTTGCATATATTTACTCTTCTATGTAAACTTACAGAGAACATGTGTTTAGTGCCTAGCAGTCTCATGACTTAGTCAAGTAGATTCTATATTAAATTGGTTCCCAGGGACTCCTATATGTACATGTTGTGCATAATTTTATGTAGGACAGATACAGATATATTCATGAAATAGCACTAAATTAAGTCTTTAAAAATATTGTGACTAAAATCGAATATATGAGTATATATATATATATATACATATATATATATATATATATACATATATACATATATATAGTTTTAAAATAGGTTACCTATTAGGGAAACCTAGTGGAAAATTCCCTGAAATACCAGTTTTATTTTCTAAAGTGTTTCTTTGTGAAAATGTAATGATCCATTAATTTGTAAAGAGTAGGTGTGTAGGTCAAGGAACAAGGTGTGTGTTTTTGTTTGTCTTTGCAGAATTGAGTTAATGTTCTCTCTCTCTCTCTCTCTCTCTCTCTCTCTCTCTCTCTCTCTCTCTCTCTGTATCTTTTTGTCTCTGTCTCTCTTTGTCTCTCTCTCATTCTCTCTCTCTTTCTCTTTCTCTCCTTCTCTTTCTCTCTCTCCCCTCTCTCTCTCCTCTCTTTCTCTCTATCTTTCCTTCTCTCTCTCTGTCTCTCTCTGTCTCTGTCTCTGTCTCTTGCTCTCTCTGTCTCTCTCTCTCTCTGTTTCTCCATAAATATATATATATATATATATGTATATAAATGTAAAACTAATATATTTTAATAGTTATATATTTTATACTTCATTTGTTCTTAGTTGACTTCATCGTCTCATTGTGGTACGAGAGAAAAATACTTTTCTTGATTTATCAGATTTATTTATTATCAGAGCAGCAAACACTCACTTGTCTCATTAGAAATTTCATTTTCACTACAAGGGCTGCAAACAAAACAGCATGCTGCCTTTCCCTCCTTCCAGATTCTTTTGAATCCAGGACTACAATCTGCGCTGCACACTGAGGATGGCATCTGAGAACAGAAGTAGACACATGTGGATGAGTTTTAGCTCTTTCTTTTATGTTTTATATTAGCACATTAGGATTTCAATAAGCTTATTTCATGTACAGTAACTGATGAACAGTTCACCTTGTCATATGGTTAATGACCACATGAATATTGGAAATACACTGCAGAAATGTTGGATAGTTTCTGAACATCTAATAACTAATGAAAATGAGCTGATAGTGAGCTGTGTGCAAAATCGAGAGAAATTGTAACCTGATGTTTTCTGGCTAATTATTTTCAATTTGGTACTAAGTACTGTGAACAGACTGAGGGAATTCTGAAATATTTTCTCATCCAACACGAGCCTGTCCTCATAACTTTGAAGCATTCTATTTATTGGTAGTTGCTATGGGAATGCCCATCTCACTGTGGGCAGTAGAACCAGGAAGTAGTGTTCTATTAACATCTACGCTTTAGTGCTTGTGTCTAGATATCCACCCTTGTCTTTATATGACTATAAGTCATTCATCAAATCACCCCTTCCTCCTCACATTGCTCATGATCAAAGTTTAATTAAAGCAACAGAGAATCAAGTTGCTATATGTAGACATTTGAAACAGGAAAAATATGACCTTAAATCATAGGTAGCAAATAGTATCTGGAATAAATTAACAGAGCAAAGTATGAAAAACTGTACATAAAAAGCAGCAGAATCTGCAGACACTCCTTTCATACAGTTGGAAATGATAATTGAAGTTTAGTGCCCTTGAATATACAGTGTTGCATGAAGTCAAAATGCTCTACAGTGTCTACCAGTAGTCTTAAAACCTAAATAAAAATTAGGTTGTTTAAAGTTAATTGAAGATTTGAAGGATTTTTCCTATACGTTTTTGAAATTTTTGGAACAGGGTAGATTAATATTCCCAATTAATTTTGGAGTACATTAATCCTTTTGTTACCTATAATTTTCTTCAAATTTATGTCAACCCATTGCAATATTTTAAAGATTATGTTAAGTTAGAGTAAGGGTAATTGGCATGATTTTGTACTTCATTTTAATTTATATTAAGGTAGTGTCTTCGTATTACATATGGCTGTTTTGGAATCACAATATAGGGCAGACTGTCACAAAAGAGATAGAGATTTTCAGACATCTACCTCTAAAGTGCTTGGATACAAATATGAACCATGAAAACTTCCTGACATTATTTGTGATGCTCATGGATAATAATATTCTCTGTATGTATTATAGTACTGTCAATTGGGTTGTAAAAGAAAACATTGTCATATCAATATGTCTTCCTGATGTTCTATCACTTGTTTGTTTTGTTTCTTTAACTCTGAACAAACTACTCTTGGACTTGTAAAAAGCTTCTAACCCAAAACATCCAGGAATTCCAGGACAAATGAGATCAAAAGTAAGGATGATAGGTATAGAAGAGAGGGAGGATTCTGAAGCCCATGAAGTGTAAGTGGTTTTGTGTCTCAGTGCTGCCGGTTCTGTGTCTCTACCATGAGCTCTGAGGGTGGTGGATGCAAGCTTGGAAGACAGGAAATGCTGACCCTGTGCTACAGCTCTCTGTATGCAGAACATGCTGGGGAAAAGCTGGTCTCTCAGGAGTGCTGACCCGTCTGAAAACACAGCAGAGACCACCACGTCTGCTCAAATTTCTGGCCTAAGTGGAACCTACCTGGAGCCTCAGGACACAGGAACCAAAGAGCAGTCTGGGACAGGTTCCTTCTGGTTTCCTCATGCACCCAAAGCTGACCCTGTAATAGAGCTCTCTGTGTCCAGAACTTCTGGGAGAGAGCTGGCCTCCCAGGAGTGCTGACACACCTGAGAGCACAGGTAAGACCCCCACTTCTGCTCTGAGATTCCTGCCTGGAGCCTGCAGAATGCAGGAATCAAATAGCAGTTCGGGACAGATTTATTCAAGTTTCTGTTTGTGCACGAAGCTGACCCTGTGCCACAGCTCCCTTTATCCGGAACCTATTGGGCGAGAGCTGGTCCTCCAGTAGTGATGACACACAGGAGTACATAGGGGACAAGCCACTGTTAGAATCAGCAACACCAGGTAACAGCAGAGGTGAATAGATGGTGAGAGGCAAGTTAAAGAATGTAAGCAACAGAAGCCAAGGCACACGGCATCATCTGAACCCAGTTCCCCCAGCACAGCAAGTCCTGGATGACATTTTGGGTATAATAACAACAATTAGCAATCAGGAATCTTAGTATTTCATAACTGTAACATTATCCTCACCCATATCAACATCTGTTCCAGAGGTTTATGGTAATGGAGGAGATTATTGTGTAGTAATGAAGAAAATATTGTTCAGTTTCAAGGAAAGATACTAAATGATGGTAAGAAAACAATTTTGTAATTATTAAATTTCAGAAAACGGTTTTGATATGACAAAGGTATATTTTATGCTTGTATGAAAGCTTCAAATATATATCAAAATATGTCAAATATGAGAAAGAGAAACTTAATACTGGTGCCTAGGAATGGGTTCCTGATATGACAGAATGTTTCATTTCAATGTTTACTGCTGTGTATTAGGAATCAATAAGTTAGTACACACTCACCCTTCTACTTCCTGTGGACAACTTAGTTGTTTCTGCAGATATGAGAAAGAGTTGTCCATGTGGAAAATATGGGCTGAACGTTCCTATCTTCACTTTAAACTCAATATATTGTGAAAAATTCCAAATGTGAAAAATGTCATAGTCTTCCTGCAGAATTCCTCTATGTTTCATAATCACTCTGTTCCCTAGAGGATTAGTAAAGTTGACCTTTCTCAGAAAGGAATTTATCTGAAAGACAAGAATCATTCTATAGTGTACATATGTTGCTTCAAGTCACACAATGGATTATGATGACTTAGAAATGGCAACAACATTTAAAGAATGAAAGAGAAATCACAACATATGCAAATGAAATGAAATTATACTATTCCAAGAATTTCAGTTCTCTCAGAGAAGACTGTTAAACAAAAGAAAACATAAATGCAGAACCAAACACCGATAAGCAGCACACACACACACATACACACACACACACACACACACACACACACACACACAGAGAAATCAACACAGAGAACTGCTCACATCTTTTCTGAGTCACACGTATAATACAGCTATACAATTATTTACACACAGATATACATAAGTGTTGACATGTATGTAAACAATCTGGCCCAAGGGAAAATATATATGCACTCAACTAAAAACATAGATACTATATCAAATAAATTACATACACTGCCACACATAAAAACACACAGTACACACACACACACACACACACACAAATATTGCTTATAGAAACCAAATCATACGTTGAAAAAATTGTTGTTTATTCCACAGTCATATAGAGAGGTATACATGTATGTACAAAACAACACAAATATAAACACAGATACACAGAGTAAAACACACACATGTACACATTGAGAAAGATAAATTCACACACACACAAACACACACACACACACATATAGATAGGTGAAATTGAACACCAACATTATTTCTTGTTTACTTACTCTGAGAAAATAATCATTACATACCTAAAACTGACTATTTCTATGTTACGTTTTGTTTTTACATATACTTTATGATCTTTATAAATAGTAAGATTTCAGTGCATATTATCAAACCTTAAAAAATCAAATACTGTGAAAAATATACTCATATATATTTTGCTAAAATGCTTTTAATCATTTGTATATGTATCTCTGTTTTTCTATAATAAAGTTGTAAAAAAAAGAATGTCCAATTTAAAAAGGAAAAGAAAAAGAAAACAATCTTACAAAAAAAAAAAAAAAAAAAACAAAAACAAAAAAAAAAAAAAAAAACAAAAAAGAAAGAAAGAAAGAAAGAAAACCAAGTAAGTTTCCCAGAGTCTTCACTGGGGGGCAGAATCACTGAAGAAACTTAAAGAAAACTATTCCTTAAAATGATTTTCATGTAATTGACACTTAACAATAAAAACTTATCTTTCCATTATGGAGAAATTTCCAGAGGAAGAACTTTATACCAATATTAGAGCAGTATGTGGATGGATATTCGGGACTCTATATGAAATCACAAAATTTCACTGATACCCTGTACCTTCTTTTTCCATTCACATTCATACTAGTAACTATATTTCCTTTTTTCTTTAGAAAAAATGTCCAGAAACCTATCTATTTTTCAAAATATTTCCTATTTCATTAAGGGTGGGCATCTGAGAGTCTCTAAATAACTATGCAATAGAACACACCAAGAATTATCCAATAGAAGAAACTCTACCTTCAAGCAGGGAGAACTGACTCCTTTCCCATTGTCTTTTGCCTGACGATCAACTTGTTGCAGATTCATCTCATGGAGTGCATGGGCCACGGCATACACAGCATTGTATATGTTATGACTACCATCACTAAAGACCATGTTAAACATCTGTTCCTTTAGCCATTCCAGTGAGACATTGGAATTATAGTCTTTAAGTATTTCACAGTCAGGTGCTGAGGATTCATCAGTAAAGTACTTCCAATGTGGCATTACTAAATATAAATCTTTGCTTCTGGGATGGTACAATGTCTGTACAAATTTGTTAAAGCTAGAAATATCACCATGGTGGTGTAAAAAAGTAAGAGTCCCATAGAATGTGCCATGAGTTAAGTCTCTGTTACTGGTAGGGAAATTAAATTGTTTTGTGGTGACCCAAATTCTCTGTATAACTGGAGATTCCCACATTCTGAAGCTCAATTCAATAATACCCTCAGTTTCCCCATGAATGATAATAACATTAGCAGATGACATCACAATTTGTTTGTGGTACATTTCAGTTTTGTAGTAATATGATAAACTCTGATAAGTTAATGCGTTCACAAAGGCAAAGCAAATTCCCTTATCTTCACTCTCTTTTATCATCTCTGAGAGAAACTGATGACCTTGATCATCATAGGTGATAACAAGGCCGACCCAGTTCCAGTTGAAGTAAAGTAAGAAGGAAACCATTGCCTGTGCTAGAGATGTGTGCCTTGGGGCCATCTGATAGAGATAGGGAAATTGTTCATTATCACTGAAGACAGAATGGAAAGGTCCATAAGTCAGCTGAAGGAGCTACAACACAGAGAGCAGCATGAGGTGCAGTGCACATAAAAACCTGTGATCATATTTACCTGCAAACAGTGATTACCTGTGACTTGTCCTCTCATCTCTGATTCAAATGAGCAAATGTGGAAGCCTGGAACACACACTTCTAATGGGAACAGCAAGCATGGCTGTTTAACAAAGGAGTAACGAAACATCTTTACATGTATAATAACTGCTATTCTGTCTTTCACCCTCTGTCTCGATATCTGTGTTTTTAATGTTTGGAGGGATTTTAATATATTTACAACTTGGGGATATTTGACTAATTTTTAAAGGCATTTATTATGCCTTAATCCAGGAATGCTAATATTTAACAGGAAATTTCTGTGAATACTACTGCCTTAACTTTTAGGAAAAATATTCTTATCTTGTACACTACAGGTTGTGACTCACATAAAGTGGACAGAGATGTTGCTTTTAGCATAAGGCTCCAAAATACTGTGGGAATATCTGCCTTTGTACCCCCTCAAGAAAGAGAAAATCAGAACAGGGTAAATTTAAAAAGGTGAACAAATTTTGCCAGACTAAAAGTGTTAGCAACAGATCAGTTTGAAAATCTTCCTTCTAAATACCCGGGCAATTTTGGGGCAATATATGTAGGATTGTGTCTCTTGAGGAAAATATAAAGAAACAAAGTTAGATTGGATGGGGTTATTTCCTCCATATGAAGTGTCTTATAATGACAGAAAAATAATCGTGTGTAAAAATATGAAAGAACAAGCTATCAGAACCACCAAACCCCTTTTACATAGAAAAGTTCACTTATCAAGGTTCACTCTTGTATCTTATGCTGAAGAAACCAAAGAAAAACAATATAAAACACAGCAATAATTTCAATAAACATAAAACAATCATTATGTTAATAAAGAAAATGAATAATGCTAACTCTAACAGCATGTTGTTGACAGTTTTGCCAGTGTGTCTACAGACAGTTGGCACTCAGACCATTAATAGTTACTCACACATTCACTGGTAGTAAAATAGCTAACTCCACAGACTGCACTGGAGGTTTTCATCCTATCCAGTGACACTCAAATGTCATGAGCTGCCAGGTTAACAATAGTCAGAAATGCCTTTGCCAAAAATACTCAGACACTTAAAAGTTGGGCCACTAAGAAAATGTTTGGAAATATATTTATGTTCCATCATAGTTTATCACTGATAACTAAATTGTTAACAGCTCCTTGATTGTTTGTGATCCATGATTGTAAGTTATAACTGTTATCTCATGTTATACCAATGATACTCCAAAGGTATGACTAAGATAACACATATCTGGGACAGAAATAATATGTTCTATGTTTGGAACAACATGAATACATCTCTGCTTATTGAGATTTGTATAAATAATACTTTGAATACCAGTCTGTCAAGGGTGCAAGGTTCTCTCTACCACTAAGCCAGACTCAATCCTCCATGACCTCCTCTATCCCTCCATTCTCGAGTCTGTCAACTTCTGGAGGTGGTCCCTAGCAAATGGCCTGTCATGTCTCTGATTAGTAAGTACCATGGAACTGCATAGATTGTCATAAGCATGAGTCCAGACTAATACACTGACTTTCGTAATTGATATCAAAGTACCCGAAAAAGATATGACTTTAAGAATTCCTGGCCTATAATAACTCACACCAGGAGATAAGATGATGTCCAGGTCTATCCACCAATTTAACGATGCGAACCAATCAGGTCCTGTAAGCAGAAATGAACACATAGTTTGTTCATCACATATATAATTAGGCATATGCACATTTTCTTCATAAATTCCATATGGTGGAGTTGTTATAGATTTTCCATCACAATTGCCCAAAGTGTATTTTATAGTCAAAGACATATTCGGTAAAAGGTCAGAATTCCTGTTGATTTCATCCACTGTAAAGGCTAATGCCAAAGCATATTTGTGGTGTTTAGTTGTTTCTCTGTAAAAGAGAACAGTGTTTATTGTAGACAGATGTCTAGACATGATCACTTGTACTCAATAGATGCACTATTCTGTACAGGAGGTATCTACATCTGACCTCTATGAATGGAAACAAATAGCTTTTGTTGTGAGAATGGATTAAAAAGAGAACCTGGAAACTACCAAACACCTTAAAAGTTTACAACAGTGTCTCTCCAATAAATAAGATATGGTATTGACCTCAATCAGAGACAGGATTTTCATCTCTGTTTTTGAGTCCTTGATCAGAGAAAAGCACAGATATTGACAAGACAATAATTCCAATCATGTCTTCATTTTGAAATTATTGAGCAATATAAAAATACAAGTGTTATGAGACACATTGAGTTCATGATATTTTCTTGTGAAATTAACTGAATTGCTTAAGGAAGTGAAATCATGATTTATAATTGAATAATAGCCTTTCTGCAGCAACATTTGTTTTTTATCCTTACAAACACTTATAGTAAGTGACCAATATTCTTAACATGTCCCCTCACATCTATTGTCATCTTGTTAATTTTTTTTCAATCTTTTGCTGAAAGAATTTTTTTGATTTATTTTAAATGAGTTCAAATATCATATATGAATTTGATAAATGTTACATGTCTATAAATATGTATGTATGTATGTATTTGTGCAAGGTTTTTTAGGTCCTAAGAGGACAAACCTTCCAAGTATTTTATCTGTTAATTTACCATAAAATATCCTTGCTTCAAATGAGCAATATATACTGTGCCAGGGACTTCGTGCAGAGATGAACGGCTTGCCCCACTACGGGAACATCATTCATGTACTTATGATTTACACAGGAATGTGATATATTCATTCTGGATACTTCTGGGTATCTCTTATTTAGAGTTACTTGAAATAAAACATAGGGGAATATTACATGATCATTTCAACAAGTCATTACTGTCTAGAGTGCAATATAAACTGTAATGAGGAGAGCGTTATGTGAAGGATCAATGTACTTATTCCTGTGTGCCTCAGTTTCTAGGTTCTAACTCACGTGCCAACTGGAAGAATAGCAAACCTTTCATTGGATTAATAAAAAAGAGAAAATAGGATTGATTTTATAAAAGTACTAAGCTTGTTTCTTGATGTTCAGACATAGCAACAGGAGGGAAGATTCAAGGATTTGCCTAATCTTCATCTTCAGAGCACTCAGGAAATATTAAATTTGTTTTACAAGGAATGATATAAAAGCACTTACAGGATAGTCAGAGTCTGGTTAAAATAATCGTTCTCCATAGGCTTCTGACCTGCTCCAAGGATGAAGGAACAAGTTTGCCCCAAGTTTTCATCCATAATCTCATTCAAATTTATTCTCCAAAAGCACCTGGGATCAATGACATTTGCCATGAGAAGTGGAATGCTGAGGAGGAAGAAGACTGCCATCAAAATGAACGTACTTCCTGTCTGAAATCTGTGCAGACTGGATCGTGAAGTGCCATGCATATCAGCACGTCAAATTTCTACCAGCTTTTATTTCTCTGGGCAAAGGAGATGTTTGTTGCAAATGCATGATTCATTTGTTTTTCAGATTGTTCCTGAGTCCTGGAGGAATCTTAAAGACTTTCTTCCCTGAGGCTCTGCAACTGGTACCCACAGCCCATGTAATAAACAAGGGTAGGTAAACACTTAGGAGGATAAAACTTTCTCAGGCTCCATGACATCACTCATGATTTTGAATGCCTGGAAGGAAGCCCTTTTGTCAAATTTTGTTCTTGGGAAGTTTCAACAAGGTGATTATGTGAACACAATTAGAAATGATGTCAGTGGATTGTATCAGATGATTCACAGTGAGACATTCAGTAACAGTGCAATCAGAACAACTCAGAATACAAAGGACATTGTATTACAAAGTCCAAGTCAGAGAGAGGCAGGCTTATGTTTATAGTCAGTGGAGCTACAGACCATGACAAAATAGTGACATGAACAGATTAATGGAGACCTGTGCTTCCATTGCCTTAAGAATCAATAACCAGACCAATTCAGAAATATATTTAGTCCTGCATTATCCTAAATTATACAATACAGTTCTTAACAGATCCACAGTTAATTTGCTTGATATAGATTGAGTTTGAAAGGTTCAACAAGATCCAGACAGAATGCCATGCTGTGTGCTTTCTTTTCTCTTCATTCTATTGGTTATTTTATTTATTAATGTCTTAAGTTTTATCCTGTTACCATTTTGTTCTCCACAATACTCTAAACCATTTTCCATTGGCTCTATGAAGTGCTCCCCATCCTGCCTACCTATTCCTGCCTTAGGACCATAGCATTCCTCTACCCTGCATCAGTGAGACTTCACAGGACCAAGGGTTCCTTTCCATTAGGTATGGAAGATAAGGCTACATATCCACATGGTGCCATGGGTCCCGTCATTTGTACTCATTGGTTGGTGGTGTGCTCTCAGGGACTCTACCTTCAACACTAATGAGAAAGTCATACTAATATTTCAATTCCATATCATGATCTTCATCTCTGATCCTCAATTATTTTTAATTTAATAACTTGTGCTGACCCATCCATTCTTCATTATCTTTGTTTTCCTACATTATTTTTGCTCACTTTACATTGCAGAAATGATGCATCTTGGAATTTTATTTAATTTGGGAAGGTTTTATTAAAAATAAATGCATTTTATTTCCTTCTAGTTATAGTAAATTGGCAAGAAGTTAATAAAAAATGCCTAGGAAGATTAATGGTTAAGGAGATGAGGCAAAATAGTAGAATTCTGAGAGGTATGAACAAGTAGATGAATAGCAACTGCCTTATCCAGAAGGGAGGTAAAATTTAGGCTAGAGAGGAAATCAGTAGCCGTCTGCTGTTGGCAAGAGGAGCTCAAAAGCAGCACCACTCACAGGGACAGATGTTGCTTGAAGTCTAGCTTCAAGTAGGAAGTATTCTCCTTTTTCTTGATTATTCTCTGTATTTATATTTCATAAGTTGTCCTCCTTCCCTTATTTCCATTCCCCCCTTCATCCCATTGCCTCCATGAGGTGCTCCCTCTTACATCCACCCTAACCCTCCTCAACACTCTGACATTCCCCTACATTGGGAAAACGAGCCTTCTCTGGACCCAAGTTCTCTCCTCTCATTGATTCCAGAGAATGGTATCCTCTGCTGCATATGCACCTGGAGCCATGGGTCTCTTCATGTGAACTCATTGGTTAGTGTGTCACTCTCTGGGAGCTCTGGTGGGTTTGGATAGTTAATAAGTTCATTCTTCTCATAGGGTTACAGACCCTTTCAGCTCCTTCAGCCCTTTCTCTAGCTTCTTAATTAGCGTCCCATGTTCAGTGTGTGGTTAGCTGCAAGCATCCTCCTCTGTATCAGTTTGACTCTGGCAGAGCCTCTGAAGAGGAGTCCATATCAGATTCCTGCCAGGACGCACTTTTTGGCATCAGCAATAGTGCATGTGTTTAGTGGTTTCATATGGGGCGGATCCCCAGGTGAGGCAGTGTTTGGATGATCTTTTCTCCAATACCTGCTCCTGTATTTGTCCCTTTATTTCCTCCCATGAGTGTTTTTTTTTTCTCTCTTATAAGATGTACTGGCCTTCCTTCTCTTTGAGATTCTTAAGCTCTGTGAATTGTTTCTTGGGTATTCAGAGCTTTTTAGCTAGTATTCACTTATTGGCCATGGAGTCTTGAGTTACATGAGCGCCTCCCTAAGGGTTAGAGTGAGCATAGTGATTCCTGGTCCGGTCTTCCAGTCTGTACCAGACCTCTTCAAGATACACAGAGGTTTGCATTTCAGTAGCACTTGGGCCTGTATTGCAATAGTCTACCATCTGTCTTCCATCTAGCACTGAGAAGAACCTACCTCCTCAGCTCAGGCTGTTCAGCTGCCTGCTCCTCCCCTTTGTGAACAGTGACCCTGCACTCACTAATTTGGGGATACCGGAGCTTGTTTGAACTCCCTTTCCTTCACTCATTAGGCACCTCCTCTTCTTCTCCTGAAAATGTGGGTGGTTATGTGATGTAATTCGATCTTTTATGCTTTGTTTTTAAAACAACTTGTAAGTGTCACCAGCTCTTCACCAAGTAACTTCAAGGAATGCAGGGAATTGTAGTTCTTTGTAAGTAACATGCCAATGTGGGAAAGTTCTGTGGCTAAGTTGATTATCTGAATCAACCCCTGCACAACGTGACCACAGGTTATTCCACTTGTGATATTCTGTGGATATTTCTGACCCAGGTCCATCTCTTGGTCAGTTCTTAATATTTAACAGACAGTAGCTTTAAATTTGGACCAAACCAGTTAAATTGTTTTTTTCTGTAAAACTCAAGAATAATGTATGGTGGAACATAAGGAGATAACTGTCCCAAATTTACTTTTGATTCTGGATAAAAGAGAGGTGGGCTGACTCACCTGATCCAGGGACTCCTGGAAATGCATTCCCTCTGCAGATTCCCAAGGTGGACTGCAGACTTGGAGAAAAACAGTAAGCTTTCTTCTGGGTTCTGGTAAAGGGGTAACTTGTCTGATGAACTGATGGGTTTTACACCCATTGTGGGCAATTGGGAGACTCCTGTTGTATTTATCTTTGTTTGGTTATCTTTTGTTTTTTGTATTTTCTGCATAATTGGCAGTTCATCCAGGGCCATCAGTATTTTCTGATCAGTTATTAGCATGGAGCACTAGAAACGACCTCTGATAACTCTGGGAGACAGAAACTTCAGTGAACCAACACTTAGCAATTTCACCTGTGTTCCAGTGCCTAGGCTGCCCAACAAAGCAGAGATTTCCAAAGGATACCAGACAGTCCAGGGATTATACAAGCGGTTTGAAACCTGCATTTTATTTGACTGTTGTGTCAATGTTTTCTGTGGCATCTTCTGCACCTGAGATGCTCCCTTTTATCTCTTGTATTCTGTTGTTGACACTTGAATCTACAACTTCTGATTTCTTTCCTTTATTTTCAATCTCCAGGGTTGTCTCCCTTCATCATTTCTGAATTGTTTCTTTTTCTATTTTTGAACCTGGCTGATTTCATTCAATTCCATTAACTATTTGGTTTTGTTTTCCTGTAATTCATTAACAGATTTTTGTGTTTCCTCTTGAAGGGCTTCTACCTTTAACGGCATTTACTTGTGTTTTATTTCTTTACGGGAGATATTTATATCCTTCCTAAAGTCTTCTACCGTCATCCTGAGATGAGATTTTAATTCTGAATCAGGATTTTTGTGGCATTATGGGGTATCCAAGACTTGCTGTAGGCTGATATCTGGGTTCTGAATATGTCAAGTAGCCTTTGATTCTGTTGCATAGGTTCTTCTGCCTGCCTCTCTCACATCTGGTTATCTCTGGTCTTATCTGGTTTTACTGTCTCTGACTTGAAACTGTCCCTTTTGTGATGCTGGTTGTATTGGATCTCCTCAGAGTGCAGCTTTCTATGTGATCCTGAGATTCTCTGTGTGTGAGAGATCCTGAGAGTCAAGCTCTCTGAGAGCCTAAAATCCTGGCATGACCAAGTTCCCAAGATTATGTTGTATCTGAGCTTCTGGAAGTCAAGCTTTCTCTGAGTGTTGTAAAAGTGGGTGGGGAGCCAGAGCTCTAGGTTTGATCTGGGTACAGGTTCAAGGTAGAAGGGACACATACCTCTAGCTGTGTGAAGATTTGTGTTTCTGTTGTTCCTGTGTGGGTCCTAGCTTGCTGATTGTTGGGAAAGATGTTGTGGCTTCAACTGTGATATTGAGTGTGTCAGTGGTCCTCCTGAGTTTGTCTTCTCACCTGAGAATTGAGCTTTTCCTGTGATCCTGTGTGTTTTTGAGTACTACAGCGCTGGGCTCCCTCTGGGTGTTTAAGGACTGGATGCAGAGCCAGTGTCTTAGGTTTGCTCTCAGTGCAGTTTCAAACTGGAATGAACCTGTTTCATTGGCTGTGGGAGTTGGGTGGGGAATGTTCGGCATCTCTGGATCTTACAGTTATCTGTTACTGTAGGTGTTGGGCCAGTTTCTGTAGACTCTTCTCCTGTATTCCTGTGGGTATTAGACCCCTGGGAGTCAGAATTCCTCTGGGTATTATGGGAATATTTACCTAACCAGGTACATAATACCTGCTGGTCAGGTCTGGGTACAGTTTCAATCTGAAAGGTCCCCATGTCACATGCTGGGTTGGAATCATTGAGGGACGCAGGTAATGTATATGTTGGTGCAGATGTTGTGGCCTCTTCACATGTGATTCTGGGCCTATTAGAGCTCCTGCATGTTGAGCATTCTTTGCGTGTTATAAAGACATTGATTTCTTAATAAATGATAACAGGCTAAATCTACCAGCTTCCCATGTATATGTAGCCAACACTAAAATAATGTTTAAGTATTATTTGTTCTGTAGTTGACAACACAATTTGAATAATTGTGGCTAAGAGGTTCATTAATATTTTAACCCATTACATTGCAGCACAATAAACTGGGTACATATAAAAGTCAAATATAAGATTTCTTATATCCTATATAATGTGTTAAAAATTATTCACAAATTCTTAGATATAAAATTATGCTTTTGAAATGGGGTGTCTATTCTTTGAAAAGAGTCAACAGACTCTTATTTACTAGTTTCCTCTTAATATTACAAGTATCCATGTGTCTTCTTTATTAATCTCACAAAGTCTTGAACCTGAATTCCTAACAGCTGACAATTACAGTCCAGTTGACCTTTGACCCTTTGATGATGTTCAATGGCTCCTCCACTTACAATGTAACCACAAAATGTATAGGGACACATAAAATAAGTAAGAAAGTATAAGAAAATAGTGATAAAATTCAAGATTGGAATATAATAGAAATGGTATTATAGACGAGACAACTTATAGTAAATTTGTGTAGAATTCCATTAAACTACAGTTTAAATATCAAGCATTTTTTTTTGTATAAATGACATCGTTCATAAATATTTACTGAGAAAAATGTGGATGTTAATGCTAAATATGTTCCTTAAAGGGATACTGTTAATGATGATATTTCTGAAAAGACTAACTTAGGGCAGTGATACTTTTTGTTACTTGTGATGCATTTAAGACAAAATATGCATCCCACTGTTGGAGGAGAATTGACAAATGTGAAGGGTTTAGTGTAGCTGATAACAGTCAATTGTCCTTTTGAAAAGTGTAGATTTTAGGAAGTAGCATAACCAAAGCATCTTGATCCATGTCCATCATTCTAGAATTTTCTGAGTTAAGGAGTTCAACCAGAAGTGAAAGCTGAGAGCAGTCTATGAGAAAAATAAGTGCAAGAAAATGCCGGGAGTTTTTCCTATCCCTTCTATATCTACAATATAACAGCATGTTAACAAATCTACAAACTTATTTTATTTTATTATTTTTAATCTATTTTTAACAGTCCAGATGTTAATACTGTAATAATTCAGTGCCTGACTCTTACTCATACCCCACCTCATCCCTTACCTGCTCTCCCATCTTCAAGAGGATATCTCTTCCTCTCCAAACCTCAGACCTACCCAACCCCTCGAGCCTCAAGGCTCTTGGGGGTTAAGTGTGCCTTCTGTCATTGAGGACAGACCAGGCAGTCCTATGCAGAATATGTGTTATGAGCCTCATATCAGGTGATGTAAGCTGCTCGGTAGTGGCTCAGTATCTAAAAGTTCTTGGTTGTCCAAGATATTTGAGACTGCTCATCCTCCTCCTCAGCTTCTCCCAACTATTCCCTTTTTTTTTCATAAAACAACTTTATTTTACAAAACAAAGACAAATGTACAGATTTTAAACATTTTTTGCTTAAAATTATACATTTTTTGTCAGTACTTTTTTTCAGATTTTAACATAATTTTTACATAAAACTATATGAATATATTTTTTAGTCAGTACTTGATTTTTTTCAAGGTTTGATTGTATGCCTTGAAAACTGAATAGTTACAATGAGCTAAAGTACATGTAAAACAAAATGTAACATGGAAATAGTTAAATTTTTCTTGTTTTGTAAATTTTTTTTGTTTTGTTTTGTTTTCTTTATTTCTTAAACTTCATACAGTCTGTGAGTTGTTTCTGGGGGAGTGCAAGCCTCTGGGGTTAGCATCCCACTATCAGTGACTGCATATTATGTCTGTTCTTTTGTGACTGGGTTATCTCACTCAGGATGATATTTTCTAGATGCAGCCATTTTCTTAAGAATTTGGTTAAGTCATTGTTTCTGGTGGCTGAGTAGTATTCCATTGTGTATATGTACCACAATTTTTGTATCCATTCATCTTCTGAGGGACATCTAGGTTCCTTCCAGCTTCTGGCTATTATAAATAGAGCCGCTATGAACATTGTGGTGCATATATCTTTGTTGTGTATTAAAGTGTCTCTGGGGTATATGCCCAGAAGTGTAATAGCTGGGTTTTCAGGTAGTACTATGTCCAATTTTCTGAGGTATCGCCAGGTAGTACTATGTCCAATTTTCTGAGGTATCGCCAGACAGACTTCCAGAGTGGTTGTATTAGCTTGCAACCCCACCAACAGTGGAGAAGTGTTCCTGTTTCTCCACAACTTCGCCAGCATCTGTTGTCATCTGAGTTTTGGATCTTGGCTAATCTGACTGGTGTGAGGTGGAATCTCAGGGTTGTTATGATTTGCATTTCTCTGATGGCTAAGGATGTCGAGCACTTCCTCAGATGTTTCTCAGCCATTCAATATTTCTCAGCTGAGAAGGTTTTGTTTAGCTCTGTATCCCATTTTTTAATAGGGTTGTTTGATTCTCTGGTGTCTAGCTTTTTGAGTTCTTTGTTCAGGAAATTTTCTCCTGTGCCTATGTGTTCTAAGGTTTTCCCTACTTTCTCATCTAATAGTTTCAGTGTATCTGGTTTAATGTGGAGATCTTTGATACACTTACACTTGAGCTTTGTACAAGGAGATAAGAAAGGGTCTATTTTCATTCTTTTGCATATTGAGTGCCAGTGGGACCAGCACCATTTGTTGAATATGCTGTCCTTTTTCCATTGTATGTTTATGGCTCCTTTGTCAAAAATCAGGTGACCATATACCTTAGGGCTCATTACTAGATCTTCTATTCTATTCCATTGATCCACATGCCTATTTCTGTACCAGTACCATGCAGTTTTCAGCACAATTGCCTTGTAATATAGCTTGAGGTCAGGGATAATGATTCCCACGGATGTTTTCTTGTTGTTTAGGATGGATTTCGCTATTCTAGGTCTTTTGTTATTCCATATGAAATTGCACATTGATCTTTCCAATTCAATGAAGTACTTGGTTGGAATTTTGATGGGGATTGCATTGAATCTGCAGATTGCTTTTGGTAGGATGGCCATTTTTAAAATGTTGATCCTTCCAATCCATGAGCATGGGAGATCTTTCCATTTTCTGAGAACATCCTCAATTTCCTTCTTTAGAGGTTAGAAGTTCTTGTCATACAGGTCCTTCACTTGCTTAGTTATAGTCACACCAAGTATTTCATAGTTTTTGTGACTATTGTGAAGGGTACCTTTTCCCTAATTTCTTTCTCCACATATTTGTCCTTTGAGTATGGGAAGGCTACTGATTTGTTTGAGTTAATTTTGTATCCAGCTACTTTGCTGAACTTATTTATCAGCTGTAGGAGTTCTCTGGTGGAATTTTTGGGGTAACTTAAGTACACTATCATGTCATTGGCAAAGAGTGATGTTTTTATCTTTTCCTTTCCAATTTGTATCCCTTTGATCCCCTTTTGCTGTCTAATTGCTCCAGCCAGGACTTCCAGTACAATGTTGAATAGGTAGGGGGAGAGTGGGCAGCCTTGTCGAGTCCCTGATTTTAGTGGGATTGCTTCAAGATTCCTGCTGTTAAGTTTGATGTTGGCTGTTGGTTTGCTCTATATTGCTTTTATTATGTTTAGGTATGGACTTGGATTCCTGTTCTTTCCAGGACTTTTAACATGAAGGGGTGTTGAATTTTGTCAAATGCTTTCTCAGCATCTACTCAGATGACTATGTGATTTTGTTCTTTGAGTTCGTTTATATGGTGGATTACATTGATGGATTTCCTTATATTAAACCATTCCTGCATTCCAGGGATGAAGCCTACTTGGTCATGATGAATGATCGTTTTTATGTGTTCTTGGATTCGGCTTGCAAGGATATTGTTGAGTATTTTTCTGTCAGTGTTCACAAGTGAGATTGGTCTGAAGTTCTCTTTCCCTGTAGGGTCTTTGTGTGGTTTATGAACAAGGGTTATTGTAGCCTCAAAAAATGAGTTAGGTAGTATTCCATCTGATTCTATCTTGTGGAATAGTTTGGAGAGTATTGGTGTCATATCTGCAATAAATGTCAGATAAAATTCTGCATTGAACCCATCTGGACCTGTGCTTTTTTTGGTTGGGAGGCTTTTGATGACTTTTTCTATTTCTTTAGGTGTTATGGGATTATTTAGATGGTTTCCTTGGTCCTGGTTTAACTTTAGGATCTTGTATCTGTCTAGGAATTCGTCCATTTCCTCCAGATTTTCCAAATTTGTGGAGTATAGGTTTTTGTAGTAGGATCTGATGATTTCTTGAATTTCCTCACTTTCAGTTGTTATGTCTCCAATTTTTTTTCTGATTTTGTTAATTTGTATAGTTAGTCTGGCTAGGGATTTATCAATCTTGTTGATTTTCTCAAAGAACCAACTCTTTGTTTTGTTGATTTTTTCGGTGGTTCTTTTTGTTTCTATTTGGTCTTTTTCTGCCCAAATTTTGATTATTTCTTGCTGTCTACTCTTCTTGGGTATATCTGCTTCCTTTTGTTCTAGGGCTTTTAGCTGTGCTGTCAGGTTGTTGATGTACGCTCTCTCCAGTTTCTTTTTGGAAGCACTTAGGGCTATGAGTTTTCCTCTCAGTACTCCTTTCATGGCATTCCATAGGTTTGGGTATGTTGTGTTTTCATATTCGTTGAATTCTAGGAAATCCTTAATTTCTTTCTTTATTTCTTCTTTGACCCTGCTATCGTTTAGTAGAGCCTTGTTTATTTTCCTTCTGTATGTGGGCTTTTTGTTGTCTTTGTTGTTGTTAAAGACCAGCCGTAGACCATGGTGATCTGAGAGGATGCATGGGAGTATTTCAATCTTCTTATATTGATTGAGGCTTGTTCTGTGTCCAATTATGTGGTCAATTTTCGAGAAGGTGCCATGGGGTGCTGAGAAGAAGGTGTATTCTTTTACTTTAGAATGATATGTTCTGTAGATATCTATTAATTCTAGTTGGTTCAAAGTCTCTGCTAGATTTGCAGTGTCCTTGTTTAGTTTCTGTTTCCATGATCTGTCCATTGGCAAGAGTGGGGTATTAAAGTCTCCCACTATTATTATGTGGGGTGAAATGTATTTTTTGAGCTTTAGTAGAATTTCTTTTATGAATGTGGGTGCCTCTGTATTTGGAGCATATATGTTAAAGATTGAGAGTTCCTCCTGACAAATTTCCCTGGTAATGAGTAAAAAGTGTCCTTCCTTAACTTTTTTGATAATTTTTGGTTGGAAATTTACTTTGTTCGCTATTAGAATAGCCACTCCAGCTTTCTTCTTGGGACTGTTTGCTTGGAAGTTTTTTCCGACTCTTTTACTCTGAGATAGTGTCTGTCTTTGTCTCTGAGATGAGTTTCCTGTATGCAGCAAAATGCTGGAGTTTTTTATGTATCCAGTCTGATAGCCTATGTCTCTTTATTGGGGAGTTGAGTCCATTTATGTTAATAGATATCAAGGAATAGTGGTTTCTGTTTCCTGCTATCATTGCTTTTGTAGTATGAGTTGTGTCTGTGTCTTTTTCTTCTTTTGGTTTTCTTGCTTAGGAGTCTTCTTGTTATTACTAGGATGTAGTTCCCCTCTTTGTATTGGGTCTTCCACCTATAATTCGTTGTAATGCTAGGTTTGTTGTCAGATATTGTGTAAATTTAGATTTGTCTTGAAATATCTTCATCTCTCCATCGATGGTGATTGAGAGTTTTGCTGGGTATAGCAGCTTTGGCTGGCACTTGTGCTCTCTTACGGTGTGCATGATGTCTGTCCAGACTCTTCTAGCTTTCATAGTCTCTGTTTAGAAATCGGGTGTGATTATGATTGGTCTGCCTTTATATGTTACCTGACCTTTTTCCCTTACTGCTTTTAGTATTCTTTCTTTGCTTTGGGCACTTGGTGTTTTGACTATTATGTGTCGGGAGGTATTTCTTTTCTGGTCCAACCTATTTGGAGTTCTGAAGGCTTCTTTTATGCTCATGGTCATCTCATTCTTGAGGGTAGGAAAGTTTTCTTCTATGATTTTGTTGAAGATATTTACTGTGCCTCTTAGTTGATACTCTTCTCCCTCTTCTATTACTATTATCCTTAGGTTTGGTCATCTCATTGTGTCCTGGATTTCCTGGACATTTTGGGTTAGGAGCTTTTTGTTTTTTGCATCTTCTCTGGCTGTTTTGTCCATGTTTACAATGTTGTCTTCTGCCCCCGAGATTCTCTCTTCCATCTCTTGTAATCTATTGGAAATGCTTGCTTCTGTGAATCCTGATTTCTTTTTTAGGTGTTCTACCTCTATGGTTATCTCTTTTAGTGTTTTCTTTATTGTGTCAATTTCCATTTTAAATTCCCTCTTCCATTCCTTCATCTCTTTGGTTCTGTTTTTTTTCTAGTTCTTTGTGTTCTTTGAGTGTTTTTCTTGTTTCCTCTTTAAAAGCTTCTGAATCTTTTTGCTTTTCCTCCCGTTCTTGTTTAAGTATCTCTATCAGCATCTTGTGGTATGATTTCAGGTCTGCATCTTCTTTTTCTGGAGTGTTTGGCATTCCAATGTTTGCTGGTATGGGAGAGCTGGTTACTGGTATTGTCAGGTTGTCTTGGTTTCCTTGGGACATACTCTTTCACTTTTCTCTTGCCATCTTGTTGTCAGTGATATGATCTTGCCTTTCTCTTGTATCTGGTCTGTGTCCCTGGATCTCCACTGGTCCAGGTGTCAGATTGGCCGAGCCCTGTTCTGTGCCCTGAAGTCGCCGCCGCCGGGTGGAACCAGAAGTTCCAATGTTGTGTTCCTGGTCCCTGGATCTGGCAGGGCAGGGGTGTGCTTACCGTGCGCACTACACAGAGATCTCTCTGCTCCCTGGCTGCCCAGATCTCCTACTCACCAGTCTTTAAAGCTTTAGGAGCTGCTGATCTGGGTGGCAGATCTCTGTACAGACATATATATGGAACGTGCAGAGTGCACAGTTGAATTAAGTAAGATCAATAAAGATAATTGTCTTTGTTTTTTTAAGAGGTGAGTTTGATCACATGACCAAACTACAATACCAATTTTCATTCTTCACATATTAAAGGATGGTATATAATAACCCAGGAGAATTTCGTACCCAATAAAGGTTATTTGCTGTATATAGCCATTTAAGTATCAGCTGGTCCCAGTGCTGTCCTATGTACAGAATCATGAAGCACCTGTCTTGTTATCTTGTCAGTTTCCTTCTTGCCTGTATCCAAGATGTTCACAGGGGTGTCTTTTTGCCATGTCTGATTTTTATCAACTTTGAAGGAACCTATAGTTGTTCTTTTCCTGTGAAAATATAATTCCATATTGTAGTCATAACCTCTCCCCCAGTCTAAAAGATTCCTGTTTCTCAATCTAATGTGAGAACATGCTTAAAATAAACTGGCTGGTTTATTTCAGCATCTTTCCACAATCTAATTTATTTCAGCAGCTATAGTTTTTTTCTGCATTAGTATTTAAAAATTTAAGGTTAATAAAGCACAATGTAATACATTTCTGGGGGTTCTTTGTTGCCCCCTTTCTACTGTTAAGCATCTTCGTTGAAAATATAACTCTTCACAATTTCTGTAGGATTAGGTGGTATGTCTGTAACATGTTTTATAGTATGTAATAAAACTGCATCATCTTATTGGAGACATATGTTGAACCATTGTCAGTTTTAATTTGTATGGGTAATCCTAAAATGGCCATATCTTCTAACTAATGCCTAAGTACAGAATCATTTTTTTCTGAAACTAAGGCAGTTGCCCATTGAAATAGTAAATACATGTCTATTGTATGATGCACATATTGTACTTTACCAAACTCTGTAAAATGGAAGACATCCATTTGCCAAATTTCATTTATTTTGGTAGTTTAGGGTCACTTCTATAGGTAAGGAGCTAGTAATATACATATATGTATTGGATGAGCTAGTAGGATGTTGTTACCTCAGAACGTCCATGGCCTACGAAAGAGAATTCTCTCTTTACACCGCTGCTGTTAACCTCGATTGTTTTTATGGAATTCCAAAGCCTCTAGTATACTTCCCATTAATAGCTGGTCACCTTCATTACCTTGTGTCAGAGGTCCTGGAAGACCTGGATGGAACCTCCAGTATGTTATATACAGTGGATGACTCCTATTCCTAATTATTTGTTGGAGCTGAATACACAGTGAAGTCAAATCAGAACCATCATAGATCAGTTCAGCAGTTTCTGTGTTAAACAATCCTTTCTGCATATCGAGAGTCAGTTACTGTATTAAGAGACATCTGAAAAACTGATAATAGTATCAGGATTTTATATAAGTCTGATTTTTGAACTGATTTATAAGACCGTTCAACCACCTTACTTACATCTGCCGACTGCCTTTCCTGATTTATTAACATCAGTATAAAATGGAGGGGCTACAGAAATAGGAGTTGTTTTTATTATACAAGGCAGAATTCAATTAGTCATCATATGGACTGAAGTCACTTTTTGTAGGGTCATTGTTGTTAATATCTCCCACCCCACATAAAAAATTATTGCAGCTCTTTGCTAATGTTCATGTTGCAGCCACAATGAGGCAATTTCAGCATTACTCTAAAGTACCATAATCTTAGCTAGATCAATTCCAGATAATTGTTAATGTCTCGTTTTCCCTTTCAGTATCAATTCAGAAAACTATTTATGGATGCTTTAATTTCTCCTTACTCTGATTATTGCTAGAAACATTTATTCTAAGATACAATTCTTTTTATAGGTGAATGAGTAGAAAGCAAGCCAACTAAGATGCAGGCCATCTTTGGAATAATGTGACATAAATGTATATCTTGTAATCTCCTTTCTGTCAAAGCTAACTCTCACCTTTGGCTGGTAAGTTTCTCAGGATATTTAAATCTTTATCATCTTGTAATGTTTGAAATAAGTTGGTCAGCTCCTCAATAGCCAATTGCCAGTTAATATCTCTCATATATTATGAAAATCATTAAGAGTCCTTAATTGGTTTCTCCCGGTTTGCACCTTTTGTGGCCTAATCTTTTGTAGACTTATTCTAAATGCTTGGTAATTAATAGAATCCCCTCTTTGTATTTTATCAGGGGCGATTTGCAGTCCCCGGCAAGGCAAGGCTGTCATCTTTAATTTCATCAAACATTCTTTCCAACGTATTTATATCTGAATCACTTAGTAGGTTGCCATGCATATGATAAATAATGGATATCCACATCACTTATTCCTTTCTGATTTCTATCCACTGCATCTTTTTGTGTTGTTTCATTTCTCTAGCTATAAACTACTATGTTGAATAGAGTGGTCAGCCGTGTATTAGCTGATTTCAATGGTTTTACTTCAAGTTTCTATTTAACTTTATGCTGGGTATTGGCTTACTATATATTGCCTTTATTTTGTTTAGTTATTGTACTGGCTGGTTTTGTGTCAACTTGATACAAGCTGGAGTTATCACAGAGAAAGTAGCCTCAGTTGAGGAAATGCCTTCATGAGATCCAGCTGTAAGGCATTTTCTCAACTAGGGATCAAGGGGGGAGGGCCCAGCCCATTGTAGGTGGTGCCATCTCTGGGCTGGTAGACCTGGGTTGTATAAGAAAGCAGGCTGAGCAAGCCAGGGGAAGCAAACCAGTAAGTAACATCCCTCCATGGCCTCTGAATCAGCTCCTGCTTCCTGACCTGCTTGGGTTCCAGTCCTTACTTCCTTTGGTGATGAACAGCGATATGGAAGTGTAAGCTGAATAAACCCTTTCCTCATCAACTTGCTTTTGGTCATGATGTTTGTGCAGGAATAGAAACCCCTACTAAGACAGTTATGCACCTTGTATCCCTGTTCTCTCCAAGACTTTTATGATGAAAAGTTTCGGACTCTTCAAAAGAATTTTAAGCATCTAAGGAGATGATTATGTGGGTTTTATTTTTCTTTGGTTTGTTCACATGGTAGATTATATTTATAGATTATATGTTTATTGTACTAATGCTGGTGTATGATGCTTTCTCTGTGTTCCTAGATTCAGTGTGTGAATATTTTCTTGAGTATTTTGTCCTCCATGTTAAGGAAAATTAGTCTGAAATTTTCTTTTTTCAGTCTCTGTGTGATTCAGGTATTAAGGTGATTTGTGGCCTCATAGAATGAGTTTGAAAATGTTCCTTCTGTTTCTATTTTGTAGAACAATTTATGGAGTAGTGGCATTAGCTATCCTCTTCCTCCTTCAAATGTCTAAAGAGAATTCTGCACTAAAACCATATGAACTTGTAGGGTTTTTTTTGGGGGGGGGTGATGGTGGTGGTTTATGACTGCTTCTATTTTCTTAGGGGATATAAATCTATTTATATTTTTAAAAATCTAATTCTGAAATAACATTGGTAAATGGTATTTATGAAAATATTATCCATTTTGTTTGGATTTTCAGATTATATGGAGTTCAGGTTTGTTAAGTAAGTTATGATGACTTTTTTGTTTTCCTCATTTGTGTGGCTATGTCCCTCTTTTCATTTCTAATCTCATTAATTTGGATATTCTGTCTGACTTTTTATTAGTGAGAATTAGGAATTGTTACAAAGTTTTGATAAGGGCTTTCTCAAAGAACCAAATCTTTGTTTTATTGATTTTTTTTGTTTTTTTGCACTGTTGCTTTTGTTTCTATTTTTATTGATTTCGGCCTCCAGTTTGACTACTCCATTATATTGTTCTCTTTGGTGTGTTTGTTTCTGTTCTAGAGCTTTCAAATATTGTAGTCACTGTTTTCTTTATGAAGGCACTTACTGCTATGGAATTGTTTTAGCCTTATGTTTGTTGTGTCCCATAAGTATGGGTACATCGTGCCTTCATTTTCATTGAATTCTAGAAGGTCCTTAGTTTTCTTTATTTCTTCCTTGTACCATTGGTCATTGAGTAGAAAGCTGTTCTAGTTCCATGGGTTTGTAGGCATCCTTTTGTTTCTGTTGTTGTTGAGATTCAGCTTTAATACTTGATAGACTGATAAGATAGAAGAGATGATTTCTTGTATCTGTTGATATTTAGTTTGTGACTAAATATACAGCTAACTTTGGAGAATGTTCAATGAGGTATTGAAAAAAAGGTGTGTGTTTTTGTGTGTGTGTGTTTGAGAAAAATGTTCTGAAGATATCTGTATGACCATTTGATTCATAACAATTTTGTTTATATCGATTACGTGCCCATCAGGGAGAGTAGGGTTTTGAAGTCTGTCATTATTGATTTGTGTGATTAAATGTGTGATGTAAACTTTAGTAATGTTTCTTCTATGAATGTGCCTGTACATTTGGGGTATAGATAGTAAAATTTCAAAAGTCACATTTGTGGATTTTTCCTTTTTATCGGTGTGACATATCCATCTACATCTCTTTTGATTAGTTTTGGTTGGAATGAGTACCTAGTACCTAATATAGTATGTATCAGAATGGCTACTCCAGCTTGTTTCTTGGTCAGTTTGCTTGAAAAAAAAGTTTCTCAGCTCTTTATTCTGAAGTAATGTTTTTTTTTTCATTTTATTTTATAAACTTTAATCGTTTTTTACAGTCCAGTCACTATCCTCCTCCCACTGTTGTCCAACAGTTCCTCTTCCATTCTTCCTCTCCTGTCTCCAAATGATGTCCCCACACCCACACTCAATACACACCCCACAACCTGCCAGCTCTCCACATTCCCTAGGATTTCAAGTCTCTCAAGGATTAGGTGCGTCTTCTCTCATTAAGGCATGACCAGTGTGTATATGAGTCGGACCAGCTAATGTAGGCTGCCTGGTTGGTGGTTCAGTATCTGAGAGATCTCAGGTGTCCAGGTTTAAAAAGTTTTCTTCTGTAACTTTCGTGACAATATTTTCATGGTTGTTGAGGAAAGAATCTTTATT
Source organism: Micromys minutus (assembly GCF_963924665.1). NCBI lineage: Eukaryota > Metazoa > Chordata > Mammalia > Rodentia > Muridae > Micromys > Micromys minutus. The sequence continues at coordinate 7,515,091 of NC_137967.1, read as the reverse complement.
TTCTATTTATATTCTTCTTAGATTTTATTTTTTCATAGTGTGCAAAATTTCCTGGATGCTTTGTGTCAGGTGCTTTTTAGATATAACCTTTACTTTGACTGGTGTATCAAAGTCTTTTATTGTGTCTCCTTCCCTGAGAATTACTTTTACAGATCTGGTATTCTGTTGGTGATGCTTACATTTGTAGCTTCTGTCTTCTTGGTTTTTCATATGCTGTCATTTTTGTGTTTTTATTTTTGTTTGCTTGTTTGCAGTTCCATTAGCAGGTCTTAAAGATTATTCTGCATTTTCTTCACCCATTTGATTGTATTTTCTAGTGTCTCTTGAAATAGTTCACTTATTTCCTCTTTAAAAGGCCTCTATCACATTCATAAGATTGGGTATAAACTTATTTTTTTATGCATAAGCCTTGTTAGGATATCCAGCTACAGTTGGACAGCTGGTCTCCGTGATGCCATATTGCTCTGATTTTTCTGCCTTCTTACCCTGGACTTAAGTTATGTGGTTGTCCCAAGTCCAACCATATCCCTGGGAATACAGGTAGAGTTGTTTGCAAGAATACAGAGCACTGTGGCAGGCTAAAACTTACTACTGTTGGTGTATTTTAGGAAGACTTGTTAGACAGGATATTGGGAGATGTGAGGGCTTACTTAATTTTTCCTGGAAGTGTAGGCCAGCCCTTTTTACATAGTGAGTTCCAAGACAGCCAGGTTTTCGATGATTTTCCTTGAACAAAGAAGCAAACAAAAAACAAACAAAAACAAATGAACAAAAACAAAAAAGAAAACAGAATTAAAATAATACAGGTAGGAAGGAAAGAAAGAATGAGATATAACAACATGAAGAAAGAAAGCATGATAAGAAGAAAGGAGTCCATTTCTTAAAAGAAATATTTCATTATATTTTTAAATTACAACTCCCAGTTGTACAAATAGGTCTCTTGAATCACATGCTTGCCAAATCTACCATCTATTTTTTAATGTCATTTTTTTTCTGAGATTTCTCTCATGTTTAATGGCTTCCCTAGTGTCTGGAACTTTCCCCATTCCCCAACCCCACATTGTTGCACATCTCTATTCATTTTCCTGCCCTTCTTAGCTTTGCTCCTGCCCCCCCATATTTGTCCCCGTTTTTCTTTCTTCCCTCCCCTCCCTTAACTCCCTCCCTCCCTCTGCCTCTCATGAGTATTTTTGTTCCCCCTTCTAAGTGGAATTGAAGTATCCACAGTTGGGCCTTCCTTCTTGTTAAGCGTCATACAGTCTGTGGGTGTATCAGGGTATTCTGAACTTTTTGCTCTATCTTGGTTTCTCCATCTATGATGATTCAGAGTTTTTCTGGGCATAGTAACCTGGGTTGGCATTTGTGTTTTCTTGCATTCTGGATGACATCTTTCCAGAATCTTCTTGGCTTTTAGAGTCTCTGTTGAGAAGTCTGGTGTAATTCTGATAGGACTGTTTTATATGTTCCTTAGCCTTTTCCATTGTTGCTTTTAATGTCATCTCTTTATTTTGTACATTTTTGTTTTGATTATTATATGGTGAGATTTTTTCTTTTCTGGTCCCATCCACTTGGTATTTTGTAGGATTGCCTGTATGTTTTGTTAGAAACTTGTTAGAATTGGCATTTTATTTGACTGATTATATCAACTATCCAAATTCTATGCTCCAGAGGACCTTATCTTGTTTCAATAAACTAATACTTCTATTATTAACCATTTTCCTCTACTCCATTTCATTGTTTTGCCAGTGGTCCAATGGCTAGTGTCTTAGTTAAGGTTCCATTGCTGTGAAGAGACACCATGACCAAGGTAACTCTTATAAAGAAAAACATTTAAATTGGGCTGGCTTACAGTTTCAGATGTTCAGCAAGACATGTAGCCAGACTTGGTGTGGAAAGACACTGGATTCTGAAGGTATTGAGTAGTAGGTTCTCTTTCACACTTGATAGAGCTTGATCATTGGACTTGAAAGCCCAGTTTTCAGAGATACTTTCTCCAAGGCCACAATTATTCCAAGAAGGACACACCTCCTTGTAGTGTTATACTCCCTGTGGGGCAAGCATTTAATCACATGAGTGTATATGGGCCAAACTTATTCAAACCATAACTGCTAGTCAGCAAGTAAGCATGAAGTGTCCACAGTCATGGTATGTTTAGTAAAGTCTTTTGTCTGTATTAAGTGAAGTTTACACTAAAGCGTATATGTGTCAGCAAAGCCTTTGCTATGCTTATGTCGATCCGCTGGGGCTGAGAAATTGTTTTGAGTCTGTTTGACCCTTTAAGAAATGTCATCAGTTTGGAGAATCTGCCCTTGGCGCTACATGAGAACTTGCCGCTACACCAACCTTGACCACCAAGACACTCCTGTCAACCCTGGAGTTCTTGCTTTTGACTAGGGCTAGCCTTGGTCAAAAGAGACTGAGATTTGTGTTCGTCATCTACTCTCATGGCCAGCCAGGGCAAGATGGCTTTGAAAGCTGGAACATTTCCCAGCCCAAACTGACCTTGAATAATGTTTGAAGAAAGTAAGTGGAGTGAAATAGCTGGGCGTCAGTCTTTTCTAAGAAGGTTGAACTCCTCTCTTCCTCCAAAAAATGAGGGCTTGGCATCTTGGTGAAATTGTCTACCTTGTCCCCTATGACCAAAATCTCATTGGTAAATATTCTGTTAATTTATGTACTACAAAAAAGTGCACTGTTTTCTCCAAATGCCTGAACAATCTTTATAAGAAGTGTATATTTGTTGTAACTAAATTTAGTTTATCTCAGAATATAACATTAAAATTTAGCCTAAAATAAAAAATACAACACCTTTCAGTCACTCTAAATGCTACTTTCAAGGAGTTTTACCATGGCAAAACTAAATTTGCAATCAGAAACCATTGCTCAGACAGCCACTTGGGATGCTGAGCCCAGTACAGCCCCTGTGAAGCAGCTTTGAGTTTTAGACTGTATGCTGCAAACACATCTTGCATCTTGATAACTTGACTCACTTCCTCAAAGCCACAGTCAGTGAAAGATACATCATCTTAGAGAAGACAGTGGGATGAAAATGGAAACATATGGATTTCAGTATTATAGGAAATACAAACTGCCAATTGATCCAAACTTGCATAATTATACACCTTGGATGGGATTTTATGAATACCTGCTTTATTCTCCATTTTTGGTCATGAAAACAAACTGCTCTTAGCTCTGAGTTATAACAAAAATCGTATTTTCTCACTGTTATTTTTCAACTTCTAGCTGAAAGACAATTTAATTCCATCAATAATAGTGCCTTTGGCCATCACATGGCCCATGTTATAAAATCCTGGTAATTCAGAGGTTGAAAGAGGAGAGTGTGATTCAAGTGGTAAACAGAATATCGTCTCCTCACCCATCACACATGCACTGTCTGCTCATTCAATTTTAACCTGAGAGCTTAGTCATTTTGAGATGTGAAGTGCAGTGGCCCAGGGGAGACCGTGGGAAAATAAAGTGAGCAGAATGTGATATGAAGATTTAGGTGAAAGACCTTAGTGGCTGTAACTTTCGGGATGCAGGTAGCAGATGTCTGCTCCTGGAGTTCTGAGCCACCAATGCCTTCACTCTGCCAGGCCCTCAGCCACAAAAAGGGACCTGGCACAGAACCTTATTATCAGTTCCAGGCAAGAAGGCCTGCTCACCATGTGAACTAAGGCTCATCAATTCACTTGGATCTACCCTGCCCTCCCATGTCACTATGACTCAGAGATCCACCTACCTTGCCTTCTGAGTGCTGGAGTTAGCATGTGTCACTACTTCCACCATTGGTGTCTTCCTAAGCCCCTCTTGCAGTCCCCCTGTTTCTCTTCATTTGTTTTATAGCAGAGGTCTATTGCTTATATTGGTACTTCTAGGATAAAGGTGAGAAAGAGACAGATAATCAACCACCCTAGTCAATGGGCTGTTTCATGGTTCTCTGTCTTTTCCTAGCCCTATGCACATAAAAAACATCCTCTACACTGTCTAAATGTGCTGGACTTAGAATACAAGAGGAGTGGAGCTCACACTTCCCAGGGTCCCTAAAGGCAATTATTAGGCTGCAGGAAAATGAAAGAGCTGAGGGACAGAATCCATCCTTAGCCCCAGAACTAAAACTGGATGGTGTCTTGCTCTGCCAAGTCATGGAGCTTCAGTAAAGAATACAGGCACCAGCCTGAGCCAATCACACTCTCTCGGTTCCTTGGACCTCACTCCATGCCCCATTGACCACTCTCTACTTGGATGACACTGAAATCCTGACATTTCTGCCTCCACTTTCTAAGCATTGTGATTACAGTGCTGTGCTTGTCTTCAGTGGCTTCATCCCAATGAGTCATTAGAATTATGAGATCAGTAAGATGAGCAGTTACATGTATCTGCAGTTGAAAAACAAGTTATCTCTGTGAGTTTGAGTTTTCCCATCTTTAGAATAAGGGCAGAACTCTTCTCCCAGGCCCTTCATGAGTCATAAGAGTTTATCACAGTCATAACAATGATAAAGAAAAACAATATTTGTATAGTTTGGAGATAGCTGAGTTTAAGGCAGAAGGACTGTATTTTATGGGAGCCTTCTGTGCCCCAGAATATTGCCTGTATCTTCCTGGCTATGCTAAGGATCCAGGCTCAGACACTTATGAACTATAACACAACCAAGAGAACCTAATTAGCTGGCTTTGAAATACTCAATTATAATACAGGCCCTCTACAGGCAAGGTGAGCAAATATCTCTGAAATTCATGGTGAAACTATACTTTAAAATAATAATGAGAAAATGAAAATAGAAAAGAGTGGGAAAATCAAATTTATCATGAAAATTAGAAACATGGTATTTATTACGGTGACTAAATTGGCACACGGACAACCATGGTAGCAAACTGTTCAATCCTTGGGGTAAGAACATATTTAGATAGAAGAATAAAGATATATGTAAAGCACTTAATCCATCAAAACAGTATAAAAATTTTCCAGCCATCCTGTAAACATTGCCCCACATGTGCAAATGCTTCTTCAGTAGAGACATTCTCTGGAGGACTCAGTCTTACCCAGAGATGTGATTACCCAGGATATTTGAATTTCATGCGGTCCATTGTTTCCCTATGTGTTAGACAAAGGGAGGGAGATATGTCTCTTTAGAATCTTTACTCTTCCCAAGGAAGCAGGTTACAGGGATTAATGAATAGTGGGGACTGCTGGGGAAGGAGCACAGCTACACTGTGACTGCCAAGAATAAGAGTGGGAGACCTGGAGGCTGACCCACCACAGCTGAGTGGATGCAGAGAGCAGTAGGAGCTTGTCCGCAGGGATACCATGAGCATTGATTGCCCTCTAGTCTTTTGATCCTCTGGCTTCTCTATCCAAAGCTCTCCCCCTCATTCTTCATCCATACCTCTCACAGCTCCAGTCTTAGAGTGTCTTCTGTTTAAGTCTCAGGATCTCCTGGCTTCCTCCGAAGAAAATTACACAGGCTTCAGTGAAGCAGAATACCATCCTCTTCAGACAAGCCAGTCTTCAAGCCTGCAAATTCCTTTTCACTCCTTATGGGAGACATAAACTCCAGCAAGGCATAAATTTCCTAGTGGGCTGCCACTGCTGTCTTTTCACCATATTTGAGATAATCTGTCTTGTGGCACTGGCCAAGTGGTCAGCCACTTTTTAGGACATGTCAGTCTCTCCTGATCTTTCTTTTCACTCTTCATCATTTTGTAAGGATTTGGACCCTGAAACTTCTTTAGAGCACCAAGGCCTTAGACATCTGATATAATCAATCTTATATTTCTCTCAGGTCACTAGGGTATATTACAAAGGGACCAAATAATGCTTGAATATGCTGTTCCCCTATACAATCTTCTGCAATGAATGCACATGTATTGGCTAAATATCTTACCAAATCCTTTACAGTCAGAGTCCCTTCAGTGTAATTTTTGTTTCAACACTCAAAACTATATTAATGTGCAAAGCTTTTAACAGATAACACCAAAGGTTTTACTTCTGTATATCAGTGCCATTAAGTGCCAAACATTACCACACTGACTATATTCATAGAGTTTCTCTGCAGTATGAATTTGCTCTTAATTTCTAAGACTACATACAAAGGCTTTACCACATTGCTTATTCATAGGGTTTCATAACTGTGTTGTGATTACCACATTAATTACTTTTGTAGGGTTTCTCAGCAGCACGTGTGCTTTTATGTATTTGAAGCCTACCATACTGTGCCAAGGCTTTATCACACTGATTACATCTGTAAGGTTTCTCTCCAGTATGAATTCTTTCATGAAATTGAAGATGATTATGACGTAAAAAAGCTTTTGGACACTGATTACATTCATAAGGTTTCTCTCCAGTATGGATTCTTTCATGTATTCTGAGATGACCTTGTTGTGAGAAGGCATTATCACACTGATCACATTTGTACGGTTTCTTTCCAGTATGTGTTCTCTTATGTCTTTGGAGACTCCTGTGCCATGTAAAGGATTTACCACATCGATTACATTCATAGGGCCTTTCTCCAGTATGTGTTCTTTTATGTGTTCAGAGATTGCTATAACATGCAAAGGCTTTATCACATTGATTACATTCATGGGGTTTTTCTCCACTATGAATTCTTTTATGCTTTCGAAGGTAACTCCTATGTGCAAAGGCTTTACCACACTAATTACATCCATAAGGTTTCTCTCCAGTAGGAATTCTTTCATATAGAAAGAACTCAGAAGTTTTTTTTGTTGTTGTTTTTTTTTACTGAATTTCTTCCAAAAAATTGTACCTGCACTCCAGTTTTGAATTCATCTTCCAGAAACACAAACTGTCCCCATTTGAACTATAACCTAGATAAAATCTTACTAAAAGGACATGGACAGATGACAATGTAAGCAATGAAAATGTTGGTCATAAATAAAAAACGTAAGGCAGAAGAGATTGCCCTCCAGTGAAGAGCTTTTGCTGGTCATGCTAATAACCAACTCAATTGCCAGCCCTTACATTTGTACTCGAAATCATCATCTGTTCAGGTCTTCTGTGGCCAGTTTCTGACTGCTCTGAGGACCTGTCATACATGAGAGCACATTCATGCACACAGGCAGAATACTCGTACTCATCGAAAAGAAAACAGGTCAAAAGACTATTTACAAAACTACAATCTGCTGACTCAATAGGCTTAGGTAGTACTGTTACAAATGCATAGTATCCTGAGAAACAGAACATCCTCTGCCAAATTTCAACATTCGAGAAGTGGGTGAAGGTCAGTAACAGCCTTTCTGGATGTGTACAAAAACCCACATTCCAGGTCCATCCATCAGCCGATAATATAAAAAGAAAAACTGCCAGGCATGTTGGTTCCCATCTAGTCCCAGTCCTCAGAGGCAGAGGCAGAGGCAGATGGATCTCTCAATGTGAGGCCTGCCTGGTCTACATAGCTACTTCAAGGGCAGCCAGGGCTGCACAGAGGATCTTTATCTTCAAAAACAAAAACGGGGAAAGTAAAAGCATAAAAACATCAGTCTAGCAACATAGCTTAGCACTGAATAGCTACTGCCTCTGCTGCATGTTAGATGAATTATGGATAGAGGCTATAATGGTGATGGCTAGAGTGCAAGAGGCAGGACCTGACTCATCAGATCCAACAGCAACACAGAAGACACAAAGTACAAGAAATGGGTTGAGTCAATGGACTCCCAAAAGCCAAACACAATAAGGAATCTAGAAAGATGCCTTCTACAAAAGCTTCCATAAAGTCCCCAGAGAAACCCACAAAGAAGAGACGAGTGTTCAGAGACATCATCCTGTCTAGCAACTTTGTAGTTCAATCAACTACATTCTGACTTTGGTCACTATAGGCTTATCTTCATCCTATGATGAAAATGCATTTAGTCTAACATCAGTGATCACAGCAGTCTACAACCTGTCTTTTCTGATGCTCAAGACAATCTCTTCATTGTCATATCATGTAAAATTAAAATTAAGAAACATCTTTGTAACATAAAATGGCTCAGAATACCCCTTCTCATCCCAATAGATAGGAATATATAAATAGCAAGGAGATATTAGACTAGGAAAGAAACTAAGCAGGGTAAACACCAAATCCTGTATCTCTGTCTCAGATAAACTGGCATGGCTGGCCCTACCCCTGTGACTTCTCGTATATCTCATTCCCTATATTAATCTCTCCATGTTAAAGTTCTCATACCTTAAGAATCTCAACGTCTGTGGTCTCAAAATTCAACTCAGGCTTTATCCTCACAGCTTCCTGCAATGAACTCTTAGTTTACTCACTGGGACTCTGACTCTGTAAAACTGATGACTGACAGAGTGTTGAACTGGAACCACATAGGAAAAAAGATCCATGACAATAAATTCTCTGTTTTTCTTGCTTGCAGAAACATGGGTGATATCGCCACATTTGGACCAGAGTACCAGCAGGTTTTATAATGTAATGTTCTTTCTGGTGACTAGGAATCACGTTACTTACTCTTTCCAGAACAGAAGGCTTAGCAGAAGGGAATGTTAGTCTTAAGGTACCTAAAAAACTTCCAGTATAGAAAGGGCCTTCTCTTTAGTGATGATAATCATCTGTTTCAGCACATGCCTGTCATCTGAAACTACCTAGTGCTCCTTTTATCTCCAGCACGCAGTTTGCATTCATTTCTGCCCCACTTAATGCTTTTCTTCACTATAGTCCAGAGAAAGTGACAAGAAATAACCAACCAACAGTGTCAGGGTTTCATCAACTAAATGACATCATCATCATCATTGTATTTATCTTTAACCATTTTACAGTCTGTATCCCACTCCAAGTCTATCCTCCAACAGTTCCTCATTCCTTCTTCCTCCTCACTGTCTCAGAGATGTCCCCACCTCCACCCTCCACATTACCCCATATCCTCCCACCCCACTCCACTAGGCATCCACATTCCCTGGGGTCACAAGTCTCTCCTGGGTTAGGTGCATCATCTCTCACTGAGGCAGACCAGGCATTCCTCTGCTGTATGTGTGTGTGTGTGGGGTGGGGGGGGGGTGATGGTTCTCTTATCAGCTGGTGTATGCTGCCTGGTTGCTGGTTCAGTGTTTGAGAGATCTCCGGGTCCAGGCTTGTTGAGACTGCTGGTCTTCTTATGGAGTCACACCCCTCAACTTCTTCCAGTCTTTCCCTAATTCAACTGCAGGGGTCACCAACTTTAGTCCACTGGTTCAGTACAAGTACCTGCCTCTGTCTCGGACAGTTGCTTATTGGGCCTCTAGGTGGGCAGCCATGCTAGGGTCCTGTCTATAAGCACACCATAGCATCAGTAATAGTGTAAAGCCTAGGAGCCTCTCCTTGAGATGGGTCCTGATTTGAGCCGGCCATTGGGCCTCCTTTCCCTCTGTCTCATCTCCATTTTTGTCCCTACAGTTCTTTCAGAGAGGAACAATTCTGACTTGGAGTTTTTAGTGTAGGATGGTAAACCCATCCCTCCACTTATCTTTCTCCTGTCTTTCCTCTGGAGGTGGACTCTACAGGTTCCCCCTCCCCACTGTTGGGCACTTCATCTAAGGTCCCCCCCTTTGAGTCCTGAGATTCTCTGCCCTCCAAGGTCTCTGGTAAGTTCTAGAGGGACCCCAACCTCCCACCTCCCAAGATTGCATATTTTAATTCATTATGCTTACCCTCAGGGCTTTACTCCTGTTTTCCTTTACTCCCCCCAATACCTAATCATGCATCCCCATCCAGGTGGCTCCCTCCTTCTGCCCCCTCCCTCCTCCAACACCGTGATTGCTTTCTTCTCCCTCCCAAATGGAATTGAGGCATCCTCTCTTAGGCCTTTTGGCTTGTTTACCTGCTGGAGTTCTGTGGCTTGCATTCTGGGTATTGTGTAATTTTTTTAGCTAATATACCATGCAAATCCAGTTGGGTCTGAGTTCCCATGATAGTTTCTGGTCACATCCATTTGCCTGCAATTCATGAATGATGTCCTCGTTTTTAATAGATGAATAGTATTCCATTGTGTAAATCAACCTCACTTTCTGTATCCATTCTTCTATCATGGAGACATCTGGATGGTTTCTAGCCTCTGGGTATCACAACTAAGGCCACTATGAACATAGTAGAACATATGACCCTGTGACATGGTAGGGCATTTTTCGGTATATGCCCAAGAACTGTATATCTGGGTCATCAGGTAAATCTATTTCCAATTTTACGAGGAACCTCCAGTTTGAATTCCAGAGTAGTTGTGCCAGTTTCCAAAGCCACCAGCAAAAGATGTGTTCCCCTTTCTCCACATCTTCACCAACAGGTTCTGTCACCTACTTTGTTGATCTCAACCACTCAGATTGTAGTGAGGTAGAATCTCAGGGTCATTTTGATTTGCATGTCACTGATGATTAAGGACTTTGAACATTTCTTTAAATTGCTTCTTGGCCATTTGAGATTACTCTGTTGTGAGTGAAATTCTGTTTGGCTCTATACCCCATTTTTTTGTTTGGGTTGTTTGGTCTTTTGGAGGTTAGATTCTTGAGTTTTTTTAAATATATTTTGGAAATTAGCCCTCTGTAGAATGTAGAGTTACTAAAGGTTTTTTTCCCAATCTGAAGATTGCTGATTTGTCCTATTGACTATGTCCTTTGCCTTATTAGAGAAGCTTTTAGTTTCTTGTGGTCTCAATGATCAGTTCTTGATCTTAGAGCATGTATTAGTGAGGGTTTTCTAGAGTCACAGAACTTATGAGTAGTCTCTATTTAGTAAGAGAATTTGTTGATGACTTACAGTCTGCAATCCAACTCCCCAACAATGGTCAGCAGCAGATGTGAATGAAAGTCCAATTATCTAGCAGTTGTTCAGTCTCACAACGTAAGCAGACAAAGAGAGAAGTGAATCTTCCTTCTTCCAGTGTCCAACGTCCTCCAGCAGGTGTGCCCCAGATGACCTTGAAGTCAAAGATCTCTTTGCCTTAGTGTCCTGGGATTCATAGCTACTATGCTTCAAGGTCTCTATGACAAGATCCAAGTTAGAAACTTGGAGACTGAAGATCAGGATCACAGTTGAGCTTGCCAGTTCTGGATTGTGGTTTATTCCAGATATCTAGTCAAGTGTCAACCATGAATAGCACTAAAGAGCCTGAGCCACTGGAGTTCTATTTACAATACTACACACTCCCTTCCCAGCCTCATGCCAATGAGTGGGCTCTTTCCCACTTTCCCTTTTTTTAGATTCAGTGTATCTGGTTTTATGTTGAGGTCCTAGTTCCATTTGTATTTGAGGTTTGTTCAAGGTGATAAATATGTATCTATTTTCATTTTTTCTACATACCAACTGTCAGTTGGACCAGCACCAATTATTGAAGATGCTTTATATTTTTCCATTGTCTATTTTTGGCATCTTTTTTATTGAATTCCATAAAGACTTCAATTTATTTCTTCCCTGTCCAAGTTATCATTGAGTAGAAGTTGTTCAGTTTCCTTGGGTATGTGGGTTTTCTGTTGTTTTTGTTGTTACTGAAGTCTAGCCTTAGTCCATGGTGATCTGATAGGATGCATGAGACTTTTAATCTTCTTGTATCTAGTAAGGCTTATTATTTTACCGATTCCGTGTTCAATGTTGCAGAAGGTACCTTGAGGTGCTTAGAAGGTATATATCTGTTCAATCCATTTGATTATTAACCTCTATTAGTTTCATTCTGACTTTTTAGTTAGTGTTTCAATGACCTGTCCATTGGTAAAAATGGAGTGTTGAAGTCTCCCATGATCAATGTGTTAGGTTCAATGTGCGTTTAAAGCTGCAGGAATTTTTTTCATGACTGCGGATACCTTTGCATTTGCAGCATATGTGTTCAGAATTGAAACTTTCTCATGGAGGATTTTTCCTGTGATGAATATAAAGTGTTTTGACCCATCTCATGTGGTAACTTGGATAAAATTCTATTTTTTTGGATATTAGGATGCCAACTCCCACTTTTTTCTTAGCACCATTTGCTTGAAAGACTTTTTAAAGACTTTTTTCCCAGCCTTTTAATCTGAGGTAACTTCTGATTTTGTTATTTGTTGCTGTGATTAATCAAAACCATCTGAAGTAACAAAATGGGTTTTATTTGGATCATAGTCCATCATTTTGGGAGCTTAGGTTAACAATTCAAGCTAGATAATGAAGGTTAAAATCTATAGAAGAACATTGTTACTGGCTTGTTCCCCAGCTTGGCTTATAATCAGCTAGCTTTCTTATCCAGGCTAGCCCTACTTGCTTAGATAAATCACCATTCTTAGTGGATGAGTCTTTCCAAATCAGTCATCAACTAACACAATCTCTCAGAGACATAGGAACCAACCATTCTGATGGGAGTGCATCCTCAGTTGAGGCTCCCTCAGATGACTGAGGTTCTGAAATGTTGAGAACTAGAGCTAATAATGACACAATAAAATATGAGATAGTTTTAAGAACCATAAATCTGTTAACTGTATCAATCATGTGAGTAGAAAAAACCCAAACACTAATGATTGCAGCAACTGGGAAACAGATTTTATCAAGAAATAATGAGAGGCTAGACTTTAGGTTCAAGAAGATAAACTTAAATTGTTTGTTCCAGGAGGTCATTAATCTAATAACAACTCAGGGTACTCATAACAATATAGTATATTTGCAGAACAAAACAATTATAAAAGTTGGGCTGGAGAGATGGCTCAGTGTTTAAAAGCACTGGCTGATCTTCCAAAGATCCTGAGTTCAATTCCCAGCAACCACATGGTGGCTCACAACCATCTGTGATGAGATCTGATGCCCTCTTCTGGTGTGTTTGTGTGTGTGTGTGTGTGTGTGTGTGTGTGTGTGTGTGTGTGTGTGTGTGTGTGAAGTCAGCTACAGTGCAGTCATATACATTAAATAAATTGAATATGAAATAATATAAAATAAATATACATTAAATAGCTTTCTTTGCTGCAACAGAAACAAAATAAAGAATAAAAACAAAACTAAGCAACAACAAACACAGTTCTATACAATGTGAAGAACTAAAAACCCAGCCAGATGAAATTAACTACAAACATAAAAACAGGGAAAGCAAATAACCTTACATTATCAGTAAGCTGTATACACACTCCACCACCACCAGCAGCAGCGATAACTCTCAATATCATCAATAAAACGACACAGACTAAAAGAAAGGATGCTGAAACAGAATTCATTGTTCTATTGAATACAAGAAGCACAGCTGAATTTCAAGGATAGACATTACCTCTAGGTGAAGGCTTAGGAAAGGCTATTCCAAGGAAATGGGTCTAAGAGTCATGCTGGTATAGCTATCTTAATATTTATCAAAATTAATATACACCAAAAAAGTAACGAAACGTGATGGGAAAAAAAAACTATACAGCCATAAAAAAAGTTTAACAAGATAACAATTAAAAACAGCATCTAAGCCCCAAATGTAAGAGCATTCACACTGTAAGGAAACACATCTGTACCTTAAAGAACTGATAGTGGTAGGCTTCAATATCTCACTCTCAACCACAGACAGGCCCTATAGACAGAACTAAACAGAGAAATGCTCCAGATAACTGGTATCAAAACCCAGTGAACCCAACTGATATTTACACAGCATTCAACCCAAACACAAAAGAATTTGGAATTTCCTCAAAATCTGATTAACACACATGAACACAGGAAAGCCTCAACAAATACAAAAAATATGAAATAATTCCTTCATCCTATCAGACTTCCATGAATCAAAGCTGCACATTGTCAGCAACAGAAAGCTTAAAAACTCATGGAAACTGAACAGTAATCTTCTGAATGAAAAATAGTTCAAGACCAAAATAAGGAAACCAAAGACCTTATAAAGTTCAAAGAAAATAAATACACAGCATATCCAAACATATGGGAAACAACAAACGTGGTGATAGGAAGACAGCTCAAAATAATTCCACTCAAATGAGGAACAAGAGGAGGCTCTCCACTGTTCACATCTGTTCACCATAGTCCTTGAAGTGCCAGCTAGACCAGTACGACTACTGGAGAGATCATGAGGACATAACATGAAAAGAACTCAGCGGAGCCTACGCCATGCCTGGCATGGCCGTGGTGGGGTCAGAGTGACATGGTTCATGCTCCAGGAAAAGGGCCCTGGTGTGATCTGCCAGGAGATGCCCATCCAGGTGTGGCCCAGGTAGGGACAGAGTGAAGTGGTTCCTGCTCCTGTGACAGGGCCCTAGTGAGAGCCTCCAAAAGTGTCAATGGGTGCCACGTGCATAAGAGTTGTTCCCATACTGATGTGCATATTTTCACATTCCTCCAAGGAGCGCCCTCCCTCTTAAGGGTAATGTCTCCATGAGAATTAGGAATAGCAGAAGCTGAGGGTATGGCTATATCTTTTCAAAATGGTAAATGGTGGGACCTTCACTACAGCCCTTAAGGCTATGAGAAAGAGCTGTGAATTCCTGAGTTCAAAATATGTATAATTTCTCTACTATGCAAACACAAGGATGCAATATGAATTATAAGGGACTTCATGAATCTAAAGGAACAAAGGCAGCTACACTATGAGCCAGCTTGTCAGAAAGATACAAAGGCAGGCAGATTCCCAAGTTCAAGGTCAGCCTAGGGCAGAGAGAGGTTAGGTCCAATTGTGGTAGAAATGGTCCTTTCAGGGCAGGGTCCCAACCAACTAGCAAATCCTCAGTCCTTAGAAAAGGCAGACAGACCACTAAATTCTTTTGCAATGTTAGAAAAAAAAGGTATGCTTGAAGTCTCTTAAGAATCAATGGCTGTGATCCAGGATGGTGGTTCATATGATAATCAAAAGGAAACCTTGAGTAAATGACTGGCCCAGTTTTCTGCAGGAAATGAGCTACCCAGAGAATTTTTTGGAAAGAAAGAGCAGTGTAGCTGTTTGTATTCTAATGCTGATTGTGTCCCCCAAAACTGTCTGTACTGAAGGGTCTGGATGTACCTTCTCAGAACTGCCCCCAGTTAATTCTGATCTATAAATAAAGATCCCAGCTAGGGAGAAGAGGAAGAGGCGGGGTTTAGTTGTCCTGGTCATGGGACCACAGTGAAGAGGAAAGAGGAGTGCTACCACGTAAGGAGACCAGAGACCTGCTCAACTGAGTATAGAGCAGCCAAACTGGATCGCAGAAATTAATAAGGAGTAAATCAGAATTATCAGTGGGTGTAGATTCTAGCAGCACTGGGGCTACCAGACGCCCAACTATTATGATGATTGATGCATATTAAAGATTAAAAGCTGTGTGTGTGTGTGTGTGTGTGTGTGTGTGTGTGTGTGTGTGTGTGTGTGTGATTCATTCTGGAACATAAACCACTGAAGCAGGAAACAACGCCATTGAACCATCCCTAACCCTCCAGAGAATGGAGGCTCCAGGTAGTTTAGAAGTCTGGCTGGGTGTGTGGGCTAGGGAGGAGCTCATGGGGGGGGGTGAGGGTGGGAGCGAGAGGAGGTATGTGATGTGGGAGTATTGGAGGGTGGGCCAGGAGGGGAATAAAATATGGATTGTAAAAAAAAAATAAGAAAAGAAAGAAAAGAGAGGAAAAATGTAAAGGACAACATCAACTAAAGACCCTCCAGAGTTTCCAGGGATTGAACCACCAACTGAAGAGCACACATAGTGGGCCAACAACTCCTGCGTAGTAGAGGACTGCCTTGTCTGACAGGAGAGCCAGGGAGGAGCTTGGTCCTCTGAAGACTTGTTTCTGCAGGGAAGGGGGATGCTAGAGGGGTGAGGTGGAAGTGGGTGGGTGGGTGAGCACCATCTTAGAGGAAAAGAGGAGGGGAATGGGATGGTGAGGAGTTGGGAAGGGGAACAATTGAGATGTAAATGGGTAAAGTAATGAACAATAATAATAAAGGAAAGGAAAGGGACCCCCATCTTAGTCTCAATGTATCAGTGCCTACCTGGCTCAGCCAAGCGTGTCCCTGAGTTTGAGAGAGAGCCATGTCATTCTCTTTACCAGGTCCTCACAGAAAGCCTTGCCTGAACAAGTCTCTCCTGGACATGTTTATTCTTCCGAAGTGTTCTCTTGCCGATGTGGCAGAACTATGCTTTTCTCACAAAGAAAACTAGCACTTTATCAGGCTTTAATGTTGGTTGTGAGACTATAATGCCCCCTTGAGCAGGTGGTAGAGGCTGGTTCTGTGATATGAGGAAGGGCCTAGGGGCTGGTTGTAGATCAGAGCAGTCTCCTTTCTTATGATGTGAGCAAGCTTTCTGGACAGTCCTTCTGAACAAATATCCTAGCATCCTAACCTCTAACAGGTCTGGCTGACATACAGATTATCTGTGGGGTGTTAAGGAGGCATTCCTCCCTCAACTAAGTTCTACTTGGTGTTGCTAACTATCTCCTGAGCAATGGTAAATCCTTGACATCATCAACCCAACTCTTCTACCACACAGTTTAATCCTGTAGTGCTACCCAACATGAGAGCCTTTTACAGCCTCTCCAAGATTAACTGCAGATCGGTCTTACACCTAAAGGTTAAATGACAGTGGGGTTAGTAACTTTTAGAAGAGAAATGAGGCCTCTCCTAAACTGACATCCTCCTAAGGGTGTTTCTACACACAAGTCTCTGTGCAAGATGCTCTGAGCAGATGCTGCCCTCATAGGGAAGTTATTCAGAGCCCACTGCTGGGTTCAGGGATTAACCAGGACAAAAAGGGATGGAACAGGCAGCCACCTCTGGCCACAGCTCACCACCCAGACCCTGGGACCCCACCATACCAGCTCCCTCTGCACATGTGCTTGTTCCTTCCTTCTGTAGGCAATGACCCTGCACTCACCATGTCACGAATTAGGAGCTCGCCAGAGCTTCCCTCACAGCACCAGGCAGGAGCGCTCAGAGAAACACAACTTTTCAAGCCAGCTACACTACAGCCCTGAAGCTGCAGTAAGGCACCGGGAAGATCCCGCCCCCCCCCCCCCCGTTCTGACTGACAGGTCCACCTCATGGCCCTGATTGGCCATTGAGTCTTGAGTTACAGGAGCGCCTCCCCAAGGGTTACAGTGAGCACAATGATTCCTGGTCCGGTCTTCCAGTCTGTACCAGACATTTTCGAGATACACACACAGTGGTTTGCATTTCGGTAGCTCTTGGGCCTGTCTTGAGA